>NC_134241.1:97136823-98474642 GCF_965152275.1 Natator depressus
ACAAGGCCACGGTGAATGATTCATTGGTCCTTTCTACAGCCCTCCATTTGACAGAAAGAGACCACTTTCTCTACCTGAGTCGCAGACATTAGAAGCAAAATGAGTGATCCTGGAAAATGGCAGTAGTGAGTGCAACATTCAGAAAATGGAGACAAACCAAGATAGGTCTTTTGCCTCCAAGGACAACCACAGATGTTCTTGTAGTGTTCAAGAGCAGGTAGGAATCCAGGCTCTGACCCATATATTCCTCATTTATGCCTTTCCACCAATTCCTCCATTTCTATGACTTATCCTAAGGCTAAAATAAGACCGGGTCTTCATCATCCTCATAGCTCCAGTTTGGGTTAATACATTTTGGTATTTGTGTGTCCAACCATGGTATTAGAGCCACTGTTCTTCCAGCCAATATTCCTGAACCTCCTGTCTCAAAAGCAGGGTCAGATTCTTCCACAGACCCAGACTCATTTGAGCTATCAGCATGGATCTTGGTACCCTGCTAAATGTGCATCATGAATATTGCAGCAAGGACAGCAAATTATTTTCATGCCTCTGAGGCCAGATTCTGCAAAGATATATGCATTAAAATATTTTATCTTCCTCAATTTCTTATCATTTGGATTGCTTGGCTTCCTTTAAAAAACAAATGTTACTCGGGATACTTCTTAAGTCCTTTTCTGGAATCTCTGTTTCTGTACATCATGCTGTTAAAAGATTGCTCAATGGCTAGTTCACGTTTCTTTCAGTAATTTCATACATGTGCCTTGAGTTCAATGGAAGGGCACGTTTGTTGCACCCAATTACAAATGACTTTAGTGGGACTCGAATTAGGATTGACGTGAATCATTGACTCTCCTTTTGAGCCCACAGGGTTGTGCATTTTGTTTGGTTGTGAGGGTACCATGTGTTTTTTCAAGATGGCATTTCCTGAAGTGTGAGTGATATACGGATTCTTGTCTGATCCTCCTTTCAAGGTATTCAATGATGTTAGGTGGTGCTGTGCCCTGAGGAGACTTGAATTTTAACCCAGTTTATCACTTTCTCTTGGGGGCATTGAATTGTAACTTGGAAAGGACAGAACTCCTTCACAGGGCTTCAAAGTTATTTGGTTTCATTTCAAAGGAGATTCAACTCTGAATTTGAGTGCATTCCATCTGCTAAAACTGAGATAGTATTCTGTGGATTGTTTAAAGCCTGTTTGATTTGGTATAAGACAGAATCCTTTGGCTTGTTTCAATGGCTGTCTATGGAATCTGTGAAGTTGCAATGTGTAGCTTAACTTGTACATTTACTCAGCACTATTCTATCTACTTAGGAGTCCAGTCAGATGTTCAGTTTTGGAGAGAAGTCCTTTTACTCTTGAATAATCCTCAACCTTCCTTCAGGGAGTTGTTACTGGTAGCTAAGCTCCTGAGAGTTGAGGTTTATGAAGGCAATTCTCAATGAGGAAGGAGAAGTTATGCACTTGTAACTGGAGTTCTTGGAGGTTGTTACCTCTGCACATGCCACACTTGCCAGCACTCTTCCCTGATATTTAAAATGGCAAAAAACCCTGAAGGTGCTGAGTCCCATATGTACCCTTGCACCAAGCATTGACTTTTGCAGCCTTCAGTTTACACTGTTACCTAAATGGTTTGAAGGCTTATGTTACCAAGACAGGTACTTCCAAGAGCAGATACCTGCAGAGGCAATATACTTCTATAACTGGAATTTTTGATGAGTAACATATTACTTTATTCTCAGTACATTCTCTTCCCCTTGGTTTGAGATCTGTGCTCCAAGCTCTTGCTTCCCTGGGGAACAAGGACCATTTGGCCAGCCAGTCTGTAAAGTTCTCTAATATAATTACGTGTTACAATGGAGACAATACAGGCATCTTTGTGATACTTATATTGAGGGGCTGAGTAAAAATTTAACAGATGACATAGAAAAATCTGTGTTGCAATTCTTGCAGTTACTTTCCAATGGAAAAAATGCTTTGGGATACCACACTCCATTTTGAAACAAAGTATGTACTGCTCTTGAGAATAATAAATATGGTTGTTAGCTCTGCTGTCCTAGATGATTTCCACTTTGTTTCAAATACATTCTGCCGACTTAAATTCCATGTGCAGTTTTAAATGGTGACAATGTTTTTCACTTCCTGTCCTAAATTTTGTAGAGTGGCTGTGCATTGTTAAATAGCTGCCACATTGCACCCCAGGAATATTAGTTTCACTAAGTTTGTAAAGTACCTGGGGATCTTTCAAGATGAAAGACACCAATAACCAAATTCTCTGCTGGTGTAAAACAGCCAATTGGAGCTGCACCAGCTTCTAACAGCAGAGGATTTGGCCTCCTATCAGTGTAAGCTATTATAGTAAACTTTTCTCATCATTGTAGGAAAGACGGGCAACAAATTGTGAGATGTCCATAAGTACTTCAGCCGTTAGCGAATGATTTACAGTGAAACCTGAGAATGTTTTTTGAATTTTAAAGCACTATGCATATCAGTGCTAGAGAAATAACTATTTATAATCATTCTTCCTTGTTTTCCTTCCCTTGCAAAAGGTAACTATTTTCCTGCCCTTTGCTGAAGAGCTAAGACAAAGTTTTAGGAGTTTGTAAACTTCTGTGTATGTCCACATACTTACCTTTGAGGCTGAATTAGGGCATGTCTGCATTGCTGCTTAAGTCAATCTAATTTATGTTGCTCAGTGGTGTGAAAAAGAGACACCCCCCCCCCGAGTGATGTAAGTATCAGTGACATAAACGCTGTCCACACTGGCACTATGTCAGCCAGAGACACTCTCCTGCCAACATAGCTTCCGCCTCTCTCGGAGGTGGAGTAATTATATCAATGGGAGAGTGCTTTCCTGTCATCAAAGAGCGTCTTCACCAGACACGTTACAGTGGCACAGCTGTGCCGATGTAACACTTCTAGTGTGGAACTGTCCTTAGGGTCTTCATTTAAAAACAGAAAGGATCAGGGTCAACATTCTTAAACTGTCTGAATGGAATGTACTGAAGTATTTCAAAATGCTTTTATTGAAAAGCATGCCTCTTAGACATGATAGTTTATTTTATGTAAAAATTACATGTTCATAAAAGTTCCTAAAAGGAAGTGAGAGCTTGAAGTTACTAAACAAAAAGCGATTCACTGATATTGCTGCAGAGAGTTAAAACTTGGACATAGCCTTCAGTTTCTATTGAAATCACTATATTAATGTAACCTGCAAACTGAAACATACCAAAAATGGCCATGTGTATGAATCTAAATGTAGGTAGGTCTATGGCTGGATCAAAGCAATCGGGTCCCTAAGCATACCATGACATAGCTCCTCCCACAATGCTGCCCCATTGTTATGACTCTGCCTCTGTATCTACAGAGGCAGGGATAGCTGCACAGAGGCCTATTATAACCCCAACAGATGAGGCAGCAGGGGCCTTCCCTCCTTCCCTCAAGTTGCAATGGGGGAGGTTTAGATTGGATATTAGGAAAAACTTTTTCACTAAGAGGGTGGTGAAACACTGGAATGCGTTACCTAGGGAGGTGGTAGAATCTCCTTCCTTAGAGGTTTTTAAGGTCAGGCTTGACAAAGCCCTGGCTGGGATGATTTAACTGGGAA
The DNA here is from genome assembly GCF_965152275.1 of Natator depressus. Classification (NCBI taxonomy): domain Eukaryota; kingdom Metazoa; phylum Chordata; order Testudines; family Cheloniidae; genus Natator; species Natator depressus. The sequence goes on from NC_134241.1 coordinate 97,140,429, forward strand.
TTGGTCCTGCTTCGAGCAGGGGGTTGGACTAGATGACCTTCTGGGGTCCCTTCCAACCCTGATATTCTATGATTCCCCTTGGAAAGCAGGAATCTCCCCTATCTCCACTGGACTCCTGCTGGGATGGTGCTTGCAGGAAACCCCAGGGCAGAGGGTTTACATCCCACTGAGGTTCCTGAAGTAGTTTTGCCGATTCAGATAGGCCTCACTCTATTGGTTACATGCAGGTTGTGTTTTCAGTCTTTACTCCACAGCCATCCGGGCTAAAACAGTTTTTAAAATGAAAGCTTACATTCTGAAGTCCTCACATGACTGAAGGAGTTAGGGTTGTAGGCATGGGCCTGTGGCCTAATCTGGCCCTGGATAGGTCACTAGTTCATGGGAATGGGAATTCAATTTCCCCCATGTGTCAGAAATGCCTTCTCCTTATTAAATATAATTATTACATTTTTTAAAATGTAGTCATATTCTTTGTAGTAAATACGGTATTGGGGAACCCTCCTGTGGTGAAGTATATTTCCATAGAAAAACTTCACTGTAAGTGCAGTTTAATAATAAATAAGAGGGTCAGCCTGGCAAAATAACCTCCGCTCTTCACACCCTGCAGTTGCAGTTGACACTGGCAAAAGTGTGGTCAGGGGGAGGATCCTCTAAAGAGTCACATCTTCACTTCCCGTGGCAAGAAGCTATAGCAAGACCAGCTCTTCACTTCCTGATGAGAGAAGCAACAGCAAGAGTTGGTGTCAAAGCTTCTTCTCTACCTCTCCCACCATTTAATAGTAACAACTTCTCTTTTCCTGTGTTCGACAGAGCAGAATGGGAGGTGATAATCTCCTTGGAATACATCAAACACCTGTTTGATATGTGTTATCACAGTATGCCACAAGAATCATCACCGTAGAACTCATTTTTGTCAGAATGAAATTCAACTATATAAACTTAATTGTAAGAGGTATGAAAAAGTCCATTGGAATAGATTGAAGCAGTTTGGGACTTTTATTGTACCTCTCTATAACTGGAGTTTACTTAAACGGAATTTATTATAAGCAGGTTCCACTATACTCTCTATAGGATGGGAAGAGTGAGGAGTATAAAATTATGGTATCTGGTTATTCTACATACGTGAGGGAAAATGTTTGCTATTGCTGGAACTTTGCCTGCTTTTTGCCCTACAGTGTGGGCCAAAATGGTTGGTTAAGAAATGTAGTATCGGTGTGTAGACAACAAGGTGCTTGAGGGTTCATATTACAAGGTAGCAGCAAAATGGGGGGGGGCGGGGGGAGCAGAAGCTTTTTGTACACCTAAAGTGTCACCACAATTTTTCCCCTTGGAAACTTTTTGAGCTCAGTTTAAAAGTGATAAAAGGTGAAATTATGCAAAAGTTGTAGATATTAAATCCATTTTTATGGCTACCTATCTCTATCAAAAGGAAAAATATACTTGATTTTCTAATCATGGTGCACTGGACTGGCATTACATAACTAAGCATAGGCATAGCCTGGCGGGCAGAGCACAAGACTCAGGTAGGAGATCTGGCTTCTCTGCCCAGCTTTGCCAGGCTTCCTGTGTGACCTTGGGCTGCTTGCTTTATATCTGTGCCTCCATCTCCCCATCTATAAGAGGAGGACTGGGATTTAAGGTTGGAATTTTCAAAGAAAATTAAGGGAATTAGGTACCCAACTCCCACTGAATTTCAAAGGTGCCTTTGAAAATCCCATCTTAAACTGTAAGGCTTAATGTTTGTAACATGCTTTGAGGTCTTTGGATGGAAGGCACTTTTTATAAGTACCAGTTTTTACTTAATTACTTCTATTCTAGTGAATGTTTGCAAAGTTTAGAAAAATTACATTGTTAAATCAGCAAATTCAGTACATATTCTAGTGAATAAATAAAACTAATGCATTTTGATTGGTGGTAGGACAAGACAACTAGTCTACTATGAATATTAAAAGAACACATTTGGTCATTCAGTATCTTTAACGTTTTCAGTGCTGGCATTTTCTAGACTACCAGACAAAGAATGTTTAGGAGGGTCTTTAACCTTTTACAACAGAGGAAGAGTAAAGGCCTTTGCATATATTCTATATAAAAGAAAAGTATGTGACAAATTACCTTTTTTCATTGATTTTTTTTTTTTAGGAGTCAGTAACACTATACGTTGTCAAAAGGCTAACACTGCAAAAATCTCATTACGCTCAAGGATGATTACCTGAATAATGATTTTCATGGGGAAGAGGTGGCACAAAAAAAAGCCTATCAGTGTTTGAGCCATTTGTTGGAACCAGAGTTTGCTAGCACAAGTGCTTGAAGTCTGCCCAGGAATTACATAATGCTGGAAAAATATCCAGGCACTCTTCTGTTTGCTATCCAAAGAGCTATATAAAGCTGTGAGGTAAATGGCATCTCACCATAGACCAGGAATGTGCCAAGTAGTTGGTTGATACTCTTTATGAATATAAAACCGGTCCCAAGATGTATCCCTGGATATCTGTAGGCAATATGAAAAGGAGTACTTGTGGCACCTTAGAGACTAATTTATTGGAGCATAAGCTTTCGTGAGCTACAGCTCACTTCATCGGATGCATGCAGTGGAAAATACAGTAGGGAGATTTTATATCTACAGAGAAAATGAAACAATGGGTGTTACCAGCACACTATAACAAGAGTGGTCTGGTAAGGTGAGCTATTACCAGCAGAAGAGAGGAAAAAAAAACCTTTTTATAGTGATAATCAAGGTGGGCCATTTTCAGCAGTTGAGAAGAATGTATGAGGAACATTAGCGGGGAGAAATAAACATGGGGAAACATGGTAACACCTATTGTTTCATGTTCTCTGTGTATATAAAATCTCCCTACTGTATTTTCCACTGCATGCATCCAATAAAGTGGGCTGTAGCCCACGAAAGCTTATGCTCAAATAAATTTGTTAGTCTCTAAGGTGCCACAAGTACTCCTTTTCTTTTTGTGGATACAGACTAACATGGCTGCTACTCTGAAATCTGTAGGCAGTATGTGGTCAGGATGCATCAAACTGGTTGCTGGCTGCTTATACTCTTGGTCGTTATTCTATTTAACAATTGCTCTTCACATTAAAAATGGATTAACTATCTCATTATGTTTTTTGAACATTTAAAATATTGAGGTAGTTTGTGAACAGGACAAGTGGTGACAGTACCATTATACCCCTCTTCCATGGCAATTATCTAACTCATAAGAGAAACTAAAGACCCACTAATTTGTTCTAGTGCAGGAGCAGAAACAGTGCAATGGTATTATTACCTCAGTTATCCTCACACAGTTAAAAAGGAATGCAGGTTTACTGAGGATACAAGGCAAAGTGGTGGGGATGGAATCTAGTAATGTTCAACATTTTTGTAACCCTAATGAGAACAAGAATCTAGATCCCTGTCAGATAAGCAGAAGAGTTCTGTATGGTCCATAGTGAAGTAAGCAAAACGGGAATTAGAGTGCTGTAAATCATGTTACCAGAGAGCATTTAGTGGTTCCCAAAGTATTATCAACTGAGACCAGTAGTCTGCAGAGCACTTGTTCAGTAGTGCTGGTCCTCAGAGTGTATATACACTGCAGTTAGACATCCATTGCTGGCCCATGCCAGCTGGCTCGGGCTTGCAGGGCTCAGACTAAAGGGCTGTTTAATTTTGGTGTAGACGTTTGGGCTCAGGCTGCAGCCCAGCTCTGGCACCTCTCACCCTGCAAGATTCTAGAGTCCAGGCTTCAGCCCAAGACCAAATGTCTACACTGCAATTAAACAGCCCATTAACCCGAGCTCATTAGCCCAAGTCAGTTGGCACAGGCCAGCTGCAGGTTTTTAATTGCAATGTAGACATACCCTCAGAGAGCTAGCTGGTCACAAGGTGGTGGCTCTTGTTTTCAGTTATTACGACTCTCAACCCCTCTCAGTTAGCTGGGATCTAGCTGGGACTCTCCTCTCATTTTAGTAATATGGGATGGGCAAGGTGGTTGTGACCCCATGATATCTGCTTGCCACCCCTAGGCGCAGAACCTAAGAGCTACTGTATTGTTTAAAAGACCATGTCTCTCTGGTGTGGTTCACACTATGCAAAAGTTTGGAACCCCTAATTTAGATGATGGACTGTGCTGATTACCTATGAATAATCTAGTATTGTTTTTACTAGGATTTTGCTGTGATGGAATCATATTTATTTATTCAATTTATGAAAATTTCAGGAGCGTATAGTGAGTTATAATCTTCTTTAGCGCATATATATGTTTTGGATCATTGCTTCATTCACACAGGTGTACCCATTAATAATCCATTTGAACAATTTCCATTCATAAGTTTTAACCACTGTGTAATTAGGGGGAGCAATTCTGAGGAACTGGAAATTTGGGAAATGTCATTATTTGCATATATTTGAGTATAAAGCATTTGCTAAATTAAAGACTGCAGGATGTGACAAACATGAAGCTCCTCTACTGTTGCTTTGTCAGTGCACATTAACATCAACTTGATGTGAAAGTATTTCCCTGGCTTTCTCTTCCTGAACTAAAAATCCTAAGGCAGAAGTACATAATGAATCATCCAGAGTTTGGAGACTAGCCCTCTGAATTGCCTTGGGGTTCATACTGAGAGAAGAAAAAAACTGATGTAAAAGACCATTGAAAAAAACATATCAGTGGAAAATAATTAACTCAAGATCCACAATTAGCCTCATTGCAGTCCATACTTAACCGTGTTCCAGGTCTTTTAGCATTTATTGAGTCATGTTACCCTATACTTCAAACAGATGCAAATGCTTGATGGATTTTTTTTTTGAAGGGTGGCAGAATTTTTTCACTTTTTAAGATGATTCTTTTAATTAAGCAAAAAGTTGTAGGTTGTACTAGTGATAAAGGGCATTTATCTTTATTTCTATCTCTTGAATACACAGTTTCTTAGTAAACTCTTCTGTTGAAGTAAATATTACTGTCCAATTATTTCCTTTAACTTTATTTTTGTAATTTTAATATCTGTTCCTGGACTGTCTAACTTGTCTAATCCCACTTTATTGAACGGTGCAAACCAAAGCCAAGGGTTATCTTTAACTCCATTTGAACAGCACCTAGGACAATGGTGTCCTGACCCTGACTGGTTGCCTCTAGGATGACTAATAATAATGTAGGGTGAATGCAGACCCCAGTGCCCATCCAGAGTAGCTGAGCTGGGTAGTCTGCTGATTTGTAGGAAGGGAGGAATCCTCCCCTAAGTCTGTGCTGCACCTGTTGATACTGTGCCATTGGGTCTGCTCCAGTCCAGTTGTTGAAGTGGCCTCCACGGTCCCTCATGTAATCTCCCTGCTGCAGGGAATAAATGGATCCTTCTCTAGTCTAATCATGCCTTGCCCCTTGTGTGCTGCTGCTGCACAAGAGAACCCAATGACCTGATTTCCACACTGCACCATGGTGCTGCCTTCTCCATGCCCCCCACCCCTGCGCCTTCTGCTGCCACTACACCCATGAAGGAAGGAACTGGATTTGTACCTTGATGTATGAGCCTTTGGAAACTAGGGAGGAAGAATTTCAGAAAACTGGGCAAAGCAATCCCTAAGCACTAAAGGAAGAACAGTCACTACTTTGAGTTTATAATTTGCAGGATATTTGTTTCTAATTCAGAACTCCTTTTTTTTATTTTTGTAAGCCCATTTTCCCCATATAACATTCATCCATCATTCTAATCTTCAGTATAGTTCAAAGATTTACTATGGGAACCTCTCTAGTATTCTCAGAATTAATTTCATACAACCTGTATTAACAGGTTTAAATTACATACTCTGACACTGTTCTTGTGGTCGAATTAGAAGTTAGCCCTGTGATAAGTAATTGTCACAGTTAGCGCCCTGGTACAATGCTAATTTGAAGTGACATGTCCAAACTGGCCCTAGTAACATGAAGAAACCTAACAGGTGTGAGGGGTGGATCTTCCCATGGGCCCTGCTGAACTTCTAACTAGAGAAAAATAGTAGAAAAAGTGAAATGAACCTTGAATAAAGCTGTCAGCAGTAATTATCTCAGCAACACTTTGTGAGCAGGTTATAAAGCACCAATGCTTATTTTATCTCAACACACTCCACCCTAGAGATTTTTTCATCCAGTTAGTGTTTAAAATGAACTGTTGAATACCTGTCAGGATATTTTTTTGTCTTGAATATGTATAACAAAAATGAACTAATTTCCCAGAGGAAGATCATTTCAAGGACTATTGTTTTTTTAAAGCACTTCTGCTCTTTTAAAAGAATACCCAAAACACACTGGGTAGTTTTTCAGTTAATACTGTTTGATGTCAAAGGATCAAATAGTTTACATACAATTATATTCTATTTGGGGGGCGGGAAGGTGGAGAGAATGTATTTGGCAAAGAAGAGGCTTGAATTGGTTAATTCACTTTTAACAGTATAGCGGTATACTGCATTACTAATATTTTACTGAATGACATCAGACTATGAACAGAGCTGTTCACTTCTACTTATCAAATCTCTGTCTCATCTCTAATCTCAAAATAGAAAAAAGGCCCTTGTACTTGCAAATTATAAATCATGCATTTAATTAAGTTTATTGTAATGTAACTTTGTTTGGAATACAATCGTTCATTGTAAACATGAGCACACATTTAATTCATAGATGTGTCTTTTAATAAGGTTGAATTATTTAAAATTAAATTTGTCTCAATTCCTTTTTAATAGGCCTTTATCTATTTAAAAAGAGCAAAGCAAACAAAATAAAACTAATTCATAGAAGTCCTTTTAATCTTTCAAAGTTTAAAACATTTCTTTTAAACACAGAGTCATATGTGCTCTGGGGGTTTCTGAGGCCATGTATTAATTAAACATTAGTTTGGCTCTGTCAGATTAACAACTAAAACTAAGTTAAAATCTTAAATCTATATTTAGGCTCCCAGGTAGGTGGCCAGATTTTCAAACAAGCTGAATACTCACTGGCTTCCGTGGAATTCCGCGAGTCTCTTTGCAGTCGCAGCAGTCTGCCCATGCATTGTCAGCTGTAGGGTTGGAGCCCCAATGTGCAGCTCCACACTGAAAAGCTGGGCCAGAGTAGGTCAATATGGAGCCCTGGGTACAACTTCACATGGAGACCCCCTCACACCACCACCCTGCCTCTGCTTGGGGCGTGACAGTGTCATGGGCTATCCACATGAAGTTTGTTGGACTGGTTGGGAACCTGCCACCAGCCCTCTTTATGCCAGTTGGGGCCTTTCTGGACACTGGTCCCCATCTCCAGGTGAGCTGTGTCCCATCCAAGAGAAGGGAGGACTTGGCCTCCACCCTCCAAGCAGAGTACTCACTACCTCTGCTCCAGCAGATGATTCTGTGGTACCTCCTCAACCACCACAATAAAGTTATAAAGGGTGGCAGCAGCCTTATTCCCTTCCTCCCCAGAGGCCTATACTGGGTGTTGGCAAGGACCCCCCCCATATGTAGGAAAATCTCCCTGAAGAAGTGGGCATGATAACTAACCTCTCCTTGAACTGTTTTGTGGAACGAATAGCTGCCCATTCTCAAATCTCAAACATACAGGCACAGCCTCTCCCACTGCCATTGCTTCTCCTCGTCCTCCATCCCTTCTCTCATCCCACCTGCCCCTCCATTTGTTCCATACCTCACAGTCATTACTGCCACCTCCACAACTCTGTCTTTCTCTCTAGGGATTGAGGGAACTTCTGAGAGTGAGGCTGTGTTTGTTATATTTTGTGTGTGCTAGCTGGGTTCCTGTTAGTCTGGGCTTGGTTTGGTTTTGTTCCTTGCAGTTTATTTGTTTTGGTGGTGGTGTTGGTTCCCCCCTTTTCCTTGAGTGGTTAGGGGGGTTTTCTCCATGGGGTCCACTTTAGATGGGTTTAGCAATTTGACCTGCAAGCATGGGGTTCAATGTGTGCCTGCCATCTCCTGACCTGTGGAGAATGTGTTGCTGAGTGCAGGTGAGGTTACTAGCTGTGAATATAAAATCTGCCTCTTGAATGTGCAAATCTACAGTGAGTATCCTGGCCCAGGCATAGTTTGTGAATGTTTGCATCTAGGAGGGACCCCGGGTCAAGGAGTCTTTTGTTCAGGGTTTTTCCCTTATTTACTCCTGCTACTAAGTAGTTTTCCAATATTCCCCCCTCCCCCTTCACAATTTGACGCGAGTGTCTTGATTTCTCACATTATGAGAAGGTGGTTTCTGCTGTTAGGATGGTTCTGTTAGGTTATAAGAATCGAAACGTGAGGCATTATTATGTCATTCTCACGCCAGGTTTATATGGTTCTAAATAACCCTGAAGAGCCTTTAAACCTGAATTTTAAAGTACTGCTTAGATGGCGTGAATTATACAGTGTTTGCTACCTCTGAAGATATTAAATGTTTCCTGTGTGCTGATCCTGGTCCTTTGAGGGGTTCCTGCCAACACACTGCTGGCTCTGAGCTCCTGGTAAGAATGTGGGATCCCAGGATAGTGGGGGAAGGGTCTGGGACATCCAGTGAGCAACAGGAAAGAGAGCTTACATCTGCACTTTTAGATTGTCTCTCTTTCCCCCTCTCCCCTCCCCCTCGCCATATGTGGTCTGCCGTTGTCTAGGGAGCAGCCTCCCACCCCAGAGGAGCCCTCTGGCGTGACCCCGTCACTTGTGCCTGGACAGAAGTGAGCTCTGAAGATTGAGGAGCATCTCCCTGCGGAGGTTGCTGAGACAGGTTCTAGAGATGGGGGTGCAGAACAGAACAAAGACAGATTTATGCGGTACAATTTCTAAAAGGGTAATTCAATCTTACTGGGCTCTTGGCAATGTAGCAGATGCACTTTGTTGCCTCAACAATTGAAATGGGGCACTTCTGGGGAAAAGGTGCTTGGGGTCTTTTTCGGATGTGTTGAGGAATTGGGAGGGGGCTGAGGAGAAGGTGCAAGGCTGCCTGTAGAAACAGCTCTGGCTCCTTCCTGGATTTTCTTTTCAGAGGCATGTTTTCATTGCCAGCAACCTTGTGGCTTCAATGTTATGGCAGCGGGGACTGGGTCTGGATCATCCCCTGGGCCTTTTGGATCAGATTAATACCCTCCCCCCCCCCTTTTTTTTTTTTGAAAAGTTACCAGTGGTTGTGCCCTGCTTTGCTGTTCCTGGCATTAGGTAAAAGGGTCCAAAGGCTCATTGATTTAGTCAGCAAAGTGTGTGGCTGGACCATGCATTTTCCAGTTTATTGCTCTTGGAAGAGCTGCTGTTTTTTAACCCACTTTTTCCTGCTGAAGCTCTATCCTCCAGGAGCCTGTTTTCTGCCTTTATTCAAGCTGGGTTGACCAAGCTTTTCCATCTGATTGTCTCTAGTTGGTCAAGCTGGAAGTCCATGACAAATTTTGCTGTTCAGACCAGAATCTGGTCTGTGCATCTTTTGATTAAGGTCCTCGCTGAATTCCAGGCAGCGTTCCCTCAGCAAGCTGCTCAGTACTTGCGGAAAGTTTCTTGCAGAGATCATTCTTCCAGAGGGGAATCCTGTGTTCCCCTCACTAGCTGTCTGCCCTTCTATGGGTGAGATCCTTATGCAACCAGGCAGATTGTTGTCCTGGAAGGGTTGATGAATGGCCCTTTTGCAACCATGACCAAGTAGCAGCTCTGTGGAATGTGTGTCATGATGTAGCATTGTTATCCTCTCCCATCTCCCTGGAAGATGCCTCTGTCCCTGGGTGACTCTGTCCCCAGCTTCAAGGATGCTGTACAAACCTCCTCTTCCTAAGCACTCCAGTGATTTACAGTGGAGGATCCTGCATAGTATCATAGCAACTAGTCGTTTTATGCACTACTACCCGTGAAGTGTCTGTGCAGTGCCCCTCCTGTTCAGCTTCAGACACCGTTTCATTTTTTTGTACGTTACCCCCATTTGACTCCTCTTTTTGGTTCTTTGCAGCAGCTTTTCAGTGGTTTGGGACTGGTTTTCTCTAAGCCCCTGTTTGTTCTCAGAGGTACAGTACTGGCTGGTTTCTTGGCTGGCTAACTTTTTGCTGGGTCGGGCAAAACTAGCTGTTTTGAAATCTCACTGGAACAGCATGGTCAGGGTAAAGCAGTGTGGTATGCTAGGTCTGTTAGCCAGCCTGGGAGCCAGGAGTGGCAACCCCAACTACCCCAGAGTTGCAGAGGCTGGGCCTCCCTTTCCCCTTAGCTACTGAGAGATTTTGTAACAGCTGTGTGGCTTCCTTCCCTGGTGACCCAGAGTGTACTGGCAAGAGGACAACCTACCCACTTCCTGGCTGCCCTCGCCCTTCCCTGTTCACCTGGGAGAGCCAGGAAGATCTCCCTCTTCCTTTGACTGGTGATCGTAGCCACTACTCCCCAGCAGCAGCAGGGTGCCCCCCACAGAGCTACTGTAATGGCAACCTCTCCTCTCCTTCCTCTCCCCCCACCCCCACCCACGTGCAGCAGGGGCTTAGTCTGCTCTGGTAGTAGGTGTGGGGTTTGACAACTTCCTCCCTCTGCTGTTGGTGGCTGCAAATTTCATTGCATCGGTAGCACTTGTTACTTTTTCAAGCTTTTTCTTCTTAACTATGAGGGCTAGCAATGTAATTTGAAAGCTGAGATTCTGATTTCATCCCGTGCCTTTAGGAGCTGAGTTCCCAGGCACAGGCCTGCAGTGCCTATGCCCTGATCTGGCCCCGCTGAGAAGGTGTCTGTTCAGTTTTTTTTTAAAGCCATTGTAATGTGTCTGTTTATGTATGTATGTATAATGTGTGAGTTTATGGAGTCACTAACTTCCAGATTACACTAAATTCCTAATTCACATTGAGAAGTGGTGGAAAAGGGATTTCTTGCACGAAGACACCTTGTCGGAGTAGGGAGGAAAAGCATGTTTGAATTTGTCTTTTCTACTGAAATGTATGCATCACTGATGATCCCTTCTTCTTACTGAATATGCCTCCCAGACATGTTAAACTACAGTCTGTCCAGACCAAGGAGCAAGAGAATTCCCTCCTGCACTACAATTTCAAGTCCCTGAACATGAAGATAGAGCATATGCTGAGCCTGGAAGCCATGGAAATGCTTCTTCCCAGATGTCATGCTACTTACCCCTCAGTCTCGAAAATCCAGGGAACTGACTAACAAGTTTTATGTTTCTTATGCTCTCAGCATACTTGGACCATAGGAAAAATGTGGTCCCTTCCCCACATTGCTTCCAGTGAAACTGGACTGGTAGTATAGCACAGACACATGGTCCAGTGAAATAGTTAGGACTGGAAGTTTCCATGTCAAAGTGGATGTTTTTTTCTGTTGCATATGATAGTCTTCAGAGGAGGGGTCCTGTAAGCTTCATACAATAATAATTTCCCACATCTGAAATGACATTGATATTTCCACAACCATAATGCGTTGATGATGTTACAACCTGTGTAGGATTATTACATTTTAAGTTAAATAAGCACACTGAGGTGCCTAAAAAAGCTCCCTCTGCCTCTGTTTATATTTTTTTTGTTATTTAATGAGGTTAAAGTATTCAGGAAAAAAGCCATCCATGATCTGATCTTCTTTTCATAGGGATAATCATTAGGCAAGTGCAAACCATTTTCATGGGTATTCCCTCTGACTGTTGGGTATTTGGATATAAGCATTTTGATTTCTGCATAGTTGTTAATTACATGTTGTGATCTGAAACCTATATAAAGAAGCAAAAACAGTTTGGCAGAAATGTTCACTATGAGCAAATGAATTAGTCACTAAACGTAACATGTTTTCAACCAAGTGAAGGTCCCATTTCAGGGAGTTTCTTTCAAGTAGTTTCAGTTCCTTGGCAGCACATGTTGAATCACATCATTAGTTTTGAAGAAAGACTCCTAGCATGACCTATGTATGGTATAATCCCCATGCATGTACCGCAATCTGTTATGGCAACCTTTAATAAACAGAGTTCTGAATTCAGTCAGCGAATCACCTGACTTTGAAGTTTTCCTTTGAGATATCATTGCCGTTGTTACCACAGTCAGTGTCGAATTGCGGTATGGTTACTACTGACAATCTGTTATTTTAGTATTTTGCTGTATCCTGTGGTTCTGAACTTCTGTGTAAGGATCCAGAGATGCAGCTGCTTCTATTTTAACCCATATACTGTATTAATAGCTGTTGAGTGGGATTTGGGGCTTGGACGTGATTACTTGGGCTTTGTGTGAAATTTTACCCTTATTTACTTTGCTGAGATAATCTGAAATAACTCTTCTCTGCAGTGGTTTCTAAAATATTCAGACTATTAGTATAACAAACTCGCACACTGATATTGGGGCAAATAAGCAATAGAGTCACACACTTCATTACTTACTTATGCCACACTTTACACCTAATTTTGGAGAAACTAAATTAATTCTTTGCATTGGTCTTCATAGCTGAGGATGTGAGGAAAATTCCCACACCTGAGCCATTCTTTTTAGTTGACAAATCTAAGGAACTGTCCCCAATTGAGGTGTCATTGAAACAGATTGATAAATTAAATATTAATAAGTCACCAGGACCAGATGGTATTCACCCAAGAGTTCTGTAGGAACTCAAATGTGAAATTGCAGAACTACTAATTGTGGTGTGTAACCTGTCCTTTTTTCTTTTTATTTCATTTTTGATTGCTGGTTTAAAAAAAGACTTGCACAGAGTTTGAAGTGTGGAAGGAGCATCGGAGTGGTGGTTTGGTGCAACCTAGGCTGTTACTTGAATGTGAGAGAGCAAGTGCGTTAATAGGACTGGCTATGAATCACTCATTCTGTCCCTCCAGAAGGAGAGAGGACACAATGCATGTATCTCTGCTGCTCTTGCCCTTCCTCCCTCTTTTGGGGTGAGATGGCTGGTGGTAGTGGTGCTGTGAGACCCCTGAGTAGTTTTGATTTTACTTTGACTTTGCAGTGTGACTGTCCGTCCGTTCGTCGCTCCTTTCCACCCGCATCCCTGTGTCCATCCCTAGTGTCCACTTGCTGCCCCAAGCAGACAGGTTTCTCTTCACACCTGTCCCTCTTTCTGCCCCCTTATTCCCTTCAAGACACAAAAGATACTTAAGAATTTCTTAAAATTCTGTTAATGTTTAAAATTTTTAGATTAAACCATTTTAAAAACTAAGAAGATTTTTCTACCAATTTAAGTTTTATATTTACTAGCTTTTCAAATTTTTTGTTTTGGCTTAACCAAATTCAGCAACAGTGAGGACACTGCTCACACTAGTGAAAATCAGGCTTTTAGGTTTTCTGATTGTGAGCAAAATCAATTAGATTCTGCCCATCAATGACTAGAACGTTTCCTGAAATTTTGAAATTGATTGAACTTAGTTTTCAAAAGTTACCGCATTACAGACTGACAGAGAAATGCCATCGAGTTGACTAAAAGGCTTCACTTTGCTTGGCTAGTTATGGCAGGGTTACAGGAAACTGAAGCTAGAGACAGTGGCTGGCTGTTTAAAAGATCAAGGATTTGGTGATCTGAATGAGTTTGAGCTCCTTGAATTTTAAAAGCTAGATTGTGCCCTTTGGACACCGAAGAACACTAGGGGGACTGCACTGCAGTTGGATTGTGCAGAATGAACTGGCAGGCAGCACACACCAACACAACAGCTACATCACTCTTGGAGAGGTTCTTTTGTGCCCCTTCTGACATACCTGTCCCACTTTGCTGTCCATTGCAGTGGGGATGATGGGGTTGTAGCCTCACTCCACCTCCTTTTAAAGCTGCTGGAACTGCAGGGCAGCTCATTGAACGTTTGCCTTCTCTTGCATGGCCATGCAGAGGCTCGCCACTGTCTGGCCTTGAGTAGGGCTGGGAATTAGTCACACAAAGGAAATTGAATATAGTAATGTGTATATTTTGTGTTATGTGCCTGTTGCGTATCTGTTTCAACTAGGATTAGTACACACAAAGAAAGCAGATTCTCCGTTAGCTAGGTAGGAAGCCCTGCTGCAAAAATTTCCCTGTTCAATTCCTGCTGGAACAGATTCCACACAAGTAAAGATAATTATTCAATTGATAATAAGTTAATTGGATTATTTTCTATATTGTCTGAGTGCTGTAGAACAATAAGTCAAATTTCTTTTTAGCCTTTATTTATTTTAAAAGTCAACTGGGGTAAACTTCCGCTTGGTCTCTTTGCCACCAAGGGTAGTTAATGTTCATTGCTTCTGTGTCTGCTCCAAGGGCAGTTGAGATCTAGCATCACTGACAGAATCATTCTCCTTGCCTGGGGTCAAGAGTTCCTCTGTGTTCCCTCTGATTCAGAAGGTCTTTTGGAAAGTTGGACAAGACAGATCCAGGATTTTATTGATAGTAGTAACAGGGGTTGGCACTTTTGATCTCTGACATCCTGGTTCTGATGTCGAAGACTCAAATCCTAATTACCAATCTACCTGATCTCTTTGCTCAGGGTTTGTACGTGAGTCTCCACTCAGATCCAGAGTTTCTGAGGTTGACTTCTTGACTTCTGTTTTGCGGGGGCCACTTGAACAAGGCTTTTCTGCTGAAGTCCAAAAATGATATAGGAGATTTTGACCAAACTTAATCTAATGAATTGGAACAGATTCTCCATCTGAGCAACTCGGGTCCTAGATGGTATAATGTCACTTTCAAGTTGCATTATCTTGTACTTGTACTTTCTATTACAGCAGTCAAAACTGTGTTTGTTTGAATTTGATCAGGGTGTATTTGACTGTCACTTCAGCTTTCCACCTTCCATTGCAAGGGTTATTTAATTATTTAAATTTATTAAAAGGAACAACAGGGATAGGTGCCTCTAACAAATACTTAAAATATGCTAAAGTGAAAGCAACAGTAGCCCATTACATATGCTACTGAATAACCAAACAGCACAAGATAAACCAAATTTCCATTTTTTCCTAAATGTTGTCATCAACAATATTTGCTTCTTCAGCAGCCCTCGTAAAAGAGATGTGGATCAACGCTTACTTTCAGGCTGTTTCAGACTGCAGAGGAGGAATACATTCCAGAGGAAGGGGCCGTGCCAGCACACACATCCCCCTCCTCCCCCCTCCCCGATTTATACCTGGGGGAGACCATAGATCTCAGATGCAGCAATATAACCTGCACTATCCAGGTTTATGGAAAGGATTGCTTCATGAAAAGTTTAAAAAAAAACTGGACATATTTAGTCTTGAGAAAAGAAGACTGAGAGGGGATCTGGTAAATGTTCAAACATGTTAAGGGCTGTTATGAAGAGGAGGTGATCGGTTGGTCTCCGGATCCACTGAAAGTAGGACAGGAAGCAATTGGCTTATTCTGTAGTAAGGTTAAATATTAGGAATAACTTTTTCACCATATGGATAGTTAAATATTGGAATAGATTACCAAGGGGGGTTGTGAAATCCCCATTGTTAAAAAAACAAGTTGGACAAACACCTATCATGGATGGTCTAGGTTTACTTGGTCCTGCCACAGTGCACAGTGCCACAGATGACCTCTCAAGGTCCCTTCCAGCCCTATGTTTTTATGGATTGTTTTGCTGTGGTTGCCATGGCAAAGGAGATTGAATTCTCCATGCATTAGTTTTGCTTTTGTAACTGTGGTGGGACATGTTCATTTCAGTTGCCCGAGAAATATGAACTTCCTTTGCCAGGTGATTGGAATCTTGTTCTCATAAAGCTTATGGGGCCTCTGGCCAGCTATTTGTCAGACTTTTCTCTGGACTGTCTCTCTGTGAAAAGGGCATCCCTCACACCTATGACATCAGCCATGAGAGTTAGTAAGACGATACTGGCCTAGTAGTTAATCCTCCCTATGCTGTATTCCATATGAAAAAGGTGGTCCTGCCTTTGTCCCCACACCAAATTTCTGTCTAATGTGACCTTTGATTCCATTGGAATCATTTCACTGGGGTGGGTGTATTTTTTTCCCTCAGTTTCATTCACACCAAGGGAGATCAGGCTCCATTCTTTGGATGTCTTGATAGGACCAATCTATGCTAAAGTTGTAGTAAGTAGGGTAAGATCAGGGCCCAGTCTATCACAGCTTAAAGACTGTCCAAATAGATCGGACAGCGCAAATGTGATTGTTATAAACTTGACCACCTGGATATCAGAGTACGTTCTGCTATGCCTAAGGCAGCTACGATAGCATAACTTTGCATTGTTTTCATCAGAGAATTTTGCAGGCTAGAAGCGCTGTATTTTCTTGTAAGCAGTATTTTCTCCCTCAGCTTGACTTCCAAATCTGAGACCTAGCTTGGGAGAAGAAATCTGCAGTCATGTTTTAACTAATGCTTTCTTGACACAGCTGGCAGAACTGATGCTCGGTTTTGGAGACCAGTTCTATGGTCTGTGTTCAAATAGAACTCCTCAATCCACCTGTGTGCTTATTAAACACCCACAAGTGGGAATATACAGAAGCCATCACAATGTATAAAGAGAAGGATGTTATCAGTAGCTACAGTTCTTAGTGAGTGTTGCTTCTGCACAGGCACAGTACGCATGCATCTTCCTTTCCCCTCCCCGTCCCCCGCACATCAGAGTCATGGTTAAATAGCCCTGAATTTGAGTAAGGAACTGAAGGGCAGTGGGGGCCACTCTTCCATTTCTATTTGAGGAAACCTACATGAACAGGAAAAATGAGTGGCCCCAACAGACTCTGCTCTTTAGAAGACTCTGAGCTCCCACAATTCTGAATATTCTGAGCCAACACTCTTGAAGAACTATGGTTATGGTAAGTAACTTGTGTCCCCTCCCACCTCCATGCTCATGGAATCCACCTTGAACAAACTCTCTCCTTGCATGGCCTTGAAGCACAGTTCTGCCATGCAAAATGACTATGTAAAAATAGCACCTTCTTACTGAAAGAACAGGTGGACTTCTGGTTAAAGCATTAAGAATTAGATTATCTTGGTTCTGTCCCTGGATACTTACATGACCCCCATCACCATTGTATCTGAGCATTTCACATTCTTTAATGTATTTATCAGAGAAATGCTATTGTTCCCATTGTATAGATGAGGAACTGAGGCACAGAGAGCTCAAGTGACTTGCCCGAGGTCACACAGGGAGTCTGTAGCTGAGCAGGAAATTGAACATAAATCTCCCAAGTCCTTGGCTAATTCCCTAACCACTGGACCATCCTTCCCCTCTTTCCTGGGTGACTCCAGACAAGAATCTGGCTTGGAGAACCTCTTACTCTGCACAGATCAGAACAAGTACAGCTTGATTTTTAGATCCCAGGGTAAGTTTGTGGGTTTGGCAGTTAGAAGTAGTGTTGTACCTAGCATTTGAAAATATATTTGGTGCCCTAAATTTTGAATGCATGGGTGAACATTTGGTTCACTTTTGTCTCTAAATTTCAAACATTTGTGTGTAGAATTATTTCTTTTAACAATAAAATAATACATCAGCTCTGAGCTCTATTAGTGCCTGAGTGTAGCATTGACAGTTGCATATTAACTGGCAGGTTGAAGTTATGCAAGACATTAGGATGTTGTCCCATCAGTTTGTCTTCTCCTGCCACAGCTCTCGCCTGTGGAATCCTTCAAGTCTCTGTTCTATCACCCATCCTGTTCAACATCTATATAAAGCCACATGCGGAAACTGTAAGAATTCATGGTCTCAAGTGAAGCAGTATGATGTGATGTATATGGCACTGGACTTGGAGTCTGGAGACCTGGGTGCTGTTCATTGATCTTCTGTGTGAGTTTGGGCAAGTCACTTCACTTCTGTCTCTGTACCGCTTTGCACCTGTTGTCTGTTTAGACTGTAAGCACCTCAGGCATGGGCAGTCTCTCACTGTTTGCATGTGCAATGCCTTGCACAACGTGGCCCCAGTCTTGGTTGGTGCCTCAAGGGAACCGTTTTTATACGTAATATGTAAAACTATACATGGACAATACCCAGTTCTATATCTCATTCCTGATGCTGATAGCATTATCTCCAGCTCTCTTAGTGACTGGCTGAGATTTCCCCTATTTCCCCTTGTTTTTTCCTACCCCCCTCTCCCCCCAGACGTTCTTGTTAAACCCTGGATTTGTGCTGGAAATGGTCCTCCTTGATTATCATACACGTTGTAAGGAGAGTGATCACTTTAGATAAGCTATTACCAACAGGAGAGTGGGTTTGTGGGGGGGGGGGGGTGGGGAGAAAACCTGGATTTGTGCTGGAAATGGCCCAACTTGATTATCGTACACATTGTAAGGAGAGTGATCACTTTAGATAAGCTATTACCAGCGGGAGAGTGGGGTGGGAGGAGAGAAAACCTTTTGTAGTGGTAAACACCCATTTTTTCATGGTTTATGTGTATAAAAAGAGCTTCTGTACCTTCCACAGCATGCATCCGATGAAGTGAGCTGTAGCTCACAAAAGCTTATGCTCAGATAAATTGGTTAGTCTCTAAGGTGCCACAAGTACTCCTTTTCTTTTTGCGAATACAGACTAACACGGCTGTTACTCTGAAACCTGTCATTATGCAAGGCACTGCATTTAGCCGTATGGAGTGGAAATCTATCAACTGCATGAAAAAACTTGTACAGATACAGACAGACATCATCTTCCTCTCCAAATGCAAACAGATGGACATAGTACCAAAAGGACTGAAGGTAAAAAATCCATTACAATCTACATACCACACAGACTATGCTGACAGCTTTTGCCACACGCTCGCAAAGAAACTGCGGAACCACCTGATCAATATCCTCTACAGCAAACAGGGAAAGATTAAGAATGAGCTCTCAAAACTGGATACTCTCATAAAAAACCAACCTTCCACCCAAACTTCCTCGTGGCTGGACTTTACTAAAACTAGACAAGCCATTTACAACACACACTTTGCTTCTCTACAAAAGAAAAAGGACACTAAACTTTCTAAACTACTACATGCCACAAGGGGCCACAGCAATGGTCCCCTCAACCCACCCAGCAATATTGTTAACCTATCCAACTATACTCTTAGCCCAGCAGAAGCAGCTGTCCTATCTCGGGGCCTCTCCTTCTGCCCCTCCACCCCCACGAACATGATACAGTTCTGTGGTGACCTAGAATCCTATTTTCGACGTCTCCGACTCAAGGAATATTTCCAAGACACCTCTGAACAACATACTAATCCACAGAGACCTCCCTACCAGCACTACAAAAAGAAGGATTCTAGGTGGACTCCTCCTGAAGGTCGAGACAGCAGACTGGACTTCTACATAGAGTGCTTCCGCCGACGTCCACGGGCTGAAATTGTGGAAAAGCAGCATCGCTTGCCCCACAACCTCAGCCGTGCGGAACACAATGCCATCCACAGCCTCAGAAACAACTCTGACATAATCAAAAAGGCTGACAAAGGAGGTGCTGTTGTCATCATGAATAGGTCGGAATATGAACAAGAGGCTGCTCGGCAGCTCTCCAACACCACTTTCTACAAGCCATTACCCTCTGATCCCACTGAGAGTTACCAAAAGAAACTACAGCATTTGCTCAAGAAACTCCCTGAAAAAGCACAAGATCAAATCCGCACAGACACACCCCTGGAACCCTGACCTGGGATCTTCTATCTAGTACCCAAGATCCATAAACCTGGAAATCCTGGGCACCCCATCATCTCAGGCATTGGCACCCTGACAGCAGGATTGTCTGGCTATGTAGACTCCCTCCTCAGGCCCTACGCTACCAGCACTCCCAGCTATCTTCGAGACACCACTGACTTCCTGAGGAAACTACAATCCATCGGTGATCTTCCTGATAACACCATCCTGGCCACTATGGATGTAGAAGCCCTCTACACCACATTCCACACAAAGATGGACTACAAGCCATCAGGAACACTATCCCCGATAATGTCACGGCTAACCTGGTGGCTGAACTTTGTGCCTTTGTCCTTACCCATAACTATTTTACATTTGGGGACAATGTATACCTTCAAATCAGCGGCACTGCTATGGGTACCTGCATGGCCTCACAGTATGCCAAATTTTTATGGCTGACTTAGAACAACGCTTCCTCAGCTCTCATCCCCTAACGCCCCTACTCTACTTGCGCTATATTGATGACATCTTCATCATCTGGACCCATGGAAAAGAAGCCCTTGAGGAATTCCACCATGATTTCAACAATTTCCATCCCACCATCAACCTCAGCCTGGACCAGTCCACACAAGAGATCCACTTCCTGGACACTACAGTGCTAATAAACGATGGTTACATAAACACCACCCTATACCGGAAACCTACTGACCGCTATTCCTACCTACATGCCTCCAGCTTTCACACTGACCACACCACACGATCCATTGTCTACAGCCAAGCTCTGCGATACAACCGCATTTGCTCCAACCCCTCAGACAGAGACAAACACCTACAAGATCTCTATCAAGCATTCTTACAACTACAATACCCACTTGTGGAAGTGAAGAAATGGATTGATAGAGCCAGAAGAGTTCCCAGAAGTCACCTACTACAGGACAGGCCTAACAAAGAAAATAACAGAACTCCACTAGCCGTCACCTTCAGCCCCCAACTAAAACCCCTCCAACGCATTATTAAGGATCTACAACCTATCCTGAAGGATGACCCAACACTCTCACAAATCTTGGGAGACAGGCCAGTCCTTGCCTACAGACAGCCCCCCAACCTGAAGCAAATACTCACCAGCAACCACATACCACACAACAGAACCACTAACCCAGGAACCTATCCTTGCAACAAAGCCCGTTGCCAATTGTGCCCACATATCTATTCAGGGGACACCATCACAGGGCCTAATAACATCAGCCACACTATCAGAGGCTCGTTCACCTGCACATCCACCAATGTGATATATGCCATCATGGGCCAGCAATGCCCCTCTGCCATGTACATTGGTCAAACTGGACAGTCTCTACGTAAAAGAATAAATGGACACAAATCAGATGTCAAGAACTATAACATTCATAAACCAGTCGGAGAACACTTCAATCTCTCTGGTCACACGATTACAGACATGAAAGTTACGATATTACAACAGAAAAACTTCAAAACCAGAGTCCAGCGAGAGACTGTTGAATTGGAATTCATTTGCAAATTGGATACAATTAACTTAGGCTTGAATAGAGACTGGGAGTGGCTAAGTCATTATGCAAGGTAACCTATTTCCCCTTGTTTTTTCCTACCCCCCCCCCTCCCCCCAGCCGTTCTTGTTAAACCCTGGATTTGTGCTGGAAATGGCCCACCTTGATTATCATACACATTGTAAGGAGAGTGATCACTTTAGATAAGCTATTACCAGCAGGAGAGTGGGGTGGGAGGAGAGAAAACCTTTTGTAGTGGTAAACACCCATTTTTTCATGGTTTGTGTGTATAAAAAGATCTTCTGTACTTTCCACAGTATGCATCCAATGAAGTGATCTGTAGCTCACGAAAGCTTATGCTCAAATAAATTGGTTAGTCTCTAAGGTGCCACAAGTACTCCTTTTCTTTTTGCGAATACAGACTAACATGGCTACTCTGAAACCTGGCTGAGATTTGCAGTTGCATAAAAGGCAAGTGGCTGAAACTGTATCTGAGCAAGAGAGAGCTAATGCTGGTAGGGAAAAGGCAACGTTTTGAAAAGTTAGTGACCACCATAACATCTCCCACTCTCAAGATGCTCTTCAGTGGTCACTTGATTCATAACTTGAACATCCTCTTGGGCACTCAACTAGCTACAGCTGAAAATACCACCTTCAATCTGAGGCTGGCAAGAAAGTTGTTTCCCTTCATGTGGGATGATGACTTGGATACAGTGATTATGCCTTTGTGACTTCCAAGCTGAACACCTCACTGTACGTGGGGATGAGTGCATTCCCCTTAAAAAAGCTCCAACTTATCCAAAACTTAGAAGCCTGACTTCTGTGCAGCACTGGCTGCTGAGGCACATCACCCTGATGCTCCACTCACTACGTTGGCTCCTCATTCAAAGTAGCAGCTCTCATCTTTAAGACCACCCAAAGCATTAAACTAAGTTATGTAAACATTTGGAAACAATGATTTCCTTTGACAATGTCCACAGCAAAGATTAAACTGTATAAGGCAAGAGTCCTGCTCTTGAGAGCAAAGGAAAGAGCTTTCTTGGCAACTGGATCAAGATTATTTAACTCCCAGAGGAAGTGACAGTGCCCATGGATGACTTTCAGTATGAAATGCAACTTGCCTCTTCAGGCTAGCCTTTGCACAGAGAGAGCTACTTAGAAAAAGTAGAAGTGGGGAGAGAAATTCTCTCACACACATTTGAAAAGAAAAAAAAACATTCCCACAACCCCTTGCAGAGGAGGGTGAAAGCTACTCTGCTGTGGGACTCTTTCTTGCTTTAGCTCTTTTTTTGAGAGGCACTCAGATAGAGGGGTTGCAAATAAGAAGCAGGATAGACAAACAGCCATGTAGGCTAAGTATGGAGAAGGGTATAGGAACTGTGTGCTTGAACTTATGACTTTGGTTGGCTCTTTACATAGAGAATACAAACCAGAGTATTTAATACTTGTGTTGTAGGGACCTTCTAAAAGAGAACCATTTTGTGCTTCAGTTCTTGAGGGAGGTGGTTGTTGTGGAAGGCTTAATTTTTTGGTCTTGCTTTTTGTGAGAGCACATATCTAAGTTATCCATTATTTTTGTATAATATTTCAAGTTTGGCAGCTTAGGCAAAGTTTCAGAATTTGTGGCTGTCAGTTGTTTGTTTTTAAATCTCATAAACTTACTGAATGCAAGGTAAGATGTAAAATGGCAATGCCAGTGTTACAATGGAGAATACAATTCTTGTGCTGTTGACACAAGAGTTTCATAGATAATTGAGCTTGACCTGTATGCCTGTTTTAATATTTCATTTGTTCTGGACTATTATTAGTCACATCCTTTTTGACTGTAAATGTTGTTTTTTTAAAAATGTGACTAAACTGCTATTTAACCCTGCTACAGTAATGTGACAGTAGGCTAGTCCGGGCAGGTAGCATTCACTTGGTAACTAGCGTACTTAATCAGCTTGCTTCAACCTGCAGCAAATTAAAGCTTTGTGAGCTCTAGCGCATAAGTGATAAAAGCAGCTTGCATCGTGGATAAAAATTAATAGGGCATTTCCAGAGTACTCACTACTGTAAATGAAATCTCAGAACTTATGATTTATTCTTGTCTTTTGGTTAAAGATAGATCAAATGTACACCATCCTTAAGTTTTTACAACCTAATTAGGGGGTGGAGGGGTGTGTGTGTGTGTGTGTGTGTGTGTAAAAATATAATTTAAATTACCGCGTGGCCAAGAAAACAACAAAATAGTAATTGTGTTTTGTAGGATATGGCAAACATTTTTTCTATCCTGTAATCATTCTGTAGAGGAATCGTAGCAAACCGCATATCTAGAACCATCCTGATACGAATCAATAATGCTGGTAGAGAACCAAAGCTTTTGCCATGGTCATATTCTACAGAGGTTGAAATTGTTGCCAAACAAAACCTAGCATGATAATTTCAGATCTGTTCAAACTGCCCAGAAAATGATTGAAAACCTTTGGTTGTCTTCATAGATTTTAAGACCAGAAAGAATCATCCTAATAATGTAATCTGACATTCCTGCATAACATAAATGTCACCCAGTAATTCCTGTATCAAGCCCAATCATTTGTAGCTAACTATGGAGGACATAACTATTTGGCTACATATTAATGGAAATTACACTTCTTAATAGGTATCTATTTTTAAAAAAAGAATTCAAAATTTATTTCAAAGTGCTGATTTTTTTTTTACTTTTTTTAAATTAGTCATTTTTCTTAAATTTTGGAGGTTTTTTTAAAGCCACCTTTTTATAAACCACTTTAGATCAGAACGTAAAAATATTCCTGTGTTTTATGAAAGATAATTATCTAAATTAGTCAATGATGAAATCTCTTGACATACCTTTTTTCAGATTTTCCAAGAAATGAGATTGCAGCAAGTTTAGGGCCCCAAACAAGAGAGACAACGATCAGCAGCTAAACTGCACCCAGGCAGCATTAGGGATAGAGCCCAGAAAAGAACACAGGATCCCTGCCATTTTACCTAGAGGAGAATCTTATAGTTGTAGAGTATTGGGGGTTATAGCCCTCTGGACTAGAGGAAGACATAGGAGTAACATTTTCAAAAGCGCTTAAGCAATTTAGGTTTTTAAGAATCTAAGGGCCAAATTTTCAAAGGTATTTAGGCACCTAAAGATGCTGATAGATGCCTCATGGGATTTACAGAAGCACCTAAGCAGGTTAGGCACCTGACTCCCATCAAAATCAATCATCCTGAAGAGAATTGTGCTCAAGATGGAAAACTTTCTGGCTGAAGAACAAGCCAGGGTTAGATCCAAAAGAGTTACAGTGGAGCAAATATTTAGTCTGCCTGTGCTATGCGAGAAAGTGGTCCATATCTTTGTGGATTTTTCTAAGGTGTTTGACAGGATAAGGTACAAACCTCTTTGAGCTATCCCGCGGCTGGTCAGACTTGGTGGAGATGTAACAAGGCTGATACAAATTCTTTGTGAAAGTGCAAGGGCTTCAGTGTTCATAGGGTGTGAGCAAAGTAGTTGATTTGATTTAAGGATAAGTGTCAGACAGGGCTGCATGCTATCACCAATGCTCTTCCATTGTTCTCTTGAAGAAATGTTAAGATCAGCCACTGATGGAAATTTACAGGCGGGCATATTCATTGGTGGATTAAAAATTAGTCATCTGTGTTTTGCTGATGATATTGACCTGATTGGATTATTGCAAGAAGGGGTGCAAAAATTGCCAGAAAGAGCAGTAGTGGAAGACGTTAGGTCTAAAGATGAAAAAACAAAGACAATGGTGACATCTAAGTCTATTAAATAGGTGATACTTCTATCCAAATCTGAAGAAGAAGAAAGCTGCTAAGTGTCCTATTTCCTTAGCAGTGTATTGAATAATTTAAATACCTGGGTACTATGACTATAATGGATGCTAAACATCTCTTAGAGAGCCAATTTCGAGTTGACTTGGGACACTGCTGTAGCGACTTTCAGCCAACTTTCAACAGTCTAAGCAAGTGTGTTACCATGAAGTGTAAAAATGAAATCGCTGCAGCCTCTTGTCTTCAGCATCTTGCTATATGTACGCGAGACGTGGATGCTAAGGAAACAGGACATTAAGAGGCTTTCTGCTTTGAAATTGAAATGGTGATTGCTGCACAGTAACTATACTTCTCACATGACAAATGGTGAGGTGGGTAATCGCCCAAATTTAAAGCATAACTGGAGTGATATCTGATATCAGTTTAGTCAGACAAAGAAAACTTGAGTTTGTGGAACCTGTGGGTTGGATGAGCAGAGGAAGAGCGTCAAAGCAAGTTTTGCAGGGATTGGTGCTAGGACATGGGGCACCTGCAGTGAGTGTCGTTCATCAATGCAGCTGAGAGCATGGGATGCAATATGGCACACTTTCAAGGCTGTGTGAAGACTTGCAAAATGTTGAGGAAGATTGCTGGCCAATGACTCCTGCATGCTGTGTTTACTGTTCATTGTGATGTGAGTCTATGGGGCTTTGTACTGTGAGAGAATATATGTGTTTATGTACTTATGTTGAGTAGTACTTTCATTCACGCTGAAATTAATGAGTCTGTTTGTGGAGCAAGGTACAGAATTGGATCCTCTAAGATTATTTCCTCATATTACTGGATATTTAACTGTCATGTCTTTCAGGCAATTGCTGTCTTTACTGTTACTGTTTCATTCATTTTAAATGTAGGTGTGTGATAATAGCTAATAGATACCTCTTCTTTTCCCTTAGGATTGATTAATAGATATTCTTCCTACACTGACTGCAAGTTCACCAGCACAGCTGAATTCCTGGGTGTAGATGTTTAAATGGGAGACATAACATATGTCTTCAGTATTAGTGTTAATTAAACTTTATACATAGAGATTCCATGTTAACAAATTGATTTTTTAAAAATATAATTATTATTTATATAATTATTGATGCTCTTCACATAGGAGAGGATGTTGCAATATAAGCCTATTAACAGTAATTGTACAATGATGGTTGCTTTTTTCCTAAATAATTTTCATGTGATGAATTATTTTAATTTTTCAGCCTTTATCTTGATATCATTCATTCAGAATTCTGCAGTGCAGTTTTTAACCCAAAAAGCAAAACTATTCTGAAATGAGACAATTACATTAATAAATAATTGCTGTTTTATTGCAGATGACTATAGCTGCATCGGGGCTCACTTATCCTTGCCATCGACTTACAGTAGGAAGACGATCTTCACCTGCACAAACCAGAGAACAGTCAGAGGAGGTAAGAAAAATCTGTCAGCTTTAAAAGTATACTCTAGGAGGGAATGGCCAGAAGCCTGTTCTGCACTGGTCATTGTCTCCTCTGGTGTTGACTACTGTGGACACACAAAATGAATCAATCTGCAATACCTGTACAAGATATTCAGTAGAAAGAAAGAAAAAGTGGAGCTGATGGAAATGAGGGAACAACCAAAGCAAGGGAGTCATAGTGAGGTACTATTAAAAATAATCAAAAGAAAACTAAAAAGTAAAATGTGTATAATTTTTGAATCCTTATAGCCAGTACTGTTAGTGACACCTGTAGTTAAAGTTGCCTGATGTAGTCCCTGATAAGCTTCTGCTTTCAGTTGCTTATAACTTTGAGAGCGTATTTGGGCTGAAATTTTCCCTGCTTGCCTTTCACCTCAGGTTGAATTTAAAATAGGCACCTTGACAATTTAAACATTTTTTCCAACTATTTTATGTAGAGTGCTCTAGCTCTGGCTTGATGGGCAAAAAGGGTGTGTGTTTCAATCTTATTAGCACAGTCGAGCTGATTTACTGTAGTTGTAAACCACTGTCAAGATGCAAGCTAACACTCTTAAAACTGTATTAACCTAGGTTCCCTCCTAGGCTACAGCTGAGTTAGCCAGTACCTAAATACTGTGGTAATCTGCTGGCTAGAGGTGAACTGGATTAGTCTGGTTTACACATCAGCAACAGAATTGTTAACTAAGTTCAATAATAAGGCTTAATCTTGCCCCATGTTACACGTATACAACCTTATTGAAAAAAGCTGAAGTTTGATTTCCTAAAATGTTTTATGAATCTAAGGTATTAAATCTATGTGACTTGCACAGTTGAGATAATTGAAAATAGTGGGTTCTTCTTCAAGGAGTGTCCCTATAGGTGCTTCACTTTAGGTGTCTTGGTGCCCTGCGCTTGTAATTGGAGATTTGTAGTAGCAGTGCCTCTTGTTGGCCGCACACGCGCGGTAGCCATCTCGTGCCATTCCGAGTCGCCACTTAGCTTCTGCAGTCAACCATCCCTCAGTTCCTTCTCTACCACCTTTGGCTTGAGTCGGAGCAACAGCAATGCCCGTCTATCTTGTGAATTGCTTATATTCCCATCTTTATTTATCCTTTTTGCCAGTTTTCATCCGTTTTCTAATCCTTATTTACCCATTAAAATATATATATTGTTTGCCCCACCACCACCGGCAGGTCCCCACCGATGGTGATCTCGCTACGACCGTTTCTGTAGATCTGGACCTCCTCAGGCATTCCTGGTTCCCCCGCCTTTAAACATTGCCTGACCTGCAGGCTATCTATTCCTGTATCTGATGGTCACGCTCAGTGCATCCACTTTCTCGGGGAAACCCATATACCACAGAAGTGTCCATGTTGCAAGAAATTATCTTCCAGGACACTGAAAGCCAGGGACCTCCAACTAAAATTATTAATGATGGAGAAATCCCTCAGGCCAGCCTCTGACCCAGAGTCCAGGACTCCTCCTGGTCAACCATCTCCAGCAGCAGGGCTCCACATAAACCATGTATAAGGACCCTGCATCGAAGAAGGAGACCAAACATCGGTCACAGTCATCGTCACAGAGAGATTCCCCCAAAGAAGAAGTGGTCTCCTGGCGAGAAATCTGCCCCAATACCGACAGCACCGAGAACCTCGGACCGAGAGGCACCGGGACTGTCCGGTACTGAGATGTCTCGAGGAGCCACGGCACCGACACCGCCAGGCTCTCACTCAGGTGCACGAGCTAAAACTAGGCTCCCTAGCTCGGCACCAACAGTGCTGAAGAACGCCTTGGCACTAGCTAGTGTAATGGCGCCACCTGCTGCATATACACAGCCTTACAAGACCTCGGCACCGTCAGAGCATACTACACTGCCATCCATGGCACCAACCTTCCTGGTACCGCAACTTTTTACCAGACAGGCGGACCTGGCAGTCTCCTTCATGCCGGAAACACCCCTCTTTGGCACCAACAGTACCCCAGTCAGACCAGGACCGAGGGGAATAGGCACTCCTAGCGGATGTGCACCTCCACTATCTAGTGATGAGGATGAAGAGGATGATTCGGGTCTTTATACCCCTTGTCATTCCTCCCCGAAACTGGGAAGCTCTCACCAACAACCTCCTATGCCTGGGTAAAGCTGGCAGGCACAACCATAGATACCACCACCCGTTTTTATGCCACCCAATTGGCCATACTGGGACCTGTGGGCAATCTACAGAGCACAAAATCTTAAACTCCCCAACCCACCAACATCAAGGGCCACCCGGTCCCCTTCACCCATGAGCCCACCGCCATCGGAGGCCCAGGAGGAAGAGGGAGAGGAGCCATAAGAGGCTATTGAAGGCAAGACACTGCCACCCACCCATATTTAATCCTCGTCTCAGGACGAAACAATTATGCCACCGCCTCCCACCACAGGAGATGACTTCAAGTCCTTCCAGGACTTATTCAGAAGAGTTGCACAATCCCTGGACATCTCTTTAGCAGAGCTGCCAGAGACCCAGCACAAACTTACTGACATCCTGCAGTCAACCCCATCAGCAAAGATAGCTCTGCCCATTAACGCTGCTAAAATAGATCTTTCAAAGATAAGATGGCAGACAATGGCCACTGTCCCACCCTCCTGTAAACTCTCGGACAGAAAATATTATGTACCAGTGAAAGGGGCTGAGTTCTTATTTACTCACCCGGCTCCAAACTCACTGGTCGTAGAGGCAATGCACCAAAAGGTGAAAACAACACCAGTTAAAAAGCACCCCTTATGACAAAGACTGGAAAAGGCTTGATCTCTTCGGACGCAAAGCCTATTCCTCGGCCTTACTGCAATTTCTCATAGCAAACTACTCTGCTCTGTTGGCAAAATAAACCTACAACTTGTTCAATAAAATGACATCTGTTGTTGAACAAATACCGGACAAGTCAAAGGAGCAATACAAAGCTAACATTGCAGAGGGCTCTTTAATTACCAAAACAGCACTGCAGGCCTTCCTTGATTCAGCTGACATGGCAGCTCATTCCATCGCCACGTCCATGGTCATGAGTCAAGCAACATGGCTCCACCTCTCTGGATTTACAACCCACATTTCTGGAAACCACAGATGCATCCCTATATACCTTAAAGGACTTGAGAACCACCCTGAAGACCTTAGGTATTTACATTCCCCCAAACAAGAAAAAACAGGGCAGATTTTCTCGAGACCTCTATTTTCTCCCATGCCGGATTATCAGATGACCTCCTGTCTCTTTGGAGACCACCTGCTACCATACTACCCAGTCTGGAACAACATCACTACAGAAAAATGGGTGCTGGAAATCGTCCAGAAGGTTACTCTATCCCATTTATTTCTATTCCCCGCTACCCACCCACCTTCCCCGTCCCTCTTCAGGGACCCCTCTCATGAGATCCTGTTGCAGCAGGAAATAAACCATCTCCTGCAACTAGGAGTACCACTCCAACACAGGGGAAGAGGCTTTTATTCCCATTATTTTCTGATGCAGAAAAAGAACGGGCACTGGAGACCCATTCTGGACTTACGCAAACTCAACAAGTTTGTAAGGATGCAACACTTCAGAATGGTTACCCTGGCAACCGTAATTCCGGCATTAGAGAAAGGAGATTGTCTCGTCCCTTGACCTACAGGACGCCTACTTTCACATCACTATTCATCCAGCACACAGATGATTTCTGCGCTTCACACTAGGCCATCAACATTACCAATACACAGTACTACCCTTTGGCTTGTCGACAGCCCCAAGGGTATTCTCCGAAGTCTTAGCCGTCGCTGCAGCTCACCTCCGCAGGCTAGGGGTAATGATCTTCCCATACTTGGTGCTCTTATGAGGCAGTCGTCCAACTTGGCAGATGGCAGTACAAGGTCCACCAACCTAGGGTTTCAAATAAACATCCAAAAGTCCCTGTTCCCTGTGCAACAACTAGAGCTTATAGGGGCCTATCTTGACTGTCCCGCAGCACAAGCAAGATTACTCCAATAGCGATTCCTCAGCCTAACCAGGCTGATAACAACGATCACAGACAGCCCCCAAACATCCTCCAGGACCTGCCTACAACTCCTTGGGCATATGGCTGCTACAACTTATGTAGTCAAACATTCCCAACTGCATATGAGATGCCTACAGGCCTGGCTCTGCACCTGCTGTATACCACACAGGCATTCCCTCCACAAACGGCTCACTATGCCCCACAGAGTGAAGAATTCCCTCAAGTGGTGGATGCAACCGCAAAACATCTGCTCGGGGGTTCCATTTCAACAAAAATCTCCCACTATAACAATCACCACAGATGCCTCCCTACTGGGATGGGGAGCCCATCTGGACAACACCACCATCCAGGGACGCTGGTTCCCAGTGGAAACCAACCTACATATAAACATTCTAGAGCTCCAAGCAGTCAGAAAAGTATCCAAACACTTCCTTCCGCGTATTTGCAACAATACCATCAAAGTCCTCAAGGACAACACAGCCTGCATGTTTTATATAAACCAACAGGGCGAAGCTCAATCATACCCTCTCTACATTGAGGCACTACACCTATGGCAATGGTGCATATCCAACAAAATTGACATTTCTGCAGCTTACCTGCCAGGGCTTCAGACCATCTGAGCAGACACTTCTCACAAATCCACGAGTGGGGGATGGACTACCCGACCCTCGTGACCATATTCAACAAGTGCGGGTTCCCTACTATAGATTTATTCGCAACAGCTCACAATACGAAATGCCTTCAATATTGCTCCCGAGCAGGGCTCGAGCACCACTCACTGAGCAATGCCCTCCTCACAAAATGGGAAGTACCACTAATATACATGTTCCCCCTGATTCCTCTATTAAGCCGGGTGTTACACAAAATCAGACAGGATAAGGGCAGGGTCCATACTCATTGCACCCACGTGGCCCAGACAGACCTGGTTCCCATACCTAACACAGATGGCGATGAGCCTGCTTCGAACTCTTCCACAACTTCCTCACCTCCTGACACAGGACACCGGCCACGTCATTCACCCCAACCTAACGGTTCTCCGCCTCCAGGCCTGGGTACTCCATGGCTAGCAGCGTTGGATCAGAATTACTCTGAGGAGGTTAAAGACATTCTCTTGAATAGTCGCAAACCAAGCACACGCAAAACTTACACTCATAAGAGGATATGTTTCTGCACCTGATACGAGGCTTATCATATGTCTCCTGATTCTGCCCCTCTACCCAGAGTCCTGCATTATATACTAGGCCTTAAAAAGGTAGGCCTCTCGAATAGCTCCATAAAGGTACACTTAGCAGTGATCACCTCACTACATGATAAGGTAGATGGAACCATGATCTTTGCTCATCCAACAACTAATCGATTCTTAAAGGGCATGACCAACATCTACCCTCCCCTAAAACACCCTACTTCTATATGGGACCTTAACCTCATGCTATACACCCTCACGGAGAAACCATTCGAACCCCTTGCGACTTGCTCACTGCTACATCTATCGATAAAGGTCTCCTTCCTTTTCGCGATCACTTCAGCAAGAAGAGTAGGGGAACTAGGGGCACTAATGGCACACCTGCCATATACTACATTCCATAAAGACAAAGTGATCCTAAGACCCCACCCTAAATTTATACCTAAAGTAGCCTCTTCATTTCATTTAAACCAACACATTTACTTACCTTTGTTTTTTCCGAAACCCCACACCGACACTAGGGAGGCATCCCTTCACACACTCGACGTCCGTAGAGCTCTGGCCTTCTACCTAGAAAGAACAAAGACATTTAGAAAATAGTCACGTCTCTTTCTCTTAGTCACAGAGCAATCGAAGGGTAAGGCCATCTCTAAACAAAGACTATCTGAGTGGATTTCTGGCTGTATCCACTTGTGCTACCATCACGGCAACATCCATGCTCCATCTGTGATTTGTACACATTCCACCAGAGCGCTATTCACGTCAGTAGCGTTCCTCAACAATGTACCTATCGTAGACATTTGCAGGGCAGCTACCTGGGCCTTTACCAAAAATTATACCCTGGAACAACATTCCTCTCCCGACACTCAGTTTGGATTCTGTGCTATCCGCCATCAACAAAGATACTCTGAAGCCCCTCCTTCCATTGGGGATACTGCTCCATAGTCACATAAAGTGGAGCACCCCCAGGGACACTCCTCGAAGAAGAAGAGAAGGTTACTTACCTTGTGCAGTAACTGAGTTTCTTCAATATGGTTGTCCCTGTGGGTGCTCCACTACCCTCCCTCCTCCCCTCTACTTCGGAGTTTCATGCTGATTCTCTGGGGTAGAGAAGGAACTGAGGGACAGTTGCTTGCGCATGCTAAGTGGCCACTCAGAGTTGCGCGAGACAACTACCACGCGTGCCTGGCCAGCCGGGGCAGTGCTACCACAAATCTCCGATTACAAGCGCAGGGTGCCAAGACACCTAAAGTGGAGCACCCACAGGGACAACCATCTCGAAGAACCTCAGTTGCTGACAAGGTGAGTAACCTTCTCTTTCTACAGGGGTAATGAATGACAGAATATTACTGAGGACTGATCATGAACCAGCAATCACATGGCTTGGTTTTAAGATCCTACTTTGCATTAGGAGGCCTGATAATTCAAATTTATCATTCTTGCACTTGAAAACTGAGTAAATTGGCTCTGTAAATCTTTGAGGGGGAAAAATAAAGATAAAGCCCTGCAAATCAATGGCACATCAAGAGAAAGAACACACATGTATAATGAAATTGAAAAGCAACAAATTTAAAACTGAAAAAGAAATACTTGTTTTACACAAAATGTGATTAACCTGTGGAAAGGAAATCACTACCACAAAGGATTATTTAAGAAAACGTGAAGTCTTATTGCTCCTCAAGCCACTCATGCAGGGCATGGTGTTTTAGGCCTTGTCTACACTTAAAATGTAGCTCAACATACTACAGCAGTCAGGAATGTGAAAAATCCACAATGCTGTGTGCTGTAGCTATGCTTACCTATCCCCCTGGTGCAGACGGAAGTAGGTCAATGAAAGACTGGTTCTTCGACCCAGCTACTGTCACTCAGAGAAGGGGAGTTCCTATAGCAATGGAAAACCTCTTCTGTTACAGTAGTCTGTGTCTACGCTATGGGGTTTCAGTGGCATATCTGTGGCTCCATAGCTGTGCTGCTGGAGCACCTGGAGTGTAGACATTGCTTCACATGTGATTGGCTGGTGGCTGGCTGGTGTGTGTGGGGATGGGAGACATGGATGTATGGAATTCTGGGTTTCTCTTGTTGTGGTTCCTGTTGTCTGTTTGCACTGAAGTTGTGACATTGTAACAGCATTGGTTTTTCCTAGCATACGTTCCAGTGGCTCTTTCTTTTCTTTCTGTAATAACGTCATCACAACTCCTAAATTGGGAATGGTGGGAAGGATAGTCCTTGCAAGGAAGTCACTTAAAGGGCAATTTAGCATAAGATGGTTGGGGGAGAAGGCCTCCTGAACCATTTTTATGTCAGAAGATGTGGGATGTCACTCTTGCAGAATCCAGAACAGTTGACCATTGAAGGCAGCTGGTGAAGGCACAGCAAGATTGAGGGGGACCTGAGTTCTCGGTACAACAGCCTTGTGTGTCCGTCTACACATTGATACGTATAAGTGGTTAGCCTGGTGGCCACTGAGAGTACCATAG
The DNA here is from genome assembly GCF_965152275.1 of Natator depressus. Lineage (NCBI taxonomy): Eukaryota > Metazoa > Chordata > Testudines > Cheloniidae > Natator > Natator depressus. Next base: position 97,174,290 of record NC_134241.1, read on the forward strand.
TCTCGTAAGCCAGAGCAGGACCAAGGGTTCCTGGATTTTGTGATTTTGGGAATTGGGTTAGGTTAGGTCCCATCCCAAGAGTTTTGAGGACTACCTCCCTCTAAAGCTATGTCAACACTGTGCTGCAGTACAGACTACAGGGAGTGAATCGCAGAGGGCACCCAAGTGTTGTGATCTGCAGTGCTATATTTGCATGCACACGTTTTTATTTATATAAAGAAAGGTATTTTCAGTATTTACTTGTTTATTTCAGCATTAAATTCACTATGGGTGCCTTAACTATGTAACAGAGGCTTTTTTTTTTTTTTTTTGAATAGCAATGCACGGATGTTCATATGGTGAGTGACAGCGATGGAGATGACTTTGAAGATGCTACAGAGTTTGGAGTTGATGATGGAGAGATGTTTGGTATGGCATCATCTGCCTTGAGGAAATCTCCAATGAGTAAGTATTGAAAATTTACATACTGTTAACTATGCAACACTGTAGTGAAAGCGACAAGAACTGAAGGATTTAAACAGTAATAGACAAGAAAATATCCTTAATTTCCCTATTGATCCCACTTGTTATTTTCTAGGGTACTGTTAGAAAGACATGCCATATTTCTGTGCCTATTTTTTTTTTTAGTTTTGTGCTGCTTCGTGCTACTTTCACCCTAAAGGGAGGAGAGAGAACTGCGAAGAGGCAAAAAGATACAGCTTAGAATTAATGCATTCTGGACACAGTCTATAGCAGATGGTGAAAAAAGCCCATAATGGGAACATTAGAATTGCTATACCAGTTCAGTCTATGATTGCTTTCTCTGACACTGACTAATAGTGGATGCTTCAGAAAGAAACCTGATAATGGGCAACTATGGGATTATCTTCCCATAGGGGACATTCCTTCCTATCCCTTTTTTTTTCCCCTATTGCCTGAAGCATGAAAGTTTAACTCTGTTATAAATGCCTATCTAATGTCACTGTGGATTTTCTTATTAGCTATGTAAATGACTATTTTTTAAAATTCTACTGTGCTTTTCATGTTAATATCCAGTGACAATGTGTTCCCCATGTTAATTTCATGTTGCATAAAATATTTCCTTTTATCGGTGTTAGCCTTTAATTTCATTGGGTGATTCTTTGCTCTCATATGAGGGTAAGTAGGAGTGCCTGGTTACCTTATCTATGCCATTCATTATTTATATATCTCTCTATCAATGTTGTTGACTTTAGGGTATGTCTACACTGCGATAAAAAACCCACAACACTGAGTCTCAGATCAGCTGACTCGAGCTCAGGCTGCAGGGCTATAAAATTGTAGTGCAGACATTCAGGCTTGGGTTGGAGCCCAGACTCTCTCAGACCTTCCCTCATCATGGGGTCTCAGCACCTCGTCTCCAATCTGAGCCTGAACATCCACACTGCAATTTTATAGCCAGGCAGATCGAGCCTCACAAGCCCAAGGCAGCTGACCTGGGCCAGCCACACCAATGCTGTGGGTCTTTTATCATAGTATAGATTTACCCTTAGGGGCTTCCTTAGGGTCTAATTATGTTGCTAAGTCATAGTGCTGAAATTTATTTTAAGTTTATTCACAAGTTAAAAATTTCTCACTAATGAAACAGTTTCTCAGCTCTTCCAAGTAGGCTTCTTTATTCTAATATGTTAAAATAGATCCAGAGAGAAACTGAAATGCAGATCAGTGATGTGCCACATTACAGGTGAGCTCAGAACTTCACCGTTTAGAATGGCCCTCGATATATTCATGGAAGTATTTGTAAATTCCGTGTTCATCCAAAGGGACATCCTATCAGTAACCTTTGGTGAAACTTATGGACTTTCCCCATGGGCACTTAGAAAGTTTTAAATATGAAAAATTAAGGAAGCAAAAAATGATTTTTGTGGTCTGTGTTACTAAAAACTTTTTCTTCCAGATGACATCAATATATATTTGTACTTGTTTTTTTTAAAGTGCCAGAAAATGCTGAAAATGAAGGAGATGCCTTATTACAATTTACGGCAGAATTTTCCTCAAGGTAAACTTAGGTTATTAACGGTGTAAGACAGATAGTGATTTGTGTTACACTGTAACTATAATTTATCAGGCAATTCAAGTAACAGTAAAATAAATATAAATATTTCCTTATCTGGCATAGGCCAGATTCTGCCTTACTTACGTTGACTTGAGTGAGAGGCCATTTGTGGAGTAAGATTCTATTCAGTGTGAGTTAAGATGGCAGATTCTGTCTTTAATTGAGAGGCCACTTTCTTTATATCACTCCTGAATTCCACAAGGGAGTAGAGGGATAACTAAGATACTGACTATAAACAGTAGCACTGTTAATTTAATGAAAATGAGCTCTTTCTAACTGAAAAGCTGATGACTGCTGGAAAATAATATACTTAGTTGCCATGAGAGTTTTAAGAATAACTGAGTAGCTGAATAATAAAAATTACTAGTTAAATGTGTAAAAGTTTTGCTTTTTAGAATTTATATACAGTATACCTGAAACAATTCACTGTTAAACAGTTTCCTTATTTCACCACACAAGTGGCACCCTTTGGCAGCCAATAAAGTGAACCCGGTGTATAGTTTGCTACCATGTTAATTTTTATAAAGCATTTGTGGCTCCTTTGGGATGAAAAGCTTTCCATATGTTTATGATATAATTAAGATGTTATTAAACAAGAATAACACTCAATCAACCAGTAAGAATATAATAGTGAGGAGAAATAGAACTATGATTGAGAAATAGTACTTAAAATGTACACATTAACTTGTAAATATAGCAGTTTGTGAGAGCAGTCAGTTATGATAGACAAGTTCATAAGGTCAGCAATCCTATACAAAAACTTCAGAGGGCAGAGGAGACATTTAAGAGTTTAGCCAATGCATCTATTTAAAAGGAATTTAAACAGAGCTGAAACTGAAGAAAATTACTTACGCTTTATTTTTATTAATTGAATCTTTGTGATTTTCAAATAGATATGGTGACTGCCATCCTGTTTATTTTATTGGGTCACTAGAGGCTGCTTTTCAAGAAGCCTTCTATGGAAAAGCCAGAGATGTAAGTGTGTGTTAACGTTACACTATTTCTATTAGAAGGAAAGTGGTAAAAGGGCTAAATATTACATTTTACACTATGCCAAAAAAGTTATGATTTTTGCTACATTACTAGTAAGCAGTTTCATACTTTTACATGATTGACTGAAGTGTTCACCCTGCATGTTATGGGAATGATGGGGATAACTCACACTTGCCAAGTGTTCTGTTTTTGTCCTGGACTGGCCTTGCTTACATAACCGATCCCTGGCTTTGATGGCTTTGGCCAAAGTTCTAGCAGTCACTGAGCTTCTAGGCTTTTTTCTATAAGTGTTGGTCTCCTGTCACTAGATATCACTGTTTGGGAGCCTTGTGGCTGACCGTGACAAAGCTGTATATTGGTATCTCTTTTAAATAATGGCTGATACAATCGAATTGGTAAATTTACAATTTTAAGGCCATTGGGGCAGGAAGTGTGCTGCCTTTTGTATTGCTACGGCATATACTTAAATACAGAATAGTATTATAGTTTGGAATTTAAGGTTTCTATTCAGCCAGATAGGCATCTCAGGGTTCTGATGTTCCACATCCACTTGTAAAAGCAGTATTTTCATAAAATAAGAAAGAGAATAGTTGAATGAAGGCCTGATGTCCTGTATCTAGGAGGGTAAGTACTCATTCACCTGTAATAGTCAATACCTAGATAAAGACTAAAGCACAAATAAAAAGCTTAAGCAGCTTTAATTCATCCTTTAGCTATCTTTATATTGGTCCCAAAAGAAATGTGCAAAGTATGTTTGTCTCTCTTGAATTACTCATATTGTAATGGTCTATAAGTATTCCTTGTAACAAAATCTCCACTACTTGCTCTAAACTAACGTTTATTTGACATGTTTGCACACCCCAGCAAGTTTCTTGCAGAATAGCTGCTAAATTTGGAGTCTAGTTTCATGAATTTACATGGGTGACAGACCATAGATTGCTCTAGAGCACTTCAGTAGCAAAATAAGAATTGATCATGACTCGTAGGAGTGATGGATGCTAAAGCATGTTGGCAATGAGGCAAGTGAATCAATATAAAAAGATGCTTGATTGAGAGAGTTCACTTTTGACATCTCATCTGAAGTGGTTAAAAGCATATAATTATAAAAACAAAGGGTGTTTTATTAGCGCTCAGAAACCTTTTTTAATTCAGTACAACCCAACTGAATGTTCATCTTCAAAATACTTTTCATATACTATTAACATATAGGATGTGGAAGATGCATTCTATTTCCAGTATTTTTCCAGTGGGTTCAGACCAGATCCTCACCAGGATTATCTGATATGTTTAGCAGTTTAGTATTTTTATTACCTTTTTCTTAGAAATGTTGTTTGTAAATAGTGACTGAATTTTTCCAAAAAGGCTGAACTATTGATTCCTTTTTGTCTTTAAACCCACATAGCAAGTTGCTACTTTAATTAATATCACATTGCAACATTTCGAATTTCAAAAATGCTTATGAAATAAGTAAAGTTTGCTGCTATTGTACCTTTTTGCTACTGCAAAAAATCTTTTCAATATTGTTTAAGAGAACTCAAAATGAAAAAAAGGGGACACTTTATTCTGTTTTTGATAATTGTTATATTTTCAGTTACTTTATAAAACCTGATGTTTTAATTAAGGAAAAATTTTCAGAAATTGCAAGCTAAATGTCCCATGTTCTAATTTATACCGTGAAGGGCACTTAATTTTGCCAGGGCAACAGATGAGCTTCAAGCAGCAGCATTCTTCACTTGAAGTGAGAAATTGAGTTCCAAGAGTAAATAAAAACAAGATTGAAGGTTTAAATCCTCTGCTAGGCTTTTTGAACTTATATACTCATTAAATGTTTATTGGAGTGGTGGGATTATGAAGGATTTGGGGAGCTTCATCAGCTGGTATATAGTTAATCACTAAGTAAAACACTACATTTGATAGAGTGTTTCTCACGATGCCACACTCAATCCATCTTAATGAAAACCGCTTCAGACTGATTTAATTTGAGAGCACTTGGCAGTGAGAGTGCTTATAGATCTTAGCCTTTTTCTTGAGGAATTTGCAGGGCTGTTCAAAGCACTGTACAGTCCAGTTTCAGTGACATACCCCTCAATATCTTTTTTTCCTATCTCTATTGCTGACATTTTCTGAAAAAAATCCTAAATTTATATAAATTTGCAGCCTTCTTGCAGAAATATTTGAGATATGATTTTATTAAAGGAATTTACCTAAATCAGTTTGCAGTTACTTTGAAAGTACTCTTTAAAATAATTTTTAAAACTTTTTGTTATAAAAATATATATTTTAATGGAGGCTTTTCTCTAAATCTTTCACTTACATGTGTCAGAAAGCAGAGACATTTGATACTTTGTTTCAGAAGATGTTAAATGAAAAAGAAACTGTTGCCTACTTTAATTTTAATATAGCTAACCCTGCCTCATTTTTCACTAGTATTTGCATTTTGGCTTCTTGACTTTGAGACTTTAGATAGCTAATATTATGTTTACTTTTAAAGCAACTTTTTCCATGACAATCCCTGTACTAGCTGTGAAGGGGAGAAATATGCCCAAGTTCTGCCTTGATTTAAATTCTGTGTATAGATCTGCCTAGATTATGTCAAGTCAGAATTTGGCCCATGATCTTCCCGAAAAATGCCATGAAAGCAACTCTGTACATCAGCTAGTCCTTTGTGCTCAGAAGAAACGTAGCAAATGTACAGCAAACTGTCTTCCCATTAACAACTGATGTCCTGAGGTAGCTTCTAAATCTGGCTGCATGTTCTGTTATGAGTTCACAAGAAACTTACTGCATATTCAGTACAAAAGAAAGACATTTAGTTTATCAGTTACTGTGTGAGTGTGGTGGGAGTGAGGAAGGGAGACATGGGTTTATTAAAACAAAAAAAGAAATATGATTGTATGAAACACTTTAGTTTATTCCAACCCAGTGAAGGAAACCTCCATGGTATCATTTTGAGTTTCTGGCCCTATATATTGTAGTTTTACATAATTACTGTATAGGAACATAAGAATAGCTGGACAAGATGACACAGAGGAAGTGTTTAAAAAAAAAACAAAAACATCATGGACAAGTTTGTTATTACATACTTATGTGGAAGTTTATTCCTAGCTTCAAGCAGTTAGTGGTTGACTTACATTCTGAAGCATGAGGGAATCTGTTCTTTATAAATGTTTATCGTATGTAATGAGTTATTTCAGGTGGTACTGTTCTTTTTGTGTGTCTTATCTCTCTTTTTGCCTCCCACTAAGTTCTTTGCTTGAATAATTAGAAATTAAAGTATTTCCCTTTTATCAATGATTGCTTGCTTTTCAATTTCAGTAGGTGATCCCTGGATCTTTTATTATGAGAGAGAGTAGAGGATCATTTGATTTACTTTCTCAATAGCACTAATTTTTATATACCTCTATCAGATCACCTCTTGTCTCTCTCAATTTCTCTGTCCACCCACTTCTGATAGTTATATTAAATGTCACTCCTATTGCAGATCCTTGGTGGCCCCCTGAATTGCACACACTCGTTGCATCCTGACAATTAGCCACTTAGGCCAGCACTTTGATTTCTCTCTCTTAGACAGTTTTTGATCTATGGCGGAACTTTAACTCTTACATGTGAGTACTTAATTTCCATTATAGCCTCCTATAATTTGACTTAATTTAAGATTTTTGCAAGTCCAAATAAATTGGCCCTTTCTCATCCACCAACATGCTGATTCGCTAAAAGAATTATAATACACTGGAGCCGCAGAATATTCCTTTACAGAAGCCTTCCTGCTGTACCTTGTTTGTCTGTGTTTTATAACTTGGTGTCTCATTATTGTTATGACATAATGGAAATTGTATATGTAGACAACATGCCAGCTTTAGCAGAGATTAACCAAAGAGTTGCATCTGACATCCATCAAACCTAAACCATTTCTTTCTATTAACATCAATGTTTTTTATAATTGTGGTGAATTTTGTCACCTGATTGTTGTTGTGTATATATATTTGATCCCTATATATTTGCAGTCTTGTCTTTTTTTTAGTTTGACTCCAAAAATAAGATTATTTGCTCTATATTTCATGCTGTAGTATGGACGTTGTTTTCTCCATTATATTTCAATAGAAACTGTTACTTCTTAAGGCTCTTCTTCTTTATCTTGTCTTTTAAAAAGAATTCCATATTGTATTATTAGCCTTTCTTGTAATACAGTACTTATAAGAGTCTCTATACGATGATTGGTACTATATATTGTACTATGTGAAGCATACTTTAGTTTTGTTGTAATTTGGTGTGCAGAGAGTGGAGGAGTGATGAAGTCTCTGTGTGTATGAGCCAACTGTTGTTCTAACCCATCTGCTGTTGTGAGTTAGGCAGCAGCAAAAGATAGGAAATTAAAACTTTGATTCCTTCTGCTTACTGCTCAGAATCCCAAATCCATACCTGACACCTTTTCAGAAAGAAATCCCATCCTGCTGTTGCTGAAAGAAAGAGTCCTTACTTTAGAAAGGGTTATGTTTGTAATGGTTCTAAGTCAAGTGGAAAGCTATTTTAGCATCATCTGCCAGTGCAGCCCAGGATTGGTTAAATTGCCCACAATCTGCCCTCGGTGGGACTTGCTGTATTGGGCCTGATTTTCAGAAGTTTTGAGCACCAGCAACGCTCTCCAAAGTCATGGGAGCTGTAACTGTTCAGCATTTTTGAAAACCAGGCGTGTAGTTTTCTTGCCTTGTAACATCACCGTGGGCTGTGAGAGTGTGGGTAAGTAGATTATACTCCTCTAAGTTAAGACTGATTCTCTGTCTTTTTAAGTGACATTGCTTGCTTGCAGTACTATTGGGCTGGGACCTGCAGAACACCCAAGATGCCAGAAGAAGCCTGTAAACTATTGGCCAGATTTCATGCTTTCCCTATTCAGTTCTTTTCTGCTCTGTCAGAGCCACAGCTTTTGAAAGATCTGGAAAGAACATGGGCAATTCTGAGAGTAGTAAAAATTATCTTGAAATGAAGGTCAAAAGCAATCTGTTGAAGAGCTTTTCAGATTTCACAGCGTTGACTGTAAAAATGAATTTTTTAGACAGCACAGTTGATTTGGGCTCCAGGGTTATCCACAGTACTTCACTAGCATAGAAGTATTGTAATATTTTAGGAACATTGACTGTAAGAATAGTAACAAAGTTTTTAAAACATTTTTTTCAGAGAGTACTTATAATTATTTTAAGGGATCCAAATATATCTTGATAGAAAAAAAGATATCTCAGCCTTATTAGACAATCTACTGACTAAAAAGGTTGTATTTCTCATTCTCCACAAAAATGTTTTTCTAACCATATAATCTAGGGCTGTGATCTCATCATCTGAAGTGCTGATTTCTTTGTATGTAGTTGGTATATCTTGTATATAGATGGAAAACCTGAATGCTGCATGAAGTGGTATTGTTGATCCACTAGTCCACAATCTTCCTTCTGATCGAGTATTTTGGTATTGCCCCAGCGTGATGCTCAAGAGTACTATCCAGCTGGAGAGATACCTTCTTTTTTGTGAGACATAAAACTGGCTACTTGCACATTTGTAGTCTTTAAAACAGTTCAGTCCTGTTGGCCGTCAAGGGTAAGCAACTATTTAATTTTTTTCATTAATGTAACTTGTGTCCGACACCTGGAGCTTGGGATAAGTACTTCCTTTTTATTTTTTGTGTAAATCCAAACAAATAAAAATCTGGTGGCTCATTGTGCAAAAGATGTTTCCTTACCACATTGCAACATGAGTATTTGTTGTTTTTTATCTTTGCTTGTATTGCACAACATATTGATCAAACAGACAAGAGAGAGATAAAATTAACATGACACACATTAAATGAATTAAAAACTGGCTAACTAATAGGTCTCAAAATGTAATTATAAATGGGAAATAGTCGTAAAATGGGTGCTTCCAGTGCTGTCCCACAGGGGCTGGTTCTTTGCCCTACACTATTTAACATTTTTTATCAATGACCTGGAAGAAAACCTAAAGTCATCACTGATGCAGTTTGCAGATGACACAGAAATTGAGGAAATAATTAAGAGGACAGGTACCTGATTCAGAGCTATCTGGATCTGTTGGTAAACTGGGTAAACAACATAAAAATATAAGAATGGCCATACTGAGTCAGACCAATGGTCCATCTAGCCCAGTATCCTGTCTTCTAACAGTGGCCAATGCCAGATGCATCAAAGGGAATGAACAGAACAGGATGATTACTGAATGATCCATCTCCGTCATCCAGTCCCAGCATCTGGAAGTCAGAGGCTTAGGGACACCCTGAGCATGCGGTTGCATCCCTGACCATCTTGGCTAATAGCCATTGATGAATCTATACTCCATGAACTTGTCTAATACTTTTTTGAATCCAGTTACAGTTTTTGCCTTCATAACGTCCTCTGGTAATGAGTTCCGCAGATTGACCGTGCGTTGTATGAAGAAATACTTAATTTTGTTTGTTTTAAACCTACTGCCGATTAATTTAATTGGGTGACCCCTGGTTCTTGTGTTATGTTAAGATATAAATAACACTTCTTTATTCACTTTCTCCACCCCATTCATGATTTTATAAACCGCTATCATATCACCTCTGTCATCTCTTTTCCCAGATGAATATTCCCAGTCTTTTGAATCTCTCCTCATATGGAAGCTGTTCCATACCGTTAATCATTTTTGCTGCCCTTTTTTAGTACCTTTTCTAATTCTAATGTATCTTTTTTTGAGATGGGGAGACCAGAACTGCATGTAGTATTCAAGGTGGGCATGCCATGGATTTATATAGAGGCGTTATGCCATTTACTGTCTTATTATCTATCCCTTTCCTAATGGTTCCTAACATTCTGTTTAACTTTTTTGACTGCTGCTGCACATGTAGTGGATATTTTCAAAGAAATATTCACTGTGACTCCAAGATCAATTCGAGTGGTAATAACTAATTTAGACTCCATCATTTTGTATGTAAAGTTGGGATTATGTTTTCCAATATGCATTACTTTGCATTTCGCAACACCGAATTTCATCTGCCATTTTGTTGCCCAGTTACCCAGTTTTGTGAGACCCCTTCGTAGCTCTTCACAGTCAGCTTTGAATTTAACTATTTTGAGTAATTTTGTATCATCTGCAAACTTTGCCACCTCATTGTTTACCCCCTTTTCCAGATCACTTGTGAGCACTATTCCCAATGCAAATCCCTGGAGAGCACCACTATTTACCTCTCTCCATTCTGAAAACTGACCCATTTATTCCTATCCCTTGTTTCTTGTCTTTGAATCAGTTACTGATCCATGAGAGGACCTTCCCTCTTATCCATGACTGCTTACTTTATTTTAGAGCCTTTGATAAGGGACCTTGTCAAAGGTGTTCTGAGAGTTCAAGTACACTATATCTTCTGGATCACCCATGTCCTCATGTCTGTTAACCCCCTCAAAGATTTTGAATAGATTGGCGAGGCATAATTTCCCTTTACAAAAGCCGTGTTGACTTTTCACCAACAAATCATGTTCATCTATGTGTCTGATAATTCTGTTCTCTTCTGTAGTTTCAGCCAGTTTGCCTGGTTCTGAAGTTACACTTACCAGTCTGTAATTGCCAGGATCGCTTCTAGAGCCTTTTTAAGAAATTGGCATCGCATTAGCTATCCTCCAGTCATCTGGTACAGAAGCTGATTAAGTGTTAGGTTACATACCACAGCTAGTAGTTCTGAAATTTCATATTTGAGTTCCTTCAGAACTCTTGGGTGAATACCATCTGGTCCTGGTGACTCATTACTGTTTTTAATTTATCAATTTGTTCCAAAAACTCCTCTAATGACACCTCAATCTGGGACAGTTTCTCAGATCTGTCACCTAAAAAGAATGGCTGAGGTATGGGAATCTCCCTCACATCCTCTGCAGTGAAGAATGATGCAAAGAACTCATTTAGCTTCTCTTTGTCTTCCTTGAGTGCTCCTTTAGCACCTTGGTCATCCAGGGGCCCCCTAGATTGTTTGGTAGGCTTCCTGCTTCTGAAGTACTTAAATTTTGTTTTTGCTGTTAGTTTTTGAGTCTTTGGCTAATTGCTCTTCAAATTCTTTTTTGGCCTGCCTAATTATACTTTTACACTTGACTTGTCAGAGTTTATCCTGCTTTCTATTTTTCTTAATATGATTTGACTTCCAAATTTTAAAGGATGCCTTTTTGCCTCTAAATACTTCTTTTATTCTGTTGTTTAGCCATGATGGCATTTTTTTGTCCTCTTACTATTCTTTTTAATTTGGAGTATACATTTAATTTGAGTCTTTATTATGGTATTTTTTAAACATATCCATGCAGCTTGCAGGCATTTCACTCTTGTGACTGTTCCTTTTAATTTCTGACTAGCTTCCTCATTTTTGTGTAGTTCCCCCTTTCTGAAGTTAAATGCTACTGTGATGGACTTCTTTGATATTTTCCCACCCACAAGGATATTAAATTTAATTATGTTATGGTTGCTTTTTCCAAGCGGTTCAGTTCTATTGAGATCTTGGACCAGATCCTGTTGTCCATTTATGAATAAATCAAGAATTACCTCTTCCCTGGTGGGTTCCAGGACTAGCTGCTCCCAGAAGCAGTCATTAATAGTGTCTAGAAACTTTTTCTGCATCCCGTCCTGAGGTGACATTCACCCAGTCAATGTGGGGATAGTTGAAATCCCCCATTATTAATGAGTTTTCTATTTTTAAAGCCTCTCTAATTTCCATGAGCATTTCACAATCATGGTCACCATCCTGGTCAGGTGGTCAACAGTGTATTTGTACTGCTATACTCTTATTATTCAAGCATGGAATTTCTAGTGATAGAGATTCTGTGGTTCAGTTTGATTCCTTTAAGATTTTTACTATATTTGACTCTATGCTTTCTTTCACATATATTGCCACTCCCCCAGAGGACTGGCCTGTCTCCCAAGATCTGTGGGAGTGAGGGATCATCCTTCAGGATAGGTTGTAGATCCTTGATGATGCGTTGGAGAGGTTTTAGTTGGGGGCTGAAGGTGACGGCTAGTGGCATTCTGTTACTTTCTTTGTTGGGCCTGTCCTGTAGTAGGTGACTTCTGGGTGCTCTTCTGGCTCTGTCAATCTGTTTCTTCACTTCAGCAGGTGGGTATTGTAGTTACCTAGCCTTGCAAAAAAGCCCTTTGCCAACTCTGTCCACATATCTATTCAGAAAACACCCATTTTTTCATGTTCTCTCTCTCTCTCTCTCTCTCTCTCTGTGTGTGTGTATCTCTTCCTACTGTATTTTCCACTACATGCATCCGATGAAGTGGGTTTTAGCCCACCAAAGCTTATGCTCCAATAACTTTGTTAGTCTCTAAGGTGCCACAAGTACTCCTCGTTCTTCATCACTGAAAATTTTTATATTAAGCTTGGATGTTTTTCTAAAAGATCTGCTCTAGGAATTATTTGGGAACATTCTATGGCCTGTGTTATACAGGAAGTTGGATTAGATTATCATCATAATCCATTTAGGCCTTAGAATCTATGAATCTACTAAATGTTTTCCTTGTGGCTTCAAGTGGATATTATTCTTCATTCCTGTCCTCAAGTGTTACCATTCTCTTGCATTGTTAAACAGTGGTTTTTTTTCATTTGCAGATGAAGCAATTCTTTATAAAGAGATTTGGTATCTTTCAGGATGAAAAGTGGTATATAAATGCACCTCATCATCATCATACTCTACTAATAATCATCTTGAATGTGTTAAGCCACCTCTTAAATTCTAAGTCACCTCTGAAACCTTTATAAAATTTGGAATTCTCTAATTTATAGCTTGGAATTTTTATAGGAGAGATGGCATATAGGTTATCAGAGAGATCACATACCATAGTATGTGAGCACCTTGCTGAAATTACTTAAACAACAAAAAGTGTAAATACAACTGATTAAGCTCTGACAGTGCTTAAAGCTTAAGTAATGGCTCGTAGTGCTCTGAGAAGTAAGAACCGGAGGTTATCAATTGTCTTCTGGTCCTTACCTCTGTGTTTGGCACTGGTATGACTGCTATTGGAATTCTGTGTCTAGTTCTGGTGTCCACAATTCAAGAAATACATTGATAAATTGCAGAGGGTTCAGAGAAAAGCCACAAAAATGACTGAAGTATTGGAAAACATGCTTTTATAGTGAAAAACTCGAGGAGCTCAATCTATTTAGCTTGTCAAAAAGAAAGTTAAGTGGTGACTTGATCACAGTCTATAAGTACCTACATGGGGAATAGATATTTGATAATAGAGGGCTCTGCAATCTATCAGATAAAGATATAACAAGATCAAATGGCTAGAAGTTGAAGCTAGACAAATTTCAGACTTGAAATAAGGTGCAAATTTTTAATAGTGAGGGTGATTAGCTATTGGAACAGTTTACCAAGGGTGAGGCTAGATTTTCAATCTCTGGAAATTCTTTAATCAAAATCAGGTGTTTTTCTAAAAGTTGTGCTTTTAGATCAAACAGAAATTAATTTAAAGAAGTCCTATGGATTCATTCTAGTCCAACACTTCTGATGGTGCATTAGATGTTGGAATTAGCAATCCTTAGCTTTTAACATTTTTTTTCTTTCTCCGTCATGTATGTAATACAAACACACACAAAGCTTCCTGTGTGTCCTCATTCTACCCAGGGATAAACACATAGTTTCACTGGAAATGGGTTTGAGCTTTGCCCAGTTTCTGCCTTAATCTGTCATCAAAGTGGAATCAACTCTAACATCTGTCATCTGGATATCAAAGAGGGCTTAAATTCTGCTCATGAGATGAAGATGATGTGTATTAGAATATCTGTTTGTACTCCAAGAAGACTTTTTAAACTGGTTTTAAAGTCTCTAAGGCTACCTTAGATAGATGGATCAGGTTGTTCATTTGAAAGGCTTAAAGAGTTGAAAACATGTCCTTTTGTTCAGTTAAAATCAGTTCTCGCTGCACAAAGCCTTTGGGCTGGAGGAAGAGGAAAGATCTTGATTCAGGAAACCTTCTACCAGCTTGAAAGAACACTTGTGCATTTACCAGATGCTACTGAGTAAGCATTTATGCTTCAATAATTATCCTGAACAGGTTTCAGAGTAACAGCTGTGTTAGTCTGTATTCGCAAAAAGAAAAGGAGTACTTGTGGCACCTTAGAGACTAACCAATTTATTTGAGCATGAGCTTTCATGAGCTGAGCTACATGCATCCCATGAAGTGAGCTGTAGCTCACGAAAGCTCGTGCTCAAATAAAGTGGTTAGTCTCTAAGGTGCCACAAGTACTCCTTTTCTTTTATCCTGAACAGGTGGGTGTAAGATGCAGAAAGCAGAATTTCAAGTCACCAGTGCTACCAATTCTCACAATTTTATCACTGCTCTTGTGATGCTTGGTATTTTTCTTAAAGCTCCAGCACCTGGATTCCCGTTGTTAGATTAGAATTTCAGTTAATTTATTTTTAGATGGAAAGTTGCGGTTAGAGCTTCAAGAGATGGTCTCGAAAGGCTTCAACACCTGGAGACAAATAAAAAGTTCCCAAATCTTATTTTAAAAAATCCTAATGCAATCTCATTATATTTTGGAACCTGAAACATGATTTATGAATGCATAGGCTTGCCAATACAGTGCTAGAATTTCACCCTTTTCTTAATGCTTTGAGTGCTATATGTCAGAGAAAAATCCGTTTTTATTAGTGTTCTTTGAAGTCTTGTACTAAGACCTGTAAAGCATTTGACTTAGTCCTTCATGACATTCTGATTTAGGAAAAAGCAACACTGTACAAAATCAATGTAGCCCACATTAAATGGATTAAAAGCTGGTTAACTGATAAAGTTCAGAAAGTAATTGTAAATTAAGAATCATATTATGGGAGTGTTTCTAGTGGGATCCCACATTGATCTGTTCTTGGCCAAATGCTATTCAATATATTTTTCAGTGATCTGGAAGAAACTATAAAGTAATTGCTGGTCAAATTTGCAGATGACACAAAAATTGGTGGAATTGTAAATAACAGTGGGAATGGGTCAGTTATACAGATCAACCTGGATCACTTGGTAAGGTGGGCAAGTTTGAACAATGTTTTTTCAATATAGCCAATTCCAAGGTCATACATGTAGGAACAAAAATGTAGGTCACGCTTACAAGAGAGTACCCTGTATTGCAATGACACTGAAAAGAATTTAAGGGTTATGGTAGATAACCAACTGAACATGAGCTCCCCGCGTGATGCTGTAGCTAAGAAGGTGACTGTGGTCCTTGGATGCATAAGCAGGGGAATATCAAGTCAATATATGGCATTAGCGAGACGATTACTGGAATATTATGTCCAGTTGTGGTGTCCATGCTTCACTTTCCAAAAAGGATGTTGAAAAATTGTTCAGAAAAGAGGTACAGGAAAAGATGCTTTATAGTGAGATACTTGAGAAACTTGATCTATTTAGTTTATCCAAGAGAAGATTAAAAGGTGACTTGATCGCATTCTACATGTTCCTACATGGGGAAGAAACTTCTAACAGTAGACAGCTCTTTAAACTAGCAGAAAAAGGAATAAGGAGATCTAATGGCTGGAAGCTGAAGCTAGACAAATTTAGACTAGAAATAAGGTGGACATTTTTAACAGTGAGAGGGAGTAATTAACCATTAGAACAATTTACTAAAGGATGTGGTGGTTTCTTCATCACTTAGTCTTTTAATTAAGACTGGTTGTTTTCTTAAAGATATGTGATAGCTCAAACAGAAATTATGGGCTTGCTGCTGAAATTACTTGGTTAGGTTCCATGGCTTGTGTTATGCAGGAGGTAAGATTAGATTATCATATTGGTCCCTTTGGGCCTTAAAATCTATTTATCAGTATAAATCTAAAGCAGTGTTGTTCAACCTTTTTTCATTTGAGGAGCCCTAAAAAAATTCAAATTTGAAAATCTCAGATATAGTCTTTGGACCCCCTGGGGTCTGTGGACCACAGATTGAAAATCACTGATCTAAAGGCTTGAAAAAATCCTTTTGCTCACTCACTGATGACTAGTGGGAAGCTCTCCCTGATGACTGTGGAAACCTAAAGTACGGATTTCTGCAGTTTAAGTTTTGATTTTAAAACTGTTGAGTTTCTTGTCCTTATGGTTGTAAAGTTAATTTTCCAAGTGTGAACTGATGCAGTGCTCTGAGCCTTCAGATAGAGCTGGTGCTTCTCCTGATGCTCATACCTTTCCCAAGTAGCACCAGAAAAATGAAATGAACAGAACTGATTAGTTTCACAGCTGCCATATAGAACGCTGAGATAGATTTATATTAATTTCGTGCTCCTGAACTAGCTGAGCTTGTTAACTAGTATCCTCCACATGGTTCTCACTTGTTGGTAGGACCCCCCCATCCTTGTCTTATGTATATACTTCTGGCTAGTAGGTTTAATCCTCTGACTGGTTAGATGCCTGGCAAATTTTTAAGCCTTTTTCTAAATATAAGGGAAAACTGATATCTCAGATACATCTGTGTTGTAATTTATGGCAAATGCTGACTTTTGTTATACCCACGGTAGTTCTAGATTGGCTGGTTTAGTGATTGAAATAATCTGTTTGACCACAAAAGAGAGGGTGAAATAGGATTTCAAGCTACTTTATTCTGCCCGGGTAAGGTGTCTGAATTGAGACCCATAAGGGGAATCACCTCTTGAGGTGATTTGGTGGCTCTGTCTCCATGTCCATTTGGTCTTCCGGGTCTCTGAGACTATCAAGAAGAATGCTAATTGTGATTTTTTTTTTTTTGAGCTGTGGGTACTTATCTAGTAGAAACTTCATTAGGGTGGATTGCAGTCCACTCTTTCAGCATCCTTAAGATCTATTTCTTTTTGTTTGTTTGTTTCTACCTAAACCACCAGTGACAGGGGTTCCCTCATTCCTTCTATATGAGTGCAAAATAAATGAACTTTTCTCAAGTGCCACAGGAATGTAAGCGTTCTTGAGACTTTGATGGTCAAGACTAGGTGTACTGGGCGTCTGCACAAGAAGTCTGTTAATGGAAGCCCTAGTGTGTCACTGATAAAGGGTCCATCACTGAGGTCCTCTTGGAATATTAACATAATGAAAGCTTTATCCCTTCTCATCTTCCTCAATACCTGGTATAGGAATGGGAGTAGCAGAAAACTTATTATCCAGATAAAGTCCCCGGTGGAACTATTTACAATCTTGGCATGTGATTTTTCAAAAGCCCATTAACTTTCAATGAGACTTGTGCTCCTAAGTCACCGTAGGCTATGTCTACACTACGCAGCTTTTAGCGACACAGCTGTGCCACTACAGCAGTACCGCTAAAAGGCGCGCAGTGTAGCTACTGTTTATCGGCAGGAGAGAGCTCTCCTGCCAACAGAAAACTTCCGTCCCCACCGAGCGGCGTTAGCATTGTTGGCAGGACAAAGCACTGTTCACACCAGCGCCTGTTGTTGACAAAACTTTTGTCTTCCGGGGATGTGTGGGTTTTTTTAACACCTCTGAACAACAAAAGTTTTGTCTTTCACTTGCCAGTGCAGACAAAGGGTTAGGGCCAGATTTTTAAAGGCATTTAGGCTCCTAAAAATGCAGATAGACACTTAGTGGAATTTTCAAAAGCACCTAACTCCCATTGAAATCAATCTTTAAAAATCAGGTCTTTAAGACATTTTTGGAAATCCCAGCCCTAGTGTATTAAAAAAAACTCAAAAGTGCATTGTAAAAAATATCAAAGCAACATATATTTTCCTAGAAAGTATGCTTTAAAAAAATCAAAACCAGTCATCTCCTGATCATCATTTGCTATCATTTAAATGATCTTTCTACTGTCGCTTTTTACTGTTATCCTAACAATAAACCTCATTGTGGCCTGCAAGTTTTTTGGGCCCATGATTTTACAGGTGCAATCAACTGCAGTTATGAAAGATAGTTTAGCCATCTAACTGCCTGATATCTGGATGCAAATGACAATTATACCCACAAATAAGGTAGTTCAAATTTAGACATCTGTCGTTTGTGTGCGTAAGTTTGTGTGCCTGTCTTGTTTACTAAAATTTGGCCCTAATTGTTTAATCTTAAAACTGTACATATTTTGGAACATTCAGTTGGATGGAATCTCATATTTAACAGTTTCATGGGGTTGTTTCTTTGGAACTAAAAGTGTTTCTCAAGAGCCTTTTTTTATCAGCTCCCAGTGAAAAGAGGAGAGCAAAGCCATCCGCTTACCACAAAGCAGTGCCACCACAAAGGAAAGATTAAGGGTTTAGAGAGAGGTCAATGTGGGTTTTTCTCTAACTAAACACTTTCCTAAAGTTTCCTTGTGGAAAAAATAATGAAGTCATCTAAGAGTTTTTAAAGAATTTTTATTTCTTTTTCACCGTCTGCATTCGCTTGTCTTCCCAGCATGGATGTTTAATCTTTCTAGGCTTTGTGAATTGGCCCAAATGAATAAGTGGTGAGTTGTCTCTCTAGGAGCTAGAGGCTTATTCTAAGGCCCTAATCACTGAGTAAACACATCTTTGCCCTCCCTCTCTTACAACTGCTATATAATAGTGAGATTCTAGCACAGTAACCTGGATATTGCAGGGATCGATGCTTTGAAATGCAGAACGGCTGATCCTCAAAAACAGACAGTGCCTGATCTTCCCCTGTTTCTTTCTTCTTTTTAAATTAAATATCACCACAGAGATGCTGTTTTATTGCTTGATATTGTGCATTAGTGCCCTGGATTTTCAAGTTTAGTTTCAGTCAACACTGTTGGCTGCACTTATATGGAACTGTGCATGTTAGGCTTATTAATGGCCTTTCCTGGCACATGTGTATTTGGTTCTGAAGAACATTTAAATTAAATCAGACAAACATTAATGTATATTACTAATCCCTTTCTCAAAGTCTAATGTTCAAATGTACTCTTCTTTTTGTTTAAACAGACATTGCTAAGCTTTACCCATAGCCAGTGTTCCCGGTTATAAATATACTGATTTTTCTAAAAATGAATTGCCCCAAAATTGCACCCCATATCTTGATATATTAATGCAAGGTACCAGATCAATATCCTACTGTAGATGTTACTTCTTATGGATAGATTTCAATTACCTTTATAAAAATTATATGCAAAACCACTCACCCATTTGCCATACTTGTCACTTGCCTTCTCAGCATGGATGTTGAAGCAGTATTTTAAAACAATGTTCCTAACAATAATTTTTGTGGTTATTTTTTGTTGCTTTTTAAAAACTGTTTTTGATTTATTCAGATACCAGATATCAGAGCATGGTCCTTTCCCCTAATGATCTTTTTCCCTATATTATTCCCATCCCACCTTCTTCCCCTACGTACACGCAGATACACCAGTCACTTCCCTTCCCAACATGTGGTCTGCCATTACATCTCCATATTATGGGGAGGATGTACAGCTGCATTGCTGGCTACCTTCATTGCAGATTTAGGTATTGGTTTCAGATGAACGATGCAGAGGTGATCCTCTCCCTTGCAAGTACATAATCTCTAAAATAGTCTTCAGCAAAATGGGAAATCATAATTGTTTCCAAACTTGGCTCTCTTATGGCACCAGCCTGGCTAACAGCAATTCACTATCGTTTTGTTAAGCTGAACATTTACAATTTACTTTGTTGTGACAAAAGGCATGTTTTGATAAGAGAACTGTATTCAATATTGTCTTTACTGTGTAGCAAGCCAAAAATAGTTAGCTCATTGTCAGAACTAAATGTGAAATGGATGCTCCTTGGTATACCTTTTTCCGGAGACTGTCAAATGTTTACTGCAGGTACTTTTATTTAAATAAACTTTTTATTTTTTGTGTTAAAATACATATCTTTAATATTAATCTACTTTAAGGATATTCCAGATCACTTTTTGGTAATAAGAAAAATTCACTTTTGGACCTTTACTTGGTTTTTGAAATAGAATGTTGACTATTCAGATTAAAAATATTTGAGTGGATTTTGGGGGACGGAGGGTAGTTTGACTTTAATTTCAAGAATTTGATTTTTCTCTTTCCATGTTACTAAATTGTATGAAACGCTGTCAGAACATTAAAGAAACAGCATTTGTTTATGTTGAGAGTCAGTCTCGCACTGTAGACAGTCTTGTGCGCACTAACACACAAACCTACAGTAGCAATTTTAAGTTACTAAACAGACTTCTTAGACAGGTGTTTTCACTGATCAGTATTTTCTCCTGTCTTTGCAGAGAAAGCTTCTTGCAATCTACCTCCACCATGATGAAAGCGTACTAACCAATGTGTTCTGCTCACAAATGCTTTGTGCCGAATCTATTGTTTCATATCTGAGTCAGAACTTCATAACCTGGGCATGGGATATGACAAAAGAAGCAAACCGAGCAAGGTAATACAGTTTGAGTTGTCAGCTGAGCTGCTTTTGTTTCAAGAAAGCTTGCCATGTCTGTGTAACAAATGTTGTGTTGCTTGGTGTCTATTTAAATAAAAAAATCCATTCTGTGTTCTCTAGTCTAAGTCAGCCTACCTCCAATGAAGTTAATGGAGCTTTGCCAGTTTACACCAGCTGAGAATCTGAGTCTTTTTGTTCTCATTATAAGATCACTCACTGTTGTTGTTATAGAGTTTGGGAAATTGTTTACTGTTTCTTTTATTGCAGATTTAATTTATTTTCTTGCATCTTCCTTTGCAAGCACTAGAGCACTATAAACATATTTTTAAGTTTTGTTTTGAACTGCCACAATGAGTGAGCAACACCAATTGATTGACAGAGAGAGGTGATTATATTAATTAACTACCTGGGGGCCCTGTCAGAATTATTTATTGCAACTGGAAAAATTATCTTAAATACAAGATATTTTTAAAATTAATTATAAAACAAATTATAAAGGGAACAATTCATATGACTGGTGTGAACGAAACAATTCTCCTGTCAAAAATATTTTTTGATAGCGATCAAAAATCACAATGCAAATATAACATTTATTAATAAGTTAAATGGTGTCTTACAAAAATAATAATTTTAAGGAGGTGAATTGTAGACCATGTCAGCTAGGTAGGTAATAGCTTTAATTCTACCACAAACTGATTGATGTATTTGACTTATACCACAGATTCTCTTGCACACAATCAGCAATCCATTCATATCTTAATATAAAAACAATTCCGTCTTGTAGATGTTGGGATATGTTTATTTGGTCTGTTGATCATGATGTCTGTAAAAATGATGAAGGTTTTAAAGTCAGGCCTGTTTGAGTTTCTAATGTGGACTTCATTTCATCATGTTTGAAGTGCACATATGACTGTCACTTGCCATGATGCTATTTTGGCTGTGTTAATGCAAAAATAATGTGCTGTTTTGTGAACAAAAAGGTTAAATTCGTTCACTTAAGGGCAACTTCATTGTTGTTACCTAATTCAAATGATTATTGAACAATTAGAAATCATCCAGATTTGTGTTCCTGTTGCCCTGTGGCTCAGTAGTAATTGGATTTCTGAATATAGACTTTATCCATTCTTATTCCTCAAACTTGTACACTGCGTTAGTTTTTCGTTAGATAAAGGGTGTCAGAGTAAAACAGAGCAATATCCTTGTGAAGTAATTTACTCTTTTAAAAAAACAGACCATTGTGATCTGTTTCACAGGGTATCTTAACTTAACCTTGAATATCTTCAGTGTTGCAAAAGCCTCCCATCCTTTTAATTCCTTTTATTTGTTTTAATGACATCATTGTATTAATCACACTTAGTTAAAGGTGCTGAAAAAAGTAATGCCAAACACAGATAAAAATGAAGCATCTAGGGTCTTTCATGAGGCCAAATACAGAGACTGGAGGCTTGGCTAAATCTTTTGGTATTGCCATTCATTGGCAGTAAGAAGCCTCCTCCTTTTCTTTTATCCCCCAACTTGATATAAAAGGAAACACTATTTCTAAACCATCTGTAGTGGCTAAGTTCGGTTGACTACCTGCTGTTATATTGTTCTGTTCTCCATTTAATTCACTAGTTTCTTTTATTTTACAATGACAAAAAATTGCAGTGTAGTTTCTTTTGAAAAACTGTGTTTGAGGGAGTTTTTTATGACCGACAATCAACAGCCATGTAATTGCTTTGTTGTGTTTTACTAAAGAAGTCTATTAAGTAGCACAACTTTGATACACTAGTAATAAGAGTTTGCAGGTTACAGAGACACCTGTGGTGACCAAAGCGACAGAAGCTGCTTGTTAGAAAGAGCCTGTACAGCTGTGTCCTATTAACTCCTTATGACACTTTTAAAACACAAAATAAAGGGCTTGTTTAAGGCTTTATAGCTATTCTCAGTGAATCTAGTCACTGATTGTGTAGTATGATAGGATTCTTAAGCCTTCGTTTTTTGCTTTCTGGTAACATCATACAACAAAGAAATGGTCATATTAAGAGTGAGGTTAAAAATTAGTAAGGGGTAAATAAGACACATTAGCACAAAATAGCATGATTCATTGTTTATATATAATGTTACATCTTATTTTTTAGGTTATGAGCTTCTGGGGGCAGGAACTATGCCTCTTTCTCTGTTTGGAAAGTGCCCAGTATGCGGTGGGCATTGCCATAAATAAATAAATACTCAGTAGCATCATTGTTTAACTACTAAACTTGGATAACAATAAATTATATACAAAATGTTTCTCAATGAAACAACAGTGGACATTGATCTAATTTTGTTGTGCATCTCTACAATTATACTTAACTCTTCAAGCAGAAGGGAAAAAAGAATATGGACCTACTTCTCTTATGCCAGTTTAATTCAGGAGTAACTCCACTGATGTCAGTGGAGCTGCATGAGTATAAAACTAGTGTGATGCGGAGGAGAATCAGTCCTGTTTATTTTATACATCCTGATTGATGGACTGTAATTCTGTAGGAGATCTCAAACCAGGAGTACTATACCGCTTTCACTGTTGTACTGTGAGTAATTTGGCAAGGAGAGAGAGGCTGTCTGCTATGGATAATTTCTTTCCCCATCTAGACAGAAAATGATGTAGCCTCTCTCTGAGATACTCTGATTTTCTGTTCTCTGCTGTTTTCACGCTGTTTAAAGGTTGGAATTACTGGCAATGACTGGTAATCCTATGCAGAGTCCCAGTGGAGTAAATAGGGATCTTGCATGGGCATAAAGGCCTGTGCTAGCAGGTTCCATTGCAGGATGAGGGCCTACAACAAAATCCAGTCACAATACAGCCAGTTGCCTGTTTTATGAGGACTGAGCATGTTATGTTGTTAATGGTCACAGCTATTGGTAGCATACAGAGCTCTCAACATATTGTATTTAGCTCTATCAATGGAATAACTTCACGATATAGTGACTTCTGATGTTCAAGAAAACAGGAGTGTGGGTCTGTGTGTGTGTGAGAGAGAATCAAAATTGTTCTCAGCTAATAGGAAAAAAATTATATTGCCACAATCTTTCCTTAGCAAGAATGACATTTTCAATTAAAAACATTTTTTTAAAGTGTTGTAATAACCGTATATAGTTAGAGCACTACCAAATTCTCGGTCCATTTGGGTCAATTTCATGGTCATAGGATTTTAAAAATTGTAAGTTTCATGATTTCAGCTATTTAAATCTGAAATTTCACGGTGTTGTAATTGTAGGGGTCCTGACCCAAAAAGGAGTTGTGGGGGGGGTTTCGCAAGGTTATTGTAGGTGGGGATTACGGTACTGCTTCTCTTATTTCTGTGCTGTGCTGGCGTCAGCGCTGCCTTCAGAGCTGGGCAGCAGGAGAGCAGCAGCTGCTGGCCAGGAGCTCTGCTCTGAAGGCAGAGCCGCCATCATTTGCAGCTCAGAAGTGAGGGTGACATCGTATGGCATTGCCACCCTTACTTCTGCACTGCTGCTGGCAGGGTGCTGCCTTCAGAGCTGGGTGCCCGGCCAACAGCCGCCACTCTCGGCTGCCCAGCTCTGACATCAGCACAGAAGTAAGGGTGGCAATACTGTGACCCCCTCCCCCTCCCCGCAAAATAACCTTGTGACTTCCCTGCAACTTCCTTTTGGGTCAGGACCCCCAATTTGAGAAATGCTGGTCTTCCCTGTGAAATCTGTATAGTATAGGGTGTAAACACAGAAGACGAGATTTCACAGTGGGAGACCAGATTTCACAGTCCATGACATGTTTTTCATAGCCGTGATTTTGGTAGGGTCCTACCTATAGTTATTTTTTTAAATGAACTCTAGTCAGAAGTCGTCGTATGGGTGTCTATTCATCATCAGAAAAATGTTTCAGTAACGGTTTAGATTTAAAATATTGTTTAAAAGGTGTCCATTTTGAGCCCTATGAAACAGCTTCGAAATGTTGGGATTTTTCACCATTTTCTAACAACGTTTTTCAGTCAGTTGTGATATGCTTGGAGCCAAGCTTGCATTGCCATAATCCAACAGTGCTCAACTCCTTGCAGGATTCGACCCTCGTGGTCCCATCAACTCAGCAACCACTGTCAGTGGGAGTTTTATAAATGACTTCAGCAGGAACAAAAGCAGGAACTGAGTTTGTAAGCCCAAGTGTTTGGTGTTCGCTATTGCTCTCAATGACACAAGAAATCGTGCCAGTTAATTAGCACTACGACTATGAGATGTATTTTTTATATCTAAAAAGTTTTCAAGCTACACCTACATGTGGCCTGTTATACTGTCAAATAGGAGGACAGTTCTAGTTAATACAGTAAACTAGATGTTCCATTTTGACTTTCAGGGCTCCTTGTCTCTGATACAAGTTTTACAGGGTAATGAGCAATCACTTTAAGTAAATGCTGCAAATTCTGATTGTTTTTGTTGTTTTATTTGGCTGAGATTGGCTAAAAAGTTTCTTATAAATTGTAAAAGCATTGGCATAAAAGAATCAGAATTAAAAGTATAAAATAATTAATGTAATAAAATAGGTAACTTAATTTAGGAGAAAAACCTAGTATTTTTACTTTATTGTACAAGAATCCTCCAGGAAGAGATTTCTTATTCCCTGGATTTTAAAGTTAATTTTTTGGTAACTTACTTACTTGTGAGTTAGAGTTTAGGTGTTAGCTGTTAAGTCATTTTAATTGATTTTTGGTACTAATGATAGTAACAAACAAACAAATACTATTTATTTGACATGTCAGTGGGGCAATCCTCTTAACCCTAGAATGAAAACATTTTGCTGTTGGTGAATTGACAAATTAAAGCAAAAAGGTAGATTGACTGTATATGCTAAGTTATAAATGTAACAGTTCAGTTATCAAAAACACTGTATATGTGCTTTGTGGATCAGTTAATGCTGCTATTATAACATTAGCTTTTCCATTCCCTGAATTCTATATTTAAATATGCAACTACTCGGTAGGATTGGGATCGCTGAGTACAGTTTATGTATAAATGCCAAGAGAGACAACTGAGTCAAAGTGGGTGAGGTAATATCTTTTATTGGACCAACTTCTGTTGGTAAAAGAGACAAGCTTTTGAGCTACACCGAGCTGAGTTATGACCTGAAGAAGAGCTCAGTGTAGCTGATCTCTTTTACCAACAAGGTTGGTCCAATAGAAGATATTAACCTCATTCATCTTGTCTCTCTAATATCCTGGGACCAACATGGCTACAACAACAGAATATACAACTGACCTTAGCAAGATAATACCTAAGAGTAATACTAGATCCTGGCAGCAGTTGGGATGAGGAACCTACAGTCATCCTCTACTATCATTGGCTTCCCTCCCCTTTCAGTGTTTACCTATACTATTTAAGGCCAAGCAAGTTCACTTAATCCCATGGGCTAACAAGATGAACCAATCAGGTGTCATGCCCTGGAGCAGGTGATCTATAGTCATGTCACTTGTTTACTGCAGCAAAATCCAGCTACTATCAGAAACTGCTAGGAAGCTCAGACTGAGCCCAGAAGAAAAACTAAAGAAAGACAAAGAGATGTGAAACTATCCTTGCTGTCCTTGGAATTAGATGGCTTGGGGGGGAGGGGCCACCAGGAGGGTGTGATTCAATAGGACAGTCAGAGGAGAGGATGAAGCCTTCCTCCATCATGGCATAGGGCTAAGGAGACTAGATGTCTGTCAATGCACTGTATTCCAGATACAAGTCTGGGCACCCAGCTGCAGGTGCAGTGGAATATATGTCAATTAGAGGAGTAACCTTTATTTTATATTATCTGAACTTGGGCATTTTTCAACCATTCTCAATGTTTTCATTAAAGATGTTTTTTCAAGTGTGTTTTTCATACATTGCTGTATGTGCTCATGCATTATTGCAGAAAGAGTGGTGGTAACCCTTGTATTTAGTTTGTTTAATGCTCTCCATTATAAAGATCACCTTTTTTTTTCTTTTCCTTTCTTTCTTTTTGCGAAGCCCTAACACCTCCATTGTTTGCAGGAGGTCTTTGAAATTCAGCAGAGACAAAGCCCCAGGGCTAGCGACATGACTTGCACTTGCCCTATTAAATTCCATTCAGGTTTGGTTGTTATAAGCTGTTAAAAATTACCATTTCCCTTTGTCACTTCTGTTCCTTATGGCAAATCAATAACTGACTATTAATATCCTGAAGAACTGGGACCATGCCACTGCCAAAACAGTAGCAACATGTACTGCACTGGGAACACCTGTCAGTGTAGCTGGGCAGTGATGGCGAGAGAAAGCTCTGACCACACCACAGGGACCCAGTGCATGGCCACAGCAGCCCACCCCCCACTCTGGTGGCACCACATGGAACAGGAACCAAATGGGTGGGGGAAAGAGACAGGCAGGCCAGAATACTCCCAACGACTCTCCTAGATCCAGCATATGGCATCACCAGACCGTACTCTGCCCTTCTGGAATAACTGCCTTCTCCAGCTGCCAGCTGATATTGGTATTCCTGTAGATAAAATAGTATAAGTCCATGCTGCAGTACTGAAAGTTTAGGTTCAAACCCTGCTGATGATGATGTATGATGAGGGAGCTGTTAAAGTCGTACCTAATACATTTTGTTTTAACTTTTTTTCCTTTAAAAAAAAAAACCCTAGGATATTGCATATAAAAATAAAAATCTAAGTTAAAAGGTTTAGGTTGTAAAGTCAGGCACTCACAAATTAGGAAATGCCAGATATATAGTTGTCTTTGTAATCTTACTTGTTCCCCCATGTATGTATTCATTATGATGCGGTCTTTAATTACATGATTACAAAATACTTTATCTGTAGGACTTCTGCTTCTTGCATAGACACACGGGGACACAGTGAAGGTTGAATGGACAACTGTAAATCTCCCATTTCCCAGCTCTCAGATGCTTGACTTTGCAACCTGAATAACATTGTTTTTATGTAGTTTGTGTGTGTGTGTGTATAGTGTATGAGTGAACACAGTAATGTATATGTACATCTATATACACAATACATAAGCACATACACACACTATATAAAAAAACTTCTTTGGGAGAATGTTAAAACTAAACTAAAAATGCCCAAGTTAAGGTAGGGCCAAATAAAGGTTACTTTCACTAGTGTGTATGTATATATAATGCATGAGCAAACACATAAAACAAGCAACTAGAGTGTCTGTTAGCTTCTTAGCTTTTGAACCCGAAGCCCTTGGGTGCAATATTTCAAGACATTGCCAACTTTTCTCAGTTGTGCTGACAGGTGCTTGTTAGTCTTAATGTTCAAATGATAGTTTTTCACTTTGCTGAATCTTAGGAAAGAGTTAATTGACTAAAGCACTTCTCAACAGCAGGTTGTCCTCACCTGCAATTTCCATCATCAAGGATTAGCCATATTCACAGTTGCTGACCCTTAATACTAACCTAATGAATGATGCATGCCTGGATGAAGACCAGTTGACCGTAATACTCTAGCTCTCCAGTCCAAATTTGATCCTCCAACGCACATACTGCAGGTGTGGGGCCTATGTGTTCTGGACTCAATCATTGTTAATTTCTGACTGCTTCCCAGGGGGTGAATATAGATTCTGTATAGGTAGCTTGCAAACCAGATAGACTTGTTCTTTGGGCATTAAGACTTTCAGTGCACACTCAAGCTTTTTATACGGTTTTGTCAAACCTATCTATTCTTTTTGCAACATTTTGTTTAATAGCCTTTAAAAGCAATACAGTGCTAGTCACTAGAATCAACCAGGTCAAGAGTCTAATTAATGTTTTAAAAATAAAGGTTCCCAAACACCAGGCGAGTTTGTCATTTTCTCTATGGTTTGTTTTGAGGAGGAGGAGGAAAGAAGGTGAGGAGGGAACCCTCCTGTTCCATGATTAAATCCCACCCGTTCATTTTCTCCTTTTCTACTTTGCTTTTGATTTTAGTGGCGGTCTTAACAGAATGTCAAGATCAATTTGCAGCATGGTTTAACTCAAGGTTTGCATTCTGCCAGCAGCAATTGTCCCTACAAACAATGCTGTGTGTTCTTGTAACTTCAGAAGCTTTTAGAAGGATCATGGCAAGGGCAGCATCTAATGACTTTATTAGTGTAGGGTTTCAAAATGGGCTCAGTAATTGTTCACATCTCTTTGTCATCTAGTCATAATTACTGCATAGCATTGTTCAGGGTTGTGCTTGTGAATAGTTTCCTAATAGCACTGAGACAAGAAAAAAGGAAAAGGATAAAAGGTGATTGTCTCTTTTAGATTGCGAACAACCCAGCCTGTATATAGATGATGGTTAAACTGTTTATAATACTTCAGAGACTCATCAGGAAAGGTAAAATATCCTTATTTTAAAATGCATTTTCTTTGAGATGATTTCAAGTTTCTAGTTTAAAAATATTTGTTAAACAGACTCAGAAGCCTAAAAACCTAAAACTTACTTTGTTTTAGTCACGATTGCTAGGCTCCACATTATGTCGGGGCACATGAGCGAGGAAAAAAAAAGTAAATTCTCTCCATTGATCTGATTAATATACGTGTTTTTTTCAGTTAGTAAGAGTGTATCCTCTGGGCACATTTCAAAAATTTTAAACTATATAAATTAACATGCAAATCTGACACATCAAGTATCAACACCTCAAAACCACACCAGTAAAAAATTAAATTCACGTCCAGTTGCCTTTCAAACTCTTAAGGCAAAAGCCTCTGTGAATACACAGAACTTGACTGAAGGTAGACTAATTTGGGCTCAGCTGGATCACTGAGGAAAGTGAGATCCAGAGCTGGGAATGCTGTGCTTACAGTCCTGGACATATATAAGGACTATCAGTCAGAACTGCCCTTCGCTATTGACTTGGAGCAGGGGAGAGTTGGTCTATTAGTTAAGACAATACAAGGTTTAAAACCACATAGGGCTTCATAGCACAAAACCAGCACCTTGAACTGAACCCACAAATGTATTGGAAACGTGTGTAGTAATTGGAACTCAGCTGTAACGTGCTCCATACAAAAAAAAACACTCTTAAGAAAACAGTTAGCAGCATATTACACTACAGTAGCTGAAATTGAAAGTGGTCTTCAGGCAGAGCCCCTTATACTGTAAATTGTAGTAATCCAGCCTGAAATGACAAAGTCATGTGGTGAAGTCCACATCTGGAAGGAAAGGTCACAGTACTTCGTTTATGATGTCTAAACTTAGATTGCGAGCTCTTTGCAGTAGGGACTTTGTCCTTTTCTCTAAGTGCCTACCACTTTCTTAACTAATGTAAAGATAACTTCTTCAGCACACGCAAATGCTATCGTGGCCATTGTTGCTACCTGAATATCCAAGCAGAACTGAGGATCCAGTCTGACTAACAATTTGAAAATAAATGGTGTTAACAAAAGACAGGCATATCCCTTTAGCTGAGGAAGCACATCTAACCATCTACTGTTCTGGCGGTTTCTCGTAGCCAACCAGCCACACATCTATCTTAACACCTTCATGCCTTAGCCAGCTATCTCTTGTCCAACCATATCTCAGCCAGATGTGGCCACTCAAACGAAGTGTAATGAAAAGGAGATGTAAAGATGTGGGTCATAAGCCTATCAATGACATTGCAGCCTCTGCATTCTCAGTTCTCATAGCCTCTCACCTTTGTTGAAGAGGGACCGTGAAAGAACAGAACTCTGTGTTCCCCTGGCGAGAGAGGGGAGGCAGAAGAGCAAGTGCCACGCACTGGCCTCTGGGATCTCTCAGAGAGGAAAAAGGGAAGTCAATCAAGCACAACTCCATTTAAACCTACAAAGCTGCCTTGGAAAACCTTATGGTCAAATGGTATTGAAGCTCCTGAGGATGCTTGACCAGAGTCCCTCACCAGAAGAAGTCAATCAACTAATAAAACCAGAGCAGTTTATATAGAATCATAGAATATCAGGGTTGGAAGGGACCTCAGGAGGTCATCTAGTCCAACCCCCTGCTCAAAGCAGGACCAATCCCCAATTAAATCATCCCAGCCAGGGCTTTGTCAAGCCTGACCTTAAAAACTTCTAAGGAAGGAGATTCTACCACCTCCCTAGGTAACGCATTCCAGTGTTTCACCACCCTCCTAGTGAAAAAGTTTTTCCTAATATCCAACCTAAACCTCCCCCACTGCAACTTGAGACCATTACTCCTTGTCCTGTCCTCTTCTACCACTGAGAATAGTCTAGAACCATCCTCTGTGGAACCACCTCTCAGGTAGTTGAAAGCAGCTATCAAATCCCCCCTCATTCTTCTCTTCTGCAGACTAAACAATCCCAGTTCCCTCAGCCTCTCCTCATAAGTCACGTGTTCCAGACCCCTAATCATTTTTGTTGCCCTTCGCTGGACTCTCTCCAATTTATCCACATCCTTCTTGTAGTGTGGGGCCCAAAACTGGACACAGTACTCCAGATGAGGCCTCACCAATGTCTAATAGAGGGGAACGATCACGTCCCTCGATCTGCTCGCTATGCCCCTACTTATACATCCCAAAATGCCATTGGCCTTCTTGGCAACAAGGGCACACTGCTGACTCATATCCAGCTTCTCGTCCACTGTCACCCCTAGGTCCTTTTCCGCAGAACTGCTGCCTAGCCATTCGGTCCCTAGTCTGTAGCGGTGCATTGGGTTCTTCCGTCCTAAGTGCAGGACCCTGCACTTATCCTTGTTGAACCTCATCAGATTTCTTTTGGCCCAATCCTCCAATTTGTCTAGGTCCCTTTGTATCCTATCCCTGCCCTCCAGCGTATCTACCACTCCTCCTAGTTTAGTATCATCCGCAAATTTGCTGAGAGTGCAATCCACACCATCCTCCAGATCATTTATGAAGATATTGAACAAAACCGGCCCCAGGACCGACCCCTGGGGCACTCCACTTGACACCGGCTGCCAACTAGACATGGAGCCATTGATCACTACCCGTTGAGCCCGACAATCTAGCCAACTTTCTACCCACCTTATAGTGCATTCATCCATCCCATACTTCTTTAACTTGCTGACAAGAATACTATGGGAGACCATGTCAAAAGCTTTGCTAAAGTCAAGAAACAATACATCCACTGCTTTCCCTTCATCCACAGAACCAGTAATTTCATCATAGAAGGCGATTAGATTAGTCAGGCATGACCTTCCCTTGGTGAATCCATGCTGACTGTTCCTGATCACTTTCCTCTCATGTAAGTGCTTCAGGATTGATTCCTTGAGGACCTGCTCCATGATTTTTCCGGGGACTGAGGTGAGGCTGACTGGCCTGTAGTTCCCAGGATCCTCCTTCTTCCCTTTTTTAAAGATTGGCACTACATTAGCCTTTTTCCAGTCATCTGGGACTTCCCCCATTCGCCACGAGTTTTCAAAGATAATGGCCAAGGGCTCTGCAATCACAGCCGCCAATTCCTTTAGCACTCTCGGATGCAACTCGTCCGGCCCCATGGACTTGTGCACGTCCAGCTTTTCTAAATAGTCCCTAACCACCTCTTTCTCCACAGAGGGCTGGCCATCTACTCCCCATGCTGTGATGCCCAGCGCAGGAGTCTGGGAGCTGACCTTGTTAGTGAAGACAGAGGCAAAAAAAGCATTGAGTACATTAGCTTTTTCCACATCCTCTGTCACTAGGTTGCCTCCCTCATTCAGTAAGGGGCCCACACTTTCCTTGGCTTTCTTCTTGTTGCCAACATACCTGAAGAAACCCTTCTTGTTACTCTTGACATCTCTTGCTAGCTGCAGCTCCAGGTGCGATTTGGCCCTCCTGATTTCATTCCTACATGCCCGAGCAATATTTTTATACTCTTCCCTGGTCATATGTCCAACCTTCCACTTCTTGTAAGCTTCTTTTTTATGTTTAAGATCCGCTAGGATTTCACCGTTAAGCCAAGCTGGTCGCCTGCCATATGTGCTATTCTTTCGACTCATCGGGATGGTTTGTCCCTGTAACCTCAACAGGGATTCCTTGAAATACAGCCAGCTCTCCTGGACTCCTTTCCCCTTCATGTTAGTCCCCCAGGGGATCCTACCCATCCGTTCCCTGAGGGAGTCAAAGTCTGCTTTCCTGAAGTCCAGGGTCCGTATCCTGCTGCTTACCTTTCTTCCCTGTGTCAGGATCCTGAACTCAACCAACTCATGGTCACTGCCTCCCAGATTCCCATCCACTTTTGCTTCCCCCACTAATTCTTCCCAGTTTGTGAGCAGCAGGTCAAGAAAAGCTCCCCCCCAGTTGGCTCCTCTAGCACTTGCACCAGGAAATTGTCCCCTACGCTTTCCAAAAACTTCCTGGATTGTCTATGCTACTATGTATTAAGACCTAAAACCCAGCTAGAAGGCATGGACATGGATGGTACTGGGAGATAACGCAGGGGCACATCTGCCTACTCCTACAACTGCTATTGATCTTCACAACATCCCTGATTGAATGGGGGCATTCCCATCTGGAAATGCAGAGTGCATATAGCATTCCTCCTGGGTTAGGGCTGATGCTGCTTTGGCATCCAAATGCCCACCCCTTGTGGTGGTGGTGGTGGTGTGTGTTGTTGTGGTTAGCTGCATTATGATTTTATTGTACTAGGTTTCTGGTGTGCTTTGGGCTCACCCAGCCCCCTGGAAGAAATTTTTCCCACTGCTGACTGTCAAGTGCAGTGGAGCAGCTTTGCTTTCCTCTTAGAACCTAATAGTCCAGACAGGGAGCAGGGTATGTTTTGATTATATTTTTATCAATTATTCTATCAGGTGTCCAGTGGTGGATGGTGGGATTGGTTTAGCAGTGACCAACTTTGAGTATGAGCCCTCGCATGCAGATAAAGGGTATTGTCTTAATCATGCTGTACCCTGCATAATGAAGGGAGAGCTTCCGTGTCTCATGCAGACTGAAACCTCCCTCTCCTGTATCCTTTAACCTTGCATGAAGGAGGGGTGATTGAGATCTCTGCTTTGGAGCAGAATTCCTAAATGTTTTGCATATAAAAATTAAGTGTAACCTGCTCTTTTCATGCTTTGGGCTTTCATGGCCATTGCCGCAAATTCCACTGGACCAGTCTCTGCTGGGTAGTTTGGGGACTCCCTTAGTTTGATGTTAGATGCAGCCTTTAGCTTTTTAACCACACGCTTGTGTCTGTTTCTCATTCCTCCCTAAGTCAATAACTACGGCCCTAGAAGGCATGGTACTTAAGTGGTTAAGGTGCTAACAGTGTACTATGAAGACCATACATAGCAAGCTTGTTTAATACTCTATTGCATAGCCTCAGATTTAACATTTTTTATTTAAATACCTAATACATATGAGATTTATGTTGACTTTGCAGAGTATAAAATTAATATTAAAAATAATTAGGAGTCTTGCATATTTAATATTCACCGTAGTTTTCTTTGTGCTTTAGAAAGAGGCTACAACTTCTTTTCCAACATCACAGATGCTTCTAAAGTTTTACGGTTTCTTTAAGTAAGTTAGACCTGATGAGATGTATAAACATATAAACCCTGCTCTTTCAGAACAGCTTTAGTTGGGTTGAGGACTGAAGACCAATGGGACTTCTTCGTTTTCTCCGTTTCGATATCATTATTTTTAAAAAAATGAGAGAGATCAATAACGTCACCTTTCAGACATAAGGGATATGTTAGAAAAATATATGCAAAAGTACAATAGGGCCTCTGAAAAACACATATATTAAGTGATGCTGAATAGTCCTATAGGTGTTTTGAGCATTGGTACTCAATATCTTATTGGAAACATTTGTGTTCAGAAAATTCTCTCCGTTCTTTTAAAGCTTGGTAACAGTTTTAAATAATTTGACTGCAAATTCTGGAATTGTATAAAATTTCTTCTGTTAGTATAAGGCAAGTTTTATGTAATAAAATACTTAGACTTTGAAGGAATAGAAGCATAAATCTGGAGATGTAGCTGGAGAAATTGTTTTTATTAAATATGCACACTAGGCCTTATTTACAGAAAGAGAAAGGAAAGGGAAAAACTAAATTTTTCTCTGAACCCATGAAGAACTTGCAAGACAGTGGCACCAGGGTCCATAATAGAAAATCAGGATCCCATTCAGTGCATTCAAAGTATGCTGTTCAGTGGTAAAGCACCACTTACTCTACACTACCTTTAATTGAATGAGTTTATTGATTTAATCTAAAGATAAAACGGAATTAACTATTTGAAATATTTTCACTTAAACCAGGTTATGCACTAATAGCCAGTCATGTTTTTTAAAATCCTAATGTCTTGGAGAACTGGATGAGTCCTGAGATGGGTAATGGGATATATGTGTTGCTGTTCACCTCAATACCATCAGTTTAAAAGTTGTTACCATATAATGGCTATTCTGTTCCCTCTGTGAAATAAGTTGGTGATTTCAATCCAGTTATCAATCACTCAGGTGGCCACATCTCTTAAAAACAGTGTCACGGTTATCATCTCTCTTGGCAGAATGGGCATGGGCGCTCAACTGCTCTCTGTCCTAGAAGTGGTTTGACTGGATCAGGATTAACAGAGGTAGGCAGTGCTGCTGCCTGTGTTATACCTCTTTGGGCAAATAGAGAACTCAGTTCTCTAGAACGGTCAGTCCTGTGCTAAATCACCCCAAAAAGAACAACCAGAGCCAATTTTAAAGCAATTCCACGTGACTGAGCCAGGTCCCATAAGCAGGTGAATCGTACTTCATGATCCAGTGTTAAAGGCCAAAATGATCCAGCAGAAAGAGAATGGTGGTTGATTGTTGTGACCAGGCCATCCATGGCCATGAATGCTGAAGCCCTTCTCAAGTTACAGAGCAAAAGGTGTGATTTGCAGTTTGAATCCCTAATCCACAAAACCTCTTTACAAGAAAGAGTCTAGATGTCTCTCTGTTGTTACCATGTTGTTTAAATTGAAGTATTAAAGGAACACTGTCAAACGCTTATAGCATTTGACATTGTGGTTTTCGATTTTACACACCATTGTTAGTTATTATTTCTATTGTGGTACACCTAGGGGCCCCAGCTGTGGATCAGGGCCCCGTTGTGCTAGGCACTGTACACACATAGAGAACAAAAAGACACTTCTTGCCCTCAAGTGCTTGCAAGCTAAGTATAAGACAAAAACGGGTGAATACAGCAACATATGGGGAAGCCTAAGGAAGTAATGAGACAATACTGGTCAGCATGGTAAATGGTGATCACAACATACCAGTCCTTTTTTAGTACAAAAAAGATACATTGTAGGCATTTTATTTGGTTGGGGTTTTTTTCTATTTTTTAAATCCTGCATTTGTCTCCTCCTCTGTGTTTTTGAATGGCATTAAAACTTGGAAATCTGTACTGTTAAACAAAAATATTCATGTCCTGCACCACTGATAAGAATCCAGCTCTGGGACTGGTGATTGTTTTTAAAGGTGGTCCCAAAATTAGATGGAAGAACAAAAGAACTTTTCTGAGTGACTAAAACTAATGATGAGTCTTTATTTTTTCATTTTCCTGGAGATGCTTTCATTTTTGACTTGTTTTATGTAAGGAGCCAGGCCCTACCTCTCACTTACCTTTGTACATACAGTTTGCACAAAGTCTATTCTGACACTGTTTTGCAGATCTCAAGTAAGCGTTCACTCACCACAGGTCCTCTGCTGCTCTGAGACTTGGGTTAGGAGTCAGATAGCATGAAATACGTGTCTGTGCGTACGCTCATGACCTCATACACTGCTTCTTCTCTGGGATTACTCAAGCTCCTTTCATGAGTTTTCCCAGTAATGCTGCTTCTGAAGTGTTGTTTTTGTGCCTGTTATGGGGTGGGATGAGGCAAATATGAAAATGACCTAGATGTTTAGCTTTGGAAACGACTCTTCTGAATGCATTGTCCTAATATTAAGATGTGTTAGATTTTTTTGGCCCCAAAACTGTGACCTATAGAATCTTTTCAAATATAAAGCAGAATAAGGAATTAGGGAAAATTAGGATTATAAAACCAGGCACAGTGTCAAAAAATAGAGTATTTCCATCCCCAAGCAGTCAAAAATCATGCACTGGGCCACCAAAAATCAGGAACTTGGCTTAAAAATCACGAGCTATTAAAAACAATAAACTTTGGATTCTTTTTATTTGCTTCTGAGCCATTACAGTTCATGTTTTCGTGCTTGTCTCAGCAACCACAAAGGCCAGAAAAAAAATTTAAATGAAAATTGAGATTTTCTCAATCACAGGATTTAGAAGCTGAAGATTTAAAAGAAACATCAAATATTGCCTAATTTATGATAAAATTGCAAGAGATTACTGAAAATTAGAGGTTTTTTGCGGTTTGTCATGTGACATCAGCTGTTCTTGCAGAGATTTTATTCAAGTAGTCAACTATTTCCTGTGGCCTCTTGTTCTCTTGTATGAGGAAATATAATCCTGATTTACTCTGAGACCCATACACGTAGAATATTTATGAGGGAACTGGAACACCTTGTTAGTATTATTTGGAATTGGTGTGTGTGTGTGTGTGTGTGTGTGTGTGTGTGTGTGTGTGTGTGTTCTGCACCATCAGCAGACCTTCAAAAGCTATGCCTTTATTTCACCTAGATAACGATATTTCACTGCTGGTTGATTTTAACTGATGGATATGATATGTCTAATAATCCTATTCCCTTTCCAGACAATTTCACATAGAAGAATTGAGAAAAGAAATCATCAGAACCTGTTTCAGTTTTTGGTTTTGCATTTGTTTTTATGAAACTGTGGTCAGTGCCTATGTGTTTATTTCCAAGCTTTAATAAGTTCTGATTTAGTTACTCAAAGTTCCCAGGAGAAGTGGAGAATGTGCTACTGCTTCAACACTTAATTATTTTTATGCAGTTTATTTTTGTAACTTTCTTGCAGGAATGTTTTTTTTCCTATAGAATTTCCCCCGCAAAGAATCTTGGCCTTTCTCATCCTTCTCCACCCCTAAATCATCTCCCCCACGTACACACTAAATATTTTTTTAATTAAAAAACAAAGGAACTAGTAGGGTGCCATTTACCTTCCCTTTCTGCCAGTACTCCTCCATTTCCACTTTTGGTTGGAGATCACAGTAATCCAGCTTGTTGTGGAAAACAAGTCTTCCAGTAGTGACATCTGGTTCTTTGATGAGCTCCACAGGTATTTGTAATGTGAGTTCTGTTGGCAGCTTTGGCGATCCACTGGAAGAACTGGCACACTTTTATCTAGATGAGAATGAGAAAATCCCCTTGTGAGAGAGAATAAAACACTTGTTTTTCTCCATGCCACTATTAATTCTCTCAGAAGTATGAAAGTAGTACTGATAACTGCTTGGTAGCATGGTATGCTTAATGAGTTTGTTGTGTGATATTTTGGTGAAAGAATACAGCCTGTGTACGCACAATCCACTTTATAATCATTGCATTGCAGAATTGAATGAGAAAATGACCAGAGTTTTATATTTTGTGTGTGTTTTGTGTGCCTGTTGGTTTAAGAGTGTAAAAGACCTATTAAGTCATGCAGTCTAACTCCCTCCTAGTTTTGTTTATCTTATGTCTTTCTATGGTTTTGTCCAGTAAAATTGTAAGTCCTGTGCAACGAGACTTCTACTACTTCTTGGGAGACTGTTCAACAGTCTTAATACATGTCACTGACTGGGAGTTTTCCTTGCTATACATCCTCAACTTTTCATTTTCTTAGTTTCATTTCATTACTTCTAGCTATACCCTGGGGCTGAAATCCTGGCCTCGCTGAAGTCAGTTTGCCACGGAGTATTGCCATTGACTTCAATGGATCCAGGATTTCATCCCACACTTAAAACTCCTCTCCTTACTTGAAGTGTGTGTATGTGTAGGCTGTTACAAGGTCCCCTTTTATTGTAGCTTAGCTAAACGGGGTGTCTTTAGCTTGTTAGTTATTTCTAATAAATTAGTCCTTTGATCATTTGTATTGCTCTTAACCAAGCTTCTTTCAGTTAGTGAATATCATTTTGGTAACATGGTACTCAGAATTCAGTGCAATATTCCAGATTTCCAGAGTATGTCGGCATTCTGAAATGGTACTGTTCAGGGGACGTCACTTGGCTCGTAATGTAAAGGGCAGCTACTCTGTGACACCTATGCAGTCTAGTAGCATGAAAAGAATAAGAGCACTTTTCATGTCTGGGCGTATGCTTGTCATGGTATAGTCTCATAACTTTAACAGGTTTTTAAATGAGCAGATTTTCTGTCACCCATAATAGTTCTGGACTGCAAAAATCTAGTAAACCTGGATAACAAAGGAGGCAATTGAAAAATTCCAGAAATGCATTTTATGTCTTTGAAATGTTTTTAATAGCCACGCCCTGCTTATTGTTGCCAAACTAAAGGATGTCCTTTCTCCATGTTAAGATTCTGTTGTAGCAGAAGTTGGCTCAATTTTTTTCCCCCCCACACTTTGGGCACTTTCAACTCCAAATCCACTTTTGCAATAATGGACTTTTTCAATTTTCAGCCCAATTTCTGAGCCATTTTATTAGCCAGAAGTACACTGATTTAAAACTTGTGTTTTGATTCTGTTCTGGATTTTGATATCAAATGATTCTGAGCACATGACATTTTAATGCAGTTTGTCTTTTCAAATAGATTTGCCTTCTAATGCATGTGACAACAGGACTTTGCTCATCAGTTAGAGCACACATTTCAGAGCAGTTGTTACCTAAAATATTATCATAAGGCATAAGAAAACACACGATTTAAGTTGCCTTTCATGAACATAATTAAGAATTAATAAGCCTGTACCAGTGGCTAGTCCTCAGATTTTCCACTGTTTTGCCTTTTGTGACCTGTGTTATTAAAAGTCCATTATTTTTACAGACTTTATTAAATTGGATCTTATTAAAGCATTCTATATTTGCATTTGGTCTTTCATAATTCATTATTATTATGACATTTACTTTTTACCATCAGATCTGAAAACATATCATAAGCTACCCTTTTCTCTTGAAAGAAATGCTAATTTCAAACAGTCCTCTAATGGAAGAGAAAAGCTTTATCAGTTTTTTCATTTATTCAAGATCGTGTTAAGAATACTAATGCTAGACTTCTGTATGCTAATATCTGAGCGCTTTTTTTGGTCAAAAGCATAGAATTATTGTTTTTAGACCACACTAAGTATGAAACTGAAGGGGCTACTACTCTGAAAGAAAATACAATTCTAAAGTACAGGTTTTTAGTTTTATAACCTATTAAAACATTTTAATGTTTTTATTGTTAAATTATGATTCTTGTATGAGTAATAGTAATTTTATACTTTTTTCATAGTTTAAGTAATGTCCTTTATTCACTTATTTAAAAAAAAATCTGTCATCTTTGAAAATTGGTTTATTGTTTATTTTTTCTAGTTTTGTATTGTTCAGAGCACAGTTTGCTAGATACCGAACAGAAAAATGGAATTCTCCATCAAATAAGTCACTGTCATTGCCAGTTAAAGTTTATTATTATGCCTCCCATCTGGAATCTATCATCTTTGAAAATGGGCTTTTTGTGATAAATTTTGAGGGATAAAGAACTCCACAACTGAACACAGCAGTCCAGGTTTTAAGCTATGTATAGCTCTGAAGTAAACTGTCAAATTTTAATATTTCTTTAAGGAAGAGATTTGTATTGGCTGAATTCTTTTCTTAAAAACCCACTGTAACTTAAAGAAACTCTACAATGGAAACTTATATTGTTTTTCTATACTTTTTAGGTTTCTGACAATGTGCACTAGACACTTTGGGAGTGTTGTAGCCCAAACTATTCGAACTCAGAAGACGGATCAGTTTCCACTTTTCCTTATTATTATGGGAAAACGATCATCTAATGAGGTGTTGAATGTAATACAAGGTATAATTGTTCCTTTACGGTGGGAACCTATTTCTTATATGGGTATTGAAACTGTCAGAAGACCTCTTTGTTATTAATTCTTAGTCTTCGTCATGAGATTTTTAAGATGTTTATTATTAACTTGTTACAGAACAAAAACTGCATTACAGAAAGATAAATAGCCATTGTACATAAATATGCTATGTTACATAACACTAAAGGATTTAATTAACATAATTGTAATAAAATCATGGTTTAATATTTTTTCAGATAGAGAACTGCATTAATATTAAACTGTCTGGGCCAACATTTCTAAAATAGGAGCTAAATATAGTTTTCTAAATCCATATGTAGGAAGCTGCATTGATTTTTGTAAATGCTGAGCACCAAGCTGCGATTAACCCCATTATTTAGTGAGAGCTAGTTTTGGCCCCAATCCTGCAGTAAGATCTGTGTGAATGGTACCTTGCGATCACATGGATCCCTGTTGACTTTAGTGGATTCCATTTGGGCATGAGCCCGCCTGCATAGATCTGACTGTAGAATGGGGGGCCTCAACAGACTCAAAGTTGCTAATACAATGTCCAAATAATGAGAGATTCTGCTACTTACCTGAGTAGTTCATTCTTATTTAAGTAGTCCCAGTGACTTCATTGAGATTGTTCGGGTGAGAAAGGGTTGTTTGGATGGTCTCTTAGACTGCAATTCTTCAATAACTCTGCAAATTAAAATGCATCAAAGAGGCAGAATTCCTTCCATCCCGTTGTTTTGCTTTACCCTTAAGTTTCCTTTATGAAGTTCTGTCTCATTTGCTTTGTTTCTTATACCTAGCTCATTCATTCTAGTCCCCTTGCATTTTCTTGAGAGTGTCTCAGCCTCAGGTCCCCTCCTGAGAGAAGGAAAAGCTGTTTGCTGTTGCAATCATTGGCTTCTCTCATTGCCAATGATTCCTTCTGTAGAGTGGACAAATGGATAATTCCTCTGGAGGAATCACCAGTGCTCCTTCCATCAGTTGGCCAGAAGAGTTACTTTTTATTTATGCATGTACTTTCCCTTTTAATAAATCTAAACAGGATACTTCCAAATCTACGTTTTCCACCAACTGCCACAGAGTTTATCTTCCCTAAGGACAATGCATGGTTAAATAGTTCTGTGCTCTACTAAATCTGCTTATTCCGTACAAATAATTAAATAACTATATTGTTTACTCTGGTTTATAGGCTCCACTTCAGCCAGGTACTTAAACACATGTGTGACTTTAAGCATGTGAGTTATCCCATTGAAGTCAATGGTGCTTGTTTGCTTAAAGTTAGTCATGTGTGTGAGTATCTTGCTGAATCAGAGTCTAAGAATTGTTATAAAATATTCCAAATTACTTCACTTCAGTCTCTGGGGTGTATATTTCATTATGTGTGGGGATTTCTGGTACTAGCTCCTTAAATTTTAAGATGGTGATCTACCCCAGTAAATGCATCCTTTTATTTTGGGACGGAACCTATAGCAAAAAATTGACACACACATTAAATTTTGCTGTGTTTTATGTTTCCTAGAGAAATGCAACATGAATGCCTTTTAGGATTGTATCATCAAATGCATAGTGCCCTATGAAGTTATATGCATGTGTAGCAGGACAAATACAATTGTTTCTGTTTGCGGAGTAGATGATTCTACTAATGAAATATAGAAAACCTTTCAAAACTAGACTAGGAGTAAATTTTCTAAAGCACCTTTTCAGAAATGATAAAGGCACATGGGAGCCTAAGTTTTAATGACTTTCAGTAAGCCTTATGCTCCTAAAGGCCTAAGTCAGTTTTTGGAAAATGGGAATTCAGCTCCTGAGTGCCTTAGGCATTCTTGAAAATTTTACCTCTGGTTACCAGTTCAAATCTAGCTCATGTTGACAGTAACTAAAATGTATTCTCATCAGAAGGCTGTGTAGTTGCTCATGTTAGATGACGTTACAGTCTTTGCTAATCCTAATGGACAAGTGGCCTCATACCAAAGTCACCCTCACAGGTGGCACTAGTTGGCACTCTGGTTAGCAGTCACAGGAGAGAAACCAAAGACTAAGTGGATCATGGTAGGAGACTGAACTGACCTTTTAACCCTATTGAAGAATGTTGACACACATTGCTAGGACAGCATGGGGAACCATCCACTTCCGGGGCCTATGCTGGATTTGTTTTATGCATAGATGTAGGACTTCCATGTCCAGGGCTAGTCAGTCTGGAATAGATATGCTGTTGGAAAAATAAAACTTGTTACAACTGAAAACAAAACTGATTTTGAGTTTAATGTTGAGCTGAATCATTCGTGTGGGTTCAGAATGCTCTTCTTCCAGATTTAACTTCTTTATTTTTAACCTAGCCACCAACAGAGTCTTAATAGTAATGTCCTATCCCATGTGACCTAAGATTAGCTCTACCTAGATAGATAGTGATATATAGTAGTTGCAAAAAGCTAAAAAAAAGTCATTGATTCTCACACATCATTCTTTTCTCTAACATAAATTAGAGATGCTACCAATCGGTATGAAAACAAATGTTCTAATTTGTACCACTGAAAAATTCAGACTACATTTGCACATGTTAGGATTTGCTGGTGAAACATTTTAAAAATTTTAAACAAAAAGGCAAATTAAAAATATTCTAATGAGATATCAGTATTTTCTAATCGGCCATTTTTCAAACACTAGTTATTCCTTATGGATTAATTCTCGAATGACTTTCCATTTTTAATAACTTTTATAATATGAAGTTCAGCTATCTTCCTTTGTTGCTAGGTAACACAACAGTGGATGAGCTAATGATGAGACTGATGGCTGCAATGGAGATCTTCAGTGCTCAGCAGCAAGAAGACATAAAGGATGAGGTGAGAGTTGACAGTTACTGCAGACTCCTAATGGATTTCGAGGATGATGGGGAATATAAAGATAAACGAA
Source organism: Natator depressus (assembly GCF_965152275.1). NCBI lineage: Eukaryota > Metazoa > Chordata > Testudines > Cheloniidae > Natator > Natator depressus. The sequence continues at coordinate 97,217,339 of NC_134241.1, forward strand.
CGAAAGACTTTTTGTGCCGGTAAAGTTTGTTACTTTGTGTTTCAATCCACATCTTCCATTAGGGAGGGGAAAATAGTAAATCTCCTTTATTTATTTAGTTGATTTCTTCAAAAGATCAATGCAATTTGTTACATATTGGCTTTATTAGTCACTTTCAGGGTCTTTGTTTTCTTTTTCAGAATATTGGTTATGAGTAATAGTTTACATTTCCAATAGTATTATACTAGGTTAATACGATCATACCAGGAAATGACAACTACAAACACTCCCCATGTCTATCTTTAAAGTCACAGAGGGAAAACAAAAGTAGTTTGACGTTTTTTAAATGCTTATATATAGAGAGAATAAAATACTCGGTTTAAAAGGAAGCTTTAGAACAAACAGACTTGTAAAGTGCCATTGAATCACCATTTGAAACGAAATGATGTGTAAGTGATAATATGAAGTTTTCAGAAACAGTCAGTGTTTCAATTACATAGAAGTAGACACAAGCCAGGTATACAGTAGAGAGATGTTTATCTGTTACTCTATAAATTGAGAGTGACATTTTGAAGTAATGAAGTACTTAGTAAGGAATTTGTAATAATAGGTGTGTTGCCATTCAAGATTATTGTTATCCTGGTGTGTAGACATTGATTGACAATAATTCACTAAACACATTCTTCACATTTAAGTCTTGTGACTCATTAGTACCAGATTTAATGATTATGTTGTATAATAATGTGAATGCACACTATCTGCATGTATATTTCCCAGTTAATTTTTTCATCTTCATTTGTGTTCCCCATAACTCATTGGTAAAGAAATTAACTTTAATTCCTTTAATACTAAACACAAATTTTAATATGAGGGTTACAAGACAAATCCAAGGCATAGGATAATTGAATTTTTGATTGCATTTTAACTGCAAGTAGTCTGGTTTTTTATTTATTTATTTTAAGTGCCTTCATGAGAAGATAAAATTCAGGTTACAAGTGAGAGTACTGAGGAAGATTCTGAGGTCTGAAATCTGTATTGAACTGTTCAGTACATAAAAATATAGATTTTGTATCAGCAAGCATGGGAGTACAGAGTGTGGTGCTATTGTTACTGTAAAAGTGTACAACAAATTTCAAAATTAAAATTAGAACGGTGTCTTACGCTTCTAATTAAAATCAGATCAGTGATTTATTTTGATGGGTCGTTCTAGAAGCTTACTTCATTGTTGTTGTTTTTTTAACATAACTAACGAAGATTCTGTACTATCTTGTTAACTGAGTGATGGGAAGTCATCACTACACTGTTGGATGCCGGGAAATCCTCCTGTTGCTTAACTCTAACTAGTAGTATCCTAAAAAGTCTAGATTTCTGCCGCTGTAAGAAGGTGGGATTAATGTCACTCATTTTTATGTTTACTGGTAAGAATTACCATACACCATAATACTGTTATATTTAGAACAAGAACAGTCTACCTACTAACTGCAAATTCACTAATGCTCTTTGGGGAGTAACATTAAGGTTGAGAGAGCAATAAAACAAACAACGTTTATTTCAGATTGTAACAGGGTCCTTAACATACCTCAGTATGTCCTTGTATTACTCCATATAAGATGTGTAAGAGCTCTCTCTGGACTGGGAACCATTTACAGATGATGTTTATATGGCACAATCAAGTGAGCTCATGACATGATGGCTATTGTGCTTTGAGAGCATCAGATGAAAGGTGCCATCTAAGTATGAAAATGTAATTATTATTATGGCAGATTTAGCATGGAATTTCTTGAATCTTTATTGGTTCATGTATTTCATCTCCCAGGTTTTCTAAAACTCTGACTCCCATTAATGTGGAACCTTTCCATTAACCTGACTGAAAATGAGCGTTATGACAAAGTGTAGTGCTCATACTAACTCCAACTCAGTTGCATGATTATACTTTTTCATTTATTTAAGTGGGAATCCATGCACCAAATCCAACTCCCCTTACTCATGACTAGTCACATGACTAAGGTGAGCAGGGTTTGCTTCTAGATTTGTAAATACTGTTTGTTCTGTTGCTGCTACTAGATATCAACATCTATAAAAATTACCTACTGTACATGCCCTTTGCTAATTGAAATTTCTGAGTAGTTTCAAAATTTATTTTCTTTTTCTCTCATAGCTAACAGCAGCTAGATCTCTGTTGGGAGTAATTTTCTGGAGCTACATATTTAAGCTATTTTTTTATAGGAGTCTCAGGTAGCAATGCCTATAGTTAAAGTTGCAAAACACCTGTCCGTTATAAGATTCTACTTTCACTTGCTTATAACTTTACCAAAATTACATAATTGAGGCTGAAATTTTCACTGGTGATATTTAATCAGCCTGAACTTTTTTGGACTGTTTCAGCTAAAATGATCGTTGCTTCCAAGAATGAGGTTTGGGTAAAATACGTGTATTTTCTCCATGTTAAAAGAATTCTTACAATAGTTTTTTTAGAAGCTCTAGTATCTCCATGCTTTGGTGCAGAGACCTGAAATGTGGTGGTGGGGGGCGGGAGGGAGGGGTCACCCTGGTGTCAGGGATGTGCCTTTTGATGCCCCTGTGAACATTTGCCCAAGTTATAAGCCTCTGAAGAATCTCTGTTCACACATACTCAGTTGAAGTTGTTAGCTAAATTCTCTAGAGGTTCCATCTGCACTGAGCTTGTCCCATCCTCTCACAGTTACTGTGTGGTCGCTCGATTGCAAATGCACCATCTACACAGAGCAACTGAGCATGTTCCATCCGAGGGCTTAGGGGCTGAGCAGGACTTTCTCAGCAATTGCTCATCCTGGCTGCCAGTGATCACTGGCACAGGAACTGTGCGCTGGAGGACTGATTGCCTTGTGCTCTCAATGCTCATCCTGCTGATGCCAGGCAGTGAGGAGGAAGCCTGGCTCAACTACAGAGGGGTGAGGAACAGGGGGAGGGTGAAGAGAGACGGAGTGAGTGGATAACAGTGGGAGCTTGGAGGGTTAGAAGCAGGAGCTGGAAGAGAGGGAGGGAAAGGGACAGGAGCAGAGATGGACAGAAGAAGGGGGAGAAATAAGAACAAGTAGGGGAGAAAGAGCAAGAGTCATGGAGGAGTGGGAGGGATAGCAGCAGAGTGGGGTGGGGAACAGGGGAAATGGGCAAAAGCCAAGGATGGGCAGGAGTTGGTGTTAGAGGATAGGAGTGCGGGGGAGATGGGTAGGATGGAGTGGGGATTGGCAGGATCCAGGGGGATAGCAGCAGGTAAGATGGAGTGAGGAAGATGGACAGGGGCAGAAACCTCAACCTCGAATCCCGAGTCTTACATTCCTTTGCTGTCGAGCAAATAGTTGTGGACTAACAAAGTATGTATCTTCATCTTGGGGATTTGAACTTAGATATTTGCTTCTCCCTAAGTACATAGAACTCCAGTTTCATCACTAGGAATTCTGCCTGTGTAAGATCTGCTACAATATATTGCTGTAAGAGCAGAATTTTGCCCATGTCTACACTGGGCAGTGTTTTTTCTCCCATTTCCCCGTTTCCTCAGCACTGTTAGCACACTGACATGTCTGCACCAGAGGGAATGTGGCATAGTCTGCCTTGGAGGTGGTAGATGGTTAATTAGTGAAAATATTTGAAAAACTTTGGAGGCAAATTTACAAATGTTATAAATTCTATGTACACAGAGATATTTGAATATAACTTAGATGTATTTATTATAAAATAAACATAAAAAGGGTAATCTCCAATGGCCTTTGAAGTAGAAAGTAAAATTAAAACAGTATTATGTAATGTATTATTTCAAAAAGGGAGTATTTAATAAGTAGTATGTACATTTTGTGCTTAACAAAAGGTGTTGGCATGAGAAAAAAATATTGACTTTTTTGTGGTTTGATACACAACATGTGTAACTTTCTTATAAATCTTGTCCTTGACAACTTATGTTCAAATATCAGTGCTTTTTTTCTTTTGTGTTGAAGAACTTAATTCAGTTACATGCAATTCCTTTACAAATATGACAGTAGCAAACAGGATATAGATTCCGGTTTCTGTTGCTGTTTTCTTAATAGCAACAGTAAGTCATCGTAAAACCACAAGGGGATAAACAGAACATTCTTTTGTGTTTGAAAAGCCAGCAGTATATCTTAATTGTAAATAAAGACATAAAAGAACTTTTTACTGTGTGTGAGAACTGGATACACTTCCTGTAATTAACAAAAATACACTAATGAGCAGCCTAGATAGTTGAACTTTCCTTTTGTGATGGATTTATAACTTGCATGCATAGAAAAGCTTCAAAACACAGACACTTCATAATTCATGATAGCATAGCACATGTTGCATCCCCCTCTAGTGGTTGTTCCAATACAGGATAACTGCCTGGTACTACTGGCAGCTAATGAAGTCCCTTCTTTAGCTCAAATGGCAGAGGTGCATCCTGTGGTGCTGAAGGTGTCTTGTTCAAGCACCAATTTATAACCACCTCCCACTCACATGTCATTGGTTGGTATTGCAGGTGGGATGCTCAGCACCACAGCACAGACCTCTGCTAGCTGAATAAAAGGAGTAACTCCTTTAGTCGGTAACAGTAATGTAGTCATTAAAATGTTGTGCTTTAGTATCAACGTTTTAGGATAATTTACTGGTTTTGCTTCATTGGATTTTTATGAGAGTGATTTGGAAGCATACCTTTAATGTGAAGTGCAAAAATCTCACCATTTAATTAGCTAATCGGATTTCACTTCTTGGTTTATTTGCTTTTGATTAAACTTTTTTCTTCCCAAAAGTCCCAAAAGAATTGCCTTACAGAAAATTAAAATGTATTTCATTTATTTGTATCGGTAGTCATGGTGATCGGCTTTCCTTGTCACAGGACAGAGGGGCGCACACTGTATTTTGATAGTTGTAGCTGGGTTGGACTTCAGTGAGGAAAGAAGCTGGTTCTTTTCACCCACCCTCTCTTCCTCGTTTACTCCCTCTACAGCAGCCAACTCCGCCTTCCCTGGCTTCTCTCTCCCCATCGCTCCCAGGCAGTCAATCAAATACCATCCCTTCTCTCCCTCCCCTGCTAGCCCCAACGCACTACCCATACTTGGCTTGCAAAGATTTTGGGGACCCCAATGCATCTGTGCCATGTCACCATATGAACCATCTGTCATACTCTCCTCTCTAGCACAGCATGAATATACCACCTCCATCTCCCTTCTGATACTGAATTGGCCATGCTACAGTGCAATGGGTTTATAAGGCATAATCAGCAGTATGTCATTATTGAGTTTATGTTAGCATGGCAGATTCAGTAAAGAGGCCCGCAGAAGGAGATGGCAGGTTCGAGCCCAGCACAACCAACCACTGCAAGATGAAGGAAGCAGATTGACTTGACTAAAAGGTGAATGGTCAGACTGTCGTCAATATAACCAATTCTAGAGAACCATGGACCAACCCCTTGGAGCATGTATCTGTGAGGTTAGATCAATGGATGGATATAAACATAGGCATGTGACAGGTTCACCCAGGGTGCCACCTGGAACTGGGCTACCACTGAGCCCTCTGACCCACCAGCCTGAGCTCCCTCTCACACTGTGCTGCTGTGGCAAGCTGCAGACACATTCCCCGGTCTTACACTTCCACCAGTGTACACACAGGTAGGGTCACACCCAGCTGCAGTTACATGCAGGCTCTCGGACCAGCTATTGCATGTGAACCAACAATAGAGAGGCTACAGCCAAAATAACCACCAGCTTCCCAGTCTAGGACCCTGGAGCTGTACCGTTCTGCCCTGGTCCAAACCCCAACCAGTATAAATTTATTATCCAGTTCGGCTCCCCCTCAATGTGGAGAGGAATATGCAACAGCCTTTGCTCCTTGAGGTACGATTTCCCATGCACTTCACTCCAACTCACTGGTTTAGATAAAGCAAAAACAAGTTTATTAACTACAAAAGATAGAATATAAGGGATAGCAAACAGATCAAAGCAGATTACCTAGCAAATACACAAAAAAGAAAACTAAGCTTAATATACTAGATTGATTGGATATGAATTAGCAGATTCTCACTCTAACTGATGATACAGGCAGACTTACAGATTCTTAAGGCACAAGCTGCATTAGCTTTATTGCTTGGGTTTCTCAGGTCTTCATACACAGGCTAGGAATCCCTTTAGCCTGGATCCCAGCACTTTCCCCAGTTCAGTCTTTTTTCCTCAGGTGTTTCCAGGAGTCTTCTTGTGTGGGGAGTGAAGACCAACAGATGTCACTCCCTGCCTTATATAGCTTTAGCATATGACAGGAATCCTTTGTTTCAAAACTTGGTTCCCAGACCAGTTTGTGGAAAAATACTGACATCCCAAGATGGAGTCCAGAGACATGTGGTCTGGTCACATGCCCTTGCAGTGTTGTAGCAGCCATTGCTTACAGGCTGGCCAAAACATTTACAGGAAGGTTAAGTTCTTTCAGCGTCCATTGTCTTTGCTGATGGGCCATCAGCCCTGTCTGGCTTCTTCATTGTTGTACCAGAAAGGCTAGCTGTGGGTGTAAGCACGATTGAAATACAGATATATAGTCAATATCCCTAACTTTAGATACAAATATGATACATGAATACTAATAGGATAATCATATTTCAGCAAATCATAACTTTTCCAATGACACCTCATATGACCCATCTTGTACAAAATGCATCATAATTATGCCATAATCCTCTCATAATAATATAACTGTGAAGAATATGGGGTGTAGTGTCACAAGGCACACAAAGTATGAAGGGATTTCTTTTTCTCTCCCTCTCTTTCTCTCCTTTTTCTTCTCTTTTTGGGCCTGGCAAACTAAAATGAAGTACTTACCTATTTGGTAGATAGGATGATGGGTCAGAATGACCCTACTGAAACAAGGAGTTGCATTTGGCACTTTCCTGCATGAGAGAAAGCCACTGTGTCCCAAGGAAAGATTCAACTGTGCTTGTTTCCACCACCACCCTCTGGTGGTGGTTACACCAGAAGCAGTGTTAAGTTCTTTCAGAAGATCTGTAGGAATGATGCCAATGGACGCTACACTAGTGATGTCCTGAACCAGTGCATACCACTGGCTGTCCCAGCTATGCCCCCTCCCCTGGCCAGCACTACCCACTTCTGGAGCTGAACTGTCACCTTTGGGCCCACCACAACCTTCCATGGAGGGTTTTCTGCTCTTGGTGGGCACTGAACCAGAAACTGGCAGAAGCTGGCACAGTGTCGGCCAACAAGTGAATAGGCCGCCTCAGTAGACTGAACCTGATGGGGCTGCATGGCGTCCCCCAGTCCTCAAAGTACTGATCTTGGAAAAGAAAGAAAAAAATGGTAATAATTTAATATGTCTTTTGTGTTTGGGGTGTGTACAGTGCTAAAAAGATATGTCCACAGCTTCTTTGTTTACATTTGTTGGCTCTCAGTTTGGCTGTTGACTGATCATTTCAGCATTGCATGAATGTCAAGAAGAGAGTCTGAATTTGTCACATATGAAACTAATGTGAAGAGATCCATGATTAAATACTTGGCATTAAAATGCAACACACCTGTTCTGAGCCTATCCTAAACATTTTCCCTTTCTTGCCTGAGGAGGAGACTTCTCAAAGGATTACAGTAACACTTTTTGACAAGCTTATACTGGGTGGAGTTCCCATGTAATGACATGGCTCATTTGATGATATCTCAGTAATGCATTCTTTTTATTTTTGCTGTCAAAATCTGTTACTGTAAAAGCATTGACTGTTATACAGCTGGTCCAACTTCTTCACATGTTATTTAAGTAACAGTAGGTCTAACACAATGTTTATTTTTCTAGTTATGCAACTTTAATGCTCTTGCTTTTGGATTAAACTTCAACGTATATAGATTTTACCTAGAATTGCTTGAAAAAGCACTTTATTTTTACAAATCCAAATTAAAACTTCCCATTCACTCTAAATTGCCCTCAACTGACACTTCACTTTTACTTGCAAATAAAGGATATCTATTTAAGAACTTTTTAAATGGAAAAACTGTTGTAAAGACGTTACAATTGACACTCAGCCTTACCAAAGTGTGGAAATGCAAAGTCAAAGGCATTCATTTTGACCACAGGTCACACTTGTTTTCCCTAGTTATTGCTATAGTCTGAGGAGGAAATAGCAGGTTTGTTTTCTATGTAATTGCTGGATGGAGGTTTGAATAATAACAAAAAAAAAGAAGCCACAAATACACCTTAAATTCACAGCAGAAGCTAGTTATAGAAATATGTTTGTATCTCTGTTCATCCAGAAACTCTGTCTTTAAAACAGTGATTCATTTGACCTAGAATAATATGTGCCATTTTCATAACTCTGTACTTAATCTCCCTCCTTCGACATTTCTACTCTCACAGGGGAAAAAAAAACTCACCTGAATTGTAAATGGCAGTTTTCTGCATTAACTACAAGACCTGAAATTGTCAGCAGATACTCTCCCATGCTGCCGACCAGGTTGTAAGCCCCAAATTTTTAGGATATTTAGACACTGTGGCATTTTGCAGTGCAATGCCTAGCTGATTTAGGAGCATACATCTCATTTTCAAAAGGGATTTAGGCACTTAGAAAGCAAAATCCCATTGACAGTCAGTGGGATTTAGGGTCCCATGCCTCAGTCCCTTTTGAAAATAAGATTTATGCTCCTAAACCAGTTCGGTGTTGCAATGCTGAGTGCACCAACACCGAAATAAATACTTAAAAAATCTGGGGCCAACTAACCAGGCGGAGTGGTTCTTGGAGATCTTTAATTTATATTGTGTTTTTCCTAACTAATGCACAAAATTCTGCAGTTTGCAATGAGCCTTGCAGTCTCTGGTGTGAATAAGTGAGGTTCTACTATACTCCCTTCTCTTTATCTCTTCTCTCTTCCATTGTGTAGTCCTGTCTCCCTACCTTTGCTCCCTACATTACTGCCCTTGCCAATGACTTACTTGATTCTGATACCTTCACCACTCTAAAACATGCCATTGTCCACTTCTTTCTTCAGCAAACCCTTCTTTGGTGCTACCAGTATAGTAACTACCTTCACATATCTAACTGTCCCTTGTTCAGCAAAGTGCTCAAGAAAGGAGCCTTCTGTCATCTCGCCAGTCACTTTGTACACAGCAGGCTTCAATTTCAGCGTTCTAAAACAACCTGATTGGGACACATGTGGGTTTTTTCCTCCCCAGTGTAATGCTCCATAGTAAGTTTTGCTAAAGGATTTCTCTCCTTTAAAAAAAAAAAAATGTACAGCAGCTCTGATATTTGAAAAGTCCATTTAAAACAAAGGATAAACGCTAAATGGCTGTTGTGTCCTAGGTACCGTTTATAGTGTAAGTATGTCATCTCGTTTGTCATATGAACATTATAACCATTGACATCGCTTCTGTGGTTCTCACATGCAAATGCAATTTTGCATGCACTTTTATATTATAGGTATTCCACACCATATGTGTCTAAGTTATACAATGTACAAATCTGTCATCTTCAGTGAATCAAACTAATACCTTCATTGCACTGGTTTGTTTAGACAAACTGGGTGTTTTTCTTTCATACTCCCAGGAATAGCCTCAAGCATTTGTAGTTTTTAACTTCAGGAGTGGTTCAGTGAAATGAAGAGTTTATTTCAAATAAATGTTCAGCATTTGTAAATGCCACTTTCTGGCTTACATTCCCAGAGGCAGCTCTGCGGATTCTGCTACCCTGTGCAAACATGCAAATCTCCAACTCATAGTCATATACTCAAGTTTTGCTGTCCTTAAGGTTTGGTTGTGATTACGCCTTCTTCCTTTATGATAGAACTGACCCTGGTGGACAATCCATGAAGTAAGGTCTGGCACAACTCACTAAGGTAACCTCCATGCAAAACCAAGATCCAGAGTTAAATCCTGACCTCCTACATAACAGGCCACAGGAGTGCCAAAGTTAGATGGAAAACTCCACAGCATTAAGGCATGCTGATTTTTCCACCAAATCATCCCATCAAAGGGGCAGAGTTTGCCATCCCGTGCAGTTGGCAGGACCACAGGAATTGCTATTCCAGATCAGACCAGAAATCCACCTAGACCTGTCTCTGACAATGGCTGCTAACAGATGCTTCAGAGGAAGGTGCCAGAAACACTGCAGTGGCCAATTACAGAATTATGCTCACAGGGAAAGTTTCTTCCTCACTCTGCCCGTCACTTTGTGGTTGGCTTATGCCCACAATCATCTTTTCTAAAAAGTATTTATTATTTTTTATCCTAGTGTAACTTTGGGTGTTCTCATCTGTATAATGGCTAATTCTTTTCTGATTCCTGCTGATCGGTTTGCCTCTGAAATCTTGTAGCAGTGAGTTCCATAGATTAATTATGTATTGTGTGAAAAAATATTTCCTTTTAAATTTGTTGCCTTTCAGTTTTGTTAATATCCCCATGTTCTTCTATTATGAAAAAGAGTTAACAGGAACACACTGTGTAATTTCTCTAGAGTCTTCATTAATTTGGTGGAATTCTATTATGTCTCTTATTCATTGCCTCTTTAAAAAGAACAGTCCTGTTTTTTTCAGTCTCTGTGCATATAGAAATCTTTCCAGACTTCTAATTTTCACCTGTGACTGAACTGCTTCTACTTCTGTTAACTCCTTTCTTGAGGTAGGGTGACCAGAACCGAAAGCACCATTCCACATGGGAGTCTACCCAGGATTTATATAGTGGCATTACACTGTTTTCAGTGTTTTTTCTAAGTTTTTCCTAATTTACATTTGTTTTGCCTTTTGGACCAACTTGGCTCACTGAACAGATGTTTTCCCTGAGCTGTCCACAGTGGCACTCAGGTTTTTTCCTAAGTGGCTGCAGTTCATTGAAAAACAGGTATGGCCTTCTGGCCCCATCAATGATCCAGTACCCATAAGGGTGGATCTTGAGGCATCCATGGGGAGCTGGGGCAATCATGTGGTGTCCCATTGTCTCCATTCTGCTGCTTCCTAGATCCACGTTCACCATGGCAGCACGACTCCTTTAAATGTGAGTGCCTCCGACCTTTTCCCATTAGGGGTGGGGGCCTGGCAGCATGGAGCAGGCTTCCATGGGAGATGACAGGTTCTTTTTCATTCAACAGCTCCAAATTCTTTCAGTTTGACTCACTGGCTGTTTGCTCCAATCTCTTTCCACCCCTTGCCCTCACAGCCCCTACTCTTCTTGCCTAACCCTCCATGCTTCTTCCTCTACTTTTCTTCCTCTTGCCATCACCCTCTTCCTTCCTCCTCCTTCAATATCCACATTTCCTTCCTCCTCCTTCAATATCCACATTTCCTTCCTCCTCCTTCAATATCCGCATTCCCTTCTTTCTACCCCTTCCTCTCTCTCCTACTCATAATATGTTATTTTTTTAAAGAATGGGGTACTAACCACCCCTCACTGATCACTTGGCTTGTAGGTAGTATCTCCCTGCCCCCTTTGTCTTGTCTGTTCAGATTATAAATTCATCAAGGTAAGAATGGCGGCTTCATTTTTTGCTGCAGTCAATGGAAGCCATGTGAGCTCATCCAAAAGCAGAATTCAGCTGTAGAAAGGTACTTGTATGAGCAGAGGGTGTTTTGTTTTGTTGGTTTCATTCAGTTTCTTTGTATGTAAATCCATCCTCACTTGCCTGGATTTTCCTTTGCTGCATACAAAATGAAGTGCCTGCTCTGACTTGTGTAAGAACAGTAGAAGAACCTTGATCCAAATGAATGATTCTTTTATGAATACTGTTATTAGGTGTGCTTTCTGCAACACAATGGGGCTTTCTTTGTATTGCAGAAGCTTTTTATAGGATAAGAGAATATATTTTCTCTTGAGAGATCTTCACAAAAGAATCTTGGGGGAACAATACTTTTCAGTTCTCCATGAAAGAAGGATAGCTTAATGTAAAATCTCAGAGTTACTTTTAAGCTCAAGTAAAAGTTAAGACAGATACTTTCATCCACTTCTTATTTGGTTTTTGTTTTTATTTTATTTTATTTACTAAAAACAAGACAAGCTAATATTATCTCAGCCATGCCTGGGATGATAACTGCAATCTCACTATCCCGTCAATATTTTAAAAGGACTTCCTTCCATGTAAGCTGTCAATTAAAAAATCTTGTTCTATCATCATTCTGACACCAAATGGATAGTATAATGACTTTTTGACATTGGATGATGTAACATTTCTGAGTGACAACTGAACAATGAGAAATTCCAGCAGCTGTACTTTATATTCGAATGGTTAGCTTTGTGAATTGTACTATAATTTCCTCCCAATCTACTCAAGTATAGTCGAAGAGCTATTACACTTGTTTCATACAATTATTATTTTATTTTCAAAGAAAAGGTTTGCTTTTCACAATTTTTGTGGCATCTCAAGCACCACTGCTTTCCCTCACCTTTATTATTTATATATATATATATATATATATATACACACACGCATATATGCACACATGCTTATAATATATAATACTATATATTTCATATGTCTGCTTACATAATGTGTGTTTATTATATTAATGGTAATAGTAATGATCTCCGGTATGATTAAGATCATGTTTAAGATCTTGTTCACACATTATGCTTTTTGAACCAGTGCAAGATAAATTGTCAGTATCCTAGTTTTGCCAGCAGCCTTAAGTGAACAATATTGTTAGACTGCTGCCAGGAAGGTGAAATGTCACTTGCTGTCCATTGACTTGTGAAGCACTTAGCAAGTGCATCTTGAAAAACTGAATTTATTTAGTTGTGATGCAAAATGGAATCATGCTTCCATAATAAAATAAACTTTAAAAAATACGATATTAAAGCAAAGTGTTTGAAAAGTGTAATCATTGCTGTTTGTGGAACTTCATGCTCCACCATAAATAGTGAACAGAAGAACAAAGCTTTTCTTAAAAATTCAAACTGATGTGGAAAAAAGTATATAGCTGCTAAGTGAATCACTGAAAAATATTAGTGTGTGGTTTTCAGTTTTGCTAACAAGAAAAATCTGATTTTCAGTTTTACAAAATAGTAAAATATGCTCATTAAAATAATTGCACAGGAATTTACAGCCAAATTCTGCAGAGCTCCCATTGATTTCAGCAGGCGTTGAGTACATGTAATTGAGACCAGAATTTGGTCATTAACCAAGATTTTTAAATGGTGTACACATTAATACACTTTGAGCAAATTTATTAAAAATTGTAGTTCTCAAAAACTCCAGCAGTTTTTAATATGTACTTTTTAATGCTTTGACCTTACAAAACTTACATTTGTTTTTAAAAACTGATGCCTTTTTTCTCATAATTTTCAATCTGCAAAAACAATTTGTATGTGACTGCATGCTCAGTTAGTCCTAAATACAGCTATATTGTGCAGACCTGACCAAGAAGCCCACATCTCACCGCTCTGTCATGCTGAGAGAAACACACCCCCATGAAATATCCACTGCTCGAAGGCAGAAGCCATGGGGTTTCACCTCTTCTACTAACTGGTGTTAATATATTTGTGCAATTCGTAACATTGTTATTATTGACCGAGGCCTCCTATACCTACTCTAGGAAGCAAGCAAGTAGATTCCCCCACTCCACCCCCAATATTTTTTTTAACAAATAAGGTTGCATGAGGTATCTTCTGGAAGAGCTGGAAATACAACCCAGGTCTCTGCTATGAAAGAGACAAGTTTCATCCAGTTTGCTCCACCGCCTTTCAGAATGATCAAGCCAAATATATATGCTTGGCTGTGCAGTTCAGGTTATGGGCATTTACCTATAAAATTAATACATGAAACTTGACTCACTTTCACTCTTATTAATATCTAACTCATGTTCTGTTTCTCATGCACTAGTAGGAAATTATTTGATTTTGCAGCAATAATAGACGGATATTATTTGACTTTTTTCCCTTTAAGAAACAACTGGGTTTTTTACCTTTATTAGTATTTCTTTATTATATAAAACTATGGTATGCATAATTTTATAACAATACCTTGTGTCATTGGACTGGAACTCAGAAAATCTGAGTTTAATAGCCAGCTCTGCCCCATACTTTCTGTGTGACCTTGGGCAAAACATGATCCATCTGTGCCTGAATTCCAACGTAAATGGGGGTCTCACAAGGCAGTTCTCAACTAACGTACTTTTTCTTTGATAGATGAAAAAAATTATAAGATTGTTCATTTACTGGCACAGTAACACAACGAATAATTTTCTTTACTTTCTGCGCCCTTTCACCATTACATATTGGTAGCTCCTTTGACAAGTGTTTTCTTCTGGTCCTCTCATTACATTGTCATGTCTCTTTTGTTTTTTGTTTTCTGGCAACAATGAGTCATCCTCACTGCTTTGTGTGATGTCTCTGGAGGAGAGACTTGATGAGAGCAGTGAACTACATTTAAAATGAAAAGAATACAATATACAATGTTGAAAATGTATCCAGGATGTAACTGCGAACAAGAAAAGTATTATAGCTTTGCCAGAATACCTAGTGACTTGTTCGTTCCTGCAGAGTAGTAGTAAAACCAACTATAGCAGCGGTTCTCAACCCTTTTTTTACCCAGGGACCCCTAAACTTAAATAGACAAACCTGCAGACCTCCAACCAAAGGCAACGTGTGGGGTGGGCCACCTGCCTCCAGAGATTTCTGCCTTCCATTTGGCCCTGCTCCCTGAGGTGCTGATGTAGCAGGGCGGAGAAGTGGTGTGTCTCCTTGGCTAGCTGCTGCCTGCTCGTGGAGTCACTGGCTGTGAAGCAACCCCTTCTGATGGCAGGGGGAGATCTTTCTGCAGTGATTTTTGGTTGCGGCCCACCCCTTACCCAGACAGGCTGGGTGGCCCGCTGAGGTGAGTCGGGGGTGGAGATGGCACTCCCTCTACAAGCCCCGCCTGGGGCTGAAGCCCAGTTTATTTTGGTGGACCCCCTGAAACCTGCTTGCGGCGCCTCAGGGGGCCTGGACACCTGGTTGAGAACCAGTGGACTATAGCATAGCACAAATCTATACATAGAAACGTTTTATTTGATTACATCTCTTTCCTAGCTAAAAACTCTAGATGCTAGTGCTATCTAGTCTACCTAGAAATTTGACTTTAAGATCCAAGTATGAATAGTAGTACTAGGTCTCTGCCGTGTAATTGTTTACCTCTAGATTTAGGTTTAGCTATGGGATTTCACATCTTTCTATCAGGATCAGCCAGTCATGCATAATAAATCTTTGCATTCCTGACATCCTTTTCATAACCCATCCTCTATGAGGATGTTCGCTGCCAAGAATAGGAGGAAATAAGCTATTAGGAAAATGCTTGAAACGCCATATCAGGATGCTTGAAAAAGAACCTACAGTGTCAACCTTTTTGGAAGTTCTTCCCTCTCATCTAGAAGACATAATTTAAAGCAATGGGTACTGTGCTCCATTTGAAAGAATTATTCAGTATTCTGTGAAATAAGTAATAGTTTGCTATAAGTAAATAGATTCTATCTTCAGCACAAATAATTGTTTGTGAATGTTGTTTCTTGTTCTTTTCTCTTTGGCAGTTTTAAAATGCAAAATAAGAATCAGTGTAGTATTTCTTACCAAAGTTCTGGTTTGGGATTTGGCTTTTGTGGTGAGAGTTTTAGTAGACAGTTTTTTTACAAACTTGAAACCTGCCTTAGTTAACTTTTTGACTTTGATTAAATAGTCTAATGGAATTACATTGTTAAGTTATGGCCTCTTATTCTTCTGAGAAAAGAAAGAAGCAGTAGTTTGCACCTGACCTTTCAGTTTTCCCTAAGGTATCACTGGACTTTCAAGTGACCTTTGAAATTCAGTTAGAGTCTGATGTACCCAGTTGCAAAAATTGAAAGTTAAAAAGGTTCTCTCTGAAGCAAATGTTAGGAAGGTTTTCAAAATGCCTCTCTTCCCCCAGACTATCTGTGACAGACTATCTTCTCTCAATAAGCTAGTTTGTGACCATTCTGTTTCTCACAGTCTTAAGATGAATTTATGATATACATAAGGAAGTCCTCAATATGGCAAAAGAAGAGTGTTCTGCTCTCCATTATGACCCACTCTTCAAGAAGAGTAGGGAATAGGTTCTGTAATGTTCAAGAGGCCTTCTTCCCTTTTGAATAAAGTACAATTTAAAGTTTAATTCTTTGAGGGACCCCCAATAACTGAATATCCACTTGTCTCATCTAGTTTCTTCCTGTTTGGGTTTACCTTCATGTGTCCTTGTGTGTCAGAAGCACAGCATACTAGGGCTTCTAAGGAGCAAAAGTCAGGAACAGGAGGGGAACAAATTATCCAAAAGGGCTAGAATTCTTGTTCATCGCTGCAAATATTACTGTTGTAACTCACAGTTCAGTCCTTCTCAGCAAACTGATGGTTTCAAGCATCTTCTGTTAATCAAATGTAAAAAATGGAAGACTACAGAAAACACATTCGTCCCATATTTATAAAGAAAAATAGTTCACTGTAAAATGATTTTGTTACTCTCGAATTGGGGGTTGGTTACTTTTTTTTTTTTTTCCTCAGTAATTGTGACTGCTTCTTGCTGATGTAGGCTAATGTAGAATTCTTTTAACTGCTAATACATTAGAGTTTTGTTTGAGGTACTTCTTGGCATGTTTGCATGACATAACAATTGCAGTTAATTCATACCTCTCCAATAATCTCATTTCAAACTGAATCGTTGCCAAATGTTCTTGAGAAAGGCCTAGGGAAAAAATGATCAATTTGAAAAATTGTTCCCTTATGTACAGGAAAACGAGTAGATAAATGGGAACGTTAACAGAATATACTTTAAAAATATGATATATAAATTATTAGGCATTGAGATGTCATTTCTATTAAATATAGGGAACAAATTATTTCTGCTTAAATGCTCTCTTAGAAATGTCGGTTTTGTTAGCTAGGGTGAGTGGTCATTAGGTGTTAATAGGGCTAAGCTCACCAATAATGGTATAGCTGTAAAATATGGTTGTACTGCAGAGTGCACTATTACCTGCTGCCACTGGGGAGCTTCTGGTGGGGCTGGAGCTGCTCCCACCTCTGTAACTGTAGAGGGAAGAAGGACATAGCAGAAAATGCTGGCTTTGGTTGAGCTGGCCCCAAAGAAGCAGAGTACAGAGGTATATGAGCAAGCTCCCTGCAGCCTCCAGCTCTTGGAGTCCCTGTAGTGCTTAGGCTCCAGGCAGCAGGCTGCTTCTGTTTCTGCTTTTCCAGTCCCAGTAACAAGTAGGGATGATTTCTGGGTTATGGGAATAAGGGGGCTCCTGAGTATGGTGGTGGTGGGCCATGGATTGAAGAGGAAGAATTCTGAGCCCATCAAACTATTGCCCAATTTCTCTTTTCCTGTTCACCTCCGGAATCATTGAGCATGATGTCTACAACTGCTCTCTGGTGTTTTTCGTCCAGTTCTGTTCTTGACTATTTCCAATCTGGTGTCCATCATCTATCTGCCTGGGAAATAACTGTAATGATCTGTACCTGGTCAAATCTGTACGCCTATACTCCATCCTTATCCTACTTGACCTCTTGGTGACTTTTGACACCACTGACCACTCCCAACTTCTTGAAATTTTGCACTTCACTGGCTTTTGTAACTCTGTCCTCTCATGGTTCTTCTATCTCTCTGATCATTCTTTTACTGTCTCATTAGGTGGGTCATCCTCCTCCCCCTACCCCTTTCTATGGGTTGCCCTCCCGACTTTGTCCTTTGTGCCCCCTCCACTTCTCTCTTTACACCCTCTCTCTAGATGCTCTTATCCACAAGCACGGTTTTAACTACCATCTTTATGCTGATGACTCACCAATCTACCTCTCTACTGATGAGCTATTTTCTTTCATCCAGTCTAGTATGTTGGCCTGTCTTTCTGACATCTCTTTGTAAATGTCCAATCATTATCTTCAGCTCAGCGTGGCCAGAACTGTGCTCTTGACCTATCCCCCCAAGTTCTCCTCACATCCCCCTTTGGATGGTAAATACCATGAAGGTTGCAGTAGCCAAGACTTGAAATGATGAGGTTGCGGAAGAGAGTTTTGGCTGTGTGGACAAAGAGCCAAGGCCAGACTTTAAAATATGTTGTGTAAGAAAAAGCTGTAAGATTTAGCAATGGCCTGAATATGTGGGTCCAGTGAGAGGGTCGAATCAAAGATGATATCCACAGTTGCAGGCCTGGGTGACTGGGAGAATGATGGTGGTGTGCACAGTGATGGAGAGGGGTGGGCTCCTTTTCCTACGCCTTTCCTCCACATCTCTACTTCCAATTGAAGAAATTACAATCCATGTAACTAACTAAGCTGGGCCAGTTCTTCAGCAGGTTCATTTCCAAAGTTCTTCACCCTACTGTCTGTTTGTGCTGTTAGATTGAAAGCCCTTCAGGGCAGGAATTGGCTCTTTTCTGTGTTTGTACAGAACAGTGGGGGTTGGGGCCTTTGGCAATACCATAACATTAATATTTAATAACGAGCCTGGGGTGGAACCTGTTGAAGGCAAAGGGATTTTTACCTGATTAAGGAGTTGGGAACAGGCCCTTCTCTTGTAGGTTAAAATGGTGGGACTAGCCAGTGCCTGAAGCCAACTTCATTGGACAGTGAACAGCAAATCCACCATCTGAAATATAAAATTCATTTCATGAGGACATCTTTCCCAAACCTACAATTTATCTAAATCTAGATAATTATACATTTATAATGGACCAATTTAAACACTGTATCAGGCAGATCGTATTTGCTCTCTCTCTCACACACGCACACTCATATATACACACACACAAGCGTGCACACACATTTGTATATATAAAACCTAAAGTTGACCATGAAACACTTTTGTGGGCCTCTATTGCAAGCAGAAGCAGAAGTAATGCAACCAAATTACTATTAAAACATTTGGTCTAAAAAGTGCCAGTGAATATAAAAGAAACTATATTGGTCTATTAATTATTTGTTGGGTTTTTTTATTTTAGGATGAACGTGAGGCCAGAGAGAATGTGAAGAGAGAACAGGATGAAGCTTACCGTATTTCACTAGAAGCTGATAGAGCAAAGGTGTGTGCATAGCGAAGAATATCCCCTGCTGTATTGGGAAGTAATTTCATGAATGCCAGGATATGCATGTCCTCACAATGGATGAAATTCACCTAGTTTTGGAGGACCACACCACTTCAGCCCCATGTAGGGTTCTGCTTCCCTACACACCAAGGAAAACTCTTTACCAGCCACACAGGCCAGCATACAAAGCCACATCGCGGGCAAGCCAAGAGAGAGGCCACAGATTTATATTTACACAGATCCAGTGGCCCCAGTAGCCCACACAACTGAGATGTAGGGTCTGTGGTAACAGTTTCAACCAAGAGACTGGAATAGTGGCCATGGGGGCTGTGAGGCAGGCCTGACCTAGGTTTAGGGGTGGGGGGTCACCTTGCCTTGCCATCTGTTCTGCATTCCCTCCTCACAGAGCATGAATACTCAGAGTGAGTTTCACCTTGTGTGACTAGGAATTCTTCATGGGTAGTTGCTTCTGCTTAGCACAGTAGTTTATGTAGCTGAAGTTTGGAAATTCTCAGAATCTGTGTTGCTCATTAAGCACATGTTTTATGTGGTGCACTAATGAGGACGTACACAGTGTCCAGATGACTGTTTTCATTATTATGCTTTATATGTGGAATATTGAGGGCTGGGGGGTTCACGTGGCTTTATCATATCATTTAAATATGGCACATGTACATACTGGCCAAAAAGCTTGACCTGTGTAACAATGCTCCCTTTGGCCTTATGACTAGGATCCACTGCAGGGTTAATTTAATATGTGATATGCTCTCTGTCAAGGAGCCTCTGTCCTGTCCTTGCAGGGAGATGACTTGATCTAAGAGGTCTTTTCCATCTATAACCACTGGATCTATATACAAAGATACTGATTTTGAATGAAAACATGTAGTTATTTGCAAATTTTGTAGTATTCTATTGTTCCTTTATGTTCCTATTCTTGCTCCAGAATTAAGGGGCTTGTGTTCTCCCCATCTGCATGCAGAGGGGAGCATGCACCCACCAAAGAGCAGGAGGGGACGATACTACCTTTGTGGCATGCTTCCCATTCAGCCCCAATCTTTCAGAAGCTCCTCCCAGTCTGAGGCTGTATTAATTTGCACTGTTTCCCCTTCTGTTTGTGGAACCCGGTGTGACAGCTGCAGTCTGCCCCTTGTCTCTGGCAGGTCTGCACAAACCACTCCTACCCCAGCAGAAAAAGAAACATTTGTGGAGTTTCCTCTCCTTCATGTGGGTAATGCAGATTGTTGCACAGGGCTATGGGCTGTGCTGCTTAGCTATCAGTTGAATGTAAATGTGATTGTTTCTTTCTCTTTAATAGCGGGAAGCACAAGAGAGAGAACAAGCAGAGCAGTTTCGTTTGGAGCAGATTCGAAAAGAACAGGAGGAAGAACGTGAGGTGGGACACTTTGCCTTTTGGGGCAACTTCTAGAGTTTGTGTTGGTGGGATACCTGGCAACCATCACTCAGAGCTGACTAAGATTTTTTTGTGTGGGCATTCAATACCTATGACATACTTTAATCTAACATGGATAACATTTATAGATCGTTTTACTTTATTGGGTAAAACATGATTTTATGGCTTTTCCACTAACTATTCTGTCTCATATTATCTGCTGCTCTTCCACTATCCTTAGGCAAGTCTGAAGCACTCTCTGCCACAGTTTCCTTGTTTGTTACATGGATAACCTACTTCACCAGGGTCTCATGAGGTCTAACGCCTCATCTTTGATAAAGTGTGGGTTTGTATGCATTCAGGTCTATTAGCACTTTGATCACTGCACTAAATAATCATCACACCCCTAGTGGATGGAAAATTAATATTAGTGCCCTCATTTTACACAGGAGGGGTATTGACTGAGTCTGAGAAGTTAAGTGGCTTGACAACAGAATCATAGGAGTGTAGGACTGGAAGGGACTTCAGTAGGTCATCTACTCCAGTCCCCTGCACTCAAGGCAGGACTAAGCAATAACTAAACTATCTCTGACAGGTTTGTCCAACCTGTTCTTAAAAAGCTCCAGTGATGGAGATTCCACAACCTCCGTAGGCAATTTGTCCCAGTGCCTAACTACCCTCGCAGGAAGTTTTTCCTAATCTTCAATTTAAACCTCCCTTGCTGCAGTTTAAGCGACAGAGGGTGTCAGCATTAGAGCTGGGATTAGAATGCAAGAGTGCCGTACTCTCAATCTTTGCATTATGAACTGGGCCATTCTGCTGAGCGAGACCAAGACAGTCCATTGGTTGACTGGCAGGACCAGTTTAGCTTCATGCAGCTGGGAGGAAGCTTATGATAGTTTTGGCTCTATCCACTGCAGACCAAATGACATCATTCTATACATATTGGGCCGGAGTACCCCCCCAATTTAGAGGGATCTTTGGCAGTTGGTTTCATGGATCCAAGGGCCAACTATGAGTAGCTGCAAGGAAGACAATGATTAATCTGTGAGCTTTAGGAAAAATCACAGTGACAGTCTCTCAGCCCGAGTGATCAGTTAACATCGGTTCATATAATAAATATTTCATACACCTATATTTTATTATTTTATATGGAAAAGAGCATACTTTTTAAATTATAAAACATGAGATTAGCATTAACATTTTGAGTTATTTAAATTCGGGGTCCTGTGTCTGAAGCTCCAAACATTGTCTTTGCAGATACCAGTTTTTAAAACACAGTATCTCAGTTGCTTTTCATTTTATAGATTGATTTCTTTACTTTTGTTTTCAAATATCTTTGAGCCTAGTTAGCACTATGAACAAACGGTTTGCATAATTTAATTTGGGGAATGAAGCAGTTTTTTAATGTTAAGATAAAAGTAACCAAAAGCCCACAAAAATCCCAATTATTTTCTTTGTACTAATAATATAATTTTAAATGGCCAATCAAATTTATCCTGAAACTTCTTTTAAAGAAAAGAAACCTTTAGTCTTTGACTGAGACCTTAAATGCCAAAGTCTGTCCCCCCAAAACCAAGGTATTAATGAAAATTCAAAAACCCTGTCACAATAATGATGCAAACTCTCCATTGTGATTAAACATATTGGCTGCAAGGGAAACTAATGAGGTTAAACATTGGAAAAATTAGGAGATAAAAAGAGCAAAGCAAGATGAGTGAATTTAACTCTTTAGAATGTTTCTCAAAGTACACTGTTAATGAGAAATATACAAGTGTTAAGCCACAAAGCCACAATTTTGTTTACAAATCCAAGTCAATGAAGTATGGCACTAGTTCTTGCTGAACCAATAGCTAATCTCTTGTTACACCCATTCAGGTACAAGGGCTACAAAAGATGGCAAATCAGCCCTGTAAGAGGCATTGATGTGTACCTGAGCACAGCCCCAAACTGGCCCCTCTCCAGGAAGCATCTCATGGGAACAATTTGTTAATTTGTGAGATATGAACCATCATACAGGTGTGCTCCATTCCCTTAGTCTGAGTGGATGGATAAACCACCCCCTGTGGAAACTACTGTTCCCCAAATGCAACTGTGGTGTGAAGAGTTTGAAAGTACAGGTGTCCAGCAGAGATTCTGCAGGATCTAATCCAGGATGCCCAACTTTCCTGCTGCATACGATCAGACTCAGCCATGTAATTTTTTGTCAGACTGTGCCACAAGTGTCCTGTTTAACAGTTCCCCAGTAAAAGCTTGTTTTGGGGATTCTGTGGGGTTTCACAACTAGTCCATTGTCCCAATCTGTTTTGTCCAAAGTGTGATCTCCCAGTACAGTATATTCCCTCATGCTAAAACAGTCATAGTGTAATGTGTATGAAGTTCTGCACACAGCAATAATTTTTTCTTCTTCTTTATCTCCAGGCAAATGTATAACATAGTGATTAAAAAAAGGGATAGTGCACATCCACTCTCCCTCCCTCCCCCCCCCCCCCCAAAAAAAAAACTGTACATGAGACTATCAGTCCTTAGAGGAGTTCTGGTGAAATAAACAGAATCGTAGCTCAGCTAGCTATGTCATCAACCGCTGCGTGTGTTGTTAAAACAGCTATCATGTAGTACCCAAAATAAAACTGCATGTCAGTGGCTGCTGAAATGCTCCCTATGTTTATCCATTCTCCGAGGGGTGAGATGGGGCTAAGTCAGTTAATGATTGAAAAGGGCTTTGAGATCCTTGGATGAGACTTTCAAATTAAAAGTGCTATAGATGTGCAAACTTAAAGGGTGAAATCCTGGCCCCATTGAAATCGATGGGCATTTTGCCATTGATTTCAGTGGGGCCTAGAATTTCACCCATCATTAATAAGAGCCTTATTAATAATAAGCATTGATATATCTGCATCCTCGTGGGGTGTGTTTGTTTGCTAATGCTATATAAATATATAAACCAACATACTTTCCCCTCTTTTTCTGTTCATTAATATAATTTTCTTGATCTGACTCTTCTTTTTGCAGACATTTGAAATCTGGCATTATGTTTTTATTTAATTTTCCAGATGATTAAAGTCTGTGGAACTGGTGAAATCCTGTTTAAATTGCATCCTTTCCTTTCTTTTTCTTTGTTGTTGTTTTTTGTTTTCTCCCCTGAAGTGGCTTTTTAAATGTATATTTGGTGACATTTCAGTACTGTGTTCTTTTCTGATATATGGAAACATTGCATTATACAACTGCAAAAAAATAAAGTAGGTAACCAACATAATTTTTTTATTCTCGAAGATAAACTTGACAAGCAAATTGTGTCAACGATTCACCTTGCACACATCTTTCTGACCAAGATAAATCATCCAAGAACCTGAAATATTTAAGTGCTTCCAGAACTTTTAAACCATGTTATATTGTGAAATAGTTCATTTAGTCAGAACTACAGTATTAAGTGTGTTGCATAAGATGCTCCACCTTTTCTCTACACTGTACTGTCGGATTTGCTGTCCTCTTACCTCCTGTTGCTACCAAAAGTCAAGAATGGGAGTTAAGGTAAGAGACCATTAGAGGGACACTAGAGGAGTCTTGCAGAAAATAGGAATATGAGAATTCTGTTGTGAATAATGAACAAGTTGCATTCTGTAAAGTTATTAGCAATTGAACTCACGTAAACTAGTACTGTAGCAGCAACAGCAATAAGACTGTTGAGAAATTGCCGTGCTTATCTTCTAATTCATGTAATTAGTGTGTTTTCTTTCTCTCTTTAAAAGTAATTGTGAACACATAGAAACAATAATTCCCGTCTGCTGCATTGTGCTTACTACCCTGGCCTTTTGGAAACTGTTTTCTCACATAAAAGCAGAAAAACCAGTCCACGATTAAAACTATACCTGAGCTTCCTTGTTTTAATACAAACTGTAATAATGAAAAGAATAAGATCTGTTTGCTCAACCAAACAAAAGAGATTTTAACAATGCTGTTTACTGACACTCCCTATGTTCAAGTGTACGGATTACCTATATTCCGTTGTTCTGTAACAGTGTTTGCTTACATAAGGGGCTTTATGTTCAGTTCCATATATTTGAAATCTGGCTATTGATCTATTCACAGACTGAACATCCTTTTTTATCAACAAAATTCAGCTTGCTTATTCAGATCCAAGCGTTGCTAATGTTATCCAGCTCATAATTGTTTTCTAACTTGGTTCACTGGGGTGGAATATCCATTGTATATTGTCATTTTATGTTGAAGCCTTGGAGACTGGTTACTTTGGGGAGCTAGGTATTCTTTGCACAAAGAAAAGAGCTCTAATGAGCTACTGTTGTTTATTTTTCTGTAATATAATTGATTGAGTTCAGTAAATAATGTAGCATCTGTTATTATACTATGTGAGGAAATGTCAAAACAGAAAGATAGTAAGCAGGTGGTTGAGGAAGGAGAGAAAGGAAATAGAATCTATTTAATTATATTATTTAAAATATAATCTCATAGCAGACACATAAAAATTAATTTGAGCCACAAGAACATTAAAAAACTCTTTTGGATTCACACAGAAAATGCCTGGGATTGCAAAAGCCCATGTGAAGCTCTATGTGTAATCATTTATATTGAGATATAATGTTTCCCAATGTCTGCATGTAAGAAGCAGATTGTTTAAATGATCTTGTACCCTTGCCTCTGCCCCATTCTGTCCTTTTCATGTAATTCGTTTCTCCCTCTAAATGACTATGGGGGAGATTTTCAAAGACACAAATAGCAATTGAGTGCCTCACTCCCATTGAAAATCAATGGGAACTAGGCACTTAACTGCCTTTGAAAAATCTTTCTCTTTTGTGCCTTTTTTCATATCACCCCAATTGTTGTTAAGATTTTTACCAACAGGTGCCTGAATGTAGGCTCCTTTAGAACATCAGGCCAAACTAATTTAGCAGGCATCTTCTTTTGAAAATCCTGGCCACAGGATTCATGTTATACTAGCTCCTGGAAGCCCTGGTTAGGATCGTGGCCGAGAACAAATTCACAGGTAGCTATAATTCCTGCCCCAAAGAGCTACCATCTAAGGAGACAAGCAACATACAGAGCGTGAATAAGAAGACAATCAAATATATATATGTTTTAGATACATGTTTACATTCGCTTACTTTTATAAGAACATAAGATCGGCCATACTGGGTCAGACAAAAGGTCCATCTAGCCCAATATCCTGTCTTCCAACAGTGGCCAATGCCAGGTGCCCCAAAGGGAATGAACACAACAGGTAATCATCAGGTGATCCATCCCCTGTTGCCCATTCCCAGATTCTGGCAAACAGAGGCTAGGGACACTATCCCTGTCCATCCTGGCTAATCACCATTGATGGACCTATCCTCCATGAATTTATCTAGTTCTTTTTTGAACCCTTTTATAGTTTTGGCCTTCACAACATCCTCTGGCAAGGAGTTCCACAGGTTGACTGTGCATTGTGTGAAAAAATACTTCCTTTTGTTTGTTTTAAACCTGCTGCCTATTAATTTCATTTAAGTTCTTGTGTTATGAGAAAGAGTAAATAACACTTCCTTATTTACTTTCTCCACACTGGTCATGATTTTATAGACCTCTATCATATTCCCCCCCCCCCCTTAGTTTTCTTTTTTCCAAGCTGAAAAGTCCCAGTCTTATTAATCTGTCCTCATATGGCAGATGCGCCATACTCCTAATCATTTTTGTTGCCCTTTTCTGAACCTTTTCCAATTCTGGTATATGTTTTTTGAGATGGGGCGACCACATCTGCATGCAGTATTCAAGATGTGGGCATACCATGGATTTATATAGAGGCAATATGATATCTTTTGTCTTATTATCTATCCCTTTCTTAATGATGCCCAACGTTCTGTTCGCTTTTTTGACTGTCGCTGCACATTGAGTGGATGTTTTCAGAGAACTAACCATAATGACTCCAAAATCTTTCTTGAGTGGTAAAAGCTAATTTAGACCCCATCATTTTATATGTATAGTTGGGATTATGTTTTCCAATGTGCATTACTTTGCATTTATCAACACTGAATTTCATCTGCCATTTTGTTGCCCAGTCACTCAGTTTGAGAGATACTTTTGTAGCTCTTCATAGTCTGCCTGGGACTTAACTGTCTTGAGTAGTTTTGTATCATCTGCAAATTTTGCCACCTCACTGTTTACTCGATTTTCCAGATCATTTACGAATATGTGGAATAGGACTTGGACCCAGTACCGACCCCTGGGGGACACCACTGTTTACCTCTCTCCATTCTGAAAACTGACCATTTATTTCTACCCTTTGTTTCCTATCTTTCAACCAGTTACCAGTCCATGAGAGAACCTTTCCTCTTATCCCATGACTGCTTACTTTGCTTAATAGCCTTTGGTGAAGGACCTTGTCAAAGGCTTTCTGAAAATCTAAATACACTATATCCACTGGATTTCCCCCTGTCCACATGCTTCTTGACCCCCTCAAAGAATTCTAGTAGATTGGTGAGCCATGATTTCCCTTGACAAAAACCATGTTGACTATTCCCCAACAAATTATGTTCATCTATGTGTCTGACAGTTTTGTTCTTTACTATAGTTTCAACCAGTTTGCCTGGTACTGAAGGCCTGTAATTGGCGGGGTCACCTCTGGTGCCCTTTTTAAAAATTGGAGTCACATTAGCTATCCTCCGGTCATTTGGTACAGAATGATTTAAATGATAGGCTACAGACTACAGTTAGTAGTTCTGCAATTTCACATCTGAGTTCTTCAGAACTCTTGGGTGAATACTATCTGGTCCTGGTGACTTATTACGGGTTAGTTTATCAATTTGTTCCAAAACCTCCTCTAATGACACCTCAATCTGGGACAGTTCCTCAGATTTGTCACCTAAACAGAATGGCTGAGGTTTGGGAATCTCCCTCTCATCCTCAACCGTGAAGACCGATACAAAGAATTCACTGAGTTTCTCCGCAATGGTCTTATCGTCCTTGAGTGCTCCTTTAGCATCTCGATTGTCCAGTGGCCCCACTGGGTGTTTAGCAGGCTTCCTGCTTCTGATGTACAAAAAAAATTTTGCTATTACTTTTTATTATTTATATTCACATAAATAAAGACTTTCCCACTCTGCCCTCAGCCGAGCCATTAAATATTGGCTGATTTCTTGTAGCTGTTGCAGGAAAAATGAATCCTGGTGCTTGGAGCCGTTTCTCTGTGGATAGCATTTTTCCTTTCCTCCTTTAATCTCTCCTTAAAATCAACTTTTTTGCCTTGCCTTTTTCCCTGCTGATCCTCCTATGACTATGGCTGTTCCCACTTTCGTGCCTCATATACACTAAATAACCTGTATGCCTTAAATATATAGAAATATCCTGATGAGAGCATTTTAGTTACAAGTATTTTTAGTAAATCTAACAGGTAGGGGGTTTGTTTTCATTGTGAATTGCTGTCAGGGGGAGGAAGAGATTCCTTAGTTTCAAATGGTCAGTTATTTTGCCGGAGGAGTACAGTTTGATAATAAAAAGTATTTACAAAAATAAATGTATTTAATGCCTTTAATTTGTACTCTTTAAGAAAGCAGTTGAGCACTTGACAGTTATTCCCTCAATCAAAAATGTTGATGCTTTTTTGCCAAACAATTAAATTACCTATCTCCATCATGCAGTAAACTGTAGGTTTAATTATGTGTTATAAAGGAAGGGTTTATTTTAATTAATTGTCTGGTGGGCTGTTATTAAGAAATGCACAAAAATGGTTTTGTCATTGAGACAAAAAGCACAGCTAAAGTTCTGGAGCCCTGTGATTCCTCTCGGAGTTCTAGCATGAAAAATGGAAAAACTCCCATGCCTAAGTAGTTAAATTGAAGCTAAATGGTCCTTTTTCTTTCCTCAGGCTATCAGGCTATCTCTAGAGCAGTCTTTGCCTCCAGAGCCAAAAAAAGAGAGCACTGAGTCAGTCAGCAAACTGCGTATCCGAACACCCAGCGGAGAGTTCTTTGAGCGGCGTTTCCTGGCCAGCAGTAAGCTGCAGGTTGTCTTTGATTTTGTAGCTTCCAAGGGATACCCTTGGGAAGAGTTCAAGCTGCTGGGCACCTTTCCAAGGAGAGATGTAAGTAAACATACCTTCTGTGAATAAATTCTCCTTATTCCTAGTTGTATGTATCAAGATGGCATGTATGTTACAGCATGAAAGATGAAGGTTGGCTTGGTATGTTGTAATATGGTCAAGCTCCATGACACAAAGCAAGTCAGGAGCTAACATGAGAGCCCTAGGACAGAGGTTCTCAAACTGTGGTCCGTGGACCACCAGTGGTCCACGAGCTCCATTCAGGTGGTCCGTGGATAGTTCTCTCAAAGGTGCGCGCCTGGGCGGCCGCACACGAGAGAATGAAGGGCCACCCACCTAATTAGTGGAGACGCGCAGGCCTGGTGCCTGGACCCTGGAGAAGACGCATGTGTAAGGTGAGGTGGTGACCTTGGGGGGAATGGGGGTAGGTGGGAGGGGGCAGTGGGGAAAGAAGAGGGCGTGGGGGGAATTTGGGATGTGCAGGGCTGCAGCAGCCAGAGAAAGAGGTGACTTTCCCCAGCTCCAGGGCTGCGTCTGCCAGGGAGAGACGGCCCTCCTTCCCAGCCTTGGCTCTGTAGCTGCTGTGGTGGGGGAGAGACCCCCTCCTTCCCAGCCTCAGCCTGGGGGCTGCTGTGGCAGGGGAGAGAAATTATTATTAAGGGTTTTTTATATAGCGCTTTTATCCAACTATTACAATAGTTAACTAATGGTACAAACATTTGGAAAGATCATTAAGTGGTCTGCCAAGGCCCACAGCAATTTTCAAGTGGTCCACGGAAAAAAAAAAATTGAGAATCACTGCCCTAGGGCATGTTGTTATATAAAAAGCTACATCAGAAGATCCAGACTTTCAGTGGCAGAGGGGGAAAAAAATTCTAAAGCAAAAAATGTAAAGGGTCAAATTCAGTGAGGACTGGACACACACATCCAAAAACAGAGTTTGACCCAAAAACTTTATTCCCTGTTTTAAAAGAAAGTAGAACCCCTCTTGCTTAGCATAATACTCCCAAAGTTCATTTGGTGAGCAGCATTTCATCTTCTCTCCTGGACATGAAGTTCTGTTGTTCAGATTGGTGTTCTTATCTTCCTGTTGATGTCCATTTTGCTTGATGTAATTTGTGACATGAGTAGAAAGGGCTCTGTCAAACCATAAATGAGTTATCGGGTACTTTAGCACACTTATCCCTGATAAACTATTCATCTATCCCTTACTTAATCCATAAAATCAAGTAAATAACCACTTTTAATTCTTACCTAAAACTTCTTCTGAAGTGTATACAAAAAATAATGACATCCTATCTGGTGTGAATGACCATCATTATAGGCTGTACTAACTCCCCGATCCTCAAGTTTGCTAATTTATCTGTAGTTAAACCTGCCATGGATTCTGATCACTAGAGCTTTTCTTATAGTAGATTTCTTTGAAGATACTCTTTTTGGTGGTGGTGTTGTCTGCTGAATTATAACTTAGATTTTGTTTATAGCATAGTTGTTACTACTAAAATAAAAGGCAATGGGCCCAATCTGGGTGTATCCAGTTGAGTTGTGATCAGTGCAAAACCTGAGGTCAGGAAAGGGTGCAAGGACAGCAGCACAAGTTATGTCAGTCACTGAGCGGTGGGGCTTGGCAGCATACCAGCTACACACCCCATATGCTGTGGTGGTGGGGAGTTTAGCTCTGTAACCCGTGGATTGCGCATGCCGGAGAAATCCTCAGGTGGCTGGTTAAGCAGGCTTTATGTCCTTTTTGCATGGTGAGAGCCCACTATGTGGGACGCTTTGCTAGGTCCACCCTTGTCTCCTCCTCTGCAGGAAGTTCACTCAGGATAGGACTCAACTCAGAGTGTTTGCAGTGCCATTTTGTAATAGCCATCTGTTGCTTCAGGATTAGTGTCTAGTTTGTAAAAGTCATCTTAAATTACAACCCGCCCAAAAAGCTCTAGAAATATTTGTACTTAACAAACATATCCTCTTGAGAGCAGGCCTGATTTGTAATGATTGTGACATAACTGTGAATGGGATTGTAGATATCTGATGGCTTGTCTTGAGCCATGTCTCAAAGGCAGAAAAACTGATTTCTAATCACAGAATCTGTCCAAAGAGGCAGTTAAGAGATGTTGAAAAAGACATAGATGCACTTTTATTTTGAAGGTACTTATAACTGTTGGAGAGGAGAAACAGATTTGAAGTGGGAGGCGGAGAAATGCCTTCCAATCCCATAAATCTCAGCATCACCCCTACGCATGTTAGGAAGCCAGCAAACCACAACCAGTGCACAAACTATCAACATAATATCAATTCCATAATGGGATGCACCCAAGAATACCATTCCAACACCCTGAAATCAATGGGGAGAAAGAATGTTAAGGGGCAAACCAGTTAGAGGACTTGGCAGTGTTCAGATCCTTCCCCTCCACTTCTTCTCAAGAAGCCAGGCAATGATCTAAATCCTGCTCCCCTTTCCCATCAGGCCCCACTACAGCATGAGCTCCAAGGAAGCAAGGATTTAATTACATGACACACAGACTAGTCTCCCACCACACCCCACAAAAACCCACCACAATGGCATCTTCAATATGAGACTCCCTAGCGCTTCAGAACAGCAGCCTCATTAAATGGAGAAAAGTACTCTTTCCAGTATGGACAATGTTAAGCAGTTTACCTAGCCCCAGGTAATGGCTTTTAATTACAAAGTAGGGACCCTGTTAGCTTGGCAGTGCTCTCATTAGAAGAGTATAGGCATCAGTGACCTTATTGTACCTTTCAAAATAATGATAAAATTGATAGATCTCTTTGGATTTTTCAGGATGAAAAGTGCTACATAAAGTAAGAGAGGAGGAGGATTGATAAAGGACCTGGGAGTCAGGAAACTTGGCTTCTATTCCCATGTCTGCTACTGATTCAGTTGTGTGACCTTCGGCAAGTCACTTAACTTCTCTCTGCCTCAGTTTTCTTTCTATTAAATGGAAATACTGATATATACCCACCTTCATAAAGCACTTTAAGATCTTCAGATGGAAAGCATTACATAAATCTTAAGCCTAAGATTTGCAAAACAGGGTGCCTTCATTTAGGCTCCTAAATCATATTTAGGCAACTAAATAAATAGCCTAATTTTCAAAGTTGCTGAGCACCTGTGGCAACCTTTGGAATCAGTGCGTCAGCTTTAGGCTTTAGATACTGTGGTGAGAGTTGCTATATAAGTATCAAGATGAAGAAAAGTTGGAAAAATTTAGCCAAAGAATTTATTATTATTTCACATTGGTGGTGGATTAATGAGTGATCATCTGAAAACTAAGTACATTGATGAGTTAGGATCTTGGGTAAAACCCATGTAAGTAAAAACATGTTAAGTAAAAAGAGTAAAGCGAATGAAGCAATGAATATAAGGCCTTATCTACGCTGCCATTTTACAGCGCTGCAACTTTCTCACTCAAGGGATGTGAAAAAACACCCCCCTGAGCGCTGCAAGTTTCACCGCTTTAAAGTGGCAGTGTAGACAGTGGGGGTGGGTTTTTTATAGTGCTGCTGGTGTCACGACTGCACAGCCATGTTCAAGCGCTGCCTCGGCAGCGCTTTACTGTTGCTAGTGAAGACATGCCCTAAGTAAATTCAGGAGATGGCTAGATTTGTGTGCCAAAAGAATGGTAGAGGAGATTAAATGGCAGTAGGAAGGTTGGTTTAAAATAAACTTAAAGGAAGCAGACATGTTAGGCTGGATGGCCTTCTGCTGTTTTTATTAGTAAATAAACTGATTTATATCAGTCTCGTGTAACGATGTATGGTAAAAATATTTCAGATTATGATTTTAGAAGAGCGACCTAATTCCAATATTGAAAGCATTTTGGTATTGTAAATAATAAACTCCAGGGTATTCTATACATGGTAGGAAGGCATGCAATGCTGAGTTACAGGATACACTCCTAAAATCGTGCATGTGTATTGGATCAGCCTCTGACTCCTTGCTATGTAATACATTTCTTGTCAAGTTGTAGTTTGCATATAGGGCTGTGATTCTGAAGGACTTCTTTTGTGTGGGGGGATGGGGCTGGGAGTGAGAGGCAGCAGGAGGGGGTAAAATTCTCCACCTTTTAATGTGAAAGTGTTGTACATCTGAACACTAGTAAAACACAACAACATTATTTATGAAGTTGAATAGGTATGAACTGTACAGGGCACAGATCATTCACCGTGGTGTGAAATTTTGCCCAGGACCAGATATTAGATAATTAATTGTATTAAATTATTACATTGTACCTTTAGTCAGTCTGAATTAATGACCCCCAAAATAAAGCACTTGCTATTTAAATAATTACTGTCATGATAGAAAGTAGATAAACAATTGGGGACAAGCAACCATCACTAATTCGACTGCTTTCCCTATCCTTTGACACACAAGGTGGCTATCCGGTTTGCCTACCCCTCTGGCTTGCTCTGATCTGGCCATTAATGCCATAGAAAATGGGAGCAGGTTTTCCTGGTACTTTGAAACTATACCCTTAGTGTCCCCACCTGGAAAAAGGAATTAATGACACTGATCTGCTTTGTAAAGCGCTTTGAGATGTACTGATGAAAAGCGTGGTGCTGGCAGCGGCATTATTTATACTGGTGGAAGGATGAACGAGGTTTTCACTTGGGACATTTTTTTAATGTAAATTTTCAAAAAAAGCCCTTTTAATCCTTATCTCTTACAACCCTGTACCATGAATTTCAAATTGGATCTGCTTTGAAATATACGGGGTGTGAGTTGTATCATGAGCTGAAGTTTAAGTAGCTCTGTATGCTTTGGGTATCCATCCCAACAGGGTACCTCAAGCTATGGGTATATAGTGTTCTCAGTAGTGACCCCTATAACTATTACGTTGGCAATACCTCTAAGCCTGCGCCTAGCCATGTTTAAAATGCAAATTCTGGAGTCACTGGCATTTAGCCTGCTGGCTGTATGGTTTTCCCTGTCACAGTACACTAGATAGCGAGTGCATGGTCATAGTATATTTGCTCCCTAAATTTGGGAAATGCTATTTTCCTCTTAATCTGAACCGTGTAAAGTGCACCCATGTGTGTGTCACAAGTGGATGCAATGATGACGATACACTATACGCTAAACCAAAATATCTTTTATTGCATTTGAGAAAGAAAATGTATTAATTGTTTCTCTGATACAGTATCCATAATTCATAGACTTCAGAGACTTGCTTGCATGAAAATGTGTGATCAAACATGAGTGTAATTTCTGGCACTTGTGTATGTACAGTTTGCTGCTTTGTTTAGAGAGTAGGTGTATGTGAATCTTCATTCAATAAGTGAATTCATTTTCTGTTGTTAATGCTTCAGTTCATATTTGTGTGGTTAATTAGGTTACTTCTTGGAGCTTAGCTTTCAAACATGTTCCCCTCTCATACTAAAAAGAAGCACTCTAATTTTAGTATAAATGAAAGCATTTCACTTTATTTTTCTATCATCTTAATACACTTTGGGAATCCTAATTCACCTTGGGAATTTGCTGCCCAAGAGGGGATGGAGTCATATAAACAGGAAACATCCCATTTCTTGTATTCATTTTACTGTTGTTCTCAAAATAACAAAGAATATTCACCAATCAGCTGAAACAATACTCTAGCCAGAGTCTGAAGTAGCATGTGTGGAATTCCATTAATCACTAATTAACTTTACTCCATCTAAGCATGTAATCCCATTTTTAGTGGAACCAAAGTGAAGAAGAGCAATCTCAAAATGTCTCCCATGTTACAGGTCTTCCAACTTACTTAAAACAAAACAAAAACAAGCCTTTTGCTCTTTACATTGTATTATTCCTGTATTTAAATACTTGTGCACAGTTAGTCCCCTGTAACACTCTCTGGTACATGGACAGTGTGTCTACCCTTATCGCAGCTTTTTGGGGGATATCAAAATGATTTTATCAAAACACTTTATTTTGATACGGTCAAAGCGCTTCATTTCGACTTCATTATTGTGCTTTTTATAAAGTATAATAAAAGTTGAAACAATAAAGATGAAATGCAGGACTTTGACCTTGTCAAAATAAAGCTCTTTGACAAGTTTTCATTGAAAATGTTGACAAAACTGATACATTCCTGTGACACATTTTGATTTTGCGTCAGCGTTTTCTGAAAGAAAACTGTTCATTCAGAAAATTTTCAACCAGCTGTACAAAATACTCTTTTTAACGCCCTCAGTTCAGATGCCCCAACAGAATGTTGTTGAAATATTTCCACATCTCCAGTAAATAAAAATTCATTAGTTCTATATTCCTGTTGTTTACACAGATATGCTTGGCTAACTTAAAGTCGGAATCATAACCTACTGTAAATACAAACTTCTACATGAGTAAATACACAGATTAACCTTTTCTAGACACTACTACTTGTTTTAAAAACAGCAGTAACATTCCAACGCATTTAAGCACGTGCAGCGGCTTGTTACTGGGACTTCCTCACTGACTATGCTGCCCATCCGCTGACACTAAGTGAATACTAACCACCTTTTTCCTTCAGTACTGCAGCCATAGCAAATTGGATGCCAAGCCCAATGCTATATTTCACATCAGTGAATCTGGCTGCTTAGTGGATTCCTGACTAATACCTTTGAAGAAGCTTGTTTTTTCTGGCCATGTAAGTGGTTGGTGTAGAAATATCTGTATTGTAATCAGCAGGCTAAGCTTGTATTTACTATACGACATGTACTGTGAATATAGTTCTGTGCAGCTTTTTCATGACATGCATGTGCAAAGGCTGTGTGTATATAAACAGACCTTTTTAAAGGAGAGGGATGCCCTTTTGGTATTTGATGTGAAATGTGCTTGTTGGCTTTCGTGCGGTCTACATGTTACGTTTTTATGGTTCCTTCCTAAAATCCCTTTACCTACCACTGAAATGCACCCACCTCTTGCATGTTAACACAGCAGCTATTTAACAACACTGCAAAAGCAGAGCTAGCCCTAGAAACATGAGTCTGCTCTTTCAGCAATACTCACTTAGCTTTTGGCCTTTCCATGAGCCTTCTTCCAGCTTGAAAGCCCTCCCAGGTACCCTCAGCGATAGTCCACCAAGTGTACCAGCTACAAAATCCATCCAGCGCCCAGTGGAGAAGTCTGCAGTCTGCAGAAGTCTTCCTGAGGCCTTTGTACATCTTACAGAGCAAGCCTTTCTTGACATGTTAGATCAGAAAGTGAAGGATGCCATATCCAATGGATACTACAGGGGACAGTTTAAGTAAACAGAATGGAATTAGCCAGATTGGAATTTGGCCAGGATATCAGAATTAACAGCCTGTGCTTGCGAAAGTATTATGGCATCTTTAATGACTAACCAGAAAGTTCCTGACCTTGGTTTTTCATGGTATTTGAAAGACACCAACTTCCAGCAATACAGCACCCCATAGCACCATGCAGGGGCATTGGTAGAGCTTTGTACATTCTGTGCTTACAAGTTTCCTTTGGAAATCAAAATTAAATCCTGCAGGTTTTTTCTGCCCTCAGTTTCCACTTTAAGTGTACACCAGTGTAAACCATTTATTTTAGAGAGTCTTTTGCAGACAGTGTACTGGAGACTTAAGCTCTTTATTTACTGTATCTGGAAGCCTTAGTAAGCTAAGACTTCTACAGTATTTCACATTTATTTGAGCCATAGCTTAGGATCAGGTGGCAGTTAAGTCACTTAAGGTTACTCAAATGCATCTAAAATGTTGCTTAATAATTCAGAACCAGTTTGCACTGTTTAGAGTGTTAAGATTGTTTAAATCCTTTTAATTAGCCAATTTCAACAGCAGTTTGAAAAAATGGGGAGGGGGGAAATCTGTTTCTCCTAAAAGCTAAAATAAATTGAATCTAACCCACACTGTACAGTGCATCCAGTCAAGACAGATGCTGATCAGGATTTCAGTAGGTGTAGGGCCAGGCTGTTTTTGATCATTGCATAGGTGTATAAGGTAGGGGAGGGATCACCACCTCCCTATGTAGCTTATGTCCCCTCCAAGGGCCAGGCATGAGCACAATCCCTGGGCTCCCCCAAGAGCAATGTCCCGCAGTACCTGTTGTGGTGGAAGCCATCCCAAAGGAGGCAGGGCCATATGTATCCCTGCACCAGTCAGTATTTTTAGCCAGAAGCATAGAGGCAAGCACATAACCTCCTCCTATGGGATGGTATAACCTGCACCTCTCCCCTGTGAGCTGGGTGCTCCAGAAGAGTTTGTATGGCACTGTCAGTTCCAGAGCTACTGCTGCCTTCCAGGAATAGTCTAGCTATTAGCTCATTAGACAGTGTGCAATCCTCAAAAAGACCTAGGTCCAGGAACAGCTTTAGGATTTAGCTTCCTTTCTCCTCCCTTCACCTTGGTGGAACACTGGGAAAAAATGAGCAGGGTGCAGAAAAGAAATGCTCTCAGCCATACGTGGAAGGACTTGTACTATATTGTGCTCATATCCAGTAGCATACTGGTACTGAGCAGCACTGTAGAAGCTTCAGTGAGGACTGCCTGCCTGCTCAGCTGGTTACAGAGCTTCTGCAGCACCTTTGGCTGTTTTAATGGAGACAGGGGATTCAGAGTGTAAAAAGTTGACGTGTCAGCTCAAATCATATGTTACTTCACTGAGATGATGCTCATTTCACTGGATAATAGCTAGGATTGGAATTCTTCACTGCACTACTAAATTACAGTGTGCTTGCTACTGTCACTGGAGATCATGCTCTAGTATCAAGGGGCTAAGCCATTAAAATGAAACAATCAAGACATAAAGAAACCTAACAAATAGGTTTGGGCCCAGTATTTGATCTGTCTTAAAGTTATCTGATGAGACACATCTTCTGGATGTCAAATACATTTTTAAATTCACGTTACTCCATTGCTGAATTTTATAAGCTATGTTTGTAAATAAACCTTGGACTAATTCTGTAGTTCACAGACCTGTGCTAATACAAA
The DNA here is from genome assembly GCF_965152275.1 of Natator depressus. Classification (NCBI taxonomy): domain Eukaryota; kingdom Metazoa; phylum Chordata; order Testudines; family Cheloniidae; genus Natator; species Natator depressus. Next base: position 97,254,663 of record NC_134241.1, read on the forward strand.
TTGATGGGTCTGGAGCACGAACAAGTCATTAAAATAAACCTCAAAAGTTGTCTTCATTTTAAGCTCTAGGACATAAATCAATGTTTTCCAAGGACAAAATCAGCTAGAGAAATAAATGTTTTTCTAAAGTTTTAAGAGGCTCCTACAACTCTTTCATTTTATTGCATGGTTAACGGCACATTTCCTCTTTGTCATGATTTCTGCAAGTGGAGAAAAAATTTAATTTGACCCAAGTAATCTCTTCAGTAGGTTTTAATCATTCATATTTCTTGTTATGTAAAATAGGAACTGTTGTTTCTTTTTTTAAAAAAATAACACAGTTTAAATGTTAAAAACTTTGCATTCTCCCGCATGAAACTTCGGATTCTGTAGAACAAGAGTTCTCAAACTTTTTCTTTCTGAGCCCCTCCCTCCCCCCCCAACGTGTGATAAAAACTCCATGCCCCACTTGGTTTTCTGCATATAAAAACCCTGGGCCAGCGTTCAGGTTCAGCAAGCAGGGCAAAAAGAACAGGAGGACTCGTGGCACCTTAGAGACGAACAAATTTATTTGAGCATAAGCTTTCGTGAGCTACAGCTCACTTAATCGGATGCATGCAGTGGAATTCAGTACCTCACAAAAGCTTATGCTCAAATAAATTTGTTCATCTCTAAGGTGCCGCAAGTACTCCTGTTCTTTTTGCAAATACAGACTAACACGGCTGCAACTCTGAAACCTGTCATCAAGCAGGGCAGTTGTCCACGGCCCCATGCCATAGGGCGCCTGACGAAGCTAAGTTGCTCAGCTTCTGCTTCAGCCCCGTGTGGCAGGGCTCAGGGCAAACAAGCAAGAATACCTCCACTGTCTACAGGGTAAAATATTCTGCCCAAATGCACCATTCTCTGCCCTCTTATCCCGCAGCACGCTATTTTATAAGATGTTTGCTTCAGGAGAGACCCAAGTACGTTATCTGATTGCAGGGGGAAGTATACTGTAGTGAAACTGGGGAACTCTGCTTTAGATTATAGCATGATCCAGGCTAAACTGGCCCTTTCTAAACTTATGTCTATATTCAAACTGGGGATGTAATTTCCAGCTCAGGTAGACATACATGCGATAGCTATAATTGAGCTAACATGCTAACAGATGCCTAGCTGTGGCAGCAAGATGGGCTAGGCACTCGAGTGCATACCTAAGGACCTCGGCAGGACGGTGCTCAGGGTGGCTAGCCAGTCCCACCACCTGTGCCACGGTGGCTGCGCTGCTATTTTTAGCAAGCTAGCTTGATCAGAGCTGCATGCATACGTCTACCCAAGCTGGAAATTACACCTCTAGCTCAAATGTAGACATACCTTAAGACACTTCTTATTTTTCAACTTGTGGTTCATGCTTAACATTCATTCTATCCATTTTTGCACACAGGAAAAAAATGTTGTATCAAAATACCCATAAAGAGCCTTGGTAACATTAAGACATTAAAAATGCAATGTCTGGTTACTAGAACATGAAATGATCTTCTGCTGTTTTGGTAACTGGATAAGTAAATACATCAAACTAAATTGCAAACGCGGTCCTGTGTACGTTATTTATTCTGTCAGTCATGTTTTTATATAGTGCTCATCACTATCCTGTCTGAGACCTTCATTCTTTGAACTTTTATTAAAAACCCTTTTGGATTTTTGTCCTATACAATCATAATTAAATGCATATAAATCCCATTTCTGACCAGTACTTTCTCACCAATCTACATCTAATAGTCCATGTGGAAACACTATATTTTGCTTAGAGTGTCGTCTTGTGGAGCTCTTGTAGTGCTTGCGAGTCTTGATTGGATGGTCATCGGGTTTGTTTAGCTCCTGGTGGAAACTTCTGTGACACCAGGGAGTTCTCTCTCTCTCTTTCCCCTCCCCGCTCCTGAAAGAAAATGTTGTTGCGGAGAATTCGAATTTGGTCAAAATAAAAGTACTGGAGCAGTGCAGAGATGGGATTCAGCATCGAGAGAGGGATGGTATAGCACACACTGAGCTTCAACATCCCCTGGTGGCTGATGCAGAGCAACATACCTGTCTTTCTAATGACTGCCTGCCTTTCTAATTGCTGGGGGGGGGGGGAGGGATGCTGGCTGCTGCCAATGAGGAGGAGAGGTAATGAGATTATGTGAAGAAAAGGTTGGCATACATTGAAACGTTGGGGAACAACCTGTTTTTCATTCCCTTGGCTCCTCCTTCAGAAGGATGGGTGAAATCCTTAAAACCCTGTATAGACCAGCTCTCATTTTAGTCATTGTCTTAAGGGGGTCCAACAAGATAAGGGAAGTTTTATGACCTGCTGTCCTTCCCACACAAAAAAGGCAGTAATTAAAATTCACTGGGGGTCTAATGTAACCTGTAAAAGCAAGGAAATATTATTTATTACATTATTATCCAAAATTACCCTTCCCCTAAAGATCTTACAATCTAAGAAAACCAATAGATACAACATGCAAGCAAATTAGTCAAGATAGTGATTTGTCACATCTTGAAAGCTCCTTTGTATGTTTGTTTTGTTTATTATAGGTGTGGCTGGTAGCACCACCTAATGCAAAGGTTGTCCAACCTGTTTTCAAATGCTTATAACTTTACTAATCTTTCAATTGCTCAAACTGAAATTTCCCATGCCGGGTGTCTGCCTCAGGCTGAAATTTTTGGAAATTTTCAGCCAAATCGTTCAACCCTTGCCAGAAACAAGGCTAAGGAAAATACATTGTTTTGCACACACTAAAAATTTCTGGTGATCTTTTCTTTGAAAAACTCTAGTGCCTACATGTTGTAGACTTGAGATTTGGCAGGGGGATAGCCTTTGTGTCAGAGATGTACATTTCTTTTGCTGCCCCTGCAAAAATCTGCCCAAATTTGGCCAAGATATAAGCCTTTGAAAAATTGCAGTTTACATGTGCTCAGTAAAGATTTGTTTGAACTATAGTACGATTCCAAGATTGTCACTCTGTCCATGTGTCACTCTGAAGCCTAGAAAGTCTAATGAGTCAATGTGAAGCAATAGAAACAGCTAAAAGCATGGCTGAGACCACTTTTTCTTCAGAATATCACTAGGTTCAGTCATCACTAGGATTTGCAGTCTGTCATTGTCCAATTTTTAACCTTAGCCTTTTGACTTTACACCCATGAGGTGTACAGATACAGTTAGGCATGTATCTATGCCATGCAAAGAGTCCTAGACCATTGTGATATCAGAGGTAACTGAACAAATCACCACCCTTACTCTACAGCTGATTTACATGCATCAGTTTCATTAGGTGTGAGGGAAACTGTACAGATGAGATTACTTGGCCCAGCTGTTTTATTAAATCCCCTGAAGGTTCCATCTGCACTGTGCACGCTCCATCCTGGGAAGAGCAGGACTTTCCCTGCAGTTGCTGCTGTGGGCCGGCACAGGTCCAAGCACCTGACCCATGTCTACGCTACTGGCTAAATCGGCACTGCTGCAATCGATGCAGCAGTGTCGATTTCGCGGGTCTGTTGAAGACACGCTAAGTCGACGGGAGAGCGCTCTTCCATCAATGTCTGTACTCTACCTCCCTGAGAGACAGAAGCTATGTTGACGGGAGACCACGTAACTGAACTAGCATAACTTAAATTGATTTACAGCGTCAGTGTAGACCAGCTCTTAGAGCAGTCTTTCCTCTGCTCTCAATGACATCCCTGGCAGCGTAGAAGAGGAAGCTGCCCAATACTAATGCAGAGGGGACAAAGGCTGGACCTGCTTGGGGGATTAGATTGGGAAAAGGAGTATGGGGAGGGGAAGGAAGACTGGGACTGGAGGTTGCCAGGTTGGGGAGAGGGAAGCTAGGACTGGCAGTTGGGTTGGGCAGGAAACTGGGACTGCCTCTGCAGGAGGACTGGGACTGAGAGGCTGGGTAAGCCTGTGAGTGGCAGGACCAGGAGACTGGGGAATGGAGGGAAATTGGCTGGGAAAGGAGACTGGAAGCTAGGGGTGGAAATGGGGGAAGCAGAAGCCAGTAGTTGAGAGAAAGATGGAGATCAGATGAGGATCTGTGGGGGAGAATTGGGACTGACTGGATAAAGAGACTGGGACAAGGAGCTGCGGAGGGGAGGTGGGAGAGATACTGAGTGAGGTGCCCAGGGAGAGAAAGTGGGACTTGAAGCCAGTGGAGATGGGAAATTCGGGTTCTGGGGTGACTGGAGACCAGTCTCCTGGGGAGTGGAGACACAAAACAGATGAGGAGCTGGGTAGAACTGGGACTGGCTGGGCAAGGGCACCGGTGACAAGGAGCTGATGGGGACTGGAAGTGGGATGGAGAATCCCAAGATATGAGATTAGGACTTGCTGAACAAGGAGATTGGGAATGATTGGGACAAGGAGCCAGCTGTGGGGGAGAGACTGGATTGGGACCGGGACTTTGAGGGGGATGAGGCAGAAAGGGTCATACTTGGGGACAATGGGCAGAAGTCTGCCCACTAGAGCACATTCCTCTCCGGAGCATAGAGTAGAACCCAAATTTCCTGAGTGTCTCTATTCCTCTGCTGCCAGCAATGAAACCCATTGGCAAAGTGTCCCATTCACCTCTAATGCTGGCCCACATAAAGAATGATAACCTACTGCTGCCATCAGTTACTCTGTTAGCTCAAGTGGCAGAGGTGTGTGTCCTGGATCCCTCGAACCTGCTGATGACCCAGGTGTGTAGCTATATGACATCACATGGTGGAATTTCTTGTGGATTTTCCATGACAGCTAAGTTCTTCTGAGCTAACCAGATCCAATCGGCAACTAATATTCAAAGTTTAAGCACGAGAAGTGGGGTGATTTGAGCCTTTAACCTTTCTGACAGGCCAAATTCCCGTCTTCCCTTCTTATCCCTTATCAATCCTATTTGAATATAACACTAGGCCTCCAGCAGAACCTTCCTTCCCTGTATCCAACCTTGCTTCTTATCCAAATCCATCTGTAGACAGAGTGCCCCACCAGTGGCATAATGCACACTCCTCTCCCCCCACCTCCAGCCCCCTCTCCCCCCAAACATTCAAGTTGAAAGTATTAGCTCTCTGACCTCTAGTGATAAGGATTCAAAATCTTACTCATTAAATGCCATCAGATCAATAGGCTGGTTTCTATCATTTTTAATTGTAACATTTGTTATATTAGTCACATCCATGGACAAAACACTACCCATATCTCACCATGTACAGTATCACTTGGATCATTCTTACTGTACATTATACTTTTATGCAAGATTAAACACTATACAAGATTAAAAACACTACATACTATAATTCTCACTACACGTCGTCCAATTGAAATTAGTGGAGCAAGAATTCCATTCAGTTCCGTGCAATAGGTCATCATAAAAGAAAGAGTCATACTCTGTGAATCTGCTTCCTAAACTTCTCCAGAACTTTGTGGAGTCTGTAACACACACAGGCTTAACAGTTCATTCTAACTATTCTGCAACAAATCTACACAATGTAATGATATAATAAAAGGCAAGAGGGTGTGATCTAGAAGTTAGAGCAAGGGCGTGGGAGCCAGTACTCCTGAGTAGACCTGGATGAAATATTTCAGGCGAATATTTTATTCAACAAAAAATGCCGTTTCAATCAACCCAAAATTATTGGTGAATTTGACATGAATAGTTTCAGCCATTCACAAAACAGACGGAAGAGGCAGAGGTAGAAGAGGAGGTGGTGCTGCTGCCTCCTGGCACTTCCCCAATCACCTTTAGCCCAGTGATTAAGGCACTCACCTGGGATGACCCAGGTTCAAATCTTTGCTCTGGAACTGACCTGAAACAGGCCTTTTCTATTCGCCAAAGCTTCTGAAAAAATTCAGATTCAATTCAACTCAAACCAATTATATTTTCCCCCAGAACGGCCACTGAACTGAAAACTCAGTTATTCACCCAGCACTATGCCTGGGTTCTGTTCCCAGCTCTGCTGCTGACTCACTGTGTATCCTTTGCCAAAAGACATAATCTTTCTATGCTACAGTTTACCCATCTGTCAAGTAAGGATAATAATACCTAATTCACAATGACCATTTTAATGTTTGTAAAGTGCTTTGAGATCCTTGGGTGAAAGTTACGATGTAAATGCAAACTCTTATTATTAACTTGTTTAATTTGCTCTGTCCAAAGTTGCTGAAAGCCACATATGTTGCAGTGGAACTATGCTGTAAAAATGAGCTATAGCAATACACGACTGCATAAAAAGATAAAACTTGCTGATGCCATTTGAATATGTTTGGTTTTATTTTTTAAAAAATACTAAAAGATCTAAGGACATCAAACACTGAGCAGATCTAACACTGTTTTGCAGTGCAGTAAAACTTCAGAGTTACGAACATCTTGGGAATGGAGGTTATTCGTAACTCTGAAACGTTCATAACTCTGAACAAAACGTTATGGTGGTTCTTTCAAAAGTTTACAACTGAACATTGACTTAATACAGCTTTGAAACTTTACTCTGAAGAAGAAAAATGCTGCTTTCCCTTTATTTTTGTAGTAGTTTACATTTAACACAGTACTGTATTGTATTTGTTTTGTGTGTGTGTGTGTATGCACGCGTGTGCTGCTGCCTGATTGCACACTTCCGGTTCCAAATGACATGCGTGGCTGACCGGTCAGTTGTAACTCTGGTGTTCGTAACTCTGAGGTTCTACTGTAATGCCAACCCCAACTGTTAAAAAATCATGAGCCAGGCCCCAAAAACTCATATTTGTTCAAAAATCAAGACCTGTTTAAAAATAATAAATATGTGGTTCCTTTTATTTGGATTCTGGTGTCGTAGCGGTTAGGGTTTACATGTTCAACATTTTCTCAGCAACTACAAAGGCTAGAAACTTACTTTAAAAAAAAAAAAAAAGTTGAGATTTTCAAGTAATCACATGGCCCGAGCATCTAAGTCTGGAAGAAAAGTCCCAAATATCACAAGATTCTCTATAAAATTGCAAAACCGAACAACACCCATTTTCGGTTTATTGTGTGTTGTGCTCTGTTGGTGTGCTCAGCTTTGTACAATAGACACTACCTGTCCTTCTAGATGGTAGTCCTCTGGAGGAGGACGTGGTCTCCGCCTTACTTAGCTTACCATCTAGAAAGACAGGTAGTCATATAAATCAGGCACATATGGCCTGGATAAGCAGGATCTATGGGCAGATCCTCAGCTGGTGCAAACTGTCATAGCTCCACTGAAGTCAATTTTTACCAGAAACCTATATGGATTTTGTGGCGGAGGATTAGGAGTCTGGGGGTCAGGTTGTAGCGTATCTTTCTTTGATGTGTTAATATTGGTTATTGGATTAAATACACATCTTGGAAAAAGTATGTTGGATCTAAAATTTTGTTTTTAAAAGTATCCAGAAGTCAGGTACATATAGGTATAGTAACTCAGTCACTCAGTGTTTCCGGATTAAAGCTTTTTGTTGTGAACAAGATGTGTAATGTTTTATTTGCCATGTTTTGCTAACTATGATATGATATAATGTTCCTTATTTGTTAACATGACAGGTTTCTTTCATTCAAATTAAAACTATTTTCAAGTGAATTCAGCTAAACCTGATCTAATTGCATTTATTTCTGTAAAGTACACACTCTTTATTTGTGCCCACAGTTGAACCTATTATCCAGATAACTCTTTTACACACAGAGATTGTTATTTTAAAAGGTAGAAAGGAGTCACTGTATTTGTTTGTGTGTCAGAGTGAAAATATAGTTTTTTAAACAGATTTAGTCCTTTACCAGGTGTGCATTTAAGTAATTTTCACTGCATTTATACTTAGGGGGATTAGGAAAGAGAGTAAAAGAACTCTTTGTGCATTTGATTCATGAAATGTATTCATGCGTGTGTAAGTAGAAGAGAGATTTGTGCTACTCAAGAATCGGATCCTTGTCCTAGGGTGTAGCGAGAGGTGAAGGGTGTGATATTTGCTGCTCAAATACGTGTTATAATAATTGTATATTCAGTTCATTATTTTTAAATGACCTTCCTGGGCATTAAGCCATTTTTTTTTCTTATCTCTTCCCTGCAAGGTTAGGGTGGGTAAGAAACCAGACCTTGTAAACAGTAAAATTGCAGCTGTACAGGATGCGAATGTGTAGTAGCAGTACACGTAGGTCAGTTCAGGTGAGCATGCCAATGCTGCAGAAAATGAGTTTGGAAGGAAAAACTTTTTTTTTTTTTTTTTTTTTTGCTATAAAAAGATTCTAAAATGTATAGAATATAAAAGGCACCAATGAAAGTTATTTCCATAGAATATCATAATCTTGAGCACTTTAGTAAGCACATTATTGTACTTTAAGATGTACTTCAAGCTCCTGAACATCCAGTCCTGCTCCCATCACCTTCTCCCATTTTATGTGGCGTCTCAACAAACACTAAGCCATTGGCATCGTGTCAGACATAGAACCCTGATGGAGCATGAAGTCAGCTGACAGGGCCTTTTATACAATATATAAAAGGTTGCTCTTGTTTTATATCCCTTGGAATATAGAATAATTAAAACTTTGCAGAACCACTAAGTTATTTAAAAAGACATTTACCTGACTTCTTCATTGGGCCAACTCTATGTCCAATCTGCTTTTGTAACCATGGGATACGTAACCATCATTTGAGTGTGAGCTAGTGACTGATGTGGAACTAGATTTCATGGGATCTGAGAATAAAAAGAAAAAAGCAAGTAAACAAATGTACTGAATGCATTTGAGGGGAATGTTGTAAACAGTAAGGCACTTCTGTGTGTGCTGAACCTTAAGTGCCTGAGTCTCATTGAGAGCAATGGGACTACTTGGGTGCTTAGGGTTAAGCACACACTTAAGTTCTTCCCTAAATTGGGGCCATAACATGCAAGTCAACTTTAGATAATAAACAGGATTTCTGAACTCATTTTCTGTTCAGTTTAACATATGTACTACACAGTAGTCTTCAGATGTATATATTATACACACACACACACACACACACACACACACACACACACACATACAAGCGAGCATGATGAATGAAAGACATTACATCAGAGCAAAGTTTTAGAAGTGCCAGATTTTATTTTCATGTTGTATCAATGTAACAGATTATAAATGGAATTAATATAAAGAAATTTTAAGTCTTTGGAGTTACACTGTGAAATAGCTATATAAATCTGGCTAAGCAGAATAAATCTCACTAGAAAGTGGGGTAGAGACACTTGTGTTAGTGATATTTCTTACAGGGCCTTTGATCTTGGTTGTATACTACTCTCTTGGTTTCTAATTCTAAAGATATTTTAAGTTACAAGGTACTTTAGTTTAGTCCTGTATTTAATCATTTATTCACCAGTTGAAGCATTTCTTTTGGTCAGAGGTGTGTTCACTAATAAAGCTTCTGTTCTTTTTGGTAAACAACATATTTACAAACCACAGATAACAAAAGTAAAAGCTGAAGAAGGGTTATGGCGTGATAATTAAGTACAATGGCGACCCATATGAACAGAAAATGCCACGGAGCTAAAACAAAGCAACAACAGCTTTGTTTGTTGACAGATGTAGGAGCCATATTGTTAGTTAATTGGGTAATGGTGTAAACATTTGCAAACTCTGCTGTCCCTCAGTGAATTAAAAAACAGCACACTGAAATCAAGGGTGAAAAGTGGCACAGGCTTCTTACTGCAGGTACTCAATGTTGCTTTTAACTAACTTCCCACATATAAAGAAATTGAGAAAAGGACATCGCTCCTCATTGTTATTAAGGTAACTGAAGTTTGCAAATCCAAGAGTTTTGATTAGGATGTGTATCATTAATTACACGCAAGTGAATAATAGGTTTCCATCTGGTTAGAGTCTGGAGGATAGTGTTCATTAACCCAGCATTGCTTTTCAAATCCGTTTTTGCCTGATACAAACAAATCTCTCTCTCTCTCTCTCTCCATCTACATTTTCTTGCTTTTGCAATAAAGGAGTTGTGGGATTTGAAAAGAGAGAGGATCTAATTAGATACAGGTTTAAACTGAACAGAGAAATAAAATTGCTTCTCTCAGGTGCACTGTACCTCTTGTGCTGAGAATTATAAAGGTCCCTATATACTTCCCTTTCAGTGCTTAAATCCAATGGACTGTAGCAGAAGAATACTAAAGCATTAAAAATGCAACAAAGGTACTTAATTAGTATACTTCTGTAATCACAAACTTAAACGCACTACTTTGGCTGTTTTTTACATAACAGATTTGCTTTCTAAGATAACCTTTCAATAATTTAAGCAGCATCTGTGCAGGAATGCATAATTGGAGTGTAGATAATAAGGATCTAAAATGAATTTTAATAGTCTAGTGTCTGTACATACTATTTTTCTTCTCTACCATTCACAGATAACTCACTGTGGTATCTAAAACATAAGAAAATATATCCCAGCATTGCAAAGTGAAAATATGCATCCGTATTTTAAAGTTCCATTACATTCATCAGGGTGAATGAGATTGATTTTAAATGGGCTTAGAGACGTGATAAGCACATTTTTTAAAATGTAAAAATAGTGAATTATCTGTAATTGCACAGTAAAACAGTGGCAATAAAGTTATTTGGAATAAACACTATAAAATTAAAGGGATACCTCAACTTTGGTAAGGACAATATTTTACTACTTTAAAAAAAAATCTGTTTTCCCAATCCAGTCTGATAATTTTGAAAACAAATTTTTCAGTACAGTTTTTAATTGCATTTTAGAACTTCTAGTATACCAGGATTGATAAGAGAAGCATACCATACCCAAACTGCATTCAAGGCAGAAATGAAAATTAAATACACTAGCTGTTAATTATAGTAATTTCTAATACCTGACACACTTGGGACCCTAGTATGTCACTGATTCTTTTTTTTTTTTTAAGCATTGATTTCTGTTAAGAGTACTCCTTAAAAACCAGTGGCATGGTACGGTCATACGTAAAACACTTTTTCCTTCTAAATAAGGCTTGTCTGTATGCATTTGTCATTGCTGTTTGAGCATAATGCTCATAATACAGTACTGTTCTCATGAGCATACCCTAAATAACAAACCAGTATGCATGTGCAAAGAAAGAAGTAGAAAATGGGTTAGCAAACAGAACTAAAGTTCAGACTATCAATGAATTATTTCAAACAAAGTAAAAAGTAGTGTTTAAATATTTATATCAAAACCTTGCCATTGTCCTTTTAAATGCCACAGTGGTGTTATACAAAGCTGGATGTTACAACATACAAATGTTTGATTGAGAAGGCTGGGCTGTCCTCTCCATTATTTTGTGTATGTGAAACATTTCACTAGGAGGTATTTGTTGGTAAACTTCCATAGCTATAGAGACTGAGCCTAAATGCATGGATCAAGCCCATATGTTGGACAGTTTCCAAGGCACTTGAGCACATACTACATTTCAGTAAAGCACTTCAGTGAAATTTAAGCATGTACTTAAGTTACTTCAGTGGGGCTTGAATGCTTTGTTGAACAGGGATGAGATTACTCACAGTTTAAAGTGAAAGCGAGTAGTAGCTGAAGGTGCTCAAAGCCATAACAGCCAATTTTAAAAGGCATTTAGGAACATAAAGATGCAAATAGGTGCATAGTGGGGTTTTCAAAAGCACTCAGGCACCTAATTCCCAGTGATCTGCTTAGCTAGATGCTTACTGCATCTTTAGGTTCCTAAATGCCATTAAAAATCTGGCCCTTTAATGCTTTGCTGAACCAGGGCTCAAATGGATAAAATATAAAGCCAGTCCTACATTCTTGCACACTTAAATCTCCCCTTGAAGTAAGTGGGCATTTACGATGCACGTGAGCTTGTAGTCTGTTTGTGTGTCTCACCTTCACCCCCAGTGTTCCAGTAATCCTTTCAGAATGACATCCACTGTGACAAAAACAGATATCTTCATCCTGAAGATGATGAGGGAAAGTAAAGAACTTTTCTCTGAGCAAATGTGTAGCATCTCTTTTTAAAAAAAGGAATCTGGTCTTTCACCACGGTACTGGGAATTCACAGAGCTCCCATTAGCACTAACGGGAATTACCTTTGTGAATCCCCCAGGCAAAAATCAAAACTGCTCCCCAGTGAACATTAATCTGTACTCCTGAAAATATACAGTTCAAAGGAAATCTACTTATACATGTCTCTTCAGATTTCTTTTTTATCTTTACAGGTGACTCAGTTGGATCCAAATAAATCATTACTGGAGGTAAAACTGTATCCTCAAGAAACCCTTTTCCTAGAGGCAAAAGAATAGATCAAAACAGATTGCAGGACTCGTAATCCTTTGATAAGACAGAGGCACGGTGTTGGGAGAAAGGCTTCTAGCAAAACCACCTTGTACTATCATCCAATTCAATGCAGTGTCACAACTCTGCCTCTTGCAAGAATTCTGAAAAAAGAATAAACCTAGCTACTTTAAAGTTTCAAATACATGAGTATATGTTCCAACCTCGTTTAAATGAGCAGAGGATAATATTCTGTTATGAACACTGAACATTACGACTCTGTTGCTCACTTCTCATCTGGCTTTTGTTATAATTAATGCACTGTTAAAATGTGAGTGATTGTTAAGTAGAATTTTTACTCCTCAAATGCCCCTTTTTCACCAAGAAATCTTGGACATTTCTGCCTGTACTTTTGACACTAGAATGCTGTATATTTGATATCTCGCTGAGCCAGCGCCCTCATATATATGCATTTTACTCTGTGTTTGAATTTCTACTTTGCCACCTAATTTGAAAAGGCAGAAAAAATTAAATGGGACATTCTCAGACATGGAAATTTAACAGTATTATAGTAGAAAGCATATAATTTTTGTTGGTACTTTCTGACTTCTTTGATAAGATGTAAGGTTTTGTTTGAAGAATATAGTTTGACATATATGCAAGATATTTATTTACTGGTTCTGCTTTGGGTCTCGATTCTAATTCAGTTTAGGAAGTATTTTCCATTACATTGCAGTGTGTGAAACTGCTTATTGCATGATGTGAATATTTAAATAATGTTAGAAATGGGCCAGTACCAGAAACCTGGTATCTTGCCAACACTTCAGGAATCAGCTGATATTGAATATCAGCTGTTAAAAATCTTTCAAATACCAGATACAAAAGTTCTCTATTCCTCATTGTGGAAGAAATGGTAGTTCCCATTTTTGCATTTTTCCTTCTTTCTGGCACTTGTTTGTATCCTAGTACTCTGCTGTTTCTAAAGCACCTTGTTTGTTTCACCAAATGATAAATATCTAAAGAGATGGTGTAATAAGAAATCTGCCTTATTATTGCACACTTTTTTGACATTTTAAAAAGAAATTACTGATCCCGTCTCAGATTAACAAATTCGAGTTCCATTGTCTGAAATGTATGCACCAACTATCTGGTATCTGATATGGACAAATTTGGTACCTTATGTACCTAAACCATAGAATGAGCATACTGAAGGTTCAGACCATAACATACACTTGATGCCTAAATCTGCATCGAAACACTTTTGATCTGCTTTTTGTTTTATTCCTGGGCTTACTGTATAGCACACAGGAGCACTACAGAAACATCAGCTGCTAATCAAACTACTTGGAATATTATTTTTCACATTTTGTTTATACGTAACTCATGTTCTTTACCATAGCAGGTAGAATCCCAATTTGAACATTTTATACTAATCAGAAACTAACTGGACACACCTTAAGTCATTTTTTTTCTTTTGGAGGAATGGAAATATAAAATTAATGTATGACTATTATTAGGGTGTTAGTAAAGCTGATATATTGTTACCTACCAAAAAATGCAAACTTCAGAGTGGGGAAAGCCTTACTGTATCTTTATGATAATTCTGTAATTAATAATGCAGACAGCACATACTTTTAGAAGTGATGTATTCATGACAAGCTAAAGGTTTGGACGTGTAAGCAAATTTTAATCATCTGCAGTCCACAACACACACAATAGCAGCCAAATGAAAGGCAAATGTAAATGTAATGGAGAGCTAAATACCGACACTTCATTCTAAACCTTTGTACTGCTTCACCAGAAAAGCAAAACAAAAGTGGACACTACATCTATTAAATCTAAATTTAACACAGGTTGCAGACTGGGGTGACACTGTTTGCACAATCACAGTAACTTACACAGCAGGCATTTCAAAGTGATGCTTTAGTTCCCGCCCCCTCCCCCGATTAGCTCGTCATTGTTAAATTGGCTATTAAAGAAAGGAGTTGCTGAAATATTGCTGCACGTAGCAAAGTGACCTTTCAGTTAACTTTTTATATTTAATCTGTTCTGTTTAACTTTTGTTTGATCTCATCATGCTGTTTTCTCTCACTCAACTTTATTTCTGTATTTTGACTATATATTCTTTGATACTAATTTCATAAAGTTATTAAATGTGGCTTGAATATTTGTTGAACCTGTTGAAGTCAATGCTCCTGTTTTTTTTCCTAACATTAGTTTTGACAGTTTCTTCTCATTTTCTTCATACCACAAAATACACTGGCATCATCAAAATGTGGTGGTGATAATTAAAACCCTTCCAAGTGGTGGCATTGCAGCCCTCTTCTAGTATATAAAACATCATCCTGCAAGAATGCAAACAAATATATCTATTTCAACAAAATGTTTATGATTTCAGTTCTAAGAGACATTGGGCCTCATTTTGAGTTGCAGCCTCCTGGGTTTGAGACCCCTTTCCAGATTAGGCCCATAATGCAAATTGATCCAGTGTGGAAATATTAATATCCTATGCATGATTTTCTGCTGTCCTAAACTAACCATAGTATTCACATCATCTGCTCTGCTGGTGCGGTTAATTCACCAATCATTATTCAGACTAATTTTGTTATGCAACATTACCTAAAACTGTTACAATGTACTACAGAGCATATCTCTGATTCTGTTTTTATATCTTCAGCTCCCTCATATTAATGGATTATCATTAATGCATTAATATTAAATCTTCATGAATTATTTTTAATTAATGGAATCCTGTAATAAAGTGTTGGCTTTAGCTATTAACCCTCTAAACATTATGGTGAAGGTGGAGCTCTCTCTGCGGCTTCTGAGGAAACTACCTACTTTTGGCATTGCTGTTCTAATCACATTAGAGATTACGCAAAACCAAGTGTTTCATCTGTGTTCTCTACATCTGCACTCTTAAATTTAGTGAGGGTGGTTTTTTTATTAAACTATTTTTTTTAATGTAGCAGAACAGGACGTTGGCTTTCATAAACTGTACCTTTTCCGTGACATTAGAAACCTAAAATAAATTTGTAGTTACAATAATGTTTCTACTAAAATGTACTTGATCTGTGTTTAAAACATGATATGCTTTCACTATTCTTATCTGTGTGGGAGAGAAACACAGTTACCAAGTCTATTTACCTGAGATTAAATTTTACAGAGATTATATAGCGTTTGAGAACTACACAGTGAATTCTTAGTTACTGTTAATTATTCTTATTTTGTTTGTGGTTTTGACCAGCATCAGCAATTAGCATGTGACTCTTTCATTACTCCACAAGTCTCCCTCAAAATGAGAATGCTTAAGTTGTCTCCGTTATGGCTATTTGTATAGTACAGTCCATCAATTTTAACTTTAATTTACCAGTTGTTCCCTAGTCTTGGATGAAAGGGTTTTGTAAGCATGCATTGGAAACATTAAAGTAATCTTAACTGAAAACTCTTAATGAGTAAAAAGCATTCCTGGCTCATCAATATCATGATTCTCTAAACAATTTCAAGTCTAATGAATCAATTGATCAATCTACTATTTTCTTGACTGGTTCAAGTCCCTTAATCTCTAACTAACTTTCTTAGTTCTCGATCAGTGGCACAACTTTGACCTCCAGTCCTGGACAACCACTGGCATTTGAGCTTTCAAACTCATCTCCCTTATTAGTGACACAGGATCAAAGATAATGGATCTCCTTCACCTGCTTAGTCCCCCGCACCCCAAGACACGTGTCCACAGCATTTACCAAATGAGTGCCCTTGAGAGAACTGTGACCTGAGTTTTAGTCACATTGTTGGGTCCAAACATTTAGAACAGAGCTGTTTGAGGCTCCTTTGCACCCTCATTTGTCCCCACTCTTTCTACAAAGCCTACTGATTTAAATAAGGAAGAGTTGTGTTATACAGTGATATAGTAGCTTCAGTTTTGAATATATCCGAGCACTTTCTGATACACAAGTTATTGTGTCCATACAACAAAAAGTATTTGGTGGTATGACTATATCCTCTCCCTTGCCAAACTACACACTTCAAAACCTGGCTACAAATTTCCGTAACTGGCCTTTTCAGGGTTTACAATTATCATTTCTCTTACAGCATATTTAATTTAACAGCAAAAGCTCTCTTCAATGCTTTGGGGCATTTTTATTTTTTTTCCTTGATTAATTAGTAAAATAATTATAAAAATATTACTTTGGCAACCCTGTTTTGCTTTCCTTGTTCATATTTTCTGACATACCTTTCTCATGTGTCCTGACCTATTTCCAGTTTCAGACTGGATGCTTACCTCATTTGTGGGGCATGGATAAGTTGTTTCATTAAATAATTACTATACATGCAAACTACTCTTTATCCATTCAGAAATGCAAGATACAATAATAATCTATTCCATCTACTTCGCCCTTTGGACATCCCTAAACATTGCTTTACCTTCTGAGATAAACACAGATTTGTCCATCTCCTAAAAATACCCTGACTTTTCAAGATGAATTACAACTACATTTTGTCACTAGATTTTTATTGAAACAAAGGAACAGCAGGTAACTGAAATAACTATGATAGTTACATATATAAGCCCATATTCTCTGGTCTGACTTAACTGTTTTCAGGGGAGGACCAGAGAAGGGTTGGCTTAATGCCATGGCCACCTTTGTGGCTCCCTGATCCTGGACCCAGCTTCAGTGCTAGTTTGGCCTCACTGTATTTTAGAAGAAGCCATGGGGCTGCTCTCAGCAGCTGCCTATAGCCCAAAGAAACCATTGTCACCTGAGCACTGCATAACTTTCCAGCTACACCCCTTACGCTGGGAAAGGGAATAGTGTTAGAATTGCTACAACACAGATCTTGTGCCATCCAATGATGTACCTACCTAGAAGGGATCCTCAGGAGTACAGTTACAATAGCTGTATGGCCCTTTTGCACAGTGAAAAGAGGCCGTCAAGCCTGTAAATGAAGACCAGCCAATAGAGTGTAGAATGAAAACCGCACAAAGGAATTTGGAAGAAGTTGCCCTAAAAAACAGTAATTACGAGGGCATTGTTAATTTTAATATTTGTAGATTGGCTAGTTTCAAAAATGTTCAGTTTTGGATGCCCCTCCCCTTGAAATGGTCTGTCCTGACATTATTTAAAATTATTTTTAACAATGCAAATGGACGTCTTTGCTCTCTTGTTTACAAGGATCTTTTCAGCAAGCCAGAAACTTTAGTGTACAAGGGAATAGTGGAACTGGTTGTTCACGATTTGCTGCCAAATGCACAAAGCAAACAAACTGGAGAAAATAGCGAAATTATATATATTTGCTAACTTCTTTGTTACAGTAATCTCAGGTGCTGTTTTTAGCTATAGTTGGTATCAATTTTTCAAACTGAAAGGTGATTTTCACATTGCTGGTGTCACTGTAACTAAGGGAAAGTTAATAATTATCAGGTAATTAAGAGGAAGTTCATACTGTGTTTCTAAATATACAATAAGTCTGAAGATTTTGCACTCTACATTCTTTCAGTGGAATGTTATCTGTAATAGCTCAAGCATGGCAGACAATTCTGTTAACTAGGCTGTGAACCAAAGGGTGAGGATAGTCTTTCAGGTCAAAAAAATTACAATGCATAATGTGAAATGAGAGGCCTTGTTCCCAAAAAGTCATCTTACCCAGACTTTGAGTGCTAGTAGCAAATATCCCCCATAGCCAGTGATGGGACACTAAATGGGGAGGGCTCCAAGTTACTACAAAGAATTCTTTCCCAGGGGTCTGGCTGGGTCTTGCCAAAATACTCAGGGTCCTACTGACTGCCATGTTTGGGGTCAGGAAAGAATTTTCCCCCGGGGTCATATTGGCAGAGACCCTGGGGTTTTTTAGCGTTCCTCTGCAGCATCGGGCACTTGAGGGTTTAAACTAGAGCAGTGGTTCTCAAACTGTGGGTCAGAACCCCAAAGTGGGTCACGACTCCATTTTAATGGGGTCGTCAGAGCTGGCTTAGACTGCCTGGGGCTAAAGTCCCAGGGCTTCAGCTCTGGGCAGCAGGGCTCAAGTTACAGGCCCCCTACATGGGGCTGAAGCCCTGGGGCCTCAGCTTTGCCGCCGCGCCCCCCCCCCACACACACACACTCACTCAGGGCAGTGGTGCTTGGGTTTTCACTTTGGCCCTCCTGGGGTCATGTAGTAATTTTTGTTTTCAAAAGGGGGTCATGGTGCAATGAAGTTTGAGAACTCCTGAACTATAGAGTAAATGGTAGATTCTCTGTAACTTGAAGTCTTGAAGTCCTCAAATCATGATTTAAGTAACTCAGCCAGAGGTTAGGGATGTATTACAGGAGTGAGTTGGTGAGGTTCTGTAGCCTGCAATGTGCAGGAGGTCAGACTAGATAATCATGATGGTCCCTTCTGGTGCTAAAGTCTATGCAGGGTAAATTATAGTTACACTTAGATTCACTTCAATATAGCCCCAAACTGAGTGAGAAATTTCTGTCTCTGTCATATGGGAAGAAAAGTCTTATTCTGATTAAGACTTTGGGTACAAAAGAAAACAGTTCACTCTTGTGTTGGCTTAGAATACAGGCATATACGTTGTCTTTGAATCCATGAGAGCTGCCTGTCACGTAATACAAACTTTAGTATTTTCTAGGAGCTGAGGACCACAACCCTTCCTCCCAGTTTGTTTTGCAAGGGGGGTGGGGTCATTTCATTTATAAAGGTGCAACAGTTACCAAATATGTAATGGTGCATTACCTGTATAAAATGAAGTATTCGAAAAAATAAACATTTAAGCAGCTATTCAAAAGTCAACTGAACACCAACGCCCTGATAATATCCAACAATATGGCCCCATTGCCATAACACAATGGGCCTTAAAAGACTCCCGCAGAACATATCCCCATTGTCATGGCACTAGTCAGATGGCATAGGGATAGTATAACAGTTCTATCCCAGCTCTGACATATGGGGCGGGGAGAAGGTGAGAGGGAAGTGTGTTTGGAGAGCAGTGTGATCAGACTATTTTCAGATGACATACAAGCCTATCGGGTGATTACAAGCTGGCACAAACCTGGACAGGAGGCTGGCCAGAATTGGAGAAGCACAAAGTTGGCTAAAAGGCCCGTCCATCTCTGGAAAGAATGAGAAGAAAATCTAGCCCGAAGGGCATATATAAACCTTAGAGAGGAAAGGAAAAGATTGCTTTCTTTCCATCTCCCCAGGCAAAGGGGTGGCAAATGACATTGGTTTCCAATATCCACATTTTGGCATATCAAGTTTTAACTCTCTGAAGTGCACCCTACTAGTCGCTCTCTCTTAAAATTCCTTTCCAAACAAAGGAAAATAGTAAAATTGGTCATATTCAGGGAAGACTGAATTTTCTATTACTTCCTCCTCTTCTAGAGGAAAGACTTCATTTTTGTGTTACTGTAGCGACAATGACAAGAATGGCCCTGGAACCATTAGTCTAATCATCGTAATAAATTTTGGCATCCTTAATCTATGTTTGGCAAGAAACATGACACATTTGTGGAATTCTGAAGTCTGAAATTTTGATCTTAAATCAAGATATTTTATTTTTTTTGGCTGAGTCATTTTACTATCATGAAGGGAAAAAAACCTTTTCTTGTCATTTAAAAAAATGCAAATACATCATGAATTTGTTTTAAAACACTTGTACGCAATCAATTATTATTACATGCTAAAAAAAATTCTGAGAACATGAAACTGGTACCAAAATCCAAAGAAAATTTAACAGGGATGTAAAAATGTTTAGAAATACAAATGTGAGGATGAAAATCAACAAACAATGCCCACAGACAAGGAGACTTAGGCCATATCTACACTACAAAATTATGTCTACCTAAGTTACATTGCTATACAGCTGCCGCAGTTATTACAATGCTTGTGCATGTGCACACCACACTCCTTGTGTTGGCAGTGCGCAGCCTCACCAGGATCGATACAGAGGTCAATGTGAGGCATTACTGGACAGCTCCTGGAGGCCAGTAACAGTAAATGTAAGTAACTCAGTGTCTACATTGATACTGCGTCATCCTAACGACATCAACTGTGAGTTTACGCCGCTCGGGGAGGTGGTGTTATTAAATTGGCATAGCGGGGCAGTTATGTTGGCCGGAGCAAATTTAAGTGTACACACATCCACAGCTAAGTCGATGTAAGCTATCTTGCATTGACTTAACTGTGTATGGTACACCAGTTCTTAGTACCTAGCATTGTTGTATTTACATAATTAGGAATGCCCAAAATACAAATAATAAATATCTGCCCTCTCAGTCCTTGTCCTCAAATGAAACCTGCACAACACCTTCAAAAGATGAGCCTGGAAGCTTAAATTCTTAACGTTGCTAGATACCAAAAATCATGGACTTAATAAAGACACTGGATTTATGGCTTACTACAACAATCTGTAATCCACTATCCCCACTTCTTTTGTCTGATGACTGGAGAAGGTTACTGGACCACTTCACCTTGAATGGTCTCTTTCAATACGTTAACTATTTAACCAATCTGTATTTAGTTGTGGTACCTTTTCCAGACCTGAAGAAGAACTCGGTGAAAGAGACAAGCGTTCAAGCTCCACAAACAGAAGTTGGTCCAATAAAAGATATTATCTCACCCAGCTTGTTGCTCAAAATACAAAGAAGACAATTTTGTAAATGATTTTTCTGATTTTCACATTTTCCTAGTCATATTATGTTTTTAATTATTAGCCCCATTAGTAATTTCATGCTTTCAGGGCTTGAGGGTGGTTCCAACAGATTTGATCTGATATTCTACATTAGTCATACAGCATGAAATAGCCTCTAATTTAGAATCAAATGTTATTTTCAGAGACTGAAGGCAAGTTAAATATACTGACTCGAGAAATCTTAGTAGTTGTAGAATTAGAAGAAATTTCTTTTTAAATTGACAGAGGTGTATGTAGAGTGGGGACTGTGGTAAGAGTGAAGGCCCTATTGGTCTGTTTTCTGTTATCTTCACTATGGTTGGTGAATCAGAAGTTACACATTTTTTATTGCACCTCTCTCATGGTCGGTGTGTATTGTATGCCCCCCCAAACAGCCCTGCGTGGCCCCGCCCACTCTCTGTTTGGAGGGCCCCCTCCTGCTTGCCCTTGGCCCCAGCCTACCACGCAGGCTGCTGCTCCTCTTCAGGGAAGCATGCTGAGGCTGGGGCTAGAACCAGGGCAGCCTGTGGCTGGGACTTGGGGTGGCTGGGGCTGCCCAGCACTGGAGGACCCTGGGTCGCAGTGGCCATGTCGCCAAGTGCTCATGGGGGGTGTGCCAACACTGGGGCTGCCCACCCTGTGCTTGGGGGGTTGGGGAGGCACATGCCACCCACCTGGCGCTCAGGGGGCTTGTGCACCACCCTCCCAGTGGTTGGGGGGGCCATGCACTGCCTGCCTGGCACGGGGGGGGGAGGGCGCTCTGGGCTCCAAAGGGGGTAGGGGTGGGCGGGGCTGGCCAGGGGATAGCCTCCCTGAGCCAGTGCCTTTGACTTCTCCTGTCAGAACATAATCAGGGGACAACAATGAGGTGAAAGAGATCACCTAATAAAAAGCATACACAAAGCTTGGGATAAAAATGTCTGAGAAGAAAGCAGTAAGAAAACCCTTACTCAGTGGTCTGTGCTGGGTTAGACCTAAGAAATCACCCAACGTTACACAGGGTAAAATATAGCATAAATTAGTGTCTTGTCTTTTTTGCAGGGTTAAACTGAGCCTATCAAATCTCAGACAAAAACAACACCAAGAGCACTGTGATATTACAAGTATAAAGGGTGTGAGAATTCCCCAATCTAACCAAAAATGAGGGCTTCACTCCTCAACCTCAGGCAGCAGTAGCAGGCCTGGCTATTGGCAAGTGCCTCCAGCAAACAGCCAATAAGACTTGTTATTGTTGAACAGCATGAAACAAAGGCCAGGGGAACCCTTTTGATTGGAGATTTCCTAAAGATGTCTAGAACAGTAAGAGCCTCATCTTGCTGAGAAACAATCATGGTACTGCTTTTCCTGGGAAAAAATGAAAGTGGAGCAAAATTTCTCTAGAATCTGCTGAAATGAAGCTAGGTGTACTTCTGTTACAGACACTTTTCATTTTAAATGTGACTTGTACAGGACAAGACATTGTGTTTCATTCATCTCTGTTTTGGCCTCTCACTTTCTGTGAATATTGAGGCAAAGAATTAACAGTACTGTTAGAGCAAAACCTCATATTTTTCTGTTAACTCTTCTCAATACATAGGTGTTCATTTAATTATTTCTTGCTGTTGTAGTTCTTATAGCCTCTTCATCTGAAGATCTCGCAGTACTCTTTTGATATATGTTTCAAGCTATAATTAAAGATAATAAAATACTTTTTTTCTATTATCTTCACTATGGTTGATGAATCAGAAGTCACACATTTTTTATTGCACCTCTCTCATGGGCGGTGTGTATCATAAGCTAGGAGAGGCTATGCCTTCCCAAACAGCCCAGCGTGGCCCTTCCCACCCTCTGTTTGGAAGGCCCCCTCCTGCTTGCCCTTCCCCCTTGGCCCCAGCCTACCAGGCAGGCTGCTGCCCCTCTTCAGCAGCTAGAACCAGGGAAGCTGAAATGGAGAGGCTAAATGACCTGTCCAAATCTAAATATGAAGTCATTAGTTGAACTAGGAAAAAAACCAGGAATCCTGATGCTAGACAACTTTCTTCTTCTTTTCTTTTTAACCTGTTTATTATCTTGGTCCTTTATGTATGAACCCCTAATGTTGTCCGACCACATTCCGTTTTAATGGGTCTATGTAAGTGGTAGATAGCATATGCCCTTTGAGATTTTATAACTTATATCTGAAAACCTTAACATTCCTTTGTTGTTGTCCTTTCCTGCCACTGTACATTTTAGCCAATACCTTTCACGTTGTTTCAAAACTGCCAAAAATTCATGCCATCACATTCCCCTTTTTTGGCCTCATTTGAGTTACAAGTCACAAAGCTATCTGCATTATGGACAGACACAGTCACTTACTTGCCCCTTTCATTACCACTTCTCCAGTGATGTTCTGTGTTCTTCAGAACTTACCTTAGACCTTAGTCCATCCCGTGCTTTGCTGCACATTGGGCTACCCACATTTGCCATCCCTGCCTGTCAATTGGCCTTCTCTCCAAATCTTCCCATTTCATGTTGAGGTGCTTGATGTCACTCAGAACTTTCCCTGTTATTCGCGGTCTTCCTCTTTCTTCTTGCGTTTTCTGGCTTCCATTCAAGGGCGGTATTTGGCAAGCGTTTTTTTTTTCCCCATTCTCAGCACATATCCCAGCCACTGATGTCTTCCTTTGTAGATTATTTGTGAGAGGGTACCTTGTCCAGTAATTTTTCTGACTTAATTCGTCTTCCTATCTGTATATGTTATTCCCAATATTCTTCTCAGAAGTTTGTGATGAAATGCATTCAGTTTTTGCGTATCTTTCTTGGTAAGTTGCCATGTCTCACTGCTATATGTTGTGATGGCGATAACAATTGCTTTGTACACATTCAGTTTTGTCTTGAGGGAGATGTTATTGAGTTGCCAGATGTTTCTGAGTCTTCCAAATTTAGCGTTTGCCTTACCAATTCTTATTATTATTTCCTCGGATCTAGTACCATCTTGGCTGACGGTACTTCTAAGATACGTAAAATTGTCCACCTTCTCCAGTTTCTCTTCTTCAATTTTGATTTCTGTCCCTACAGTCCCCATTAACATGACTACATTTCTTTGCATTATATCTCAAACCTATCTTCTCCATTACTTCTTTTACTTGGTTTGTGCATTTTTGTAGGCTGTTGGCATCTTCACTGATAAGACCGATGGCGTGAGCAAAGTCTAGACCACATAGCCTTGAATTGTTCCATTTTAGGCCATATGTATCACTGTCGCATAGTTTTAATCCATAGTCCATGACTAGCATAAACAAACAAGGAGACAGGACCTACACCTGCCTTGATGCTGAAGGGCTTACACAATCCATTTTTCTTCAGAACTAAGCCAAGAATTTCTCCCTTTCTAATTCTTGCTGTTAGGGCCCAATCCCGTCCCCCTGCAGGCAATGGGAATCTTTCTGTTGACTCTACCAGGAATTATTAGATCAAACTGTTATTGGATGCCAGCCTACAGGCTAAGACACAGGCCCAGCCCTGCCCTCTGATGACTGGCTGAGGGGCATAAAGCTAACGGGGGGCCCACCCAGGAAGGGGAGTGGGGCTCGGGCCAGGCAGGAGGAGAGGAAGCAGGGGACCTCCCAGGGGGCTGTGGGGAAGAGGCGGCTGAGGCTTTGTGGGATATGGGTGGGGGCGGGGGAAGGGCTGTATGTGGGAGTGGGGCTGGGGCAGCCAGCAGAGAAAGCTGGGGGCAGGCCGGCGCCCACCCCCCACACATTTCAGGGCGGGAAGCAGCCCCGCCTCAGAGCGCGGCTCTCTGGGCCTGGGCCCAGCGTCTCTTGGCGCCGCGGCCGGGCAATGCCCGCCAGGAGAGGCGGCTGGGCAGGCACCGCGGGCTGGGGCGGGGAGCCCTAGGGCCCAGCTGCGGCGCCTCGCCCCTCACACAGCGAGCCAGCTGCGGTTGCCTCCCCGAGCGGCTCCGGGGGCCAAGGAGGCCCGGGAGCGGGAAGAGGTTTCCCTGTCTGCAGCGGGTGTGCGGGGAGCCGCAGGCACTGAGGGAGAGAGCAAACCCCCACCGCGGGGGCGGAGGCGGGGGCGGGGGGTGTCCGGCTGGTTTCGTCTCCTCCTCCTCCCCCCCTTTCCGTGCCGCGTGGCACGGAGACTCGCCCGACCGCAGCGCCTCGAGCGCAGGCCTGGCGGGAAGCACGTGCCCGGGGTTCCTGCCCGCCATGGACCCCCTCCCCCTCCCCCTCTCTCCCAGCGCGCGCCCCCTTTAGGTCGAAACAACCCCGCGACGCCGGGATCGCTGCGAGCCGAGACTGCGGAGCGCGCTCGCGCCTGGAAGTCGATGCGGCCTCTTGCCCACCGATTCCTCCCGGGGCACGCCCGTCGCTCGGTGCCCGGAACAAACCAGCCCACCGCCAGCCCGGTCCGCGGTTCTGCCCCACGCTCTTCTGCGTCGCTTCGTCCTGCGGCACCGAGAGAAAAATCTGCATCTGCTCGGGGGCCGCAGAGCAGGGACCTGGGGGGGGGGGGGGGCGCAGGGGAGTACGGCCGCGTGCGGAGGGCAGGAATACACAGGGTGTGCACTCTGCTCTGGGTCTGGTTCGATGCAGTGATTCACGACAGCCTGGTGCGCTCAGCCCACTCCCTCTGTACAGCGGGAAGAGAAAACCCACGCTGATGGAATTGGGGGGGCTTGTAATGTATCCTCGAGGTGTAAGCGCAGAGAGACTCAAGAAACTGCCAGGCGGGCGCAGAAGCAAACCTGCTCCCCCTCTTCCCACCAGCTCTCGCGCCCTTTTGATTTTGATTTTGCAAACTAATTATAACAACTAATCCACATGATTCCCTTCCCCCGTTGGAAAATCCGCCAGTACCGGCGCAGAACTCCCTCCACCACTGACACAGCGACTGCTGAGTTACTCTCTACGCCGCTCTCTCTTCGCTGCCCCGAAGTATTGGTATCCC
Organism: Natator depressus; assembly: GCF_965152275.1. Lineage (NCBI taxonomy): Eukaryota > Metazoa > Chordata > Testudines > Cheloniidae > Natator > Natator depressus. The sequence continues at coordinate 97,280,419 of NC_134241.1, forward strand.
ATTTCCAGCCCAAAGGAAGGAGCTGGCTGGGGGGGAGATCCGATTGCCCAGCAATTACTGCCCTGGAGCCCCCACGGTCATGGCCGTCGGGCAGCGAACAGCCTGGGCGCGCTTCATCTCCAGGAGCGCCGCTGCGTCAGTTTTAAAGTTACTTCGCGATATTAGTGACCAAGATTCCGCACGGAGCTATGAAAAAGGAAGCGAAATCCGAACTATATATAGCAAACCTCACCCCCGCAAGCGCGGGTGGGCACCTCCAAACCACAGGCATGGTTCGGAAAGTTACAAGTGGTGTCTGTTGCTGCCGTTCCACCATTAACTTCTTAGGAGAAGCCAGTATTTGCATAAGGGGGCCAATTAAATAGCGCCTGTTAATTGCAGAAGAATACGAGAATTATTTTTTCCCCAAAGTGTATTTTTTAATGATGCTATTAAATCAACCCTTTCCCACCCTCCCGCCCCTCAAACTCTTTCGATGTCTTGCACGGCATAGGTTGTATTTATCCATCACATTCCGGGAGGACTTTTAAGCTCCTGAGTTACTACGGCAACAAACAGACTTCCACAGGAGGAGGATAAAAACTGCTTCGGCAAATCCGAGTGGAGCTGTCCTGATCATGAATAAGAATAAAAGGGTTGTCTTCGTGCTTTCGGCTAGTGAAACAATTTACTCTCCACAATATGGGATTCCCCCCAGCGCTGGCTGGGGCAGGAGCTAGCCCCTCACCTTAAAGATGTTATCCATGTAATTAACATGGGTATTACCCCAAAAATCCGCCCGCCCCAGCAGTTCCGCTGGCCTCTCCCCTCCTGGCCCCACCAGGCATTAGGGATCTGGTAAACGTGAGGAGTCCTAGGTTTTTAATTATACTCTTTCCCTTTGCTCCCTTCATTTTTTTGCATCCTTTGCAGCGAGACACACTTAGCGTGGTTGTGACATTTAGGTGGCAGCTCATTGTGTGGAACACTTAAAGTTTAAAAAACAAGCCCCATAGAAGTTGAGGGGCTTAAAGCAGCCCCCTTTGTAGGGCAAGACATTGAGTTTTGATTTTGGACAATGGTGTTTCTCAAATTTCTTCCAAAAACCTGCATCCCATCTGTGATCTCAATGCAATCTCTTTTCTCTCTGCCTTCAATTCATTTGGCAAAGAAGAAGCAGATGCATGGGACGGGGCTTGAATTTTAATTATTGGGTTTTACCTGAAACAAAACAGCAAATCCTATTTACCATGTGTTTGAAGTTAGGATAGGGTAGGAGAATATAAAATATAATTAAAAAGCTCTCGGAACTTTAGGAGCCGACAACAGCCCTTTTAATGAACCTCTCCGAGTGCCATATAGTAAATTAGTAATGCAGCGCTTCCCTGCGTCTCTGTAGGTCTTGCTCCTCTCTACCTGTGTGTATGTGTGTATGTCTCCAAAGTGCAGGCCACGGTGATCAGACACCCCCCCCCCCACCGACCCCTGTTCTTTGGAAGGTTGTAGCTCATTGCGGGGGATGCGTCAGAGGTTTTACCGTGACTTGCAAAGCCAAGTGAAGTTTAAACAGCCTCGCATGTTGCTGCCCTCCCACCACCACCTGGAAGGTGCCACTAGGGTGCTATTTAGCAGCGTGCCCTAGGGAAGCAGCCTCAGCCCCCAGATAGCTGCGAACCCATGAGCTCACTTCCACCCTAGGAAAAACCCCACTGTTCCCCCGCAAACCGCCAGTCTCCAGCCTTTGCTGGAATACTTTGTACCCGACCTGTTGCTTCTGCTCCACCTTCAGCACAAATCGCTGTGTAGTGCTACACACACAAACACACACACACAGTGTGCCCACCGACCCCCCTCCCCCACCGCCCTATTCACATTACCTCCAAGTGCATTTAACCAGCAATAAGGTGCGAAGGGAAAATTGTCTGTCACTTTAATCCATGCCCGAGGGGCTGGGGAATAAAAAACAGAGCGCGCGAGAGAGAAAGACAGCGAGGGAAGGAATGGGTTTAAAGAGCTTAAAATCCATGCAATGGCTGTGGGAATGCTGGGGCCGGGTCCTCCGGCCTGCTGCTTCCCTGGTGAGCCCGCAGTTAGCTGCCCGTAAGGGCGCTATTCTCTGGAGCGCGCAGGGAGGGAGCTTTGCTTTCCAAGGTGAGCCTGTGTGTTTCAGGAGGCGCTCTGGTTGCCCACCTTTGTTCTAAGAGGCAGCCAGGGCCCCGGGACCCGCAGTTGCTGAAGGGGGGGGCACCTCACTGGGTCCACCCAAACGCGTGGCAGGTAGGCAGTGGTTGTGTGATCCCACGAGAGACAGGAGCCAGGCGTTACTGACTCACGGCGGGCTGGGCGCTTTCCTTTGCCAATCTGCCAGGCCTGCATGTACCCCCCCCCCGCCGCCCCCTTCGTTGGTAAGCCTGTGCGCCCAGCCCTGCCGAGGGAAAAGGCATTTCACCTCGGAGCTGCATGCAAACACTTGTCGTGTGAATTTCCTTTAACCTGCCTCTTTCGGGGGAGGGTGGAGCTGTTCTTCACAAGTTTAGCAACATTGCCCTGTCCCCGGGGGAGGGGCGACTCAAAGCTCTCCAGTTATCTGGCAAAACCCAGCGTCCAGGACAGCGGGCCATGTGTGCCCCAGGAGGTTGGGGTTTGGGGGTCCCAGTGTGGTTCGTTCTGGGCGTTCCTCGGTGTCTCTGTGTAACGGGGGCGCCTTCCCTCTTCCCCCCTGTTAAAATGATTAAGATTTCTTTCCCCTCCCTTGGGTAATCCCAAACAGTGTTTTAGCCAAACCAGGGAGCCACTGGTCAACATCAAAGGCCCACTTTTCTGTAGATGGGCACAAGCGCTTGGAGGAAAAGAAATTTTAGAGTAACAACTAAAGGCTTTCTTGTGCAGTTATTTTAAGGGCTTTGTTCAGTGCCTGAGGGGGGATGCTTCCATTTGTTCGGGAGGGGATTCATCACATGCCCCTTTCATGTGAACCAGAGGTTAACAACCTAATGAGCACTTGGTGAAGAGATGAAGCGTGTAAAGAGCCCGTTTTTTTCCCAAATCCTGCGGTGCTGTCCTGGGGATGTGCTACTCTAACCTCTGCGGGGCTAACAGTCTCAGCACTTCCAGCGGGGAGCCCCTGGAAGGCAATCCGGGGTCCAGCAGCGCTCAGGCGGGGCAAAAGCAGCTAGACAGTCCGCTTCCAATACCCCACCAGGGAGCCGAGGGGGCAGAGCCGCGGTGCTACATATGTTGGGTCAAGTCTCCCCATTGTGAGCGTGTAAAAACTCAATCATCTGTAGCTCCTTAAAGGGAGGGCTTACTCGGGATTTGTTGCATAATGGATTGTTAAAAAAGTAGACGGTTGAATTAAAACTGTTCCCTAGTCACTTTTAATTAGACCACTCTATTTAATTAGCAAAGTTGAAACATGCAATTAAAATTAGCTCAGTTTAGCACATATTTGAAGGGAACGGGGACGCGTCTCCGGTTCCTGCGAAAGCGAGTCGAAGAAGGAATGGCGGAGAAGTTTGAGTCTATAAGTGAAATGACTGGGTGGAGGTAATGCACCAGGGGACCATCTGCTAAAAAACGCGCCTTCCCTCCGTTAATTATGAATCGGCTCCTAATGTCTCTATAACGACCGTCCTCTGGATGATGCAGTTGGACAGGGCGAGACTTTTCTTTTTAAGTTTGAAACAGAGATCTGCATCCTAACGCACCCAGCCTGGGTTGGGCCGACTGCTGTTGCTCAGTTCAGCTCTCACCCTCACATTAATGCCCAGGACTGCACTAAATTCGTCAGCTCACGTCGCCTTTACACTATAGCTAAGCACCAGGAATTGTTACTAAAGGATACAAAATACCGAAAACTCGGTGGGACTAGGTGCAATAAGGAAACCATCCACTGATATTCACAATCATTATTTTTCTACACTTCAGCCACACTTTTTCACTGGAGAGCAGAATAAGCGACTTAGTGATGTTTCAAAAATGTTGAAGCCCCAACTAACGGAATCTCTCTCTTTCACCATTCAATGAGCTGACGAGGTTGCGTTTCCTGGGGGGAGGGAGGGGTAGCAATGTACATTTTTTTTAGTGGGGGAGGGTAATTTTCATTCTTGCAATATTGGTTTGGGGATAATTACTTTTAATGTCAAAAAGATTTAGTTTAATATCATCTCTATTAGGCTGCTGGGCGGATAATTAAAGTGAAGATGATAGCAGCAGGGAAACAGATGGCATTTGCTTACTTTGATTCAGTAGGTAAATAATGAAAAAGTCAATGGCAACCCCCCTAGAACAATTGAAACCTTAAAGAGCACTAACATTAGCAGGTACTTACAAACTGTCTACTGCTAAGAACGAGATGAAAATACACTAATCAAGAACTATATTTCTCTGGAATGCTTCCGGAAGCTCCTGCGCTCACTCTCTCTCCTACCAACCAATGGAAGGTCTCTTTTTAATTAAGATTTTATTAACTGTAATTGAGAATTGCTGCCTGACCGTTGTATGCAGTTATCTCCAATTTTTGCAGCGTAGCAATAAGAAAGATAAAGAATGCTTTTTAATACACAATCTGCAATAGCGGTGCTGTGGAAAATAGGTATTTATAAATGCTAGGTCTTTTTTTCTTAAAGTTGTATCTCAAAGTTTTATCTAACTAAACCAGATGGGGGCCATTTAATCACGTCCGTTAACTTCACGTGTTTTTTAAGGCTCCCAAATTCAAATACAATAATCGTAATAATTAGTAACGGGGCTTCTTATGTAAAGCAAATAACGAACTAGTCCTCTCTCTTTTGACTTTTAACGAAGTAAAATTCTTTTCTACGCGTCTCTTCGGCAAATACTAAATTTAAATTATGAAACAAAGCTGAGCTCCAGCATTTTAACAACCTAATTTGTCTGATGTACTACGTCCCCTCGGTCGGGAACGGATTTGTTAATAGCTAACACAAGCCAGTCATGCCAGGGGCCCGATCCTGCAGTCCTGCCTCGGCCTTCAGATGAGTAGTTTGTTCCCGGGTCAGAGGCTGATGAAAAGGGTAAGTAAAACTCCCCAGAAGTTTCTCTTTCTAAAGTGACACGATAGGGCGACATGAAATGAAAAGTTACCGGGCGCTTAACACAAGCCAGCATGCCTGCTTTAGGCAGCTGAAAGGACATTAAAGCCAGTGAGAACCCAAACTTCGCAGCTAAAGGACCATTATACTCTGAAACGTCCCAAGAGCAGCAATTCGGCCCAAACCTTGTACCAAGGGCCGTAGGCGATCAGGAAAAACCAATAGCCACAGGCCAAGTCTCCCCCGCCTCCCCTCACTCCAGTGCCTGGTGGTGACAACACCCTTACCTACGTTTGGGTGTCTGCATTTCAAATTAGCCAAGGTGAAATACACACCAGGCCCTTTACCTGCTCTTCCAGGGGTCCGGGCAGCTCGGCACAAAAGGAAATTCAGCTCCCAGTAAAACAAAAACACAAGCCCTCCTCGTGGCTTAAAGGGGGTGGAAAGAGCTGCCAAAGCCAGAGCGTGAGCGAAAGTTGTATTTTATTAGGTTTGTAAGTCTGGATTCCTCATTCCCCACCCCCACACCCTCGCGGTTCGGCCCACTCCTCATTACACTGAAAAGCGATCGAAAGATTGATACTCTTCTGGCTCGAAAACAATCAAACCACACACACCAAGAAAGACACAAGCCCAGAGATTGAGATGGCGATTTTATTGTGGTTGGTCAAGTACAAAACAGACACTGTGAAAAATAAACAGCGCACCACAGTCCTCCCTTCACACCTATTGCTAGATCATCCCTATGGCCAGTCTGTAGAAAACCCTTCATCGCGGTGCCTCCGTAGCTCAATGGCAAACTGTGAAAAGTGAGGCGTTAACGCTGCTTAGAGGGTATGCAGCATGGATCTAATTTGCAGCCAGTTTTATTTTGCTTGAATAACACCTTTGAAATGGCTCCAGGATCAGAGCCTGGGGGGGAGGGGGGGATAGCATACGTTTCAGGACAGAGACACCCCCCGAAAAAGCACGGCGGAATGATTATGATTATTGATAAATGATTATTTAGTTAAAATCTCCAGTGAAAAGGGAGGCTGGGGTCCCTGGCTTTTTCCTCAAGGAACCAAACTCGAAAGAGGGAAAAGAGAGAGGAGCCGTTTGGTTTAACCTTTAATGACTGCTGAGATTCGGCTTTAGAGCAGAAAATGTTTCCTGTCCAGCAAGGGCGCTTTCTTGCTAGGATGAATCTGAAACGAGTTCTGTTTAGACGTAAACGGTAGAACGTACAATTAATCTTCATCTGTACACCCTGTTTCTATGTGTATCTGTGTATGCACATGTGCATGCGTTTGCAATGGGAGTGGGGGGGAGCCAATAGATGGAAACCTAGGTAAAAACAAGCAATATATCTCGCTAGCTTTTAACAATTGCTATTGTTACCAATCACGTGCTGCTGCTTAGGGCCTCTTTACACCCTCCGTTAATAAACATTTTTCAATAAATAGCAAATATAGAAATATTGGATCGACACTGCAGCTAGTCCAAAAGCTAAATGGATGGAAGTATGAAGGGAAATACAGAATTTTTAATTGGGATACAAATTATATATAAAATGTGCGTAAGAACATACGTCTATATTATATTGTGTATATATAGTACAATCATTTTGTCTATATATATCCACACACAGGATGAAATATATAATAGAGCTATATAGAGAGACATCTAGGTAGGTAGGTAGATATATATAAACGCGTATATAGCCAATACATTTTAAAATGCTATTCCTGCTCTTGTAATCTCAGCAGAGGGATGACAGTTTGATACATTCCCGTAAAAAAAAAAAAAATTGAAATCCCAGTAGCTGGTTTGTGAATGGCTAATTTTGCCATAGTCATCTCCAAACTATTTATATAATACATGAGGTCATTAAAAAAACTACCTTAAATGCAAAGGATGATCGAGCCCTCTCATTTAAATTTAAGTTGAAAAGGAAGAGCGAGGAGGACATAAACATAAGCTGTGCTCTGTGTTTGTTAGTGATCACAGAATGCCTGGGGGGGGGGGGGGTGCAGATAAATGACAAAACCAAACAAGTAATGAAATAGCTTTGCAAGGAAAAAAGGGACACATGTTTAGCGCAATAAGCCTAGATAAAACACAATAAAAAAAAGTTTCCCATTCAGTCTGATCCAAGTAAACGAATTCCCAGCTAAACCCGGAGCTCTGATACAGTCTCCCTGGAGAATAAAATGAGTGGTTGCAGATAAAATTAAAGCAGCTATTTTGACTTCTTGGCTGCATTAAATAAAGGTGTTATGACACCTAGCTACGAGAAGCGGGTGGCAGCTTTCAACACCAGTCTCAGCAGTCCGAAGGGAAAGATTATACTTTATTTTTAAAGTAAGAAGAACGATGCAAACATCAGACAAATATCAGTGCGTCTGCGAGATGCGATGCCTTGCAATTGTATTTTTCAGCAAAAAGCTACTTCACACGGAAGAACGATTACAAAGGAAGCAAAAGGCAAGGGCATTATCCGCCGCTATTCTGCAGTTAAGCGCTCGCAAAAACACGCCAGATCACCATCTATATCCCCTTATATTGTCAAGTTTGAATTTTAATTCCCTACAAGGAAGGTGGGGGCGGTTAAAAAAATTAAAGCGAACGAAATTATTTTAGTTCTTCCCAGACTCAGCTGGGAACCCCAAAGGGTTTTAACCAATCTGTTCAGCGCACACGCACCTCAGTGCTACAACTTGCTTCCCTAGCATAGAAAATGCTAACTCCATACGGAGGAACCATGTCATTGCACTCGCTTAACTTAGCCCCCACGAACACTGCCCACCCTTTCTTTCGCTGAGCGGTATAAGCAAGGCTTTGAGAGGTGATACGTTCCATTCTAACAAAGTCAAGTGCTCCAGCTCGTTATCGACTCTCTCTAAACGGTTGCTTGTATTTTCATTCATTATCCTTATCAAGGGGCAACAAATTAAGGCAACAGAAAGGCACAAGAAATTAACAAAATAATAACGATTATTAATCATCGCAGATCCTTAGTGTGGAAACACAGAGATGGGAACTTTAGCCAGAATATTCCTTCCCGAAAAGGAGAGTTGCGTTAACTTCACAAGTTCCAAAATCCCAAACCTGCTACTCCCTCTCAGCGCAAACTGATTACCACGGAGGATGACGTCGAGCCAGGGTGGTTAATGTTAAAACAAAAAGTGGACACGACTACCAGCTGGACAGCCCCGTTGCTCAAGGATGTATAAACCCTGTTTGAACTGTCCTGTGGAAACTCAAGACGGTGCCTGTTGAATTTGTTATTAAACAAATAGCTAGTCATTAAAACCAGGAGAGAAACAACGAACTTTTTTTTGGGGGGGGGGACTCGGATTCATTTCTCCGTATTTTTTAAATTAAATAAAAATCGAAAATCATACTCACCTCTCACATACCACGGATTGCGGCTGTACTGGTAAAATGCACCTGCAGTTGCAAAGTGAATTAAAAAAAAAAGTTAGGTCCTTCTATACAACAAAATCGCCGCGGGGAGACGGGGCACCTTAAATTGAATTGTCACTTTGCATGATATATTGCACACACACTCCCCTCCCCCCCACCTTTGACAAGGGACACCGTGGAAAATCTGAAGTGCAAACCACACAAACAATTGGCCAGGCAAACTACTGTTTTAAGTGGATTTAAAAACTACCAGGCAGTGAGAAATCAGACAAATTTCACACACACACACACTTAAATGGAAACTATTTGTCATGATTTTTTCAATGCAACTCGCTTAGCAGGACCCTCCTAGTTTCCTTAAAGCCCAGTTTATTTGAGAGCAGCTTTGGGCGGACACTGTAGACAAGCCAGTGGCCAATCAAAAGGGCTCGTTCCTCCCCTGGCCAATAGCAGGCGCCACATTGTTGTCAAATGTTGTCTAATGGCAACGTAAGGAGCAACAATAGAGCAAGTGATCGCGGGCGCCTCGGCGAAGATCCCTATCTCCTGGCAACTCTCGCCCTGCAAGTGTCACACATGCGAACTTGAGCTGAGTGCGGGGGGACCGGAGTGGGGCTGGGCGCTGGAGTTCTGGGCGGCTGGCTTTCCCCGGGGGGCAGGAGGGGAGATGATTAGAGAGGGAGGGTGAGGCTCTTTCGCTGCGTGCCAGGGGAAGTTTGAAGTTGCAGCTGCCCGAGTCCTGGGAGCGCTAGGGCTCGGGGGTTGGCGGGTTGTGTTTTCTGCTGTGTATTTGATTTAGGCGGCTCTGCTGGGTGAGTGGTGCAGTTATCCTGCGCGGTCGCCGGGGAATATCACGTTCAAGGGGCAGAGCTAACTTGGGTGGTGGTTGTTGGGTTTTTTGTTTTGTTTTGTTTTTTTGCAGAGGACTTTTCAGTTCGTGACAGGGTTGGTTTCTCTTCGATCCTTGACCCCGTTGGCGTTGTTGGCAGGGGGGCAGGAGGCATTGGTCTGCCTGACTCAGGTCCCGGTGGCTGGTAATGGTGGTTGCTGTTTTTAAAGGTGTCAGTGGATCACTGCAGGGGGAAACGTGATTGGTAAAACTTTTTTTTAAAAAATAAACTAAAATTAAAGGGACTCGGGTTTGACCTGGCGGCAGGAAATCGGACCGGTGTGAGCAAGGGAACTCTCTCTAGCCTGGCGTCCTGCGCGCTCTGACATGGGCTTGGCAGCGCCCTGCCAGAGATGCATGGACAATAACGGAGCCCAGGGGTTTTAACTCTCTCCGCAGCGAGAAGCCGGTTTCTCCAAGGACTGCAGTTTGCTCTTGAGGGACTGGACGAGAGAAAGGCGGGGGGCGAGGAGGGGAGTTCGTTTGAGCGGCATTTCACCCCCTGCCAGGGCTGGGGCGCGAGGGCGACTTAACAGATACCCGCTTTTGCTAGAGATCCGGGTGTTTATCGTGCCGGCGTCTAGGCAGGCATTACGAGGATCCCGGTGTTTATAGTGCCCGCCCCTGGGGGTTTACTGGAGAGATCCGGGTGTTTGTAGCGCCCAGGTCTTGGTGGGTATTGAAGGGATTCCCTCGGAGGGGCCACTGCTTTGGGGCAGTGCTTGTTTCTGGGTTCTTCCCGTGGCCAGGATGGAGCTGAGATCGGAAATGCCCAGCGTCCCCTCGGCGCCCCCCAGCTCGGTGCCCCCCAGCTCGGTGGCGGCCGCGGCGGCGGCGGCGGCCGCAAGCTTGCCGGTGAGCGTGGCCGGCAGCCTCCTGCGGGGCCCCCCGCTGCTGCTGCGGGCGGCCGAGAAGTACCCGCGCACGCCCAAGTGCGCCCGGTGCCGCAACCACGGGGTGGTGTCGGCGCTGAAGGGCCACAAGCGCTACTGCCGCTGGAAGGACTGCATGTGCGCCAAGTGCACCCTGATCGCCGAGCGCCAGCGCGTCATGGCCGCGCAGGTGGCGCTGCGCCGCCAGCAGGCGCAGGAGGAGAACGAGGCCCGCGAGCTCCAGCTGCTCTACGGCACCGCCGAGGGCCTGGCCCTGGCCGCGGCCAACGGCATCATCCCGCCCCGGCCAGCCTACGAGGTCTTCGGCTCCGTCTGCAGCGGGGCCAGCGGCGAGGGAGGCGCTGGGGGCTCGGGTAAGGGAGCGACCCCCTCCAGGACAGGCTGCTACAGGGACTATCTAGCTATCTACCCCCTTACACACCGTCCATCCCCGTACACCCCATCTATCTGGCTATCCCCATACCCCCCCCCCATCTATCCATCATCCATCCCCATAAACACCATGTATCTGTCTATCTATCTACATACATCCCATCTGTCTATCCCCATACACCCCCTCTATGTATTCATCATCCATCCCCATAAATACCATCGAATCTATTTCCATCCACCCCATCCAATTATATACCCCAACTATCTATCCATCTACATTCATCCCATCTGACTAGCCCTCCCTATACTGTACTATCTACCGCTCCCTCTCCATACACCCAGTCTGCAGATCCCCATACACCCCTTTTATCCCTACCTCTCCATACACATCTATCCATCCAATCATCCCTATATCAATCTACCCCTCCTCACAGGCCCCATCTGTCTATCTATCCCTCCACACACCCTCTATCCATCTATCCCTATACATATCCATCCATCCATCCATCCATCCCATACACCTATTTATCCATCCATCCTTCCTGGCCTAATCATGTCAACCTCTCTGATTTATACGGATGGGGGAGGGGCAGCTGATGGAAAACCCACACTAGGTGATTGAGTGATTGAGTGATGCCCAGCGAGGGCATCTCCTTGCTTCAGGCTTGGGGGCTGGAAGGAAAGTTGTCCTCTGGGGAGGGACTGAATCCAAGCCAGAGTCCAGGCCGCAGCCCCGCAGGGCAGGAACTGGGTCCCCACTCTCTGTGTCCTGAGACACAAAACTGTGTCAACGAATGAATAAATACTAAGTGCCTCCAAGTATCTCCGGTGGCAGAAATCCAAGGGGCTGAGGATGGGTGGGAAGGGGCCTGGGGACCCAACCTGGAGCTGCTGGGGCCCTCTTGTCTCTATGGCCAGAGCTGTATCTGCGTTTGTTCCAGGCCTTTTCTCCCTAGGCCCAAGAGGCTCCCCGCGGCCCGCTGCTCTGCGGGGCTGCGGGGCAGGCGGCGCCGGGCCGGGCTCCGGCCGCTGCACTCACTGGGCTCCTTGCTTTCCCTTGCAGACTCCAAGCTGCAGAAGTTCGAGCTGTTCCCCAAGACGCTGCTGCCCAGCCGGGCTGTGACCCCGCAGCAGGCGGGCGGGAAGCCCCTGTCTCCAGATGGGGAGTCGGTGCCGGGCACCTCCTCCCCAGAAGCTCGCCACGGCTCGGGCTCGGAGAACGGGGACGGCGAGTCCCTCCTGAGCTCGCCCGTCTCCAAGGGGCCGAAGGAGGGCGAGGAGAGCCCGGGCTCCATCAGCCCGCTGGGCTCCGACTCGGGCTCGGAGGCCGAGAAGGACGAGCAGGACCCGTCGCCCTCGGCCGGCGGCCGCCAGCGGACTCCCATCGACATCCTGACGCGGGTCTTCCCGGCGCACCGGCGCAGCGTGCTGGAGCTGGTGCTGCAGGGCTGCGGCGGGGACGTGGTGCAGGCCATCGAGCAGATCCTCAACAACCGCGGCCCGGACAAGGGGCCCGAGGAGAGCTGGGCCCGGGACGGCGCCCTGCAGCCCAGCCCGGCCGCCGCGGCCGCCCACCACCGGCCCTTGATCGCCGGCGCCATGAGCCCGGCCATCGGCACGCTGGGCAGCCGCTCCGCCTTCTCGCCCCTGCAGCCCAACGCCAGCCACTTCGGCGCCGAGGCCAGCGCCTACCCGCTGGGCACCCACCTGGGCCTCAACCCCCTGCGCCTGGCCTACTCGGCGCACAGCCGGGGACTGGCCTTCATGGCCCCCTACTCCACCGCCGGCCTCATGCCCACGCTGGGCTTCCGGCCGCCCATGGACTACGCCTTCAGCGACCTCATGCGGGACCGCTCCGGCGTGCACAAGGAGCAGGTCTACTCCAGCGGCCTCTACGGGCCCATGGTCAACAACACCCCCGAGAAGCAATAGACTGAGCCCCCTGCTGCGGGGGCAGCGCCCGGCCGGCCGCGGGCACCGCGCTGACGCCAAGGACACGCTCCCTCCTTGCGTCTCTTGACAGCTGCCAAATCACAGCTCACGCCTTGCACCCTAAGGGACTCTCTGAAGATATAAATATAGAGCGAGAGAAAGAGAGGGGACTATGTGGACACCGATTGATTCGCTCCCTTTCGCCTTGCAGCCCATTCCATTGTAGGGCAGGGCGCAGACCCCCTGCTGCACGGAGCAGAGTGTGGGGCAAAGCTGGCAAATAATAGGTGTATTAAAAAAAACAGGTTATAAAGGTGCACTTTCATTGTTGAGATGTTTGTCACGCTCTTTGTTGCTTATGGCCATAAGCATGGATATCCTTGGTGAATTGTGAGGTATATATATATAATATATATATATATGTATTCTAGCAAGTGTATAATGTTATAAAATGGAAATCTAAGTTATTAATGTAACTTGTAGGTGAACTTGGTATTAGAGCTAAAGGTTAGACAGCTCTCATTGTAATACTTACCAGGTATATAGATTAAATATATTGTAAAATTGAAAAGCCTTCCCGCCCACCCCTTCCAAGAAATGTTATAATCTGTATATAACATTGTAAAGTAGATATATTTGTAACTGTCCGTAGGACCCAGCCGCCAATGCTGTATAACGGTTTAATGAGCCTCTTCATTTGTGATCCGCAAGAAAATTTCTTTCTGGTTCCAATGTAGCAAACTTCTTGCCGTTTCTAACCATTACTTTCTGTGTTTCCATTTCATAGAAATACTAGAAATAAATGTTATTTTCTATTAAAAATCAGTCTTACAAATGGCTAATGATATTTTATGGAACAATGTTTTGGCAAACAAGTAAAGTCAATATTTAAGGCAGATTAATGCAAATAATTTAGGAACTTTCTGAACATGTTTGTTAAATTTTATGTCATGGTTGAAGCAGACAATCTGATGAGCATCTATACATTTAAAAACACACACACACAAAAACAACAACCCGTAGCATACAGAGATTTACTTGTCCATCAAAATGTCAAATCATTGTATTTCTAATTCTTCATTTTTTATTTGTTTAGGAAAAAATTTCTCAAGTGCATTTTTAGGGGATTTTCCAGTTTGGAGCTTGCTGTTTTCTTCCCCGTATCTAGACAATCTGACATTATCCCAGGGAAAGGCAAAGAGTATTGTTAAAATAATTGTGTTCGTTGTTGCTGGATCATTCTGCGACTGCAGCGATGAAAGGGGAACCATTTCTTTTCATTTGATGATTGCAGTGCAGATTTCGATTGCTTCTATATGATCAAGATAAGAAACGGCAAATAATAATAAATATTATTAAAGACAGGTTGTTTAAATAGCAAAACTCTGTTCCGGAATCAAATCGGGCAGAACGAAATCAGCGTGTGGAGTTTAAAAAAGCAGCCCTCTAATTAATTTCACATCAGGGCCGATCCTGATGTCCTAAAACGCCCATTAATTTCAGGAGGAAGGGTACACGAACGGCACTATTTATCAATCGCATTGGCAACAGAGCGTCCGATTATTCTTCAAGGACAATAGAGAAAATCTGCGATTTTTCTTCTTTCACTGAATATAAGAACGAGCGCAGCAATAGCTTCGGACAATGCCCCCAGCCTCCAAAAAAAAAAAAAAAAAAAAAAAAAAAAAGAAGTGATTGGGGAGGGCGGAGGGAATTTTCTTATCTGTCCGGGGAGCGTTTGGCCCAGGAAAACTATTACTCACAAAGAACAAGTTCAGTGCATGGTTGAATTAAGACTGTAAAAGCTCCTAAAGTTGGTTGGTATGGAAACCTAATCCCACCAAACTGTTCTGTGGCACAGCTGGACTGTTTACTTTCTCACTTCAAATATAACTGTGTAAACATTGGCTTGAAACTGACAGTGCTGTTCCTCTAAACCAGTTAATATATTGGTGTGTATGAGACGAAATGTGTGTCTTCATGGTTACTGAAAGAAGCCCAGGGGTAAAATCAAAGAACCAGAGCGAGTAACGTGCGATCCTTCGTTGCCTTTCACAATTGATCAGGTTGGCTACAATTTTAAGATTGTTCTTTTGGGGAGTAAATATTACAGATTACACCTAGATAAATACTGTTGACCCTGCTCCAACCTGAGAGCAGCCAAATCAATATCACAAGGGAAACTTTTAAAAGTCTCGTGTTCCAAGAGTGGGTGAAACTTAATATTACAACAATAAAACGGTTTAATAAAGAAGGGCTTTAATAGTGAGCTAATTTGATTGAGTTTCCTAATTCCACTTTAATTGGAAAAGGAGTTGTCTGTTTGGTTATAAAGTGCCAGGGTTATTGTAGACTGGGGAAAAAAGATGGACTTTGAGCATCTGAATAAACTTTTTTTTTGGCAGCTGACTTTGCCCAGGATGAGTTTCCATATCTGAGATTATGAATGGGCTACAAAGAGCTGCTATTTAAAGAAATCAGGTTGCCACATTTCTCCCTTTCTAGCCTTGTTGAGAGGGGCTTAGGAGCTGTTGGTTTAACTCAGCTTCCTTTTTAGTTATAAAAGCCATTCTTGTGTAGTTAGCCGAGCCGGACAATTTATCAGAATTGTTGCTGTTTCTTGGAGGTTTGCTTGAGCCTGGGTTTATACAGCCCAGAATGGGGATCATGATATTTAACTTTCATATGGATAGTTTAGGCTGTGGCTGCTAACTTAAAAAAAAAAAAAAAAGCTGACACATTGTCCCCATTGAAGTAATTCCCGGCCTGGACAAAAAAATAACCCCCCAACAGTTGAGAATGCAGCTGCTGCACACAGGTTCCTCTCTGGAAGCCTGGGGCAAGGCGTGAAATAGTCAGCTCCCCTTTCGAATGAAATTGAATACTTTGCTCCTGAATAAAAATTCGCGGAGCAGAGTATAAATGATTTGCGAGGCAGAGAGAGACTGGAAGCGAGCGCTTGCAAACTTCCCTGTTAATTAAACCTGAGTCCGCCGGTTGCAGGAAGCGGTGGGGCGGGAACAGAGGCTGCTGTACATCCAGTGGGACAAGTCCCGCCGTCATATTAACTGCACTAGTGTTTAATATGAATCAGCCCTAATCCGCAGCATAATAAAGATCAAATTAGACTAACCATTTAGTAGCGAAATGACATTCCTTCACCTAGGCGGAACCC
Organism: Natator depressus; assembly: GCF_965152275.1. Classification (NCBI taxonomy): domain Eukaryota; kingdom Metazoa; phylum Chordata; order Testudines; family Cheloniidae; genus Natator; species Natator depressus. The sequence goes on from NC_134241.1 coordinate 97,296,121, forward strand.
GAGGCGCAGCCGAAGGAGGGAGGCTGAAACCTGCTCTCCAGCCGCCGGCAGCTGGGTGGGACTCTGTCCGGGCTGGGGGGTGGGTGTCAGGGGAAATCAGCCCTTTGTAACACCCCTTTTAAATACGGGCTTGGGGAGTGGTAGCAGGACCGGGAGAAGGGGCAGTTAGAAACTCCAGTATTAAACCCCCCCCCCAGTTCTCCACCCTCTGCCCAATTTGCCGCGTAACCCGGGCGGGCGCGCGGCATGAAACCGTGCCGCGGTGGGCCCGGTGGCTGCCGACGCGGGCAGCGATCCTGCGCTAGAGCTGGGCGCATGGCAGGCCGGGTGCCCGGCCACAAGCGCTTGTTCAGCGGCAGGCGGTATGTAAACCCAGGGTGGGGTGTTTCCCCTCCAGGCATGGGCCAGCGCACTCCGCCATTCCCAGCACGCAGTCAGAGGGAAGCAGAGCCTTGGCCGCGCGGAGCTTTCCGCCGCAGGGGCGCCTGTCGGAGCCTGCGGGGTATTTTCAGTCAGCTGCCAGGCGCCGCTGGCCTAAAGTAACCGCAGAAGTTACAGGGGGGAAAGTGCCAGAAGACCTTCCGAGCGGGCACAACAACAATCCCTCTTGCTGGCGAAACTTGGTGCAAACTTTGCGCCGTGCCGCGTGTGCTGGGAGCGCAAGAGGCGAGGAGAGCGCGCGCGCGCTGGCCCTGCCTGGAAAGGGGGATTCATTCATTTTAATGGTGACAAAATAATTCCTCCTGTTGGAAGGAGCCAGGCAACTCGTGGGCTCTGAAATCCTCCGGGTAGCCAAGCCAGGGCAGCAGCAGCCCCAATTTCCCTTCCTCTAGGCGTGAGAAAGGACTTGCGAGTTACACCATTTGCTTTGTTTGCTGGCAGTTAAAGCAAGTCGCTCGTAACCCTCTCTCCATAACCCAACCCTGCTACCTATCCCCACCTAGCAGGATCTGGCGCCTCGGGAAACCGCACTCACTAGCTTTGGTTATTGCACACGTGGAGTGCATAATTCCTGAGCACGTTACAGGCCGCGCAGCGCAGTTCGCTTATCCCTGCTGGGGGGATGGCTTCTGTGCAGCGCAGATATGGTATGCATGCGGCGGGATCCTATTGGAATACCTGTCAGGAGTAGCAGGGCAAATATTTGTCATGATTTTATGCCTAGTGTGCTTGGCATGCAAACCAACGGGAAGCCCAGCATTGTCTTAAACGAGAGGGGGAAAACTGGTGTCGATTATCAATCACTTTCACAGATTTTAGCCTCCCAGCGCCGGGAAATCCAGCAGCTGGTCCCAGGATTTACAGTGTGTGACGAAAGCATTGATCTTAGGCATCCGGAGAGCAAGTCACTTTCACACATGCCGCCTGAGGTGGCCCAATACATGTAAAGTGTCTCAGACCCCCCACCGCGTGGTGATTTTCTGATATTCTGGCCTGTAAAACTATCCTCACTGTGTTCTTTGGGGGCAACACTTACCCACAGCGAAACCTCAGGCACTAGAGGCTTATAACACTGAGCAGTATTTGAGTAAATGCAGCTGCCTCGCAGTTCGATGTGGATGTCAGTGCTGTGAATTTGGTGAAAACAATCATTGCAGACAGGAGCCTTTCTCCTCTTCTTCTATTCCCTCACCAAAGGCTATGAGCGCAGGTGTCTTCCTTTCCGGGTATTTCTTTCACAGTGTGGTGGATCACAATTGACTAGCGAGATTTTCTCACGGACATCTCCCTTGCCAGACACAAGCCAGGCAGAAGTTTCCCTTCCTACACCTGATCATGCGGATCCCTCCCCCATTCCTAAACAGGTGGACACCTGCTTCGTTTGTGATCCGGTAACTCGCCAATGGCGACCACAGCAAATGCTTATATGCAAAAGTAATACGAGGAAAGTATTTAACATATTTTATTGTGGAAAAAAGGCAGAGCCCGCACGTTGTGACTGGTCAGCTCAGGAACCACCAGCAAAGGCTCCGTTGGCCACTGTTCGTGAGCTACTGCGAGGGAGAAATGCTTGTGAAATCACCATCGTTCATGCCAAGTGAACTCACGATTTCCAGCATTTGGCTGAGTTTCAGCACACCCAAAGACTGGCTGCGTTAGATTGCTACAGAAGTAAGGAACCCGTTAATGGAGTCACATCAGAGATGAACCTGGAGCGAAGTGCCCTTGGATTGAGTAGTCATTAGAGAGCCTCGACATTTTCCATTCTAAACCTTTAAAAATGAAAATCAGTGAAAACATTCGATATTTCAAAATTTTCTGATTTTTTTTGACACAAAGTTTAAAGCTCGTTTTGGGGGGTTTTGAAACTGTAAAATTAATTTTGTTTTCGTTTTTCTTCTCTTTTTCTTCCTTTCTACCTCTTTTTTGGAAAAGCGTAGTCGTGGCAAGGGGGAAAACGGAGAGAAAGGGGAACAAACGAAAACTAAAACCTGACAATGTTCAGTTTTGATTTCGATTTTTTCACTTAAACATTGGGAAAAGTCCCACTTTTTTAAAGAAAAATTGTGAACATTAATTGTTTAAAGTTATTTTTATGCAACATCATTTTCAGCCCGCTCCAATATTGGTAGTCCCCATGTTCCTAGGGCGGGGAAGGATACATGCAAAGAATTCCCCTACCAGAAGATGACCGGTGAGTTTCTGAGGGCTCCGATGTATTTGTGCTTTAGACATGCAGTTTGAGATACAAAGTCTTGAGAGGAGCCTTAATATTAAGGACATTGGTAAGCTGTGAGAGGAGTTAAGACGGGTAAGTAAATGGGGAGAGAGCTGGATCGTGGAATGTAATATAAAGGGATACCGCTAGAGAAAGCAAACCTGAAAGTAAATCAAACCTTTAATAGTGGTAGATGTGAAGAAAGAGAGGAGAGAACCTTTGGAGTATGTAATAATTTGAAGAGTGTGTCCAGGGTAAGAGACCCGCAAAAAGCGTACACGACAGACTTCTATTGGTATAACAATGTCCACACACCTGAGCAACGACCTAACGACAGGTGTAGACAGCGTTATGTCTGCGGGAGAGCTTCTCCTGCAGGTGGATCAACTACTCCGACTGGAGATGCTCTCTGGTCAGTGTTGGAATGTCTTCACTTTAGCTCTGGGGCGTGCAGCTGTGCCCATGTAGTGTTGTAAGTGTAGCCCTGCCCAGAGTACTGGGCAATAGCCGCTGAGCCAGCACTCTGATCACTGCTACTTCAATTAGTTGCCCCTTGCACAACTGAATACGGGAACTGTGCCAGACTGAGAGATTGAAGGTGGGCTGGAGACCATTAAAAAACTAATCACCTCATTAACTCAGAAGGTACAAAGGCACCAGAAGGAAGTGCAAAGAGAAAAGAGAAAGTGAAAGAGCGGAGGCTGGTAGGGCCATGGACACAGGTGGTCTCTCCCTTGCTGGGCTTAGGAGCCTTAGTGCCCCAGGAGTCTGTTAAAGCTGCTGCACACGCTGTAGGGGATGAATGCTGTGAATACATCACTGGCTGTTTCATCTGAAGCCTTTCTCTGAATAGTTTGTCTGGAAAGAGGCAGGAGCGGAGCTTGCCCTTGCCATGGGATTATTGAAGAACTCAGATATAGTGGTGATGGGGGCCATGTAAGTACCTAGATAGCTTGAATTACAAAAAAACAAGGAGAGGAGTGTGCTTCGGCGATTGTGGCCAGTCCTAGGCACCAAAAATGTAAGTGAGGGTATTTGGGTTATTGAAGGGGTACTGGGGAGGGCTACAAGAGGTATCTGAAGATTATAAGGCTGTGATACTCAGACTGAGGCTGAGGAGTTACCAAGTGGCTCTTCAATGTGTCTCCTGTGGCTCTTTGCAGCACAGGATATTAAAACACTGTGTGATTTAATTATTAGACAACCAGGATGCTTTTACTATGTTATTAATCAATTGTAGCTGATACGATAATAATACTTGGTCATTTTGCTTTGAGAATAATTTCTCTATCTATATCTCTATATATTAGTAAATGAAACAATGAATTCACACTACTGTGGCTCTTTTGGATAATGTTGATTGTTAATTTGGCTCCTGAAATACTGAGGTCTGAGTATCGCTGTTATAAGGTGTTTTCATGAAGAAGGCTTTAGGAGCTGCCCATAGTCAGCGCTGGACAAAACAATAAGAGGGATCTAGACTGCAGTATATGTTTTAAAGAGAATCCTATGAGGACTTTGAGGCTCGGAGAACAGGAATGGCTGCTGTGTAAGAATTAAAATAGATTAGATATTAGACCATAATATAGGAGAATGGTGTAGCAAGAGGTCACCAGCTGAAGCTGGTAAAAGATATTTCTGTAACACTTAACTGCGAATGACCCAAGAACAAGTACAGCCAATGAGATAAAAACACACACTGCATCCAGAAGTGCAAAGAGGCAATAACAGGCCTGCCCCCAACATGCCATCCTGACCTAATTATAAGAAATCCAGCAACACAAAACCTAGGATACACCACATGGGCATGCTTTGTAACTTATGTTTACTTCAGTGGAGCTATGCCTGTTTATGTCAGGTGTGAATTGGGCACACAATACAGACACTACTCTGATTAGACATATAGGTTTGGGGTATCTCAGTTTGGAATGCTGTTTTGAGAAGTATTGGTTTATCTTAGATGCAGATACTAGAATCTTATCTTAGGTAATTGTGACTCCCTGTAGACTCTGAACTGTGAGGGAAAAATAATGCTTCCTGAAGACTATGATGGCACCTGGCGGGCCCATTTTGGTGAGCTGGCAGAGCAAAATGCTGTTTTGTACAGATTCATGGATGAATTCTTTTAGATATGGCTAAGTGTGAGAAGACTCCTGATTCATGTAGTGCTAAGATGGTGGTGGAGGGGAGAAAGAAGAAAGGATTGGGAGAAGAATTGTTTCCTGACACCACATGCTCACAAGGAGGTCTGCCCATGGCTGATCTTCAAGTCAGACCTGGCTGCACTCAGATGACCAGAGGCATAATGGAGTACCAGCCCCAAACCAACACCTTGAGGTGGTTTTCCATTCTCCTAAAGGGCAAGTGGAAGACCAAGGAGATGGCACCACAGATGACCCAGTGGTGATAAGAGTTCTGGAGCAGTGGGACCTGGTCTATGAGAGGCTGACTGACTGGGAGCAGCAACACTGGCATTGAGGCAGTGTTGGTATAAACTGGACCTTTGTGCAATGGAGGAGCCAGGGATCTAATGATCTAGGAGGCGGGGATAGAACAAAGAACACTAATTTCTTGTGGGGAGGGGCATAGGTGCCAAATTGTTGCCCCAGTTTAAGGAGGTGAGGGCATCTGGGATACTGATTCCTATCTCTCAGCCTTTGAAAAGGCCTGTGACTTAAATTGGGTAGACCCCACAGATTGTTTCCCTTTTCTAATCTCCTTGCTCAGAGAGAAAACCCTAGAAGACTTCAGCCAAATGGATAGGCAGACTGTGGGGATCATGAACCTTTGCTCCTTATGTTTTAACTGACCGCCCCCAACTTACAGGAAAATATTTTGGGTTTGAAAGCAGAAGGGGATATATCCATATAGGTGGAAACTGAGCTGGGGAACTACCTCCATAGATAGAGGGTGTCAAGGTTCCTTCCCCACTCTGAACTCTAGGGTACAGATGTAGGGACCTGCATGAAAAACCCCGTAAGCTTATTTTTACCAGCTTAGGTTAAAACTTCCCCAAGGTACAAACTATTTTACCTTTTGCCCCTGGACTTTATTGCTGCCACCACCAAGCATCTAACAAATATATAACAGGGAAAGAGCCCGCTTGGAAACGTCTTTCCTCCCAAAATCGTCCCAAACCCTACACCCCCTTTCCTGGGGAAGGCTTGATAAAAATCCTCACCAATTTGCATAGGTGAACACAGACCCAAACCTTTGGATCTTAAGAACAATGAAAAAGCAATCAGGTTCTTAAAAGAAGACTTTTAATTGAAGAAAAAATAAAAGAATCACCTCTGTAAAATCAGGATGGTAAATACCTTACAGGGTAATCAGATTCAAAACATAGAGAATCCCTCTAGGCAAAACCTTAAGTTACAAAAAGACACAAAAATAGGAATATACATTCCATTCAGCACAACTTATTTTATCAGCCATTTAAACAAAACAGAATCTAACGCATATCTAACTAGATTGCTTATTAGCCCTTTACAGGAGATCTGACCTGCATTCCTGCTCTGGTCCTGGCAAAAGCAACACACAGACCGAGAGAAACTTTGTTTCTCCCCCCCTCCAGTGTTGAAAGTATCTTGTCTCCTCATTGGTCATTTTGGTCAGGTGCCAGCGAGGTTATCCTAGCTTCTTAACCCTTTACAGGTGAAAGGGTTTTTCCTCTGGCCAGGAGGGATTTTAAAGGTGTTTACCCTTCCCTTTATATTTATGACAGAGGGGAAAGGCTGGGGAGTCACTACCATAGATAACATAATATATCCGTGTGTGTGTGTGTGTGTGTGTGTGTTGTGTTCATGGGACCAGAAATTGTGGCGAGTGGATAAGAAACTGAAAGACCTCCATATCACAGGTGGTATGGCTGATCTGCTATCTATATACTCATCTAGTTTTGAATGCAAACCTGAAGGGAAGTAGCCAAAGCATGGGGCTTAGAAGGGAGGATGTAAGGGTACTTCCTAGAAACGTGAAACAAGCGAAACCCAGCTGGCGGGTGTGGCACCCCTAAGTCAACCCTCCAAATAGTGGTTCCAGGGATCTGGGACATTTTACCTGTCAGGGGATGGGACATAGGTGTCTGATGTGTACCCCATGCCTAGATGGGTGGGATACCAGACAAGTCGGGAGATGCACAATATCTTATCACAACTGACTTCACTAAAGATTATTAGCAGGTCCCTTTGGAAACGGATGCCAGGCTTAAATCTGCATTTATCCCCCATTGGGAATCTTTGAATTCTTGCTTTTAAATTCTGGCCTCAGAGGGCCCCCAGCTACCTTTCAGATAGGTTACTGGAGGGGGTAGGTATTTGTACTTTTGTCAGACCAAGGAGGAATATGTTATCCATGTGGAGAGAATGCTCCACGGCATTCAGATGGACTGAATGACTGGCAGGACTGACTGTAAAGGTGGAGAAGTGTAACGTGGGGATGGTAGAAGCGGCCTCTCTTGACCATATAGTGGGAAGTGGCTACATTAGGCTTGAACCTGCAAGGTGGAAGCTATTAAGAACTGGCCCACTCCAGAAACTGAGAAGTCAGCCCAATTCTTTATTGGGATGGCAAGTTATTACAGGAGACTTGTCCCTCCCTTTAGATTCTTGGCTGCACCCATCACTGATTTGTGTAAAAAGGGTAAGCCTGACAAAATGGATCGAACCAATCAAAGTCAAGGGGACTTCTCTAAACTGAGGAAACCCTTAGTCAGATCCAGCTCCGGTAAATCCAGACTTTGGCAAACCCTCCAGGGCTTTTATAGATGCTTTGGATGCCGGGCCAGGTGCTGTGCTGATGCAAACTGATGACAAGGGGGAGAGGCATCTGAGCATTGTATCTGAGCAAGAAATTACTCCCCTGAGAAAAGAATTATGCCACTGTTGAAAAAGGAGTGTCTTGCCATAATATGGGACTTGCCATAATATGAAACTTAGAGTCGTACCTGTTTGGGCAGCATCTTATAGTGTATATCAACCACTTATGTCTCCTTGGTTATATTAAGCAAAAGGATTTAATGCCAAATTACTGAGATGGAGTCTAGAACTTCAAGGCTATGATATGGAAAGTGGAAGTAGTTCATGTTAATGGGACCATATCTGTAATAGCAGATGTGCAATCCCAGAGGGAGATGTGAGAACTTCCCAAGGGTCGGAGGTGAGGTACCCTGCTCATTTCATCTTCATCTGGGGGAGAGATGTGATGGATTGGTATAGCTGTACATCTATATCAAATTGTGACTTTCAGTTTACCTTGTAACTGCCATCTTGAAGAATCTGACCCACATTTTGAGTATGTAACTATAAGTAGAGCTGTCATGGTCAGACCCAAGGCAGTTCATTGTAATGCCTGACACCTCCCTGAAGTGCTAACACAAGTAATCAGTGGTGATTGTCTTCTAATCTGGGGGCCCAACCCTAGAGCAATGGCTTTGCTGCAGAAGAGCCAGGCTGGAGGCAGCTGTTGTTCCCAGTTTGGACTCCAGATGGTTGCAACGTCTCTGCTAATCACCTGACTGGAGTTTTGCAGCTGATTGGCCGCTTACCTGACAGAGGGCAGAAATCTTATTTAAGGGAGGATGTGCTCTAGGCTCTTTCACTCAGTCTCACTAGCTGACCATTGCCAGACAACAGAAGAGGGCAGTAGAGGGGCCTTACCTGCCTGACCTGGCCTGAGGACTCACCAGAAGAGGTAAGCATCAACTCAAGGGAGCGCATACAGGCTTCTGTTTTTTCCTCCTAAAGATCTGTAACCCTTGTATATATTAAGAGTAAATGGTTTCAGAGTAGCAGCCGTGTTAGTCTGTATCCGCAAAAAGAAAAGGAGGACTTGTGGCACCTTAGAGACTAACAAATTTATTTGAGCATAAGCTTTCGTGAGCAACAGCTCACATGCATCCGATGAAGTGAGCTATAGCTCACGAAAGCTTATGCTCAAATAAATTTGTTAGTCTCTAAGGTGCCACAAGTACTCCTTTTCTTTCTAAGAGTAAATGTTATTGTGGTTAAGAAGCTCCTCTGCAAAGCCTGTGTTCTTTGCCTTACCTGCCACATCATCCCTAAGGGTTAAACTGTAAACCAGAGCATCCATGACTAACTGAAAGGGGGAGGGGAAGCGGGGGGGGGGGGAAGCAGGGGGCATGCATAAGTGACTTGGGAGTTCTCAGCACTGCTTTCAGGGCCTAGAGCAGTTGGACTGCGGAGTCTCTCGTTCCTAAGGAAAGGTGCCAGACGGAATCTGTACTCAGGAGTGTGCCTTAGAGAGTCAGAGCTAGAAATGGTGACTGGACTCAGCCCAGACCCAGCTGTCTTGGGAGCAAGTGAGATTCAAAGGCTGGGTCCAATTACAACAGACTGGTTGACTGACCACTAGGGGAACTCATTCCGGTCTGTAAAAGCAAGCATCTGTTCCATAAATAGTCCTGACAGGGATGTTTTACTTTGACTGTCCTCTTTGTTTTTCCGAGGTTTATGGTATCATGAGTCCAAAAGTCATCTTTTAACTTTCACTAAGACTCATGCACGTTTAACCTAAAAAAGGGTCAAATAAACATTGTCACTTTCCATATAGTTTGATTCTAAACACCATGGTTTTTCTGGAGTGATCCCTGTTTACACATTGAATTGAATTCTTTGCATTTTTTTAAAATTTCCTCCTTTCCCCATTTTGGGGAGTGTGTGTGTGTGTGTTTTTAAATCACATTGCATGCAGAGAGCAAATGTTTTTTTTTACTTTCATTGTTTTTGTTTTTAATTCTGGCTACTGTTTGGGGGCACACTGTCCGTTTGTTGGAAATAATGGCTTTTAGTTATTAAGGTGTCTAGAGGCCACATGCATTGGTAACTAGCAATGAAAATGTATTAATATAATAACCATGCCTAGTGACTATTTTTAGCCACAGAACAGTGACTAGTCTTCCGTATCTAACCATTTAATTTTCAGCACATCTGGGTTTCCCAAACTCTATCTCTGTGATATCTCTCTGCCTTGCTACCCTGGGAAGACAGACTTGATCAAGATGTCTCAGCTATACTCTTCATAATCCAAATATTAAATATTGTCTTGAGGAGGTTGCACAGCACAATACCCATCCTGTGGCATTAACACATCGCTGAGGCTATGCGAGCGTGGACTCCTGGTCTGCTCAAAGATTAATCTGAAAAGACAACGAAACATGAAAAAAAGATGAGACTTCTGCTGAGTGAGGCACATCTAAAGTAAAGGATGCTTGTTTCTTATATGATGCCTTTTGAAAGGCACATTTATTCCTTATCTATTCAGTTTGGCTTGTTTGGTTTTCATTGGATTGTTTTCATGGTATGTGGGGGAGCTCTTATTGTTGCAGGGAAGCAACATGGTCTTGTGAGCTAGAGGAGCAATGGAGGTTTATGGTTAGATGTTGAATGGGCATCAGAAGACCTGGTTTCTATTTCCAGTCCTACCTCTGACTTACTGACACTGGGAGACTTTGGGGTTTTCAATTAAGTGTGCATTTTCCAGAAGGCCTGCTAATTTTGGGTGCCTCCATTTTTGGTTGCCCAATCTGAGAGAGATAGGGCCTGATTATCAGACTCTTGGGTTACTTAAGTATTTATTGTTTAATAAGGGCCCTAATTAAGACAGTAATCCCTGTTGCAGGAAATCTCTTCTGGACCCTGTTTTCATTAAAATGTGTTAAATTCTGCTTCAGCATTTACAACAAAGCTCTTACAATGGAAAAATTGAATCGGTGTCCCAAATAGACAGCATCAATGGCCAAAGAGCATGTCTCCTAATAAATATCCATTCAGTGATAAGGCAGAGCACCCAGGGGTTCTGAGTGTCCTCACTCCTAGCTCCATGAGCAGAAGCATGCTGACTTCGCTGTGGAAGCTATGCTGCTTGTGTGAGAGAAGGATAAGTAAAATACCCTCTCTTTAATAAGTCGATCCAGCTCTGCCTAATTAACACTTCTTAGTGTTAACTGTGAGTCCCTGTTCTATGTTTTTTTCAGGGACGATATTTTCCAAGTATGGGCTGACGAATGTCAAGGCAGAGGCTATAATTCTGCTCTCCTTGCTATTATAACATTGTGCCAGAGTTGTAGTCATAATACAAAGATAGATGTCAATAAACCACAAGAGCAAATAGGATTAAGAAGTAAGAATCCTTTTGACTGAGATCTCTTTATACAGACAGAGTTATGAGTCCTTTGTGTCTGGGGAAGCTGCAATGAAGGTGGCTGTTTCTACTAGGGTAACACGTTGCTCGTAACATAATTAATCATTTTATTTTAAATGGGTAGCTCTTAGTTTACCAAGTCAATAGACTTACTAGGATGAAATTACGGAGTTTAAAAACAAAAAAAGCAAAAACATAATCTACACAATTCCACAGACTACTGTTATTGAAAATGCAGTATGATTGGTCAAGTCTTGTGAAGCGGTTTTTAATGAACAATAGAGACATTCATGATGTAAGGGGAAAAAAAACCTTAGTAATTTAGCAAACCCATCTACCTTAGTTTTGTAACTGGAGGGAAAATCTTTGGCTCAGTGAAGGTTACGTTGGAAGCGCTATGGGAGCAATGAAGGAAAGCAGGAACATGTTGTGTAGATGTTAAAATGCAATTGTGAAGACAGCAGCACTATAGAATCCATGCAAAAGATTATTAAGGAAATAGGGAGGTAGGTTCATATTGTGCCATTGATGTTTAAGTGGAATTCCAACAGAAAATGCCACTTAAAGACTGAAGGCACAATATGATCCATGGAAAAAAGTCTGTCAAGGGACCACCATCCTGCCCAGCAATCCGCTGCATAGCTATGGAGAAATTTCACTTCTGCTAAGTAGAGTGACTAAGTTGACAAAAGGGGAAAAAGACCAGACTATTCAGATAAGAAACCTGAGGTGGGACATGAAAGGGGCCTGAGAAAGATGACCTGGAGTTCTTTGGTGGAAATCACTAGATGAAATTCTCTCATAACCAACCCCCTCTCCCCTCATAAAAAAGCGCAACCCAACAACATGGGGGAGGCTTTCATCCTTCAGAGGATATTTATAATGGCTGATGAATTGATTTAGGGTTAAAATAGTAAAATAAAATTATTTAAAAATAAACTATGAAAAAATGCTTTGTCTAGTTAAGTAACTTTGGGTTTTGGATAATGGTCTGTTTGTCACTTTTCTGTGAGGATGTTCAGAAGAAACTTTGAAATTAGGTGGGTATCAAATCTAAATTGAAAATATATTGTCTAATGCATTTGGTTGTCTTTGGTCTCAATTCTGTACCAATGAAATCAATGGGGAGCTCTTCTATTTGTTTCAGTGAGAGCAGAACCAGAGCCTTAGGAAGAATAGCCACAGTCTCTGGAACATGTGTGATAATTATAAATGAGTGATAGCTAAACAGTGTTGCTCTAACTAAGGCTGACATTTTCAAAGCTTTGCATGGGGTCTTTTAAACTCTCCATTCCTAGGTGACTTTAATTATAAAGTCTGCATAAAATCTGGACACACACATGCAGATTCAACTATGAAGCATGGACCAATTCAGAGGATGGCTTAAAAATGTGGCACTGTTTACTCTAGCACAGATTTTTTTGTGTCTTAATAATTAGAGGAATTCACTTTCCTGTTCATTTGGTGCACAGATTTTTTTATACCTCCTGGGAATATCCTGTGGTCATGATATTGTGATGAAATCTCACCCCAAAAGTAAACTTTCCAAATAGTAAACAACAAATGTTCTGTAAAAGAAGAAAGCTCTATTAATGCTGAAAAGTTAATGTACAAGAATATCTTCAATTTCCTCCCCTTCCAATAATTTCTAGGCTAGACACTTCATTATAAATTTGAATAATTTGCTGCTTTCTTTGTATAGTGTGAGCTGGTCTGTCCCCAAAACCACTTCTGTCTTTCAGACACTTATTTTTCTATGTATTCTCATTGGTCTGGTTTTTGTTTCTACATTTTAAGTTTTTCCCCTCAACTACTTGTTTTCAGTTTTCTTTTGTCTTCGTGACATAAATGCAGAAGTCTTGCCGTACGAAGTAGAGGTGTAGAAAAGTCTTTTCCAGCAATAAAGGTGTGCTTGAGAACATAGAGATGGTCCAGTGGTTGTAACAGTAGCCCAGGACTTATGACAGCTAAGTTCAATTCCCTGCTTCTTCAGGGTATGTCTACACTGCTCTCAAAACTGACTGAGGCTGCAGGGCTGTTTACCTGCAGTGTAGACATCCAGGTTTGGGCTGAAGCCTGAGCTCTAGGACCCTGTGAGGTAGGAAGATCCTAGAGCATGGGCCACAGCCTGAGCCCAGAAGTCTACACTGCAATTAAACAGCCTCGTGAGCCCAAGTCATCTGGCATGGGCCAGCCACGGGGTTTTTAATTGCAGTGTAGACATACCCTCAGACTTCCTGTGTGAGCTTGGGTAAGTCACTTGGTCTCTCTGTGCCTCAGTTCCCCATCTGTACAATGGGGATAAGAGCTTTCCTACTTTTGAGGGGTGTTGTGAGGATAAATACAGCAGATACTGAGGTGCTCAAATGCTACTGTAATGGGGGAAATAGAAACAATCAAAGTTATTTATATCTATAATTATTGCTCGTTTAAGGTGCTGACCATAGACTTGCATCTTCCTTATGCCTTGTTGCCTGTTTTCATGGCTGAAGAACTAATGTGTGGAGAAATTAACAGAGTTAGTGGTTCACTATGTGTTAGTGGTTCACTCTTCCCTCTGAGTGAGGGGGGAACCAATGGCCCAACACGATGAAGGTGACATCATACTCTTTGTTTGGAGGTTCTGTCTTGAGGATGAGACCTAAAACTGAGATCCTGGCATTTGTAGCCTTAAAGATCCAAGAAACAAAATTACAAGAATCCTGGAGTCAGGGGGATGCTACTCAATCCTAGTAGTCCCAGCAAAAGCTATTGACTGTGGATGACCTAATAAGCAAAACAATGGCTCGGTTTTTACTCGCCCATCTCCGTGAAGGGTTGTACCTACTCTGATAAAGGGCTGTATTTCCCATGTCTGCTCCTGTTTTATTATGTAATTGCAAATGCTCTTCCTACTATATGTGATTTCGGCAGCTTTTCCGCTGCCTCTCTCTACTTTATTACCAAACACTGATGGTCCAAATTCTCTACCATGTCTTAGCTATGCTTGGACATAGTGGACAGTGACTGCCATGGGAAATGCAGAAGTACAACCCAGTGCTGGCAGAAGGTAGAATAGGCCCTCTGAAGCGCTAACTTCCACTCATGGCATCAGCAGGGATTAGGTTTAGGGATCAGCTCCCCCATGCCCTCTCCTGCCCCCAACATGGCCCTTCCTCTCCTTATGCTAGTAGCGAGGGTGCCACAGGCATAGGGGGCAGGTATGCCACCTCTACCACCTCTGTCGTCTTTATGCCGGTGACGATTCCCCCTACATGGTGGTGGGGGGATTCTCTGGCTGGTTTAACTTAAATTTAGCAGAGGGAGGGAATCCTGCCCATATCCACGTATCTGAGCTGTAGATAAACATATAGCCCAACTTTTTCTGTTTCACACACGCATTATGTCTTTGTCTGCATTGTAAAAGTACACTTGGGGCGTTTAGCTCAAAGCTGAGCCAACAGGCTGTGGTTAGATCTGGCACAGAGAGGGTGACTGACATGAGGCATGAAGACATTTTGTTGTTGTTGGGAGGTTTTGGAATGCCATTTGTCAGCCAAACTGTTTCTAATGATTATCAGCCCCACCCACCAGAGATGTCATTGAAAGATAAGCTGACTCCTTAACAGGACAGATGCCTGATAACAATCACCAGTGATTCTTTTGATGTCAGTATATTAATGGGTAAGAGTCTGTACAATTTTTTTTTCCTCTATAGAAATCGCTGTTGTAGGAAGGGGAAGCTGCTCACTTCCCTGTTATGAACCACAATTTTGAGGGGGTTTCATAACCAAAAGCCAGATCCTGCAATTGATTGCTACTGGATGTAGTGCTTGCTGCTGTGAATAGTCCCGTTGATCTCAGTGAGACCGCTACCTTGAGCAGCGAGCACTACACCTGGTAATAATTTCTTGCAGGATCTCTTCCAAAGTTGTTTTCATTGAGATGAAATCTGGTATATTCCAGAATTTATTTATTTTATTTATCGCTTGCTTGCAGTTTCCCTACTGGATCTTTTCTAACATGCAGCAGCCTGAGTCACGCAAGATGATGATATGCTGTATTTTAAGTTTGGCTTCCTTTATTTTAGGACTGTTTTTGGGGGTGCTGGCCTCTAAGAAATATTTATTTTTCCTTTCCAGCCCTCCAAGGATATACTTTGTGTAAACACTAATTGCCATCATCCCCTTAAACAGAGGTACCACAAGCGACACATTCTGCCAGCAGATTCTTTTGTAAACTACAAAGGGAGCTATGCAATGTCTGAGATCAGAATTTGGCTTCAAGACACAAAAAGCAATACTGGAATTATCCACATAAAATCTATCCAACACAGGCAAGACCCGTTAAAATCAGATAATGGACCCAAGTTAATGTAGCTGAAGCAAGTTTTCAAACTTGAATGCCTAAAGCTCAGGTTTAAGACCCGATCCTACAAACAATGCACACGCATTACTTTACACCTGTAGGTAGTCTCATTGACTTTAGTGGGGATCAATGTTCCCTCTAATTTTTGACAGGCCGTGTGCGCAAAAATTTCTTCTGTGCAAATTGTTGTGCTTCTGTGCAAATTTTTGTGTGAACGGTGTTTTGCGGTGCGCGCAGGGTTTAGGATCTGTGTGCACGCGCACAGCTTAGAGGGAACAGTGGTGGGGATTACTCACAACATGGGTAAAGTTGCTCATGCACATAGGTATTTGTAGAGTTGGCCCCTAAATCTGTATTTAGATACCTAAATGCTGATTTAACCACATAAATACTGATTTGTCTTCTAGACTGTAAAGCCTTTGAGGCAGGGACAGTTATCTTCGTCTTGAACAACACTAGGCATGCTGCTGACATTAAATATTAGTGTGATTAATCTATTACTTGTCAAATAGCAAGTTTGATTAAACGTAGTTTAATTTTTACAAGGCCTTACAAACAGAGGGCTAGCAAATATGCTGCATTGTTAGAACATGAACAGACTACTCATATACCGATCAGACCCAGCAGATTTGTTGGTAAGTCAGGAGGAATGTGTAACTATATTAAAAGGTTCATTTTTATTAAGTCTCTTGGGACATCTCATGTTTTACTGACACTCAAGATTTGAAAGCCACACTACATAAAAGTTGCTATTTCTAATTTTTCTTACATCCATCAACTTTCTTGATAGGGCTGTGCATACAGAACCATACTAATAAACCAAATGGCCCCTTCTGCTTCCAGAAATGGATCACAGGTTAGAAGTGGGGAATTGCAAAGGTTGGGCAGACTTTTGTATTTAATCGTATTTAAAGGGACACTGTGAAATCAAAAACTAGTTACAGTAGAACCTCTGTGTTATGAGCACCCAAGTTACGAACTGGACAGTCAACCACACGTCATTTGGAACCAGAAGTACACAATTAGGCAGCAGCAGAGAAAAAAAATACAATACAGTACTGTGTTAAACATAAACTCCTTAAAAATAAAATAAAATAAAGGGAAAGCAGCATTTTTCTTCTGCACAGTAAAGTTTTAAAGCTGCATTAAGTCAATGTTCAGTTGTAAACTTTTGAAAGAACCACCATAACGTTTTGTTCAGAGTTGCGAACAGCCTCTATTCCTGAGGTGTTCGTAACTCTGAAGTTCTACTGTAATCAAAACCAACAAATTGCCCTGTCTCCCTTATACTTGTATGGTTTTATATCCATAAGTTTCCTATTTTCTTGAGAAGTTTTTCTCTTCTCTTTTGCTGTGTGAATGCCCACATACACAACAGGGAAAACTGAATATAGTGAAAGTGAGTACCCACAAAATGCTGTCAAATACACAACAAGCACACTGAAAAAAATGGGAGGAAAGACTTCCCCTTCTAATCTCTTTACATTTATAATAGTCTTACAGGTTACTTGTAACAAGAGCAGGTAGAACACTTTCAGACAGAAATTACACTGTCTCTTTAAAGAATAGAGAAGAGGTTGGATTGAACCAAAAATCCTGTAAACCTAGGGGGAGTTTAGATCTGAGCATTATGGTTCAGATCCATCCCCACTACTTTATTTTATTTCTTTGAATTTTTAAAATACTACAGTAGGTACCCATCCAATGTGCTCAGTGTATTCAATGAAGTATTAAATGTATGTAACAATGCCAAGAAAAATTGTATTTGAACTTTAAAGTATCATATCAATTGCACTGAATGCATCATACCAAGGAAAACTATGTTTAAAGACTAGAGAATAATATATTTAATATATGAAGCAAAATCATATCAAGAAAAAGAGCTCCAAAAGTTATTGCAGTTGCCTAGATATTTTTCTTCCGTCTCTCTTGGGGACAGAGGGAAGATCAGATGCTAACTGGCACATCTGTCTTTAATAGAATCACTGCAGAATCTATCCAGTTTCCTTGCCTCCTCACCTTTGGCTCTTGTACCTACAGACTCTCCATCTAGGTTAAGTAGCAGACACCTCTGGTTGCATGTAATACAATCTGATTGAGTGGGTGGCAGATTTTTTTGGGAGGTATTTAGGTACTTCAAGATGCAGATAGATGCCTAGTGGGATTGTTCAAAAGGATTTCGTTGGGGTTAGGTGCACAGATACTTTAAAAACCCTACTAGGCATCCCTCTGTGCGCCTAACCCCAATGAAATCCCTTTGAACAATCCCACTAGGCGTCTATCTGCATCTTTAGGCACCTTTTGAAAATCTGGCCCTGACTTTCTTCAATGTGTTCCTCTAGTTCTGGGTCTCAGTCACCAGGTACTGGTGGAGGATGCTTTAACAGGTTTCAGGCAACAGCTGCTGTTCCAGGAATGAGTGAGCTGAGTGGCTGGAAGAGTGCTGGGGAGTTGGACTTGTAATGAGGGTTTTCCCTTTGTTTTAATAGTGAAATCTGCAGCCTTACAGTTGCTCCTGCACACGCTGATGGCCTGGCTGTAACGTTTGCAGTGGGGGGCGCACAGACTGAGCGGGGTTGCTCTCCCAAATAAGCCTAGCTATCTTGATGGTTTGGTGGTGGCTCTTCACTGCAGGGAAACCCCACTCCTGAGGGGGCCTCCTTGTCCTGGGTGAGGTCAGTCACAGCAGATACTGTTCAAGGGGGAGAAAAAAGTCAGATGTGTTCCCACTGTGGGTGCTTAAGAACCAATCTCCTGTCTGCTCTGCCTTGATTTTAAGACCCCCATGGCACTTTTCATAAGACTCGGGGTTTGCTCTAGTGTCTCTGGCTGAAATTTCTCCTCCCCCAGAGGCACTTCTGTCACCTTGCAACATGGGCTCTTGGGAGGAGAGTGGGCCCGTAGCCTCGCTTTCGCTCCTTCTCTCCGTGCCCTCTTTTGATCAGAGCTTGCTGGGTGCATTGCCTCCTCTTTGCCAGGGAACCAGGCCCAGCTCTGAGCAGCTGTAACAGGATAGGGACAGAGGGTGAAGGGAACTTTCTGCCTTTCATTGCTGTGTATGGATTGGGCACACTCTGTGCTGAATTTACCTTCTCCCCCTCCCCAGAGCTGCTGGCTTCAATAGCAAACGTCTTCATGCGGTTTTAACTCATCGAGTGGCACATGCTTTTCTGGAAAGCGGAGGCTAAAATAATCATCATGGGATATGTTGTCATTGGGTTGTGATCTAGAGCTTGCTCCTGAGCATCTCAGTCTGTTATGTGTTTATCCTCACAACGCCCCGTGAGGAAAGGCAGTGCTACTCCCTACTGTACAGCTGGGACCTGGAGCGCTTACCTGGATCACTGGCATGGGCTAGACTTGTTCTGTGAGACTGCTTACAGATAGGCTCAAAGGCCTAGATCCATAAAGGTATTTAGGCTCCTCATTTCCTTTGAAGTCCGTGGAAGTTAGGAGCCTAAATATTTTGAAGACGTGGGCCCAATCTATGCTAGTTCATCAGTGAGCGTGAATATGCCAGAGAACCTGCCTGAATCAGTGAATTGAGAGGTGGGAATACCTGCGGTAACCTCTCTGCGGATGCAGGACCGTTCCTTGCAGTCTAGTTTTACATAACATTGGCCTGCGGCTCCCTGTAAAGGAGAGATACTGGATGTGTACTCCTCTGCCTCTTGTCCCGTTCGGTAAGGGACTCGCTTTAGCAGTGCCACTGCTGCCACTGTGTGGTCATAATCAGTCAGTTGCTTCGGGTCTTCCCATTTCAGAATCTCTGTTCAAGCGTGGTGAGCTGCAGGGGAAACAGCAGCAAGGGTCATCAGTAACAGAGACAGCTGATACCGCAGCCCGCTAGTAAGCCACTGGCCTTGATTTCCCTCTCCTAGACCAGTATAAATTGAACTCACCAGGAGTGCTTATTTGTTTCACAGTAGCACCCCGGGGCCTCAGTCAGAAGCAGGGTTCCACTGCCCTGCTGGGCACTCCTCAAAAAAGACTGTTCCTGCCCAAGAGATCTTGCAAACTATGATTAGGATGATGCACCAATTAAAAGAAACAGATGCATGGGGACTGGATGACAGGGTAACAGTAAAACTCACGACTGAAGTGCTCCCTGGATTGGGTCCTTGATAAAGAGTTGTAGTCAAGTAAGCTGCTTGTAATAGAAGCCAAAAACAAAAACAAAAGACCCTAGTCCCTCATTAATTTGGACTTCTCTAACCTGAATGCCTGGAACTTACACACCCACAAATGGCTTCTCCATTTCTCAGCAATGATTTAAAAGTTGTGATGGGTTCTCACGGTTGTGCTAAGATTTCTTTACTACTTTTGAAAAGCGTGGTATGGAACATTCGCCCAGGTGCTGCAAAGTCTCGCCATAAATAGCTGAATATGGAAATACAATTGTCTGCAGGACCAAGTGTTTTATGATGCGGTAACCTTGATTATTAAATTGTACTTGTTCATTTATATGCCATTTCACATAATTTAGTAATTTGCAATGGGTCTTCCAGCCAAGTTCATCTGTAGAAACAAACCATGACATGTCCCAAAGCAAACGATAAGGTAAAACCGCACAACTCACAGGTCTGGTCCTGCATCCCTTGCTTACTCAAAATTTCCACTGACTTCAAGGAATGCAGGATCAAGCCCCAAATATTTCTAAGGAAATTGAGTGGAAAAAAATGTGCCTTAAAAGTAAAATGAAATTGACACAGAGAGAGAATTCGAGATAGTAGGAGTGCAGCCCCTGCTTTATTAACACAATATGAAAGGCAACCTAGCCAACGAAAACATCTGGTTTTGCAGTTCTTGATGTTTATTGTTGTGGTGTATTGAAAACTGTTTTTAAAAAATCACAAGCTGCCAATTTAAACCCTAATGGTTTTCCTGGCCCTGCTTGAAGCCTAGGGTGCTGTGTAGAAAAGTGTGCAATCCGTCAGTTCTGCAGAGAGCCGGCCTAGAGTAATGTGGGTTGAGTTATGCCTTTCTGTTTAGGGAGCAGCCTGCTTTGACTCTCTCTGTTTTGGTTCTTGTATGTTACCATTCTGAATTCTAAGAAATGCAGTTTACACTGAAACCTTCCAGCAAGAATATCGTATGCTTTTTATCTAACTTCTCTGTGAGTATGCTGTGAACATAACAATCGTTAACTCAGGAAACAATAAAACCCGCACAAATGATAACTAGCAGAAAACCTTCTAGCAGTGCACATAGGTAGGAGGCCTTGGGACTAGTCTCAACTCCACCACTCACCACCTGTGACCTAAGGCAAATCACTTGATCATGGTATACCTGTTTCCCCTTCCATTCTTTGTTTGTTTGATCTATTTAGGCTGTAAGTTGCGTGAGGCAGGGACTGTCTCTTGCTGTGTGTTAATATGGTGTCTAGCAGAATGGAGCCCCAATCCTGGTTGTGATCTATAGGTGCTAATGTAGCACAACTAACCATGATAGCTAGGCTATGTAAATGCGTGTTCTTGCTATTGTTTCTCTTTTCTGTCTTCGACACTGCCCCTCTCTTCTTCTGATTGTTATTATAACAGGTAGCCTGCCCCTTTAAGGCCAAAGAATCTTGGAGCTGGCCAGACTTATTTAATTAGCCCCACCCTGGTACACCTGTGCTGGGCAGTCAGCATAGATGGTTCCTGGGGGAGGGCTAAAGGCAGGAGAGCAGCAAGAGGGATTTGCTAGCTGACCTTCCCAAGCCAGAGAGCCAGGGCTGGAGGGGGCTGAAGGCCAGAGGTCTGTGGAGGGAATCGTCTCCTGACGTCCTGGTTGGAGAGCCAGAGCAGGCTGATGCAGAGGAACAGTGGAGGAGCTTGCCTGCCGATGTCTTCATGCTGGGGAGCCGGACCCAGGGGAATGGTGAGTGCTGCCTGACAGTGAGAGATGGGCAGGTAAAAGCTGCCAGAGACCAGGAGCCTGTAGGGGGTTCCCTGATTGGGAATCCAATGTAGGCTGCAGTGCTGAGAGAGCACCAATTCTTGACCACTGGGTAGGGCTTGAGTTGTGCCGGAAGGCTCCGGAATGCCATTTTGGCACTTTGTTTGGGAGCTGGAACTGCCTTCTGGCACTGTCACTTATTATAGGGAGGTTGGGGGTCACTGACTGGTGGTTTATATCTCCCCTTCACTGCCCAAGCGGGTCAAGGAGCCAGTGTCTCTCCCTGCCAGCTGGAGTTGTGGTGGGTGCCTCTCACTTACTTGCTCCATCCTGGGCAGGGGGAAGGGTAAGAGTGCTCTGCCCGGTGCTGGGATGTGTTGGGGACTCAGCCAATGTTGGTGGTGAGCCTGTCAGGTGTTGGAACACGGCATAGCCCTCTGTGAGCAGCACTATGGGGCACAGGGTAAGGCGGGTGCAGAGCGCAGAACCTGCAGCCATGGGGTACATGGCACTCCCCAGACCCAGAGGAAGCTGTGCCAGGTTACATTACTCTCCCTTGTGAGTGACAGTATTGGAAGCACCAGAAGTGTGTTCTGGAACTTTATCTGGCAATTGAGCACTGACACGAGACCACCAGGGAGCTGCCTACACATGCTTGTTAGGTCTTGCTTTAATGACTTCAGGGCAGAGACTGTATCCCTTGGTGTCTAATTCAATATTAAGACCCCACTGTGGTAAGTGTTATACAATCAGCTAAACTCTCATTGAAATCAATGTGATTTTTTGTTTTTACCTGAATAGAGGCTGCAGGGTCAAATGCTCCATGAACGTCAGGGTTTGAATTATACTTGGGAGGGGGGGGTGAGATTCTGAGTGAACTCTTGCAAACCTAGCTGGCTGTGCTCTGGTATTACAGCACGTACAGAAGAAAAGGAAATCCCTGCCAGGAGCAGGCCTGCTGGCCTTGCCCACCAACGGGAGTTTTGCCTTAGTAAGATAAGGAAGATTTGGTCCAGAATCTTCAACACTTCCTAATGAGTTAACTGTGAAGGCTCAGCCCCATGCTAACATGTTTATGCCAGACCTTGATTATAATTGTAATGGAGTTTTTGACGGGGTGGTAAGATACTCAACATACATGTTGAGGCTATGTGTGGGTTGCAGAATGGAGAGATTAGTTTACGAAGCAAACTAGTTTGCAGGTACACTAGACCACCAGGGAGCCTTGAGGACTCTTGTTCTACTGTGCAAAAGACTGGGGCTTGTGGAACTATTATGCAGCTGTTTGACTTGAGTGATAAGGTATCAAGTTAACCCATAGATCAAGAAACAGAGGGGTAGCCGTGTTAGTCTGTATCCTCAAAAACAACGAGGAGTCCGGTGGCACCTTAAAGACTAACAGATTTATTTGGGCATATGCTTTCGTGGGTAAAAAAACACTTCTTCAGGTGTTTTATAGATCAAGAAAGAGATTTTGGAGTCATCGTGGATAGTTCTCTGAAAACATCCACTCAATGTGCAGCGACAGTCAAAAAAGCAAACAGAAAGTTGGGCATCATTAGGAAAGGGATAGATAATAAGATAGAAAATATCACATTGCCTCTATATAAATCCATGGTATGCCCACATCTTGAATACTGCGTGCAGATCTGGTCGCCCCATCTCAAGAAAATATATTGGAAAAGGTTCAGAAAAGAGCAACAAAAATGATTAGGGATATGGAACAGCTTCCATATGAGGAGAGATTAGTAAGACTGGGACTTTTCAGCTTGGAAAAGAGACGACTAAATGGGGATATGATAGAGGTCTATAAAATCATGACTGATGTGGAGAAAGTAAGTAAGGAAGTGTTATTTACTCCTCATAACACAAGATCTAGGGGTCACCAAATGAAATTAATAGGCAGCAGGTTTAAAATGAACAAATGGAAGTATTTCTTCACACAACGCACAGTTGTAAACCTGTTGAACTCTGTCAGAGGATGTTATGAAGGTCAAGACCATAACAGGTTTCAAAAAGGAATTAGATAACTTCATGGAAGATAGGTCCATCAATGGTGGTTAGCTAGGATGGGCAGGGATGCAAAACCATGCTCTGAAGTGTCCTTAGCCTCTGCCAGAAGCTGGGACTGGGCAACAAGGGATGGATCACTTGATGATTACCTGTTCTGTTCATTCCCTCTGGGGCATGTGGTACTGGCCACTGTCTGAAGACAGCATATTGGGTTAGATGGGCCATTGGTTTGATCCAGTAAGGCCATTCTTGTGTTTGTAGCATGGAGCTATTGCATGGGATGCTGGCATGGTAAAAGTGATGGGGAAATGCTGGACTGACGTGTCTCTATGTGCAGTTCCTGTGTACAGATCATAAATGCGTACAATACCTTCTGCTTGTAGCCCAGTCCCCATTTTGGAGAGTTAAGTAAAGCAGCTTCCACAGACAGCAGCACAAAAGCAGGGAAAATGAAATGGAGACTACCTGTCTTTCCTGTACGTTACACACAGATAGGCTGTGGCTTAGCTTCCTCAGGCTGACTGACATGCCCACCTGGCAGCTGCAGGCTCCAGATGGCCTGCATGTAGCTGGAACTGCTCTGAGGTGCCCTGAGACCTGGTAGGGACAGGGTTTGTGGAGACAGAGAGAGCTGGCTGCCGGGAGTTGGGTTGTTGAAGCTCTGGTGGGGAAGCAGCTCTGGTATTGCTCACTGCAGCAGAGGAAGAGATGCCACTTTTGTCTCCTGAGACTGACTCAGAGCCTCCAGCTCCATAAAGAAGAGACTGAGCCCCAAGTCTCTGCTGCACCCAGTAGGCCTCTTTTGCACTGGGAGCCAGGAAACACCCACGGGTTTGAGGCTGCTAGAGACCTGCTCCAACCTAA
The DNA here is from genome assembly GCF_965152275.1 of Natator depressus. NCBI lineage: Eukaryota > Metazoa > Chordata > Testudines > Cheloniidae > Natator > Natator depressus. The sequence continues at coordinate 97,320,044 of NC_134241.1, forward strand.
AGGGAGAGCTATTGGCTTCCTGGGGAGGGATGCTAGCTTTTCTCATTGAAATCTAACTCCACCCACCAGTGAACACCTAGGAGGAGATTTTGGGGGCATTTTGTTATTTTTACTCAGTTTGTGCGTATTTAGTATATGATTTATTGTGGTGAATGGGTTGGTGACTCATTTGTTTGACATCCTTGATTCCCTTGCCTTCTCCCTTATGTGTGGTCCTTGATTTCCTCTACTTCTAAATAAGATGCCCTAGGGGATGCGTATTAGCTTATGCACCTGGCCACTAGGTGGAGACACGGAAAGCATAGAATCCAGGACCTACTGGTTCTAAGGTGGGTCACCAAGCCCCCGAGAAGGGACAAAGAAGGCGCTTTCCCACTTTCGGGGGACAAGAGTGTTCAGCGGGGGAGGCACATACATGTTAAAAGGATTTGGTCCCTGCCCTGATCTGCAGCAGAGAAACAGGACATGAAAATAGGAGACAAAGGCAGGAGCAGGGAAGAGAATTAGAGTAAAGTAAGATTAATTGCCTTGTAGTGTGAGTTAATCTGGGGCATCCTGATTTTTGTTCAGTAGAGCCTAAGGGAGTGTAAGGGATGTGTGTGCTTGTGGGTGGGCAGTAGATAGCACAGGAAAAGGGATGTTCTAACAGGAAAAGAGGCTCAAAGAGAAGTAGAGGGGTGACAGCAGGCCCCACTGCATAGAGTTAGTCTTAAAAACTTTGGGTGAAATTCTGGCCCCAGTGAAGTCTATGCTAAAAGCTCTGCTGACTTCATGAAGGCCAGGATTTCACCCTCTTACTTGAGTATGACATTGGTGCCAAATCCTCCTTGCCTTATTCTTGCAAAACTCCCACTGAAGTCAGTGGGTGATTTCAAAGCTAGCTCTGACCTACAGCAACTGAGTGCTGTCAATAGGCCAACCCTACTGTCTTCAAACTCTGCCCTCAGTCACACCTGTGCGATCCCATTAGCCATCAGTGGGGCAGCGCAGGTGTAACGGAGTGCTTAATTCGGGGTTTCCTGTTGACACGTGTCATTGACTCTTTAGCATGAGTGATAATACAGGAGTAGGAAAGAACCCAGAACCTAGGGTGAGTCTGTTGGGTTGGCAGTTAAGACGTCTTGTCTTCTTTCTTGTAAAAAACTTGAATTGGAGTCAGTCACAATAAACACAGAAACCCATCCTGATGCCACTTTTCTGGCTTAGAGTTACTTTCCAGCAGGAAGCTGCACTTTAACTGTGTTTATACCGACCCTGCATGACTTGTATGAGAACAAAAGTGTGGAGGCTGAAAACAAAATTGGTCACAAGCTTATTTTGTATAGAGACTTTCATACAAACTACCCCAGAAGGCTGCACGGTGTTAAATAACAGGCTTCCCGAGAAAGATCATAGATGATGGAGTGAGGAGCAAGCAAAATCCTGTTCCTTTTGTTAAAAGAAAAGGAGTAATTGTGGCACCTTAGAGACTAACACATTTATTTGAGCATAAGCTTTCGTGAGCTACAGCAGTGAGCTGTAGCTCACGAAAGCTTATGCTCAAGTAAATGTGTTAGTCTCTAAGGTGCCACAAATGCTCCTTTTCTTTTTGCGAATACAGACTAACACGGCTGCTGCTCTGAAACCTTCCTTTTGTTAGTTAATCACATTTGGTTGGGGTATGCTCTCTGTTTTGATTATCCTACTACCTGAAGGAGAGCTCTGTGTAAGTTCGAAAGCTTGTCTCTTTCACCAACAGAAGTTGGTCCAATAAAAGATCTGACCTCACCCACCTTGTATGTCTCGCATAAATATAGTGTTTCTTTAGGTCACTCGTGGTCTGCCAGATCTGTGGCCCCTTTGATGTCCCTTTTACATGGCTCTAATGGCATAAAAGGGCATAAAATGGCATTAAAGCTGCATTGAGGCAGGATACCATTAGTGCAGAGGGATAGTCATCTGGAGTAGGGCTATTACAGCTGCTCCTGTCCCCTCTCTACCCCTCCATTCCCCAGCACAGGGGGCATTCTGGGATGGAGTGGGAGTTGGGAGGGGGTGTTTTGGGAGCTGGTAGTTGTTGCATTCTGGTTATCCTGGCCAATGGAGAGGCTCCTTGTGAGCTGTTGTTGCAGTTAACAAGTTAGAGCAGATTGAGGCCGTTCTAATGTGTGCTGGGACTGGTTTGGCTCTTGGCAACCCCCATGATCAGAGGGGAACCCCCCCCCCCCCAATATGTTGCTCTGGCACACCTAGGGATCTGTCTCATTATCTTTAGTCTAGCTGTAGACCCAGGCCACAGCCTGGACAGGAACACCCCCAACATTGGGATATTCCACATCCAGATTCAGGTCTCAGCTTTGCATCTTGAGTCCATTACTGCTTCAGCTGAGGGTGTTGTTTTGTAAAGTCTTAAAAAGACTGAGTGACAGGAGCCCCAAATCCAGCTAATTTTCGTTAGTTGACCACAGAAGTGAGCATTAAATAATTTGTTGTATTTTGAACATTTAATGTACGAGAAATGGGTGTGTGGCAGGCAGATAATGACTTAAGGACCAAATTTAGCTTTGGCATAACTGGGTATAGCTACATTTGCTTCAGTTCCCTTGTGTCTGCTTACTCAAGGGGCTGAATTTGACTTCTTTATTATTATTAATAATTTATGCTGCGATGGGGCCTTTGGGCGCTCTCAGGATTGGGCCTTTGCACTTTGTGGAGTACAAATGCATAGGAATAGACAATCCCAGCTCCAAAGGGGTTACTAATCTGCACAAATGTTCTGATGTAGTTTTGGAATGATGGGAAATAGCATGAGTGTAAAATAGAGCAGAAGGCACCGCACTGCTTGATTCTTAGTCTTGAGAACAAAACACTTATAAAAAGTACAAATACCAAGCAAAAGCCAAAATAATAATAGTAATAATAATAATAATTAATAATAATGATTTCCTAATGCAGGTTGAAATTCCAAAGGTGCTAATTAAAATAATTACCTCCTACAGTCTGACACAAAACATTCTGCTCACTTACTCTTTACAATGCCCACTAGAGGACAGCAGAGACTGCATGAAAAAATACTGGCAGCGTCCCTTGCCCTATATACCAGTGCTAGAAGAGAGAGACAATTTCATCTGTGTTGTAAGAAGTCAAAACTGTCAGCTCCTGCCTTTTTTTTTTTTAGGAGAAACTAATTATTTGGCCCTAATTTTATTTGCTATTTTTCAGAGACTTTGCACAGCTGAGTAGCAGAGTTTACCATTAAAAGTTACCCTGACAGCATTCTTGGGGATGCTCCCAGTAGCAGTTGTCATTTGCCCAAGACAACCATCTAGCTGATTATGGGGACACTCACACGTGGATGTTGTTCTAACTGTGTAAGGGGCTCATTAGTGATGGGGCCAGGATCCAAACATGGCTGAGCTTTGAAGAGTTCAAAATATGGAGCCAGAGCTGATTCTCCCTGTCCCCTAGTGTGGCCCCATCTCTAGAATCTTTTTGTCCCATGACAGCTGTTTTATGTTTCTCTCTTAGGGCAAGTGGCTTTCTAGGATATATAATGAGGATTCCTTGTGGCACCTTAGGGACTAACAAATTTATTTGGGCATAAGCTTTTGTGGGTCAGAACCCACTTCATCAGGTGCATTTGTAGGATATGTTTGCAATGCAGAGATTTTTTTCCCCCCTGCTGATTATATTCTCAGTAATACGATGGGAGGGCCCTTTCTGTGTGTCACTGATCACTCCTGTGACTGCAGAGGTGATTCAGATGAATCATGTTATTCCACAAACCAGGTTTTTGAGTATGTATTTGTGTTTACATATCATTTGCATAATATTAGAGGGACTTGTCAGTTTCCTTTTTAACCCTCTCCCAACCACTTCATTTTAAAGGCACATATAAGTTGGCTCTTTAAATATTTAAAGTTCACAGTGAATCTTCTTAGAGGCACAAAGAAAAGAAGCATTTATTTAGAGTTCCTTTTATTTTGTCAATTGCTGCATTAGAAGTTAATTCTTAAACTATAGCTTAGTAAGCTCTAGATCAAAGACTGCTCCATACCTAAGCTTCCATGGGTTTGAATGAAAGCAGAAATGTTTGTTTTACAGCCAAACCTAGAGGCCCCAGCTAAGACTGAGATCCCTTTGTGAGAAGAGCTATACGAACAGATAGTAAGGGATGACTGAAACAGTTTGATCTGAATAGATAAGGCAGACGAAGGGGTGGAGAATAGAAAGATTATCCACATTTTACACATGGGGAACTGAGGCAAACAGGGCTGGGTGCATTGCAAAGTCTAACTCCTAGGCCCCCTGCTTTCCAGTGGTATCTTCAGCCCTGAGCCAGGCTGCCCATGCAATGCATGGAGAGAGCTGGGTGCTTAAGAGAGAGACTCCTGGAAGCTAGCAAGCTAAGTGGGGAGCTGCCTAAACTAGTCAGGAGTGAAATACAGGGGAAAGACGGCAGGGCTTGGGCCCAGATCCTCAGTGGTGCTTAGGTGTCTAACTCCCACTGATATGGGCCTTTAGCCTCTGGCTGAAGGGTGGAGAGAGGGGCCTTTCTCCACTCTGGATTCTCAGCTGTAACCCCTCTCTTGGAGTTAGGGTTGACCTGGCTTGAGACAGACAGCCCCAACCTCATTATAGCCAATAGCTTGGGTACTCACCTGGGATGTGGGAGACCCAGATTCAAATCTCCCCCCTGCTTGATTTGGATCAGGGACTTGAATCTAGCTCTTTTGCATCCAGTAGCATGCCCTGACCAAAGCTGGTGGAACTGAATGACTCGGGGGACTGTTAATGGCATATAGAGTCTCTTACCTGTAGGCTCTGGATTTAAACCTAGTGGTATGTGCATTGCACAGCATTAAAAGGGTTAATGATTTCTATAGTGGCATAGTTATAACACTATCACTTATAATACAGTAGTGCCCAAAGTGTGCTAGGCACTTTCTAAACACAGAAGAAGACACAGCCACTGCCCTGCCCTGAAGAGCATACGATCTAAAAAAGGCAGTGAATATGTAGTGGGGAAGGGATACAGTATACAAGTGAAATGATCAGGTGATAGATGCATGGATGATTAATTAGTAAAATTTTTAAAAATATAAATACACTGTCTCCCATCGTCTCTTCACCAACCCACCACATCCACTCCAGGGTCTAGGTCCCTTCCCACATGTCTGCTGTGTTCCTGTTGGCTTGAGTCAAACAAAGGGCAAGCTCGTTTATTTAGCCTGGCCCTGCATGCTCATTTGAGGGAGCTCCTGTAGTTGTTGAGACTGCTTTATTGGGCTCTCAGTTCCTGGGTGTTTTCTTTGCCCTTTAAATAAGTTAGGGATGCAGGATCAGAAGCCATAATTCATGTGATGCGCAGGTTAACCAGCATTTGTGCTAGCTTTAGCTTCTGGCCAGTCTCAATGTGTAGCAGCAAGAAGAGCACTTTACAGTAGTCTAATCTTGAGGGGACGAAAGTGGGGAGAATGGTAGCCAAGCCTACATCTGAGAGAAGGGTGCACTGCTCTTACCTGGCGCAGGTGGGAAATTGAGCTGTAGTCCCCTGTGTGACACTCCAAAGGCCATCTGACATGGCATTACCCAGATATTCCCAGGTAATAGTCTCCTGGGAAAGTCACTGACTTTTTGGGAGAAGAGGAAAGGGGAATGCATGGAGGACATGGCATTTATCTGACAGATCAATACTCTTCTGTGCCTCCATTGTGACTTCAATGGGAGTTAGGTACCTAGGTACCCAGCGGGGTTTTTGAAACCATCCATCTGCATCTCTAGGTGCCTAATACCTTTGCAGATCTGGTCCTTATTCTCCCATACCCTGTCTGACATTTTAAATTTTACTTTCAGATAGCACCTCATGGTAAAAATTAATATTTAAAGAGCCAGCTCGCTGGTCTGCAGAAAGCAACAGTGGCAATATTAAGTGGCATTTATATGCTTTATGGTGCTATCATAGAGCGTATTATATCATTTAATATCTGTTTTATCCTGTTTCAATACTGATTTCAGTGTTACAACAAAGGGAAACTTGTTTTATGGGAATTCAAATTACACTTAATTGAATTCTGCCGTCGGAGGACCTGTCAATCATATTCTGCCAGTGCTGTGAGTTTAGGAAGACATATGATTATAATTAACTTCTCCGAAGTCACTCTCTGTGGAGCGCCACACACCACGTTCCATTAAGAGATGTAATAGCTCCAGAATGTACAGACGTTTCTAACAGATATGTTCCTGAACATGAGAAATAACTTTGTTTTCTTTTGGGGGAAGGATGTGGCTCTCCTCCAGTTGAGGATTATTACTGTTTCTAAAGTCATGTCAATGTTTGAGGCTGTACAGATAAATAGGGAGACAATTGTCCCTGATCCCCCAGGAATTTGCCATCTAAATCAGAGACAAAACTGTTCAAACACACAGGCCGACACTTTCAAAAGTGACATGATTCTGGATGCCTTAATTTTTGGGTGCCCAACTTTTTCCCCCCAGACATACTGAGCACCTTTCATCTGAAAATATGGCCCCAGGTGTCTAAAATCACTAGGCATTTTTGAAAGTTTAGGCCAGACAATACTCCAGGTGACAACGGAGGGAAATGGGACATATGTCTTCAGAGAGAGAAGTGTGGTAAGGCTTCATGGGAGAAATGTGCTTTCAGGAGGGATTGAAAGTGAAGTTCTGCTCTGAGTGTAAAAAAGTATAGTCTGCTTCCATGTTAATTAAATTATGGTGTAGAATCAGTCTGGGATCTGAAAGTCAAGCTCGTGCCCTGTGCATCAGCAGCAACAATAAAGGTTCTGCATTTAGGGCTTAGTTAACAGCGAAGAGAAGGAATTTAAGGTTGGGAGACTTCAGCTCAGTCTCCCTTCCCTGTTTTGGCTCTGCAGGTTTAACAGCAAAAAATAAGCAGGGCTGTCAGGCGATTAATAAAATTAATTGCGACTAATAAAATTAATCTCGATTAATCGCGCTGTTAAACACTAATGGAATACCATTTATTTAAATATTTTTGGATGTTTCCTACGTTTTCAAATATATTGATTTCAGTTACAATACAGAATACAAAGTGTACAGTGCTCACTTTATATTTATTTTTATTACAAATATTTGCATTGTTAAAAACGAGATATTTTTCAATTAACCGCATACAAGTACTGTAATGCAATTTCTTTGTCATGAAAGTTAAACTTACAAATGTAGATTTTTTTTTGTTACATAGCTGCTCTCTAAAACAAAACAATGTAAAACTTTAGCACCTATAAGTCCACTCAGTCCTACTTCTCGTTCAGCCAATCACTAAGACAAACAAGTTTGTTTACATTTATGGGAGATACTGCTTTCCGCTTCTTATTTACACTGTCACCTGAAAGTGAGAACAGGCGTTCACATGGCACTTTTGTAGCCGGCTTTGCAAGGTATTTACTTTTTTCTTTATTTTTTTATTACAAATATTTGTAATAAAAAATAACATAAACTGAGCACTGTATACTATATTCTGTGTTGTAATAGAAATCAATATTTTTGAAAATGTAGAAAAACATCCAAAAATATTTAATACATTTCAATTGCTATTCTATTGTTTAGCAGTGCGATTAATCGAGAATAATTTTTTAAAATCACAATTAATTTTTTTGAGTTAATCGCATGAGTTAATTGCAATTAAATGACAGTCCTAAAAATAAGTAAAATCTTATTTTAGCTGGTAAAGTCAGGATATGCTGAGGGAGCAGATTGGCAGAGTAAAGAGCCATCGCCTTTACAGTGTGACTCTTCACATTAGACGCAAGCTTAGAAAGAGGAGAGAGAAAGGAGAGTTCCTTGTGAAGAGGGTTTGACAATGCCACCTAGTGCATGGGTGAGTTCTCATGGGTTAGGTAAATGGGGCTGGCGGTTAGCAGTAACAAAGCCTTCTTCAAGAGAGATGTCCCTGTGGGTGCTCCACTTCAGGTCAAGGGGCGTTCCAGCGCCTTCGATCGGAGATTTCTACAGCAGTGCCCCTCTGGGCTGCGCACGCGCTGTGCCTGCCTCTCGAGCTGTCAGTGTTTGAATAGCACGTGCGCAGCCCGGGCTCCTCAGTTCCTTCTCTACTGTCCCCGGCTAGAGATGGTGTTCAGCAGTGCTCTTTGAGACGAGCTAGTTAGTTTCAGTCATTAGAATTACTACTTAGATAAGTTTCAGAGTAACAGCCGTGTTAGTCTGTATTCGCAAAAAGAAAAGGAGGACTTGTGGCACCTTAGAGATTAACCAATTTATTTGAGCATAAGCTTTCGTGAGCTACAGCTCACTTCATCGGATGCATTACCAACAGGAGAGTGGGTTTGTGTGGGGGGGTGGGGAGAAAACCTGGATTTGTTCTGGAAATGGCCCACCTTGATTATCATACACATTGTAAGGAGAGTGATCACTTTACATAAGCTATTACCAGCAGGAGAGTGGGGTGGGGGGAGAGAAAACCTTTTGTAGTGATAAACACCCATTTTTTCATGGTTTGTATGTATAAAAACATCTTCTGTATTTTCCACAGTATGCATCCGATGAAGTGAGCTGTAGCTCATGAAAGCTTATACTTAGATAAGTTACATTAGCTGTTACTTTTATTTCTTAAAGAAAAAAACCTCTGTGGTTTTGGACATGACTTTCTCCCCAGGCTTCAAGAGATGCGCCTCCTGTAAGGATGCCATCCCCGTCTCGGACGGGCATTCACCGTGCGTACGCTGTTTGGGGGAGTCTCATGTACCGCCAAAATGAGTCCACTGTAACAAATTGAAAGCGTGGACCCGCAAGTACAGGTAGCTCAGGCTTAAAATGCTGCTCCTGGAAAACTCCCTCAGACCTGCCTCTGACCCTGGCCAGCAAACCTCTGTGGCGCCCTCCAGAGGCAAAGGAAAAGCAAAAAAATGGCCAGCTTCCTCCTCCCTCAGGAGTGTTCCTCGAGGAAAAAGTTAAAACCGGCTCTCCGGTCTCCGCTGACTCCGGCTCCGCGGCTCAGCACCTTCCACGAGGCAGGCACCTTGGGCACCGACCGTGAGTCGGCTGCCCCACTACACAGTGCCGAGGCTCAGGGCTTCCAGTTGCCTGCCTCTTTCAGCTCTCCTATGGCCACCTTTGCTAGTATGGTGCCGAGAGCTGCTACGGTGCCGACAGCACAAGAGGCGGCCGCGGCACCGTCCTTTGATCTTGTGGCACCGCTTTTACAGCCGCTGCTCTCAGCACTGAGTCTCCTGAGGTCTCCTGCCTCCCTTGCAGTGCCTACCTCAGGGGCTCCTGCTCCATGGAGCCAGCTTGCGCCCCTAGGACACCCTTTGGTGTGCCAGCAGACTCTTCCTCCACCAGCTACACCGGCACCGACTCCTGGTCACTCAGCTCCACCGCAGCTTTTACAGCCAGAGGATTTAAGGGTGTCCCATGCCCCTGACTCTCCTCTTCTCAGTACCAGCCTATCACTGAGACCTTTAGCGCCCAACCTTCAGTACTCCCCTACCACTTCAAGCCCCTACAATGAAGCATGGGAGGATGAGGAGGAGGAAGAGGAATACAATGACCAGATGTTTTCCTCTCAATACTCTCCCCAGAGTCAGTTACCTACAACGGGAGACACATTTCAGCACAATCTCCATATCCTCAAGGCTATCCAAACTGGCATGGCAATCCCTGGATGGGACCACCTATGCCCCCCCCCCGGGGCAATGGCCACATTGGGATATATGGACCTACACCGCACCACACTCACATCTTCCGCGGGCTGCCCAGGGGAAATCTGTCAGACCCTCCCCACTGCCTGCTCACACTGAAACCCAAATAAGACCTGAAGTGGCCACCACCCCTACAGAGGACACTGCCCCACACACCTCTTCTATAGCGATAACACCACAAGACGCCATGGTACCCCCACCACCTCCCACTACTGATGAACTTGCTCACTTTCAAGAGTTGTTTCACAGAATAGCAGAAGAGCTCAAGATTATCCTGGAGGAGGTACCTGAAACACCACGTGCTTACCGACATCCTGCAAGCTACGGCCTCCTCCAAAATAGCCCTACCAATTAATGGGGCCATTATGGAACCTGCTAAAACTATTTTGCAGACCCCAGCTACAATAACACCCACTAGCAAGAGATTGGACCAAAAAAATTTTGTTCTATTTAAGGGTTCTGAGTTTCTATTTATGCACCCCCCACCTAATTCGCTAGTGGTTGATATGGCCAATCAGAAAAACAAATACCAACACTTCCTCTCCACTCCATCAGACAAAGATAACAAGAGACTGGACTCCTTCAGCCGCAAAGTGTATTCTTCTTCCACTTTGCAATTTAGAGTAGCGTACTATGCGGCACTCTTAGCAAAATAGGACCACAAAAATTATGCTAAGGTAATGCAAGTTATTGATGTGTCAGAGGATAAACGACAACAATTTAAAGCAGTGGTGTCCGAGGGCCAACTGATGTCCCACACAGCTCTTCAAGCCGCCCTTGATTCTGCGGACGCAGTGGCCAGATCCACAGCCACGGCCATCGTCATGCGGCGGTCCTCATGGCTTGCTTCTTCCTCCTTTCCAAAGGAGATACAGAATATGGTTGAAGATCTCCCTTCGATGGAGACAAGCTCTTCGCCGCTACAACCAATGAGGTCCTTCACTCCATGAAGGATTCCCGTGCCACTCTCCGATCCTTAGGCATCCAAACACCTGCCTCAAAGAAGAGACAATATAGATATCAGCCATACCAACCACCGCGTTACCATACCTTTGCACCACATCCACCTTTCAGACAATATGATATGCAACGACAACAATGACATAGGCCCAGGAACCAATGACATCGCCCTCTGCAAACAACGTTGACCGACCCTCCTAACCCAAATAAACAAATTTGAAGTCTTGGTCGAGGGTATAGAAAACCTCGCATTCTCTCCAGCACCAACTCCAACCAACCATTTTTTTGGACACTGTTTGCATCCGTTCCTGGCCAACTGGCAAACCATCACTATGGACAGATGGGTCCTGGAAATTATCAGATTGGGTTATGCCATCCCCTTCCTCTCCTTACCTTCCACTCACCCTCCCACCCCATCCCTCTTCAGGGACCCCTATCACAAACAATTGCTCTGTCAGGAGGTACAGCATCTCCTACATCTCGGAGCAATAGAGGAGGTACCCCCTCAACACAGAGGGGGAGGGTTTTACTCCCACTACTTCTCGACGGAAAAGAAAAGTGGCGGTTGGCGCCCTATCCTCGATCTTCGACGTTTGAACAAGTTCGTCAAGAAACAGAAATTCTGGATGGTTCAACGTTGGAGCAAGGAGATTGGTTTTCAACCCTTGACCTCCAAGACACACATTTCCATGTGTCTATCCACCTGCCCATCGACGTTTCCTCAGGTTTGCTGTGGGAGCGCAAAACTACCAGTACAGGGTCCTCCCTGTTGGTCTTTCCACCACACCACGTGTCTTCTCCAAGGTGCTAGCAGTTGTAATAGCACATCTCAGGAAAAAAGGAATCCTCATATTTCCTTAGCTGGACGATTGTCTCCTGAAGTCTCCCACTCAGTTAGAAGCGAACCATGCAACTCTTGCAACCCTTCAATGCTTCCTCACCTTGGGCCTGCAAATAAAAACAAATCTACCTTACAACCTACCCAACAAATCGACTTCATTGGCGCCCACCTCGATTCCACCACCGGTCTTGCATCTCTCCCCCAGGACAGATTCCACACAATGGGCATCCTTATTACCCAGATACATGCCAGCCCACAGACTACAGTCCAAGACTCCCTACAGCTCTTCGAACATATGGCTGCTTGCACAATTGTGGTCGCAAATGCTCACCTGCACGTGCACTGCCTTCAGGGTTGGCTAGCCACGGTCTACAAACCAAACCAAACCAGCACAGGCTCAACAGATTACTACTATGCCCCAGAAAGTCAAGGACTCACTCCTCCTGTGGACCTCTCCCATTAGCCTCTGCACCAGGATTCCCTTCTGACAAGATCCCCCTTCAATTACCAGCACCACAGATGCATCCCTCACAGGATGGGGAGCACACATTGGCCACCTCACCACTCAGGATCTCTGGGCCACTTCAGAAACGAGGCTTCACATAAATTTGCTAGAGCTCCGGGCCATACACAATGGCTGCCTTTCTCGTCCAAAACTGCCAAATTCAAAACATGACCGACAACATCGCATGCATGTTTTATGTCAACAGACAGTGGGGAGCCCGGTCCCACTCCCTCTGCACAGAGGCGGTAAAACTTTGGAACTGGTGCCTTCAACACCGTATCTCCGCCTCATACCTGCCAGGTTCTCAGGATACCACCGCAGATGAGCTCAGCCGATCATCCCCTTTACAGCACGAGTGGGAACTCAATGACACTATTCTTTCCAGACTTTAAGAAAACCCCCAGACTTTTTGTCTCTACTACTCAGCATTCACAAGGAAATGCTATCTCTACACAGACTTTTCAAATGGATTGCTGACCGCATACGCCTTTTTTACCAACTCGGACAAATACAACCTCCTATGTCAATTAGATCACACTTCACCAGAGCTGTCTCCACCTCCACGGCCTTTCTCCGTAATGTCCCACTGTCTAACATATGCCAGGCAGCTACCTGGGCATTGAACCTTCCCTTCGCTAATCACTACGCTCTCATCCACACTGCAGCGTCCAACACCAGATTGGGTAGAGCTGTCTTGTCAACAGCCTTCTTGCCTCATCCGAAGTCCCAACCATCCTAAGGGATCTTGCTTTTTCAGTCACCTGAAGTGGAGCACCCACAGGGACATCTCTCTCTCGAAGAGGAGGTTACTCACCCTGTGCAGTAACTGACGTTCTCCAAGATGAGTGTCCCTGTGGGTGCTCCGCTACCCGTCGTCCTCCCCTCTACTTCGGAATTTGTAACACACTCCGTTGTAGAGAAGGAACTGAGGAGCGTGGGCTGTGCATGCACAGCCCGTAGGCCACGGCTGTAGAAATCGCCGATCGAAGGCGCTGGGACGCACCTTGACCTGAAGGGGAGCACCCACAGGGACACTCATCTCAAAGAACGTTAGTTACTGCACAGGGTGAATAACCTTCTCTTTCCTCCCTTCCAGCCTGCCAGTGATCTACCCTTGAACCACCAGCCCTGTCCAGAAATAACACAGCCATGGTGCCTGGCTGCAGAGACGGGCAGGTGGTAAATTAGCTATAGATATAAACTGTTGATGAATAATTAAGGGATAATGTTCATGGCACTGGAGTATTTGTAACAATAAGGCTTTTGTGATTAGTGAAATGCTGAAATGGAGCCATTTATTGTAAGTGTATCCCAGTGCGATGGGCGTTCTTGTTTTTATGCAGTCAGAGAAAGAAAATAAAGTCCTACTGTTTTGCGTCGCTGTTTCATCTTTTTGAGTTGAAGCTTATTTTTAAGGTCCAGGTTGCTCTATGTGCAACAGCTCCCATTTTAGACACCTTGATTAAATATCCAGACTTCTGAAAATACCCAGCTGAAAATGATGGAGCTGCCGGGGGCTGAGCCCTTTTGGAAATGTGTCCACTTCTCTTAGAGCTCAACTCCAAGTTAGGTACCTAAAAATCTGGCCTTGATTGTTCGTGCTGAGCAAATCTGAAAATATTGCCCTAAACTTGGAGTGGGGAGGGGTGGGGGGCGAAGGGTTAGGCATTTACCCAGTATTCAATTTTTAAAGCATTTTCTACTGATATGGGAAGTGGGTAGGCAGGTTTAAACAGTGAATGATCATTGAAGGGTATAACTGCTTAGGAGCTGTCTACACAGCAATTGAACACGCATGGCTGGCCTGCGTCCGCTGACATGGGCTTGGGCTACGGACTGTAAAACTGTGGAGTAGACATTCGGGCTTGGGCTGGAGCCTGGGCTCCGGGACCCAATCTTACAACCCTGTGATCCTGAGTCAGTTGACACGGGCCAGTTGGGAGTGTTTAATTGCAGTGTAGACATACCCTTAGAGGAGTAGCTCATGTTGGAAAGGAAGGGTAATCCTAGGATAGAGTACAGATGTTCATCTCAGCGTTCTGAGGTTGGAGCATGGGAACGGGTACTCGGGGTCTAGTGTCCAGGCTATCTGACTTGGACTGTTTGCAGCTCAGTTCCCGGATTAGAAGAATGGGGATAAAAAAGGCCGTGTTTGCCTAGTAGTACTATTGTTTCAGTGCCTTTTGGGAAGGGGTAACTTTTAATCTCTTGACCATCTGAGTGGTTGAAATCAGTATTGCCAACCCCAAATGTTCAAATATCATGAGTCCGGCTCACCAAAAATTATGAGATGATGTCAAATAATAGATTTGGTGTTCCCTTTATTTGCCTTCAGCTTTTTGAGCCTTTAGGGTGGACTGTGGTCGCATTTGGAAGCTTTCTCTACAGCCACGAGAGCTAGAAACTTACTTTTTCTTTAAGAATGAAGGCTGAAATCATCACATCTCCACTTGACTCCAGGAGCTGAGGCTTGAAGGAAAGCAATAATTATCATGAGACTCATGACAAAATCATGAGAGCTGGCAACACTGTGAAATGATCTTGTAGAATTTGGAAATCTTACTACCTGGACATTTGAAGATCAGTTCTCAATTGTGCGATTTGTTATGTGTCTTGCTACCAAGACAAACGAGACAGAGTTTTAATCTTATCTTAATTATCTTGTTAATTGTTTGTTATTCAGTGGCTCAGACAAGATGTGTCTCTGACCTGAGCAGCTAAAAGACCTACTAAGAGCAACCAAAATGAACTGGGAGACCCAGAGATGGCGATTACTTAATTTTTGTATGTAGATTGGGCAACAAAAGAGCTGTTACCTGAGGCATTTGAATCATTGTCATTGTAATGGGTCCCCAACATCTGAGGGCAGCAGGGAAACAAAAATGCAACATAGATTTGTTCTTAAGACTACTATACTGCAAAACGTATTATGTGTATTACAATAGCACTTAAAGGCCCCCACTGTGGGCCCCACTGTACAAACACAAAATTAGAGACAGTCCCTGCCGTGAAGAGCTGAAAATTTTAAATAGACAAGACCGACAAAGGAACAGGGGTTATTCCCATTTTACAGATGGGGAAGTTGGAACACAGAGTTAAGTGACTTATCCAAGTTCACAAGGAGGGCTCAGGGAGAGCTGGGAATTGCACGCAGGTGTTTTGAGCTTCCATTCAGTGCCATAACCACAAGACCACCGTTCTTCTCGATGCCTGTTTTAAAGTTACCACAGCTTCCCAAAGTCGGAATATTTCTTTTTTTTTTTTTTCACATTTTGCGCAGCAGTGCAAGTAAAAATTTACTAATCTGACTTGTTCTCATGCAGAAAAACCAAACTGGACCCCACTCCCCAGCACCACATCTAGCTGTGCAGCTGTGGATGGCAGGCAGTGCTATTTGTGCACCGCTGTAATTTTAGACAATGTTAATTTTCTCTTTGCTTTTAT
Organism: Natator depressus; assembly: GCF_965152275.1. Classification (NCBI taxonomy): domain Eukaryota; kingdom Metazoa; phylum Chordata; order Testudines; family Cheloniidae; genus Natator; species Natator depressus. Next base: position 97,335,474 of record NC_134241.1, read on the forward strand.
CTCTAAATTGCAAAAATGGTTTCTCATGACATTTTAACTTACACGTGAAAGGATTGGCATTTTTAGTGCCAGTGTTGCTGGATGGAAAAGCTGATTGTGTCACGGGACATCTGTTTTTACTGTTAATTAGATGAAATAGGAAAGACATCGGAAGGGTACACACAAACTATTTCATAGTTCCTGTTTAAAATCTTACTCTGATCTCTTGAAATTAATGATGCTTTGCAGATTTTCACATTTTGATGTGAATTTCATTTAGGAAGTTTCAGGAACAAATGACAAAGAGTTGTTACCCATCTGTGCCTCTGTCTTTACAATTCAATTACTCCCTGCCATCATACCGTCTTTCCTTTCAAACTTATCAGAAGAAAGAAAATAACTGAGGATTTCATTTGTCACTGAAAAGAAAAATGAGTTGTGATCATCACAGCTCATGTTCTGGGCTCATTAAAGTAAGAAACACCATTTACATTGTCCTATCAAGCTGACGTGGTCCTTTTGATGGTCATGAACAAGACAAAACAAAGTTCATAGCTGTGAATGATGAAATCTTAATTTTATATATGTTTTGGAAATCTGGATTTGCTGTCTGTTCATATGCTTAGGTACTATGCAGTGACGGGTATGGCATGAAAACCTAGTTAGATCATCTACTTTTGTTTTCAGCTTACAGTTGCTTTTAAAGATTTTCTGCTGTACTGAACAGGAAGGTAATACTAGGTATACTCACTGGGGAGGGACAGTTATACTAAGAATGTGTGATAATACCAACCTGTTACCTTAAGATGATTCGAAAAAATTACACCAATAACCAGTCTACAGTGTCTGAACAAACTGAGGAATCAGAGGGAAGATTTTAGTCATGTTCACTGGAAAAGCAAGGTAACTAAGGAAGCAATTCACATGCATTTGTGTGGTCAGAAAGGTGAGGTGTATTTGTCAATGATATGGTAGCTGTGTAAGCATCCCATGTGCCACATGATTCCTTCTGATTTGTTTTGGAGTGTATTTGCCTAATTGTTGGAACAGGGGATGGGAAAGAAACATTCCTGGGTTCTAGTCTCAGACCTGCCACTGACTGACTTGGTGAAGGTGGGCAAGTCAGGACAGAATTTTCAAATTTAGGTGCCTAAAGTTGGGCACCTAAATCCAGATCCAGATCCCTCAAGTGGCTTTTTTCTTGTATGTTCTCTGCTTGAGAATCCATGCAGTCTCTTTCCCAGAGTTCCCTGGAGTGGTGCAGTTCCATGTTATTTCCCCCCGCCCCCGATGCAGGGCAGTGTATAATTCCCTCTGTGGTGGTGCGTGTGACAATCAACACACTATGCTCCTACTGAGGCCTCCAGCTGGGTCATGCAGCCATTTCTTTGGAGCACCACTTGCTGTCAGGATGGGGAGCTCTGCCCTTTGGATGCATAACAAGAATTCATGGAAGAGAATAGGGATGGTTGCATGACAGAAAGTTGCTGTGTTTGTCACCTGAAAGCAAAAAGGGGTGGGTGGGGGGCAGAGCAGAAAGATCAGAAGTCAACCTGAGAGTTGAAGGTTGGGCTAACAAAAGACCCAACCATTCCTGCAGTCTTTACCCAGGAGAAACTCCCATCTATTTAGTGGGAGTTAAGATTGCAGGATCAACCCCAAATTGTATGTGTGGGGAACTGAGTATTTTGTTACGTATCCCTCAGTAGTTAAATGACCACACGTGGTCTGTGCAAAGTCTCTTGAGTCTCAGTCCGCGACTGGGTAAAAAGGGGCACAACTTCATTGATGTCAATAGAATAATAACTGTGTACACCAGTAGTGAGCTGGTCCTTTTATAACTAATGCCAAAGGGAAGGGGAATCAGATCTCCCAAAGAGGGTGAGGAAGGCAATAGAGAGGTTGCTGGGGGTGGAAAGTTGAGTGGCAATCAAGACTATGTGGGAGACTTGTAGTGATGTGGCAAGCTAGCTCCAGAATGGGGGGAGACAGGGTGAGACTGAATTATCAGGCTCTTTCTGGCTTTATAAAGTACCTGTTACTATGGTATCTAGCATGGGACAGGTTCAGAAATGAGAACTGAGGGATGAGTGAGGGAGTGGGGAAGTCAGTTCTGACCTGCTCTATTTGTTCTAAATCCCGTTGCCTGAGCTCTGGACGGTTCTTTGTGGTGGAGATGTTGGGCTCCATCCCTGATGTTTGGGGGCTAGAGAGACTCATTTGCTGACTGAAGGTTGGTGGGTGCAGATGGAAAAGGGAAGAAAGCAAGAGGAAAAGGTGCATGCAGACTTCTAATAGTAACTTTATTAACCTCATATGTAGTGCATGGACACAGTGACATGAACATCTGGGAAGGGATAGTAGCTCTTCAGCAGCTCCTGTTTTAATGGAGTGGAGGGGAAAGAGTATAAAGAGGCTTGCAGAGTGGGACATGGGAAGTGTGGTGGGTACCGGATTCTGTCCATTTTTGCAAAATAGTGCTAGGGGTTGGGGAAGCTGGACCTGGGTCAGGAACGGAACCTGAATTCCAAGTTCCTAAGGTGCTGTTGGCAAGCAAGTGAAGTGACTTCAAAAATTCAGCCCTCAGCTGTGCACACACAGCTCCTGTTGACTTTGGATCACAGGGTGGAGCTTGGTCCAAATGCATCATTATGTAATTGTAAGATTTATTTGTTTAAATGTGCCCATTGAGAGGCACCCAGACACAGCAAACAGTGCATTGAGTCAGTATGTGGGGCCTTAACCTTGGTGCTGTACTGACTTATGCCAGCTGAAGATCCGGCCCATTAAATCAAACTCCCGACAGCACAGACAGTGCCATCTAGACCACTCTAATGCTTGGAATGGACCAAGAACCATTAAACTGCTCTCTGAGGAGCAGAGGAAGAAAAGTGCAGGTTTCTACTCTGCACATGTGGATAAAATTACCCCCTTTAACAAATTGTGGCAACTTAACTTGCAAAACTGAAGGCCATATAATGTTCCAGGGCTTTGGTTACTTAAACAGTGTTCCACGTCTCTCCTACCTAGCAACCAATTCATCGATTCATAAGGCCAAAAGGGATCATTAGGAACATCTAGGGAAAGCTGACTTTCTGCGTAACACAGGCCATAGATATCATCCAGAGATTCCTGCACCTACCCCAAGAGCTTGTGACTGATGGGTCTTTCCCAGTTCCTCCCCCACCCCATCATGCTAATTGTTAGGGGGCTTATTCCTTCACCCACTTACTTCCCTGGTCCTTCTCGCATGAACAGAGAGCAACAATACCCAAAGTCCAAAGGTGCAAACAATTCGATGTTTATTGGGGTGAACTTCCAGCAAGCATGATTCCAGTTTCCTTCCTTAGTGTCCCCCTTCCCAGCTCTGACACCACAGAGCCTTACACCTGTGTCCCTGTTCCCATTCCTGCCCTTAGCCAAACATGATTCCAGTTTCCCCACCCCCATTCCCTGTTCCCATTTCCCACCCTTAGCAAAACATGATTCCAATTTCCCCACCCCATTCCCTGTTCCCATTTCCCCCACCCACGCACTTCCTTCCTGATTGACTGCAGACTATATAGTAAAACTTAGCTATACCTTAACCAATCATTTTACTGAAATTTAACTAACCAATCCTAACATATTGTAACATGATTATTTAACCAGTTATATCCCACCACCTTAATTAGTCCCATCAAAATTAATTATACAGCAAACAGAAACAATCACAGAACCAGACAGAGATTATACAGACAAACAATAGGGAAATGGGGACTACAGTGATAGAACAACAAAGAAATGAGGATTTCACATCCCAACTATTGATCAGTGAGTTCTTGCCAGACAGGATGCTATCAAACTAAGTTTCCTTTTACATCTTCTAGGCACTTCCCTTTCTCTGGAGGTGATAGGCATTATCAGGACAGGACTGTATTCCTAACAGCCCAATAGCACCTTCTTTCAATTTGACTAGTTTGGGATGTGAGGAGGTGACCGTTCGCTTCCCAGTTTATGGCTGCCTCTGCTGCTTAGCCAAAGGCCTTAGCCTAAGAACAGGGCCTCAGACTGTGATAGTAGGAGAAGGCCCTTACACTGGCAGACAGTGATTTTGATTCTCTCTTTTATACCTCTATCACTAGCTAAGTGATAAGAATACACCTAAATTCTTAGAGTACAGGCCTGAATATCTATATCCTAAGACTAATCTACAGCGTATTTTGCACTATTATTTCCCTTAGCCCCAATATAAAGGGGTCTGTGTCCATACATTTTTGGTACTCTACACTGGCATTGCAGAGGTTGTTTTCATTCACCTATGTAATGAGAGTGCTTGCAGTGTGCAGTCTTTCTGAATGGAAGTCCCAAATGCTGCTGCACCAAATCTGTATTTTCATTGACTAGTGATTTGGTTTGGTTTTTATTGCCCCATTTTATGAAGTGTAATATCTGCAGCATTAGGTCCATCCCTTGACGCCAAAAGAAAAAAGCCAGTTTGAATCAGGTCAGAATAAAATATTGAGAAGGTTCTGTGATGTCCTGATATACAGAATATTACCTCTGTGAATGTTTAAAACAGTCGTTAGTTTTTGGCTGTTTACCTCCTCTTCAGTCACAAAAACTGGGCTAGAATGCTGTTGGTCTGTAACCCCTGATCTGGTCTTAGGGTGCACGATCAAATTACATATTGTGGCAGAGCTCTGACCTTGTCCCCATGGGTCCCGTGCTTCCAGGCGGTTTATGTGAGCTTCAGAGGCTCACAGCAACCCTCCACATAGCCCTTCTCTCTCTAGGGCCAGGGATACAGTCTACTGAGCCCTTTTCATCATAGGCCAGCAAGGAGGTTGGTGAGAGAATTCCCAGTCTCTGTTGCTCCTATGGCCTTATACCAAAACAGTTTAGCCTCCTGTCCTGACAGGGGCCTGTTTTCCCCACCCAGGAGGTGTTTCTGTAGTGCTGGGTTGGGGGGAACGCAGGCCCGCCCTCTACTCTGGGTTCCGGCCCAGGGACCCTAATGGTAGTAGCTGTTGGCAGCCAATCTTTCACTGCCAGAGTTGCTACATTTCCCTGGGCCACTTCCCCACAGCTCTCCTGCTTCTCCCTTACCTTAGGGCTCCCTTACCAATAACTTGAGGGTGTCTTCATTAACCAGCCCTTCAGCTGTACTTCCTCTGCCTGACTAGAGTGAGTCCTTTTATAGTATCAGAGGGGCCTTAATTAGAGTCAGGTGGTCACATTAGCTTAATGGCCTTGCCTGACTCTTTGTAGGTTAATTGGAGTCAGGTGTTCTCATTAGCCTGGAGCAGCCCCTGCTCTAGTCAGTCAGGGAACAGAAAACAGTTAATCCAGTGGCCAGTATATCTGCCTTCTGCTACTCTGCTGTAAACCTCCTCCTGGCCCTGGCTAAAGTGGCCATCTATAAAACCAGGGTGAGGAGGTTGGCCAATGGAGTCTCCTGCGACTGCGGGGCCTATTTCCGATCCTCTGTCTGTTCACGCCTCCGGGCAGAGTTCCTCTGGGCAGCGTCCCTTGACTCCCTTGACGCCTTTGAGGAGCGGTGGGCGCTGTCCGGGGTTCTCTGCTCGGTGTCCCCGTCCGGTTCCCTTCGTTTGACCCTTTGACTGCACTCCCATCCCTGTTGTTCATTAGTTGTCCCCCGTAATTATTTGGTTTCCCAGGTCCTATGGATCCCCCCCTTAGGCTGGGGAGGGATCCTTTAGCAGTGGGCGAGCTTCGCCTGCCATTTCCTGGATCCCAATAAGGCTACTCTGCTGTAAACCTCCTCCTGGCCCTGGCTAAAGTGGCCATCTATAAAACCAGGGTGAGGAGGTTGGCCGATGGAGTCTCCTGCGACTGTGGGGCCTATTTCCGCTCCTCTGTCCGTTCACGCCTCCGGGCAGAGTTCCTCTGGGCGGCGTCCATTGACTCCCTTGACGCCTTTGAGGAGCGGTGGGCGCTGTCCGGGGTTCTCTGCTCGGTGTCCCCGTCCGGTTCCCTTCGTTTGACCCTTTAACCGCACTCCTGTCCCTGTTGTTCATTAGTTGTCCCCATAATTGTTTGGTTTCTCAGGTCCTGTGGACCCCCCCTTTGGCTGGGGGGGGGATCCTTTAGCAGTGGGCGAGCTTCGCCCGCCCACTTCCTGGATCCCAATAAGGCTACTCTGCTGTACCCAACTGGCCTGGGTCTATCACAATATCCATATTAAAATGCTCTAAGATAGTAAAATAGAAGCTAGTAGAGCTGTCATGCAAGTAGGGGAAACAATAATATTCATTAATATTTTAGGTAGCTTGGCAATAAAAACAAGTTAACAGCAAAAGAACAGTTTATGCTTGAAATAATGGATTTCTAGGGGATTTTTAGTATGTGTAACCATGAGATTAACCACAGTAACATCTTGGAAAGACTGGGAAATGTACTAATGCAGATAATGTAAGTCAATGGTCGGAAGTCCAGTTATGGGTACCTGGAAAGTCACATAGATAAGGAGCTGAGACCTAAGTAAATAAGGTCATAGATATGTAAATGTATGAAAAGGGGGTGTACAATCTGATGCATAATGTTCACAGGTGGGATATTGCATCCCAAGACATCATCTCCTCTTGTGATGTGCTTCATTGACTGATTCATCTTTGCTTCCAATGGCCTCCCCAAGGTTATAAGTATGTCAGCATTGGGGGATTGCTTTATCTTGTACCAGCCTAAGGGCGTAAGTAGGTCTGGTCCAGGCAGTCAGTTTGCTATACTTTTCATACTCTATCTTATTTTCCTATAACATCAATTGTACTTGTCTGTAGTAACTAAAGCTCATAAAGTCTCTGTGTGCGCTTCACCAGTCTCAAACTCAATAACATTTCTCATGTCCCATGTAGCTGTCTGAGTAAAAGAACCTGTTGTTTGTGACAAGTGCCTTTGCACCCCGGACTAACCCAGGCTACAGTGCTTACCTCACAAAGGAGAGGTGCGTTATTCCAAGGCTATTTAAACAGAATAGTTGATGTAGATGAACATTATTAGTGAGGTGAGGTTTGATCTGTGGCACCTTGGAAAATTCACAGGTCCCTGGAAACATTGGGCCATGAGTAAGGGTGTATATGTGGAATGCCAACAGCCTCCAGTCATCAGCAGGTGGGATCGAACCAGGGACCTCTAGAGCTTAGTGAATCAGCCTTTACCACATGAGCTAAAAGCCAACTGGCTGTTAGCTAAGGCTGTAGAGCAGACTCATTAATTGCTCTCTAAGTGGTCTTAGTGCCACTAGATGGGCCAGAACACCGCACCCAGGAGGTATATGGGTTACACACATATATAAGTGGGCATCTAGCTTACATATATAAATACGCTGTCTGTCTGCATGGTAATAGACCCAGTGTTCTCAGTTCTGAGAGTTCTTATGCAATGAATAGTAGAGAGTGCAAAGCATTCCAGCACTGGTGTGAACAGAGCCTGCGTGTGAGCACAAGCACAGGACTATGGTTAGTGTTTAACTAGTGGATGGTGGCTGTCATTGAATTTGTTCATATGAGTATATCCTGATTAGCTGAAGACATGTTTGCCTACCTGAGATGCAGCATCACTTCATGGGTCACCTCAAGCAGGCTTATATTGGTGCAGCTGGCTTATCCATCCTTGGAGAGTGAGCCCATCTCCTCTACAGCACATGTAAGGATATAGCTCCTCTCCATGTGTGCACCAAATGTCCATGGTCATTAGGAGTAGTTCTGTGTTCTTATGAAAAGTGGGACTTGTCACATTGGCTTAGACAAGGATCCATCTAATCGGGTGTCCTATCTCTGAAAGTTGCCACTATCAGCTGCTTCAGAGGAAATTGTCAGAAACCCTGCTGTAGGTGATTCAGGATAACCTGCCTACAGGGAAAGTTTCATAGATTATAAAGACAGAAGGGACCACTGTCCTCATCTAGCTGGACCTCCTGTATAACACAGGCCATAGGAGTTCCACAACTCTCCATAGATTGAGGTGGGTTTATGATCTGAAGCATAAAGATTTATATCCCTTGCAAACTTCTTGTAACTAATAATAAAAACTATTATAGCTCTGGACTAATTAGGGCCTAACCCTGTGTCACCATGCCTCAGTGGGTCACAACTGAGAATATCAAATTCAGGACAAGCTGCTGAGAAATAGGGCAGACATACCCCAAAACTGGTAGTTATTCTTCCATAAGATATACCCAAATCAGCATACAAAAGTAAACTTCTGTCTCACCACACTGTCTAACAAGAAGTCAGAAATGCAGCCTCCTTAAGTATTCCAGTCCTGGATTCAACACCCAGGCACTAGACTTAATGATGAGAGGTTATTTTAAAACCAACTTCATCAACCAAAGGGTTCTTCTGATCCCAAAGGACCAGCCACATACCTAGGTCAATATATAACTCTGATCTTACCCAATAATCACGCTGTTGCCAGTCCTTTAGTATCTAATATCTAAAGGTTTATTTATAAAAGAAAGAAAAAGTTGGGAGTTAAAATTGTTTAAACGAATACATACAAATACATACAATAATTGCAAGGTTCTTGGATCAGGCTAGCAGCGGTGATGGAATAAACTGCTGGCTTGTTAAGTCTCTGGTTGCTGTCAAATCATAGGAAGGTCCTCAGTCCTTTGGTTAGAATGCTCCCATTAATATAAGTTCATAGTTCAGAGGTTTGAGCAGGAAAGAGGCAAAATGGAGATGTTTCTAGGGCCTTTTATAGCTTCTGTCACGTGGAGGGAATCCCATTGTTTCAAACAAAGCCCTCAGTTCAGTTTGTGGAAAAATACAGGTGGTAAGATGGAGCTTAGGGTCACATGGTTTAGTCACATGCACTTGCATGCTTTGCTGAGTCATAGCAGGGGCTACCACCCATACTTTATCTAGAATATCCACAGGAAAGTCCATTAGGTGTTGATAGGCATCTTTCACGGTCCATTGGGAGTTACGTGTTCCTTGATGGGCCATTCAACTTGAATAGTCCCTCTACAATGTGCTGGCTAAATTCCTTGTGGGTGTTGTCACAGGAGCAGACACATTTGAAATACAGGTGCATAGTCAATATTCATAACTTCAGATACAAAAATGATACATGCAAATAGCATAATCCTATTAAGCAAATCATAACTTTTCCATAGACTTCTTACTTGATACACTTTTGTATAAGATTTGTTGCAATTATATATCAGGGATAGCAACAATTATCTACCTGGTCATTTTGTAATCCTATAACGTCACATCCCGCAGTTAATGGGTGTTTTGTTTGTGAAAGGACTGCAGGATCTGTCCCCTATGTGTCACACTTGAGCAGTGTCAGTTCTAATACTGATTCTTGTTTTAGGTAAAGCAGTGCTACGTGTTGCTGTCACATTTTCAGCCACAAGGTGAGCTTTTATTTTAATGCACAGCCTCCACAAACCGAAAATAAGGGGCCAAATCCCTCCTTGCTGTAACTCATTGAGTTCGGGAATGAATTTGGCAAGTAGCACTTATCAGCATGACTACAAGAAATTTACATTTAATTTAAAAGGGAGTAAGATTGATACCCTCTATTAGCGAGCTGAAGCAATCCTTGCTTATTCTTCTAAACCAGCTCCCTATCTACTTGGCTTTGGAACGCATGTTCCCAATGAATTGTAGGCTAACTTAATGGGGAGGAAAATGTGTGCAGGGCAGAATGTGTCAGAGGGCAGAAATGTGTCAGAAAATGTGTCAGAGGGCAGAAAAGTGGCAAAATATAGAATAAGAATTGCTGGAAGGGAGGAGACAATGGAAAATCAATTGGCCTCCTCCTAAAAAGGGAGATGAAGGAATAAATGGCTCAAAGGAGAGCAGGAGTGAGTGAAATCGAGAAGATGAAGAAAATTAAAAGGAGAGATGGAATCAAGGCATCACGTTTGGGTCTTGAATATCCAAAAGTCTGGGATTGTTTACATCAGGAGTTTTGGATCTGGCCCATCTTTTCTCAAACAGAGAAGCTCAAAAGAGGAAAAAAATTAGAGAAGCCCCAAAAGGTGTAAATGCACTAAATGTGCAGGCAGCAAGAAACAGATTTAGACAATATTTTTGAACCATGGTTAGGTTAGTTAGGTGGCTTAAAACCCATGAGGTTTTTCAATAAAACTCTTGGGTTCTTTCTTGTGTTTGGGTTCTGAGCCTTTAAGGCCGCATTCAGGTAACATTTTCAAGCATTTTTTCTGCAATCATGAGGGCTGGAAACCTACCTGCCATGAGAATCTCAGCTCCCCCCCCACCCAATCACATGACTCCAGGAACTGGAGCTTTAAGAAGAACACCAAGTATCATGAGACCCATGATGAAATCATGAGTTGGCAAGAGTGGTATTTTGGGAATGTGCCATTGTTGGCCATACTATCCTTGCACTGAGTTATTGAATGTTGGTCTTGCCGTTCTTCTCTAGTGATGCTCTTTGCAAAGTGTTAGGGGATGCCTAAATACGTAGGGGTAGTTCCTGACCCAAAGAGTACACATCCCTTTGCCATGCCAGCAGTCACATAACACTAATGATATGCGGTGAACCTGAAGTCCTTACTCAGACTAAACTCCCAGTAAAGACAATTAGATTTTCACTTGGGTAAAGAAATGATTTTAAAAACAGACAAACCAAAAGCTGGGGGTCAAATAGGAGCAACCAAAGGCTGGAGTGGGACAGGGAAGGAAAACAAAATTCATTGTGGAGAGTTATCCTGGAACCATGCTCTCTGGTGGCAGGTGGAGTATGGTGGTTGTACCCAATTCTACTCTGATCACTGAGCCCCCTTCCTTATGGAGCCTGGCATTATTGGAGGGATCCACAACTGGGTCTCAGTTGCATTGCATCTAACCCAGATTTCTGAGCAACTGTACTATTGGCACCAATGTTCTAACCAGAGGGCTGACTACTAGCCTCTAGTAGCTGCATGTGTGTATTTTCTCCTATAGACACCATATTTGTACAGAATGAATGTATGATATGATGCCTTTTTAGGGAATCTGTGGACAAAGAAACTGAGGACTTTGAAAACAGCTAGCAGAAGTTGCAAAGGTAGCTCTCCAGATTAAATAGCATGTGATGGAGGCAGCTTTAAAAAGAGAGAGGATGGTGGTAAAACTTTAACGATAGAATCTTAGATAGGACTAAAATATTTATATCACTCTCTTTTAACCCGAGTTTTACAGCAATGAAGTTTAACGTATATCTTCTATTACTGTTGTCAAGTTTATGACTCTCTCTCATTTATGTATCCCCTTAAATATGTATAAGACAGTTTTACTTATCTTGTTTACATGGGTTCTCTCTTTGGGCATTTGTCTCCATCTCTGCATAGCACATTTATGGTAATTTACTATAATACACGTATATCAGAGGCAGTTTAAGTGACATTTAGCCTTGAATATATTCAAGTTATTTTTTCCCTTGTAGCCACTAGGAAGTAAAGAGATATATGAAAAGCTATTCATTTTTGGATGATAGTAACATAAACAACATCAAGACTTATATTTGCTCTGGGAATGGCACAGGAAATAACAAATTTTGTGCACCATATGGTCAGTTATTAAAAATAAATAAATAAAATCAACATTTAATCATCTTCACATGTCAAGGATAATCTGAATCACAGCTTGGTAATTGGAGAGGGAGTACAAAGGATTGTGCTTGACTGAGGTTAAATATTGTTAGTAACAGGGTGATTAAGTTAGAAAACTTTCAGGTACTCTTTGTTGTCACCTGTCCTTGTTTCTCGCCCTGAAAAGAATGTGGAAACAAGTTTTTTCTGCTTCAGATCTCCAGCTGTTCAGATGGTATGGAGATGTGTGCCAGTAGAAGAACTTTGAAAATATTATTATATTACAGAAGCGCCTAAAGGCCATGACTGACATTGGGGCCCCATTGTGCAAGGTGCTGTACAGACACACAGTAAGAAATAATACATTCCTCAAAGATCCTACAGTATAAACAGTCAAAGGGCAAAATGGGGAACAGAGACACAGAAGTGAGAACACTTGCCCAAGGTCACAGAGCAGGTCAGTGGCAGGGCTAGAAATAGAACCCAGGTCTCTTGCGTCCCAATCTTGTGCCTTATCCAACATCCTTATGGTGATAATGAAAAAGCTAATCCTATTTTACTCATCCATCCAAAAAACTACTTGCCTGGGGCAAGTGGGCAAGGAAAAAATTTCCAAGGCTGTTGTACTTTCATGTGACAATAGTAACCAACCAATTTTCTTCCCCCCTCAGAAAAACCAAACTTTTTCAACTAGACAAATATATAAATGAAAGAAAACCAAATCATGTCACATATAAAGGCTGATAGAGCCCCGCTCTCAGATATATCCAGATATATAACTGTAGATTATTTGGATTTACTATGTAATTGGTTGAGGGAGTGGTGGAAATAAATTCCATGGTTATGACAATATTTAAGTTCAGAGCACACCAAAGTTAAATGAAGTTACACATGCACCTTTTATTCAGTGTCTTTGTTCCTTCTCCTTTCAGCAGCACATATAGTTACAGTCTGTTGGTGATCAGAATGAGAGAGAACGGCCAGCTTCCGTGCAGTAGAGCTATGCTCTGGCATTGACCTAGTGGCCTGTGCTAGCTCTTTGGTGCAAGACTCACTTTAATTTCCTCTTCCTTTTGTTCTTTTCACTCAGTCCTTCAAATTAGGGCTTTTCTCCCTCTCGTCTGATGTTCAGAGATCCCCCAAATTTTTCCACACAGTTGTTGCAATTTAGCACCTGAATAGTGATGGAGAACTGTGGGCCCAATCCTGTGAAGGGCTGAGCACCTTCAATTCCTGTTGACTTTAGCAGGAGTCACAAGTGCTTAGTCCTGTGAAGAACTGAGCCGGAGGTAAATATTTTTGTGGAGAGGAGGGAGCATAGTAAAGGGGTATGCTGCTGGGAAAAGGGGTGGGGTACTGATAGAGGGCAAAAGTGCATGACCTCATGCCCTGGAAGGGGGAATCTGAGAAGTGAGAGTATCTGAGGGGTGCCTGGTTTAAGGGGGTGGTTGGATGGTGGGTCACATCACAGATGTTGGACAGAAAATGGTAGAAGGGCCACTGCTACCAAAGATATTCAGAGGGGTGTTGCAGGAGTTGTCTAGAACAGTGGCTCTCTACCTTTCCAGACTACTGTACCCCTTTCAGGAGTCTGATTTATCTTGCGTATCTTCAGGTTTCACCTTACTTAAAAATGACTTGCTTACCAAATCAGACATAAATATACAAAGTGTCACAGCACATTATTACTGAAAAATTGCTGCCTTTCTTATTTTTACCATATAATTAATAAAATAAATCGATTGGAATATAAATATCATACTTACATTTCAGTGCATAGTGTATAGAGCAGTATAAACAAGTCATAATTGGTATGAAATTTTAGTTTGTACTGATTTTGCTAGTGCTTTTTACTAGCCTGTTGTAAAACTAGGCAAATATCTAGATGAGTTGATGTACCCCCGGAAGATCTCTGCATACCCCCGGGAGAATGTGTACCCCTGGTTGGGAACCACTGGTCTAGAAGGTGGGATGGCAGAGTATGGGCTGTTTCAGGGCTGGCCATGCTGAAGTGACAGAATCTGTAGGTGAGTGACTTGCACTGTTCTTCCTCTTTGGTAAGTTCTCTTGTGTTGGGGCTGCTAAGATCTGTGGCTGTACCATAGCAATATATCTGTTGCACATGCCGTGCACCCTTCTCGCCTAGCCCTGCCCACTAACCCTCCACACCCATCCCATTGGCTCACCATCAGACTAGCTCATAATCACCCCTCATTGGGAATAGCCTGTCAGAAGAGTCACATGATCTTACGACCTGTTTAACTTTCACTGTTTGGTAGCCTCTCTCAACCCCAGAGGTTGCCTTTCACCCATCAACATGCGCATATCCAAAGATGAGACAAAGGACCAGCCCCACAGAGTGTAGTCACAGGGATTCCAGTGTAGTTGGGGAGGCGGGAGTTCAAGAGTGAGTTGAAGTAGGAGAAGAAAGGCACTTGTGCAAGTCACTTGGTGCGACATGGAGGAACCCGTAGAACTGGGATGGGCAAAGGAGACAAATGCAGCAGGCAAGAGAGAGGCTAGCATGGAGCATCGGAACTGAGACAAGCTGTAAGTGAGGAGATCAATATTGTAGGTGGATTTGCTCATTTCAATATTGATAGATGACTTGCTATAAATTTTCACTGCAGTAAATCCTGTCTGGGTCTCTTTGCACACTCCCTTTGGCAGCTCATAGTTGTGCAAGGTGGAGCATAGCTGCTACACCATCCTGTAGGCTCTCCCCGAGTGTTCCCTCCCTGTGCCTGGTTTACTCCACTGTCTAGGTGAAAGGGGAATGGTCTTGCCTTCTCTGCTCGGTTTGGGGCAGCTTCCAGTCCCAAGGGTACTAAAGAAGGAGCAGTCCCTGGTCTCGGTCACATGGAAACTGGGGCTCCAATCCAGCCCCAAGTACATGCTCCCTTCAATGAGGTTACTTGCATGCTTAAACTTAGGGGTGTGCTTCATACATCGCTAAATCAGCGCCTAGGAACTTTCCTCTTTTCTTAAACTAAAATGCACATTTTGTTCATGGAATTATGGTGAGTATTTCTCAAGTTTAAAAATAAACCAAAAACAAACTATTAACCTTTTCATCAGATCTACTTACATTCCTCAACTGAGAAAACCCTGTGGGAATTTCTCACTCCCTGCTACTGTATCATCTTCAGCTGTAAACTATAAAGTGTTGGCCCTTTGGTTCTTATTCCCCCGCACGACAATCTTTTAAAATCCAAAGTGCCTGCTGATGCATAGAACAGCTTTCCATGACATGACACAGCCCCTATGATATTGACACACAGGAGCCTGAGGTAATGTTGTGAAGGTGACTCAACACCCACAGTCTGTGGTGGTTGTGCAAGTTATCTCAGTTGCATGACCTGAGCAGTTAGCCAAAATTTGGAGTCCTGTGTGTTGTTTCATTTAGGAGGAGAAAGGGATGATGGAGTCAGGTATTTTCTTGTATGCAATCCTGTTTATATATAAAGTCCTGTTTCCTTAAAAAGAGCAGGAATCAAAGAACAGGAGAGTTTCTCTGCTCACAGTTCCAAACCTCTTTCAGCCAGTTCTTGGCCACAAAAACCTCTCAACTTTTTCTCAGGGCCACTTTCCTGGTGCTTGCTCTGCCTGTGTCCTTGGTGGTTTGTCCTGCTCCTTCTTTGAGTTTTTCTGTCTTTCAGAGGCACACAAACTCCACCCAACAATATCCTGCCAAACCCCTCCACCAATATCTGCCTTTGTCTTGGGTGTTGATGCAATAGCGCCCACTGTCCAAAATGCAGGCACGTGTCAGCTATATAGTCTATACAGGAGCTTAATTGCTTTTTACATTGATCCTGAATGAAAGGCAGCTGTTGTGCACATCGGCTTCAACCTGGTATAAACCAGTCCATAACAGTAAGAAATGTGGAATTGCTTTTATGCCAATCTGCCTTTCATTTTCAGAACCCTCTAGTCTATGTACTCATTAGCCAAACATCAAGCTTCAGCCTGAGTCTGAAGTCTATACCGCTATTTCCAGTGCCGTGATGTAAGCAGAGTCAGGATGGGCTCCACCCTGACATCTGGTGGTGAGGTGTGGCAAGTAGTGGAAAAGAACTTCAGGGGCTGATCTCAATTTGCATAGGCACACCCACCCCGCCTAGAATGAGGCCATAACTGCCCAAATGGTCACTTTGGCTGTTGTGGGATCCCCAGTGTCTTTGTTATTGGGGCGGGAAGAGTAAATTGTTATTACCCTGATTATGGGAACTGTGCTTGGAACTGTACTTGGCCTTTTGTTATGATGGAGGGACTCACCATCAACTGAGTAGCACTCGCTAGGCAAGGGACATGGGTTCCAAAACTCTGTGAAGGGAGAGAGACTTGAGACAGGTATTAGTACCTGGTGGTGTGGGCCCCTTTGTGAGGGCCTGAAGCACCAATTGCACCTCTGTCTCTCTCCACTGTGGAATGTCAGAGCTAATTTTGGGTCTATTAAGAGTCTTGCTACGGGTACTGTGCTGCATTCACTTTGGCCTTATGGTGCACCAGCACTAAGGCCCCCACTACTATGAGCTGAAATCACTGAGAGCTGAAATCACTGAGCACTGTGTCAAGTAGTGGGGAGCCGGAAGATCTAGAGTGCAGTGGTGCTGTTCGTGAGACGGCGAGCTGTGCAGAGCGGAGCCGTTCGCGAGACGGCGAGCTGAGCAGATCTGTTCGTGGGACGGCGAGCTGTGCAGAGTGGAGCCGGTCGTGGTGGAGCGGAGCCGTTCGTGAGACAGCGAGCTGAGCAGAGCTGTTCGTGGGACAGCGAGCTGTGCAGAGTGGAGCGGGTCGTGGTGGAGCGGAGCCGTTCGTGAGACAGCGGCGTGTTTGTGAGACGACGAGCTGTGCAGAGGGAGCCGGTCGTGGTGGAGCGGAGCCGTTCGTGAGACAGCGGTGTGTTCGTGAGACGGCGAGCTGAGCCGAGCTGTTCGTGAGACGGCGAGCTGTGCCGAGCAGAGCCGGTCGTGGTGGAGCGGGGCCGGTCGTGAGACGGCGAGCTGAGCAGAGCTGTTCGTGAGACGGCGAGCTGTGCCGAGCAGAGCCGGTCGTGGTGGAGCGGAGCCGTTCGTGAGACAGCGTAGCAGAGCAGAGCCCTGTGGGGCAGTCAGCTTCAGGACACGTAAGGTACCCCTTAACTCTTTCCCCCCCACACAGGCACATTTTAGCCAGACTGGGGAGTAACACTCTGCAGATGAACTTTTGAACTCTGGGGCTGGACTTTTTTGGATTTTGGTGATTTGAGGATTGCTGGACTCAAGAGACGTTTGGGTTCTGGGACTCAAGAACCCGAGGGAAAGGATGTGGCCCAATTTTCTGGGGTGGGTCTTTGCTCATGGTTTGGTTAATGAACACTAGTTGTGGTGTTTTCCCAATTTAATGCTGATGTCGTTTACCTCATGTTATTAAAGATTCTCTACTACACCGAGACTCTGTGCTTGCGAGAGGGGAAGTATTGCCTCTTTGAGGCGCCCAGGGGGTGTGTAAGATTTTCCCAGGTCACTGGGTGGGGGCTCGAGCCAGTTTTGTATTTGCTTTGATGAGAGGGAACCCCTGTGTACTGAACCCGGCCCTTGCTGCTATCAACTTGGCCTGGCAGAAGGGTTACAGTAGCATGAGCCTAAGTCTGCAGACCGGGCTCTGAGACTTGCTGCTCCTTGTTTTGGCTGTGCAGACAATGCCCCATGAAACTGTCTGCTCCTCTGTTTACTTCTGCTTCTACACTTTGAGTCACCAGCTCTTTTCCCTTGATTGCCACTCTTTTCCCTTCTTTTTGTATGTGACAAAAGCCAGTTCTTGCCTCTCCGTAGATTTAAAGTGTGTGACATGTTTGCTAGTTCTGTCTTAAAACAGCAGGGGATTGAAAAGGTGGATCTAAATCATGGGTATCAAGACTTGAACCGTCCCAAACTTTGGACATGTTTACAACTAAGATTTTGATTTGACCGATTATGGAGATAGGATCCAATTTGGCTCATGATCCAGACTGAAACTTTCCTCAGATGTAAAGGTTTGGTTTGGGACCATCTTTCAGGACTAGTGAACATAATTTGTTTAAAAATTGCCAGTGACAAACAGTTGCCTAAAAGTACTATATTTCACTTTGTAGCAAGCTGTATTTTGCTTGAAGTGATGTTACCTATCTAAGGCCTGGTCTAGCCTGAGTGTGAGGGGGGGATCGATCTAAGTTATGCAACTTCAGCCACGTGAATAACGTAGCTGAAGTCGACGTACTTAGACCTACTCACCGTGGTGTCTTCACTGCAGTGAGTCGACTGCTGCCGCTTCCCCGTCAACTCTGCCTGCGCTTTTCACAGTGGTGGAGTACAGGAGTTGATGGGAGACCACTTTGGGGGTCGATTTATCACCTCTAGACTAGACACAATAAATTGACCCCTGCTGGATCGATCGCTGCCCACCGATCTGGCAGGTCGTATAGACATACCGTAAGGTACTTATATGAACCACATTACCATAATATCTGAGCATCTCACAGTCTTTAATGTATTAATCCTCAATGCCCCTGTAAACTAGGGAAGTGCTTTTACCCATTAAGTGTCTCAGTTCCCCAACTGTAAAATAGTCATAAGTGACTTTCCCAAGACCACATAGGGAAGTCTGTGGCAGAGGAGGGACTTAAATCCAGATCTCTTAGGTCTTAGGCTAGTGCTCTAAACACTGGACCATCCTTCCTATTTCCTTGGTGTATTGTCAATGCTTATTCACCCATACTTTAATCATAACTCAATGGGTTACACCCAAGTAAGAGCAGAGCGTGCACCATCATTTAACAACTAATCTGACCCTTAGATTGTTGGTTGCAACCATTCCCGTACAAAGGCTTTCAATACTTTTCATTCAACTCTATTATGGGTGTGGCTTTTAAGATGTTCTTTTATTATGGCTTTCAGATCAGTGCAGTTCCTCATGCTTACACACTTAACTGTAACTGTAAACCAGTGCTAGGGTCGCCAATTCTGGTTGGATGAATTCCTGGAGGCTTCATCACATGACATAATCTTTAATTAAAAATTAATCTTTAATTCATGGAGACTCCAGGGCAATCCTGAAGGGTTGGCAACCCTATAAACCACAGAAACAACTCCAGGATCCTGATAATCTTGTGCTACTCTTCTGGCATCACACTGTATTGTTCAAGTTGGAATGAAACTGCTCAGGAGCTGAAGGCCATGCAAAATGTTGCTTGAAAGGTAAAGGCAGCAATACTTTGGCTGCTTTCACTCAGTAAGGAAGCCGGGGTTTGGCCAGTCCTGACAGGGGTGCTGAACGGAGATAGCTCTGCCCCAATGCACTGCATGGTGGCTGTGGAGTTGTACAGTGGTGGAGTTTACATCTGTGCATATGTAGAAACCAGGGTTACATCCTCCTCTCCCATGTGGCTCATTTTTTGGTCAACTTGTTAGAATTGTACAAATTCTTTGTTAATTAAATACAGCTCATTAATTTCTAACCTGTAACATATTTCTGTCAAATGTGCCTGTTCCTTGGAGGGGCAAGAAGGTTGTGATGGCAATGTTCATATTCCAACTTGGCTGCATAGGGACCACTTTTCTGGCTGTCCTTAACAATATAATAGGGAAGATGTGTTGTGGTTTTTTTTAAACAAGTTATCTGTAAAGCTGAAGCAGACAACGTCTGTTCTTTTCCAATCTTCATGCTACTTTCCTTTGTCTTTTATCACTACCCCAGTTTATATTGAGGTACTGACAAGCCATGAAATATTCTAGCATCCCTGTAGTGAGAGCCATTGTTGTTGCTCTGTAGGCTCACAATGGCTCAGTGAGCAAGGTCATGCCGAAATCAGCCTTCTGGCTTTCTATTTTTAGAAGCTAGCTGTGTCAAAGGACAATCGCCTCACCTGGTGCTTGGAGACTTTCAAAACTCCCTGCTTTGCAGCTGTGATTCCAGACTTGTCAGGTGGCTCTGGGAACAGAACCAGAGCAGATCTTCCAAGGTCAGAGACATAAGCTGGCATTTCCTCACATTCTGCAATACCCGTATCCCAGCATGTAGGCTAGGCTTACCATAGCATCCCAGCACAGAGTTTTGTTGTGATAGCTGCTTTAACAGAAGTCCCCATCGTTGCAGGCACTAATGACTACATAATGGACCATGGCCAGAGTTATGCGTCTCAAGTTGTTGTGATGAATGTGAGCACAGTGAGGTAGGTTATCTGCTGGTCAAAGGCTGCAGCAAAAAGAGACTGATTCTATTTCTAATGAACAAACCAAGTAGAATTGCAAGTGGCAGATTAATTTATTTCCTCAAAAGGAAAACGTTTGCTTTGAAACTGGCTGTTCTAACGGGCTTTGCTATTGCGTAGCAGAGGCCAACTGGTTGTCCTA
The DNA here is from genome assembly GCF_965152275.1 of Natator depressus. Lineage (NCBI taxonomy): Eukaryota > Metazoa > Chordata > Testudines > Cheloniidae > Natator > Natator depressus. The sequence goes on from NC_134241.1 coordinate 97,355,373, forward strand.
ATCGGAATCGACTAAAACTATGAATTAATTATTTATTAATTACTAATCTCTGCAGTTGTGGGCTCCACCATGACATATTCATTTCTGATGGGGAATTAACTGCCCTGTGCAAAGATGAATGCCTATAACCACTTCCAGGCCAGTCTTATTTTGTGTAATAACCAACAAAGCTGTTTTAGCTATACTCTCAATACTGACGCAAAATTATACGGGGTGTGTGTGTGTGTATTACTTTTGTGTATTAGAGTGCATGGTTTGAAAAGATGCCATCGCATCATTAAGATGGCATCTACTTCAAACCGTGTGCTATAAGAAAGTGATAGACTGTGTATGGGGGTGTTATGAGAGAGACAAGGTGGGTGAGGTAATATCTTTTACTGGACCAGCTCCTGTTGGTGAGAGAGACAAGCTGGTCCAATAAAAGATATTACCTCACCCACCTTGTCTCTCTAAATTGATAGACTAACAGCCTTGCAGAGTAGCATGGAGTTAATGTTCTAAAACACCTAAATATTCCCAGAGGGCTTCTAGCAAGAGTTAGAATTCCTATCTAACTAGTAGATTCAGCTGTAAGCATCCCCATCCTAATGCTGAATAACATGAGGAAGATTTTCAACAACAATGTATGGATCATCATACTTATCAAGGAGGATATTGCGCTAAAATAATTCTAAAACTAACTTTTAATGGGCAGCATAACTCAATAGACTGGCTCATCTGATGGAATATACATTAGTTTTCCTGGTACCTTTATACACTGTCTGACATCTTTGAACCTTTTGTTGATCAATCAGAGGCCGATGACATTGTCTTTATTCAGCCAGTGTTTTGCTGTCCAAGGCTTTTTGTACTGCAGCATAACTCTCTGAAGCCTAAAAAAGGGTTTCTGAAAGCTTTATGGCTAAGTACTCTGTTTGTTTGCCATAACTTAAATTAAAACCTGTCAACTTATACACTACAACAGAAACTCCTAGCATATCTTGTAGTTTGAAGTGTAGATATAATTATTTTCTTTGAAGCTGTATAAGAAATGTACTTTAATTCACTGATTAAACGAGTAATGCCTAACAAAATTCTTAAAATCAGCATATGCACTTTGCATGCATGTGTCTGCTCCTGCACATATACAAAATGTATAGGGTAATAGCTTAGCCTTATTGGAGTCCAATGGAATTTCATCCCTAGCATCTACTGAATATGTGCTTTGGTGTGGCATAAAGGTTTTGTCATCATTCATTTGAAATGACCCTCTTCCCTGCTCCAATGTCGTTATATAAGCATGTGATGGTGTTGGCTGGTATACAAATCTAACCAGGATGACTGTTTACTCATGAGCAGGTTTCAGAGTAACAGCCGTGTTAGTCTGTATTCGCAAAAAAAAAAAAAAGGAGTACTTGTGGCACCTTAGAGACTAACCAATTTATTTGAGCATGAGCTTTCGTGAGCTACAGCTCACTTCATCGGATGCATACTGTGGAGTGTAACCATGAGTGAATTACGCAGTTCTTCCCAAACAAGTGCTGATAAAACCTTTCTATCACTATGCCATGGTGCATCCTGCCTGTGACTATAGGGATACCATCCTTGGCTATTGACTGGAGTTACTGACAGATTGAAATTAACAAAGTTTGGTCCCTTTTTTAAGAATTGAGAGAGATAAATGACTTCACGTTTAACACTTTAAGCCAAGACTTTGAATGCCTAATTAGCATTTAAAAGGCTCCTTGGCTAGGGAAACAGTCACCTTCAGGGTGAGGAAAAGGGAATGTTAAATTGTTTTGAAAGATTCACATGTCAGGTTGGGATAATAGATAATCTCTCTAATATCCTGGGACCAACATGGCTACAACAACACTGCAGAGGTCAGGATAAGGAAGATTTACATGTTAATAGGCTCTGTCAATATGGGAAGAAGCCATGGGATGGGGATAGTAGATAAATGTATATACCCATATGCCCCTTTAGATGTTATCACATAAGTTTGAGCAGGTCTATATGTCTTGGAATAAAATAAGAACTTACTAGACGTTTGCGACCAGAGAGAGGACACAGTCTGTGGCAAGTGCTAACCTTACTGTCAAAATATTACTACAAAGGATGTCTTCCTGCCTGGTATAGTAATGAGCAAGTTAAGACTTAACTCCTTGCTACCTAGGGAGTCCAGAGGAAAAAGAATTGGACATCAGGGGGAGGCTGTCTGATTCAGTGTATGCCATAGAGATGCTGGAACACTGAAAAGAAGCAAGAGAGAAAGGGAAAAGACCTGATGGAACATGCCATGAACATCTGAGCCCCAAGATTCAAGTGAATACCTGCTGAAATCACCTTAATCTAATAATAAAATAGTACTTTATCTGGTTAAGCTGATACCCAGTGTCAGGCTTTATCTGATTTCATACTGTCTGTTTTCTGTTTGATATGATTGTCTCTCACTTTTTCTTAGACTTCATTTTCACTGGGTCTTAAAGTGTTTTGCAATAAGTCAATGCAGCCTGTCCTTGTCTCTCCACCCCGAGGACAGACAGGAGGAGGAAAAGAGGTACCTGAACCTGGAGCACTCTGTCAAAGGCATGTGCCAAAGATCAGTGTGTCCCCATGGCGTTTGCCAAGTCACAAAAGCTCTGACTCCCATTAACTTCAGTGGATATTGGATCAGATCCTAATTGAGGCTGGTAAAGTGAATGGAGAAAGTTTGACAGGAATAGAAAACAAATAGTGATAAAAGGTTCCATTGTCTTGTATTGAGAAATACTTTACATTGGACATCCAGCGCTTAAGGAGATGGTTATTTCCCCTTTGTTAATATGCAAGGTCTAATAATCTTGCTAAATGTTTTTGCAGGATTATCCACTTTTGATCATTCAGCCTAACCAAGGCGTTTGTGCCTCCTGAGAGGATGTTAGTGATGTCAAGAATTTTTTAAATCAAACAATTTTGCTTGGCCAGAGAGATCCATGGAAATCCAATCTTCAACTGACATGTTAAACTTTGTTTCCTTTCAGTAGCAGTGAGAATCTGCTCCAGGCAAATCTGGGCATTATAGAGGAACTAAAACAAACAAAGTGGAACCAATCCTAAATATATTTGTGTCTAGATTCCAGCAGACATTATGTCTTTCTTTATTTTATGGGTTGCTTTTATATCCCTATCAGATTTTTGGGGGGTAAATTTACAAGGGTTTTTATTAATCTTTCTTAACTTGTTGATTCTTTCACTTATACTAATGCTGCCTCTTGCTCCACTACTTTAATTTTAAAGACAGTGAGTGATTTACAACTGTATTTCTTGTAGTAGGGTTTTTGTGCTCCAAACTCCTGAGAATGCAAAAGAAAACAACGTAAAACAGCATATGCAGATAACAGCTGGATTTTTTTTTGCAAGCTGTATAGGGTCTATGTGAGGGACTTCAGAGGGTGATCCTGCACCCACTGAAGTCAATGAGCGTTTTGCCACCTAATTAAATGGGAGCATGATAGCATTGCTAGGGCTAGTCTACATTTGAAGGATTACAGTGGCAGAGCTGCACTGATGCAGCTGCACCACTGTAGTGCATCTGGTGGAGATGCTCTAAGCCGATGGGCGAGAGTTATCCCGTTGGCATAATAAAACTGCTTCCATGAGAGGTGGTAGCTATGTTGATGGGAGAAGCTCTCCCACTGACATAGTGCTGTGCACAGTGGTGCTTAGGTTGGTGCAACTTACGTCGCTTAGGGGGTGGCTTCTTCACACCCTTGAGTGATGTAAATTATACTAACAGAAATGTTAGTGTGTACAAGCCCATAGATTACTCCTGGGGGAATTATGCGCCAAAAATTAAATTCTGTGCACAATATTTTCATATTCTGCATATTTTGTCAAAATAACACAATATAATCACACCAGTTTCAGTTATTTTTGGTCATTTATTTCAAAATACCTGTCAGCAAGTATGTCTATAACAATACAGACAGCAAAAAAGATTCAGGAAATGTTTTTTGGCAAATCAATTACTTACTAGGCATATTAATACAGAACTCTGAGTAGTAATTCATTTAAACTATAATACAGAACCGTATTTCCCACATCCCTCAGAAGCAGTGCAAAGGCTTGGGGGAGTCATGGGTAATGGAGGAGCTGAGGGACAGGGAGGTAATTGCTGGGAGGGAACCTGCGTGTGAACTTGGATGGTTGTTGGGTATGGGTGGGAAGAGTATGGAACAGGTGTTTTTGGGAGAGTGGGGAGGGATTGTTAGGGTGCTTCCCCTATGTGGACCTGGCTGACTCCTAGCATCTCTCATTTAGTCAGTCAAGTCTGCCCCTGTTCCCATGTGTCTCTACACCCCCAGGTGTCCTTGCACCCCCTGTCCATGTGTCCCTCCACCCTCACTCAGACATCCACTCCCCCATCCCCATGTGGCCCTGCACCCCTCCCCTTGTCCCCATGTGTCTCTGTGCCCCCACTCAGCCACCCCGCAGACCCATGTTGCCCTGCACCTCTGTCCCCCTGTGCCTCCACTCCCATTCAGCCCCTGCCCCAGTCTGTCCTCCTCCACTAGGCCTTATGAGCCCCTGTCTGTGACCCCCCAGCAGCCCCATGCTGTCTGTCTCCCCATAGCCCCAGTCTCCTGACCTGGCCCAACAGGCATTGTGAATAAGGTAGTCTCTTTCTCTTCCCTAGCTGGATGGGAGCTGCTGCTCTGTATTAGTGTCATAGGGCCTTCTGGTGGAGAAAAAGGCATAACTGCAGCAACTTTCTGGCAAAAGCTTTTTTCTGTGCAAAAAATATGCACTGCTCAATAATTTTGCATATGTGCAGTGGTGCAAAATTTTCCCAGGAGTGGTTGATGAATATAAATACTGGACCAAATCCTGCTCACCTTATTCATGCAAGTAATCATATTAACTTCTATAGAGCTAACTCATGTGAGTAAGGAACACAAGATTAGGCCTGCCCTTAGATACGTAGCTTGTCATATTGCTGCACTGCTTCAATGCTGCCATAGTAAAAGTTGTTTGTGTTCTCACTATTAAATGGGATACAGAATAATTCACCGCAGGTTGCAACATTTGAATTACATTGGTAACACTTGATAGCTGAAGTTTAATTTGTCTGTTCCTATGATCTAAAACAGATCTTTTTCTGCAGTAGTGTGAATGTGTTTGGTGATTAAAGCCAATCCTGCTCTTATTGATGGATCTAAAATACCAGGTTTTCCAAGAGCAAGCTAAATATTGATCCAGCACATTATAATGGCTTCAGCTGTGACAACGCAGAAAAACAATGTATTGGAGTATTGAAAAGATATTTCGTGTTCTATCTTTTTTTCCCTTTGAAGTGGTAGTTTGTCTCTGTGAGATTAAATTTTGGCTAATGCAATGAAAATGTCAAGAGCATCCCAAACAGACACACTTATACATTGCAAAATCAGAGTCAATGTGTGCTCTTAATTTGCATCTCAGACATTCCATTCTTGCTAGCCTAAGGAATAATTTGCCAAAGGGACAGTGTATAAGGATCATTATTTGGTCTGGTCAGCCTCATAGGCGCAGAAGATACATAGGCATATGGACCAGGCCTACTTCCTTAATGATCATAATGTTGGTTGCAGAGGACCTATAAACAATCTTTCTGTGACTTTCCAGAGCAAGTACAACCAGGACAATCAACTTCTGCTGTGTTCTTTCACTGCTTTGTGCAGGTTTTCTTCCACATTTGTGTTGTCAGCCAGATTTGCACAGAACTATTACAGTGATAATGAAGATGCCAGTTATCATGGGACACAGCCCTCATCGCTAGACTGGCGCCTCCTCTTGGTCATGCTGGGGATCAGCTTGAGGCCGACACCTATGGTCTGCATACCGGCACTCTGTCTCTGCTCCTGCCTATGGCTCCTCTCTCAGCTCTCCGAACCGCAGCCTCCTCTTCTTGACTCAGCTCTCCGGCTAGGTCATCTGTGTTTCTCCCAACAGTCCAGCCACTTCTCCAGTGGCAAGTTGGGGGGACCTGGGCACACCCACTACTCCAGGCCCCAACCCAGGGACCCTGTAAATAGCAGCCTCCTGCTGCTCCTCTGTAACCTTGGTCAATGCAGCTCTATTTCCCTGGGCCACTTCCCCATGGCCCCAGCACCTTCTTTGCCCTCACCTCAGGGCCTCAGCTGCTCAGTCCCAGGAGCCAGCCACTGGTCTGTCCAAGGTGCTTACAGTTCTCTCAGCCCTCCAGAGAAACAGTCCTTCCTCCCTGGGCTCTCAGCAACAACTGAACTCGACCCTGCAGCTCGCTTTTTATATGGGCCTGCTGGACCCCAAATGGCTGTTCCTCACAGCCCCTCTCCTATTGGCTACTTCCCATGCAGCCACTCCAGGTCTCTGTTAACCCCTTCTCTGCCAGCATCATCACACGACTGAAAACTATTCTGGGGAAATTGTTAATATGTATATACAGTGGCTGATTATGAAGAACTCATCATTCATTGTGCTAAGGGTGCAAAGATAGTCTAGAACACAGAAGCAACATTGATTATTCTCAATCAAGGCCTCAACCTTGCAAACACCCAAGTAAATGTACCTGGCTGAGTAGGCTCGTTCCCTTCTGTGGTGTTACATGTGGGTATAAGTGTGCAGCATTGGAACCCAAGACTTGAAATGTTTCACTGTAAAAGCAAGCTGTACGAAGTAGTGGGCTGGCTTGCAAAGAAAATACCTTTTGTTAATCAGATAAAAAGTGAGAGCTGTAAAAAAGCAAGGACACAAGTTAGAGATGATCAAAAATATAAAGCCTCAAACTCAAATGTTTTAATCCACATTCTATAACCTTGAGGATATTTGGTGATTTTTTTTTTAAACAGTTTAAAAACAACTGATTGTCATTTTGAGTTAGACTCTTCTACATCGCTCTGGCAATGTAAAGAGGTGTTAATGTAGGTGTAAGTTACATTTATAGCCACTACAAGGCTCCTTTACACTGGCAGGACAATATAAAGAGGCCTTAGAGGTAATGATAATCAGGCCCAATATATTTTTGCTTCTCTGTTTATTGCAGTGAAGTTTTTGTGCAATAGAAAAAAATCTTTATGGATGAGGGAGATTTAATAGAGATTGGTCTCTTATGGTGCTAATGTATTGCTTTTAACATCTTATTTATATGATTGGTGTCCTAATTTGTGTCCTTGAAATAGTTTTTTTTTTCATCATTTTCACTTTGTCTGAAATGCATATTCCCAGCAAAATGCAAAATTCTGAAGCCAGGAGGCAAAATCACCTTCCCTCTGCTGTGAGGCATAGAGGGGAGGAATGGAGAAGAAAACCTACCAGATGGCTCAAACTATATGAGTGGGGACAAAGAGGGTCCAAGCAGCATCATACTTTTCTTCTGACTCCACAGAAATAAAGGTAGGGGTGTGTGTGTGTGTGTGTGTGTGTGTGTGTGTGTGTATGGGCAGGGGGGCACTATACAAGGCATTATATCCATGCTAAGACATATGAAAACTTCTACAGGAATTAGTGCTGCTAGGGGCAAGTTCAACCCTGTCTCCTGCATCCGCTTCGTGCCCTGGGGAGGAGGCTTGATGGAGAGTCTGTAAGATAGGGTCTGAGAAGGAGCTGGCTCACTACTAACAGCTCCTTGTGGCCAGGTGTGGCGTAGCAGCTCTCCCCATCAGGTACCTCCGGTTGATGGTTGCCCCAGCGGTCTGCCTCATTCTGTGATGTGGCCCTCCAACCAGATCACTTCTAAGTCTCCTCCCTTCCAGGGTAGTCAGTGAACAAAACCAAGGGGAATTAATGCAAATAAACACAGTTCACAGGTAATAGAGAGGAATGGTTCCCTCTGAAGGTGCCTCTGCATTTGGGCCTCCTTTTCCTCAGGCAGGGGCTGTCAGGCAGCAGTTGACTGGGGAGCTTCTGCCTTCAGTCAGCCCGCTCTTCAGGACCTGGGGGCTGAAGATCTGCTCTCCACCCCAGTCAGCTGTTTTTCTTCCTCTTAAACTGCTCCCTCCAATACTGATATTTCACACAGGTAGGCTGGGGCGGAGCCAGGAGAACCCACATTAGCTCATTAACCCCATGTGGTCCAGAGTTCAGTATACCCCATCACAAATCTTTAGTTTGCTGGACAATAGAATTCTAGAAGATCCACAAATTACATGTTCCTGGGCAGAGTTTTTAAAAATAATTTGGCTTGTTGCTATGAAAAACTGGCCTCCTGCAGCTTTGCAGAGCAAATGTACAAATCTGCAGCTGTACGGAGGCTCTTTCATGGTTGATGAATACCGCAATTTGCTCATGCACATTTGTTTTTCATAACATCTACAAAGCTGGCTGACAGCTCATATAATTTGCGAGGCTGCCATTTTAAAAGTTTGCTTTTGAACACATGGCTTGGTGGTTTCACTCTTTTTAAAAAGAAGCTTTTTGCAGGTGTCTTTTCCATCAATACAACATTCTCCAGCTTTGAATGAAATCGGAGGATGGAAATGAAGCAAAAGTTCAAAGGGACTGGTCCAAGTTTCTAAATTTGTTGGTCAAAATGTCCCTGCTGTCTTTGTGCAATATTTCTCAATGCTTTCATGGGGTTTTCATACACTGAGAAATTATATCTTGTTAGAACATGTGTTAAAACTTTCAGTGTGGCCAAGGACTGTCGTGGTTAACCCTAGAGCCCATCCTAGCATTAATCAATAACCCACCCTAGGAATGATTGTCAGCAGCTGACAATGGTAAGCAGGATAGTCTTTGTCTGTACTAAGTGATAAGCCATGTTTTGCAATATTTTAGTTAAACACGTGTTCTTACACAGTGTAATTTCCCAATGTAGACAAGGCCATATCATACTATGAAAAATAGTTACAAGAGAGAGAAATATTGTGGAATACAGACATGTCTCCCTCCTGCAAACCATTACTGGGCACAGAATAAGATGAACTATACCTCTCTTGATAAGTAGTCCTTGAAAAAGACCACACAGTATTTTGCCCTTCCTGTTGCATTTAATAGTGAAAAATAATCAAACCATTTTCTTTCATTCTATCCCTTGCTTAATGCTAGAAGTAGACATCTAAGTGGAACATCAGTGAAATATCATTGTTTCAAAGCAAAGCATTGCAGCATCAGCTGTTTGGTTGCCCCATTGCAGGAATTAGCATATTGTTTTCAAGATTTCAGGATATGGCAAATTTCTCTGAAACCCTCCCCCACCCCTTCTTTTCCTCTCTCCCCACTCTTGCATTATTGTTTACTAAACAGCCATCAGCGCTTTCTGCATTGGTGATACTGTGACTGAATAAACACTGCCACAGATGCAGGGTGTTTTATTTGACTCTGTCTGTATTGACTCAGCACCATGGCAGCTGTTCTTTTCAAACAGCTTTGTCTTTGAGGCTTGGCCTTGGGAAGTAGTGGGGGAGGGAGGGCAAAAAAAGGGCATCAGATGACTTTGTGAACACAAGAGCCCACTAAGCATTGAGTAAATTGTGCATCAGTGGTACCCATTACCTCAGAGGATGTGTTTGGGTGAGGGTAGGAATGAAATGAGAGCTTGAAAGCTTTAATGTCATGCCCAGATTTTAATAATTGATGTGCTTATAGGGCACCGTACATTCTAAGATTTGAAAGCACTTTGGAAACATTAACGAACTGGAGCTCACAACCTCATGTGCGGTGGGAGACGTATCATGCCCACTTTACAGATGGGAAATGCAGGCATATAGAGATTAAGTAGCTTGCCCTCCATTGCACAGAGTCTGTGGCAGAGGCAGGAATATAAACCAGGGGCTGAATTCAGCTCTGACATAAGCAGACATACTGTAATTCCCATGGACTTTGCTTTGCAAAGCCCAAGAGCATTTGGGTCAGGGTAAGAATGGACTATTAGTTAGGTCTGCTGAGGTGATTTTTTTCAGCTGGAATCCCATTCATCTCAGTTTGCTCTCTGAAGTGCTGTTGTTTGTCTCCCCAACATTGTGCTTTCTCACCAAGGCAAAGACAAGTAGCCCAGGCCTTGTTGAAGACTACTGCTCTTAACGCTGGCAAGCGTACCACTTCATCCATATGCTGCCTGAAACCTTTAAAAGTGTCCTCTATATCTAAGTATCAAAGGGGTAGCTGTGTTAGTCTGTGTCACTGGACTCCTCGTCTCCGTATCTAATAAACAATTGCTTTCTTCTGCTGGGCTTTCATTTGCTTTCTGTTATTCATCTTATGAATATGTTTAGCCTCCTTCAAACAAGGATCCTCCTTCATGCACATGTTTCACTGGTATTGTCTCGATTATTTTCCTCTTAAATATTTCCAGATGGGGGTAGAATTGCCCCAGAATTGGTAAAAAGCCTGCCACATGCTGAGAGCCATGGAAGTCCTCTTCTGTCCCCTTTGTCCTTTGCCACCACTTGTACCTGTTCCTTTTCATCCTGCAGGGAATATCTGTCAGGCAATGGTATGTCTCCACCTAGCAGAAAGCATGGCGTTGAAGAGAAGTGTCAGGCATAGCTGCAATAAAGATACCAGTCAACCCACATCTTGCTCAGATAAGAAAGCAATGACAATGCTTGCAAAGACAAATCTCCCACAACAGGGAGAGGGGAAGAGTTAGTCTGTGACAAACAGTGACAGGTAAATAATTTCCCCTTTTTTCTTTATTGTGTGTCACTACTTCTCCAATTCTGCAAACGAACATCCTGAGCGAAAGGCAGCAGATATGCCCAGCAGAGCCTACTGCAGGGAGGATGTAGGGATACTTTATCTGGCCTCTTGAAGCACTCTTCAGGCAATCTACCATGATAGTCTCCCTCCTCTGAAGACATGCTGTCCCTCAAGGCAGTTGGTAGGAGTCTACTCAGCACCCAAATTACATTACCTACTTTGAGAGGTGTCAACCTGCGGCCCACTTTTTCTTAGATAGTTGCAAAAGATGCTCTCTTATTGCAACAGACAAACACATGCTGGTCAGTAGGGGAAGTGCCAGACAAATCGCCCATAGCTCCGAAACACTAATGCTGAGGTGCTGATCATATAGGGGATCATATAACATTTTCCCCCTTCTTTGGAATGTAAGTATTCAGAAGATGAATAGAATTCTCTAGCAATGTATTTCTGCATTCAGCACCAGCTACCTGTGACAAGTCTGCCAAGGAACTGAGAGAGAGCTTTCAACTTTTTCTCAGACTCCTAACTATAAGCCTAGCCTAAAAGGATCTCTTAAGTATCAAGCACTTTGAAATGAAATGCTCAACAGCTTTCAGCCTTCCTGTCTCTAAAGTCACTTGTTCCATCTCATGAGTGCCAGAGTGGCAGAGCAATGTTCCAAGAATGCCACATTCCTACAAATGCTCTTTTCACCGCACCTCTGCTGCATGAGAATAGAACCTCCAAAATAAAGCTTCCAATTCTTACTTTCCTGCCATATGGTAAGTACCTGAGAAGAACTGTCGCCCTTTACTGGAAACAGTTGGCATCAATGCCATGGCACTGCCAATAACATTTTCTACAATTTCTTTCCAAACTGCCAGATCTTGTCTCCACTGCCTTGTTATCCTGATGAAACGATGACATCCTTCCATCCCTGCTGTGTATGCAGCCAAATGGCATAAGAACACTTGTCTATACAAGTAACTGAATGCAAAACTGAAATGGCCAATTAATATCTGCATCTGGCTCACACTGTCTGCAGAGGACAGCTATGCATGCACCAGCATCTCTGAAGGTTTTATATATTGTATATAGAGAAAAGGAGGACTTGTGGCACCTTAGAGACTAACAAATTTATTAGAGCATAAGCTTTCGTGAGCTACAGCTCACTTCATCGGCTGCATTCAGTGGAAAATATAGTGGGGAGATTTTATATACATAGAGAACATGAAACAATGGGTGTTACCATACAGACTGTAACAAGAGTGATCAGGAAAGGTGGTTACCAGCAGGAGAGCGGGGGGCGGGGGGGAACCTTTAGTAGTGATAGTCAAGGTAGGCCATTTCTGGCAGTTTACAAGAACAGTAGGAGGGGAAATAAACAAGGGGAAATAGTTTTACTTTGTGAAATGACACATCCACTCCCAGTCTTTGTTCACGCCTAAGTTAATTGTATCCAGTTTGCAAATTAATTCCAATTCAGCAGTCTTTCGTTGGAGTCTGTTTTTGAAGTTTTTTGTTGAAGAATTATGTGTGTGTATGTGTGTCTGTGTGTGTATGGGCTGGGGGCACTATACAAGGCATTATATCCATGCTAAGACATATGAAAACTTCTACAGGAATTAGTGCTGCTAGGGGCAAGTTCAACCCTGTCTCCTGCATCTGCTTCATGGCCTGGGGAGGAGGCTTGATGGGGAGTCTGTAGGATAGGGTCCTTGCATACAGACAGCCCCCCAACCATGCCCCTCTGCCATGTACATTGGCCAAACTGGACAGTCTCTACGTAAAAGAATAAATGGACACAAATCAGACGTCAAGAATTATAACATTCAAAAACCAGTTGGAGAACACTTCAATCTCTTTGGTCACTCGATTACAGACCTAAAAGTGGCAATTCTTCAATAAAAAAAACTTCAAAAACAGAGTCCAACGAGAGACTGCTGAATTGGAATTAATTTGCAAACTGGATACAATTAACTCAGGTGTGAATAAAGACTGGGAGTGGATGTGTCATTTCACAAAGTAAAACTATTTCCCGAGGTTTATTTCCCCTCCTACTGTTCTTGTAAACTGCTGGAAATGGCCCACCTTGATTATCACTACAAAAGGTTCTCCCTCCCGCTCTCCTGCTGGTAATAGCTCACATTTCCTGATCACTCTTGTTACAATCTGTATGGTAACACCCATTGTTTCATGTTCTCTGTGTATATAAAAAGAAAAGGAGGACTTGTGGCACCTTAGAGACTAACCAATTTATTTGAGCATGAGCTTTCGTGAGCTACAGCTCACTTCATCGGATGCATACTGTGGAAATTGCAGAAGACATTATATACACAGACACCATGAAACAATACCTCCTCCCACCCCACTCTCCTGCTGGTAATAGCACCCACCCCACTCTCCTGCTGGCAATAGCTTATCTAAAGTGATCATCAAGTTGGGCCATTTCCAGCACAAATCCAGGTTTTCTCACCCTCCGCCCCCCCACAGACAAACTCACTCTCTTGCTGGTAATAGCCCATCAAAAGTGACCACTGTCTTCACAATGTGTATGATAATCAAGGTGGGCCATTTCCTGCAGAAATCCAGGTTCTCTCACCCCCTCACCCCCCTCCAAAAACCACACACACAAACTCACTCTCCTGCTGGTAATAGCCTATCCAAAGTGACCACTCTCCTTACAACCTGCATGAAAATCAAAGTGGGCCATTTCCAGCACAAATACAGGTTTTCTCACACACTTCCCCCCCCCCCACAAACTCACTCTCCTGCTGGCAATAGCTCATCTAAACTGACCACTCTCCCCACACTGTGCATGACAATCAAGGTGGGCCACTTCCAGCATAAATCCAAGTTTAACCAGAACGTCTGGGGGGGGGGGGGGAAGGAAAAAACAAGGGGAAATAGGCTACCTTGCATAATGACTTAGCCACCCCCAGTCTCTATTTAAGCCTAAATTAATAGTATCCAATTTGCAAATGAATTCCAATTCAGCAGTTTCTCGCTGGACTCTGGATTTGAAGTCTTTTTGTTGTAAGATAGCGACCTTCATGTCTCTGATTGCGTGACCAGAGAGATTGAAGTGTTCTCCAACTGGTTTATGAATGTTATAATTCTTGACATCTGATTTGTGTCCATTTATTCTTTTACGTAGAGACTGTCCAGTTTGACCAATGTACATGGCAGAGGGGCATTGCTGGCACATGATGGCATATATCACATTGGTGGATGTGCAGGTGAACGAGCCTCTGATAGTGTGGCTGATGTTATTAGGCCCTGTGATGGTGTCCCCTGAATAGATATGTGGGCACAGTTGGCAACGGGCTTTGTTGCAAGGATAGGTTCCTGGGTTAGTGGTTCTGTTGTGTGGTATGTGGTTGTTGGTGAGTATTCGCTTCAGGTTGGGGGGTTGTCTGTAGGCAAGGACTGGCTTAAATAGAGACTGGGGAGTGGCTAAGTTCTCCCTTGAGTTCATGTTCTTCACCAAAGCCAGCTACCTCCAGAGCTTGTCAAAAATCAGGGTGAAAAGGAAAGGAGTACTTGTGGCACCTTAGAGACTAACCAATTTATTTGAGCATAAGCTTTCGTGAGCTACAGCTCACTTCATCGGATGCATTCAGTGGAAAATACAGTGAGGAGATTTATATACACACAGAACATGAAAAAATGGGTGTTATCATACACACTGTAAGGAGAGTGATCACTTAAGATGAGCTATTACCAGCAGGAGAGCGGGGGTGGGGGGAAGAAAACCTTTTACAGTGATAATCAAGGTGGGCCATTTCCAGCAGTTAACAAGAACGTCTGAGGAACAGTTCGGGGGAGGGGGAATAAACATGGGGAAATAGTTTTACTTTGTGTAATGACTCATCCACTCCCAGTCTCTATTCAAGCCTGAGTTAATTGTATCCAGTTTGCAAATTAATGCCAATTCAGCAGTCTCTCGTTGGAGTCTGTTTTTGAAGTCTTTTTATTGTAATACTGCAACTTTTAGGTCAGAGATCGAGTGACCAGAGAGATTGAAGTGTTCTCCAACTGGTTTATGAATGTTATAATGCTTGACATCTGATTTGTATCCATTTATTCTTTTACGTAGAGACTGTCCAGTTTGACCAATGTAGATGGCAGAGGGGCATTGCTGGCACATGATGGCATATATCACATTGGTAGATGTGCAAGTGAAGGAGCCTCTGATAGTGTGGCTGATGTGATTAGGCCCTATGATGGTGTCCCCTGAATAGATATGTGGGCACAGTTGGCAACGGGCTTTGTTGCAAGGATAGGTTCCTGGGTTAGTGGTTCTGTGGTGTGGTTGCTGGTGAGTATTTGCTTCAGGTTGGGGGGCTGTCTGTAAGCAAGGACTGGCCTGTCTCCCAAGATCTGTGAGAGTGATGGGTCATCCTTCAGGATAGGTTGTAGATCCTTGATGATACGTTGGAGAGGTTTTAGTTGGGGGCTGAAGGTGGCGTTCTGTTATTTAATTTGTTGGGCCTGTCCTTTAGTAGGTGACTTCTGGGTACTCTTCTGGCTCTGTCAATCTGTTTCTTCACTTCAGCAGGTGGGTATTGTAGTTGTAAGAATGCTTGATAGAGATCTTGTAGGTGTTTGTCTCTGTCTGAGGGGTTGGAGCAAATGCAGTTGTATCGTAGAGCTTGGCTGTAGACAATGGATTGTGTGGTGTGGTCTGGGTGAAAGCTGGAGGCATGTAGGTAGGCATAGCGGTCAGTAGGTTTCTGGTATAGGGTGGTGTTTATGTGACCATCGCTTATTAACACCTTAGTGTCCAGGAAGTGGATCTCTTGTGTGGACTGGACCAGGCTGAGGTTGATGGTGGGATGGAAATTGTTGAAATCATGGTGGAATTCCTCAAGGGCTTCTTTTCCATGGGTCCAGATGATGAAGATGTCATCAATATAGCGCAAGTAGAGTAGGGGCGTTAGGGGACGAGAGCTGAGGAAGCGTTGTTCTAAGTCAGCCATAAAAATGTTGGCATACTGTGGGGCCATGCGGGTACCCATAGCAGTGCCGCTGATTTGAAGGTCTACATTGTCCCCAAATGTGAAATAGTTATGGGTGAGGACAAAGTCACAAAGGTCAGCCACCAGGTTTGCCATGACATTATCGGGGATACTGTTCCTGACGGCTTGTAGTCCATCTTTGTGTGGAATGTTGGTGTAGAGGGCTTCTACAGCCATAGTGGCCAGGATGGTGTTTTCAGGAAGATCACCGATGGATTGTAGTTTCCTCAGGAAGTCATTGGTGAAAAGTGTGTCTGCTCTTTCTCTGTCTTGGTCCCATTCATTAGAACAGTGCAGAGGATATTTTTTTTTAAGTGAGCTTCTCCTCCGCCTGAAATACTAATTGCATTATGCTGGGAGGATGGGGCAGTGGTTTCTTCATGGAAAAAAAATAACTGGACTCCAGCTCTCCTTACTGAGGTTCTTTAGCTCTCCTACATTTTTCTTTAGTTATGACTACTACAATGTTTAGACTTTAACCTGCGAAAATGTTATCACTGAAGTCTCTGCATCTCGAACAGTGGCCACTTAATCAGAGGAATTTTTATCACCACGCTGCCTACATGTTACTCTGCATGGGTGTCAACGATGAGTATTTTAGGGTACTTGATCTGACAATGAACAAGACTGCTAATATGAGCAAAATTTTGGGTGCTTTAGTAAGGATGTAGAAATTCTGCTCCCTGCATTTAGGATTATAAAATGGTATAAACGAGGAAGGGTGGTCTTGGTCTAGAGCCCAGGAGTGTGAGGTGGGTGATCTGTGTCCTATTCTTGGCCGTACCACAAGCTGGCAGGAGAAGTCACTCTGCCTCTCTGTCCCTCAGTTTCCCTCTCTGTGAAATGGGGATAATATCAAGTAGTCATCTCTGTATAGTCAGTGTTTACAAAGTGCTTTGAGCTCCTCCAGTTCCAGGTGCTGTGGAAGTTAAGTGTTACTTTGTGCCAGTTTGAGCATCCAAATGTAAAACTTGGACTTTCTATTAGTGTTCCATGCTTAAATATTATGCTCCCATGTTTAAAAGCTTAGTTCTAGACTCAGATGTTTGCAAGAAACACAGAATACCTGGGGAAGGAGAAGGATTTAACCTGATTCTGATTTCAGCTGCTCTGATTTTACACCTGCTTAACTCCATCAAGTTCAATAGTGTCCTGATTGCGATAATTTCCTGAGACAGGAATCAGTCCCATTCTATATCAGAGGTGCTATGATAATACAAATAAAAACATAATATATTGTATGTCTCTAGAAGGGAAAAAAACCAAACCCTTCTGAAGTCTGTAAAATGAGCGTCCTTCTAAATTTCTGCCAATAGATGTCAGCAGTTGCTTTTGAAATAGCAAGAGACCCTGATGATAAATGAATATATTTGTTCCCCTCCAAACTTCTATGCAATATAAAAAACATTTGGCCAAAAATCACTTTAGAATAGTGTAAAGTTCAGCCAATGGGGAACATGTGCAGCCCCATTTCCTCTGTTTTTATTTTTTTGAGTGGGGCAGTAGAAAATGCACAGTAATTCAATTTTAAAATAACAAATAACATGTTACTGTACTTGATTTAGTTTATTTTTTTAAATGTGTCCTTTTTTAGCTACTCCAGGTTTGGGGATATTTTGAGCCACATTTCAGCTCATTGGAACGCTGTTTTGTAGCTTTTAAAACGTGAGAATTTTTTCTTTTAAATGGTAGAATAATACATTTATTTGTGTGTGTGTGTGTGTGTGTGTGTGTGTGTTCCATTAGGTAAAACAGCTGGTAAGAATGTCTGTATAGTGTGGTGTACATTGTTCTAAGACATTGATCTCTCTGTAAAACAAAAGACACTATCACATACATTTTGTAGCATTGAGGGTTTCTCCCCATTATGTAGAGTTCTTTTTTAAAGAAGTTTGATGTTACAGGCTAGATTCTGCTCACCTCTTACCCCCTGTGTAAATCAAGAGTAATTTCACGGAGGCAGGAAGTGGTACGCCAGTGTAAAACCGTTTCAGTGGGATCAAAACCAGGCCCAGAATGTCTTTTGGTAGCAATCTTGTCCTTTCTCATCGTTTTGTTTCTCGCAGAGCTGCGATTAACATAACCTCTTCTGCTGTTCTTCTTTGTCCTTGAACCAGTGTCATAAATGAGGTTTACAGAGCCCTCTGATGAATCTGTTCGTTGTAGCTGCAGATTTGATAGGGGAAGCTCATGCCCATTATGTTGGAATTATGCCCCCCCCCCCCCGATATTGGTTATTTAAAAAAAAAAAAAAAGTAAACTGGGCTGTGGTGTAACTTTTATAAAACACATTAGGATTCTCTACAATCTAGAATATATTCCTTAGCCGACAACAACATTTTTAAAGTGCCAATCTCATTAAAAATATAAGAGTCAAACTGAGCAAACGGCAAAAATTGGTCTCTTAAAAATTATTTAATTTTCTTTTTAGGGATATTGCACTGACCCTTTTCTTCTTTCTGTGTGCAGAGAAAGACCCTACTCAGGTAGGTCATGCCAGTGGCCAGCTGGGGCAGCGGGGATACCTGAAAAGGCTGGCTGCCGCAAGGAGTCAAGTCTTACTTTAGGATATGTTCAATGGTTCCTGAGTGCCTGTGTAAAGTTGTATCATTACATTAATTGCAAATCTCTTGTTTTCAGGTGTTTATAATTTGGCTGCCGCCATGAAATGTGTTCTACTGAGTAAACTGTATGTTGGCTGGGTGGGTGGTGGGGAGTGTGTGTGTGTGTGTGTGTGTGCGTGCGTGCAGGGAACAGTTAAAATGACAAATTCTTACAGACTGGTTTGATGGAAGCAAAAACCTACATATAACTCCTAGGCTTTTAACACAAAATAATTATTACAGTCAAGAAATTGGGTTTGAAGGCTAATACCGCATTTGTAACTCATACATTTGTGCCTTTTAAAAACAGTTTTTTGCATGAATACAGTCAAGCGCTTTGGGCCTTTAATGTGGGTTTACATATTTTCCAGGACATCACTTGAACTAATTAGTACAAATCAGAGGTCAGATCTGTGGGAGACTCTTTTGCGGTACAGCATTGCATTATATGGCATTTCTTTATTCTACTGTTCCTGTATTCTGATTTTTTAAAATATTTTCATTAAATAAATATTTTTGCAAGTAGGAGGAATTTAAATGAAATCCCTCTCTGTGAAATATGTATATTGCTAATTGACCAGTTTCTTCCTGGAAGAGATTCCTGTTTTTAGAGCAATAAACACCTCTGTGCTTCCCATATATAGCTCTCAAACCATTTTACAAAGTCAGTAAGCATTATTATCCCCATTTTACTGATGGGGAAATTGAGACAGAGAGAGGTTGTGACTTACCCAAGGTAACACAGAAGGAGAGTGGCAAAGTTGGGAATAGAACCCAGGTTTTCTGGATCCTAATATGGTATCCATCCACTGCACCATGCTGTTTTCTCAGGCAAATAAAAAGATTTCCTGTTTTATTATGGCCTTAAGTTTAGAGCTGTTTAACATATCTATCATTTCCCCAGATACTCTTTGATTGTAACTGAGAACATTTTAACCTGTTGCTTGTATTGATTTTTGGTGAGGAAATAGCACAGCCTGCTCCATTTCAAACTGAATTTCAAGGGCATAAAGATTGTTAGAATGGAGAAGCTACTTAGCTCAACGAGCTTCTTTCTTTTATTTTTAGCTCAGCTAGGCATAGAAAGAGCCCAAAGGTTCCAGCCCTTATTTTCCATGTTCTGGATGGAATCCTGATGACTTCTGATGCTGGAGGAACGGAGAAGAAAAAAACAATATGCTGTATAAACAATCATGTAATGGGCTACGCTCATGCTAGTGATATTTGCGAACATGACAAGTACAATCTGCCACCCTAACTTGACTTTATCCTGGCTGCTCAATACTGCACCACTTTCAGGGCAGCTACTTTTTTGAAGGAGTGATTAAAGCTGAATACAGTGTTCCACTGCGGGTCTAAACAGTGCTTCCTAGAGCACCAACCTCCTTTCTTTTGATTTGGAGTCTCCCCAGCTCCTGAGCATGTCAGTGTTCTCTGCCTTTTTTTATTTTTATATTTTTTTTTAACTGCAGCTGTGTATGGCTCTCAGGAATTCTCCGATGGCTCTCAGGAATTCTCCACAATCACTCTTACAGCTTCTTCCTTGTCAGCATGCTGCACAATTGTTCCATTTTAATATGTGTCCCTTGGTTTGGTCAAAACAAAAACAACGAGGAGTCCTTGTGGCACCTTAGAGACTAACAAATTTATTTGGGCATAAGCTTCTGTGGGCTAGAACCCACTTCGTCGGATGCATGGAATGAAAATACAGGAGCAGGTATAAATACATGAAAGGATGGGGGGTTGCTTTACCAAGTGTGAGGTCAGTCTAATGAGATAAATCAATTAACAGCAGGATACCAAAGAAAGAAAAATAACTTTTGAAGTGGTAAGAGAGTGGCCCATTACAGACAGTTGAGAAGAAGGTGTGAGTAACAGTAGGGAGAAATTACTATTGAGGAAGTTAAGTTTAGGTTTTGTAATGACCCAATCACTCCCAGTCTCTATTCAGGCCTAATCTGATGGTATCCAGTTTGCAAATTAATTCCAGTTCTGCAGCTTCACATTGGAGTCTGTTTTTTTTATACATTAATGTGCATTTCCCATTCATTGGCCTAGTCACCTGATCCATCTCCCGCTGAATGTTGCTCCATTGATGCTCATCATGGGGTCTGACCCAAAATATCCTGAAGTCAAGGGAAAGACTCCCACTGACTCCGTGGATCTTTGGATCAGGCCCCGAGGGTGACATTCTCATCAATTGTGCAAAGGCTGAGTGAGAGGCTTTGTGTGGGTCCCCTATATATGGGCAGGGAAGGAAGGAAAGTTCACTCTTCCCAACCCACAAAGCATCCCCTAGCTATTCCTGGCTGCTGTTATAGCTCACAGGCTGCAGTAAAAGCCACAACCTGCTTTGTTCCCTCTCAACAAGAGTTTGGGCAGCAGCTGCGAGAGTTGCACTGATCTCTAGTTTGCCCACGTACCCCATACTCTGCAGCCATGTGACGAGTCTCCACAGAGCACTCCTTCAGGTGCAGAGTCCCCCTCCTGCCTGCCCCTCACTCTGCGTAGCAGAAACATGCCAGTTCTACTGCGTTTCACTCCTCTTGACCTGTGAAAAGGGAGGCGAGGGTTCCCAATGAAAGCTATGGCTTCAGTTATGGCCGATGAACTCTGGAAAGAGAGCGAGGGGAAATGTATTATAACCTATCCCTTCAGAATTCCAGCTGCTTCCAGGGGATGGGTGTGCAGGCCAATTCTATCCCACCCTGTGGCCCTGGGAAGCACCATCCTGTGACATTGGGCCCTGCTGATAAGGAGCTGTCTGGTAGGGGTTGGATAAGTGGTAGCTTAATTGGTATAAGCCTGGTTCTTAGTTTTGTTTTTTTAATTATTTTATATCCCACAGGGCATAAGACTTCTCAACACTGCACTCACTATATGGTTTAAAAAATCTCTCCCTCTCCCCCCCCCCCCGCCTTACCTGACCCCTTACCAGCCAACTCTTTGACCTGTGGAATCATTGATAGCTGTCACATGACAGAATGATGCATTTTGGGGTGTCAGAGTAGCTGATGGTTGCTGTCCAGAAGTTGTGGGAGATGTGAAAATAAAAATGGCATGTGTAAAATTAATTGCATACTGAATACTCATTTGCTCCTGGTACTTTGGGGCACCCAGGACACATGGAAAAAAAATTTTTTTTCTCCATTTTGCTTGAAATGTTTGCAAGCTATGTTTCAAAAATGAATGGAAATGTGATCTGGACACAATACTTTTGCCAGAGAGTCTATCGTTTGACAGGAAGAGCAGCTCTAGGCTCAATTTCCATTAGTTGTGTTAGAGTTGGGATGTGCTGAGTTCTTAACCCTTGTGATGATGCTCAAGAAAACTTGGAATGTGAAAGAAGAGTACCAGAAAGATGGTAAGAAGAGCAATACTACTGTGGAATTCAAGATCCTGGAACTCCTCAGCAAATGGGGAATGGAGCAGGGCCAGGGTACAGATATTGGTCACACAGCAGACTGTATTAACATACGCAATATGGACAAAGAGAAAGCGCTTACCACAGGCTAAAATGTTCCACTGTAGCCTTCCCTCTTGCCTCTAGTACTAATAAACCGGAGATGTAAATGTCTATAAAGTAGGGTCTCAAATCCAGTGGCAGAAAATTATGGCTAGTTTCTAGTCAAATGATATAATTTTGTCCAGAACTTTGCCCAGCTTCTTTAGCAAGAGCTTTGCAGAAAACAGAAATGTGAATTAAACACAGTTTCCATTTTTTCTTTGCCTAAGGATGAAACTGTTCTCTATGGAATGTACCATAAGTCGTTTGAGAGCAAGCAAGAAATGAAATGGAGTTATGTCTTGCACACCGTACTCAGCAGAGATCTCCAGATGGAAAAAAATAAAAGTGAGAAATGGAACCGAACTAGCTTGTAAGATTAACCCTTCTCAAACACGCCATTTTGAATCATCTCAATACTGGGTCAGCTCCTGGCTCTGGTGGGACTACTCATGTTCCGTATATGCATAAGTGCTTTGCTGGGTCATGACAGAATGCTCAGCACCTTGCAGAATTGAGGCCCAAATTGCCTTTTTTCTCTCAGAGATTTCTAACCATTACTTTTTGAAGTATGGAACACTAACATCTCCTCCATTTTCTATTTTTACAGACCTCTGAATTTCTTCAGTTCTCACACAGCATATTGTACCAGAAGTTCTGAAAACATTTATTAATTATACTCTGAGATACCCCTGGAGGTAGTACAATTCATATGAGTAAACTGCAGGTGGTTAACATGGGTGGGGAAAGGAGGGCAAAAAAAGGATTAAATATTTATGGATAAGGTGACAGAATTTGTACAGTCAGTGGCAGGGCTGGGAATAGATAGAATCCAGGAGTTCAAACTCTCAATCCCGTGATATAACAATTAGACTAAACCGTTCTGTTCTAATAAAGGGGAAGAAAAAGAATAGCCTTAGCAAGTAGATAATTAGAAGTGTGAATAGGTGATACTTCCTTTGAGTGGTACCCCAAAAGGTGTTGCTCCTTCCATGTGTGAAGGTCTTATTTAATCACCATTGTCTCTGGTTTCATCTGTATATCCCAACTAAGGTGGAAAGGGAATGGAGGAGTGAGCGGTCTGATAGCTGCCATAACCATGAAATACAACTCATTTATTCACAGGAGCAGGCTCCTTGCAAAAGCTGTGCTAGTGAACAAACCGGGGGAATATATTTTTCTGCCAGATTTCAGAGATGCCAGCTGATACTTATTAATAACTTGAAAAATTCACTTCATCTTTGTTGTGATTTAAAATGTGCACATTGTTGAGGCTCTAAAACTTATTTTTGAAATATTCTGCATATTATGGCTCCATCAGCAAATTTGTTTTCCATTTGGCCTGTAACGTCTGGTGTCATTGCACAGAGTCCTGTACCACATCCAAGTGAGAAGGCCAGTTCTGCCTTCTTATTTTTCATTGTCATTGTTTAAATGTAATAATTTTCCGCAGCCCAGTGCTGTTATTTGTAACACTGAATGATATTTGAAAGATAACTCGGCCTGTTATAGGCTCACATCCTGTTATATCCCTTGTGAATTAAGCAGTTTCACATCATCGTGGTCAAATGAAATGTAAAGCTAACATGATGTGCTGTATAAAAAAATCCAGGAGGAAAATAAAGTCTCAGTTTAAAAAAGCCATCCTGGTGCTGTAAATCCTTGTATGTAAATAACGATCCTGAGCCAAGGATGGCACCATGGGAGAAGCCCAAATCTATGGGCCCAGGACTGAGGCTCTACACAGGGTTTGGGGTAGGGAAGGAATCTCTTCCCTGGGTCATGAGTGTCAGCAGAGTTGTTACTGCATCTTTCAGGGAAGAAATAGCCACGCTGTGTGTTTTGTGTGGGAGGGAATAGCCAGGGATCTTGAGGGACTAGACATTTACTATATCCTATGTCTATGCGTTTACCATAAGAAGTCAACATCTAGAATCCCATGGCATAATCTAAAATGAACTATTTCCATGAGTCATCGATTTTGTGCGATGGTAAAAGTTGATTTACTAGCTGCCACTGTTCAAAAATTATCCTTTGATGTGGAAGAACGGTATCCACTGTACTTACCTCATTGGGAAAAACTGAATGAGCAATGACCAATATTTAGCACTTTTAAAGAGCTTTTTATCTGCAGATATCAAGGCACTTTACAAAGAAGGGTAAGCATAGTTAGTCACATTTTACAATTTGGGAAACTGAGGCACATTGAGATGACGTAATTTACACACAGTCATAAGGTGTAACAAATTAGTGAGAGTGCAGAAAAGAACTCCAGTCTCCTAATGCTTAGTTCCACCCCCAACAATTTGACACCCTGTACCTCCCTATAAAGTCTTGGATAAATACAAGGCAGTTGTGATATAGTGGGCTGAGCATGGGGCTGGGAAGCAGGAGTGCTAGATTCTATTCCTAATTTCCAATTCTCTCATTGCAATGCTGTGTTATTTAGGACAAGTCACTGAAGTTCTCTGTACCTCAGTTACCCCATTTGATATAAATGGGGATAATAAACAAATACCTTGCATCATATAAGATTTTTTTAATCCATAGAAGTCAAAGCACTTTACAAAGTGCTTTGACTTCTATGGATTAAAAAAATCTTATGATGCAAGGTATTTGTTGCTAATTATGTTTTTCTTTTGTTTAATTGTAAAGGAAACTCTTGGATGTTAGTAGGAATCTCATCAGTTTAAAGAAAAATGACTTCTGTGAAAAGAATAAAGCAAACAGAAAATTTTTAATGAAAATTTTAAGACAGATTAAAAGGTGTACAATAGAAATTTTAAAGTAGCCTACCTACAAATGTTATTGCTTTAGTACTGTTTAACAAAGAAAATGTTTTATGTATGAAAGCATTAGGGAATCCTTGGATTTTGTGCTATATATGATCTGCCATTCAAATGAAAACAAGGGGAAAAATACATATTTCTTGACATTCATTATTCCTGCAAGAAAACTGAGCCAGTGGAAAGGTCTGCAAAAACTGTTGCATAATATCAGTTATCTCATATAATATTGAAGAGATTAGAGAACAGAGGAAAAATGATTCCTTGCTGAAGGGTAAATAGACTCTTGGTCTGCCAAGAGAGTGCTTGAGCAGCTTTCTAGCCTTAGGAAATGACCCTTAATAGGTGAAATAATTTTTTTTACTCCTTCTCACATGATGGACTGCGCACTGTGTATGATCGATTGTATCAGTGATTAAACTGATGAGCTTGCTAATGCACCTGGAAGCAGCCAGACCTGGGCTAAGCGAGGGTGAGAATGTTCAGGTCAGTTTAGCAACATGAGTTGGTTTAGACAGCTATAACGAGGCTCTGTTTACTAATATGTGACTAATCTGTGGCAGGCGGTGATTTCTCTGTGTGGAAGAAAAAGCATGCACATGTGATAGTTAAAACAAAATACCTGGTGTGTGCACCCCATCATTTCTGATCTGAGTGTGGATTTGAAATCTCGGTAGAAGATAGGTCTTCTCTCGCCCTTCTAAAGGAGCCGCATAAACCAAGTAAAGTGACTAGTGCTTTGCACAGT
This sequence comes from Natator depressus, assembly GCF_965152275.1. Taxonomy (NCBI): domain Eukaryota; kingdom Metazoa; phylum Chordata; order Testudines; family Cheloniidae; genus Natator; species Natator depressus. The sequence goes on from NC_134241.1 coordinate 97,380,635, forward strand.
AATTGGCAAGATGGAAAATAATCTCAACCAATATGCAGGAGCCATTTAACTGGGACAAAGAGGAGCTGGTAGTTTGTAGCAATATTCTACACCAGAAGCTTCCTTTTTGATGTAAAAAATGGATTGCCCTCAGCTTGCTGAGAGCAGTCACCTTTCTCCCTTTGCTCAAGCAAGTTGATCTTACCAAGGAAGCAGGTGTTGAATCAGCAGCAGTAAACTGATGGGAGTTTTGCTGGAGCAAGGGGCTCAGGATCAGGCCTACAGACTGACAGGGTAAGGATTTGATTTCTGTAGTGACTATAAACAGATGGGAGCCCTCCTGCCAGAATTTGATGACAAATAGTTGAAGACCATGGTTAATATTGCCCCCAGAGAACTGAATAGCTGTTGGCATAAGGCGGAGCTGGGTGGGTGACTCCAGCTGACTTGCCTGGGTTTTTGATGTAGTTAAAGGATGACTGGATACTTAGGCAGGCCTATATTCTGTACGGAAGTTCTACTATGAGACTTTGTGGTGAAGGCTGGAAGTTCCTTATTTATTCTGTTGTCTAGCATGCCAGTTGTGTGCATTTGGGGCACTGCACAAATATAAAAGGACCTAGTGGCCCAATGAGAGCAGTCGTTCTTAAAAAGAAGAATGAAAGCAAAATAGCCAAAAGGAAAAGCAAAAGAGGAGGGCAGGCAAAATAGTCAAGTGTGAGATGACCTGAATAGAAAGATCTCAGTCTGAGCCTCAAAGACAGTCAAACAGGGACTCTGTTGAACACAGGCAGTTCCATAGTTGGGGCCCTGACCTGGCTCTGCTCCCAGCCCTAACCCGACTGGCCTTAATTGCCCTGGAGGTACATAGCAGAAGCCGGAGACATGTCTAAGGAGATGGTGATTGGTGACCTGTGTCTGATATTTGGTGGTAGGGTCCCAGTACTACCAAGGTCAATGTCTGAATTAGTTATCAGTGACATAAATGCAGCCTTCCTGGAGACAGCTTTAACTTACATACCTGTCTTGGAATAAAATTGTTCTGAACGTTTCTGTACTTTGCAAGTGCCACCTGTTCTCCCTCCTCACTATTCTTCACCATTATATCATTGGCAGCCCCCAGACAGCTCCCCCCATATGGTGTCCCCCTGTTCTTTTGCATAGTGAGAAAACCTGTGACTTTTTTTTTACATGACAACAGATCCATTGGGCAAGTTTTCCGATACTTATAGCACATTACTTGAAGCACAATCTCCTGCAAACCTTGAATGTTTTGTTTCTGGCCTGGGTATGTGCTCGGTTTAAATGCTCAAAACATATTACTCTCATTTAAATAAAAGCACATTAAAAACAGGAAAATACTCCATGTTCAGCTCACCCAGAAATAGATGTGTTAAGTTGCCTGTGTCAGGATTGGTAACTGAATGCACAGAAACATGTCTGTGAAGTAATATGGTATAGCAAATGGGGAGAAAACCAGCACTGAGTTAAGTAGATTTTAAAGAGAGAGACATGGTAATTTATCACTGAAAAAAGTCTAGTATGTTACCATTACTATTTTGATTAAAAAAATGACCTCAGTTGTTAAATTGGATAATTCCTGTAGTAAGATTTTTTTTCCCCTTTATTCTCAGGTTAGCTGAATCTCTCTCTTTCTCACTCCCCTCTTCCCCTGCCCAACACTGGCATTTTTAGTGCTCTTAATTGATTTGTTTTTTTCCCACATAAGCAAGTGAACTGAAGAATTACTGCTTGGAACAGGGTATGAATTTAAGTCTAAATATCATGCACGGTCTGCATCAAATAAAAAAAAACAAGGCTAACGAAAGCAGTGTACAGTCTTCAGTTTCTAATTTCACACAGACTTGATGTTGCTGTAAGCTTCTCTCCGGAATGCAATGAATGAATGTTAGTAATGAGAAGTGGAAATAATTTGTGGTTGAATGGCGCGTCTCCCCTCAGAGTGACAGGATACATAGCCAAGACTCTATTTTATAGTAAATTATTTTGAAAGTGATAGTACAAATGTATGAAAATAGAAGAATGGATTTCTTTTTAAAGAATCATCCCCCCCCCCCCCCGGCAGCTAAATCTGCAGGTGAATGTGAGGTAATGTGCAGCACATTTGATGTAGGTGATTCATAGGAAAGCTATTCATTCTAGTAGAACAGGCGAGACTCAATTAACCACAATGGAGGTAAACACGGGTACATTAGGCCCTAATTATCTAAGTGGAGACGCTTCAGAAAGCTAAGAGTTGGCTTAAAACAAAAACTCTGAGGTCTTCTGCATCCCAGCTACTCCTGTTTATACCCATACTGGCACTTCAGACTCGACTACTGTAACCTCCTCTTTTCTGGCCACCCTGGCATGTCTATCTCTTCCTTCCCATCCATCCAAAATGGAAAGGCAGAAATGATCTTCCCTGCCCATCGTCCTGACCATGTCATTCCATTTTGTGCCCTCTCCCTTTGCCTATCTATTATGTTCAAATCTCTCACCCTTTCTTTCAAAGGCCTGATAATCCCACCCCAGTCTATATCCATGATCTCTTTACTTACCATCTGCTTTTGCTCTCTTGCTTTCATAGTCCTGTTTCTGCCTCCCCATTTTCACTCTTCCTTTAACTTAGCCCCATCTAATCCTTGTCTATGAGGCCCCCAGCACTCTGCTTATTCAAATCCCTCCTAAAAATCAGTTTTGGGAGGCTCAGAAATGAAGGGGGAAAAAAAAAAAGATAATTGAAGAACAGACTGGGAGGCCTGGGGAGAGTACATCTGTATGTCAGATCATACGCCTTTAGGGGCAGAGGCTGTCACTGTGTCTTTGGGGAGAAAATGCTTGGTTGTGGAACACCGCTGTACCTCATGAGTGCAGGGTGTGAGGGAGAAAGTCTCCCAGAGACTGATCCTAGCAGCTTTACAGCCTGTTGCAATATCACAGCGAGAGGAGCTCTCCCTTAGCTCAAGTTGTGTAGGCTCGTGTTTTGGATACTGAGGCTCAGTCTCCATTGACGACGACAGCGTTTGCGTGTGGATGTGATTCATTACATCTCCGTAAGCCTGCGTGCAGGGGCAGATGAGGTGAGCTAATGCCCTGAGAACTCAACCAAGAGGAGCAAGGGAAGTTCTGATTCAAACAGGGCATGATTAGCCGGGTAACCCTCGAGTGTGGATGTAGCCCTAGAAGGCCCAGACATGGTAGCTGCAATGCTTGCAATCATTTTGCGCCTGGAAGAAGAAGCTGAAGAGAACGGCTCCTAGCATAGTCACCCAGCCCTCCCCCCATGGGGCATGCCCCCTGAAAAAGGTAGAGCGGCTCCCTTTGCCAGCTCCACATTGCTGTCGCTACTGTGTCATCTTGTGATGACAAGGTTGGACTCTCTTTTGCTGCTGTTTTTCTAGTGGCATAATAGGATTGGCGGGATAGTGTTACCTCGTGTGAAATATATACACCTCCATATTAGAAAAGTATATTTATGCTCCCTACAATACCTCTCTAAAATGCATGAGGAGTTTAAAGCAAATAGCACTTGCATTAATGCTGTCTCTTTAAGCAAAGTGCCTTTTTTTCTGAGCTGGCAGAGATACTTTATCAAGACATCTTATTTATGGATTTTAGCAATCAGGAGAGGGGATCATCATTCTTCCTAATTTATCCGATTGAGAGAAAGATGTCCTGCCAGCTCAGGAATGGATATTGTTTGGCATGAATTCCACAGGCATGAATTGGCATGAATTCAGGCACTGCAGCTTCTCTGGAGGAGATTTGAGTGGTAAAGTCTTCTGCACAGTCCTAGTGCAAAAATAATGGAGTCAAAATTCATTTAATATAATCTTTTAAAAATACCCAATTGTTCTTAAGTCTCCTGAATCTTTAAGCAGCACATACAGACCCTGGTGCTCTGCTTTGCATCACACCATGACCAGAAAGTAGCCCTCAAGCCAGTTTAGCTGGCCATGAAGGATTACGTCCGCGTAGGGGGGGACTCAGTGATGGCGTAGTATTGGTATTACAGCTCCTATACCACCCCGCCTCTTTGGAGCTGGTGTTCAGGGAAGGTAAATGGAAACAAAAGATGTCAGGAGCGTCCCTGTGCCTTCTGCATGCTCCAGCGTCCTATGAGTCCCCATTGTCAGCTAGCATAAATTAGAGCAGCATGTGGACTGCTGTAAATTACACCACAGGGAGTGGCCCAGCACAGAATGGGATCAGAATGAGAGCAACACAAAGGCTGCCTTATGAGCTGTGCTGTGCACTTCTTGGCCATACCCAAAGATCTATGCCATAATCCTTAATACTGATATTTTTTGCATCCAGTTTTACAGTGTCTAATAGCTGAAAGCTCATGCATTACAAAACTTAAGGAAGCCCCACAACCCCCATGGGATGCTGGGATTCTTATTCTAATTTTAGAGAGGGCCAAACTGAGACACAGAGAGCAACTGACTTGGTCAAGGTGACAGAGAATCTGTGGCAGAGTTTGGGGAAAGTCATGCCTACTACTCACCTAGTTTACCCATTGAGCTATTCTGCCTTGCTCTCACCTCACAAGTAGTTGAGGATTTTAAACCTGGTTGGGCAGTGGGCCACTCTGGGCTGTTTTGATCCATAGTGTTCGTCCTATTGTTAATATTTCTTAAACCAAAACACAGGTTTAAAACAGATTGAGCCAGAACCCTAAAGCAAGGAAGTTATGCATTCAGGAGAGCATGGTAACCCCCAAAGCGTCATCTGTTCTTCAGTTTTTTAGGTTGTAGGGACTGTCTCTCCTTGTGCTTGAAAAGCATTCAGCACAATGGAGCTGACTCGGGTGCTTGGATGCTACTGTAATGTATTGTATATGAGATCCAACCCATCACAATTAGTCTCCATTCTTTCTGCAGTGCCTAGCATCATCTTATAGAGGTGAGAGACATGGTCGGGGCTCATTGGCAGGGCAGAATGGGGAGAATGCTGCTGCTTCCCATGCTGTGCCTAGCCTGAATAGAGGACTGAGTAGTCTCCGGAGCTGTTAGCTGGCACCTTTCACCAGCACAGAATTCACTGGCAAAAGAATGACCTGACTATTGAGCCATACAGATTACTGCTTCAATTGGCTATCTATCTCTATGGTCAATGTGCAAAGTTTTTTCAGAGCTCCCTTGTTTTGAAAATTCTTAGTGATGAAGGGTAAAAAAATCATTAGGAAGAATGACTGCATCTTGAAACAATTCTTTAGCTGAACGAACATTAGCATTCCTTCTTCTGTTGTCTTGCCTGGCCCACCGTTTGTTATGTGTGTGACTGATGCCTTTGAACTTGGAGTTTCAGCTACATTTTGCTATTAGTTAAATGCAAAGGATTAAATCATAACTTTAACGGGTGAAATGAATTAATAATATTTACAATGTCTCTCTAACCTTGTGTGTCTGATACAGTACCACCTACCAGGCAGCTTAGACAACATATCCCAGTTCAAAACAGGTGAAAGGAGGGTTTAAATAATTTTTCTATTTTCTATTTTGGTAAACAAGGGTTGGTTTATTTTTAAAGTTGCTAGCACAGCTGAGCAAGGAGAAAAGTAATGACTCTGATTTCATGGGAAGGAAGGAAGTCAGTCAAGTTCTAACCTTGCTGTCTGATGCTCTTTGATGACTTTCGTGTATAGTATACAGAGAATCAATGAGGACAATGCCGAGCTATACAAAGAGATAACACTTAATTATATTGGCTTAAATAAGCACAGACAGTATTGTGGGAGGATTTGATCAGTCACTTTCGTGACTTTTGAAGGTATAATTTTTTTTCCTAGCAACTTTACACTTTGTGTGTGTGTGTGTGTGTGTGTGTGTGTGTGTGTGAAGAGGAATGCTATGAATATTTATAACAAATCACTTCTACCAGAGGACACATTAAGTCTTGCAGCATAACAAAACTGAATTACCATGAAATAAACTTTCTTAATTAAACCAATTAAATTTCTTCCCAGTATGTAATTTAGAAACTCTGATAAACCCTGGTTGAAAAGGTTTGTTTTAGCCTTAAGCTGGCCTAAGAAAGAGTGAACATCTGGCCTGTATATGAAAGGCCTGTTTAGGCCTTAGGCAGTCTGCAAAACATTAGCTGCTGTCCATGGTACTGAATACTTTGCATGGCCCTGGGGTTTTGCTAAAGGACAGTGGTATCGTTAGGGCACAATCATGTTTATGGAATAAGCTGTATCTGTGATAAGTGAACCCTCAGATTTGTAGCACAGGACATATTGCTACATCAGAAATACGTGTTCACATTTTACTAATGTTACCAAAATGAATGTAGATTTTTTTCCTTTTAGATTTCAACTTTGATATGATAATGTAAAATGACTTATTTTTATGTATTAAAAAAATCCTTCATGTTTGGAATTTTCAGAATTTCCCCAGATATCAACAGTCAGAAGAGGCATCCTTCACCCTTCTAAAGATAACTTTTTTGAAAGCATGGTCATCTGGAAATTCAGTGTTGGCGGTATCCTTCCATTTCATATCCTTCCTTTCATTGATACAGGAACTACCTGTAAAGAATTAAAAAGGGCTAGTCATCCAAAACGTACAATACATATTTAGTTTGGTTAAAGAAGGAATAATTAAAAATAATGGGATGAACCTGGGTGAAGGCTGGACATCAAAGTACTTTATGGGCCAAGTTCTATTCCATGATGCATCTCCTACATGGAACCTCAGGAGCTGCAAAGGTTGTCTAAGATCAGCGGTCATGGAGGAAAACATGGATTCTGAGAAGGAGGATTCCCTTCAATATCACGCATACAGTACTTTTGCAGCTGTCCAGCCCTTCCCAGATGGGGGGGGTATTCATGTCTCCGTCTCCCACTTGCCACATATGATAGTGGACATGCTGTGGGAATGATGTCTGAGCAGGCAGTTCCTTCCCTATTCTATGCCCCAGCAGGTATGGAGAGGTGACTGACAGACATGGAGTCTCCTGTTCACATCTGGTAGTCATTCAAGGTCTTGGTGACTACGTATGTAACCCATAACCAGATCCTAGAATCATTAGCTCTTCTCGTCCTGTACCCTGCCATAGCAGTTAAGATCAGCTAGGAGACCCTTGAAGTCAGTTCCCCCAGGGCCAGTGGTAGGAGACTCTCTCTATGGAGGGCCTCTGTCTTTCAATTCACGCCTCTGGGTACTTAGCCGGAGCACAAGTCCAGCAACCTTTATGGCACAATGAGGCATATTATTCAGTTCAGCTTTTGTTTAACTCTGGTTCCTCCTTTGTATCATAGGTTTATGTAATTAATGTACTTCAGCTCCTTAAATATGCCTTTAGCTGATATGGTTCTAGGCATTTAAGCAAATAATCACAATCAGCATGAAAATTAACAAAGGAAAAAGGAGTCCAGACTGATACATGGTATCTTTATTACTGGTAATTAATACCAAGGAGCAAATATCAGGGGCTCTTTTTTTTAACCCCCCAGTAAGGCATTTGGAAGAAAGCTAAACTATCATTTCTTATCTGACATTTTCATGCTTGTTTAGGAACAGCTTTTGGTTAAGAGGTTGAGAGAGAGGAAATTTTAAGGCAAATCCAGGGACACTTGAAAAATATGCTGTCAGCTAAGATTGAAACATAACAATGCGACAACCAGTGGCCTGCTGCCTTAGGAGGATGCTGAATGCCTCCACTGAGAAGATATAGCTCCTCAGAAATGAAGTATTCATACATGGAAAATGCAGCGTACACACAATTTACTTTAAAAATCACATATTTGTGCACAAAAACCCTGGCTGGATAGTTAAAAGAAACAGGTTTTTAGAGCAGACCAGGCCCTGGCTCATTACGATGTAACAATGCTGAAAAAAAGTCTGTCAGCATACCAAAAAAGAGCAAATTGTGCAATAGTCTGTTGTTAATCAGGAGACAAAAGGGACAGGTGTCATTCTCTCAGCAAAACTGAGGGTTTGTCTACACTGCACTGCAGTGCAGACTACAAGGAGTGTGAACTGCACATGGCACCAAAGAATTACACTCTAACTGGCCCGTGTGGATGCTGCTGGCGTGAACTAAACTGTACCCAGTTCATGTTAATGTCGTCCTGTTTGAAAGAGGACTATGTCAATGCAAACTTTGTACCTTTTTAGTTCGCGCCAGCAGTGTCCACATGGGGCAGTTAGTATGCAACTCTTTGGTGCCCTGTGCCATTCAGTCCTGTAGTCCACACTACACCACAATGTAGACAAAGCCTGAGACATAGGCAATATGGAATTTACAAATCTACCTTTCAGTCTTACAAACATGTAGCTATTTGGATACTAAGTGGCTGACGTTGAAGCAATTGTTAGGGGATTTAGACACATCTTCCATTAATTTCAGTTTCAATCCCTTAGAAAATCTTTAGCCAATTTTTTCTTAAATAACTCACCAAGGGGAAACATTCTCATTGCTCATGCAAACAAAATTTATTACTGACACCCCATTTTCAGACAAAATCATAAGTAAAACGTTAGGTTAAAAACAGTCAAGCTTAGCAGATGTCTGATGTTTCATGTTGCCTAAAATGGAATATAGTTGCATAGCGCAATCGAATACATGATGTAACCTGACATCCCTGGATATGAAAAAGATTTTTCTTTCATCAGCCTCATCTTTTCCCCGAAAAAAGTTGAGTGTTTTTCTTCCAGTGAAAACAAGGACCACTTTAATAAAAAAAAAAAAAAAGGAAGACCATATTTTAAGGCAATAGGAAGTGAATGTGGGTCTAACCATTCAACAGTTTACCTTTTAGCTTTCTGTACAGTTTTGTGAAAATGGTCTGCATTCGGCTAGTCCTGCTGCAAGATTGCCCTTTTTAAACTCTGTGAAAGAAAAACATTTTTCATGGTAATGCATCATCCAATAGGCACTTTGTTCCACTGACCAAGCCATTCATGAGGCAAGCCCCCTGAATCGCAAATGAATGATATTGTAACTGGAACACCAGCTATTGGTTATGACTACTCCCTGTAGCCTTTTGAGAGCCAACTCAGATTTCTCTTCCCTGCCTTAGGGTGTTGCTTTGAAACACCTTTCAGAGCTGGATGAAGAAGGTGCCATATGAATAGACATCCTGGAATGAAAAGAGAAGGACATCTGAAATTCTGACACAGGAGGAGGAGGACCACAGTTATGATGGTAGAGCTCTTGAAGATCATGATGGAGATGAAGACAGGGCTAAAAGGATACAAAATCACAGGTGATGTATTGAATCAATGAAAATTAGAATGCACATATTTTCTCGCCTATTACTGAGGCTGAGTTTTTCTATTAACTCTCTATTTCTAACCCTTCCACTTGTCCTGCTGTCTCCAGCCCCTCCTGCCACACAAAGTGCTTTGTTCTGTCACTCCTTCCCATCCAGTCCTCCTTAATCAAATCACTCTTCTCTAGTTCCCTTCACTTACTATACCGGTGTGCGCCAGTCTCCTCCGTCATCGAGAAATCTACCACTGACCTCGCCTTCTTCTCCAGCTGCTGTCCCATCTCCCTTCCTTACTTATTTGGCCCCCCTATACCATAGTACTTGAGCACACCACAGTCTTTAATGTTTTCATCCTCACAACACTCCTGGGAAGTAGGGAAATGCTACTGTCTCGGTTTTACAGCGGGGGAATTTGAAGTGCACAGAGACTAAGTGACTTTTACAAGGTCACACAGGAAGTATGTAGCAGAACAGGGAACTGAATGCAGGTTTCCTGAATTTGACTCAGATTTATAAATAATGTTGATTCCCCCCCAAAACTGTGGTTTTTGGTGAATTTATTATTTGCCCAGCTGTAATGTCAACCAAGACGTTGGGACAAATTCTGTTCTAACTGTGATTTGTTTTTTGTACCCTCTCATTTGGTCACACAAACATCTGTGGGTAACAAAATGATGCTAAAGCATTATGTGGACGTTCTTTTTATTTTTTTTTACCTAAAAGTCCATACTTGTATTTAGCAAGACAATGAGTAGCAGCTATGCATTAGCTTTGATTCCTGTGGGGGGATCCACCTTTGTCCTTCTGCCAGAGGAGACAGACTCAGTGGACACTGACTTCATTTTTTCAGCTTGTGTATTTCAGTATCTGTATGTGCACAGGAAGGAACCATCCGTGACAAATCGCTTTAATAGATACGGCTAAGTCACTGTTTTAATGGAATTATGTGACAAAATTGAAAGTAAAACAGAATGTTTGCTGCTGCCATAAATCTTTAATGAATGTTCCATGTTTTTGTGATGTGTCAAAGATAGTCAAATAGTAGTTTTCTCTTTTTTGCTAATGGAGGGGTTGGTCTTGTATCCTTGCTGCAGGCAGGGGGCAAGAATAAGTGCTAAGAGGAACCAGTTTCTGAAGTGTGGATACATGAATTCAAATCTCGTATTGGGTCACAAGTGAAGCTGCAGCTCTGAATCCGTGTGTGTTCAAATGGCTGTCCCAGCTCAATCTCTCTTGAAGAGCAGTGTTGCCAGTCAGGACTGACACCACGTGGGAGAGCTCCCACAGTACCTACCCACGCTATGCCTGGCTCTATCTAGTGCTATTGGTTCTTCTCATATGCTAGCAGCAAATTCACATATGCAAGTTGAATAAAAAGAATTAAGAAGGTACAGCCATTTGGTCACAGGTATGGACTAGTGACTGAGTAAGAATTTCAAAAGTGCCTACATTCCATTGAAAATCAATGGGACGTAGGCTCCAGGCATTTTGAAAAATGTACCCTACTTACTGATTTAAATGTCTGTGTTGTGGCCTTTGCAAACAATAACTCTTGGGTCTGCTTTTTTGCCCCTTACAATGTTTCATGCTGAAAACAAATTTGGTCACATTTTTTGGTTCTAAGGGAGTTATGGTCGGAGCGCGTCTATGTGGTATGATACAATTGTAACAGTTTCTCTGATGGATCTAACATGATGCCAGTGGGCGTGCTCTATTAGATCATGGTACAGAGTCTCAGAGCCACAGACCTCATATACAGTCAGTGGGAAAACTGTTATTTTTGAGCTACTTATGCGGATAGACTATAGACTAGGTTCATCTGTAATACAGACTTGCTATATATGCACATTCTTCCTACCTGTTCACTCCAGTTTGCAGTTTTGGCCAGTTCTCTTTCCCTTCTGTCAGTCATCACTGCCATGGCAGTTCGTTCACTTTTTATGCTGGGTGGAGGACGAGGGGTAACTAACCACTGGAACAACTTACCTACAGATGTGGTCGATTCTCCATTGCGTTTGCTGTTTAAAGCAAAACTGGATAGCTTTTTAAGAGTGATGCTTTACCCCAACCATAACAATAATACCTAGCATTTTACATCTGAGTGCTTTAAGAAGGAGGTAAGAATCGCTACCCACAAATGATTGGACCCAATGCAGGAATGACTGAGTGAGTCTCTGGCCTGTGTTAGGCAGGAATTTAGACTTGATGATCACTGTGGTCCTTTTCAGTCTTAAAATAATGAATCTAATTGCTCTCTCTGACAGACACAGTTGCTTCTGCTCTGCAAATCAGGTCTTAAAACCTTTGTGATTTCGTTAATTTGCGGTTGATTCTCACCTTTTCCTTTCTCCATTGCTGAAGTCTTTGTTTTTACATTCACCCTAACCAGTCTGCAAGATGTCTGGCTTTCATTGCAATAGCAATTATAAACATTCAGCTCTGTCATAGTACCTCGTTTCTCCCATTTATGCTTGTACAAAGGTTTGGGTATAAATTCTTCAGTTCTTGGCCATTGCTCAGCCTCACAGAGCTTGCACTTATGGGATTTATACAGAGGAGATGAATTTCACCAGCTTTGCTGGTTATTTTTTCAGTATTCTGTATCTATTTGCAAGAATTATTCCAGAGCAATTAAACAATTGTGACTAATTTTTTGAAAAAACTGATGATTCCCCCCCTTAATGTACTGTGTTTTAAAGACTGAATGAAATCGATACATTAGATATATGGAAAATAGCCGAAGTACATCTTGTACAGCTGAGATGCTTTAGCTGGGTTGCAATTTTATTCTTTTTTTTTAAAAAAAAGTAAATCCAGGACCAAATCTTGATCTCACTTATGCCACTGAAAATGCAGAGTAAATCCACTACAGCCAGCTGAGTTATTCCAGGTTTATAGAAATGTAACTGAGAACAGAATCTGGCACCTGGTAATTTGCTGTAATATGAAGAGAAACAGATTTCATTGTAGCATGTCAAAATACTGCAAAGGAAATACAGAGAAATAATTTGCAAATGCACATAATGTGTTTACTTGGGTTTTGTGGGGAAGTGGGGGTGAGGAAGATTCTGCATTTATCTTTCAAATTAACAAAGTAATACCATATAAGTGCTGGCTGGCTTACGGTTATAACATTTGCACACCTTAATCTTTCCTTCTAAAATGAAAAATAAAGTTAGCACCCTGGCTTTTCACTAGTCAATGTTTTTTCCTTTATTCATCAGGGCTCTAATGGTTTCATAAAATTCAAATCCTCCTTGCAATTTAACAATGACGTGAACGGACCAAAAAAAGAAAGAAATGATGAAATCTCTGGCCTTTAATTTTTCCATATGAAAAGTGAGCAGATTTTAACTGTAAAAGGAAAAGTTCGTGTTTTAAATATATTTTAATAAAATAAAACAAAGCAGCTTTGGAAATTACATCAGCCTCAGTTTGTTTATATGAGCATGAAAGGGAAGGGAGTGAAACTGTTCTCCTATGGGACTGTAAATGGCACCTCCTGCTGTGTTATCAAATGTAACATTTGCAACCTGCTGAGCCTCTCTGGTGCTGAATGTAGGGGGTGGCGCCTGACTTCCTGGCGCCAGAGATCCAACTAAGGTGTCTTAATAGATGCAGATGTAGAGATGAGGATTGCTTACTTAACCTTGCTTATAACACAGCTCCACTGGGGACAGCCAGCCGATCCCCCAACCTGACCCTAGAGAGTGAGGGAGGCTCCAGAAGTAGTTTATGGCTTTAATAATTTACATACCCTCAGTTAATCTCCCTTACAAACTCCCAATTAGTAGGGGAATATTCATAGTGCCTTGACTTTTTTTTTTACACTGATCAATTAGTGGAAAAGTAATGATGTCACAGAATAGCAGGTGTGAATATTAATCTTTGTTCCCTCTTAAAAAAAAAAGATCAGTGTTGTAAACATCTCTCAGTAAAAGACAATACAGATAGTGGATAGTGTTTCAGAGATTTGCATGACTTTATAGTCACTCTCTAAAAGCTTTTAGCCAATTGTCTGATATTGATTTTACTTATTAAGGGCCATATCCTGCAAACTTGTGAGCAAGTAGCTTTAAACACGCATGTGCTCTTGTTGAATTACGGGGGTTGCACAGGTAAGTCAGTTTATTCACGTGTGTAAGACTCTGCAGGACGGTGGCCCTTAAAGATATGGGACAAAGGAGCAGTTCAAAAATGTTTGTTCTTTAGCACCTGCATGATGCAGCAGCTCCTGTAAGAGCACCATTAGCTACTTAACGTACCAGTTAATAACTGTCAGAATTTCAGGAATGCAGCTGTTTACTGGACATCCTGGTACATGTGGGTTAATGATACCACATGGCGTAAACAGTCTGTTGGAAGACTGAAAACTGCTTTGTTAGTGACCAAAGTTTAAGAAGCACTGTCATAAGGCCTTAGACATAAGGATGACATATGAGGACAGGAGTTGTCTTAAATGCACAAATACAAGGACAGAGAGAAACTAGTATACCACATTAGATCGTGTTTTTGTTTTTTGTTCTTTTTACTTACAACCCCAATGAATCTGCACTTGCTGTGGTGTTTAATAACTGTGTTTCTAACTTCCAAATAGGGTTAAAAACTGGGACATCAGCATGATCCTGAGCCCATTAAAGTAAACAGCTGGCAGTGTATGCTGAGCGCCCTCACAGATTTCCCAGGACAGCTACCACAAAAAAGGGATAGTCCTGGGAAAACACAGACAGAGGTGGCAACCTTATGTCAAAATAACCCTCCTTAGTTTAAATATATTCCCCAGCTAAATGAAAAGAGATAATCTGCATGAAATACAACCTAGATGGAGCTACAATAAGGTGGGTGCATAACTAGTTGGAAAACAGTTCCCAGAGAGTAATCATCAGTGGTTCATGGTCATGCTGGAAGGGCATAACGAGTGGGGTCCTGCTGGGATCAGTTCTGGGTCCGGTTCTGTTCAATATCTTCATCAATGATTTAGATAATGGCCTAGAGATTACACTTATAAAGTTTGTGGACGATACCAAGCTGGGAGGCATTGCAAGTGCTTTTGAGGATAGGATTAAAATTCAAAATGATCTGGACAAACTGGAGAAGTAGTATGAAGGAAATAGGATGAAATTCAATAAGGACAAATGCAAAGTACTCCACTTAGGAAGGAACAATCAGTTGCACACATACAAAATGGGAAATCACTGCCTAGAAAGGAGTATTGTAGAAAGGGATCTGGGGGTCATAGTGGACCACAAGCTAAATATGTGTTAACAGTGTAACACTGTTGCAAAAAAAGTGAACGTCCTTCTGAGATGTATTAGCAGGAGTGTTGTAAGCAAGACATGAGAAGTAATTCTTCCTCTCTACTCTGCGCTGATTAGGCCTCAACTGGAGTATTGTGTCCAGTTCTGGATGCCACATTTCAGGAAGGATTTGAACAAATTGGAGAAAGTCCAGAGAAGAGCAACAAAAATGATTAAAGGTCTAGAAAACATCACCTGTGAGGGAAGATTGAAAAAATTGTGTTTGTTTAGTCTGGAAAAGAGAAGACTGAGAGGGGACATAATAACAGTTTTCAAGTATGTAAAAAGTTGTTACAAGGAGGAGGGAGAAAAATTGTTCTTAACCTCTGAGGATAGGACAAGAAGCAATGGGCTTAAATTGCAGCAAGGGAGGTTTAGGATGGACATTAGGAAAAACTTCCTAACTGTCAGGGTGGTTAAGCACTGGAATAAATTGCCCAGGGAGATGTGGAATCTCCATCATTGGGGATTTTTCAGAGCAGGTTAGACAAACACCTGCCAGGGATGGTGTAGATAATACTTAGTCCTGCCGTGAGTGCAGGGGACTGGACTACATGACCTCTTGAGGTCCCTTCCAGTCCTATGATTTTATGATGCTAGAAGCTGCAGCCTTGCTAATCTTTCCTTTTGGGTGTAACCACAACAAAACAGGAGGAAAAAACCCACCCCCAACAAGCAGAGATGGAACACACAATGGAAAAAATACTTAAAAAAATAGGATCAAACACCAGCTCTAGTTTTTACCACAAAGCACCAAGCTGATTTTTCATAAAATAAAAGAAGTCCCTGAATTGAGAAATATGTCTCTCTCTTAGATTGGATTGTGCAGTGAACAGTATCAAGAACTAAGCAATAATAAATCATCGGTCTGTATGTCAGAATGAGCGGTACAAGATAACCCCCTGTTGGAATTGTCATGAAGGTGACCTTATGAGCTACCACAGAAGTACTAACAAAAAAAAAAATCAATATTTTCTTTAAAACTATGAAGTAAATCTACAAATGCTTTCACTATATTTGTTTGTTTTCTGTTTTAATTTGCTGTTTATTAAGTGAATTATTGCTCTGTCTAGGAAAGAGTGCACAACAAAATTATTGAAGGTGCTATCGGTGCAAAGCTATTTTGTAGCAAATGAAATCCTGCTGTGTACAATTCAGAACATCATATTGAACTGTCCAGATAGGAGCATCTGTTTAGACTTCAGACCTGCTTTAGTGAGCTTGTTTTTATCCTATGTTATTGATCCAGAATTCACCATATCTTTGTACGGGGAATGGCTCATCAGATGCTGGGAACATATTTGGAGGCAGGTCAAGTGAATTGAATAGAGGCATAAAATCTGCTGATTCCTAGAAGATGTCAGCACTTGACAGGGCCTATAGAGCTCAAGGCCTCTTAAACTGGTATTGACATTGTCCAGAAATTTGCAGCATAAAAGGAAAGTGTGCTCTGCCTCCTAAACAAAGCTTGCACTATCAGCAGTGCCTTTGTGAGCTTTGACAAATAGGACGCCACCCTTGCATTGCTCTGAAAGGTGCAGGGCATGTTGGTTTTTGAACACTGTAGTTAAGATTAGAGGATAAATAATGTTATGAATACAAAATGTTTTACTCATTGCATATGTCAAAGCTGTACAAAACACTATGTTCTCTTGGTAACACATCACTCAGCCTGACATTTAATGCCCTCGGGCCCATGCTCAAAAAGGAAGAGAACATTTTATTTGGGTTATCTGTGGGAAATGGGAGAACTGAGATCAAGTCCCATCTCTGCCACAGACTTGTTGTGAGACCTGTCAGCAAATCACTAAGGCCTTAGCTATACTACAGAGTTTTGTTGACAAAAGTTATGCCGTTTTAATTAAAGCGCTTTAATTAAACCGCGGTGCGTGTCCACACTAGTCTCCTTGTGTCGGCAGAGTGCATCCAGACTAGCAAATCTTGCACTGACACAGAGAGCAGTGCACGGTGGTGGCTATCCCACTTTGCAACTCGCTGCAGGGTTCTTTGGGAAGGGTTTGCAATGCCTCATGGGGCAGGTACTGCATCACATGATGCAGGTTTCTCAATCCCATCATTCCCTGGGCATCCTACTAGATTGCCAGCTGCTTTCCAACTCAAGTATAGTGGCGGGGAAGAGGAGAGTGTGTGACGGAGTGTGTGTGTGTGTGTGTGGAGAGACAGAAACGGTGTGTGTGTGTTGGGGAAGTGTGTGAGAGACCGTGTGTGTGGAGTGTATATATGAGAGAGACAGTGTGTGTGTGTTGGGGGAGAGTGTGTCAGCATGCTGTCTCTTTAAGTTCAGACAGCAGCCTGAGCAACCAATCCTGGGGGAAGGGGACACCCCCCATCAGCTCCCGGCTCTGCACAGCATTGCCGTCCCCCCTCCCCCACACCGCCTAGCAGCCTGCTCTGCCTGCCTGCCCATTCTACACTAATGGGTCTGTGATTCCCTCCGAGTTCTCCCACAGCCTCCTCCGCTACCGGGAGCAGCATCCTCTGCAGCCCTGTGACCGCTCCGTGCTGAGGAATGGCAGAACTTCCCGGAGCTTCGAAAGGGGAGGGGCCCATGCCTGTGTAGCTAGATCAGAGGTGGGCAAACTATGGCCTGCGGGCCACATCCAGCCCGCGGGACCCTCCTGCCCAGCCCCTGAGCTCTTGGCCGGGGAGGCCAACCCCTTCCCCCGCTGTCCCTCCTCCCCCGCAGCCTCACTTCGCCACCGGCGCAATGCTCTGGGTGGCGGGGTGAGCTCCTGGGGCAGCGCAGCTGCAGATCCCGGCCTGACCCGGTGCTCTGTGCTGCGCGGTAAGGGGGCAGGGAGCCGGGGGGGTTGGATAGAGGGCAGGGGAGTTCGGGGTGGTGGCCAGAGGGCGGGGGTGTGTATAGGAGTCGGGGCGGGAACAGGGGGTTGAATGGGGGGCAGTCAGGAAGGAGGGGGGGTTGGATGGGGCGGCAGGGGGCAGGGGTTCCGGGGGCAATCAGGGGACAGGGAGAAGGGGTGGTTGGATGGGGCAGGGGTTCCGGGGAGGCAGTCAGGAAGGAGGGGGGGGTTGGATGGGGTGGCAGGGGTTCCGGGGGCAGTCAGGGGACAGGGAGAAGGGGTGGTTGGATGGGGCAGGGGTTCCGGGGAGGCAGTCAGGAAGGAGGGGGGGTTGGATGGGGTGGCAGGGGCCAGTCAGGGGCAGGGGATCCGTGGGCAGTCAGGGGACAGGGAACAGGGGGGTTGGAGGGGGCAGGAGTCCTGGGGGGCGGGGGTGGATCGGAGGTGGGGCCAGGCCACGACCCCCTCCCCTAACTGGCCCTCCATACAATTTCCAAAACCCAATGCGGCCCTCAGGCCAAAAAGTTTGCTCGCCCCTGAGCTAGATGCAGGGCAGCCAAGTTCAAAACACTGAGCAGAGCGGTCACGGCGCGCATTGTGGGATACGGGGGGGGGGGGGGGGGCCAGTTATGGCGACATAATGAACGGCAGCATCTACACTGATACTATGTTGCTTTAACTTTGCCACCAAAAGCTTTATGCCTCTCGCCGAGGTGGTTTTATTTTGTTGGCAAAACAGCAGTTTTTCTGCCAAAAGTAGCTTTGCAGTGTGAACACCTGCACTGTTGTGTTGGCAAAAGCTGCCTTTGGCCAACAAAACTGTAGTGGAGACAACTCCCAAAATCTCCCTGTACCGCAGCTTGCCTGTCTGAGATAAAACAGAGATAATGGTATTTCCGCATCCCACAAGGGGTGTTTTAAGAATTAATGTTTGTAACGCTCTTTGAGGTTCTGAGTTGGAAATCACTATAGAAGTGGGAAATAATTATTTTATTACTATTGCCTGAAGGTTTTATTTTCAAGGTTTCTTTGGATGTTTGGCTAGAACAGGGTGTTTGCACTAGTGCAGGACATATTTCTGCAGTCCCTTCGCACAATACAAGCATACTGGTTATGCTTGGTGCTTTTGTTCCACTTCTTAGTAATAAGTGGCCACATCACAAAAATCACAGCCTCGCTGGATGCCAGTTAGTAAAGGTGTTGGCAGCCTCTGTGCAGGGGCCAGGGAGAGTGAATTGCTCTTGCCACTAGCTTGGTCTTTTGGGATACATCATGTGGGCAGTATGGGTAAGTGAGTGCTCCTGCTGGCCATGTTGCACCTGTTCTGTGATACCAGAGGACTTCGTCCCTGAGGGCTGTTGATGCAGCAACTTTTGAGTACCGTATTCACCCCCCCCACCCCCATAAAGTTCTCTATTGATTGGTAATATCTCATGGAGCCTCAAAGTGGGTTGTAAGACACCCTTTAGAGTGGTTTTTAATGGGACCAAAGGATGAGTCATATACTTGAAACGAGCTAAAGAATTACAAGTATTTGTCACATACTGTGTGTTTCTTTTTTAAGACTAGTAAGTGTTTAAAAGCATTTGAATAAAGATTTAAACAGTGAATTTCTTGTCTAAAGCAATGTAACTGACTCCTTAGTGACTTCTGAAATATATATAATGTACGCTTCCTCCACATTTGTCATGTTTTCTACTTGAATGTTAAATGAAGGGCAATTGTCAGTGTTCTTTTCTCCCATCCAGCGGCTGTAAGGCCTCTCAAATGGCGTCATTATTGGCCTCACTGCTAGCATTCTCAGGAATGCTCCCTACCCTGTTCAGTCCCAAGCCATGTGTCAAGATGGATCTGGCTCAGCTCACTGAGACAAATCCTCCCCCGACTAATCCATTTTACATGGGACTGCAAACAAGCCTTCAACTTGAGTAGGTCAGTGATTCATTCACCAAACCATCTAGGTCTCTGTTCTCCCCTCTTTTTGCTCTGCTGCAAACATAGTTGCACATCCATGCTTCTGTTTTGCCGTGCTGGCAACATTCAGGACCATGGATGACCTAGACTCACTTCAGATCTACACCGGTAACCTGGGACCAGAGGGTCACCCAAAGTAATGAGCTAAAAACCTGCTGGGGAACTTTGTGAGAATACCATAGCGATGCCTGATGCTTAAGAAAAGCCTGACCTTGTGCTTGGACAATAAGCATTTCCTGTAACCCTGCTGGCTTCTATCTTTATCCCTCCAGAGCTTTGGCCAGGATTATTCCCCAGTACAGACATTCTAATACAAAACCAACTAAGTTCAAGAAGGTAGAGGGGTATAAAATTAACACTTACAAAGGAACTACATTACAACAGGGTCGATAAAACTTAACTTGGACATGTGGTTCCTCATGTAAGACTTTAAGTAAATTCAAAGCTATTGGCTGGCTGACCAGAAGAAACTGTGCCTAAATTTTAGGACAAAGCAGAAACTAAAGCAATGGTTGACCTGAAACTGCCATGAGAGTTGACATGGCCATCTACCGGCTGAGTTTTTGTTCCATAGCTAAACTCTTGACAGCAAGGGTAGGGCTATGCTGCAGTGTCAGCCCAGGGTTAGTAGAACTTGAGTTGGCAGACCCTTGGCTTGAGCATCTACACGCCTTTGGAACCCCAGGTTATGAATTGTTGAACCCTGGGTCCCAACCTAGGGCTCCAGTGTCTACATTGCGTTATTCAGGCCTGTTTCCAACCACCCATATCCCAGACTGCCTAGTGCCCTCCCAAAATGTGGCCGCTCTAGCCCTTTGTTCGCAAAGCAATGCGGGAAATCTTGACTGGTCAAAGAAAGTTGGCCTGTGGAATACTTCCGGTGGACTCCCAGAGCAGGAGTACCGTGGGATTCTGCCTACACTGGAAAGCAATAGGGCTCAAAGCCTGGTTTGTGGCTTGACTCAGGCTTGGATCCTCTAGCCCCAGGGGGTTCTGTGACCCTGGGTCTGCACCCTGGGGTAGCTTGATTTGTGTGTAGATGGAAGAGGAGTTAAACTTGAGCCTGAGTCTGAACGCTGGGCTCACATTGCAATGTAGACATACCTTAAGACAATCTGGTGAATGAGGGCTCCAGCAGGGCTGTGGTCCTTTAAACAGTCCCAATCCCCTCCACACTATTCCCTGCACAAGAGCCCTTAACAATGTGTAATCCCTTTCGGCGTTAAATCACCTCCCAACACCACCCTCCTTCCCAGGGTTAGAGCTATGGGCTCTGTCCTGTCTGATTGCCGCCCCTTGAACTGAATGCAAGAGAACACCATAGGAGACACACTGATAAACTGGTTAGTCTCTAAGGTGCCACAAGTACTCCTTTTCTTTTCGTGAATACAGACTAACACGGCTGTTACTCTGAAACACTGAGTATTCTTACTGTACCCCCCACTGATGTGCTAGCATGGGCTGGCCAAGGTGAGTAAGTGGGAGAGTCTTCCCTAGGAATATTTTAAAGGTACCACAGAGAAACTGCTCTCTGCCTGGGAGAATGAAAAGGGTTGGTGGGCCTGTAGATAGCCCACTGCCCCAATCCTGAATGAACAACCAGGTGAGGGATCCCCTGCATGGCTAAGGGGGGCTCTCTCCCCACAGTGGAGATGTGGAAAAGAACTCTGCTTCCATGAGCTGCGGATACCGCCCCCCCCCCCCCCGCAACAATTAATTAGCTCTGGGTGAGTGGATGGACAGTGACTATAGAATTGTTGGAACCAATTCCTGCTGAATGTTGACTTGCCCCGAAATTGGGCCCCCACACAACAAAAGCAGCATTAAGCATACATGCTATTGTGGCTTGCAGCAGCCCAATATCCAGTTTCCCTCCTCTCCCCGGCCAATTTTTAACCAGAACTATGAATAAGCATTGTGGGTAGGAGTCATTGCTGGGTCAGAGGCTGGATGCACAGAAACTTGCTTGACATGTCGGCTCTGCCCCAGTAAGGGCCTCCACAAGACCTCATACAAAGGGTCTGCAGAGCAGCTTCTCCATCGATTTGTACTGGGAGACAAGATTACTCAGACAGTCTATCACCCACGTTCCTCTTGCTGGGCACTGATTTTCTGGCAAGCCCCTATGTGCAGCACTGCCAGAACTTGACCTGTGTTAAGAGCGGAATATAACTAGAGTTGGTGTTGTGACCCACGCTCTTGAAAGACTTTATTACAATCAGACTCTTTTCAGATTTCTTCCTCCTGACTTGTCCAGTGAATTTTATCTTCATAATAACAAAGCTGGACTCTGTCTTGCTCTGGGTGCCTGTTACATTACATGCTCTGTATTTTAATAAGATCTTTCTGCTTTCGCCACACCAAATGCTCAACATCTCTTGATTATGCTTCCATTCGCCATAGTGTAAACATAGTAATGAGACTCGTGTACCACCCTAGTCACAAGTAGTATAGCCAGAAAGGCAAGTGCTAAGAGTGGTTTTGTGCAGTGTGCCATTTCATCTTCCGGGTGTCAGCTCTGACCCTGGTTGAGGAATTGAAAAGGTGTAAAACAGCGAAAAAATAATTTACCGTCCCTTGTTTAGCTTTTGGAATCAGATTTAAATGGTTTGCATTAATTACTGCAAAACCTCATGAGACTTAGCTCTATCATTTCCTCTACATGTTAGAAAAGGTCCCAGTGAGCAGAATAAAGCTGGAACTGAGTTTTATTTACGTTTTAAACAAAACAGGTTTCTAATCAAAAAGCAATTTTCAGATCATAGGAAAATTTGTGTAAACTTGACCTGGAATCTGAGCAATATAGCTGAAGGCTTAACTTAGTTTTAGGGAACGTGAAAGGCACTCATAGTTAAAGTATATGGTTTCACCCCTCTCGGCCATCCTCACCCAGAGCTATATAAAAGCAATTCTTCCTGCCAGAGCAGATGTCATATTGAGTTCTGTTTTGAAACATTACTCGATACATTGTCATATGGCGATACATTTTCCATCAGCTTTTTGGGGTGTTAAAGCACTTAAGTGTTCACATCAATTGTGAGTTTCTTAATGTAGGTAAAAACACTATCTTTTAAATGAAATGGGCCGTCAATGAAGTGCTATTCAGAGTTGGTGGAGAGATTTGGTGCATTTCAGGGTGTGGGAAGGTTAACAAACAAAACTGCTAGATGTTGGATCAGTTATCCGAATTAGTGATTGACCTGAGAATTAAAGCCAAGATACACTGAGTTTAATTCTGCCTTGTGAGAGGTGGAAATGATTGTATTAACTGGTGTACCTCAGCAGGGACCATGCGTAGCAGCACTGCTCTAGCGAATCCTTCAGTTATTTTGTTTTGTTTGCTGGTGTATTTGACTATCTCATTGTTAAGGCTTCAGTTTCTGTGAACTGCACTTTTAAATCTTTGAAGATTCTGCTGCCTGGAGTGATGGGGAAACTCTTTTGTGTGGTCGGGGAGGCTCTCAGAAAAGATGCATACTAGAGCTGACCAGATTTTTTTTATGTCAAAAAGGGGAGTTCTCAAAAAAAAAAAAAGTTTCGGAAAAAATAAATGTTCACCAAAAATACTGGGATTTTAAAGAAAATATTAAACATGCAAAAATTACATAGAAAATTTACAACAAAAATGTACATTATTTTCCCCAAATTTTCTTGAGGAGGGGAATACTTTACTAGGCAGCTCTAGCACACAAACACGGGATGTATGCGTGTACACGCTCTAAGACTTTACTTTTGTTCTTTCTTTCTCAGTGGGCTGTTTCCTTAGTCTGAAAATAAGGCTATTCTGACTAAAAGGGTCTGTTGCTCTTTGACTATGGAAAACTATAACAGTTTGTTATCGCTCAGTTGAGTTTGCTTTTGGAGATTAAAGAGAGGGGCTGTGGGGAATAAAAAGGAGGAGAAGAAAGATAACAGAACTAGGGTGGCCAAAGTGCCTCTCTGGGATCAACTGCAGCCCACAGCTTTGTACAGTGTCGCTGCCCCCATCATGAATAGCAACTCTAGAGTCCAGCACGGTGTGCTCCAGCTTGAGCCATACTGGGTTCCGTGCTCTTGGAAAGCTGGGCCTGTGTATTAAATAGGAAGGGGGCCTGCTCCCGTCATGTCAATTGTCTGTGGTTCCCAAGGGGCTCATGGCAAGCTGCCAAGGGGGCCCTCAGTCAGGCAGAGTCTGGACCCTACTGTGACAGGCAATGCAAACACAAATGAAAATCAGCACCTGAAACTGTCACGTAATGCAAGGCTGTCAGGACCAAGCCAATTCTAAAGGCATCAGACTCTACATTCACTTGACTATTTTGAGCACTTTGCAGATATTTTTTCCTTGACTACGTTCCTGGTTTCAGTCAATAAGATTGGTTAGGAGACAGGGAGAGGTAAACACAGAGACCTTTGAAGTAAATTACTCCCCTGATTTATTTCCACCGCTCCTCTACAGGAGGCAATGTTGCAGCTATTTTTCATCATGGTGTTTGAAATATTAAACTCTCCAACTAGGCATTTAGTCCCCTATTTTCACAGTGTTTACTCACAACGAATCAGGGATTCATTTTTATTGCCTGTGCCCTAGACCCCTCTTTCACCAGGTTCAAAAAAGCAATGAGAAAATTCCCCGGAATCCGCTATGCAGCTTTTAGGTGAGCAGTCATAAGGGCCACTCTTAATGCATATGATTTATTCTTGATATATGTAAACAATGGGCCAAACTGATACTCTCTGTCCTGCTTGATTGGTGAGACTCAGTCCCCTGCCTGGGCCAGTGCCTGTAGTGATTTCAGTGGGAGTAGCACCAAGGGAAGTGAACAGAACTTGGTTCAATACAGGACATAGTGTAGATGGCTGGGCTCACCTGGAGCTCTGTGTGGGCTGGTGGGAAAGGAATCCTCACCCTGATCAGCTGCAAAGTGGCAGTAGGGCCAGCATGCACAGTTGTGGGTGCAAAAGCTCTGTCTCCAACTCCAACCCTGACCCTTTCCCTGCACCAGCCACACACGCCTTGTTGGGGCAAAGGGAGCACAGCTTGAAAGCACACAGGCGATAAGGAGTCCCAAATCCTCTAGTGGGAGGGCTAACAACAGCAAAGTATCCATAACACTCGAGCATATGCAGGTACCCTCAGCATGCTATTTAAATGGAAAACAACCAAGGAATCTCACAGTTATCTCAAGTGCATAAACAATATGTCCTTACAGATTTACCCAAGAAGCAGATGAGCTGACAAATGCTTGGTGATGAATTGCTACAAATACTGCACTGGAGCAAGGAATAATGAGATTTCAGCCCCTCACACTGACCTTAGAAACATGCACATGCTTTAAAAATGCCATTTCTCTAACTTAAGGTGATACCATTACAAAGGGGCCACAAGCAGCAGAACTGCTCATGTGAGTAAGAAGAGGAGGATTAGGTCCAAAACATGATCTGGAAAAGCCTATATCACGCTCATCCCATATAATTTACAGATAAGGGCGCCTCCTGCATTGCATAACGTCCCTTGGTATTTACTACAAGGGTGAAGATGCTTTAATCTACCATTTCCTTTTATCAGCAGTGTCTCTGCGGGCACAGGTGAGGTTAAGGGGCAGTCAGAGGATGCATATGCCAGAGATGCTTGGCTCGCTGGAAAGCTACAGGCAGAAATACAGCATGATATTGATAATATAATATTAGTATTGATACTAGTATCATGGTGCCATAGTCAGGGAAATCCCAGGTGCCACCATCGCAATAGAAATGGACGTCAGGGGTATTCCAGCTCTCAAAGCACTATGAGGTCCACTGGCATATATGGTATATCATATATTAAACAGAGCTACTTGACAGGTTTCAGAGTAGCGGCCGGGTTAGTCTGTATCCGCAAAAAGAAAAGGAGGACTTGTGGCACCTTAGAGACTAACCAATTTATTTGAGCGTGAGCTTTCGTGAGCTACAGCTCACTTCATCGGATGTAGCTCACGAAAGCTCATGCTCAAATAAATTGGTTAGTCTCTAAGGTGCCACAAGTCCTCCTTTTCTTATAGCTACT
Organism: Natator depressus; assembly: GCF_965152275.1. Lineage (NCBI taxonomy): Eukaryota > Metazoa > Chordata > Testudines > Cheloniidae > Natator > Natator depressus. The sequence continues at coordinate 97,405,955 of NC_134241.1, forward strand.
TGAGTCTCACATGGTTATTGTGGACTTTTTACACTCACTTCTGCTGGATGGCTATTTTGTGTACCTCTCCTTTAACTTCTAAGGACCTTTTTCATGTATCCATTCAAGTAGGCTGCTACACACGCTCCCAGGAAATCTGCGTACAGGCTTTTGGTGCTTTTAAAAAGACTTCCCCCAGAGCAGTGTGATTGCGCACAACCCTTTACTATGGCTTGTGGCTAAGTACTGTAGTCGTAGACCGATTCCAGCAGGCAGGAAGTAGTAGACACTTCTCTCTCTGGCTGGTCATTGTATATTGTGTGACTCACAGTGTAAGTCTGTTTGCATTACTGACCCTGGTGCTAATGAAGAGATTGCAAAATCACTCAAGAAGATTGGCAGGAAAAAACAAAAAGAGCCAGGGTGGTAGCCTGTTTTCAGGTAAAGACAATGGCTTTAGGGAGTATAACTGGGGATACTGAGCTACCCCAGGAGACAGCTGTCAGCGCGTTCTGTCTTCTGAAAGGAGGGTCACGGCCAACCTGGCTGGAAAACGCCGCAAAGACTTTGGGTGAGCTGAATGTCATTAGACAGCAGAGCACCTTGGTAATTAAGTCTAGGCCCTAGAGTGGGTGTTAGGATTTTACTTTACATGTAACCATTTGTCTCCACTACTTTGACTTGCTAATGCTCAAATCTCTGTACTTTGTGAAATAAACTTTTACTTGTTTTCACTTTAAACCTATTTAAGCTCTGTGTGTTAAATGAAGCAGCGATCTGAGGTGAAACTGGTAAGCTGGAGTGTACTGCTACTTTGGAAGCAACGACAGTGTGAGTGCTGAGGGTCTAGTGGACACAGGGCTGGACGCGCTAGGGGGACACGGACACTCAGAGGGCTCAGTGTTGAAGTGTGTCCATCACTCACCCATAGAGAGATGGCAGGGCCTGTGTAAGCCTGGAGGGGAGTTGTGTTACCAATGGCCTACTGAGTCGGGGAGCTGACCCACAGCAGGTACAAACAAGGCTTCCTCATGCTAAGGGCAGGTTGTAGTGAGGTGCTGACAACCCCGAGTACCCCCAGGAAGTGTCACACTGGTCTTAGGATTTTCAGTTCTTCTGCATCTGACCAGGTAACGTTATACTGAGTTGTGGTCAGTGACCCAACCAGTCTTCAAGAAATGCTTTGGTTGTAATTAGTTACTATTCTTTTAGAACTGGGTTTGTTCTGCCATGCTTTGTATTTTTGTGTTACAGAATTCTGTATGTGAATTACATTAAGCAGCAAGTAAATCTGAATTATATTAGGTGTGACTTGAGTACAAAGGGTCAAACCAAATTTTTCTTAAACATTGCATTTGTGATTACGCTCATGATTATACAGTCTTTTAATAAAATTAAATGACTGTGATATGACACATTCACAGCAGAGGTCAGGTAATTAATTCACAGATCACACTGTTTTCTCTTGCAGCTTTCTAAAATTCCTCTGAGATTAGTATATCTGCCTCTAATTCTCTATTTTTAGTGTAATCTGTACATTTGTGAGCAGTTGCAATCAGTATGCCAGTATTCTTGTCATACAGAATATTTTCTAGATTCCATGCTCTACACTGAACATATTTGAGCCATGGATGACTAATAATTATAGACTATTGACTGCAGCTTCTGTCTGATGCACTTCGTTCAAGGAGTGAACCTCAAGACATGTTATAACTTGAAAACTCTGCATACAGATTATCTACGGTCTTTATTAAAGTTCTGATTATGCGGTCAGCTGAAGAAACCTATCCTGAGAACCAGGGAAGAAGATGTAAAGTTCAAAAAGTCCATGACTGATAAATGAAGATAAAGGAATGGAAGAACAATTGATTTGACATTCAGCTTTCAACTGAACTATAAGACTCTATTTAAAACTGCCTTCTTCAACCACAATGAGATAAATTTGATTCTTTAAGCTATGAGCTAACTACAGTAAGTAAGTAAAATCTGGGTACAAACAATACAGCACCTAGCAGAACAGTGTCCTGGTTCATGATATATAAATTAATCAAAACTATCGGAGTCAATCTGTTACTAGGGAAAAAACTTTGACCCCATTTCAGTTACATTCACTGTAAGAGTTGGAAAGAGAGGCCAACTAGCCTTTGGAGAGCTGACCCTCTCTGTTCTGAATTTTCTCAGTCAGAAATCCGTCTGCAAAAAGTCTACAGTCCAGAGCAATACTGAGGATAGTCTTTAAAGACGGTGTGTTGAGTAGATTGGTTAATGCTTGTTAGACAAAGAATCATACATGAAAAAGTATAGAGAACTAACATATATCAAGAATTCAGTGACTGACTTTTGACCTTCCCACTTCACGAGATTTAAATTACCTTCAATTGCCACTTGAAAAAAAACTCTGCCATGATCTGCTCTATGATTATGAACCATGCGATTGTCATCTTGCAATGTCTAAACAAAGGCTTGTATCAACAGGGTAATAAAGTACACATTCATCTGTTACCATGATGGCACTGTTAGCTCATCCTGTGGTGGACATTATATCAGTCTCTTCTCTCCTACTTATTAATAGCCTACTGCTGATTCTCTTCCTTGCTGCCCCTGCCTATCCATGCTTGCTATCTTTATGACAGTCAGAAACCTTGCAGAGGGCCTATTCATAATCACCTACACTTGAGCTAGTCTTGGTACACGTACCAAGGTCCTCCATCCCTCAGCTGTGAATTTAATATTTTATTACCTTCCGTGAGATATATATTTTAAAAATGTCTTTTCTAAAGCACTTCTTTGTCCTTCAGTAAAGCTCAATGAAAATCATTCCCTTCTGGTCCATTGACCATGTCACTAGGCATGGACACCATGCTTTCAATGGAAATCGTAACCTTTAACAGTAGTCAAGTTTCAACTTTAAACCTTTTCTAGCTGGAAAAAGTCTTTTGTCTTCCTCTCAGCTGCCTACTCACCAGTCATAATAAAACTAAAACAGTGAAATTGACATAGTTTCATTAAAGGCTTGGAACTTATTCCTCACTATTCCCTTTGTTGCAGAGTCATCTGATGAGGTCCTCTGTAGAGAACATGATACAAATGGAGTTGCCCATAGGCAAGGCCTACCTGTATCGTGACAGTGATTTCTGGCACTGCAGTACACACTGATTCCAAGCGTACATCTGCACTCCAGTAAAAGACCCGTGGCACATCTGTGGCTGGCCTAGGTCAGCTGACTCTGTCTTTCAGGGCTTGGGCTGCAGAGCTAAAAACTGCAATGTAGATGACTAGGCTCAGGCTGGAGCCTGGGCTCTGAAACCTCCCCGGGGGCTGGAGGTGGGGAGGTCTGGGAGCCTGGGCTCCAGCCTGAGCCCGAATGGCTACACTGCAATTTTTAACCCTGCAGCCTGAGCCCCGTGAGCCCAAGTCAATTGACCCAGGCTCTGAGACATTGTGCCATGTTTTTTTTTTATTGCAGTGTAGAGGTATCGCAACTGACCTTAATTGCATTTTAGTTTGGCTTTGTTATGTAACTGTGTCACAAATTAGTTGTGTTTTCCTTCCTCCCCCCCCCCAAGCACTTTTAAATGGAAGACATGTATTTAAAAGGTGTAAAAGTGAAACACCTTCAATTTCTTACAGTACCTAAGCAGCAAAACAAACTTTTGGATACGAGAGAACGTTGCTTCTTCGGCTGAAATTTCGCAGCCTGAGCTAAGTCTATCAATGTATGTTCAATGAAAGCAGCAGTCCGGTGCTAAACCCTTCCGTATTCTCACCCACTGAAAACATCTGGTTCTGGTTCTTAAAAGCCAGGTTGAATAGCTACTATGTGGTGTCACCGGACAGAATAATGCAGGGGGGACTTCAAGGCGTTCCCAGTGCCTCGTGGGAGTTTCACCAGCCCACCTCTTGTCAACGTGAGGTTAATATGGTAAGGTCTCCATTCACACAGGCCTAGCCAGATTGTTGTATCTCTTCTAATCTAATTAATGGTATTTCACAGGTGGCTTGCACTGTGATGTCTAAGTTGCCTAACAAACTAGTGATCTTGCAGTGCCATTTGCATGGTTATTAAACAGGCTCTGTAAAAATGGCACTATGGGTCTGTGTGCAGTGAAGAGGGCCTTAGCATCCAAACACAACTCAAACCCAAGGATGAATCGTCAGAGTAATGGCTGAGCATCCTGCGAGACTTCCCCTGGGGCTGAAATGACACTGGGGAAGGCGTGGTGAACATACAGCCTGGCCCAGTTGCCTTTCTTGGTGGTATGGTTAGGTTGCTTGGCTCTGATAGCCAGGGACTAAGGAATGTTTATGTGGTTGATAACCAAAATTATCTAGCCCCCCGCGTTCAAGTCTGCCTGACCTTTAGGGTCCAAGCTCAGGCGGCTAGCCTGAGCCACAACATCCACACTGCTATTTTCAGCTCGCTAGCTTGAGCCGAACTGGTGCAAGTCTCTCTACTTGAGCTGGGAATCACATCTCCCAGCTGCAGTGGAAACATACGCTATGGGGCATGTAGAGCAATGTTAACCCTGGAATAAATATTTGTAACTGAGTTATACACTCAGGCCCAGATCCTCACAGATACTTTGGTGCCTCCGTCCACTCATTCAGGCACCACTGACTGCCTATACTGCCGCTCAGCTGCCAGCTAACCCTGTAGATTCCTAAATCATCAATATGCCGAAATTTCCACCAGTCAGCAGTTGCAAGGCTACCTGAGCCCTGATGCGGCCCCAGAGCTAATGAGCTGCTCAGAGCCCAAGCGCTCTCTGATGCCCTGGAGGCCATGAAACAGGATTCTCAAACTAGATGAGGGAATTCCTATCTCCTGTGCAGAGCTTGCGCCTGTATGGGTTTGTCTACAGGGGGATTATTGATTATTCTTGATTAACTCCACATATGGATGCTTTTTTTCTGGAATAATCGTGCCTTGTTCTGAATGATCTTAATCTGGAGCAAGGCACTCTGATCTGGAATAAAAGCACCCACATATAGAGGTAATTAAGAGTAGTTAATCCAGGCCCAGATTAAAGAGTTTTGGTTTTGGTTGCTGGAGGATGGGCTATCTAAGCAGCTGACCTGGCTTAGGCGCCCAATTCCGCCAGCAGGTTGGCGGCTAAGGAGGCCAAGCAGAAGGAGGCCCCTACCCCTGGCCTGTCAGCCGGAGTGCCAAGTCAGCTATTAAGGCACCTAAGCCTGTCTTCTCTCCCTGACATTTCACTCCTGGCTAGTTTAGGGCACTCCCTGCTCAGCTTGTTGGCTTCTGAGGATCCTTTTCTGAGGTGCCAAACTCTCCCCAGGCATCGTATGCGAAGCGTGGGCATCCAGCTCAGGCCTAGGGGTTAGATGTTGCAACACTGAACACAGCAATGCCTAAACAGCCTTGAGGAGCTGGGCCTTAGCCACAGTTTCCCTGTCTGTGAAATGAGGATAATACTTCCCTACCTCACAGAGGTGTTGAGAGAATAAATATGTTAAAGAGCTGAGGTGCTCAGGAATTGGGACCATAGCTAGGCAGGTGTAATCTGTAGTATAAATGTGGCTCTCATGGGGCATGGCAGACTTGGGCAAAAAATATGAGACCTCTACAATCGACCTGTGGCTGGTGAGAGAGCTTTGTAGTGAAATAAGAGCTATGAGCCTTAATAAATTGCATCCTTGGACAATGACCTGGTATTTCTTTCAGCACTTTTAACCCTGCAACACAACATGGGTCAGAACCAAGTAATTGTAAGCATTTGTGAGGAAAAATAAACACTGCTTAATAATTACTTGGATTAATGATTTTCCTACAGCCCATAACTTCTACTGTCTAACCAGATTTTTTGTTTTAAAGCAAAGTCACAACGTGTACTGATCCTCCATGCAATTAAAAATATTTTATGCTATGGGATAGTTTCCTTTGTGATATTTTTATATAGCTGGAGTTAATGTTGGATATAATCTACATCCAATCAATGGTATTGTGCATCATCGGTTGATAAACATATTCAACATAGCTGCTGTTCGTTCCTGTTTAAAGCCCTAATCAGAGTCTGTGCCAACATGTAATTATGTTGCAGAATAAATGGTTATAATATCAAGTATGTGGAGAAGATGGTTTTTTGACCTGCTAAGAAACTGCATTTCTTCTTTGAGTATTATGGTGAGTTTTGCTTGGAAATGTCTCAAACAAATGGCTGAGTGACTACAGTAGATACTGCAGTGATGCGCAGAGGATAAAAACCTATATAGCAGAGTATAACAATTTGGGAAAGCTCCTGCTCACTATAGGTGAAATTCTTGTGTGTGCAGGGGGCCAGCACAAGATCTATGTAGTCTGATGTATGGGTCTAAGTGGCACATAGATCTTGTGCTGGTCCCTTACATGCAAGTAAATTCCACACCTTGCTCACAAGAGCACTTCCACTGAAGTTAATGGGTAGATGGTGCCTTTAAACAGAGCCCTGAGTAGAAACTGCCCCATGCCAGGAAGCCACCGTGAGTCCGAGGCATGCCTGGGAGGTGCAATCCCCGGCCTCCTTCCCTTTTGCTCTGCGTGGGGCAGCGGGGAGGGGATAGTAATTTGTTGTCAGCCTATGCCAGCAGCAAACTATGACTCTCCCCAAGCTGGCTCAGCACCACCAGTTACCCACCCACCTCCTCCATGTAGGGAGTAAACAGTTGTGTAGCATTTGTTGCCTGGGCCCAAAGACTGAGTAGCTCCTGCAGGTATATAAAAAGGATTCTCTCCCCCCACCAATGCTGTGTGTGTGTCCAAACCACAACTTAGTCCAGTGCTACTCAATGTGCAGCGTGAGCAGGATTTGGCTGATCAGTTGCTTAAATCAACTGTAAAGACCAAGAATTTCATTCCAGCACAGAACATCTGGCAGTGTAAGGCTCTTGAAAAGACCATCTGACCAGGAGGGTCCGATGAGGTGAGCAAACCCTTCTAGTTCCAAGAACTCGCTGTCACGCCTGGGCACGTATTATTCCATCTGGGTGAAAAGTTTCAGCTGAAACTTTTTTGGAGAAAAATGCAGAGTCAGCGACATCAGGAATTTGTGTTGGTTTTGCCGAATTGCTTGTGTGGGAACCGCCTCCACAAAATGTCTTCTTTCAGCCTTTGCAAAACGCTGCATTTTGATTTTTCGATTCAAAAATACTTGGTTCAGAAATTTGGTCCAACTCTGAGTGAGCAATGTTGTGACCTGGTGCACAGGGGGGCAGCCAGGCCAAACTCTGGAGGGGCAGCCAGGCCAAACTTGAGTGGTGATGCGACCCTGTGCACCAGCACACACCACCACTCAGTTTGGGGACCCGCTTACATGGGGAACCTGGGGCAAACTGCCCCCCCCCGCATCTCCCTGGGGAGCCCTGCTCAGACAGAGGAGAATGGCAGCCTCACAGTTCCCCTCCAAACTCCTCAGAATCTTCTCAGCAAAAACAATCTAAAGATCTTCATGGCCAGCGCTGTTTCTAGTCAATAACTAGATCAATAACTGGCACTCTCATAGAATTACAGAAATGTAGGGCTGGAACGGACCTTGAGAGGTCATCTAGTCCAGTCCCCTGTGCTGAGGCAGGATCGAGTAAACCTACACCATCCCTGACAGGTGTTTGTCCAACCTGTTCTTAAAAAACCTCCAGTGATGTGGATTCCACAATCTTCTTTAGAAGCCTATTGCAGAGCTTAACTACCCTTATAATTAGAAAGTTTTTCCTAATATCTAATCTACATCTCTCTTGCTACAGATTAAGCGCATTACTTCTTGTCCTACCTTCAGTGGATATGGAGAACAACTGATCACAGTCCTGTTTAAAACAGTGCTGAACATATCTGACAATTATTTTCAGGTTCCCCCCTCAGTTTTCGTTTCTCAAGACTAAACATGCCCAGTTTTTTGCACTGATCTTTATTGAATTCCATCTTGTTGAATTCAGACCAATTCTCCAATTTGTCAAGTTGTTTCTGAATTCTAATCCTGTCCTCCAAAGTGCTTGCAATCCCTCTCAGCTTGGTGTCATCTGCAAATTTTATAAGCATACTCTCCACTCCATTATCCAAGTCAATAATGAAAATATTGACTAGTACTAGACACAGGACTGATCCCTGCAGGACCTCACTCGATCCACCCTCCCAGTTTGACAGCAAGCCATTGATAACTATTCTTTGAGTACAGTTTTTCAACCAGTTGTGCACCCTCCTTAAAGTAATTTAATCTAAAACGCATTCCTCTAGTTTGCTTATGAAAATGTCATGTGGGACTGTGTCAAAAGCCATACTAAAATCAAGCTAAATCATGTGTATTGGTTACCCCTCATCCACTGTCAAAGAAGGAAATTAGGTTGGTTTTGCACGATTTGCTCTTGACAAATCCATGGTGGCTATTCCTTATAACACTATTATCCTGTAGGTGCTTAAAATGGATTGTTTAATAATTTGTTTCAGTATCTTTCCAGGTATTGAAGTTAGGCTGACTCGTCAAAAATACCACAGGTCCCCTTTGTTTCCTTTTAAAGATAGGTACTATGTTTGCCTACTCCAGTCCTCTGGGACCTCACCTGTCCTCCATGAGATAATTGCTAACGGTTCCGAGATTGTTTCAGCTAGTTCCTTAAGTACCATAGGATGAATTTTATCAGGCCCTGCCAATTGAACACAGCTTTAATCTGTTCTTTCCCTATTTCGGCTTGTGTTCCTTCACCTTTGTTGTTAATATTGTGTTGACTATCTGGTCTCCCCAGCTTCCACTGAGATAGCAAGTTTGTAGCCTGGATCTAAAGCGGCACAGGCTTTGAGATGCTGCCCTCGCAGCAGACACATCGTAGTTCTACATTGTTCAGCAGCTAAATCCACAGGGCTGTCTGAGACTTCAGCTCCTACTTATAACCTCTTCCCCAGTGAGGTCTGATTGGCTCAGCTCTCAGATGGTAAATGTGTGCAACCTGCTGGACTGTTTGCCCTTAATGGAAACTCTCTGCCTACCTTCAGAGAGAGCTGTTGTGCATACCCACCCCGCACCTCTTTCTTCTACCTTCAGGCCCTTCTATCGAAGTTGCCCTGCTTTAGTCTCTGCACGTGTAGAAAGACATAGAGGATTCAACAACAAAAAAATCCATGTCTCCTCCCCACTGCTTATCCCCCCATCTTGGACAAAACAAAGACCAAACACTGCAGTATAAGCACACGGCTTACAAAGGCATTTGTAGCATCTCTGAACATTGTTACTCCAGACTATATAGGTCACTATCAGAAATAATGATTTCAGCATTTTTTCCCCTAACACGAATCTGCTATTCCACATTTTTTAATAAAATAATTTGCAGCCGCTCCCAATCAGTTGTGTCAGCAGATTTAGTTCATCTGTGAGGCCCAGCAGGGATGACAGTCTATTTGTTATTAGAGTAATAAATAAACAAGACACTTGTCAGAGGCAAAACTGGTATGTGTGCTTTTGTAAGATAAATACTGCCTTTGAATAGATAAATATTTACGGTCTTAGAGACCAAAGTTGTCAACCTTGCTAAAGTCTTCATGTTGTGAAATTAAAGCAAAAATGGAGAATTTGGATCTTACTAGTGAAGGGCAAAAGGATGGATCTATCTAATGAAAATTTATTAACAGATTTCAGGGTAACAAGCAGAGCATTATTTAAAAGGTACAACCCTTTAACCTTGTCCCATAACAAAATAAACTGTAATTGTTCCTGAACAGATTCCAGCAACAATCATGTTTTTTATGAGGAAATTTATGCTGAGCCTTTGTATCAACAAAGGGGGCTTTGTTTATAGCACATTTTTAGTTATCCCAGATTCTCTATTTTTAAGAGAGCATTTTTATATAGTTTCTGAGGCTTGAGGGGCAGATTTTCTAAACAACCAAAGGGATTTAGGAGCAAAAATCCAACTGAAAGCCAATGGTTGCCTTTGAAACTGTACCCTTGAGTCTTGCCTCTTCAGAATGAAAGATGCAGTGTTCATAAGGTTCTTGGTGTGTTCATTACAACTGAGCTGATAGCTTTGTATTTTATTACTGAAAAGCAACTATCTTTCATATAAGGGTGGCACTGGCTTTTGGTCACATGGGTAAGGTGAGCAGCACTGGCCGCAACCAGTGACAAACTACAGTCTAGGTAAGAAGTTGCACAGTTCTAATATGGAGTGAGACATATGTCTAGCCTTATGTTTCCATTCCTGTCCGGGGCATTATGGGAAGCAGGAGTACAAAATACGAATGGCCTCACCAGCTGTAAATGTAATTTTTTTTGTTAGGAACTGTACCATGTATGTGGTGTGAAGCATAAAATGTACAGGCTGATTGGTGGTAGCTGCACCATCTCTCCTCATATGGTGTGAATGGAATCTGCAACTAGCAGATTTCTTTACGACATTCTAATGTGATTTTGACGTTATCTAGTATGATTTTCATGTTATAATTACATGTTTTTTTAAATGTAGAGTGGGAAGTCAGAACTGGGCAGGGTCAATTTAAGTTACTGTAGAGGCTGAAACAAATCTGATTTAGAAGTAGAAAAAAGTTTATTTGGGGATCTGTCCCATAATCCTCCTTCACACAAAACGTCCATTGGTGTTGTACATTGTTATTGACTTGTACTGCAATGGCCCAAACTATGCGCCTGAGTCTGATCTCAGTCATGCTGATTTTTCATCATCATCACTCTAGTGACTTCACTGGAGTTAATCCTACTTTACACCTATATAAGTGAGATGAGAATCAGGCCCTTTACATCTCATGAGAGATGCAGAGTTCAGGGCCATTGCTGCTGTACATTATAGTATTATTTGTTATACTGGGAGGAGAGTCATTATAACAGAGTATATCATTATGATATGGAAGCTAAATAGTCTAAGTAGTAATAGAAAGCAAACTAAAAATCCAGCACATTATGATTTCACTCCTTGACTGTGGCCTAACTGTAATGTAATACTTGCTTTTATAAGGGAAAAAATAAAGTGTTTGCTTTTCTGTGTTTGCCTCTCTTTTAAGAGCACACCCAATGCTCAGTTTGCCTAAAATCATTGCCTGAGAATATTCCCTGTGCTGTATCCTGATGCACATGCCATTTGCTGAGGTAATTTTTTTGACAGTTGTCCAGCAAACCATACTGCAGCAGTGCTTGTGCCCCACCTGGACCCAGAGAAGCAAGATGAACCACCATCTAATTTCTACTTTTATCATTAATGTTGCCCATAACACATGGCAGACAAAGCCAGCTCTCTGGGGGGTTGGATAGAACCCCTGTCTGGTAGTCTGGGTGGCAGAGAATCTATTATTTATCATACTCAGTGGGATGAGGCGGGCACTGAAGCTACTTATTGAGCAGCTGTGAACCCCCAATCTCCTTAATTTCCAAAACAGGTAATTAACTGGAAAGTCATTTATAATAACTACGGACATCTCCAGAAATCACTGTTAACATTGCAGCTCTATTGTAGCAATATTTTTGTTGACAGTTCAGCACTGAAATCTGTCAGGAAATTGTATAGTCCTTGTATTACAGGAGAAATATATTTTAACATTTCTGACATATCAAAATTAGCTTTGGCTAATAGGAGAAATAGGTGGAAACTGGGTGGTTTGGAGGGTAAAGCAATGCAAGGTTATATTTTCTATGCTTAACCTTAACCAACACATATGAGCACCAGAGAATTATTGTTTTGAGGACCAGAATCTGATGCTGTAACTTGGAAGTTAATAGGTGTTTTGCCATTTACTTCTTTTGGGCACAGGATTGGACTCTGAAGTAGCAATATATAACAGTATGATAATAGCTTGGAGTCTGACAGTTAGGTGAAACCAGCATACGCAGTTCTTAAGTGAACAGCAGTGTACATGATGAGATAGTTGCAAGCAAAAAAAACCATACTGTTTCTCTCTCAACTGAAAGAAAGGTCCCATCAATAGTATCTCTGGAGGATGTGAAACAGAAGCAACTAAAGTCAGACAGTTTTAAATCAGCAGGTCCTGATAACTTCCACCCAAGAGTTTTAAAAGAGTTGGCTGAGAAGCTTGCTGGACTGTTAATGTTGATTTTCAATCATCTTGGAGTCCTGTGGAAGTTCCAGAAGACTGAAAGCTTGCTAATGTTGTGTCAATTTTTTAAAAGGGTGAATGGGGTGACCAGGTGATTGTAGGCCTGTCATCCTGACATTGAACCCAGGCAAGATGATGGAGTGGCTGATATGGGACTCGATAAATAAAGAATTAAAGGAGGGTAATGTAAATAATGTAAACCAACATATGTTTATGGAAAAGAGATCCTGCCAAATTAACTTCCTATCTTTTTTTATGACATTATAAATTTGGTTGATAAAGGTAATAATGTTGACATAATATAGTTATACTTCCATCAGGTATTTGACTTGGTACCACATGACATTTTGATTTAAAAACCAAAAACAACAGATAATTAACACGGCACACATAAAAAGGCTTAAAATGGGTTAAGGGATAGGTCTCAAAATGTAAACAGGAAATCATCACTGAATGAGTGTCTTTCTAGCGGGGTCCCAGAGGGATCAGTTCTTCGCCCTATGCTATTTAACATTTTAATCAATGATCTGGAAGAAAAAATATCATCACTGATAAAGTTTGAAGATGATAGAAAAATTGGAGGAGTGGTAGCTAATGAAGAGGACAGGTCATTGATACAGAGTGTGCTGGATTGTTTGGTAAAATGGATGCAAGCAAAAAATACTCATTTTAATACAATGTATACATGAAAATGTATACATCTAGGAATAAAGAATGTAAGTCATACTTACAGGATAGTGGACTCTCTCCTGGGAAGCAGTGACTGTGAAAATATTTGGGGGGTCACCGTGGGTAATCAGCTGACCACGAGCTCACCATGTAACACTGGCCAAAAGAGCCAATGTAATCCTGAAATGCATAAATGGGAATCTTGGAGTAGAGAGGATATTTAACCTCTGTATTTGGCACTGGTGTGATTCAGTCATATGAAATCTATAGAATGAATTTGTTCTACAGGGTGGGTCTTCCTGGATAAGCACTGAGTCTAATGATTAATAGGGAGAATTATGTTCTGAGGTCATATAGCAAGACTGACTAGTAAATGGAGTCAGTCATGGCACCTAGGTCACGGGAGCCTTGTAAATGCACTAGACAGACAGCTTTAAATAGACATCCTTACTTTAGACTCTGCTTGCCAGGTTCAAACTTTTCCAAACTCAAGAGATTATCAAGAAATCCTATCTCCAAATTTTGCACTGCACTCAGTGGGATTACATGGGGTGAAAGCACAGAATGTGGCCAGTTGATTTAAATTATGGTTTTTATTGAATCTTTTGTGACTGTCCAGCATTCTTTGTTATTCTACCTGACTCCTATCACCAAAGGGATCTAGAATCCAAGCAACAGAAAGCACATGTTTAGAGAGGCAGTAGGATTGGACCAGTGCTAAATTTGTGCCAGGGCTTGCCAGTGCTGAGACCTGGCACCTTTAGGCTTGGCAGATCATAGCCCTGGCACTTCTGGGCTTGCTGCATCAGTTATGAATGTAAAAAAATTCCTTGAGCCCCGGCACATCTTCCATTACAAATTAAGCACTGGATTGGACCCTAGCATTAGCACCTGGCAAGAACTGGGTGCTCTGTTCTTTGTCAAAATTCACAGGGTACATATAGCTAACTCATCAGGATGTAATAACAAGAGAAGGAGTATCATAGCTTATCAGTTATGTGACCATTTACTGTAATACTTTACAGAAATATTATATGTCATCCTTCTATATTAGAACTTGGGCTTCATGGAGAAATTCTTGGGTGAGGTTCTATGGCCTGTGTTATGAAGGAGGTCACATTAGATAATCATAATGTCTCCTTTTGGACTTAAAATCAATGAGGCTATAACCTTTGCAATTATATCAGCTTGCTGGTAAGAATAGCAAAAGATATTCAGGGTAGGATTTTCAAAAGCACAAAGTATTTGCTGACCTCTGCATCCACTCAAGTCAATACCATTGATCTCAATGGGTGCTGAGTTAGACTTTTGAAAATCTCCACCCAGTGTACAACACTGAGCATTGAGACTGTGTAACGAAAGCATGTATTTCCAACAGCTATCCCCAAGTATCTGAGGCATGAGAGTTAACATTCCTTAGGTTAAATGCTTTCAAATCAATCCAAAAGACCAAAATATAGAAAGGTCTTGTTTCTGTGAAAAAGCTGCTTGAAAACTTTTCTCTTTGGGGCAAATTCTCTTGTCAATTACCTTTACTCCAGCTCACTCAGCAGAGTTATGCAGGTGCAAATGAGAGGAGAATTTGGCCCTTAGACTTTATGTACTAAACTAAATTTTGTTTCTATGTTTTTAAATTTGCCTAATTTAATTGGATTTTGCCTATTGTAGTGGGAAGCACATCTTCCTTCTTTGCAGAACATAAAATTAACTTTCGCTGGAGATTCGTGTTTGTTTGGCTCTGGATAAGCTCTTCCTCTAAATGAATTTGTTCTTTCTAAAGCAAATATCACTCACGTATTTTGGAGGTGCAAAAAATTTGTAATCTTGTTTCTTTGGTTTCCTTATTATGTTGTGTTATGTATATATTAACATGTATTTGCATGATTTATTCATTTAAAGCTGTACATGTTTATTTGAAAAGGAGCTCAAAGAGCTTTATCACCAAAAAAATAAGTTCAACTCTATTTACAGAGATTGTGGTTTCGGACTTTAGCCACCAGAATGAAGAAAGGATCTGCAGTTTTGTCATTTTGTTTAAAAAAAATATTTTGAAGCAAGATGTTTACATTGTTCTAGTCACTGAGGGTGAAATTCTCCCAGAAGCATAAGGACCACAGTCTGCAGTACACTGGTACTTCTGCATCAGAAACTGCCCTGCGTATTACACTGTGTGTGTTACACTGCACAGACCTGGGGAGAGGCGGCAGCTATGAGTAGCACAACCCCACATGAAATCGAATACGAAGTGGGTCCAGCTGCAGCTGGTTAGGAAAATAACTTTTTTCTCTCTGAAACATTTCAGCAAAAATTCAAATGCTTTCCTTTTCATTGATGAAATGAAACCCCAACTCTTTTTGTTTTTGACGAACAACATCTCCAAACAGACAAAAATGGACGTTTTTAGTGAAAATTTCCATTTCATTGAAAAACCAATTTTCTATCCAAAAATGTTTGGATGGAAAAATTTCAACTGGTTCTAGTTCCTGCCTTTATCCCTGCCTTGTGCAAGTCAGACTAAGGCTCGGTCAAACCAAGTCTTTAGCTCCATTTCAAAACACCATTTAGGTTTAGTCGTCTCTGCAAATTCGAGCTACGATCTTGATCCTGCAGCCGTTTACTTGAGGGCACAGAATTTACTACTGTAAGGAATCTCATTGAAGTTAATAGTAATTAGCATTGGGCCCCCAAGAGTGTAGCCTGGTTAAGGAACAAGAGCATTGTAGTCATGTTATATTTGTAGTGTAAACAGGGCCTTACTGAGCATTTCAATGTAACATGGCCTTATCTGGGATTTTCTGATCAGTGAACTGACCTTCTTCAAGTTAAAATAGAAATATTCAGAGCAGAGGCATTTCTTTCCCATCTGTCTAAGTACTTACTTTTATGGCCTCCACCACTGTAATATTTGAGCGCTTTCAATTCTTTAATAGCAAAAAATGAAATCACCACTGCAGCCCACCCAAGTCCTTGTTTCACAGAGCTGAAAACCATGACACTAGAAAAAAATTACATAGTGAAGTTAAGTGGAAAATTGAAAAACCTGTAGCACCACATGGTTCTGCATACAATAATCACAGAATTGTAGAACTGGAAGGGATCTCGAGAGGTCATCTAGTCCAGTCCCCTGCACTCAAGGCAGGACTAAGTATTATCTAGACCATTCCTGAGAGGTGATTGTCTAACCTGCTCTTAAAAGTCTCCAATGATGGAGATTCCACAACCTCCCTAGGCAATTTATTCCAGTGCTTAACCACCCTGACAGTTAGGAAGTTTTTCCTAATGTCTAACTTAAACCTCCCTTGTTGCAATTTAAGCTCATTGCTTATTGTCCTATCCTCAGAGGTTAAGAAGAACAATTTTTCTCCCTCCTCCTTGTAACCACCTTTTATGTACTTGAAAATTGCTATGTCACCTCTCAGTCTTCTCTTTTCCAGACTAAACAAACCCATTTTTTTTCAATCTTTCCTCACAGGTCATGTTTTCTAGACCTTTAATCATTTTTGTTGCTCTTCTCTGGACTTTCTCCAATTTGTCCACATCTTTCCTGAAATGTGGTGCCCAAAACTGGACACAATACTCCAGTTGAGGCCTAATCAGAGTGGAGTAGAGCGGAAGAATTACTTCTCATGTCTTGCTTACAACACTCCTGCTAATACATCCCAGAAGGATGTTCGCTTTTTTTTGCAACAGCGTTACACTGTTGACTCATATTTAGCTTGTGGTCCACTATGACCCCCAGATCCCTTTCCACAGTACTCCTTCCTAGGCAGTCACTTCCCATTTTGTATGTGTTCAACCGATTGTTCCTTCCTAAGTGGAGTACTTTGCATTTGTCTTTATTGAATTTCATCCTATTTACTTCAGACCATTTCTCCAGTTTGTCCAGATCATTTTGAATTTTAATCCTATCCTCCAAAGCACTTGCAACTCCTCCCAGCTTGGTATCGTCCGCAAACTGCTAATGGGCATTAATTGTTGTTTGGAGCAGGACATAGGTGATTTTCAATTGACGTCAAATGGAAAAATCACTTAATGACTATTGGTATTAAATGGGCACAATTGTATAATATTAGTGAATAAAAGGTTTGATGGCACTGAAAATGTTCTCACTGAGGCATTTTCTATTCAGTGAATTGATACTAGGTGGTCTGGACCATACATGTACATCTCTGGTGGGTCATCATGGTCTGAACAAGACTGTAGCCTTCTTTCAAAACAGAGATAAGGTCTTGGCACTCTTACAAATTGGAACCACTCCGCATCCCTTTATTAAGCAAGAGGCACTCAGTACCACCTGTGAATATGGGTTGGCCAACACTTCTAAAATCAAAAAATAACGTTTTCCCTTCTCTTTCTTTGCCTACAGTAGTGCTTTCTGAGAACCCATCTTCATCCCTAATTTAGGGAAATAACAGAGTATTAGTTCTCTTTCTAAATCCAGGACAACCAAAAGGAAAATTCTGGGTTGCGGCTTTTAATAGCTTGTGCCTGATTCTTCACTGTGTTAGTTCAATTTTATGCTTGTGTAGCTCCACCAATTTCAGTGGAGCAGCACTGGCATAAAGCTGCATTGGTGACAGACCCAAAAGTTGGATCTAAAAAGAGGCCAGGTAACTTTATGACCAGTAACAACATTTGCAGTTTTATGCTACGACACGGACAATGAAATCTCATATTTTGGGAGGTAAGCTGCAGTATTGCCAACTCTTTTATAGTGAGTTTTGCAATATGTGTTGTTTTATTTTTAAAGCCCTAGCTCCTAGAGTCACGTTATTTTGTGAGAATCTCAGCTTTCATTTTAAAAAAAGTAAGTTTCTAGTACTCATGGTCGCTCAGAATAGCTTGAAAACAAGAACTTTAAAGCCTCAGAAGGCAAATAAATGAATCAAAATCTTATCTTTTAAAGCACATGATTTGTAAGCCAATCTCCTATTATTTGGGGCCCTGACTCATGATTTTGAATGGCTTTGGTTGGCCCCAGTCTGATGGACACTAAAGATTCCTCTTCCCCCTTTGTAACGTGTATCATAAATAATATGGATGGAGTATAGACTGATAGCTCTTCTCTCAGGGACAGTCCCTTTTTCTATCTTTGTTCAGTGCTTAAGAAATATACAAGTACTAACAACAGATTAGTCAGGAGCATTATGGGAATTTTGTATAGTTTTTTCTTTTCCCTTCCTCTGAATCATTTTCAGAAGCAGGATACCATTCCTGACGAGCCAGTGCTTTGAACCAGTATGGCTAATTTGTAAAGGTAAGTACATGATCTCATGTACCTGGGATCTCCATGGGAGTTGCACCCATGTGACAGAACTTCTTCTCCCCGTGCTCTCATGCAGGTATTTAAGACAAATTGTTCTCTGCAATAAATGAGGATAGGTAACGGGAATTAGTTCAGCAATGCAATAAGTGCACGGAGTCATAGAGGGAATTCAACCAGAGAAGACTTTGCTGAAGGAAGAAATGGCATTTTAAATGTTTCTGCTTTATTTGCGAGAGATGCCTTTTCTTTGGCCATTGTTATTCTAGTGAAGAATAAAATCAAAGGCGTTCCACTCTTGGGGCCCCCAGCAGGGAGCAGAACTGTCAGGGTTTAGCTGTGTGGGGCCCACAGCTGTGGAGATGCTGTCCCTGCCCTGCTTCTCCCTGTGTGCTGTGCAGCAGAGCTCTCGGCAGCTCTGTCTGCACCGCCCATCGTGAGGTTTGTGGAGCAGAAGCAGGGTAGTGACCAGCGGATCCATGGACTAATCAAATTTGTTGGCCAAAGCCCCTGCAGATGGACAGTGAAGGGGCTGCACTATGGGCTGCAGAATGGCATTGCTGGTGGTTTGTGACCTGAGAGAAAGGCATCTGTTCCCCTGGCCCTGTGAAGACCCCCCCCCGCACCCAAAACCTGTTTGCTTGGCTTTACCTAGGCGTCAGGGTTTGGTCCTCAATGATCTCAAGCACGGAGACATTGGTTTGTACTCAGACGCGTTCCAATTTTAAGCTGCTCAGTCTGCAGTTCCTTTCACACATACCCACTCGTCACATGCTCTTGGTGATCTGCAAATAAACAAACAAACAAAAAATCAACAGACACCAGTTGCGAGTTGGCTGCCCACTCTGTTGGACAGCATTGGAATGATGTAAGCATAGGGATATTAAAAGAACTGTATTCAAAAGGTTCTGTGTCTGTTGCTGAACCTAATACAGAAAACGTATGTCATTGATTGCACAGAACTGGGTTATACAAATAGCTTAGAGGGAAAAAGAGCATCTTCAACATCGCATTTGCCTCATTCTATAGCTCATAGACACAAAGGACCAAAGATCAGAACTAGGCTCAGAGGCCCTGATCCTGCAATGAGCTTCATGCAGGCAGAATCTTGGCACGCATATGGAGCTCACTGTAGGGGCAGGGTCAAAATGTAAACCTGCAATCCGAGGGCGTAAATATTTGTGCATGCAAAATGTGAGGCACTAATTGGAGGCCTCGTCTGCAGCACTTTTGGAAATTTGGCTTCCACAACTGGTGATGCATTTGGGAAGCTTTATATTCTATCAAAAATGTGCAAGCATCTGTGATCTATGGGATTCTATACTGGGGCTTCAGCAGGAGCTACAGCACATGACTGGGTGTGCATGAACCACTACTGTAGAGATCGGTTCATTTGGATCTGGAACGCAAACATCTCAAAACGGCGGGGTGGTGAAATCCAGGCTTTGGTTGTTTTGTTATTGTTGCAAAGGAGTTTAATGGGTGCTGGAAAGCTATATCATATTGAAATGAAAGTTTTTTGAAACTCATATTTCAGAACTCATTAACTTACACAATTCTGTGGAGGGGGGTAAGGATAAGTAAAGAAACAGCAATTACCTATAATACACCATGTGTGTTGGTCTATCACATATGCGTTGGCAGTGTGGCTTAGTAGGAAGGGTACTGGCCTTAGAGCCTTCAATTTCCAGCTCTGCCACTGGTTTTCTGGGTGACCTTGGGTAAGTTGCCGCCCCTCTTTGTGCCTCAGTTTCCCCATCCGTAAAATGGGGATAATGATACTGCCCTCCTTTGATAAGTGCTTGGAGATTGATGTGTGTAAAACAGCCATGTATTATTATGCAGTTCATATACAGGTTACACAAATATACCAAGAAAACTGTATACACTTATCTGTTGAACATAGTGTTCAGAAAACATCAAGAGAACATCAAAGTTGCACATGTAAGAGCTCAAAATTAAGGCATTCGAAAGTGAGAAAATTAAAATCTTAAGGCTGCATGGGTAACCTTAACTCTGGCCTCCTTGTGTACCTGCTTTACAATGGAGCCATCAGTACTCTCTTCACTGCCCAGCTAAATTGGCCAGGCATTGCACAATGCAGCCTTCTTTAGCAGCCCATTTTAAGAGCTTAACAAACACTCACATAAAATGTACTATGCATGCTTAGTAGGCTTGCAACTCAGTCAAATCAAAACCATTTTTCACCTGAGTACATGAAGGCACGTCTCAATGAAGCCTGTCTTCATGCCAAATTTCAGCTTTCATCCCCCAGCTCATTTTGGTGCTAGCCAAACTAAAAGCTTGGGAGAATTTCTTTTTTTGTAAGGGAAAAAGTGCATATGTTTTCCATACTCCCTTTGCTTAGAAAAGGCTGGATTGTTTTGGCTCAAGCTTTCAAAAAACAAATCAATGACCTTTGGGTAGACATCAAGCCTAGAAAATATCAGCCGAAAAGAGGAAGGTTTCAGAAAATTATGAGTGACAGAAAATAGGGAGTTCGAATGAAAAACTTATCCCACCATAACCGTAGCACTAGCTGCAGCTCCTGCTGTAAGCTGTGGTTGCTGTATATAAACTTCTTATAACTGAGCTTCTTCAGTGATGGGTATAGTATGAGAACCTATGGAAGCCTAGAGAGTCACAATCTAGCTATTTAACCAGAGTGAAGTTCAAACAGTTTGTGATGTGTAGCTAGATTTTCATAGAGATTGCCTATGTTACTGTTGTGTTATAATTAACAGATCTATCCTTCCCTCAGATTCACCTGCCTCTTTCTTCTTCTCCCCATGGACCTCTTCTACGGCTGCACTGTTTTACGGACTTCACTATCTGCTGATTTCGCCCCAAGAATCTGCCACTTTGTGCTTCTCCTCTGCTATGCCTCACCTCTCTTGCTGTTCTGTTTTCCCATAAGACATCCTCCTCTGCTGCTGTTCTGCTTCCTTACCCTGGAATCTCTTCTGCTGATGTTCTGCTCCTCCTGCTCCCCTGGAATTCGCCTTCTGCTTGTCCTACAGGACCTCTGCTTCCATTGTTTTACTCAAGCAACTAACTTGCCACTGCTCCAGCTCCTGGAAGGATTAAGAAGCACTTTCTGCAATAGTGCCTGCCATCTGTAGGTTTCAGTAATGTCGACCTAGGGCAGCATTTACGGGATTGTTTTTTTTTATTTTAAAACATTATCTGAGAGGAATAAACCATCCTGATTGGGCCTTCTAGAGAAAATGCAAAAGATAAAAGGTGTTAAAAGGAAACCTCTGGAAGTTCATTATTTCTCTCTTTTAATGTACAATATTTCATAGCAGAGATGTCAAAGCTCTTTAGGTTTGATGCAGAGACTTTTTAAATGTCTGTCTGTCTGTGACCCACACACCTCCTGGGTGTGGTGTTTTGTCCCATCTAATGGCACGGAGACCACTTAGAGAGACAGAGAGAGATTAACGAGTCTGCTCTCCAGCCTTAGCTAATAGGTGTAGGGCTTTTAGCTCATGCAGTAGAGGCTCATGCACTAAGCTCCAGAGGTCCCAGGTTCGATCGTGCCTGCCGACAACCGGGGTCTGTCGGCATTACGTATGTCCACATGCAGTCATCCCCAGCACAGGTAATTCCTGCCTCAGCCTATATGCACATGCATTATGCAATACAAATAATTGTTTGTGTGCATAGGGGCCATTTCAGGGGAAGGATGGACATGCCCTGATCTCTCGGCCTGGCACCTGTTTGGAATGCCTCTCTGCAGCTTGCATCACTATAAGCCTGTGGAGGAGCCTCTCTGAGGCTTTCCCAGGGTGTTGGGATTGGGACCATCAGCTATCATCCCTGTTAGGCTTTGATTTTTCTGGTGGGCACCTCTGTACAATGCCTGCCAGAATTTGCTCACTTGAGTGGATTGGTGTCACCAGGATCACAAGATACCCATCTAGCCAAGTTCAAAGTGCTGTTAAATTATATGGATCCTACAATAACAAGAACAAAATGCACCTGCCTTGCTCTTTCATCTGTTCCCCTTTGACCTTCATGCCCACTCCAGCTTTTTTGGTCCTTTCTTGTTTCTCTCGTCTCCTCCTGGCACCCTGCACAGGCTGTCAGAAATGTCACAAAAACCTCCCTTTCCCCAGACTTGCAGGCAACTGTGGTTCTTTCAGCTGCTTTCGCTCATGGCGACAGCAGTTTTTCATTTTGAATTTGAATTAAAAAACGGTAAATTGACAGCAGGAGGGAGTGAAACTTTTGCATTTACTTTAACTTTTTAAATAAAAAATCATAATAGTTAAAAGCCAGGGCAGCACTATTACGTGCTTGTTGGAACTCGGGCTGCTTGTCTGACTACATCCTCCCTCTCCCGGCAAAAGGTTTGACATTCAGCAGCGAATTGCAAGGCTCTGGTATCGGGCCAGTGACGAACCAGACAATGAGTGCAGACTTACACATTACTAAGGAATGTCTTTGAAAAAAACTGAAAATAAGTTTCTTCTTACTTTGCTGTCCAAGGCCCCGATCCTACAAAGGGATCTTCTACTACAGAATCAGAGCCCCAGACCTGAATTCAGGGTACTCTCTGTCCACTACTACATTTTTTGGTTTCCTTAATACTGTTTAAGAAAGTCAGCTCTGCTGCATTAGCGTTAGGGTGGGCACTAGCTGTTGCAGGATAGATACTGGATTGAGAAGTTGTCAGGTAAAAAACTTTGGGGTCTCTTTTATACAGGTGCAAATTGAGTGTTTGGCAATTGTTATTTATGAATGTACCAGGGGCACCCTGAGTTTCCCAACTTTCTTACTTATCAGTCAACATAGCTTTGCCGTACTGGTATTTGAACAGACTTTATGTACGTAGCATGTTCAGCAAAGAGAGGCCTAGACTGCAAGGCTCAGATCCAGAGCCAAACTTTCCCAAAGTTCAGGGGAATTCGGATCCAAATGTTGGTTTTGGCCCACTGGAGAGACAAAGGCTAACCATAAAGTTTGGATCTTCACTAGCTTGATTTGTACCTATTTCTAATGCTCACGCCTTTGGGATGTGACTAGGCAAATCTTGGCTTTTCAAACTCCCATGCCCACAAAGTCAGGCCTTGTCTGTAGTCAACCCAGTCATTGCACTCAGACATTCAGCAATCAGCAGGCAACCATGATTTAATTACCGTCTACAGATATCTACATGGGGAACAAATATTTAACTGGGGGCTCTTCCATCTACCAGAGAAACGTATCAACACAATCCAAAGGCTGGAAGTTGAAGCTAGACAAATTCAGACTGGAAATAAGATGTACATTTTTAATGGTGAGCGTAATTAACCATTGGAACAATTTTCCAACGGTCATAGTGAATTCTCCATCACTGACAATTATAAAATCAAGATTGGCTAATGTTCTCTAGGCATTATTTGGGGGAAGTTCTCTGGCCTGTGCTATACAGGAGTTCAGACTAGATGATCACAACGGTCCCTTCTGGCCTTGGAATCTATGAACTTGTGAAAATCGACCAAAGAGTTTATATTTAACCAAGCGTCTTACAAAAATATTTACTTTGGGAGGACACTGATATACTGAAAGGGTTAAAAATTATTCCATCAGTGCCAGATGTAGCTGCTGCAATTATAAAACCAAGTCGTCTCCTTTCGGAGCACTATTAGCATTGGCAATGACATCAAGCGCCAATTCATCATAAGGCACAGTGTCAACATGAGGTTGGTAGTGCAAAACAAACAGAAAGCTGAGGCACTGTTGAGGGGAGAGGAAAGAACTGCTCTGGGGAAGGAATCACATTATGGGCAGCTTCTTCCTTTAACAATAACATTTAATAGCCTTTTAAAGAGCATTCTCCCCCCAGCCGCAAGTACTTTTGTGGCAGGCAGCTAAGAGAAGGGAAGAGGTTTTTTTTTTAAAAGGGCTTTTATATGATAGTATATAAATCCAGCAGCTTTCTGAACAACAACCCCCTCCCCGCTTCAAGCCCATTGTGGTCTCCAGGCTATCTGTGTGTATCTTACCACCAGGCTCCGAGTGGCCTGATGGTGTCTGATTGGTCAGTGCCTGATGTCATGACAGATACCACACCCCAGGCTCAACACTACAGAAGCTGCCAGGTGGAAATAGCATTGAGGGATCATTATTTATTAATTATGTACATGACTGATGTGCATAGCACTTTACAGTTAAAATGGCCCAGCCTCGACCAGCTTATACACCCTAAAAGCAATTCCTCCCTGTAGTCAGTGGGCGTGTAACCTAAGGAAGGACAGGAGGATTGGACCCTAGAGCGAAAAGGAATTGCCTAGGCCACAGAGTAGCATTGGATCCACTGTGCAGAGGCTACTTCCCTCACTATAGCTAGTACCCAGTCCTCACACACACTCCACTTGGGGAAGGATTGGAGGATCTCTTGGTCACCATGTTCAGATTTATAAAATCCTGCGCCACATGTGCAGTGGGACCACAGTGGTTCTCCTGTCCAGGGGAACCTCCAATGGCCAAAGAGGGGCAGGCAAAATTTGCCCCTACGTGCACAAGCAGGGGCTGTACTGCAAACAGCGGACAACAGAGTTGCATGTGCCCATTAGCACACATAGCCCTCAGCTTTAGGAGTGCTTTGGAAGGGACCGGGGGAGGCAGTTCTCACAGAAGTGGATGGCACAGGAGAAAGGGCCTAATCCTACAACTGTTACTCATCAACTTCAATGGGACTACTCTAATGAGCAAGGAGTCAGGAGTGGCTAATGGATGTGGTTAGAAGAGAACCGTGGATGGAGAGCTGGCAGTGGGGGGTGTCAGAAAGTATTAGACCAGAGATGCAGCAGGCATGAAGTGGGGGAGGGCTTTGAAAGGGCCTAGGAGAAGCCTGACTGCAGAAGGGACACAAGTGCAGAGGTCTAAGGAGCTGGAGGGAGGAGAAGAGAAGAGGAAGATGCTTTATTTGGGCAGACTGAAGGGGAGAGAAAGGAGAAGCTGCACAGGAGGACGTTACAGTAATGGACCTTCCCTGGAGCATGGAGAGGGGCTTTAGCCACGGTGGCCCAGAGGAAAGGCCACACCTCTGAGGTGTTAGAGTGGGAAAATGCCTGGATGTGAGGGGCGAACTCAAGAATGGGAGCTAATATAACACCACAGCTGTAAGCCGGGGTGGTAAGGAGAATGGAAGTACTGGCTTCAGACTGTGGCCAGCATTCTCCAGTCCAGCCCAATGTGACTCAACCTGGCCATTGGACATTAGAAGGCACGTCTGAATATTCAGACTGTAACTTTTACTTTGCACCTAAAGTCCTTTAATAGTTAAAATACAGCACCTAGTACTGAATCTAGTCTACAAACTGGGACGGAGTCTGGTGCCAAAGTTCCAGTTCTTGGTATTAGTATACTATGGAGTTCTACAATGCAAACATGCATGTGTTCCTGTACTTCAATTTCACTGTATGCGGCAGTGCTTCAAGGCTCAAAGTTCAAGGCACTTCAGTGGACCCAGAGGCTTTTTGGTTTTGATGCCTGGAAGCAAAACTGAAGATACTGGAAGGAAGCAGCTGGGATGTGAATCACACCTGTTAAGAAGGGCTGTACCTTGGTCAGCTATCCAAGCAAAGTCTAAGGGCTTGTCTACACACACCGTTACACCGGTTTGATTTAAGGTGTTAATTTAAACCACTTTAGTTGAACCAGTGATGTGCGGACATTCACCTTTCCATTTAAATAAGGCTTTTTTCAGTTTAGCTTAAGTCAATTAGCACCAGGTTTACGCTAAACTAAACGATATTGCTCTTAAACCAAAATGAGAGCATCGACACAGGGGTTTGCACCCATTTAACCAAACTGCTTTAACTAAATCGGAGCCAGTTTGTGCATAGACATGGGCTTGGCCTACACTTAAAAGTTGGGTCAACATAACTATGTTGGTCAAGGGTGTGAAAAACTCCACACCCCTGAAGGACATAGCAAGGAAAGGCGCAGCTATGTCTATGGAAGAATGCTTCTGTCCACTTAGCTATCATCGCTCGGGGCGGCAGTGCCTCCACACTGACAGACAAACTCCTTCTGTCGGTGTCTCAGCTATGGGATTATGCCAATATAGCTATGGCGATGTAGCTATGCTGGTATGGTCTCCATAGTGTAGACATTCACATGGCCTAAGCATGTACAGAAAGGATTGGTGGTGATTTAATAGGTTGTGCTATTCATTGGGGGTTTTATCAGCATAACTATGCCAGCAGAGAGTGTGGGGAGGAAAACCCACACATCCAAGCTGACGTAGTTATGCAGGAACCTCCCCAGCGTAACTGCAACTATGCTGATAGGAAAGCGCGTCTGTTAGCTTAGCTAATGTTGCTTGGGGAGGTGGTTTAGCTATGCCGACAGAAAAACTCCTTCTGTCAACTTACGCTATCTCTACACCAGGGGCTCTGCTGCCAAAGCATTTGTAGTGTAGACAAGCCCAGAAGAGCCAATGCCTCCGCCAGGCACTGTGCTGCTGGACAGGCTGTTTTTCTAATGAGATCTAAAGCTGAGTTCCTGAGAAAACAGTAGTCATTAAAAATCCCACCTAACACTTTTCACAAGATGCACTGGTGTTAGCTTGGGTGTCCTGGTTCCCTTTCAGGTGACTTCCATTCTGAATCTTTAAATTCCCCAAGATTTTTTAAATTGGATACAATGGGCCTGATTCTCCAAGGTTTTGTACCTGTGGCCCCAATCCTAAGATCTGGCTGAGAAGTGCACAGCACAATTCAGGAGTGGGTTGGAAAGGTGCTTTTAAACCACCTTTGTGATCTCCCAAACCCTAGCATACCTGTGCATGACTGGCTCCTCAGCATGCCTATCCATGAAGGCTGCTCTAAATTACACTAATTACCACTAGCCCCATGGGGCTGCTCTAGAATCTAGGGATCAAGCCCCATGGGGCTGCTATAGCATCTAGGGATCACAGCAAGGAAGTCCAGCCAAACTGCAATGTCAGCTTGATGCCACCAGAGGATCCCCCTCCATCAGATGATTCTTCTGTACGGGGTAAGCCAGCTTTAGGGTTGCTTTGAACAGCCAGCGTAGCTGAAAGCAATCTCAGCACAGCTGAGGACTAGACCCCGTGTAGTCATATATAACTGTGTAAACTGGGCAGGTCAATGCTGTCAGCAGTCCAAGTGGAGAATTCTGACGGGGTATCATTTTACACTCACTTTCCATCAGCGTTAATAACTCTGCAAGGTGCAAGCCAGTGGAGAATTGAGCCCCGACATTTTTCTTTTCTTTCTTTACCAAGGAATTGCACAGCATTTCTGTGCACTGTTAAACAGTCTGCCACATTCTACTCTGCAATGGCTGCATTTCAGTGATAATAAATATGTACTTAGCAGTAAGATGGTGCTTTGTATTTTCAAAGTGCTGGTCACAGAAACCAAGTGGCTAGAAACACCCCCAATCTCTTAAAGAGACAGACCAGGCTGTCACGGGGTGCTGCACAAACATTAACTAATAACTGACAACAGTCCGAAATATAGCTAAATAGTATTATCCCCATTTTATAGATGAGAAAACTGAGACAAAGAGAGGTCAAGCGATTTTCCCAAGACTGTACATCAAGTCAGCGATTTGAATTCAGGAGTCCTTGGCACAGGGCCCCATGTCCAGTTCATAGGACCATGCTGCTGCCTGTGTGTGCGAGGTTACATGTGCAAACCTCTCTTCCCTCACTGATCACCCAGGAATAGGCACGTGCTCACCTCTTGCCTGGATGCCTGATGTTGAGGATAATGGAGGTCCTGGGGAGGGCCCAGTGGTGGTTCTGGATAGGTGGGAATCTTCTACCCACCCAGCTGCAGTAGCTCTCTGCTCATAGGAAGAATGACACAGTTGGCGGTCCCTGCACCTCGATATGCACTGAATTACCTCTGTTAGGGTATCTCGTTAGCTTCCAGAAACAACTCCATCCTAAATTATGCAAGAGGCCTAGCAGATAAGGCAAATGATACTTATTGTTCTAAGGAAAGTATTAAACACCCACTCTGACATCAGGAACAGTTTTATTTGATGTAATATAGCAAAATACAATGACAATTCAATAGAATAAAATAGAGTACCGACTGTAATGACTGTGAAAAGTTAAAAGATGGCATTGCAACAGTTCAGCTAATGGTGGCGACTTATAAATATTAAGGTAAACTTAACCACTACTCCCTACATATGTTAAACAGCAAACAAACAAACCCCCTTAAATTTACACCAGAACATTCACCATTAATATTGTGCAACCCAAACCCTTCCCATAGCGCGCACTCCCCCATTGTTTTAAAACCCTTGCCACGGCCCCCTTGATGAACAGGAATTCAAGGGCAACACTAGGTAGTTCTGAATTAGTAAAGGCCATCCCGATAATAGGAGTGAAACACTTTTCTACAGAGCAGGTTAAAATTGACACATCAGTAGCTGGTAGTAATCCTGGTTATAAAACAACAGCCACCAACTCTACACGAGCAGTTGTGTTTCTTAGAAGCTCCCTAGTCTTTGCCTTAGCTAGTCTGTGATGAGGGACTGCTCCTAGCACAAGGACTTTCACACCAGACCACCAAGGGGAGCAACAGGGTCTCCCCAGACACAAAGGATAGTCGATGGGGTATTCACACGTCCCACAATTTCCTGTGTGCCTGGATCAGGATTTTGTAGTATAACCAGTGCTTTCTGGCTGCAGCTTTCAGTGGCTGGCTGCTGAGAAGGAGTAAAGGTGCAGGTGCGATGTGCCTTTAATACCAGTCACATGGTCTCAGCAGAAATGGGGCTGATAGCAGCATCTCCCAAATCTCTAGATCTAAACATAGTCAACTGCTACTAGTTTCTAGCCTGCAGGACACCTAACCCTGGTAAGGTTGCACAGCTGGCTCAGCCTGCTCTCTCCTCCAACTTTCCTTAGCCAGTGCCCCACCTTTCAGTCTACCAGTGCAGTCCTTGTAGGATCTCCTGACTTGCCACTTCTGCCCAGGTACAGGATCACTAAGCCAAGGCCAAAGCGTCAGGGCACCAAACATTGCATCATGGGATATGGAGTCCTTACAGTGTAGCCTCTATGATTTGATTGGAAGTTGTTGTAGTCCTGTGGAGTCAATACTAAGTACATAGAGCCCTAATCAAAACACCCCTGGCAAGGTTCAGAGGCCTCATAAGGGGAGGGGGTTTACACATGATTCCTGTGTAAGGTTTGTAGTGATTTGGGGTTCCTGCTGGATTAAAAGTGCAGTATAAACACCAGGTAGAAGGAAAACTAAAGAAATTAAACACAAGAACTGGGGACAAAGTTTCACACTTGGGTGGCAAAAGTCAAGCCCCTCAGTCCACATTTAGGCATCTAAACAAATGGCCTGATTTTCAGAGGTGCTGAGTGTTACGTTGTGGTGTAGGCAGGAACAAAGAGCTTCAGAGACCTTGATTTTCTGTGTCCTCTGTGCCAGACAATGAGAGAACTCCCTGGAATTTGAAAGTGCATACAAGAATCTGGATCTATTCCTCTCTGTCTCATTATGTTCATTCATAAAATGAGAGTGATCATATTTACCTACTGTCCCCCATGGAAATATTGAAAGGGTCAATTATTGTTTGTACAGTGCATTGAAGATGCAAAGCTCCATCAAGTGCTAATTTTTAATTATGAATATTTGTTATTAGGCAACATAGCTAGATGGCCAGTGTAGCAAGGGCTTATTAGATTTAAAAGATACAAACACAGAGAGTTAATAATAGAGCATTTCTTTAAAGCCAATTGTTTCAAACATACACTAAAGCACATTTTCTTCCTTTACCCTGTTAACCAGGTAACAGAAACACTTCCTGTGAATGTTATCTCAAATCAGAATCATTGAGTCCAGTGCTTAGAAATACAGAGGGAGCGTTTCCATCCCACCCCAGCTCTGCTCAGATGCACTGAGAGTAGGGGCTGCATGGAGCCAATGGTGCTAGATTTCACCCAGTACAACAGGAGCTCTAACTTAGGTCTCTGCTGCGAGGCTTTTAGGCCAGTGGAGAATTGAGCTGCGCCGCAACCCCTCCATGTCCTGCCCCCGCCCTGGAGTTGGGAGAGGCTGGTGCAGGAGGTTACAAAGCTGCCTCGTCAGCTTCATGTTAGTGGAGAGTTCCCCTGCACAGGGGAAAATCCCTGCTAGCTATCCCTGCCCACTGTAAGGTCACGTTGTGCTGCTAAGAAGCCAGTGTATAGGTCCTGATCCTGCTTCAGGTCGGATTATCAGCGCGCTCACTCTCCTCCTTACCCAGCTTCCACTGAGGTCAGCTGGCTTCAGTGGGAACAGACTTTAACATTATATGTAACCCTGTTCCAACTGAGGTCAATTGACTAATGGAGCAGAGTTAGGTCAACAAAGGCATTTTTAAGACTTTCACCATCAAGCACATGAATAACTTCATGCACGTGAGTACTCGCGTTGTGTTTAAAATTAAACAAGCTCATAACCATGTCAGAGGCTGCACTGGAAACGGGTGACAGTTTCTTCCCTATCCCATCCTGCCCATAGTCATGAGTAGTAATGAAGTAGTATTTCTAGGAATGATATGCATGGCAAAAATCATGTCAATAAAGGGGTTAAAATTATTGATTTTTACTACTTGTAAGAGGAAGCCTTTTCTTAGTGCTTTGGGAAGCCTTGTATCAGCTTTGAATTCAATTTAGGGTTTGAATTTAACATGCATAACCCACTTGGTTTGAAATGATAAAGGGACTTAAAAATGTACAACAGATAGGACCTTAGAAGTCTAAAGGATTCTTCACAAGATGAAAAGTATTTTATGTTGTTTGAGAGACAGTAGTCTCTGAATTACGCTTAAAAAAGTGTAACATATCTTTAAAATACGTTTACAAGGGAAGATAATCATGTACAGTTTTAAAGTTAGGCAGTGCATGTTCACCAATAAAGTTTCATCATCTTTAATAATTTAAGCCAGAGTGGATATTATTGTTGAAGTCAAAGAGAAAAACTGAAAAATGTGTAGACCCCTGCTTAGGGCTGATGACTATGTAATGCTGTGAATGATTATATATTCTTTGGGGAATCCACTGATGCATTCTTCCTGTATATTTATAAGGAGTCTGTGGTATTAAAGTTTCATTTTCTTCTTTTTTAAACCTGAGCAAAAGCAAGAGGAAAAAAAGCCATTGAGGAATGAAGAAGTATTGCTAATGATTCAGAAAATGGAATTATTAACCATAACACAATAATGCTCAAGGGCGCCTAGATGTTGCCTACTGATCGGCCCTCCTTGAAATTATGTTTATTTGCTTAAATGAGTTCTTGTTTTATATTCAGCAAAAACATTTTTTTCTGTGCTTGAACCCAAAATTGCTTCGTCTGTGTCCTTTTCACTCTGATGTGATACCATAGCCGCAGCAACAGAAGCACACGCAGTTGCTAGCTAGGTAGCTTATTATTATGGTCACACTCCAGCACACAGCATACTTGTTGGAACTTTCCAGAAATATTGCACTGCAGTCATTTTCCTCGCCGTTATGCTAATGGAATCAGGAAAATCAATTGTCCTTAAGGAACAGGGGAATGAGATGTGCTGTAAATGCCACAGGATGAGTGATTGGTTGATTGCAGGGATGGTGATTCAAACGCGCCTCATCTCTACATTATCCTGATGAATTTTTATGGCCCTGCCTTTTTTTCTTCTCTAGCTGTGGAGGAAGGTTTATGGCTTGCAGCTTTTTAGTTGATTGAATGCAGCTGGCATTGTTGCAGTGCAGAACAAATAGGTACTTTTTCTTTACAGCCTTAAAAAGTAGATTGAAGAAATTGCATACCAACATTTTTGCAACAAAAGCATTCTTAAAAATGAAGATATTTTATGAAATTACTTTGCTCTCCTTCTCTACTGTCAGTAATCTTTTTATCAGAAGAAAGGGCAAAAATTGCTTGAGATTCTAGGGGAACATAGTTTCATTTTTTTATTCTTGTCACAAAGAAAACTAACGAAGGAGTTTCATTAGTATTCATTTTAGTCCAATGTAATTTTCTCCTTCCTACTAACAAAACAAAAAACCCCTATGCCTGTAACATACTGAACCAAAGAAGGTCATTCTAAGTATATCAGCATTTTCAGTAACTCTTTCATACTGTATTCACAAGATAGCAAAGATAACGGATTCAGCCCAAATTACAACAGTTCTTTTATATTCTGTAACGTTATACAGTATATGGGGCCTTATTTGATTGAATAAAATAATACTGATGATCAACTTTATGAGTGCTGAATTCGCTGACAGCTAAAACAAAACACATCAGACCATTCTATTTATATCAGATTAATTTGCTGATAAGTTATTCTTCCACTAAACAGTTTACACATAGATGAAGTTTAAGTCACATACAGAATCTTTTTAGATTTAAATACTCAGGAAATACTTTACTTTGTGCTAATAATATTTAATAAGCATTAAAACTCAGGATGAGGGCATTTCCTGACTGATATACATAATTATGCTTTCCATGACCAGGACTTGTTTCAGTATGTTTTTGCCTTAAAATTTGGGTATATTTAATATCCATGAAAACAAGCAGCTAATAACAGCTCTGTGCTTTGGAGCTTTCCCACATGCCTACATCCATGTGGTTCCATCCTGATTTGTAAGCACTCTCTTATTCCAGCCTTGTATTAAGCAGCACCTTCCAGCTATGTGATTGCTCTGAAATATGGACAAAAGTCCATGAGAATCTAAACTGAGCTCACCAATCTTATTTCACTTGTAGCCTAACCCTAATATGATTCTTGGGCTCTGTAGGTGAAAGAGTTGTGCCTTACCACTCTATCTGATTGTTTTAAATACAGAGGGATTGATTCTCCACTGTGCTGCACTTCATGTAGCCATTTGCATCTGTGTAAAGTGGGTGTAGAACCCTACCCGGCTGCGACTGGGGAATTCAATTTGATATTAGTTTACACTAAATTTGCAAAGGTGCTAATGACTGCCTGAGGTGTAAGGGAGTGGGGAATCTGGCCCACAGCCTCAATTTTCTGCATAATGCTTCCTGAAATTAAAAATTAAAATCCTGATGGGAAACAAAATTCAAGGTTACAGTAACTGTAAGGATTCCATCTTCCATGCACGTCCCTTAAATTCCAACCATGTTTCCAAGATCTGAATCAGCAAATGTTACATTTCTATGCTCTAAAGCACCCTTTATGTTTAGCAGATAAGCCTACACTTTCTTGGTGTGTGTAGTATAAAGTGGAACTGAAGTGGTGCATAAGCCTTGGCATGAAGAGGAGTGAATTTCACTGCACCCACTGACAAGGTTACAGTGAGCAGCAGAGGAGCAAGTTCCTAGGGCTTACCATAGTGGGGAAAATTAAATATATATTTTTTAACATTATGATGACTCTTTTCACAGATGTCATGGATATTGATGACACGTGTTTCAGATTTTGCCTCCAGGATACTGGAACCAGTATTAGTTTTATTCTCTTCTTTGTGCTACCTCTGTTATCAACAATTTCCTACACAATTTTTACGCTCATGCTATCTTTTCCTTTCAGATGTGCATAATATAACATAACTGATGAAATGCAGTCGGCCATTAAAAAGATCGGTGTATGTTTTTTCCTGAAATTCTTCTTATACATCAGATAGATTGCTTGCATTTAATTTTGTATTGTTAACTAATACCTAGCATTTGGCTTTTCAGTACCCCAGTTACAAAATGAAACAATTCCTTAAAAAAAATTTAATATCAATTAGTTCATTTAAAGCGATTCCAACTCTCCTAGTCAATTTGGTAATGGTCATTTAAAAAAAAACTAAATGACATAAAAATACAGCTTTCACGAACACATTTTATAATTGAACTTGCGGCAGGTTTACATTTTGTTTTCTGCACATCACAATTCAAGTTTTATGTTGGCATATGCCCTGTGTCACACTCAGTGAAATAGAAGAATAACGTCCAAATCATGAGGGTTCTCTAGGATGAAGATTCAACTTTTCGGAGGTACCTATAGATTTCAGGTGAGTTACACCGAGACCTGGTCTGCACCTAAAACTTAGGTCAATCTAGCTACGGTGCTCAGTGCTGTGAAAAAATTCATGTCCTGAACACTGTTCAACCTAACCTCCAGTATTGACGTGGCTAAGTCAACTGAAAGATACTTCCATTGCCCTAGCCACCGCCTCTCAGGAAGGTGGGTTCCCTACATCGACGGAAAACCCCCTTCCATCTATCTAGGAAGTGTCTACGTTATGGCGCTGGAGTGCTAGAGCTGCAGCTGTCGTGCATTCATGGCCGAGCAAAATGTTAAGAATCACTAAATATTACAGTTGTGATGCATGTGAGCCAGAGCAGGTTCATATTGACCAATTACAGTGGGATGGGTCTTTCTATTTTATGTTGGAATCCACCAGTTAGTAAATGACGTTAACAAAAATATATAATTCATTTTAAATGTAAATGTATTGGGGGAAATAGCTAAAAGCTAGATTATGAGCCCTGTATTTGTACCTGAGAACAGTGACTCACACAAGAAGTCAGTGGGGGTACTTGACAAGTAACTAGTTACAAGTCAGAGCAAAGGGTTCACAGCCTGCACCCGAACAGTCCCATCTTCAGTGAATTTTCAAATTCTCAGGGCATTTATTTACATTAGTGTTGTTTGTACAATATTATGCCCGCTTAACCAAAATCTCTGAGAGAGCAGAGTGTTTTCATTTTGATATTTTCACATGGACGTCAGCCCTCATGCCTATAAAGAGAGTAAGCAAGAGTTATGAGAAGGATATTGATTTTGTTTATACTCTTATAAACACAGCTTAGAATAAAAGCTAAGCTAGACATCTTTGTTTGTTCCTTTTTGCCATCCAGTATCAGAACTTGTTGGAAGTATCTTGATATTTTAAATCATAATATAGCTTGGTAGGGTAATTTGGGATTATCTATATATCTTTGTGTGCATTAAAAAAAACACATGGTAGACATACTTTGAGGCACAACACAGAACTCAGAACCTAGCGTTAAGGAGATGGATCGTGGCTTGAAGCTACCTTTGTGCCTTCCCAGCTATGGGCGCCTTCATGGCCCCAACCTAACACAGACAGCTCTGGGGAAATGTCTACTCTATGACCATCTGTCCCTAGCTGCCTATGTACAGCAGCATTCCAGCCTGCCCTCAACACGCTCACCGGGGCTTGCAAAGGGGTCCTCAGACGGCAGATATTGATGGCTGTGTTCCTCAGTTCCAGTGCTGGGGGAATCCTTCGACAGCCAAATCTTGGACTTAAGGGTATCTTTACACTGAAAAAAAAATTTGTGGCAGTAATCTCAGATCTCAGGTCTACAGATTCAGGCTAACAGGACTCATGCTTTGGGGCTAAAAATAGCTTTGTAGCCATTGTGGCTCAGGCTGGAGCTTGGGCTGTGAAACCCGCCCCTGGGCTTCAGAGCCTGAGCTCCAGTCCAAGGTGGAGTGTCTACACAGTTATTTCTAGCATCGTAGCATAAGCCTGAATCTGTAGACTAGACTCTCAGATTTGCTGCCATGTTCCCCTCCCTTCAGTGTAGACATACCCATTGAGTTCCTTTATGCCACCTGCCATTAAGGGGCCAGAGCAGGGGTGACGATCTTATCCATTATTATCAAAACTCTGTACCATTAGCATATAGCCAATAACCATCTGAACACTTTATTATGCCCAGTCCTGCAAAAACTTAACATTAACACATACTGAACATTAAGCACTATGTGTGGTTACATTGAAGTCAATGGGCCATATCTGGTTCCTGCTCAAATGAAAGAAAAAAGTCCCATTGACTTGAGTGGGAGCAGCATCAGACCCAACAGGCCTGCTCACAATATGTAAAGGTAAGTCTGTGTTTAAATCTTTGCAGGACTGGGGCCTGAGTTTAAAGTTCCCTCATCTCTTGCCCCTATCTCTCAGGCTATGTCTGGACATTTTTAGAATATAAGCTCTTTAGGGTAGGAACATCATGGACACTATCAGAATCAATTAAATAATTAATAACGTGGCTTTTTATCATTGGCTAATTTGCGGAAAAAAATCTACAGAACACAGCTAGTGTAGCATATAGCAAATTAATCATGCACCAAAATGCGTTTTTCGCCCTCTGTCTCTAGTTTTCTCCTTATGACATATATGGTTTGACCTTAATGAAAGAATACAGTTTTATCTTGGCATGGAAAAATCTCTCTAGTCCAAGTTGAGACTCAAAAGATAAGCTAGCTTGTAAAAATCAGAAATTGGCATTCATAATTGTTTAAAATATGTACACACCAAAGATACTACATGCCTTGGTATTTATTATTGGAAACAAAATCTTAAAATAAAATGAAATGTCAATGTACAATAAAGAAATCTGATTTCTGGCACCTAAATACACCCTCTGTGACTCTCCTTATTTAATAGGCGCTTCCACAATTTGAATAGCATTAGTATGAAAACCAGGGGAAAAACAACAGAATGGGGGGGGGGGGGAGGGAGAGGATCTGATTAGTATATAGTAAACCCACTAGAGGGTGCAACAGAGTAAATTATTTCCAGCATGTAAATGTGCTAAACTCACTGAGAATAAGAATGACTATTTGTGACTGAGCCAATTCCAAGAGTGCTGAAGCTCAAAACGTGAAGAATTCTCTTCCTGTTCTACTACCTCCTCCTTGTTCTGAGGCTAAAGGTAGAGCATCATTCTAATAAGACAATACCACAAGAAAGCAGAGAGCTTATTTCTGAACTGTTATATTCAGAACAACAAAAGAGAGAGTGAATTATCAATGTTTAATTTGGAAACTAGGTATAGAACATTTTAAAATACATACATGACTGAGACGAGATGTATATTTTTCTGAAACAGCCATTTTCTCTTATAGCCTTGCTAGCTAGTCTGGAGAAGCTATAGGTGGCAGACATCAAGTTAAATCCATTTGATGTTTAACTTTTTGTCTTTTCTATGTTTATTATGCTTCCTCTCCGTGTTATGTTTTGATGCTATCCACACATTTTCTAGATTTCAATTCAGAACCCATATACAAGCTCTCTTCTATTACAGAAAGAAAAATTTACTGGTATTCCATGTAAAAAAAAATATCCAACTATAATTATGCAATGGCATTCTATTTTAATGAAAGTTACAGATGGGTACAGCTTCTGCCATACAATAACAGCTGACAGGCTGCCAAGGTGTATACTGTACAAAAAGCTCAGAGTGGAATGAACCACTTTATGTAGAAATTAATATTTTTTTTCCTGCAGCAACTGTCTGTACAATAAATCTTTACATGTTTTCTTTTGTTAAAACCCCTGCCTTGGACAAAATCAAGGATGCCCATAACTACACCGGGGCTGTACTTACTGTTCACCCAATATTTTGTATACATTTATTGAGCATAGCTATTTAGAAAGTAGCACATTAAAAATGCAGGGAGGCCCTTTGTGAATAAAATGCAGGATGATTGCTTGTTGGTTTTACAAAATTATTGACTTTTCCTAATGGTTCAGAGTTAGCCAAGACCCATGTGTTTTTGCCTCTTGTAGCTCTATGAGCAAGCAATGAATAGAGAAGATATCGTAGGAAGACACATAGATGCCTCCTGTCTCAGAGTAAACAGTAAATGAGGGACTGTGGGGATGGTTTTGCGGTAACTGCATGACGTGCAGGTTTCTGTGTACATATAAAATCTCAGAATACATGCGTGTCTTTGTGCACCCTCATAAAAAGATATGTTGAAATAACATTTAAGGAGCTGATGCAAATTGAAAAAACATGCGAAATTCAGTTAAAGGCTCAAACTCCACCCTTAGCTCACCCCTGCTGTACCTAGTAATCACAGCTCATTTGGTACATAAGGCCACCTACTATTCTGTGGTTCGCCTAAGAGAAGACTGTATTATCCGTGATACATTGATACAACAGGATGAGTAAAAGTTGAGGTTCTGTATCTAACACTGAATGTCCTGAGTTCTGTCAGTTTAAGCCAACCTTTTAACGTGATGTTGACATGCTTGTCCTGTAGGAGCGGCTCCTTTTTGTTTTGTTTGTTTAAGTTAGCTCACAAAAGAAAATGATTTCTCCTGGGAGGCTGGTGAGAATTCTTCCAATGGGCCTTACCTAGTACTGTAGATAGAGACTATTGTTTCCCTATAGTACCTTAAAGACTATTTTGGAATCATCATGGTCTACTGTTAAATATACAATGGGGGCTTCATTGTCTATTGGGGTGTGTATTTATACACTTTAAAAAACGTCTTTTTAAGGGGTTCTTTGCTGACACACAGGGCCCACTCCAGACACTCTTAGTGTCTGTGGCTTCTGGCGAGCAGGAGCTCCGTGGCGTCAGCTGGGCTCAGTAGGTGCGCAGGCTATGTGCGATTCCAGAGGAACTCTTCCTTTCGTAAGCAGCTGCGTAATCCCTCATTAGGCATTCTGTGCTGCCTCCATCTCAGGAATGGAATCTCTACCACCATGCCAGCTGGGTTTGTGAGCACGAAGTCGAGGACATTCACCAACAATCACAGATCCAGCTCCCCGACTGTCCTAACACTGGGATATATGAATTACTATGTCAGACAAGGAAATACCACAAGAGATCATAGCCTAACATTGTTGGGAATCTTCCTTGGCTGGCATTTCTCTTTCTGAGGCCAGCTATGTCATTTATGAGTCTTTATCTCCTTCCACATTGATGGAAAGGCAAAGACGAATGGCTGGCATAAACGACTCACTCTTGTTTATAGCATTAATGGATCTGGCAACCAGGGAAAACGGTAGGGTGACCAGATGTCCTGATTTTATAGGGACAGTCCTGATTTTTGGGTATTTTTCTTATATAGGCTCCTATTACCTCCCACCCCCTGTCCTGATTTTTCACATTTGCTGTCTGGTCACTCTAGAAAACGGTAAAGACTCAAGCACAAAAATTTAACACATACATGCTGAATCATGCTCTGGACACCACCAGCCATCAGCATTAGAAATAACAAGCCTTTAAACCCATCCTTTCACCATACCCTTGTCAAGCAAGAGAGCTACTCCAGGGGGATTTAAAGGACCTACAATCTTAGACTGTGAATTGCAGGATCTGAAATTCTGGTTTCCTCTCAACCAACAACTTCAGATGGTGTATTTGCTGCACAGCCCGGACTAAAACAATCAGGAGTTTGAAAGTTGCTCCAGCTTCTGGCACCTAAATCTTGTGATGTTTGGATTCATTTAAAAGAAACTGACAATCGGATCAATAGACCCAATATTATGAAG
Source organism: Natator depressus (assembly GCF_965152275.1). Lineage (NCBI taxonomy): Eukaryota > Metazoa > Chordata > Testudines > Cheloniidae > Natator > Natator depressus. The sequence continues at coordinate 97,445,142 of NC_134241.1, forward strand.
CTCATTTACAATGTGTTTTCAGTAGTTTGACAAGGAAATGTTGATATCTATCCAGTGGCTAAGAAAACTAGAGTCTTCTACCTAGCATTACAATATGCTACACTAGTCATACTGAAAGGTTAATATTTGACACCAGTTACTGCACAGCAGTTCCTGCTCCAAGTAAAGGGGAGTCAATTTTATTATCTCAGATACCACAGTGTGGTATCCATGGCCCATGTTGATTTTTTAATGGAGATTGCTCTCACTGAGCCACATGGCTGGGAGCTAATGTGTTCCATAATTTCTCCACATCCTGTTAATGATGATACCCTAGAGTTATATATCAGGTTTCATCCCTAGGGATTCCAGTGCTCTTTAGAAAGAAAGGGCCATATCCTGAGTTCCTTTATTCATTTATGACTGACTTTTTCCTCAGCTAGATTCCCATTTAGTTCAGTGGAAGCTTGTCTGAGCATAGGCTGAGTAAAAAAACTCAGTAAAGATATCAGGATTTGAGCCAATATACATAGGCCACCCCAGAAATGCACTTACCTCTAGTAAACAGCTGGTGAATAGCATGCTGAACAGTGGAAGTTCAATTGTGTATTTAACATCTCTGACCAGAAAGAGAAAGCCCAGACTAGATCAAGGCAGGAAGGGATTAAATGGTCTGCCCTGCCCTGCTAGCATTATCAAGCTTGGCTGGAGGGCCCACCAGAAAAAAGGAATTAAAAATTAAGGAAGCAGACTTCAGAGCTGGGCTGCCCGGCAGAGGGACCTTGGGTCTGTGACAGAGAGGAGCTAGGGAGTGGGCTGAATAGACCTGAACTGGAACCTTAAGAGCAGCCAAGCCTGGGGAGAAGGTTTGGACTAGATCTTATTGTTAGTTAGTGATGTGAAAGGGAGTGAGTTTTGACCTTACACTAGGTGCACAGACTGAGACAGAGAGCAGATGGAAAAGTCACCCACTGACAACATTCACTAAGAGTAGATATGACCTCAGCTTTGGCGGACATGTCTGAAAGACACCCTCCCACACACCCCCAGTACCATATTTGGTTTATTCAGCTCAGAAGGCAAAAAAAGTGAACAGAAGCTTTTCTAAGAAAAGCGATTCTTTAAGCAGTTTAGAGACATACAAGTAAACACGAGTAAGCTGATGGTCCATAGTCTAGGTGCTGTCCCATGTGTTCCAGTATTGCATATGAACACACACATAAATTATTAGCAGTGACGGAAAAGATGGGCAATTTATTAGACATTAATACTTTTCCATGTAGCATCTAAATAAGATAACATTGCAGGTCAAAAGTTCACGGTATTATACCGACTGCGATTTGTAGGACAAAACTAAGGCACAGAAGGACAATAGACATGTAGCAAAATTCTCAGAGTGGAGAAGCCAGCTTGTCTGGATTAAATTAATTGGAAAGCTGTTTCCTATGAGATAGGGCTCAAGAGAGGCGGCTATTTTGCACCTTTGGGAACTCTTGAGTCACCTGGGCTGTCTTTTTCAACATTGTTAAGTATTGTCTGGGAGATTTCCTCAAAAGTAAAGAGCTGAGCTATAATAATTGGCATTAATCCACATGAACATTCATTTTTAAAAAAATGCTTACGTTCTAAGTATAGTATCAATGTTCAGGGAACACATGGCAATCTTTTGTATGTAAATGTTTCCTAGAAATATCAGTTGGATACATTGTAAAAATAAAATTGGCTGATTAATGTAATAAAGATTATTTATAATCTTCCAGAACTTTAGTTTATTCTCCCCCACCTCTATTTGGTGAACAACTGCAAAAAAACCACATTCATGATATGGGATTGGTGAAGAAAACGGCAGCACGTGTTACAACGATGCCCGTTCTGACCCTATATTGTTGTTAGATCGCATAAAGTCACAAATGATTTGCAAGCTATCTCCACTGTGTGCAAAAGCCTTGGAGGCACCTGGATGGGGGTGACAGGCAATGTTGTAGCCCCTTGTAATGAGTGACGAACATCTTGTGGCACATCTGCATGCAAGTTGCAGAGAAGTTAAATTGGATCTAAACATCAGTTTGTTTCCCCAGAAGTGCAGTGCGAACTGGCAAGTAAAGAGAAAGAGAGAATGCTTGCATATGGGGATGGCAACACTCTTATTGATCTTGCACATCACTTGCCAGTTAGCTCCATGAACTGAGCCTGCATTGCCCTGTTTGCTGAACTGGGCAATGGAAGAAAGGTAGAGAGATTGTGGGATACCTATAAGGAAACCACAGTATGTCACAGACTGCATGAGTGGTGTCAATTCAAAGGAACAAGCATAAGAAAGTAGCTTAGACTGAAGATCTTGCACAAGGTTAGGGGAAGCTAAGGAGTGAAAGCAGCAGATGATGGGTTAAGGGGACTGAAAGAGAGAAAACAGGGCTGATGCAGAGGTTTAAAAAGATTAAACCAAGCCTGCAGTACATAAACATTTGCAGGGTATTTCAAAGAAATGATATTCAGTCAGGGGGTGGGTACCTGAAGAAGTTTATTTATAGAAAGTCTTGCTAGGGTGACCAGATGTCCCGATTTTATAGGGACAGTCCCAATTTCTGGGACTTTTTCTTGTATAGGCTCCTATTACCCCCCCCCCCCCCCCCGATTTTTCACATTTGCTGTCTGGTCACACTAAGTCTTGCGCTGCTCCAGAGGGAAGATGAGGAGGAAATAAAGAGCCATATTGGTCTTGTGGCAACTATGCATACATTTTTACTGGCCCAAAGATCACACAGATATAGCATGGGATACGAAAGGAATGTAAGCCCACATTTTCAGAGGTAGGCTCAGCACTTCTGAAAGTGATGCCCTCGGTATGGAAAATTGGTCACCCCAAATTAAAGGCCATTTCTGAAAATCTGGGCCATATTCTGCAAGGTTTGAGCCCAGCTCCGCCGTTAGGGCCTGATGCAAAGCTCACTGAAGTCAATGGAAAGATTCTCAGGCCTCTAATTTCCATGGAATGTGTTGGAAAATGGCAGTTTATTGGAACTCAGAAATAAAGGGCCTGATTCTACACCCTCTTGGACCTTGTGACAGCATTTGCACTGATGCAAAGTGAGTGCCAGCTGGGTACCAAATGGTACCAAATCAAAATTCTGTCCTGGCCCTCATGGTTGCTTTTCTCTCTCTCTCTCTCAAGGGGCCCAGCAGTGCAGAATCAGGCCCATAGGCTCTTTTAGGAGTGCCGTGCAGTATTGAAAGAGGACTTCTTATAATGCATGAGCGTCACCAAAGGGGAAGTAAGATGGAATGGCCGGTGTGCTGCGAGAGGTGGCATTGTGATCCCGACTACACCGGGCAATAGGATGTGTTAAGCATGACACAGCACAGCAGGGCCAGGAATGCTGCAGTGGGTCCCAGCTTGGAAAATGCCAAAGATGATGTTGTGGGAGTGTGTCAGGGAACTCCTGCTAGAAAAAAAATTATATATCAACATATACAAAGCCTCAAAACTACACTAGGGTAGAAAGGCTTCATATTAATTTCAATGATATTCACAGATTTTTTTAAGTTGGTACCGCAAGGGATCTAATAAATAGTCTCATTTAGTGTAACTGTTTGATTAAATTCCCAAAGTGTCAAAGTCAGTGGGCACCACTAATGAAGTTTGGGGCTATGCTAGCTAAAATAATGATTCGCGTAATCAAGTCTAATGCTTCAGGGCATAATCTGATCAGCAGTGGAGATCAGGAAGGAAGTGTTCCTCCATGTACAGCATTGCATAATTGTTTAAGTACGTAAGGAGCAGCTTTTTTCTTCCTTTCTAATATCAGGCACTGGTTACTGTCATATTAACATGCCTGTCCTACTGTGGAGTGTTGTCACAAACAAAATGGGATTGAAATTCACATCAGAATGTCTTATGGAGCTGATGCTAGCAGAAGAAAGCCAAGGATGGAGGTGAAAAAGATAACTATTGTTGGGATTCCTAAAAAACAAAGGGCTATCTTGTGACTCAGATGATAGGCCTGCACAGGGGAACAGGCGGGAGTTAGAACCGCTGCTACACCCCATGCAGACGATCTGTGTGCCACAGAGAGGAATATCTGAACCTTAACCTCTTAAAGCCTTTGCTGATCAGAACCAGGATCTTGAAGTGGACAGGCAGCCAGTGTAGAGCACAGAGCATTTATAGGATATGCTGTCTTGGTCTGCCTTATCTGGGAAGTGGGCATCTAGGTGGTGAGCCCTGTGGGGCCCTCATCAGCGAAGCTATGCACCTGTTGGTGACCAGCAATGCAGGAGAATTCCAGCTCGGGGTTTGCGAACACAGGAACATAGCTGTTCTGAACCAGTGGCAGTAAGTGCCCGGGCCTAACACAGTGGCTACATTAAAAAAAAATGACTTACCCTCTTTCCTGAGCCTGCAATAAGAGTGACTGGAAAAGCAAGGAGCTGACTCATCACAAAACAGGAACTGCTACGTACCAAAGAAACAAGAGCAGCTTATTTTGTTTGTTATTCTCAGTTACACGAGACACACTAGTGGATTAAGTGCATTTTTAATATAGTTGCCAATGAAGTTTTTAAGCTGAGTCTGAAGAGGATCAGAAGTTTTCTGTCTCCTTAACAAACAATGACAGTTCAAAGGGTATGAAGTAACGTACTGAGGAGATTTCTGGCCTTGTGTTTGTCACTTCTCAAGATGGAGGAGTTGATGGGTCTCTCGGCAGCGGCATGTGTAGGGTGTTGTTGGAGAGGAACGGCCAACAGGTGGATGATTGCCTTGCCTGTTGCTGCATTTCTGACGTAGGCTTGGCACCAGGCTCAGAGGATGGAGCTGCTAAGTTGTGTGTCATGATTGCAACTGTCTCCTGACTTGAGGGAGGGGAGGTGTGCAAAGGACAATTAGTTCCTCCAGAAATGAAGGAATGGGTCACTTTTGCCAGCCCTACCCAGTCTCAGCAGGCCAAACAAAAGAAAGAACTCAAACACACAGGCAGTGCACAGCCTCTGGAGAAAGGTGTGTGCCCTTTGGCTCAGCCTCGACCCAGCTAGAAAATCTGGGAGTTGTGTGGATGACCTCTGTAAGGAATCCCATCCAGTCTGCTTTGGGTGGGCCTTGAAGGTGAGAGGGTTAAAAGTGGGAGGATACATGGGGCTACTTTAGGGAAGCAGAGGACCTTCTTCCACAGAAGAATATCTTTGGCTGGGGTAGGGAAATTTCATAGGGAAACCAGTCCCTTGGCACTTGGTGAGTTTTTCAAACCATCTGAAAACCAATTTTGAGTCAGTCATATTATCTGGAGAGTTTATGTGTGTGTTTATTATATCGGTGCCCTTCCCCGGCACCTTACAATCAATGCCAAGCTCTAGGTGCATCCCACACACATGAAATAGATTTGAGAAAATGCAACTACAAAATCTTAAAACAGATTTACTGTCTGAGCATCAATACCACCCCCATCAGAGCCTCCAGCAATAGCCGGGCGCTCCCATCCCTGCAGCTCACTTCAACCCCACGGCAGGAGACTCATCGCTGGAATGTGTCCTATCATAATGGGCATACACCTGCCTTAGGTAAACCAGTTCCTCATCCTGTTATTGTAACTGTCATGGAGTCACAGGGTCTGTGCTATGCCCAGTTTTTAAACAGTCCCTTAGAGGATCCTCTTCAGTGTGGCAGATCCCCAAGGAGTCCCACTCTTCCTTCAGGGTAGCTTCACCACATCCTAGACTCAAGCTTCAGGACTGCAGCATTCCTGTTTCACACCATGAGCGCCGCCCAGTGAGACTTGTACACACTGCAGGGACTAATGCACCTCAGCAAGTGTGTGCAGTGACGCCCAAGTAACATTTTCCAAACCGTTGGATTTATTCATCAACTGGAACACAGCACTGGAGGGCCTTAGGTTAGCCTAGAGAAATACAAATTAAAGCTTGGTCTATGTTGGTCAAGCCAGAGTAATTCGGCTGCTAAGCTGCAGTGAACTCCATTTTCAGGCTCCGACTTCCGTAGTCAGTCCCAATAGAGAGCTGCAAATTCTTCCAGAGCCCACACCTACTCCCTCACCTCACACCTCTCCGTCCTTGGCTTTCCAGTCAGGGCATGCTGAGTCTATGCTGAGAGGCAGGGAAAAGCTCCTTTCTCTGGGTCATTGGTTGCTAGCTGTCAATCTTCTGCAGCTTTCCATTGTCTTCTCAGATTTTCCATTGCTATGACCTGACCTCGGACAGTCTTTTGAATGAGCCATTCAGTCTGCTCAGACAGCTAGGGGACACACACACCCTTATGTCTTTTAGTCTGCCCTAAGCGCAAACTTAATCCTTTCTCCTCTTTGCGGTACCAATGGTAACTACAGTGGGAAATTGAAGCACACAAAGGATTCATAACAATATGACAGAAAATTCCCACTTCGTCACAGCAACCCTTCCCATTCTTTCACGTGTTGCTTAAATTCACTCATCAAGATTCAGTTTGCATGGTCTTCATGGTGTGGGAGTGGAGCGTGTCTCTGCTCGTTCCTGTGAAGCACCTAGCAGACTATTTCCTGAGCCCTGGGCACCTAACCAAGACCAGCCTGCCACCAGATCCCCTAGCAATGCAGCCAAGGGGCTGTTAGCTTGAGTAGCTTGGATGATCACAACTACCCTGGTGTTCCAACTACCAGGGTCTTCTTTTGGATGTGGTCTCTCATGCAAACCATGAACCAAGGCATTCGTGGTTTTTATAGGTCAAAACTATCTTAACCATTGCCCAGATATTCTTTGCCAGCCTGTGCAGATCATGGAGCACAGGTATAACCAGCGGTAATACAGCTGTAGGAAGCCACACTTAATAAGCTGGCTGTGGTACCTGTGCCGGCTGCAATTTCTGGATGTTTTTAACATGTAGCAGCCTTTACTTTATTCAAGAGCCACATAGCTTCTTCAATTCATGGATCTGAGCTTTCAAACTTCAGTCTGAGGTGAATCAACTGGTTCATATTGCCATTGATGATGAATGAAATGCCATATGTCTTGCATAAGCAACATTTTTTATGGAGCTACAGTTCCTCTCAAATCCAGCCACGACCTCTGCCAATCCTGTGTATCTTCCTCTTGCTCAGTCTGTATCAGCAACACTGCTGGGCCTGTCACATGGATAAATGTCACTGCCTGCACTCGTGGTGATGAGGGACATTTCAAACTCTTGCTCAAGTTGACATTTTTCTGTGGGGTTTTCGTGTAAGTCCAGGGACATGGAGGAAGTAATTGCTCCATCTTGGGCTCACAACAACATCCGACAGCATGTAATGTGTAGTAAGGACTCTGGAGTCAGGCTGACTGGAAAGGAGGCACTGTGCTTCTATTAACTGCATGAGCACTGTCAGTCTAAGACTGCTCAAGCTTCTGAAGTGGCTAGTTCACCTTTGCAAAGCTCAGAGGTTCATTAGCATAGCCACTCCCACACTCATCATCTTGTCTCATTTGCCCAATCACTCCCATGCTACTGACCTGATGTACTGTCAGGGCAAATGTAGCCACAAATTTAGGTTTTGTAAAAATAAGCGTATAAAGCCTAAAACCCATCCAACTGTTCCTGATTGTCTTTTCAAATTTCCACAGAAACGCTTACAAAACCCCAAAGCAATCTTCTGTAGTGCTGGCAACCCAAACGTTGCAGCATTGTTTTAGTGCGTGAGAACCTGAAAGTGGAATTGACTACAAACAAAAGTGAAACTGTCTCATTTAGTTTCTATTACAAGCTGAGGGGAAAAGCTCAAGGTAAGCAAACAGTGAATGGCAGCGAGTAAGAAAAAAGAAGATTTTAAATTTTTTTTTCATTTTTAACGTTATAAGGTGGTATTAGTAACAACGTTGGTTCTGATTTTAAAAAAAATACATAATTTTAAACCTGAAAGTCCCCCTTTAGCTATCTGTTTTTGTTTCATTGTCTATAAAATGGGGAGACTGCAAGCTCTTAGGGAATGGTGACTTGTTTTGCTCTGTTTGTACATCTAGCACAGTAAAGTCCTGTTCCACACTAGAGTCCTGGGCCTCTTAGATAGAACAGTAATACAAATAATATTAAGAGTAATACCCAACTCAGAGGGCTAATATACACAACACAGAAAGTGCTACCATGTTAACAAAATTAGGAAACCACCCTTTTCCCCTCCCCCACCATAAATTCTAGAGCGGCTATCTTTAAAACAAAAAACAAACACAGATGTAAGATTTTCCTCTTCTCCACAGGGTTTATTTATACTACAGGAAACTTGATGTTTAATATTTGTTCAGAAACCTTCCGTAGTAATTTCTACCAACTGAAGCAACAAAATTGACAAGAAGCAAAACTGAAGTCAGCCAACAAGCTATTTATGACTCCATTCAATGTTTCTACTTTCTAAGGGCACTAGCAAATGTCAGCGTAGCTACTGTCTGGAAACTCATCACTTGACACCAGAAAAGAATGGTGACCTGCCCAGTAATGGAAGCACTTTCTCGCCTTGGCATTTAAAAAACAGCACTGGTCTCTGCCAAAACGGTGCTGAAGTAGGGACCCAGGAACAATGCGTGGCTAAGAGAAAACTATAAGAATCCACATCAGTAAAATGGATGAGGAGGGTGGTGAGGCACCCTTCTTTGAGGAAGGGTGGAGAAGTTTCCTTGCCCCGGAGGGAGAGGAGGTTGGAACGCTATGGCAAGTAATGAGGGGAAAACCAGGGAAAACTGAGTTTATGGTGAAGGGCCGAGACGTGCTCCAGGAAGTGGGAGTGTTTGCCACTGCTAACCTCCTACCACACACTAAAGCAGCTGGGTTGCCCCAGCCCCTGCCTACCTTCTCCATTCATAAAAGATTGGAAAGAGGAGAGTCCTGACTGAGAATAAGAGTGATGGGAGTGATAGGTGTCCTATCCAGCTCTGCTCTGACCTGGTTATGACAGCATTTAATCTCTTTACAGGCACAGGTGAATCAGGCCTTACAATCAGTACTTCTTACTCCTCAAGTCCCCAAGGGCCAGATTTTTAAAAGTATTCAGGTACCTCAATGGACCTTAGTGGCCAGATTATCGAAGACATCAGCTCCCAGCATGTTGTCCGTGCAAGCAGCTGAGCGCCGAACACCTAAAAATCTGGCCATTTCTTTGAGATGTCAGCATGGGAGCTGCACTGGTTTGAAAATCTGGCCTTTGCTGACTGAAGTTCAGATCAGCCCCGCTCTGGTAGCAACGGACAAAACCGGAAACCCTGCTGTGACTGATGTTCAGACCTCCGCCTGTGTTTAATTAGTCTGGAGACTTAACGGGTCAGCGGCACAAACTTGAGAGCCACTAGTAAAAACACTGCTGCGCAAGTAGTTCAGGTCCAAATTCTCCGTTTTGTTTTTTGCGGGGAAGGAAGCTTCCCCAAATCTAATATTAGCATAAATGTTCTCATCATTTTTCAATGTAAGCGTTTCCATGCAGCTTAGCATTTGCAGTCAGACACGGCAGCGTAGTGAGGATGTTCATGAATTGAAAAGGAGAGATGACTGCAAACTGGAGTGAAACTGACTCGTCTGTGTTCGTTATCTGAACCCAAAGAAAGGCAGAAAGCAAACAAACAGCCTAAAAGAGAACACGGCACATTTTTAATTTTAAAATTCCATTTTAGCATCCTAAGGCACGACTAACATCGCAGGTAAGGATATTTGCTTCTGGACAAATACATGGGGCTTGAGTTTACCCTCAGTTACACTGATACAGATAAGGAATAATTGCACTGAATTTAATAGAAAAAACAATGCAAGACCAGAGTCAGACACTGTATTTTTACTACAACTTTGTCCCTTTGAGTGTCTCAGCCCTTGTCATCCCTACAACAGGTTTAGTTTCTGGGAAAATCAAGCTGGGGTAAGAAAATAATGAGTCCTTCCTGCTAAAGAGTTCCTTAACATGGCAGACTGTTCAGCTCATTTCTGACTAGCGTAGATTAAATAAAACAATTAAGGGCTAAATACTGGAGTCAGAATATGAAGTCATATTTGCACACTATAAATCAGCTCATGTCATAAATATAAAGGGAAGGGTAAACCCCTTTAAAATCCCTCCTGGCCAGAGGAAAAATCCTCTCACTTGTAAAGGGTTAAGAAGCTAAAGGTAACCTCGCTGGCACCTGACCAAAATGACCAATGAGGAGACAAGATACTTTCAAAAGCTGGGAGGAGGGAGAGAAACAAAGGATCTGTGTGTCTGTCTATATGCTGCTTTTGCTGGGGATAGACCAGGAATGGAGTCTTAGAACTTCAGTAAGTAATCTAGCTAGGTATGCGTTAGATTATGATTTCTTTAAATGGCTGAGAAAAGAATTGTGCTGAACAGAATGACTATTTCTGTCTGTGTGTCTTTTTTGTAACTTAAGGTTTTGCCTAGAGGGATTCTCTATGTTTTGAATCTAATTACCCTGTAAGGTATCTACCATCCTGATTTTACAGGGGTGATTCCTTTACTTCTATTTACTTCTATTTCTATTAAAAGTCTTCTTGTAAGAAAACTGAATGCTTTTTCATTGTTCTCAGATCCAAGGGTTTGGGTCTGTGGTCACCTATGCAAATTGGTGAGGATTTTTACCAAACCTTTCCCAGGAAGAGGGGTGCAAGGGTTGGGAGGATTTTGGGGGGAAAGACGTGTCCAAACTACGTTTCCCAGTAAACCCAGTTAGAGTTTGGTGGCGGCAGTGGTTATTCCAAGGACAAAAGATAAAATTAATTTGTACCTTGGGGATGTTTTAACCTAAGCTGGTAAAAGTAAGCTTAGGAGGTTTTCATGCAGGTCCCCACATCTGTACCCTAGAGTTCAGAGTGGGGGAGGAACCTTGACAGCTCAGCACTGGGCTGCGCAATCCCCTAGGCTCCTCTCCCATGGTGAAGAGATCACATGGGTGGCTGCAGAAGAATTATAGGGATCTAGCCAGTTCTGCAGTGCAAAGACTGCAGGGCCGGGAGCCCCAGCTTACATAATTGTCGTAGCTCAGTTGAAGTCAATGGAGCCATGAAGGTGAGAGAGACAAGTTTGTTTTTTTTTAAAGCTTTGAAAGCTTTCTCTCACCAACAGAAGTTGGTCCAATAAAAGATATTACCCCACCCTTCTTGTCTCTAATAGATGATAAAGTTAGCATCCTAAAATGGATCTCCTGGATTATTTTTCCTTGTGCATTACTGCAGGATTGTCTTCTATCTTAATGGTGTAGGGTCAATATTGGCGCCATGGGCCAGATCTTCAGCTGGTATAAATTGTCATGGCTCCATTGACTTCAACTGAGCTACGACAATTATGTAAGCTGGGGCTCCCGGCCCTGCAGTCTTTGCACTGCAGAACTGGCTAGATCCCTATAATTCTTCTGCAGCCACCCATGTGATCTCTTCACCATGGGAGAGGAGCCTAGGGGATTGCGCAGCCCAGTGCTGAGCTGTCAAGGTTCCTCACCCCCCCTTGTCTCTCTAATATCCTGGGACTGACACGGCTACAACACCTGCAATCATCATCATCTATGACATTCATTAAGGCCCTGAGTTCCCGTTGAATTCACGTGCTTAAAGTTAAACACATTCTTCAGTATTTCGTTCATTTAGGCACATTTCAACTTCTAAATGCATGAAGTTAGGACAAAACTTCTATAGACAGGTTACAGAATTGCACATTGGGGGGATTCTTGCAACTTCTTTTGGAGTATCTGATACTGGCCTTATTGGAGACAGGAAACTGGGCTAGTTGAATAAGTGGCCTGATCAGTAATGGCAATACCTATTTTCTTGTATTTCTGTTTTCTATGAAAAAGAGCACTCATTTTATATTGCTTAAACTTTATTTTCTTTTCACCTTTGCCTCTGCTTCTGGATTATTTAAAAGCTAAATGAAAAGAAGGTGCTGAATTACCATTTCGTTACAGACTTCACCGTGGCACCTCCCAACGATGAGAGAATACTTCCTACACATGAATAACAATTAATGCACAGTTGCTTATAAAGTGCATAATAGCTAGAGTAGGTTTATACATTTAACAGCCACAAATAAATGAGCCGTGAGGCAGCCTGGCAAATACAGGACACAAGAGAATATGACAGTCTTAATTCTTCTATATAGGCAAAAAATCTGCCCTCCCACCAAGATAATCATAAATAAACTTTTCATTTTAATAAAAAAAATGTGTTTCTGGAGAGAGAAGAATACATTTGAATTAATTTTAATGCTGGTTGTAGCAAATATCGCTTTGAATATTAAGAAAGCACAGCTTATATTTTAATCACAATTGTAATTTACATTCCCAAACTGTTCTGTTCCCTGTGGTCAATTAAAAGAGTAAAGATTTTACTTCAAAAGTTGTTTTGTAGATTGCACTGTTGCTGATCTCCTTGGGAAGTGTTTCAATTACTAGGTATTTGGCAAATTCAGCCAGCCCAACAACTCTTACATTTCCCTATAGCTGGCCTGGGCTTCATTTCAGTGGAATATTTTAAACGGGTAACTATCCTGAACTTCTATTAAAACTTATTTCCATCAGTTAGGGACTGATGCAGCCTATACCCCTGCCTCAGTCTTTAACATAAGAACATAAGTGCAGCTACACTGGGTCAGACCAAAGGTCCATCTAATCCAGTATCCTGTCTTCTGAGAGTGGCCAATGCCAGGTGCCCCAGAGGGAATGAACAGAACAGATGCTGTTTGAAACTGTTCCCACATGTTATGAAGGTGGAAGAAGGCAAAACCCTTTGCCTTACCATGGCTGCCTGCAAGCTGAATTCTGTTGCCCAGCTGAGCGTGTGTGATGTCTCACACCAAACTGGCAGGCACTCAATATAAGAGGCAAAATGCGACCTTGTACCAAAAGCACATGTGCTATGTAATGTGAATCGCTTGATTCCACGGCATGAACCTGCTCCATTACCACCATGATGTCCAAATTGCCAGGGCCTGTGCTTTGAGAGAAGCCTGTGTCCATATCCTCATCACTATCATGATCGCGCTGTGGTCACCTCCTCGCCTGCTTTTGCAGGTTCTGCACATACCGCAGGATAATGCGCGAGGTGTTTGCAATGCTCACAACAGCAGCGGTGAGCTGAGAGGGCTCCATGCTTGCCGTGGCATGGCGTCTGCAGGAGAACAGGAGAGCGGAGTTGCAGTGGGAAGCGGTGGATGATGACGGATGCCACAAGAATAGATATTGATACAGAACAACGAGAGGACCTGCGAGGTGGATTCATGGCACCAGGAGAGCAGGAGAGCAGAGCTGCAGCGGAAGCGGTGGATGACGACGACGGTTAGCAGTCCTACTGCACCATCTGCTGACAGCAATATGGCGTCTGCACGGAAAAAAGGCGCGAACCGATTGTCTGCCGTTGCTTTCACGGAGGGAAAGGCGACTGACGACGTGTACCCAAAACCACCCGTGACAATGTTTTTTGCCCCATCAGGCATTGGGAGCTCAACCCAGAATTCCAATGGGCAGCAAAGACTGCGGGAACTCTGGGATAGCTACCCACAGTGCAACACTCTGAAAGTCGATGCTAGCCATGGTAGTAAGGACGCACTCTGCCGACTTAATGTGCTTAGTGTGGACATACGCAATCGACTGTATAAAATCGATTTCTAAAAATCGACTTCTATAAGATCGACCTAATTTCGTAGTGTAGACATACCCTTATTAAGAAGAATAGTTATGCCTGATTAACCCCCTGTGTGGGCCCTCTTATTCCGGAATTAGAAAGTCTTATTCCAAATTAGTTTAAATCCACTTCCAAACTGGATTAAGCTCTCTTCCCCTTCACCTCCACTTCCCTCTGTGATGGAAGTTTTGGTGAGTGGAGATGGCGGTAATCAGGGGTAGTGAGCATACATGATGTGAGTGGCAACAGCAGCATAATTGAAAAAATCAGTAGGTTTTCCTCCCCCTGCCCCTCTCTCTGAATGAGTCAAGGTTGGGTCTGAACAGGCTGGAGGCAGGCAGAATAGAGAGTGCAAGATAGAGGGAAACATCAGGTGTCCTTGCAGTAGACATGATTATCCCAGAAAAATGGGTGATGGTTGGTAACTCTGGATGAAAATGGCAAAGGAGGAGAAAGATGGTAAAATTAAAAAGGGCAACATGCAAACCAAGGAATCAGAGTCAAAAGAAGAATCAGCAGTTACGGGGATGGCTAGTGAAACAGTGGCACAGATTAACTTAACTGTGGTGCTGGAAATCCATTTCAGCAAGCTTGGAGAAAAGTTAAATGACAAATTGGAGAATTGCCGCCCTACAGTCTCAAGTCAAAACACTGACAGAAAAATAGGGGCCATAGAAAAAAATATCAGAATTCGAGGATTGCAAAAGAGGCCCAAAAACAAATGCCCCAGACAATACTTTGAAACATGGATCCCCAGGGCTGTGAATCTGATAGTCAAATCAAATCAAATTAAGACTGAATGGTCACACCCAATTGGCGTCCCTGTATACAACAGAAATTTGACTATACCATGTCCAGTCATACTATAGCTATAGAAATACAGAGACCTGGTTTCAATTCTTGAAGCAGCCAGGAAGTTGAAAGAAATGAGTGGTGGGTAACCACATATACTTCTATCAAGATTACTCTATAGTTATACAGAGGAAAAGGGCTGAATTTACAGAAGCCCAGGAGCAGGTCCATAGAAAACATTTTAATGTGCTCTGATATTCCCAGCTACCCTAAAAATACACCAGGTGGGTCAAACCCATACTTTCTACATTGCAAGGGTAGCCCTAAACTCCTGACCTCAGTGCCAGAACCAAATGCACATGATCCGTAAGAAGGAGGCACTGATCAGACTCAGGTACTCTACATTTTGAACCAGGGCTACATTAATCCACGCTATGGAACTTTTAGCGTGTGCCAGCAGGGTCCAGACAGGCCAGTTAGTACACAACATGTTAGTGCAGACTAAAGTTTACACCCATCTGGTGCAGACTAAAGCGACTGTATGGGCAAGCACTAAGATATCACTCAAAGGCAAAGACTTTGGGAATAAAATGGAAAACCATATTAATAATTATCAAGGACCGTCCCTTACATGGTATATTCCCAGGAACTAGGTGGAAGGCCTTTACAGCAGTAATAAGAGGATATAAAATCTCACACAATAATTATAGGGAATAATTACATAGGCAAAAACCAGGTGGACTTAGAGGAACAAATTAATGGTTTGCAGGAGCTATATAAACAACTAATAACACAGACTTGCTCCAGAAGATTAAGAAGCCAAACTAGCATTAGGAGCATTGATAACAGGAAAACAAAAAACAGACAGCTCTCCTGTTTGCAAAACAAAGGTTCTACAAATGGAAGAACAACTCAGGCAGATCACTGACCAGACAGATTTCTAACAGAAGACCGAGAACAGCCATACCATTACTTAAGGACAAAAATGGGGACTCCCTAGTTATTTCTGAGAGCTATACACTAGCAGATATGTAAACATGGAATATCTGGGAGCCAGTATACAACTCACAATATGAGTGTAGACAGATTGCTTACTTTGTTAAAAAAGACCCTCCAAAATAGAAAGGCACCACCAAAGCTTTTTGCATTAGAAAATTTCACACAAGGGCTTGAAGTTTCAGCAACCAAGATGCTGTGTAGAACATATAATTTAATAATTATGTTTTTAAGACAAAGCACATAAAGTTATTAGGTTATGGAGTGCAGACCGTAAATATGAAATAACAGCAAAATAGTAGCATAAGAACACAGACCAATAAATATCGACTCCAATACTCACCAACAGTACTGAACTTGCACTCTCTTTTTTAATAAAATACATTATATTGACCCACATGTCTGTATGCAATGCAAAATAGGCAGGCTCTCTTTCCTACACATGGCCTGGGAAAGCTGGATGGTAAACATATTTTGGAAATCCATCCTGAACGAAATAAAAATATATACTAGAGACAGAACCCGAACAAGACTTAAAGACATGTATTGGTAGCTGGGATGTTAAAAAGCTTTAAGATGTGAAAAAGGAAGTGACTCTTAGTCTTGCTCTTTATGGCAAAAAAAAACCCCACAAAACAAATCATGCAATCCTAGATCTGTGGACTCAGTCAACAGCTTCTACTCTAGATCACTGAAAAAGAACTGTTAGTAGAATATCTAATCATGGAAAACTTAACATAGTTTATGACAACTGTACCGGACAACCTCACAAAAAGGATAAAAGTAAAAGTATACCTTGCACAAGAAAACAATACATCAGAAATGCTGAAGTCATTGATATGATCTTGTACTTACAGGAACAACAGATAGTCAAGTAGGGGACATATAAAGAACAATATTTCAATTACATCCTCCCCCCACAATTCCTTCTAATCTTCCAAACTTCTTATTTCTTAGTATCTCCCTCCCCACAAAGAGAAAAAGCATTAAACTTCCCAATGAAGCCATTAATAAGTTAGTATCATAGAACCATAGAATCATAGAATATCTGGGTTGGAAGGGACCTCAGGAGGTCATCTAGTCCAACCCCCTGCTCAAAGCAGGACCAATCCCCAACTAACTCATCCCAGCCAGGGCTTTCTCAAGCCTGACCTTAAAAACTTCTAGGGAAGGAGATTCCACCACCTCCCTAGGTAACGCATTCCAGGGTTTCACCACCCTCCTAGTGAAAAAGTTTTTCCTAATATCCAACCTAAACCTCCCCCACTGCAACTTGAGACCATTACTCCTCGTTCTGTCATCTGCTACCACTGAGAACAGGCTAGAGCCATTCTCTTTGGAACCCCCTTTCAGGTAGTTGAAAGCAGCTATCAAATCCCCCCTCATTCTTCTCTTCCGCAGACTAAACAATCCCAGATCCCTCCCCTCTCCTCATAAGTCATGTGTTCCAGTCCCCTAATCATTTTTGTTGCCCTCCGCTGGACTCTCTCCAATTTTTCCACATCCTTCTTGTAGTGTGGGGCCCAAAACTGGGCACAGTACTCCAGATGAGGCCTCACCAATGTTGAATAGAGCGGAATGATCATGTCCCTCGATCTGCTGGCAATGCTCCTACTTATACATCCCAAAATGCCATTGGCCTTCTTGGCAACAAAGGCACACTGTTGACTCACATCCAGCTTCTCATCCACTGTAACCCCTAGGTCCTTTTCTGCAGAACTGCTGCCTAGCCATTTGGTCCCTAGTCTGTAGCGGTGCATGGGATTCTTCCGTCCTAAGTGCAGGACTCTGCACTTGTCCTTGTTGAACCTCATCAGATTTCTTTTGGCCCAATCCTCTAATTTGTCTAGGGCCCTCTGTATCCTATCCCTACCCTCCAGCATATCTAGCTCTCCTCCCAGTTTAGTGTCATCTGCAAACTTGCTGAGGGTGCAATCCACACCATCCTCCAGATCATTAATGAAGATATTGAACAAAACCAGACCGAGGACCGACCTTTGGGGCACTCCACTTGATACCGGCTTCCAACTAGACATGGAGCCATTGATCACTACCCATTGAGCCAGACAATCTAGCCAACTTTCTATCCACCTTATAGTGCATTCATCCAGCCCATACTTCTTTAACTTGCTGGCAAGAATACTGTGGGAGACCGTGTCAAAAGCTTTGCTAAAGTCAAGGAACAACACGTCCACCGCTTTCCCCTCATCCACAGAGCCAGTTATTTCATCACAGAAGTCAATTAGATTAGTCAGGCATGACTTGCCCTTGGTGAATCCATGCTGACTGTTCCTGATCACTTTCCTCTCCTCTAAGTGCTTCAGAATTGATTCCATGGAGGACCTGCTCCATGATTTTTCCAGGGACTGAGGTGAGGCTGACTGGCCTGTAGTTCCCAGGATCCTCCTTCTTCCCTTTTTTAAAGATGGGCACTACATTAGCCTTTTTTCAGTCATCCAGGACCTCCCCCGATCGCCATGAGTTTTCAAAGATAATGGCCAATGGCTCTGCAATCACATCCGCCAACTCCTTTAGCACTTTCAGATGCAGCGCATCCGGCCCCATGGACTTGTGCTCGTCCAGCTTTTCTAAAAAGTCCTGAACCACTTCTTTCTTCACAGAGGGCTGGTCACCTTCTCCCCATGCTATGCTGCCCAGTGCAGTACTCTGGGAACTGACCTTCTTCGTGAAGACGGAGGCAAAAAAAGCATTGAGTACATTAGCTTTTTCCACATCCTCTGTCACTAGGTTGCCTCCCTCATTCAGTAAGGGGCCCACACTTTCCTTGACTTTCTTCTTGTTGCTAACATACCTGAAGAAACCCTTCTTGTTACTCTTAACATCTCTTGCTAGCTGCAACTCCAGGTGTGATTTGGCCTTCCTGATTTCACTCCTGCATGCCAGAGCAATATTTTTATACTCTTCCCTGGTCATTTGTCCAATCTTCCACTTCTTGTAAGCTTCTTTTTTGTGTTTAAGATCAGCAAGGATTTCACTGTTAAGCCAAGCTGGTCGCCTGCCATATTTACTATTCTTTCTACACAACGCGATGGTTTGTCCCTGTAACCTCAGTAAGGATTCTTTAAAATACAGCCAGCTCTCCTGGGCTCCTTTCCCCCTTATGTTATGTGATTAAATACAATACATAACAAGTTATAGTTGTGATATAAATGATTTTAAAAAAGGAGACAGTGTAATGATATAACAATGTATGGCCAATTTGCTGACAAATACTGTTAATTTTGTAAAAAGGTGTATACTTATAGGTCTCATAACACTAATTGAAATGTTTTATTGTTAATGACCTGTAAACTCATTCCCCTTAAAAAAAACCCCACAAAGCCGCCACCACCTTGTTCACATTATGGCTCCCCCCACAGGTAAAAACAGTGGGGAATTATGTTTCCCTAAAATTCCTTAGTATAGTCACCATCCAGCAGTAGCAGTGTCCAGCATACAGAGTGGAGGGACAGCAAAAGGTGCATGCATTCACATATAATTTCAGTCCACATGCCTATAAACCAGTGCGGATAGGTCAAATTTTGGTCCTGTCTGCCTCAACAATATCCAGCTGCAAAAGTCTTTTCTGCACTAAAATTATTGTTAATATAATGTTTCCTGCCAGGATAAATAGTTTTTATAATCCAAAATGGGATTTTGAGCCCAGTCTCCCAATACATAAAGACATTACATTAACCAGCTGAGGTGCTCTGTCATAAAACGATAACTACTCTTACATAAATAACTCCTGACAATGAGACCGGAGCTCAGGTTTGAAAGTGAGAGCGAACACTATAGTTTATTGTATTATCGGAATGATAAAAATGATATTTATAGACCAGATTACCATGACCCCAGTGTGAGCACTGAGAGATTTACACTTTACGGGGTAAGAGAACTTTTAAAGAACTGACATCAAACAATTTTGTGTTTCTCGGTGAAGCCACGAGCTGAGCGTGGTGTTTTAATGACTAGAAATCATGAATATTAAACTGGAGAAAAGTTGACAGTATTTAAATGAGCATCATTAAGAGACACATAAATTAACAGGATTTTAGTTCTTGTGGAACTGCCGTTTCAATGTTAATTAAACAACTGGAGTGCTCTTGTGCATTCCCAGCAAACTGTCCCTAATGTGCACTGCTGAATATCATTATGGGTGGCTGCCTTGCTGGTTAATTATTTTCAAGCTGATTTTTTTCCCCCATTGCTGCAGTGGTTTTATGCTTGTCTTGCATTCGGAAGGTGATGGGGCTTAATCCCAAGGGCGCCTGTCAGTTTGATCTACATGTGGTGCTTAGACCGAGATATCCATTTTTATAACTAATAAAACATGCACATATAATGTTGCTTCCTACTCCTGCTGAAAAAGCCCCACTGCATTATCGTTGTACGTAACAGCCATTTGATGACTGACTGGCATTGTAGCAGAAGTTCTCTATCACAGTGGTAATCATTATTTATTCCGTTCTCTGCATGCAGGTGGTAAAGAATGTGAATTTAGATGCGGGGGGGGGGAAGCAAATAAGCTAGCATCAGACTCTAGTTATTTTAGGCATGTGAGCTGAATTGGTACATAGACCGCTGTATACCAGATCCAGTTAGCAAATTCTCTGGCTGTTCAGCTGCTCTGGTTCTTCAAGCTGTATTATGTGGTTAAAAGTCAGGAAATAAAGCCTCATTTCTTTTCACAAATAGATTTTTACCTAACCTTCTAAATGTCAGGTCCTCAGAGAAAAAAGAAGTTGTTTGAGTCCCCTATAAATAGACCTTGTCTTCCTGGTCCCAGTGATTTTTGTTGTGGCTTGGAACAGATCTGCATCCTTCTCCCCATGCTGCAGTCTGCACTCCACCTGCCTCACAGTCTTCCCCCACGCTATGTATGAAGGAGCCACTCCCCCAGCCGTCACATCAAGCTGCCTCTCAGGGCCAGGTCTGCTCTGCAGGCCTACGGAGGCCTTGGAACTTGAGATGACCTGTGCTTCACTAGACATCAACCCACTGACCTCCTTCCCTGCCAGGCGCTGCCACAGAAGGAGGGAGGAGGCACTCTCCTTTCAGAGGCAGGAGGATCACATCCTTGAGATATCCAGAACAAATTTCCTGATGTAGTGTGGTGCTCTCCACTACCCTCACTCTTTCTTCCCATCTGGTCAGTGACAATGTTCAAGTCCCCCATCCTTGGTAATCTTGCCCCTCCCCTGAGGTTTCTGAAGTCTTTCCTGAGCCACTGAGTCTGAGACCACTATAGTACAGCACCAAGGACCACCTGTGCCGATGCAGCCCTCCTGCTACTCCCTGAAGAATAGAAACCAGCCCCACACCAGAGGGGATTTTATCAGATAGCAGAGCCAAGCATTCCCCTAAACTGGTATGGGTTGGTTATTCCCTCCTGCCATTAGATCTCACTGCAGAATCAAGACCTAAAGTAGGGGTTCTGGCCTAACATACCAAGAAGCCTGGAAGAGACTTGTATTTGGTTAACACGTAGAAAATGTATTCCCAATACGCTGATTCCACGCTCGAGAAATAGGGTGGGGCCCGAAAGATTGTCCAATGAGAAGCTGTAGAAACTGTGGTGCTCTTGAGAAAATTGTTTAGAACTGAACCAAAAAGACATCCATCTTAGCAGGAGGGCAGATACACTGCATTATTGATCACGGACGCCAGAACAGATGAAAGCACTGCAGCTGGAAGGGGTGAACAAAGCTTTAATGAAGCCCTTAGCGTTCCCTAATCTGGGAACCTCAGGTTCCTTCAGGCGGAACTGCACCAAAGAAGTTATGAAGAGCAGAAATATATCCAAGTCCATAGATGGGATGGGCAACTTCAAAAGCCAGGGAAGGAAGATTCTACATGTCTGACTCCTAAAAGACCCCTTAGAATGGGCAGTTCTGCTCCATCTCATGTCAGGACTGCCTTCCTGCTTCAGAGCACTGGCAGCTTTTTGGTTTGGCCTAGCAAGCTAAGCCATTTAAATCTCCTCAGCTCCTTCAAGGCAGCCCCTCTGTAGTCCCCAATAGAGTCTCACAGTCTGAACTTGCCCTGCCGTTCCCTGGCAACAGCAGACATCACAGAACCTGTGACAAATCTACCCTTGTCCAGACTGTCCTATCAGAGGCGTTAAAATGTACTTCATTTTAAGACTGGTACCAAATAGACACAGACACCAGGGTTGAATAAGATCCATGGCCATGGGCCATAAGTTGACTGGAGCTTACTACACTTACTGGGGACTCCCCAGACAGGGAGATGCAGTTAGTCACTGCTCCTGTTGTCCCACCTAAATGGAGCAGTCCAATGTCACCATTAAGTCACATGCATTGGCTCTACCTCCTTTTTGTCCCCGGGGGCGGGGTCACTAGAACCAGAGAATACTGCCTGCCAATTATTACTGCATCTTATTGAAAGATGTCAAGCCTAAATATGATTCCCCTGGGGCTGTTAATGTGTTCCTAAACCATTTAACCTCAGCTGACCGACATGCCTTCCTGCAGTGTAACAGACTTGGATGCTGACATAGTAAATTACTGACATTAAGCTGGTCAGCCAGAGTATCTGAATGAGGTCTTTTTAGAACTAGTGAGTTTAGGAGGAGGAAAAATCCCATCAGCTATGAGTTCCTCCTGTCAAGAGAAGGTAATCTTGTTTTGCTCTATATTATCACAGTCAAGTGAGGCCTAGGAGTATAGATCCCATTCTAGCAAAAAACGCTCTATACAATGTTCAGCTGTAACTGGGGGGTTCCTTGCCCCTACGTACACACATGCAACTCCTGTTGGCATCAACAGGAGTCACAACTAGGTTTTAAATGGAGAATAGATCTCTTGGCAGTCTCTTGTGCTCAGATACTTTATGTAATTGTCCTAAAGTTTGTCCAGATCAAGTAGATGATGATGCGGATTCAAGATATAATAGACATCTAGGCTTCTGGATTAACTTTCGCTCGGAAATATATGATGAAAAACTTTTAAAATGGTTGTCGAGGAGACAGGCTCAAACACTGGTTGTTGGGGGGAAAAAGTATGTTGCATCCATACCTCAATTTAATTAACTAAAAGTTGTTTCTGAATGTTTTTCCTTCCTAGCTACTCATAGTTGCCTGTATTAATAGAAACAGTTGATAAATGTCTTCAGGGGAACTTCCTATCTAATTAGTAGATATTTCATACTGCATCTTGCCAATAGAAACAAAATTAAAATAACTAAACATAGTTAATTATGTGATACTCTGAAATACCTGTCATGTTGTAGAAACTATATTTTTTCCCCTGACACGGTATGGTATGTCTATTAACAGGTATTTACACATACTGTATTTCAGTGGTTTATGGAATGCAACTGTGACTGTTATTTGTTTAAATGGTAATGACCATGATTATGTCACTAGTTGTTTAAAGACGTGGTCCTGATTAGAGCTATAAGAAACAACATGGTTTCAGTTCAGAGTGTGTGTGAGACCTTCCCCGTTTTCTGTTTTGGTTTGTTTAGATTCACATCCCTGGAGTTTCTGGTTGGAAGAAACCCAAACCTCCAAATAACGGATGGCTAGGGATAAAAGACTGAATATAGATCTGAACTATACCAAATTCAGGGGTATTTGGATGTGGAGCTTTAGACGGCACTTGTCTATACCACAAGATTTAGTATGGCTTTGGGTTGAGACATGAGAAATGACAGTGTTCACATGGTTTCTGCTAGAAGTCATAAAATGACCATTGGTCTCATAGCACTCAGCTCAACTTTTAATCAAAACTCAACCAAGTCTGTCTCAAAGCTAGACCCAAGTTCTTTCCATACTCAGCTCCGGTTCAGTCAGAACTAGGCCTGGATTGATCAAAAAGTTTGAGCCATCTGAGTTTTGTTTCACATTATTAATGAAACCTGTAACGAGACTTGCATGGCTTCAGACTTCACTATGATGAGTTTCCATAGTTATAGACACAACAACACCATTGTTTATCATTTTAAAAGAACTTCCCATAGGAGGACAACTTCTATGGGGATTTAGAATGGTAGGGAGCATGTTAATACAAATATCATTTTGCAGGCATGGAGGCAATTATATGATGCTGCTATTGCAAAATAAAAAACAGTGTGATCAAAACCTACAAATATTACATTTGTTTTATTAATATATTTCTGATCCATTACACCAAGCCTTCACCCTCTCAAGTCTACATTCTGTAGAGCCTACAAACCCTAGTCTTCCTCTTTCAAACCAACAAAGAAACCTAAATATAACCCTCCACAAACTAGCATTAATAGCTAAAATAACCACATGGCCTTCTTATTGTAACCTGGTCTCCCTCCTCCCTAACTCCCCACTGTTTAACTTCCCTTGCTATAGCTTAGCTTGTGGCCCAGATCTATGAACACTTACTAGTGGGTGTAGTGCTGACTACAGAGAGTAGTTTTGTTAACTTCAATAGGGCTAAAGCCTAGGAGTAAGCACTGGGCCCTCAACTAGTAAGTGTTTTACAGTAAGTACATTGATAATCCCATCCAATATACTCCTTAGATGCTTTTGAAAACCCCATTCATTGGCTTTTTCTTATATGTAAAGCACCATGCATATGAATGCCTCCATAGGTGTAATTATAACAGTATTTGCATGGCAGTATCTCCATATTTCCCATTGTTTATTTTTGTTCTTTGTGACCTTTGTAGTTGCCATTCACTAGTTGCTTCTGCTGCTGGCTATGAAAATGTCTGTAGGTTTTCTGTTCTGATCCCAGGTCCTGAGCCCTCATTCTTAAAGAGCAATCTACATGCATTCCTCTTGCTTCTTTCACTTCATTTAATGATAACCATGCCATCTGTCATCTTATTTATTAAAATGTATTTGTAACTTTGTAATATATTTTCAATATAGATGGGAACGTCAAAAACAGGTCATAGCATTTTTTAGTCAAATTCCCCTGGGTCAGATCCTCAGCTAACATAAATTGCAGAGCTCCATTAACTTGAACAGAGCTACAATGATTTATTTACACCTGCTGCCAATCTGGCCCCCAGGAGTAAAGTATGAATATGATTAGTCCTTCAATCAAAGACTTTGGGTGAAATTCTGGCTCCATTGAAGTGAGTGTGAGTTTTGCCGTTGACTTCAATGGGGCCTAAATTTCACATTTGCACACAAATATACCCATTTAACTGGATTTGCATTCACATAAATCAAAAGACTAAGAAGTATGGTCTTGCATTAAAGGCAAACTGGGAGTCAGAAAACCTAGGTTCTATACCTAATTCTGCCAGAGATTTATTGGGAGAACCTGGGAGTGTTACTCAACTTTCTCCATGCCTTAGTTTCCCTATGTGTAAAACTGGAGTAATAATAATCTTGTGGTCCGTCCCTGTGCAGTTGTGAGCCCCAGTTCATGTCTGCAGTGTGTTCGAAGATCTTGGGTGGAAAGCACTACAGAAATGTCAAGTTGATTCTGCTCCTTAAAGTCAGTTTTGGTATCAGATATTCACAGTGGCATAAACCTCCCCTCCCACTGTCTGCCCCCACCCCCATTCCTGGTCTCCATCCTTCCTTTCTCCCCACAAATGCACACCTTCCCACACAAGCTTCCTGCTCACCGCTCATTTCTCAGCAACAGCCATAAACTCCCTCCCACTATCTAAGCCTTCCTGACCCCAGGATTACAGACTCACCCACTTCTGCAGCCTCGCTCCTTCCTTCATTTCTCCTCGTATCCAGGAGACATATCTGTTGGATACTGATATACTGTCAGGTACTTGACAAATCCAGATCACATTTCAAACTGAAAGGGGCTCTGTCAAGGGTGCGAGGCTAAAAGCTGATCTCCCTTCACTGTTCCACACTTCCTGTTGCTGACTCACTTCCTGCCTCACTGTTCTCTTTAACCTTCTCCCAACCTTCTCCAGCCTTCACTGTGGGCTGTCACCCCTTCTGCCCAGAGCTCTCTCCTGCCTCCGAATGGCTCTCTCCTGTCTCCATTAGCTCTGGACTTCAGTGAGAGTTGTGTCTGCTTACTCCCAGGCTCCCCAAATCATCCATGCACTTCTCATGGCAGTATTTGTCTGTGCCTGAATTTGGGCATTCGTGTGTAAAGCAGCCACCTATTCTTTCTTCACATCCTTTAAAAAAACACCTGATGTCTTCTGTGAAGCCCACCAAGGTAACGCTCTCATCCACTCTCTCAAAAGGCAAAGAAAATCTCACTCTGCTATAAATATCCTATGGACTATTCTAGACATTTGGTATCTGAATTGTTCTGTCTGTCTGAATAGATTGTAAGCCCCTTGGGACTGGGGCCGTATCCTCCTCTGGGATTTATACTGTACACGGTAAACAAATTTGTAAACAGAAATTCCAGGCTCAGTATGCAAACATTGTTTGAACAGCTGCTGGTACGTTCAGCAAAACCATCAAAGAAATATAGTCACAACTTGATGTCTACCAGTAAGTGATTAGACTTACCTAATCTTTCAGAGGACTTGAAACGTGTGATGCCAAATGACTTTCATGGGATTAACACTATTAAAACCCCACATCTTACTCTGAAACCTTATCTTCCTATTGTCTAACTCTAGGTTATCTACTGGCTTTCTTCTGTCATCCTTCTGCAACCCTCTCACCCTACAAGAACCCCCGTGACAGTTGGCACACTGTTGTCATGATATATACCCAAAAGGTGGCAAGTGATATATCACTGGAAAACTAATAACTCACTAATCATTAATATTCTTGCATGATGTTTGTACAGTAGCCCCACAAAGGACTTTACTGATATGTGCTGGAAATATGTTTCTTAAAAATATAGTTGGCAAAGAGTGCCTAAGGCATGCCCGTTTCAGACAAAGGAATGTGTCTCCAGGGTAAAATAAGCAAGGTGCGACCAAAGTAAGATAAAAGTACATTTACATGCAAGGTAAACAAAGCCATCAGGAGAGCAAGTGGGGAAAGGACTACTTAATAGTCTCAACAGGGGATGGAGACTGCTGCTGCAGAAAGCCTTCCTGCCTCCTGAAGCAAGGTCATTGAACTTCGGGAAGCTATAAGGAGAGGGACACCAAAAGAAGCCTTTTCTTTTACCAGCGAAGACAAAGGAACTGAGCACTTTGAGCTCGGTGAAGGGTAGTGGCCAGAGAGTCTGATCAGCCATGCTGAAAAAGAGAGTTGGTGAGAAACACATCTTGAACAAGAGATTTTAGTTTGTTAAATCAGGTTTGAGTCTAGAAGCATCTTTTTACCTTTGTTTGCTTGTAGCCCTTTCTAACTTTATACCTTGTACTTGGTATCACTAAAAGCTACAATTTTTTGTTTAATAACCTTGTTTTCCTTTTACTGTAAACCAATTCAGTGAGTTGATTAAACCATAGTGTTAGTGTAACCCTTCTGCCAGGCGGAGCCAGCAGCAACCAGGGCTGGGTTCAATATCTAGGGGTTCGTTTCCATCGATCCAACACAGAACCAGCTCGAGCCCCCACCCAGTAACCTGGGAAAATTACACACTACCCCTGAGTGCCTCTGAGAGGCAATACTTTCCCACCCGCAAGCACAGAGTCTGAGTGTAGAAAAGAAATTTTTAATAAAAGGAGGGTAGTAACTCAGCGTTAATTTGGGAAAACACTGCAAACAGGGTTCATAAACATAAACCAGGAGCAAAAGACCCACCCCCAAGTAAGTTAGGCAGAGTCCTTTCCCCCTCAGGTTCTTAAGTCCAGCAAACCAAAAGTCCCTTTCACATGCCCAACCCTTCTCTGCACCCCACTCACAGTTGCTGTCCTTGATCAGTGCCGACCCAGAGCTCAGAGGTGCATTTGCAGAGATCACCTCCCACCAAGTAAGGAGGCACCTTACTTGCTCCGCTGCTCGGGCACTCACCCGCCACCCTCTCCGCTAGCCGCCCTGCTGGACACTCGCTGTGCCTCTCCACTAGCCGCCCTGCTGGCTGCTCGCTGTGCCTCTCCAGCCATTTGTTCGCCAGCCAACTGTCAGTCACCTTTTGCTGCCACCTCACCACACCCCCTGGCTCTCCAGAGGAGCCCCACCATCCCTCATTGTGACCCGCCCCAGCTCTCCAGCACAGCCCTGCTATCCCTCACAGCCGCCCCCGTCCGCAGCTCTCCAGCCCAGTCCTCTCTGGGCATCTGGCTTCAGCTCTTTGGCTCCAAGAGCCAACAGATATTTCCCTCAGCTGCTCTCAGCCTTCAGCCTTCTCTGGCCATTGCTCTCTGGCTCAGGAAGGGCAGCTGGCTAGACCCTCCACTGGCTACCTAGCTCTCAGCCCTCGCTGGCCTCCTAGCACTGGCTCGCTGGCTCAAGACAGTCAACAAGCTAGCCCCTTCCGCTGGCTCCTAGCTCTTGGTCTCCCAGCCCTGGCTTGGCTTTTGAATGTCAGCAGGCTTGCCCTTCGGTGGGTTCCTGAGAATCCTTCCTTCTTTACAGGGAGGGGCTGCAGAGAGTTTACTACTCTTTGTGGCTTTCCCCAGAGACATCCTCCAATCTCCTGACTTTCCTCTCACTGGGGGTCTCTCCCTGACCTTTTATAGCCCCCAGGTGCCAGTGTAACCCACAGACCTCCTGGGTGGGGTGGTCTGTCCCGTCTAGTGGCACCGAGACCACTTAGAGAGAGATTAATGAGTCTGCTACAGCCTTAGCTAAGGTGTGGCTTTTAGCTTACTCATTAGAGGCTTATGCATTTAGCTCCAGAGGTCCCAGGTTCGATCCCGCCCACCGACAACCAGGGTCTGTTGGTGTTACACCTGCCAACGCTCTTCATTGGCCAGACTCAGAGAACTTGTTCTGGCACAAGGAAGCTGGACTTGCTTCATTTACAGGGTCCAATCACACTGTGACAAGTCTCAGGTCCGGAGACCACATCATCTGCCTCCTCCACAGTCCCCCAAACCAAGGGCACATTTGTCAGAGACTCTGTGAGGTGACTCTTGGTTGTGTCTGGGATATTTTGTCCCCCTCCTACAGGTTTTACCAGAGGAGTGGATGATGACCCTTAAGTTTCATAGTGCTGCATTGCTACACAGTATGCTATTTTCTATTAATATATGCATAGACCTGGAGCCTGACACAGCACTATAAAGTGTGTTGGCACCTATTTAATCAATAGAAAATAATGCAACTCAGCCTTGCAAATTCCTACTTGTCCAGGATGAGGTAGGGTTTTTTTTGACAGGTAAGTGAAATAATCTTCTTTCCACTACTGTCATTATGAATGATAAGGGGGTGGGGAAAGAGATTTTGGAAAGACTGACGATGTCGCTTACAGGCTGCACACTCTGTGGGGCAGAGATTGTTTCTCCCTCTCTTTGCATGACTCATTATTTACGTAGTATCCCACTCTGCCCACTCCACAGAGGATATAGGCCTGTTACGGCTCTCAGCTAGAGAGCCTGCCTCTTTAGCTCAAGCTGGTGCTTTCAGCTCTTGGGGTCCCCACTTCAGTCCCTGATTATAGTCGTCCCCTGTGTGGCGGGTCCTCTGGAATTCAAAGTGATAGAGGTCTCAGAGCCTTCTTCTGTACACAAAACCCAGGCTAGCCAGGCTCATTTTATCCCATAAAACTGGACAGCTTGCAGTGTGCAGCCCTACAGATCGCCTGCGACAGCTAACTCAAAAAAGAGCTGATCCTGGGAAAATCTGGACAGGTGGTAACTGTACTTCCAAAGAGTGGTCCAAGTCCATTTCCTTTGACATCTCATCCCAGAATGAGGCAGACATGCTGATTGTCTCAGTCCCAAGAATACAACATTTGGGGGTGTTACTGTCTGGAATTACACTGCAGAAAATGATGACTGCCCCCCCGCCACACACACACACACACACTCCACGGTCGTTATGGGCAACTTATGTATTTAGGGCCCCTCCTCAAGTGCTTTGGGCACATTGGGCTTCACAAATTTTGTGCTGCTGTAGTTTATTTCCAGGAACTCGGTCATTACAGTGGTTTGAGACAAAGGATTCCTGAGTGGGAATATTTAGCCGTCCCTCTCTACCAACTGAAATTCAGGGTTTCAACCAGCAGTGATCTGCTGCTCTTTGCCCCTGTGATTCTAAGTTGTTTCAGCATGCACATCTGAGCCGTACACAAAGAAATCAAATCTAAAACAGATTTTCAAAAACCCCTCTTTGTTCAAAGCTTTTTGTGTTTATTTTTCCTGTACCCAACGACGATTCTAGTTAAAATAACATTGCATCATTTGGCTCAGGTTACTAGATAATTAGGGAGTCTTTAAAAGCGGATTTTCAAGTTGAGCGTAATGGAGACAATTTATAGTAGAACAGATGGTTGGCCTTCATTTGCCTGTTGACAGGTAGCGTGTTGTCAGCATTTCAGGTTGTTATCATACAGAGAACAGCAGTTCAGAATCTTAATTGGGACCCAGAAGGATATACACCGCAGCTTTTGCTGGGCATTTGCAGGCATAGGAAGATGTATAAAAGAAAATAGGGGGGAAAAAGCCAACATATAAATATGATTGAAATGTAAAAAATTGTAGCACGTGGCATGGTGATTTATATATACTATTCCCTTTGATAAGAAGCTGCATACATTAAAATAATTGATTGAAGAACAAGTCAAGAGCCCCTCTCCCATCAAATATACGTATATATCTTTGTGTATGTGCCTATATGCACACAAGAGCTTGCTGCAGTTACACTGACAATGTTAGTATACAGCAAACAAAGGCAGATATGTTAAAATCACATGAAGGCTCCGGGTGAAGCCTAGAAAAACTGGGAAATAGCTGAGTGAAACCTTTCCCATCATGATTTAAGTGTTTACCATGTCATGATCTGAGCCAGCTGGAGCCAATACCTCCAATGACTGTGAGCAAATACCATGTCCCTAAACTTGCCCCACTGTGCCAAGCTGCCATAGATTGTAGCTTAGGGCACGCTCAGGTCTGTAGCATGTTCTGAGCATGGTCAGTAAGAATGTAGTAAAAATGCTTAATGTTTCTTTTTTTTTAAAAAAAAGTAATTGTCTGCATAAAAATATAAAATAAATACAATAAATCACCCACAATCATCTTTTTTTTTTTTTTGTAAAATACAAGGAGTGTTTCGTTAAATTGCATTTGCTCATGTTTTGAATCAAACTAGTTGACACTGTTAGCTTTGTGCCATTTTTTAAAATTTCTAAACCCATTTGATGAGTTTGTGTTTTTGAAAACACATAATTCAGGGTTGGGACAATCCATGATCCCAAAGGAAAAGGGCTTGGAGTAGAAATGCTTGTTTGTACAACTGGATGGAAAATAAAGGAAAGGGTGGCAGGAAGAAAAACTGGAATATCAATGCAAGAGGACAAAGTCTTCTCTCAGATACACCCGAGTAAGTCTGTTGAATAATACTGACTGAGAACAGAATTTAGCCCTGATTATTCAAGCTATTTCCTCCCCCACCTCTCATGCTCATTTATAAAATCCTTTTGAGATTTATTATTATTGAGTGCTGACAGTGCGCTTGGCACTGTACAATACATAAGCAATGAGACACAATTCCTGCCTGGAGGGGCTTACACAATCTGAGATGGACTTCTCTCTATCAGAAATGAAATCTGAGGCTAGAAGCTGGTCATATCCCAGCTGTGAAATTCTCCCGAGGAAAGCATCCCAGCTGAACACACCGCTCGAGTCTGATCTGCCCGATAGACACTTGATGGTGTATGGTTGTGGAGTAAGGTTTTTTTCAAAAAACGCTCTAATACAACTTTATTTTCAAAATTAACAAGACAGCAAAAGAGACACAGTTATAAACACATCAGAGATCCCACGGAACAATACCTATTGCAGCAGAAAATTTCAGAGGCACATGGGAGATATACACAAGCTGGACCAGAAGCAGAATGTCCTCTAGCAAACTTCATTTCTTACAGCAAGCTACAAATGTTGCTCTCATCTTCAGAAAGAGAGAGAGAGCGAACACTTTACATTGCCTGAGGAGTGTGAGAAATTCACTTGCCTCTACCTTGCCTTGTGGATAAATAGCTGACCTGTGCTTTCAGCACTCTCTACTCTCTTAGCTGTTCAAAATGACTGTATTGTTTTGGATATTCATTCTGTAGCAAGATTTGGGAACACACCATTTCAGCCTTGCAGAACATTTATATTGGCCAAAACTTGATTGAAAAGGGACAATTTCACTGGCTTCAACTGAACAAATGTGAAATGCTTTTTGTTTCTGTTGGAATCAGAGATACGGCTCCTGTTCGACTGCCATCCTTGGAACTTGACAATATTCAAACAAAACATTACTGGCTCTTCTATTGTAGATAAAGATTAGCGTAATGTGAGTGCTGGTGAAAGGTGCCAGACTGAAAGCCATGGGACCTTAGGCCCTGAACCCAAAACACACTCAAGTACACACTTAGCTTTAAGGATGTGAGTAAACCCTTTGAGTTAGTGGGACTATTGATGTGTTGAAGTGCTTTGTGGGATTGGGACCCATGTCCTCTTTTTATCTGCAGAACAAGTATAGCACAGGCACCAGCTGTGGAACCCGGTGCACACCTCCACATCAAAATATCCCAATCCAGAAAAAGCACCTATGGGATGCAAGGGCAATTCACACTTCCTGCCCATTCAGATCTTGGCCTCTTTGCTGAGGCTGAGCAAGAGTTGTGGTTCAGGTTTGTATGATACAGAGCCCTAGTCACTAGGAAGCAAATGCAGACCCCTGTGTCCTGTCACATAGGGCACCCGACAACTGTCAGAGGATGGTGGAGGAGATTTTCAAAGACATAAATGGGAGTAAGAGGCTTAACTGACCTTTGTGCCTTTTAAAAATCTCATCGAAGATCTTTAAGTTATTACTGACCTGAACTAGATACAAAGCAGTAACCTAGAGGTCAAAGGCTCCCTAGCCCTTTGCCATCTCCCTGAATCATCCAGCTCCCTTTATTATTTTTAAATTGGGTTGGCTACTAAATTCACCTCCTAGGCAATGAGTGCTCCACTGTCTTGCAGAGTACATTTATTCTCCAATCCAGCCACTTCTCAGACCACCCAGACTTTTTCAGTTGCAGCCATCTCTTGAGCAGACTCTGACAACTGTGTTGCACAATAGGACAGTTTCATGATGGGGACAAGTGAGGATCAAGAGAAGAGACAAACAAATTCATTTTCCTTTTGTGACCTGAAGTGGGATTAAGAACCCAGGTTGACATTAAACAACTAGACTAAGAACCTGTCCACCTGGCCTGCTCTGAAACTATAGCGTATATACACATTTCTGCTCTTTCTATTCTATTCTCCTGTCTCAGCTGAGCGGTACAGTCACATGCTCAGATGCCACATCATACCATAAACACACAGAGAGTGAGAAGTTCACAATATATTTCATATTCAGTGGGGCTCATTTAGAGCCAGACTGTGTCATTTAGGCACAGTCAGTAGTAAGGGGTGGAGTGGCATCGTTCCGCCTCAGGAGGGCAGAACACTTCCTGGAGCTCCCAGGTAGGCAGATGCCACATCCCTTTCGTGGGAAGCAGCTTGTAACTTGCTGTGATCACTCACCTGATGCAGAGAGGTCACTGGATTTACGGCGCCTTTGCAGAGCAACACTTGGATTTCTACCTGGGACTTTGGTGGGTCACATAAGCATGGGGATGTCTTTTTATGCCCTCATCTCCCACCATGTACCCCAAATCAACCAGGCACAATCTTGCTCTTAATGATTCAATATTAAAAATTAAGGGTTTTTTTAAAAAGGCTTCCCTTTCCCTTCCATTTTCTTTCCTTACTGTATCATTTTCATGTAATATTGGAAAGCATTTCTTCATTGTTTGGAGTAATTTCCAAACAGATTAAAAACTGTTGTAGCAGTCAAGCTCCAGTTCCTTCGTTTATTAGATTCAGAAGACAGCAAATTCCTTAAAACATAGATATAAACAATTATGGTAATACATTCTTATTTTATAATTAGTTTTCATCACATGAAACGTACAGGATTGCGGTTTCAATTTTTTACCGCCCCCCCCCCCCTACTCTGATTTCTAAGTGTTTGTGCCTTTCCACTCCCATCCTTCTCTCCGATTCCTGACGTGCCCTGGGCTAAGGGATAGTGACTTATCTTTCAGATTCAATGAAATGCACGAGAGAAGGTCACAAGTACTGAAAAGGCAAATATATTATTGTCAAAATAAACATGGCATTTCTAGTCATTCTTCCCTTTGTGTCAAAAAAATAAAATAGCACCAGCTTTGGCTGGAATCTGAAGCTTTCGATTCATATTTCACAGTGGGATCAGAGCAGAAACTATTTAACTTACCCAACAATTAGGATTGTGGGTAAATAACGTACAATGATGATAATCTTTAGAATAGGGGACAGTTACTATTTTCAGACAGTGTCCTGGGGAGAGATCTGCCCTCAGATAGATACATGCAACTCCCATCTACTTCTCAAGGACCCAGATCCTCAAAGGTTTCAATTTCAATGGGATGATTTCAATGGGAGTTAAGCACCTAGATATCGATGAGGATCTGAGTCTAGGTGCCTGATCCTGCCCCACTTAAGTCAATGCCCTAGGAGCTGTGTTGAAAGTGCATTTGGCCCCTTGTTATTATTCTAATACTGCATGATCCTCAATGTAAATTCGGTTTTAATGATTTTGTCTTGCAAACCCAGCCAGGACTTGAGATGAGTTTTATCTATAGATATAGGATGTGGTGATCATTCAGAATAAATAAATAGATATCCAAATGGCAATTTGGCCAAGACACCAGGGTTGATACACTCCTACTCTTGCAAAAAAATGCTGGTGTGGGAACTTTAGCAACAAGTGCCTGGCTTAATCGGACATATGAAAGGGGGCCCTCCAGCAGTTCATCCCCACCTCATGCTATGCTAGTTCAGTACCAACGTAGTGGTGGTCATGAAGCATTTATTTTCCCATCCGAGTACTGACCAGGCCTGACCTTGATTAGGTTGTGAGAGCTGATGACATAAACAACCAAGACGGTGTGAGTGAAGGCCACGTATGACGTTCTGTACAAAGTATGAATACTGCGTTCTGGGCCCAAACAGTCTTGTAACTCCTCATACTTGGCAGTGGATAATCTTGCACAAAAAGCCATTAATGTAAAATTTAAACGACCAAAAGCTCTCTGTTACCAAGGCCTCCATATAAGCAGGGTAACGTTTGTAAAACAAATCACTGTTGTGGCGATGTACAGTGCATAATGGTGGGTCACAAGTGGACTAATGTAAGATCCCTCTGCGGCCAGCTTGAGGGAATATTGAACCTGCATATGTTTAAACATTATGTTAGAGTCAGAGTGTATTTGTTTCTATTTATTTCCCTCATCAAGGCAATTTATACAGACTGGAATAGACAGAGACAGGGAGGTTAAATATTCAGGGTGGGGATTTAGCTGCATGAGTCCCATTCAGGTTAATGGGAGTCACATTGCTAAGTCCCTATGTGTGGCACACTGGATAGTCAGTCACCCCTGCACTGACTGCCTTGGCAAGAGCTTAAGCAGTAAACAGAAGCCGCACTAGAGAAAAAACTCATTTGATGAGTTAAATGAAATGACTATTTTGGACGAGAGCAAGTCCCATTGTAATTGCGATTTTGTTTGGAAGCTTAGATATATTGATCGTTAAGGAAAGAGGAGATTAAGATTTCATAGAAAGGGAAATGCTTCTATTTATTTTGCTGAGATCCTTTATAAGCCTTGAAGACCAGCAGTCTGGCCGTAAGATGTCACTCAGGGTCTGATCCTATGAAGTGCTCCTGAAAGACACCGAGCAAATTCCACCACAACGGGAGGGAGTTGTTGCTGAGCACGTTGCAGGAGCGGGGCCTGAGTAAAGGGATGGCCTCAGACACAGATGTCGTGCACTGAGTGCTGGAATACTCCCCTGTGACAGTGAAATGCAGCTCGTGGAGACTAACCGTTCCAGCGTGCGACACACCACCTGGATCTGAGGGGAATTCCCTGCTGGAACCTCTTTTCTCCATGCACTGCACCCCTACAAGAACCTGGAGGGTGGCAGCAATCTACTTCTTTTTTATGCAAATTAATGACACCTCCCAGGCCCACAGTCAAGCAAATTTGGGCCCCTGGTTTCAGAACACCTTCAAAATGCCAGCCCCCAGTGTTCATGATGAAGTAACTCAAGAAATACATACAGCTGTTAGCTTCACATCATAAAAGCCAAACTTCTCTACCTTGTCACACTTTTAAAGTGCTGCCCTCCCTCTCTTTCTCCAGCACGTCCGTCCACCTGTAACAAAAGATAAGGGTTAAAAATCCTTTCTGCCCCCAAAGAAGTACAGTAGATTATCAGCCAGAGCATCCAAACTGTGGGTCAAGACTTCAAGGCCGCTATGGCACATTTTTTCCAATGGCTGTAATCTTAGTTTTGGCAATTGATCCAAAGAAAATTACCTAGTACTTGAAGAGTTAAATCATGAATAGTATTAGCACAGCTCCATCTG
Organism: Natator depressus; assembly: GCF_965152275.1. Lineage (NCBI taxonomy): Eukaryota > Metazoa > Chordata > Testudines > Cheloniidae > Natator > Natator depressus. The sequence continues at coordinate 97,480,952 of NC_134241.1, forward strand.
GTAAAGTACAGTTCCCCTGAGATGACTTTTAGCATGAAAGCAACAGCGAGCTACGATACTTTCCGTTATGAACTGGACCTTGGTTTCCAACGACAGTGTGCTGGGCCATCTTTGTTGTAACCAACTCTTTATTCACACTAAACGTTCATAGGTGCTATCAGTGATGTGATAAGCAAGCGACAGGCCCCTTTTGTCTGGCTAGCTTTCGTCTTCATTCCCAGTTTTAGTAACCTTGGGAAAAAAACCCCACCACAAAACAAATTACAGTGAGTATCGGCCCAGATGACAAATTTGCAAACATGCTACAGCGAGGGCGGCAGAATCCAAAATGGGGCAAGTCTCTGCTCCTCTTGAGAATTGCACCTTTGTAGACTTTACCCTGTAGGATGATTCAATATAGCCAAAGGTGTGAAACAGGGGAAATCCAGGCCCAGGTAATTCAGCTCACGTTTGAAAGGAGGTTTTGCTTGTTGATTAGGTAATCCTTCTCAGGGAAATGCATGGCACCAACTGCTTTTCATGCTAGATTAGTGCTCCTGTGGTCAATTTGCTTTTACTAATGTCAGGGCCCCACGGAGCAGGTTCATCTGTCGCATAGCAACTGTTTCAGCAGCAGTGGAGGTAGCCATGCATAAAAGATTACACATGATGGCAGGGCACAAGTGTGAAGATTTTCAAAATTAGATACAATCTCAGCAGGAATATGAACTGCAGAATTGACATGGAAGGATTTTTTCAAGTCATCAAGTTTCCGGGTTTATCAGAAAAAGTAGTTTAACTCCCGTGCTCAGAGAATTTAGAGAGCACTAATTTTGAGGAAAAAATCCTCAGCAATAAATAAATAAACAGAAATAAAGGTAAACAAAAAGCCCCACAAGTTTCCTGCCGACTGCAAGGCCTTCTTTACTTGCCACATGCTATAAACGTCCTTAGGAGAAAAGAGAATCTACAGTATTTTATGCTCATTTTCAATAGGTTGCACTCAAAAATTTTCCATCACTAGCAAGAGTGGGTGGGATAACTCAGACGACATCAGTTATAAAAGAATTTAGAAAGTTTACACATACCACAATCTCTGCTATTACTATTGCCCAGAGAAGCTATTCTATTCTATTCTGCTATTGCCCAGAGAAGCAGTGACATTACTAGCTTGTAGTGTTTGCTATAGATCTCAGATCAGTCTTGTCCCACAATCAGGGTTTCTCGGAATGTAATTTCCGAACTACATACAATCTTAAAGGACAGATAGATAGATATGCTATTTAAATAATAGATATAATATCTAACACTTATATAGCACTTTCCATCAGAAGATCTCAAAGTGCTTTACAAAGGAGGTAGGCATCATAACTCTATTCTATAGATGGGGAAACTGAGGCATGGGGAAGTGACATGACTTGTCCAAGCTAGCAGACCACTGACCAAGCTGCGAATACAACCCAGGTCTCCTGAGTCTTAGACCAGTCCTTCAGTGAAAAAAAAAATGACCAGGGAATGGCTTTTGTTCCCAAAAGGGATTTCTTTTTTTTCCTCTGTTTCTAAATTGCAGTGCAATTTTTATGGGAATTTTAAAAAAAATGCTTTTGTGTTCTTGCAAAAAGCATGCCTTTCACTCTGATTGGGAGGACAAAAGACGCAGATAATGCAGCAAGGAGTGGTGGCTGTTCCTCCTGCATGCAAAACTAGCAGATTGCTGAAAACGAGAACCAGGGTGGTAAATCAAGCTAATGAAGCAGCTCAGGTGCTGCATCTTGAGTTACTTCCATCCCACAATGATTTTAAAGCCAAGCCACAGATGGTACCAACTATTTTGAAGGCTAAGAGATATTTGCAGGAAATCTAAGAAAAAGCTGTTCGTCCAGTCTCCTCAGTGCTTTCATTTAACTAGCGATAATTAACTCCCTTCTCAGAGTTAGGAATCTAGGAACCATTTCTGTCCCTGGATAAACTGTTTCTGGGTAAGAAATTATATTGTGATTGTTGCTGTCTTTGATGCTAAAGCACTTTTATTAGGACAATTATGACTCTTTTTACTCATGTGTGTGTGAGAGAGAGAGAAAGTGAAAATGTGGCTCTACTGTGGAGAAAGCAGTTTGTTAGGAACGGCCTTTTGCTGCAAAGAGCTCAGGTCTTCCAGATTAATCTTTGGATTATATAGATTTCCCAGGGATAAAACAGCTATCCTCTGTCTCTAAGGAGGACAGAACGGTAGTTGCTCTGGCTAATCTAAGGCAACAGCTTTTCCCTTTGAGGGTGTCAGTAATCCTAAAGATTGGTAGATAAAATAATTGTAGTTCTCAGGGGTTAAGTTTGAAGATTGGAGCCATTTCTGTTAGAGGAGCAGTTTATTAAAGTGACAAAGCCACACTTCGGTGTCCATTGACTCTCCTCCAGCCAGTCACAATGTTACTTCCTCTGGGGTTGTTTGGCGTATATTGTTGTGGAGGGGGGCAAGGGAATAATTTTTCAGGGGGGAATCACAGATGTTGCAAAAACAAAAATTCTCCCCTGCCATGAGAGAGGATAACGCCTTGCACTTCAACTGGGCTTTTCATCTGCAGATCTCAAAGCAGATTACAATTCTAATAATGAATGCCATCCTCCTCCTCCTCCATAAAGGTAGGAAAGTGTTAGCTCCATTTCCCCAATGGGGAAACTGAGGCACAGAGCGTTTTGGGGGGTGCGGTCCAAGTCACACAGCAAGTTAGTGGCACAGGTGGGAATGGAACCCCAATTTCCCAACTCCCAGGCTGTGCTGTAACCACACCACACCATGTTCCCTTGGATAATGAGAGAAGAGCCAGGATGAATTTGTTAAACATGAGGTTTAAATTAAATTCATTTTCTAACACAGGGAAAACCCCTTTAATAGGGGGTGAAGTTTGGGCAAAAGTGGTGTATTATGCCCGTAAGGTGGTCCCTATAGGCATCTTAGCTCCTATACCAAATGGCCCTGTATATGCCACTTGAATAAAAACTCTACTCTCCCAGATGTAAGGAGAGTGATCACTTTACATAAGCTATTACCAGCAGGAGAGTGGGGTGGGGGGAGAGAAAACCTTTTGTAGTGATAATCACCCATTTTTTCATGGTTTGTGTGTATAAAAACGTCTTCTGTACTTTCCACAGTATGCATCCGATGAAGTGAGCTGTAGCTCACGAAAGCTTATGCTCAAATAAATTGGTTAGTCTCTAAGGTGCCACAAGTACTCCTTTTCTTTTTGCAAATACAGACTAACACGGCTGTTACTCTGAAATCTCCCAGATGTGATAACTTACTCATGCACTTAGGTGCTGTATGGCTGTTAAGCTTTCTTGTGGTTTGGAGCTCACACACAGGCAACAAAGTTTATTTAGCCAGACTTCAGATTGGAATAGATGCAGCTTTCTGTGCATGAGTTCATAGAACCTTCCTGGGGATAGGAGCATTTCACAATGGTGAAATCAGATCTTGGCCCAAGCCTCATCCCTCTGCCCTGCAAAACAGAGAGAGTGACATTAAGATGGGAAATAGAAAAGTATTATTAAATCACCACTGTTCTCAATGCATTTGTTGTAACCAGCATCCTTTCCACTGACGAGGAATAGGTGGGATTCCTTGTAAGTCCTATCAACGCTGTTCCTTGCTCATCTGAGCTGTGCCCCTGTGCTGGCAGCTACACTTATAGACTCCCACCACCTTCAGTGGGGCTGTACATCGGTGTGCACACAGTTCTCAGTGCAGGATCGGGGCCCTGAAGGACTCATTGCTAAGCAACAAGGTACTGCCATTTTCCTGGATCTGCAAAGTAAAATAAATCCTCTTTCCCTCCTTCAGGTAACCCAGAGGTTCTTGTGGATGACCTTCAACCTTAAAATGATTAACTCAAACAAAGACTTTGTTTAGGGATAGTTAAGGTTGTACCAAGGCACATCCCAAAACTGAGAAGCATAGACAGCAGAAGTTAAGGGAAAAGTCTCCTTCGTTCCTTGCCACTTTGATATTCCTTACCCCACCATGGAAAATGCACCCCAACACATCATAAAGCTTTACTTCCATCTCCAACAGATAACAAAAAGCAATACACACCCCAACTTCATTAAAATTGCACTAGTAGTAACTTTGAAAAATGCCTGCCTATGCTGAAATTTTACAAAACCCTATCTGTTGTTCAAATCCCACCACCTCAGTAGAGTGACCCACCACCAACGCATCCAGGATGCTGCATTGGCTCACGTTTGCAGGTTTGTGCATTTATGTCCATCTTGCCTTCCCTTGCTCCCTAATCCTTTCTTGTGAACAAGGTATAGCCGTAATCCCATAATCAGAGCCATCGGAGGAGATTCCCATTAGAGTCAAAAGGGCTCCCTGTGGTCCTAAAGGTCTGATTGCAGGATGAGGGCCAAGATATGCAACGTTATAAGAAGAGTGAGGTTCCTGCACATGCCCAATCCTGCCTACATACAAGAAAGTGTATAATGTGACACTGATGTGAATATGAATAGGAAAAGAAGAGAGGCTGCATCTATTCCAACAGTATTTGGAATAGTGATCATGAAACCATGCTCTGATGTTCCATATACTAGAAAGCTGCAGAAAATATTCTGAATACTCTATTTATGATTATTGCAATCATTTATTTGGTTTCCATTACTGTGGTATCTACGCACTGCATCCCCACCCGGAAAATAGGAATTGCCACACTGGATAAGAACAGAGGTCCACTTTGTTTGAGATCCGCCAGCACCAGAGACAGGTGACAGCAATGCTTCAGTTATGGGATAACCTGCTCCCAGGGAAAGTTTCCTCCTAACCCCCAATATTTATAGGCTGGCTCATACAGCATGAAGGTTTATAGCCCTTTCAAAATGTTGTTTATTTTTTAATATGTGTTATAACTCTGGATGATCTTGTTATCCTTAAGAACGACTAATCCTTTTTGAAATCCTGGTAAACTCTTGGCCTTAATGATATCCAGCGATAAGGAGTTCCGCAGGTGAAGTGTGTGAGATAACTTATTTCCTTCTCACTTTTTAATTTGCCCCCTTTCAGTTTTATTAAATATCCCCTTGTACTTGTATTATGAGAATGGATGAACAGAAGATGTATCATCTCTGTTCCATTTATTATTTTGTATACGTTTATCATATCCTCTTTTATTCATCTCCTTTCTAAGGTAAATAGTCCCAATCTGTTCAGTTTCTCTTCTCATAACATTTAACGTATGTTTTCCCCCAATATTAATTATTAAATATTAATATTTTTCCAGTGAAGGTAGATTGGTTTTTTTGGCTGTGCCAATTTTATCAGAATGTCTGTGGTTATACATCCTGGAAAAACTGTATTTAACTTTAGGAAGTCTTTAATTGATATCTTGTGGGTTTTGGTGGAATTAATTTGGATTATATCCTCCTTATCTGTTTTAAAAAATATTTTCCAATGCACCAGAATATCTTTCCTCTCAACTAGTGTATTCTAGACACATTTGTTTCCTTCATTCTGAATTCTCTAAAAGTCTGACTGTAAAGAGAACAATACTTGGTGCTACCATGTTTTTCTTACAACTATTTCAGCTCTAATGATATGATCACTGAATCCTATTTGTGCAGCAACTTGTGTTTTTATTAATCAGACATGGTGTGTTTTCTAAAACACAGGCCAGAGCAGACTCTGATCTTGTGGGTTCCATCACAAAGACAATCTATCAGGACACTAACATCTGAAAGAGAGTAGCTTCATGAGCAAGTGTCAGTTTGCTGTAGCTCACGAAAGCTTATGCTCAAATAAATTTGTTAGTCTCTAAGGTGCCACAAGTCCTCCTTTTCGTTTCACTATTAGTTTCTCCCCACCCACCAAATGCTGAAGTAAATGTGACCCCTACTTTAAAGAATGTATAAGGTTGTTCTGTCTGATACATTCTTCTTTTATCTGCATATGAATTTACTAATCTATTTTCTTATACCATTCTGGAAATTTAATCCTATGCATCTTTCTTTTTTCCTTCTTTTCCTTATCTTACATAGTTATAACACACTGCTTATTTTCTTGCTCTAGAGTATCCTTTCTCTCTAGATATTTCTGTACTTCACTGAGTTTCCCCAATTTACCCCAATCTGATTTTTCCAAATTGTAATACACCTTTCTAGACTTTTTATGCAAAAGATAGTTCAAGCAATTTTGTGTTGTATAAGTACAGTGAAAATTTGTTTGTTTGTTGGTAATAACATTTTCTTGCTTGAAGGAACAATCACCTTTTCCATTTTATATCTTCCTCATTATACTTTTTGGCTTGATAATATTTTGCTATCACCTACTTCCACTTGAGATTTGGTTCTTCTGTTGTACTGTATAGTCATTCCTACAATTAGCATTTGCTAATTAGAAAAACCAACATAATATTTCACCGTTAATAGCCACTGTGTCCTCTTTTCTTCTCTGGTCAGGCATAGCTCATTTCTCCTACCACGCGCTATTTCATTCCCACATCGGCACTATCTCAGTGCAGATCCCACATCTTCCATCCATCAGTAGCAAATCAAGTCGTTTGTTCATCAAAAAATTCTACCCAGCATGCCTAAACTTTCAGAACCTCCTGATTTTTTTTATTTAATTAATTCATCCTACCCACATGGAGGATGAAAACCAGCCCCCTCTTTGCTGTAGTCAGTGTTTGATTCCTACCCTCACTGTCTCTAGAACCTCAACAACAAGTATGTTAAAGATTATGGGGTGTTCCGAGACTATGGTTTTGGGGGCCACAGGAGTACCCAAGGTGATAAATAGTGAGTTAGACATCCATAGATGACACTGAATTTCTTTCGTCATGACCTAATTCTGCTATCATGAAGCTGGTTGATCCACATAAGATCCAATCAGTTTTATCCGTGACATAGACACTAAGTTACTCGTAGCAAGAGATAGTCAATTCTGTTTCAAAATGGAGGCAGCCTGGATCCACCACTCTGTCTACCCACCCGGAACAATTCTGCTACCTGGGGTTTGTTGATGGTGTGGCAGAGGAGGAGAACACTTTATGTAGCTTCTACCACCTGCCAGGGAAAAGACCTTCAAAAACTACATATCCCATATGTGGAGTGCAATGACTCCAGCCAGCACTCCAACCACATCCACTTCCACCTGTGTACTGTAAACTCTGTGAGGATGGCCTATTTAATCCTGTGTCCCTTAGTTCTAGTCTCGCCAAGTTTAATTATATAATAACTCTTATCTGGTTTAAAATGTTTGAGTCATTCACCTCTTAATCACTTTTCCTTGGAGCTAAATAATCCCCATTTCATCATTGTCTCAAGTACTGATGAGCCCCCGCCAATCCATGAACTGTTTGGGTTGTCCTCTGCCATACTCTATCTAGTTTAACTCTATCTGTTTTCTACTCTCATGACCAAAACTGGACACTATACTTCAAGTATGCTCTAACCACCACAGGGCCTTCTGAAGTGAAAACAGAAATGTATTGGATTTGTTACATATATACCTCCTTTTTAATGCATGCCAGCATCCTATTAATTTTCTTCAGTGTTGCTGTATGCTGAACTAAGAATTTAAGTGTTGGATCAGTTCCTACATCAGGGGCTTTTTTACCTCCCCGTATTAACTAAATCCATCACCATTTCATTTATATTTAGCTTTGGCATTATTTCTGTCTCAGTGCATCACCTTATTATGACCATCATTATTTATTATTGGTATAGTGGCAATGTACTAGATATTTTGCAGATTGGAATAAAGATAAGGTCACTGTCCTGATGAATTTGCAGTTCAGACACCAACCAGTAAAATTGCTCTTGTAAATTCAACAATTTTGGTTGGGATTTTTTTTTCATCTTTCATTGCATATAGACATGTTAAATTTCCTCCTGCTCCACCTCTGAACCTGTCCAATTAAGCTAACAATATAATTCTATAAACAGTAACATCCTTCAGAGTTTTAACCACTGCCACTATTTTAGCATCATCTGCATTATTTAATAATCACATAGATATGGCCAAACAGGGATGGTCTGAGAATAAAGCTGATGCTAAAATTTCAGCCCAACTGGCTGCATAAACTTTTTCAGAAACATGATCTCCGCCATTCCTAACAAACCAATCTATGATTAACCTGAAAGCAAATCCTTTTTTGATTTTTTTAAAATCAAATGTTTGGTCATTTAAGCTTCCATAGGAATTCATGGAATCTAATACTTAGACAAGTCTTAGAGAGTATGAGACTTACCTAAATAAGTAGAAATCCTCTCTTGGAAAAGAAACTGGTGCACTTTCAACAATGAGGACAGTTGCAAAACTATAAAATCAAATGCCGTGTCCAGAGGTATGGATACTGCAGATGATTTTCTTCTGATTTCATTATCATCCTGGAAAGGATGACCCAGTTAGGGAACCACCCTGGGGTGTAAGAGACTTGGTTCAATTCCCTGCTGTGCTACAGACGTCCTGTGTGACCTAGGGCAAGCCCCTTGGTCTCTCTGGCCCAGATCCTCAAAAGTATTTAGGCACTTAAGCTTAAGTGCCAAAATCCCTGAGGATCTGTGCCTCCATGCTTCACTATCCTGTGCACGGTGGGTGGTGGGATGGTATTAAATATTGCGAGGTACTCAGCTTCTCTGGTCATGGTGGCCATATAACTGCTCAAAATAGACCAATTTCCCAAAGTAGATGCCAATCAAAATCCCACCCCATTGGAAGTGAAGACAATGGCTTGTCTTTACAAAGCAACTAGCCATAAAGAGTCTGTAGATTCAGTCACTATGCCTAGCCGAGTTGTGCTTGGCTCCCATGTTTGGGAGAGGACAAAAGTGACTGTTGGAGCAGCCCGGGGTCATTAGAGCGTAGCGGTGCTGAGGCCATGCAACCTGGCCATACAGCCAGCACTGCCGGTTGTGAAGGAGGATGGCAGCCACATCTACATGCCACACAGGGATTCCCCAAACCAGTACATCCTCAGCTGGCTATTAAATCAGAATTACTACCCTTAGCATCACCACAGTGCTACAAAGGTGCTGGAGAAGGGCCAAAGATCTGCTCCAGTATTCCTAACCTTCTCAGACAGGGGCCATATTGCAGCAGATTAAACCAGGACCCTAACAAGTAGTCCCTTTGACAGCACGATTGCTAAATAGGACATTGACACAGAACATAAGTCTTCCACCTTGGACATTTTCCAGTCTGCAAGGACAAATACAAAAAGTCCCATTTCTAGAGAGAGATGGGAAACTGTGTGAGAAAAGATCCTAGTACACGTCAAGTTTGGCACCCTCTAAGGCCCTCTTCTGTTTCCTTATGCCATTCAAGAAACAACTGTAGTCCACAGTCTGCTCCCAGTCACAGCCCTGCAACCCGTAATATTACAAGGGTGTTAATGAGAGCTGAATATAATGCCCTAGGTGGAGCGGTTATGGTAGCAGTTCATGAGAGGCACTGGTCAGCCTTCCCCAGAGTTTAGAAACTGCAGGCTCCTGAAAATTATAAAATTATAAAAACAAAAGATCAGTATCTCATCTGCCATAAATCAGAAAATCAGCATAGCTCAATGAGACTGAGTGCAGCTTTACACCAGAGGATAATTTGTCCCGAAGTTTAGATTAACTATGTGTTGGGGTTTTTAGCTTGTACCCAAAGGGTAACTGAGGTGTAGGAAGTTCATACCCAAATTATACTGGCCTAATCCACTTTACTGGGATTTAAGGATTAAAAACAGTAAGAGAATTACTTGGATGCCCGTGGTTTAAATAAGATTAGATAATGAACCATGTGCTAATGATTTTAGCAAATAGGATTTTGATCATTCTTGCTGAGCACCAAATTAGTGTTTCTGGAAAGAATTCCTCACCCCCAGCATATTGTCAAGAACCTTGAGAAGAAATTGTTGTCACTGGAGGATCATCATTTGGGGGCAGGTAGGCATATCTCAGATGATCAATTTCCTGTGATTGTAGGGGGCAAAGGAATTTATGGGCCTTGGTCATTCCTAACTTCTGTTACTAAGTTTCGGTCAGTAAAATATGAATAAGTTAATGAAGGCTATAAGCAAGCCAAGGCCACAGCAGACAACAATGGATGAAACCCTGGTGCAATTGAAGTCAAAGGGAGATTTGCCATTGACCACTTGGTCAGTAGGTTTGGTATAGTATCTTGTCACCATATGAAGAGCTCCACGGGAACACTTGTTACATGACAGCAAATAGCAGTCCTGGAAGCTGCTACCCATCAGCTCAGCCTGAAGAGCAGAAGCAGCAAATTCTTTATTCAGAGAGCCTCCATATTTTGTCCTCTCTGAGGATTCAGCTGTCATTAAACCTTTTTTACCAAAGTAGTTTTAAATTACCGCATTAATTTCAAAATCAAGCGAAGTTCCTTAGTAAGTGCACCATTTTCATCAGGATTTGAAAGGATTCATTATAAAGTTGACTCAGTAAGAGCTCTCAAGTTATTACACCAAAAGAAGAGCACAATTTACACAATTCAATAAGCTCTTTAGGGTGGAGGTTCAAAATATTTGTGAAACTGGATTTGGAGATTAATGTAAAATTTTTAACAAGGGTTATTAGAGGCACATTTTGTAGTTTTTTCTTCATTAGGTTAAATATGGGCCTATTACAATATAGGGACCAAATCCTCAGCTGATGTGAATCAGTGTAGCTCCATTGACCTCAACTGATTTACACTAGCTGAGAACGTGATCCTTTAAAAAAGTATTTATTCCTGCTTCTTCATGTTTAACTACATCAGAGTCAATTGTCAGTGCTGGGAAAGGGTAGAGATGAGGGGAAAGAAACTGCTAACCATTGTAACACCAGGTTTTAAAGTTTTTAAACATTCCTAAAGGTGCACACATTGTCATTAATAGGGGTAACACTCAGTTCCCTCAGGGTTTGTACAGATGCCTGCATAATGGGGTCCCAGTTCATGACAAGGGCTCCTAGATGCTACTGCAGTACAACTAAATTGTAAGAATAATCTTCATTTTCCCAGTCTAGTAAGGCTGTGACCTGCTGGAATTTATTGCTAGGAATTAAAAATGGTTAATGTGTAATTGTTGGGAATGAGAGGGAATGGGACGAGTTTAGACAATTTTTCAGCCAAGTCCTGTATGTCTGGGCACCATGTTTACCTCAGTGCTTCCTTTAACTTATACTCTGTTTTGTTTTATTCTGCTCTCTAAGGTACTTTTGAATATGGTTTGTGGACACACACTTCTATATTACCAAGTGTATTCTACTGTAAACCTAGGGGAACAAGGGAAATCTAAATACAATCTTGTAGGTTGTGTGAAATGATGCAAGTATTCTAAGGGTTATGGCTGCTACTTAGTAGTATGAAAAGCCTTTCATTTATTTTTACTACCCCTAGAAAACAATGACCAGCTTTCAGAGAAGTCTGGAATGATTTTACACCTCACACAGAAAGATATAATAGTGATTTTCCCAAGGTTACATAGTGACACCAGTGTCTTCACTTCAGTAGAGCTTTGCTGTCAGAAAGTGGGGTGAGGTAGACAGAGGGTCTCAGACGTGTCATGGAGGCTCAGGGATTTGGAGAGATTGGAAGAGGATAGGCAGAAAGTCTAGATCATTGTTCCTCAATGACCAGTCCGTTGTCTGGCGCTGGTCCCTGACATCTCCCTGACACAGTCTAGGAAGGCAGCAAGTCGGTCCCTGGTATCAAAAAGGTTGAGAAACGCTGGTCTAGATCATAGGGTTCTGTGGGACAAAACTACTGCTTGTTCCATGGAGCTATGGGGAGGGCAGAGAGAGGGGGAACAATCTTTGCCACTTAAAGGAATGACTTGGGGAAAATGATGTGAGGGAAAATTAAATTTTCTTCCCCACAGAAAGTCCTCTCATGTCCATGGGACGAGACTTCTGGGTTCAAGGACTCAAAGACAGGTCAGTATCTGCAAAGCCAATGGACACAGCCGCAGAAGAACAGGATACCCTCTGCAGGACAGGATGGTCCAGGACAGAAGAGCCAACAGCAGCATTAATCTAAGGGAACAGCAATGAGTGACACTGACACAACGTCATGGACACACCAAACTCCACAGCGTAGACAGATATTAGCTCAAAGGGTCGGGTGTGCAAATCAGAGTCAGGCACAGAAGCATCATAGCTGTAAAAACTAGGCTTGTCTACAACAGACGTAGCTAATGAGAAATCTGAATTGTGTGGTTTCCTTCTGGTAATCCTAGCTCTATTCCCTGAGCAGCTTTGTATGCAGTGCCAAATGTGAGGCCAGGAGGACAGGCACCAGTGGAGATAGTATATACTTCATCAGACTAGCACTAGTGTAACTGGGTTTATATCCTTCCCTCTTGAAAAATGGAACCATCATCTCAAGGACACTGCCGGAGAACAGAAGCCCTTAGGCTGTACCTGACCTTAGATGGCAGCAGGCTGGTTCCAGAAAGCTTAAATTTTTTAGATCTTCCACAATGGCGTAACCACTGACAACAACAGTCATTATGCTAGAAAAATCCACCTTCAGCCATCAATAGTTCAAATATTCAGCACACTTCTGGAGGACAAGTTTAGGAATTTGTTGATCCGCATGACACCTATGGCTGTGTCATATCTCATTGACTGGCAATAGGAGGTATCCTGCCAATGAAAGCTTACAACTCTGGGATCAGCCTGTGCCACCCTCATGAGCCACGGTGGGGGTTACTCACAGAGTCTGAGCAACAGACTCTGACTCTAAAGGAATTAAGAAAACTTTTGAAACTGACAGCTAGTCCTGTTCAACCTCCAGCGGCAATGCATTCTGTTACAGCACTTTCCATTTGGAAGTCAAAACCCTCAGCCCGAACACAGCCGTTGTTACAATATATATCTGTGATTATCCAGGGTTAGATGAGTAAAGCTGCTTTAGAGATTCCTCGAAATGAGCATGTACCTCCATAAAGGTTAACTTGGAGTTACACAAAATGCATGAAAGATGAACAGTATTCAGTATTAATACTCTTCAGAATTTTACAACGAATGAGCTACACGTCATTGATTATTTACAGAGAGCTCTACACCATCGTAATTCCAAAGTAATAGCACGATATATATGCCCTGAAGCTTGTTGGAATGGAAAAAATGTTACCAGTGATATTTGGTAAAATAAGTGCAGTATAAAGGTCATTGTGAGGAGGTGTAAAGTTACAAGATATCTTGGCCATGAAATTCAGTTGAAATAAGTTCAGGAATTATTAATCTGTCCTTAGAGTGATATGATGCATTGGCAAATCTGCAGTGAACTGAATTTCACTTAGGTTTTCGTTTTAAGGGAAAACTGAAGAGGAGAAAAAAAAAACCCGCCCAGCTGCACAAAGATTATAGAATGTTCCCACAGCAGAACTGCTGTTTTGACAGAGCTTTAGCTTCAACTGGCAGCATGTCCCATAAGAGTTTTTTCCTCCTTTTTTATACAAAGATAGTGTTTAGTATTGTATCTCTGTGTTTGCCTGGAGCAATCTGAGGTGCTAGGTTTTTCTAATAGTTATTCACATTTGATTTTCATATTATGGCTGTTCAAGGTTTGCAATGGTGTTTTAGTTTTAATTTGACAGAAATTAATAAGAGAAGGAGAAAGAAATCATACATCAGGACTGTACAGCAGTCCTGTCACACAGCCTAATTTGTTAGACAATAAGAATAATCTACCACTTCCAATTTAGACTCAGTAAAATAAACACATGTATATTAATGATTTAAAAATATTTCTGTTCAGTCAAGCATGTCTTCTTTATGCAGAATAGCATCAGATCAATAATTAGTTGCCATACATTTTAATAACCAGAGTTTTAGTTTAGGATTGTTTTTCATAATTTTGCATTTATGTTTGACAAGTTCAGGAGCTGGTCTTATTTGAAAGAGAAAACATTAATGCAAAAATTACTTCTCATTGTATTATTGCTCACCACATCTAATATGTAAATACCCAGATGAACTCATGCTTATATTAGCACAGAGAGGATCATAGAAATCTTATAGACAAAGTCTATTTGTCCCACTTTACTCCACGCATTAGTATTCTCTACGGTACTTAATTATTCAGGGTTGTATTTTTAAATTAAAAATAGATATTGTACATAAATGATCATTTGAGTGGAAGAGCATGAAAATATTGTCAAAATGAAATATATGATAAGTTCCCTTAAGGTGCATTTCTGGTCAATGGCACATCATAGTGACATGACCTAATGTAAACATTTTACCCTTCATTATGGGTTTAAAAAAATGTGTCAGTGACTGGTTGTAATGTGGAAAACAAGGAAGGAGCCAGCTGAAATTGCTGTATAATCAAACACAGCATGAACATATTATTTAATAGTGGATGCATTTGTGTATAATTGTTGAGGAGTGTAAGAATTGTTACCTTTAGTTACAAAAGCCATGACTGGCAAGAAAATATAATTTTTGGTCTAGGGAAATAATTTTTGTTGCAATGGTTTTACTCAAAATAATTTATTAATTTCAATGTTGATTGCTGACAATTATGCAGGGATTTGGCTGATTCTAGAAAATTGCTCTGCCTGTAACTGTTGGGGGCTGTGGTGGACCATATGACACGCTGCTATGAAAGGAAGCTTTCATCTCCTGCTCCGTGATGTCTGCAAAAATGACCTACTCCAGGACAAGCCAGTTTCCATGTACAGTAGCTGAGAACAGTGATCATTTGGCAGGAAAAGCAAAAAGCCACAAGCACTTGAGAGTACTGTGTGGGGCCTGAAAAAGCTGCAGGACTTCTCTAGCTGTTACCCAGGTGGTGAAGAGGTTTGAACACAAGACACAGGGAGCCAGGAACTCCTGAATTTTAGCCCACTTAAGGCCTTACCGACAGATAACCTAAGGCCTTATCTACATTGGGAATTAGTACCAGTTACACCCGTTTGTGTAATTACACCAGTGTATTGCACCAGTATAAAACCCTCTGTAGGCCAGGAAAGCTGTGATTTACACGGGCCGAGTTTACCCTGGTTTCAAGCAGAGGTCCTTGCCTACTCTAGAGGGTTGGTTCTCCACTGCCCCGGCACAGCACTTTAATTTACACCACTGGTGGCAGAGGCCCGCCCAAAGCGGAGAATTGGGCACAGGGAAACCTCCTCCTCAGACACATACTCTGCTTCACCTTAAGAAGGGGGTATTCTGGTGCAGGAGACAGCAGAGCTGGTGATGGAGTCACCTTCAGCAGCTTTTTATACCTGGGTATATCGTCGGCGTAGGAGGATTTCTCTGGCTGCTTTAAGTTCGAACTGGAGAATGGGTTTACATTAGGGCAGCTCCAGCAATGGCAGAAATGAAAATCAGGCCTTTGTGGCCTTGGGCACGTCACAGTCCTTCAGCCTCGGTTTGGCCACCTACGGAACAGGCCCAGTGCTTTATTCATGTATATCACAGGGCTGTTGTGAGCATTGTCACGGTTCAGGGCAACTGCACCTGTATTTCTCCCTCGTGGTCCACTAAGGCACAAGTTCTCAAACTGGGGGCACATACCCACAACTCTCCCCTCCCCCGCGGGACATGGAATATATTTTGGGGCTCGGGGGGGAGGGGAATGTGAGAAGTTTCAGGAAAAAAACAAATTTACTGCACACATTTTATTCACAGCAATGAATAGTCCATGCCACCCTTAATTCAGCGTTGCTGCTGGCATTGGCATTGCCTTCAGAGCTGGGCACCTGGCCAGCAGTCACCACTCTCCAGCCACCCAGCTCTGAAGGAAGTGCAAAAGTAAGGGTGACAATACGGTGACCGCCCTAAAATAGGCTTGTGACCTCCTTTTGGGTCAGAACCCCCAGTTTGAGAAATACTGCTCTGTACTCACTTAAGATTTACATTACTATATATTAACCAATTTATTTGAGCATAAGCTTTCGTGAGCTACAGCTCACTTCATCGGACGCATTCAGTGGAAAATACAGTGAGGAGATTAAATCTATTAGTCTATTAAATCTCCTCACTGTATTTTCCACTGAATGCATCCGATGAAGTGAGCTGTAGCTCACGAAAGCTTATGCTCAGATAAATTGGTTAGTCTCTAAGGTGCCACAAGTACTCCTTTTCTTTTTGCAAATACAGACTAACACGGCTGCTACTCTGAAACCATTACTATAGATGACAGTTTCAGAGTAGCATCCGTGTTAGTCTGTATTCGCAAAAAGAAAAGGAGTACTTGTGGCACCTTAGAGACTAAGAAATTTATTTGAGCGCTGATGAAGTGAGCTGTAGCTCACGAAAGCTTATGCTCAAATAAATTTCTTAGTCTCTAAGGTGCCACAAGTACTCTTTTTCTTATTACTATATATGTAAATGGCTCTGTTTAAATCCATGTCTTACTGTTTTTAATATTTAGTGAGAGGTGAATGCTGATTTATCAGTATATATACTTGTGTGGCAGGGGAGGCATAAACTACTACAGACACAAAGAAGGGGGTGTGCGATCAAATAAATGTGAGAATCACTGAATTAAGGGCACCCCTATAGGCTCCTGGCTCCTCGGCCTTCACCTTTCTTGGGCAGAGAGCTCTTCCCCTCCTGACTGGGGCTTTTCCAGGCTGCATAGTTGCACGCCTTACACTTTGATATTCTCAGCAAGCCAGACTGACTAAATAGGCCAGAGTCTGCCCTTTGCTCTCTCTTCAGAGGCTATAAATAGCGCAATTGCCCACAGTTATAAGTTACCACACAGCTCTCTGTAAGCAAGTACATTTATTCTTAAGGTTAAAGTGTTACAGAGAAAACATATTTAAAAACAATAAAGAACCTACACACATGCTAACAACTTACTAGAGAGCACCTCCCCACACAAATACCAGCAGTGGCTCTGGTAAAAGTCAGTCCTTTAAACCCCACCAAGGGTTTTTTCCTGTGTTTTCAAGTTCATAACAGCTTTAGCTCAGAACTAGCATCCCCATGAATAGGTTAGCCTTCCCTTTATATAGCTTGGGCTTTTGATTTTCAGATTCCATGAATGAGTAATCAGCAGGCAAAGGTCCCTTCCTTGGCATAAGAACAAGGAAGTGTTTCAGTTACCAGGTATTTGGCAAATTCAGCCAGCCCAACAACTCTGACATTTCCCTATAGCTGGCCAGGGCTTCATTTCAGTGGAATATTTTAAACAGGTAACTACCCTGAACTTCTATTAAAACTTATTTCCATCAGTTAGGCACTCTGGTTCAACCTGTATCCCTGCCTCAGTCTTTTAATATAAGAACACAAGAATGGCCATACTGGGTCAGATCAAAGTTCCATCTAGCCCAATACCTGTCTTCTGACAGTGGCCAATGCCAGGTGCCCCAGAGGGAATGAACAGAACAGGGAATCATCAAGTGATCCATCCCCTGTCGCCCATTCCCAGCTTCTGGCAAACAGAGGCTAGGGACACCGTCCCTGCCTATCCTGGTTTATAGGCAAGTAGATTGAAAAGGCTGAGATTTTTTCAGAACCTGCGGTTGGGGGTGGAGAGAGAGGAATTTGCATTCACGTCTCCTAGTTACTTCCCAAAAAATCCACCTCACATGTATTGTCCCAAAAGACCGTTCTTGTCTGCCACATTGTGCAATTTAATCCTTTGAGCATCCAGGTCCACAATAATACAGAACCTTTGCTTTTAAGACAATGGACTCCAAAGATCCTTAAACTAAATTAAAAAAGGCTTTTCAAAGATATTGAAGGAAATTGCCTATCTGCCACAAAGATCTAGGGTGCTATATTACACTGCCAGGAACAGTCATCTGGGTGACGCTTTGTAATAAAGGTTCCATTTTAACATGTTAATAAATGATTAATTGCTGTTATAAGCATGTTATGACATGAGTAGTATATGTTATAGATAGTTATAAGCCATGGCTATAAGCAACCTATTGACTCGTTGGACTGTAGGATAATTTGTAACAATTGAGTAACCCTTCATTAAACATCCGTTAATCATTTGCTATTATTTATAACAACTATTTATAAATGGAAGCTTAATATAATGTCGTACCTTCATGTGTCTTAACTATTTAGGGCACAGTGCTTTTCCCCCCTGCCTGCTTATAATTTCACTCTCTACATATATAGTCATGAGCGTGTGAGAATTTGGATTTCACAATAGGTGGTAAACTCAGATCCCAGCACCTAGCCCAAGTAACTGAGCCCAATGCTGAGTAGATGTGCGGTGGTGGAGGGTGAATAGTGTTTGTATTAAACTAACACTTTCCACCC
Organism: Natator depressus; assembly: GCF_965152275.1. Classification (NCBI taxonomy): domain Eukaryota; kingdom Metazoa; phylum Chordata; order Testudines; family Cheloniidae; genus Natator; species Natator depressus. Next base: position 97,499,144 of record NC_134241.1, read on the forward strand.
TTTATTAAAATAAACATCAGTCACTTTAAGCAGTTATAATTCTGCTTGCTAGAGAAAGTTGCCATTCAATTAATAATAAAGAGGCAAATATTCCAAATGATTCAGAAGACAGAAGCTCAAGGAAACACCACGATAAAAATAATTATTGCTCAAAGTTACATAATCTAGACCTATTATATATCTTACCACATACTGTGCAATTTGTTATATGCTTCAAAGTGATCATCTGGGTAAAAAATCCATCGCATAGTCCAATAAGAGTGAGGAATGGATTTGGCTGTATTGTTTTGTGTCCTCTTGTACTGAAAGCAAAGTATTCCTCAGGTTAGGATGGCCACATTTCTTCACATACAGAATTCTTTACTAAAGAAAGGGATAAAAATAACTCACTTTTCTCAGTAACATATTCCTGTTACCTGGAGTGGCAAATTTAGTGATCTGGTTTTAAATTAATACCATGGGACCGGAGATGTGGGACATTAATAATCTTCTCTAGACATTAGGACAAGTGATAGCCTTCTCACTGGTACCAAAGCTTTATGCAAAGCAGGGAAATAATTGTGTTCTAGTCTTAAAATAGTTCTAATCTTAATTTTAAATGTGTTAGTTAATTCTTCGTGTGAAGGGAAAATACACTACCATGTGAATTGTCAAGGAGAAGAGTAGTTTGGGTAAAAGTGCTTAAATGAATTCCCGACAAGCAGCATAGCCTAGTGAACTGACCACGGGTTTTGGGACCAAGGCCCAGATCCTCCAAGGTATCTAGGTGCCTAGTGGTCTTAGTCCACCATTTAGGTGCCACTGACATTTAGGTGCCTAAGTTCACTAAGTAGCGAAATTTCCATCAGTTGCAAAGCCACCTAAGCCTCGATGCTGCTCCCACAGCTAAGGAGTAGCTTGGAGCCATGGCTCAAGCCAAAGTCCTGGAGGCTCTGAAGCAGGATTTTCAGAGTAGGGAGGGGAATGCCAGCAGGCCCCAGTCCTATCGGTGTGCGCTGAACATGCCTAAGCTATGCTACCTGTTAGACTCTGCAGTCGGAAGGCCAGATGCAGCCCACCAATAGGCTGCACAAAAGACAGCCTGGGACATGGAAAGGTAGGGCAAGCATGAGAGAGGTCTAGCTCCTGCTCAATACGGGGAGAGGGCGATGGGCTCAGTTGCTGTGGCACATTCTACCTGGGCACCTCAGACAGATCAGCTGCTTAACTCCAGGGCAGCGTTCATGGCCAAGGATCCCAAGCAGAGGGATCTATCAAAAAGTGCGAAGGTTGCGGATCTCTCGAGACATCTAGACAGGCTTATGTGTATTTCTGGGGAGAGCCAGTGGTCATGGTACATATAGGTACCAATGACATAGGGAGGGATAGGAGAGAGGTGCTGGAGGCCAAATTTATGCTGCTAGGTAAGAGATTGAAGTCCAGAACCTCCATGGTTTAGTTGGGATTGGCCCTGCTTTGAGCAGGGGGTTGGACTAGATGACCTCCTGAAGTCTCTTCCAACCCTGATATTCTATGGTAGCATTCTCTGAAATACTTCCAATTCCACACACAGGGCCAGTCAGGCAGAACGCAGGGTCTCAATGCGTAGATGAGATGATGGTGTAGGGAGGAGGGGTTTAGATTTATTAGGAACTGAGGAAACTTTTGGGAAAGGGGGAGCCTGTACAGGAAGGATGGGCTCCTCCTAAACCAAAATGGAACCAGATTGCTGGCGTTTAAAATTAAAAAGGTCGTAGAGCAGTTTTTAAACTAAGGGCTGGGGGAAATCCGACAGGTGCAGAGAAGCACGTGGTTCGGACATTCCTTATAGGAGGATCTATAAATGGAGGTTCCCTATGTCCTAATAAGGAGGAGAGGATGGAATATGATCAAATACAGTTAGGATCTGGTGAGAAACAGTCAAAGGAAAAAAAGTCCCATTCAATTACATCATGTAATGGCAGACAACTAAAAAGTGACCAGTTTTTAAAGTGCTTATATACCAATGCTAGAAGTCTAAATAATAAGATGGGCGAACTAGAGTGTCTTGTATTAAATGAGGATATTGATATAATAGGCATCACAGAAACTTGGTGGAATGAGGATAATCAATGGGACACAGTAATACCAGGGTACAAAATATATCGGAAGGACAGAACAGGTCGTGCAGGTGGGGGAGTTGCACTATATGTGAAAGAAAGCATAGACACAAATGAAGTAAAAATCCTAAATGAACCAAACTGGACGATAGAATCTCCATGGATTGTAATTCCATGCTTGAATAATAAGAATATAGCAGTAGGGATATATTACAGACCAATTGACCAGGATGGTGATAGTGACTGTGAAATGCTCAAGGAGATTAGAGAGGCTATTAAAATAAAAAAACTCAATAATAATGGGGGATTTCAACTATCCCCATATTGACTCGGTACATATCACCTCAGGAAGGGATGCAGAGATAAAGTTTCTTGACACCTCAAATGACTGCTTCTTGGAGCAGCTAGTCCTGGAATCCACAAAAGGAGAGGCAAAATCTTGATTTAGTCCTAAGTGGAGCACAGAATCAGGTCCAAGAGGGGAATATAGCTGGACCGCTTAGTAATAGTGACCATAATATAATTAAATTTAACCACCCTATGGTGGGGAAAACACCACAGTGGCCCAACACTGTAGCATTTAATTTCAGAAAGGGGAACTACACAAAAATGAGGCGATTAGTTAAACAAATTAAAAGGTACAGCACCAAAAATAAAATCCCTGCAAGCTGCATGGAAACTTTTTATGGACACCATAATAGAGGCTCAACTTAAATGTATACCCCAAATTAAAAAACATAGTAAGAGAACCAAAAAAGAGCCACTGTGGCTAAACAACAAAGTAAAAGAAGCATTGAGAGGCATAAAGGCATCCTTTAAAAAGTGGAAGTTTAATCCTAATGAGGAAAATAGAAAGGAGCATAAACTCTGGCAAATGAATTGTAAAAATATAATTAGGAAGGCCAAAAAAGAATTTTAAGAACAGCTAGCCAAAGACTCAAAAAGTAATAGCAAAATTTTTATTAAGTACATCAGAAGCAGGAAGCCTGTTAAACAACCAGTGGGGCCACTGGACGATCAAGATGCTAAAGGAGTACTCAAGGATGATAAGGCCATTGCGGAGAAACTAAATTAATTCTTTGCATCTGTCTTCACAGCTGAGGGTTTGAGAGAGATTTCCAAACCTGAGCCATTCTTTTTAGGTGACAAATCTGAGGAACTGTCCCAGATTGAGGTGTCATTAGAGGAGGTTTTGGAACAAATTAATAAACTAAACAGTAACAAGTCACCAGGACCAGATGGTATTCACCCAAGAGTTCTGAAGGAACTCAAATGTGAAATTGCAGGACTACTAACTGTCGTCTGTAACCTATCATTTAAATCAGCTTCTGTACCAAATGACAGGAGGATAGCTAATGTGATGCCAATTTTTTGAAAGGGCTCCAGAGGTTACTCCAGCAGTTACAGGCTGGTAAGCCTGACTTCAGTACCGGGCAAACTGATTGAAACCACAGTAAAGAACAAAATTGTCAGACACATAGATGAACATAATTTTTTGGGGAATAACCAATGTGGTTTTTGTAATGGGAAATCATGCCTCACCAATCTACTAGAATTCTTTGAGACTGTGAAGAGCTACAAAAGGATCTCTCAAAACGGGGTGACTGGGCAACAAAATGGAAGATAAAAATTCAATGTTGATAAATGCTAAGTAATGCACACTGGAAAACATAATCCCAATGATACATATAAAATGATCGGGTCTAAATTAGCTGTTACCACTCAAGAAAGAGATCTTGGAGTCATTGTGGATAGTTCTCTGAAAACATCCACTCCATGTACAGCGGCAGTCAAAAAAGCAAACCGAATGTTGGGCATCATTAAGAAAGGGATAGATAATAAGATAGAAAATATCATATTGCCTCTATATAAATCCATGGTATGCCCACATCTTGAATACTGCGTGCAGATGTGGTTGCAGATGTGGTTGTGGGGGGAGGGATAGCTCAGTAGTTTGAGCTTCGGCCTGCTAAACCCAGGGTTGTGAGTTCAATCCTTGAGGGGGCCATTTAGGGATATGGGGCAAAAATTGGGGTTTGGTCCTGCTTTGAGCAGGGGGTAGGACTAGATGACCTCCTGAGGTCCCTTCCAACCCTGATATTCTATGATTCTCAAAAAAGATATATTGGACTTGGAAAAGGTTCAGAAAAGGGCAATAAAAATTATTAGGGGTATGAAATGGCTGCCATATGAGGACAGATTAATAAGACTGGGACTTTTCAGCTTGGACAAGAGATGACTAAGGGGGGCAATGTTCCCTCTAATTTTTGACAGGTCGTGTGTGCAAAAAATTTCTTCTGTGCAAAGGTAGGGCTTGGGACTAGTTACCAAGACAAGCCAGGAGAAGGGTACCAAGGTCAAGCCGGATCAGGATTGAAGGCAGGAGTCAGGAGCAAGACAGGGCAAAAGACAAGAGCTGTAGCAGTAGCAAGCCAGAAGCTGCATTATTGTTCAGATGGCTCCCTGGGGCAACTTCCAGGTTTAAATAGTTGGTGTGGACCAATCAGGCAGGCCATAGGGGTTTGTTACTCTGGCGTCTTTGGGCAGAACTTCGTTAGGTGCCTAACCATCCAGTAAGTATTGGATGCTGCTCCATTTGGCTCCCCAGTGGCAATGTGGAGATGGTGGTTGCCCAGGACCCCACAACACGGCCTCTAAACCCACAGATCCTTACAATAAGCCCATGTGGAATGGACGTGTGTGTGATAATATATATTATAACCAGTATGGTTATATATTGTAGATATATTGCGGGAGGGCGGCATTTTCCCATTACTTCAATAGATAAGTCACAGAAGTCCAACGTATAAAACATATGCTGCTAATACATTATCTACATCTAGCATTCTTTTACAAAGTGTCCCCCCCCCGTCCTGCTTCCGCTGGTAAAGGTGGGCAGTACACTATTGCGCTATTCAATACACTAGTGATATCAACCTAACCTATTTTAGTTATTATTTCTATATGAAAAGCCAGAGGTGGTTACCTGCAGTTGTCTAACGTGCGCCCTTCCGCTCTACCCCCCACTCACTTCATTTGTCCCAACAAACGCACTCTTGAAGGATAACCGACAATGATTTATCTCCCCGATGAATAGTTACATATCAGAAATAGATAGATGTTCCTATTAAATGTACTGAATATCGCAGTTGAGAGCACAGGGCTATTTCCATTCCCTGGGATATGTGATGGTATAAATGTACCTTGGGAATGCATTGTATTGTAATACTGAATGGCAGCAGCAAGAAGGCAGTATCTAGTGCCCTGTCATTTTCTTCTCAATTTAAAAAACCGCAATCCTCTAAAACATTACAGAGTGACTATTGTCAGAGAAGGGCTGTGGACAAGTGGCACCCTCTGACTCAGCAGATATGTTCTCTATGTTTCTTTAAGACATATTTTGGCTTAGAAGATCAGCTTCTGATCCTGTCAGCAAAATCCCACAACATTGTTACGTTAGCCCTGCTAAGCCAATATAGCTATGGGGAAGAGAGATGGATTCCCTTCTTCTTTTTACATAATCAGCTAAGAGCTCAAGTGAATTCCCACTGAAGTCTCTGTATTAGGCCCTGAATTATCATGTGTGTGCTAATTGCTCAATCTTTATTATTGGTGATGAAGTAGGAGGAAGTCAGGACACAGGTTGACTTTCGGAGCCCAGAGTGAGGTTGCAGAGCTGACACTTGGAAACATCATTCTTTGACTTCCAAACTACGCAGACTTAATACAGAATCAGAGAGAGCTCAGATATGGATCCGCTCACATTGTTTTCCTTGAGTCACTTTTCTGATTGCTGCCACATTTTGTTGTTGCTCACACTCACAGGCTTCCAGCTTAGCCCTACTCAGTGAGCATAGTTGGTGGGATGTATTGTCCTGTCACTATGAACTGTAATAATGATAAGAATGTGCTTTCAGAGCCAAGGTGCACATTAGTTCATCACTAAATCTCCTGCTGTACCGAGTCTGACAGTCACTACTTTTTAGCCCACGAAAGCTTATGCTCAAATAAATTTGTTAGTCTCTAAGGTGCCACAAGTACTCCTGTTCTTTTTGCGGATACAGACTAACACGGCTGCTACTCTGATGCTTTTCAAGTATAAATGTCCACAGCAATCAATAAATATAAACAAATTGCGTTATACTGTATAATGACTGATCATTTTATTTGGCAGCACCTTAGAATAATTGTTCATCTAATATTGGTTTGTTACTGGCATCTTTACTGAGACAAGACTCTGAAGTCTCAAGGTGTGATTCCAATCTCATTTCCTCCACTTGTACAATTCCACTGGCTTTGGTGGAGTTGGTCCTTGTTTAAACCAGAGTGAATGAGAACAAATGATTTCTCAGGCTCATTAACAAAGGGCTAGGTTGTAACACTTACCCACCATCTGCTGTAAGGGACTGCAGCGGGGTGGAACTGCCCTAGGGTAGCTTTGGGAGTATTTGGCCTAAGGGAGCTCCCCTGAGGCAAGGGGGAAGAGCAATTTATGGCACTTCTTAAAAGGTTGCAGCAGCATTGGTCAGAAAAGTGGGGGGAGTCCATATAAATTGTGAAAAAAAAACCCACAAAGTTATTAAGGTGGAATTTTTCAACTTTTAATTAAAAAAACACCCAAACCTGGAAAACTGATTTTCAGATCAAACTTTTCGGTTTCAAGATTTTGGTTTTCAATGAAAAAACAAAACAAAACAAAAACAAAAAACACCTTAACATTTTCAGGGTATGCAGACATTTTTAGCAAGTGTTTTCGCTTCCTCAGAAACCTGATTTGCAATTGAAAAAAGTGCGGATGGGAAATTTTGTACCGGCCCCTAAGGCAGTACCTATTCTGGTGCCTGGGCGGCCTGCCAGCTCTCCTGGCTAATACAAAGTGCGGGCAGGACCTTGGCTTTGCTTACTCCCTATCCCACCCTGGTGCCTTTCAGGTGAGCTGCTCCAAGGAGGGGAAACATCTTGGTAGCAACCCATGTGCACCCTCAAGCGTGCTAACTACATTTCTGGCTGACCCTGAAGTGAGCCGTGCTCTCCCTCCCACGCACAGCAGAGCCGCATGAGAAACAGCCACAATTTAGACCCAAATGGTTTATTTTTAACTTTTCCCAGACAACACGTGTATCTAAGGCCAAATAAAAGAGCTAGAGAATTGGGTATAAGTGCTTGTCAGTGTCAGACTCGATCAGCGTCAAGTAGGAGTTGGATTCTGCAGCCACTCTGCCTACAGGACTCCTGTTTATTCAGTGGGGCTCAAAAGATGAATGCCTAGAGAGAGAGATAAAAGCAGACATGGATACAGACAGACTGACAGAATTAGCCCCCAGCTGGAGGTTGTTTGAATTCACCAGAAATTAAGATGCTACATTGTTTAAGAAAAGACTGCCACAATCTCGTTGTCTCTTTATTACCTCCCCCCTTTAAAAAAAAACAACCCCAGCCAAACAGAACTTTGTGCTGCTTACAGATTAGATTGGAAGAAAATAGTCAGTGAAGTGAAAAAAAATGGTTTGCCTTCCTTTTACAGCAGAGCCCTGAATTAAAAGCCAGTGTTTTTACGGGAGCAGAAAGAATAAATGATATTGTTCCGTCCTGCAGCACTAACTTGCTCTTGCAAATGAGAACTTTTACTATTTTCCTTTCAGATAAAAACGTCATTTATCATTATCAGATGAAGTGATAATGGAAGCAACATATAGATACATAATATATATGTGAAAAAAAATTCTCCCAGCGGAGAATGATTGAGCACCTTCTCAGCAATGCATATTATATTCGTTAATTTGACTCCTGCCCAAAAAATTACTTAAGTGAGACCTTTTGATTTCTTTTTTAATGCTTGAGTCTTCTTTCATCTAGGCAGTGTTTATTAACCTATTTCTGCAAATCAGTGTAAGCGCAAGCCATATTTAATCTGTTCTTTTAATGTGCCTTTGTTTTTGACTATACTGGGTTGTTTAAAAATTGGCCATTGGTTACTATTAGAAGTAACATAATCCAACTAGAGACAACACCAAATTCCCTTCCTCCTCCCCTCTAAAATCATTGGAGAGAGTCTGATCCAAACTTTACACCTCGGGTCTCTCACTTCTTACAGCAGCAGCAGTATATTTACTTCATGAGAGGCAGCGTGGCTTAGTGGAGACAGCACTGGAGAGGGATTCAGGAGTTGCAGATTTACATTCCTGGCTCACCACTTGCCTGCTGGGTGATTGTGAGCAAGTTTTAATATGGAGCTATACCTATCTCATAGAACTGGAAGGGACCTTGAAAGGTCATCAAGTCCAGTCCCCTGCCTTCACAGCAGGACCAAGTACCATCCCTTATTTTTGCCCCAGAACCCTAAATGGCCCCCTCAAGGACTGAACTCACAACGCTGGATTTAGCAGGCCAATGCTCAAACCACTGAGCTATCCCTCCCTTTCTGTAGTCTCTCCCTTTGTTCACCTTTCTGTGCCTTAGTTTCTCCCATCTATGAAATGGGGATAAGGATATCGACTTCCTTTGTAAACAGCTTTGAGATCTACACCTGAAAAGTGCTAGATAAAAGCTAGGATTTATTATTATTCATTCTTGGATAGCGCAGGTTAATTAAACCCTCAAAAGCCACTCATGCTGTGCACCCCATTGCCCAAGTTCAATTTAGGGATGCACAGTGAACATCATCAAAAAAACCTTCACGGTGCTATCAATGCTTTTTTTGCCTCTGTCTTCACGAACAAGGTCAGCTCCCAGACTGCTGTGCTGGGCAAAACAGCATGGGGAGAAGGTGGCCAGCTCTCTGTGGAGAAAGAAGTGGTTAGGGACTATTTAGAAAAGCTGGACGTGCACAAGTCCATGGGGCCGGATGTGTTGCATCCGAGAGTGCTAAAGGAGTTGGCGGCTGTGATTGCAGAGCCACTGGCCATTATCTTTGAAAACTCATGGCGATCGGGGGAAGTCCCGGACCACTGGAAAAAGGCTAATGTAGTACCCATCTTTAAAAAAGGGAAGAAGGAGGATCCTGGGAACTACAGGCCAGTCAGCCTCACCTCAGTCCCCGGAAAAATCATGGAGCAGGTCCTCAAGGAATCAATCCTGAAGCACTTACACGAGAGGAAAGTGATCTGGAACAGTCAGCATGGATTCACCAAGGGAAGGTCATGCCTGACTAATCTAATCACCTTCTATGATGAGATTACTGGTTCTGTGGATGATGGGAAAGCAGTGGATGTATTGTTTTTTGACTTTAGCAAAGCTTTTGACATGGTCTCCCACAGTATTCTTGTCAGCAAGTTAAAGAAGTATGGGCTGGATGAATGCACTATAAGGTGGGTAGAAAGTTGGCTAGATTGTCGGGCTCAACGGGTAGTGATCAATGGCTCCATGTCTAGTTGGCAGCCGGTATCAAGTGGAGTGCCCCAAGGGTCAGTCCTGGGTCCGGTTTTGTTCAATATCTTCATAAATAATCTGGAGGATGGTGTGGATTGCACTCTCAGCAAATTTGCGGATGATACTAAACTAGGAGGAGTAGATACGGTGGCAGGTAGGGATAGGATACAGAGGGACCTAGACAAATTGGAGGATTGGGCCAAAAGAAATCTGATGAGGTTCAACAAGGATAAGTGCAGGGTCCTGCACTTAGGACGGAAGAATCCCATGCACCGCTACAGACTAGGGACCGAATGGCTAGGCAGCAGTTCTGCAGAAAAGGACCTAGGGGTGACAGTGGACAAGAAGCTGGATATGAGTCAACAGTGTGCCCTTGTTGCCAAGAAGGCCAATGGCATTTTGGGATGTATAAGTAGGGGCATAGCCAGCAGATCGAGGGACGTGATCGTTCCCCTCTATTCGACATTGGTGAGGCCTCATCTGGAGTACTGTGTCCAGTTTTGGGCCCCACACTACAAGAAGGATGTGGAAAAATTGGAGAGAGTCCACCGAAGGGCAACAAAAATGATTAGGGGTCTGGAACACATGACTTATGAGGAGAGGCTGAGGGAACTGGGATTGTTTAATCTGCAGAAGAGAAGAATGAAGGGGGATTTGATAGCTGCTTTCAACTACCTGAAAGGGGTTCCAAAGAGGATGGCTCTAGACTGTTCTCAGTGGTAGCAGATGACAGAACGAGGAGTAATGGTCTCAAGTTGCAGTGGGGGAGGTTTAGGTTGGATATTAGGAAAAACTTTTTCACTAGGAGGGTGGTGAAGCACTGGAATGGGTTACCTAGGGAGGTGGTGGAATCTCCTTCCTTAGAAGTTTTTAAGGTCAGGCTTGACAAAGCTTGGGCTGGGATGATTTAATTGGGGATTGGTCCTGCTTTGAGCAGGGGGTTGGACTAGATACCTCCTGAGATCCCTTCCAACCCTGATATTCTATGATTCTATGATCAAATGCATGTATAGTCATATAGGGTGAAATCCTGGCCCCATTCAAGTCAATGGGAGTTTTGCCTTTGAGTCTCTAAGCAAGGAAAAGTACCACTGAATTCAATGAAAGAGACCTTTTGAGTTACACATCCAGTTTCAACAGGGCTCTGCATGGGTGAAGCACCTATGCAGAATCAATTGCCAGATTTGAGCCTAAGTCAGTCAACCAGAACATGCAATGTGCAGAATACGCTTTCTTCTCATGATGCATACCTAGATCCTATGGATATTAATGAGGGAGGCAGGCACCCATCAAGTGGAGAACATGACCCACTGTTTTGTGATGACTGTATTGTATGGTTAGCTGAGAAGGACATCAAAAAACCCCAAACCCATGAGGCTATGCAAAACTTTTGGAGTATCTTACAGTCCGCTAATTCCACTGACCGGAATGACAGAGGCTGTATTGGCTAACCCAAACGAAGGAAATACAGGGAGGTGCTGCTGTCAGAAGCCAAGGATTCACCCCTGAATATTACATTCGTGTGAGCAAGCCACAAGGAGGACGCAACACAATATTAAGTTATAAGATTGGCAAGTTGGAGGCAGCTTGATTCAGCAACCTGAGCCTACAGTTTTAGGGACAGATACAAAGAGTCATTTCCCTCTGTGGAGGCCCCATCTTGGTCCTCATAAACTGCCTCTCAGACCCCAAAGTTTCCCTGGCAGTCCTAAGACTCTCTCCCCTATCTGGCCTCGCCAGGTCATACCAATTGACTTCCCCTACTAAGTCAGTGAACACTCCACCGTTGTCAAGAGTTACAGCTGCCACTAGCTCAACACCCAGCAGCATCTACCAGGGGGTTTCCTAGTGTCCTGCTGCCAGAATTCCTCATTCTCCCAGCTATGCAGGAAATCCCCCACAATGCATTAGTGCAATGAGCACTACATGCCCAGCTGCTGCACACACAATGTTCTCGCGGCTTGATATTCTGTATAAAACTTCCACCTCAGCACAAGGGGGAAGGTGGAAAAAAAAAAAAGCTTCCTGCCAACGGTGTGCAAGGGAGGAGAAGGATCCTTGGTTCCTAGCAGCTCACTGTACCAGCCATAGGAGACTCTTCGTGCTCTTAGGACAACCCACCAGTGAAGGCTGGGGTGAGTTGTTACATTTGTTCAGTCTGTCACGAGAGTTCCTTTCCCGGGGTCCCCCTTAGGGTCTGGACCAGGCCCAGGACTCACCCAGGCTGCTTCTGCTGTCCAGGTGGTTTTCCTGCTCCAGTTCCAGTCCCAGTCCCAAGAGGCTTAGCCCTCTGGCTGGGCCCCAGATAGTCTGCCCCCTTCTGGAGTTGTCAATGAGCAGAACAAAAGGGGAATTAACACAAATGAATCATCCCAAAGCTCTCTTCCTTTTACAGGGCACTCTGTAAAACCGAGTTCACAACTCAATAGAGTGAGTCAGCATCAGGCCCTTCTGGGAGAGACCATTGAGTAGCAGTCATTAAAAGAGTTCCTGCCTTCAGCTGGCCCTCTTTTCAGGAGCTCAGAACCAAAAGTCTGCTCTCCTCCCTGTTCTGCCCTTAACTGAGCTGGGTTTCTCCCTTTTAAGCTCCTCCCACCAAGTCTGACATCTCTCACAGGTGTGATGAGGCAGGGACACCACAGGCCATGTTGGCTCATTAACTGCTTGTTGCCCAGTGTGGGATTTGGACGCGCCATCACAATGTGCTAAATGTCTATGATTCTTTGAGAGAATCCCAAGGGTGGTTCACTTCAGCCATTCAGCCGAAATACATTCCTGAAAGATGCTGATGGACTATTTGGAATTTTGTACATTGGGAAACGGATTCAGCGGCAGGAGGGTAAATCTTCACGCTATTTATTGGTCTGCCAATATGTATCACAGCAATATTAAAATATATGCACACACACTTACGAATTTTATTTATGTTCAAAGGAGTCAGCTCCTTGTACTAACTACCACATCTATTGCTCGATAGACTAATCTTACCTGTTTTCCCTTTTGAAATCTCTTGAGAATTAAAATTCTCATTAAGTCCACTGGAAAGCAGAATTTAATCAAATGGATTCCAAAGCCTGTCATTAAAAAAAATGCAACGATAAATAGAATTTTTGTAGTAGTTGTTGCAATTCTGCAGTGACCACTAACAGCTTTTTATTTATTGTACTATGAATACAAAATAGGTAAAATTAAATCCTACATACATAATCAATGGTTCCAATCTACTTGTCAGTGAAACTTTCTCTGGCACCCATAAAATGTTATATAATATGTCATCTCTCAAGTCTTAAGGAACATCCTAATATGAAACTGAAAGATAAATATTGCAGTTGTGAGTCTTTCTGTCATGACTCAAATAATTTTAAAATTGCTGAGATGTATTCCTCTAACAATGTTAAAATTGTTCTAATGCAGGATAAAATGGTAGTTTTAGTCTTGGTAATTTTGATAGTAGCTTGTAATTTCCATGTACATGTTATATTTCTCAACTCAATAAAAATTACAGGAGAGAGTGCTTTCACATGAAAATCCACTCCTGCCACTTGTCTTTCTGTACGCAGAATATACTTAAAGTTTAGGAACTAGAAGGGCTTTTTGATGCAATAAATAACAAAGTTAGACGATTTGGTTCTGAGTCCAGGGCATCATTTAAAGATATTGCAAAGAGGCTAAATTCAAACCCGCTTCACGTTTGCTTCCCATAGAGGCTCAGAGTAACAATCGAACAATGTGATATATGCCATCATGTGCCAGCAATGCCCCTCTGCCACGTACATTGGCCAAACCGGACAGTCTCTACGTAAAAGAATAAATGGACACAATTCAGACGTCAAGAATTATAACATTCAAAAACCAGTCAGAGAACACTTCAACCTCCCTGGTCACTCGATTACAGACCTAAAAGTCGCAATATTACAACAAAAAAACTTCAAAAACAGACTCCAACGAGAAACTGCTGAATTGGAATTAATTTGCAAACTGGACACCATGAAATTAGGCTTCAATAAAGTCCGGGAGTGGATGGGTCATTACACAAAGTAAAACTATTTCCCCATGCTTTATTTCCCCGCCTTGCCCCCTCCCCACCCCCGTTACTCTCACATTTTTGTCAACTGTTGGAAATGGGCCATCCTGATTATCACTACAAAAGGTTTTTTTCTCCTGCTGATAATAGCTCACCTTAATTGATCACTCTCGTTATAGTGTGTATGGCAATACCCATTGTTTCATGTTCTCTGTGTATATATATTTTTTCCTACAGTATTTTCTACTGCATGCATCCGATGAAGAGGGTTTTAGCCCACAAAAGCTTATGCTCAAATAAATTTGTTAGTCTCTAAGGTGCCACAAGTACTCCTCGGTCTTTTTACTGCTGCATCAGTGTGCATCTGTAATCAGGTCTGCTTGGGACTGCCCGCACCCCCAGCCAGGCAGCTAACTCTTGCCAGCTGCACCAGCAGCGTTAGGAGTGGGAGGCAGGCTTAGGGTGCCAATACTGTGCCCCACCATTCCTCTGCTGGCTGTAGCTCTTGGCACATGTGCCCCTCCCAAATAGAAAGGCTACAATTGCTACAGAAAGGATCGTAGCAGATGTTTTTGGGCAACAGTAATCCCCAGAATGCAGGTATATTACATACAGTGAGATCTGAAAAAGTTTAACCAACAATTGTAGATATCACTAAATAATCAGTTGCCTAGGGGAGATAGTCAGTAAATAAATGTTGTAGAAAATTGCACTGGAAACCTTGGGGTTACTTGGTGATGCCTTCTGGAACTGACCTTACTCTAACATCCTTGGACTGCAATGAGAGGAGAAAGCAGTAATGCACAGAAAGGCCTCTGTGTGATCATGGAAACAAGTCATGGAACGTGATGTGGTGTCTAAAAATCCCAGTGCTGTATTGGGCTACACGCATATTGGCAGCAGATCAAACAAAATGGTCTCCCTACACATAAGGTAGATGTGACCACACTAGGAATTTTTGATGCCTCACAATGGGCTCAAGAATGTCATACAGGCGCAGCTCATGGAAAGGGTGTGTGGGGAGCTGTAACACCTGAGGGAAAACTGAGGGAAGGATTCTGTTTTCGCTCAGGGAACACATATGTACCCTTTCATGCAGTGTGACATAATCCACAGGTGCACCTGGCCAGCTCTGTTGGCCATTCTTAGAGTGGGCTCGGTTATAGCATCTTCAGGGCATCTTTGCCTCCCAGGGCAGGATGGAACAATCCTGCCTGCCTGTCCTGCAGCAGTGCCAGGTAGGGAATTTCTTGCCTCCTCTCCCATCTTGTGTCCCTGTAGAGCAGTCGGGCACAATCTCACCCTTCAACAGGGAAAGGGGATTTAGAGAAAGACAATGAAACTGGTAAAGGGATCATAGGGAATGACCTATAAGGAGAGGTCAAAAGAACAAATTACATGTAGCAAGGTAAAAAGAAAAGGAGTACTTGTGGCACCTTAGAGACTAACCAATTTATTTGAGCATAAGCTTTCGTGAGCTACAGCTCACTTCATCGGATGCATACTGTGGAAACTGCAGAAGACATTATATACACAGAGACCATGAAACAATACCTCCTCCCACCCCACTCTCCTGCTGGTAATAGCTTATCTAAAGTGATCATCAAGTTGGGCCATTTCCAGCACAAATCCAGGTTTTCTCACCCTCCGCCCCCCCCCCCCCCCACAAACTCACTCTCCTGCTGGTAATAGCCTATCCAAAGTGACCACTCTCCTTACAACGTGCATGAAAATCAAGGTGGGCCATTTCCAGCACAAATACAGGTTTTCTCACCCCCCCTCCCCCACACACAAACTCACTCTCCTGCTGGCAATAGCTCATCCAAACTGACCACTCTCCCCACAATGAACACATGCACATTGTGGGGAGAGTGGTCAGTTTGGATGAGCTATTGCCAGCAGCAGAGTGAGTTTGTGTGTGGGGGAGGGGGGGTGAGAAAACCTGTATTTGTGCTGGAAATGGCCCACCTTGATTTTCATGCACGTTGTAAGGAGAGTGGTCACTTTGGATAGGCTATTACCAGCAGGAGAGTGAGTTTGTGTGTGTGGTTTTTGGAGGGGGGTGAGGGGGTGAGAGAACCTGGATTTGTGCAGGAAATGGCCCACCTTGATTATCATACACATTGTGAAGAGAGTGGTCAGTTTGGATGGGCTATTACCAGCAGGAGAGTGAGTTTGTGTGTAGGGGGGAGGAGGGTGAGAAAACCTGGATTTGTGCTGGAAATGGCCCAACTTGATGATCACTTTAGATAAGCTATTACCAGCAGGAGAGTGGGGTGGGAGGAGGTATTGTTTCATGGTCTCTGTGTATATAATGTCTTCTGCAGTTTCCACAGTATGCATCCGATGAAGTGAGCTGTAGCTCACGAAAGCTCATGCTCAAATAAATTGGTTAGTCTCTAAGGTGCCACAAGTACTCCTTTTCTTTTTGCGAATACAGACTAACACGGCTGTTACTCTGAAACATGTAGCAAGGTAAAAACCTAAGGGACATATTCCCTCCTGCATTCGCTGTGCATGAATTGGAGGAGAAAATATCCCTAGGAGAGGATATCGTCATCTAAACCTGTTTGAATGGAACTGACATCAGGGAAGTGGAAGACATTTTTCATCTGGTAAAGGGGGAGGAATTATGCCAGACCTCAGGAAATGGCTTGTAACAATGAACCAAATCCTGGCACTGTGCATCTGTTTCTCCACATAACTTCAATAGATGTTACAGGTTCTCAGCACCTTTCAGGACTAGGCCTAGAAAATTCAATTAGGTTACCAAGTTAGGGCTATGGTCTCTAGTCTGTTACAAGCCCTTTGTTCTTCTCTGGCTGCTAGGGCCAACCCTGTGGCTATTCTAAATGACAGCATTGAGGAGACACAAAGGTGGTGAAGAGCCATCTTTGCCCTGTGACCTCAGATACTATGCAGGACAAAGCTCAACCAGGCCCATGAACCATTGTTCTTCCAGTGCAAGTGGCTGATGCTCCATCTTGGGGGTGTCCCTGGGATCAAGTCGTTTTCATACATCTTCTCCACCCCTCTCCTGTGGTTCATGTATAAAAACAAGAAAATGGAAGAATGCAGAATTTAGAGCTAGAAACTAAGAGTTAAAAAAACCCAGCAAATTGCTGTGTAATTTTTGTTCCCATTAAAAGAGATGTTGGATACAGCATCACATGGGCTATAATGAGACATAACAAGCAAATTCCAGGCTGGGGAAGGTTTTCTAAGGGTTTATTCTCAGTTACCACTCCAGATTAAAAATAACTTTTTCAAGCAATAAATTGGGTGTGACAGAAACAGGACCAAAATCAGAGTGAAATCTAGTAATGAAATATTAATGTGACCATGTTAAGCTGGGAAAATCATACAAATTCATTTTGCAGAGCTCTGTAGATCACATTACTAATGTCCTCGGCTGGCTACATTTTAATGTACAGTATTTTCTACCAGGGTCCTCTTCCTATGTACATTTCTTACTAACAGAAAGGATGACCAAATTCCTAAGTCATGTAACTGCTTTAGAAAGGAGAAAAAAACCCCAAACACATTGGCAGACATGGTAATAGCTTTATACAGTTAGGATGCATGTAGAGACAGCTACAAAGAGAACTGTCGAGCACCTAGTGCTTTGCTTTATTACTCTGCTAAACTGGCATTGTGCAGCTATGGGAGATGTATGGGGAAATTTTATTTCTAGGGCAACATTATTTTGCATAAAACTGAAATGAGATAAAAAATAGAACTAAGGGTATGTTTGACTTTCCGTTAGCGCTTGATCTTTGCGAGCCAAAAGGACCTCCCTCAGATACTCTGTCAGCCTTCCGGCTTTATTTCAGGTACTGGCACCTGCAGTTTTCAGAAGTCAGGGCAACCTAAATGGTGTAGATTTTGCTGCTTTACATAACCCATTTGAATTCTGTGTGCTTAAAACCTGCCAGATAAATTGCTAAATTCTGCATACTCCAGCCTTACAGATTTAGGCTAGAGGTTTAATACAGTACACAATTAAACTAAGAGGAGACAAAAAGGCCAAAAAATGTCCTAGCCACTCGTGGTCATTAAAGCTACACTGGCACTTTCCCCAAGCAAAGGGGTGACAGCCTCAGTGTCCAACTGAGATAACTACATTTTGCCTACCTGATTCCTCCTGCAGTTCCAGACTGGTACCGTATTTATCACTTCCAGTTGTAAAACACTAGAGTGGCTGGGTGCACTGTTAGCAGCCGCCATGCTTCACCTAGAGGTGGCTGCATTTTCATTGATAGGTGAAATGAGTCCTGTATATACTGGTGTTTGTACAGAAACTTGGAAGAATCTTTAGTATCCTCTAGGTAAAATGGGCTTCCTACCACCATGATAACTGGGTGTGCAAAGGACCAATCAAGTCTGGGGCGACTGGGCCTGGTGATGAAGCACTACACTTGATCTGCAGGCAGGTGGTGAGGAGCTGCTGGGTGGGGGAGAAATCATGTAAATAAGAAACTGTCTCTCTAATAGCCTTGCACAAAGACGGCTCCTCTCTCCCCACCCTCACCTCTGCTGGAGCCTGGGCAGTTATTGAGTCTCCAGCTTTTGCTGTGCAGGAGAAGGGGCTGAGCCAGGGCCAGACCACAACATTTTGGCACCTGAGGCGGGGAGCTCAAATGACGCCCCCATACCTCCTCGCTTGGGCCCAAACTTTGAAACTCTGGGTCCTAGTGGCGGCACCCCTTCCCCCCACAGTCTGGCACCTGAGGTGGCCGCCTCAGTTTGCCTCATAGTAAGGCCAGTCCTGGGTCCAGCTAACACTCCATAGCTCCTCTGCACTTTGAGCATGGATGTGTGCTCTGGAGCAGGCCAAGGCACTCAGATCCTGAAACAGCGCTCAGTGGGCAGCGTCTGTGTAATGTGTGTCCCCTGCTGCCATGCCACAACCTCCCCAGCATGGATTATGTTTGCTACTGGCAGGATTATTCTGCAAAGGTGAACAGGGCAAGGAATATTTGGGGGTGTTTGTTCACAACTAGCTTGGAATACAGGCAAAAGCAGGAGCCAGAACGTGGCTCTTTGTTATTTTCTCAGGCGAGGGGGTGCAGTATCTAAGTCACAAAATAGTTATAATGAGACAAATACTTAGGAAAGGGGGATCCGATCTGTAATGCAAGAAACACAAGACAAAAAGTACAGGAGCCCAAATCATGAGCAAACTGCCTGTTGAAAAGAGTCCCATTCCAGATGCATTCCGCAGCAAAGGGTGTCCTGAAACCTTGTGAAATAAATAAAACAGGTGTCTGAAGGACACACAAATGGAGCTCGCCTCCTCCCACCCGAAAGAGCCTGGCACTTTCAGAAAATGCTTGTTCAGTGTTTGCCTTTGAATAATGAAACAAAATCTAACGGTCAGCAAAGCTAAGCCATTAAGAATAAATCAGCTCTGTTTCCATCAAAAAAGAAGCCTAATGTTACACTTTACAGTACACCATTGCAGCCGTCTGTAGTTCCCGCATCGATTTTCTTCCCCGCAGCCCTGAAGATACAAAATCAGCAGGCTTCTTTGCGCACTCAGCCACGTTAAAAAAAAAAAAGAAGTCTCTGGGCTCTCAGTATGTATACGTGCCACTTCACCTGCATGACACCTGGCTGTGCCCAGCACAGACACACGCGCAAGCAAACCAGGAAGTCTGCTGATTCTGCATGTTCATTCTGGGGTAGGAAATACCAGCAGGGAGCAGTGACCTGTGTCCTTTCTGCAATGCACCACTGTGCAGAATCCCAACAGGAGGAGGTGTTTTGAGCCCACCACTTTTGAGATGGAGAGGACTGCACCTCGTTCTTTGAAATTAAAGGGAACCTCCCCTTTTGTATATGCTGTTCTAGTAGAAACGCTCATTTTTCTGATCCACTGCAAAATGCTACCTTCGCTTTTCAGACAGATACATTTTGTGTCTTCGCTAGAGAAAATATCTGTTTAAATTCTGCCCAGTGCACGTCAGATTCTTCATTGTGCCTAACATTTCATTGCATCTAATTCTGCAGTGACCCAATGGTGGCAATGATTCTGGTTGCATCTGAGATTTCTGATAGACATAATCCATTATGTCTGCATCTGCTGGAAAAGAGACTCCCTTTTGTAAACCAAGACGAGCGGTTTAACAGCAAAAGGCAATTCCTCCACCGGCCCTTTATTTAGATACTCCAAAAAGCGAGAATGGCATTCATGACTGTGAGCTCCAACCATTAATAACTGAGCATGTAGCTGTATATTTAGACACTTCTTTTTAAAAACAAATATAAACCAAACCCCCCAGCACCCTAAATTTAAGGTCAGAAACAAAATGAAGCTTTTAAAGCTCTTTAGTTCATTTGAACTCCCAAGTTCTGGAAAGAGTTTGCAGTCCCCCTAACTAATACATTGTACTAGCCTTAGTGTACAGTCAACAATGATTGATGAGACCAGTCCTCAGCCCCAGAATCAGACGGATACCATGAACATGGCTGCCAGGTCCCTGTGGTGGCTACACTTTTCAACATCACGGTCTCAGAGGAAGGCTAGGGCATATGTGAGGCATTCAGGACTCTGAGGCCTTGCTGAGACCAGGTAGCTTCTGAAGCAGGCAGGGAGCCCTGCAGAGCATATGACAGGTCTGCAGACATTAGAACTGGGAAGAGCAGCCTTGTTCTTTCCTTGTTGATTTGCTCCTTTGAATAGCGGCGGGGAGGAAGCCGCCATAGTTGCTGGCTCAGAGCCCAACCACTGTGACTATCTAACGGAGCTGCAGACCCCAGTGTCCCGTGAAAAGCCACAAATGCCAATGGAAGATGATGAAGTATGAATTCAAAGGTTAGTCTATTTTTTCCCTTAGGCTCTAAAGGAGGAATTACTATCTTCTGAGATGGATAACATCATTAATCAGACCCTGAGAGGTTTTTTTTCCCTTGTACAATGCCAAATCATCTGGACTTTTATCTTTACAGCACTGCATAGGAGACAAAAACAGGCTAGCTTTTGTATGGGAGGAGAAATTATCAGAGGGGAAATTTTTGAAGCATAAACAAAATTCCTGCAAAAGGTTGCTCCTGCCATGCCATGATTATAAATGAGATTATCAGCCCCAAAGAACATTATTTTTTGTAGCCTTAGCAGAATGATGTGTCTGTGCTAACACTAGACATAAAAGGAGGGGGTCTTTAAAAATTTCAGATATTTTAATTAATGCCCATAGTATTCAAATATTATGCCTTGAGACACATATGAAAAGTCTTATATTTATTAAATTTCCCAGATCTGATATAATTAGAATTCTTAACATTCGTGATCTCTCCAGCACCGGTTTCCAAAATTAACGGTCTGAGTAATTTCTTACAGCACACTAACTCGGATTCAAAATACATGCACTGCAGCAGTAAACATTGCCTCTTGCAAAGGCAGGTTGGACTACTCGAAGATAACCTTCCAAGTGAAATCACTGAGCAGTCTTCAGGTAATTACACACAAAAAATTACATTGAAAGAACATTATTAAAGTTGCAAATTCACATAATAAAAAGTTAAGGAATACCAGAATTAAGGCTGCTCTTGCAGCCTTAATTTGGGCCTCTGGTGCATATCCATTATGATATAGTCTTTAATTACATGATCACATACTGTTTATTTCCCTCCCCCATCTGGGGTTCCAAAGCATGGGCTCCAGCCTGACCCCAAACCACTACAGCACAAATAAAATGCTCCATGGCCCAAGCCCCACAAGCCCAAGTCAGCCGACATGGGCCAGCTGCGGGTGTTTAATTGCAGGGTACACATACCCTTTGAGTCTATTTTCTAAGGCGTTTTCTCTAATCCTTTAATTATTCTCATGGCTCTTCCCTGAACCTTCTCCTATTTATCAACATCCTTCCTGGATTGTCTGCACCAGAACTGGACACAGGATTCCAGCAGCGGTCACACCAGTGCCAAATGCAGAGGTAAAAACTTCTCTGCTCTGACTTGAGATTCCTCTGATTATGCATCCCAGGATCACATTAGCTCTTTTGGTCACAGCATCGCTCTGGGAGCCCATGGTCAGTTAATTATGCGCCACAACCCTCAAATCTTATTTAGAGTCACTGCTTCCCAAGATAGAGTCCCCCATCCTGTAAGTATAGCTTCCATTCTTTGTTCCTAGATGCATATTTACTTTTAGGCATACGTATTGTTTGTTTGCACCCAGTTTGCCAAGTGATCCAGATCACTTGGAATCAGTGACTTGTCCTCTTCATTATTTACCCACTCCCCCAAAGTTTGTGTCATTTGCAAACTTTATCAGAGATTATTTTATTTTCTTCCAGGTCATCGATAAAAATGTTAAGCAGCATGGGGCCAAGAATCTATCCCTTTGGGAACCCACTGGAAACATACCTGCTCAATGAAAATTCCCTGTTTACGGTTACATTTTGAGACCTATCAGCTAGCCAGTTTTTAATACATTTAATGTGTGCCTTGTGAATGTTATATCATTCTAGTTTTTTACCAAAATATTGTGAAGTACCAAGTCAAACACATTCGAAAAATCTAAGTATGTGACATCAGCATGACTACCTTTAACAACCAAACTTGGAATCTCATCAAAAAAAGATATCACATTAGTTTGACAAGATCTATTTTCCATAAACCCATACTGATTTGCATTAATTACATTACCCTCCTTTAATTCTTTATTAATTGAGTCATATATCAGCCGCTTCATTATCTTGCCTGGGATCGATGTCAGGCTGACATGCTTATAATTACCCAGAGTCGTCCCATTTACCCTTTTTAAAAATTGGTAAACATTAGCTTTCTTCCAGTCTTCTGGCACTTCCCTAGTGCTTCAAAATCTATTGAAAATCAACATTTATGGTCCAGCAAGCTCCTCAACCAGCTCTTTTAAAACTCTTGGATGCAAGTTATTTAGCTCTGCTGATTTAGAGATGTCTAACTTTAAAAGCGTCTGTTGAACACTTCTGCCATTTCTGCGTTATTATTGATAATGTTACCATTTCTATCTAGTAATGGACTAATTTCATTGTCAGGATTCTGTTTGTTCCAAATATATTTTAAAAATTCCTTATTGTCTTCAACTCTGTTGGCCACAGAGTTCTCCTTTTGTCCTTTGGCTTCCCTTATCAATTTTCTACAATTACTAATTTCTGATTTATAGTCATTACTATCAATTACTATTATTACTATTTCTGTTTCTTCCCTTTGTTATCAATATCTTTTTATTTTTTGCAGTTGCCTTCACTTCCCCTCTAAACCAGGTCATTTTTTTAACCAGCACTGCCTTCTTCCTTGATTGGGGAATTGTTGCTTTTGGGACATCTAATAACATGTTCTTAAATGACTCCCAATTATTATGCATATTTTTCTGATTAAATTCTTCCTCCCATCTTATTTGGCTCATAATTGTTTTCAGCTTTTTGGAATTGGCCCTACTAAATCGCCAAGCATATATATTACTGGTCTGGACTTTATTCTGGTTGCACATTATAAATGTGATGAAGTCATGATTACTTGAACCTGAAATACCATAATTTTTAGTTATGTGATCAGTTCCTCTGTTTGTTAAGACATGATCTAATAAAGAATTCTCCCATAGTGGTACAACACTTTTTGAGTTAGGAAATTGTCATCTATTATGTTGAGAAATTCCAAGCATATTTTAGTACGGGCAGTATGAGTCCTCCAGTATATGTCACTCAGATTGAAGTCCCGCCATGATCACGCAGCTTTCCCCCCCCTATACATTGCCGATAGGTGTGTAAGGAGCTGGTCACACTGTTCCCTAGTGTGATTTGGCAGTCGGTAGCAGACACCAACTAATACCCCATCTTGTGCTTTTACCATTAGGACATTGATCCATAAGCATTCAAGATCATTTTTCTCCCAGTTATCAGTGACTCAGAAACAGGAGTGCCAACCCCTTCCCTTTAGTCCACTCAATCCTTCCTAAATAGGTTAGCAGTCCAATGGTGTGAATCATCCTACCAGGTTTCAGTCATACTAATTAGATTGAATTTATACTCCTAAGGGATCTCACTAAAAACAACAAAATGGCAGATGAAATTCAGTGATGAAAAATGGCAAAGTAATGCACACTGGAAAAAATAATCCCAACTCTACATACAAAATGATGGGGTCTAAGTTAGCTGCTACCACTCAAGAAAGATTTTGGTGTCCTTCTGGCTAGTTCTCTGAAAACACCCACTCAACATACAGCAGCAGTCAAAAAAGCGAACAGTGTTAGGACCAATTGGGAAAGGGATAGATAATAAAACAGAAAATATCATAATGCCACTGTATAAACCCATAGTATGCCCACATGTTGACTACTGCATGTAGTTCTGGTCACCCCATCTCAAAAAAGCTATATTAAGAGGAGAGATTAGACAGACGGAGACTGTTCAGCTTGGAAAAGAGATGAGTAAGGGGAGATACGATAGAGGAGTATAAAATCAAGAATGGTGTGGAGGAAAAGTGTTATTTACCTCTTCACATAACACAAGAACAAGGGATCACCCAATGAAACTAATAGGCATCAGGGTTAAACAAACTTAAGGAAGTACAACTTCATAAAACACAGTCAACCTGTGGATGTTGTGAAGGTCAAAAGTATAACTGGGTTCAAAAAATAATTAGATAAGTTCATGGAGGATAGGTCCATCAATGGCTATTAGCAAAGATGGTCTACCACCATGCTCTGGGTATCCCTGAACCTCTGACTGCCAGAAGTTGGGACTGGACAACACCGGGTGAATTACTCAATAATTGCCCTGTTCTGTTCATTCCCTTTGAAACATCTGGCACTGTCCACTGTCAGAAGACAGGATACTGGGCTAGATGGAGGATTGATTTGACCTAGTATGGCCGGTCTTATGTTACGCTATGTTCCTTTCCTCGAGGGACAGGAAAGAGCACAGAGAAGATGGCTTGGTCGTTCTTCTTCTTTAGCATGTTTCTGAGTTCCCTGAAGTCATCTACTATTTGTGAGATATCCCGCAACGCAGTGTCATTTGTGCTGATATGAACCATCACCAGTGGATCCTTGCCAGTTGACTTCAGAAGCCTGTATGAGCAGGGTTGTGTAGTAAAGGAGGTTGCTGTCTGTAGAACCCCTGCCTCATTTGCTGCAGAAGTTGGAAAGTGTGTTCCTATTGTGGAATTAGGGGGATGGGGGGGCCTTTGCAAGGCATGTAGTGAAAGAGGCAGGGGATTGTAGGAAGAGAAAGGATGGTGTCGTGGTTAAGACAGTTGAATGGTGTCCTGCTTTTGCCACAGAGTGATACTGTGAAAGTCATTAAACCAGACCTTTTACAGGGGGCCATTTGTTGTGTGTTTCTCATTTTACAGGTGCCCAAACTGAGACCCTGGGTCTGATTTCCAGAAATGCTGAGCACTCACGTCTGTAACTGAAGTCAGGGGGAGCTGTATGATGAACATACAAAGTGCTTTATAATGCTAAATACTCTGAAAAGTCAGGTCCTAAGCATGTCTAATTAGGCACCAGTGGGTTTCACAGATATTTGTTTCGCCACAGTATGCATCCGATGAAGTGAGCTGTAGCTCACGAAAGCTTATGCTCAAATAAATTGGTTAGTCTCTAAGGTGCCACAAGTCCTCCTTTTCTTTTTGCGAATACAGACTAACATGGCTGCTACTCTGAAACCTGGCAGAAGAATAGTGACTCTCAGGAATCTTGGGTTCAGTTCCTGGCTCTGGAGGGGTGTGTGCTCTAGTGGTGACAGACCCTTCTGCCCCAAGCTTGACCCTTTCTGCCTCATCCATTCCAATATGTCCCTGTCCCAATAATGTCTCTTCCTCACCCCTGCCTCCTCACCTAGCCAGTCCTGGTATCCACTGTTCAGGCTTCCCATCCCAGCCTGACTCTTTGCACAGCAGTCATTGTCCCTCCCTCCAGGCTTCTCCCAGCACCTGCCAATTCTCTCCCCACTATCAGTATCCTTGCTCAGTGAATCCCAGCCTCCCCTCCACCCCAGCTTGGCTCTCAGTCCCATTGCCCTTGGCCAACCAGTCCTAGTCTTCTCTGACATTCCCAGCCTCCAACACCTGTCACAGTTTCCCTTCCTTCCTTCCTCTCCAGGTGCAGTTTCCCAGCTCTTTGTCCCCATCTGCTCCTTTCCCCCCACCCCCACACTCTAGGTCTTGTCCCCTCTGCATTGGAGTTAGGTGGCTTCCTTCTCCGTGCTGCCTGAGTGCCACTACAAGGGGTCACTGAGAGCACATAGGCTCTTTCCTTTCATTTTTGGTGCCTGCCCAGACTAGGTGGGAGTTGCAGTTGCAGGGATGGTCCAGCTTAGTCCATGTATCCCTCGGCTGGAGCATGTCAGTCACTGTGGGGATGCTCACGTGAAGTCCATTGACCATTAGGAGTTCTGCGAAGGTAGAGAATGCCCAGTGAGGATGGACTCAAGACATTTTAGCTGCTAAAATCTAAGAAGTCACTACCAACCATGTGCAACCTAAGATTTTCAAATTCTTATAACCATGGCTAAATTTGGACAAATTTTCACAGGCACAGCGAACAGCCCTGACAAATTCCAAGGCCCCGCTCCAAAGCATATGGACATGGGAAGTTCTCAGGGAAAAGAAAGCCAGCATTTTTTTTTAATATGGGCACAACAAGGTATTTTTCCCTAACTTGTTCTCAGAAATGTCTGAATTGTTTTGGCTGAATCTTTCCAGGAACAATCAAGCTGAGGCAGACACCCACCCTCGAAAATTTCAGCCCAAATGGTTAAAATTTGCCAGAGTTATAAGCAACTGAAAATAGAGTCTTATAATGGGAAGTGTTGGGCAACCTTAATAATAAATAGTATTAACAGCCCCACCTTTAATAAACCTTCTCTTCCAATGTTTGGGAGGACTGTTCAGGATGACCACACCAACTCAGGGACAGTCTCATGCAGTGAGCTGGGGCGGGGGGAGTTAAAATAAACAAACAAAAGGAACAATAATGAGTTTCGTCACCTAAAAACCATCTAACAAGCCTGGCATGAGCAACACTTCCCCTTCTGCTAGCGTCACCCTGACTTCAGCTTCTGTTTGCCCACAGAATAGGTACAAACACTGCAGTCTCACACACGCTGTCCTGCCGACATCTCTCACCTCGAGGGACTACTCTAAGCTATGCATTCCTTAGTTTACTTGCTGAGACTGCTAACAGGATTGGCCCTGACTCGGCAGTCCATCCCTGTTGAGCAAAGCACTAAATCACATGCTGGAGAGCTTTACTCAACAGGGATTGATGTAAGCATGTGCTGGAGTAGGAGGGGGAGATTTTCAAAGGCACAAATGAGGCAAAAGAGACTCCAGAAACCTGGGTAAATGTAAATGGGGGAGCAAAGGTCCAGTCAGCTCCTATCTCCCCTTGGCTGACCAATAGAAGGCAGAGAACCTCTGGAGGAGGCGGGGCCAGTCCCTGCACTTCTGGGCATGTGCTCCCCTTGCATTCTGAGTCTGCCTTCCACACTGTCCTCCAATCAAGTTTCCCTGCTGTTGAAATGGACACTTCCCATTAGCTGCCCCTTAGTGACAATCTATGAGCATCACTGAAGCTTTCCCCCCCCTGGAATATTAGGTGCTGACATGGGATAATCTTAGGTCCAGAAGGAACTAGACTGAATCCTCCATTCATTTGCTTTTACAGAAATGCTCTCCATCTAAATTAATTTTTGATTCCCGGATAACTGATGCACCCAACAATAACTGCATTTGCTTTGAGCCACTTTCAGATTGCAGTCAGATTTATTTATTCAGCCATTTTATTTTCTTTGGGAAAAATTGCAGAATACTCCCACTCTCTGCACTTCAGTAGTCCACAGATGGTCACCACTTTCCTTTTAGAAACATCCCATGGGGACAAATTCACTCTCCCAAGTACAGGGATAACTATCCAGCTCTGTAGTCACTGCAGTTTCATTAAGTTTTATATTTAACTTTCTCCAAACACCTGGGACCAGAAGGAGTAGATTAGCGTCACAGAGCTGGAACACTACATTGAATTACCTTGTTGGTTTATCTGGTCCTAATAGCAAGAAAAATCCCGGTGCTATAGTTAAGGGTCTGTCAGCTTTTCCATTATCAGCCCCTTATTCTCAAGTGCTTATAAGTTAGCTGTAAAATTTTTTCCACTGCCCAAAACTCAGTTTATAACATAGCACAGACCTATATTTCATATTTTTATATTGAAAACAGAGAGAGTTTGGTCATTTAAAACTATATAAGTACAAAAGTAGTTAAAGATTTCCCAGCTGTAGACACTGAACAACCAGCTTTTGGTGTTTTAATTTTTTTTAAACTCGTAGCTGATAAGATCTCATTACTTTTGGCATTTTAATAGGGACCATATTGTGATTTGAAAATCTAACTCTGCAAGCACATGATATTTTCGAAGATACATAAATATGACCGCTTCTAATGCAGCCTCGCAAATTATTGTGAAAACTTACCAGGCCAGGCACAAAATCTGTTTGCCTGCCTTTTAAGATGCTTCTTGTGATAACAAACATCTAAGGACATTTTACTCACCCATTAAAAATAAAAAACCCAGCTCTGCCCAGGTGATTGTACAAGAAGCAATTTGCAAGGCTTTCGTAATGGATTCCTCCTTTATGGTCCATTAGTCAAATACTAAAAGATAAATTAGCCTGGTCCCATGGGAGTATTTGGGGATCTGGCCTGTTGTGAATAGAGCAAGAAGGGTGAATGCGATGTCTATGGTAAGGAGGGAATATCATCAGTAGGCACAGCCACGTACTGAGCAACTCTCCACATGCTAATGATTCTCAGGTAATGTTTAAAACCCAGTGAACCAGGTACGTGCCTCTCAGGGACAAAGGGCTCCCATGAGGGAGGAAGTACCAAACAATTCTCCAAATAAAAGTCAACTAACCAATTCACTAATAAATCTAACCTACGCTAGACTGAAGTCAGCAAGAGGCACACGTTGTCAATGCAGACACAAGCTGAGGCAGTTGAGAAGGAACTGAGGGCCTGATATAGCCTCAGTGTGGAATGCGAGATTGTCTAGGGTGCCTGCGTGGGCTGAATGGACACTGCAAATGACAATCTCCACTCGAAGGCATGTGGCGTGCACCTGAAGTGGAGCACCCATAGGGACACTACTCGAAGAACCACCCTTGTTATTCCAGCCTGCACCTCCTGACAGAACTCCGTCCGCGCATCTCAGTCCAGACCTGCACCTCTCATACCAATCCTGCTCGGAGACTCCACGCAGAGCTTAGCTCTGCCAGGGCAGCACTGTGCAGCACCTGTTATCATTCCAGCCAAGGTCCAGGGAGCTGGCGAAGATGGGCCGAGACATACTCGGGTTGGGGGAAGGAGAAGATGACTCGAGCTGCTGACTGTTGACAGAGTATGAAGAAGGCAGGACTGAGGAGCTGGGAGAGAAGGTGATAGTAGTCCAAGCAAGGGGGAATTCCTGGGGTTTGGCAGAGGGGATAGAGAGGAAGGGGCCATTTGAGGAATGCTTGGGTGGGAGAAGCAACAAGATTTGGCAAGAGCCTGGGAAAGGTGGGACAGGAACTGTGACATCCTGGCACCACCTTATTCACCACTGCCATATAATTAGGATATATTTTGCACAAAGTTTGCCTTGTGAGGTATCATTCTAAAAGTCTTGATCTGCTAGATATTAATATCTCGTTGGATTGTATGTGCTATTGTCGTATGTATATGTTACTAAAATGTTGTGAGACTGAAAACAACCCACAAGCAGCCTTTCAGGTACAACAGTAAAAAGGTCAAACAATGTTAATGGCTTATTGAGGAAATGCACACAAGCACAAGGATGACCCCAGGAACTAGGTACAATCGAAACCTCTCACTACACAATGGGAACTGTTTGACCCAAGTCACAGCAAAAGAGCTTTCCAGCAAGTGGGAAGAAGATATAAAAGGGGGAAATGACATCATGATGGTACCTCACTCTCCCTACAACAGCACACCTGGAAACATCTGAGGAAGAAAGACTGAACTGGGGGAAGTGATGGTCCCAGGCTAAAGGGATTTCTAGCCTGTGTATGAAAACCTGGGAAACCCAAGCTGCAAAACAAAGGCAGCTTGTGCCTTAAGAATCTGCCAACCTGTTTATCACTGAGGGTTAGAATTTGCTAATTCATATCCTACCTATCTAGTATGTGAAGTTCAGTTTGCGGTTTTGTTTATTAACTAGGTAATCTGCTTTGGTCTGTTTGCTATCACTTATTTAAAATCTACCCTTTTGTCATTAATAAACTTATTTTATGTTTTAATCCAAACCAGTGCGCGTTTGACTAAGGTGTCTAGGGAAAATCTCAGCCTGGTTACTACAAGCGTGCATGGTACTCTTCCCGTAGAGGCCGACCGGGTATTAAACCGATATAGTAGCCAGATTTGACCATGGCAGGACAGTACTGCTCTGGGGTCCTAGACTGGGAGTTAGAGGGCCTGCATGTAACTGCAGCTGGGGTGTGTCCCTACCTGCGTGAATGCTGGTGAAAGTGCAAGTTTGGAGGGCTCTGTAGTGTCACAGCAGTACAGTGAGAGAGAGGATCCAGGCTGGCAGTTCAGGGGCTCAGTGGTACCCCAGTTCCAGGTGGCACCCCAGGGGGAACCTGTCACAGGAAGATTCAGAGAGAACCCCTCCTCCATTGAGAGTCTGAGTGGCAGGGAGGGTAGCAGCCGTGAGGGAGAGGGGAGAAGTTCAGTGTTTGCTGTGTTTAGTTTACGGAAATAGAAGGAGAACTCCTTGGCCAAATAGGCCACAAGCCAGTTACTTGACAGGAAAGGGAAGGGGGCAGAAGGGGGAGAAGTTATCCTGTTCCTCTCAGCTCTTTACCCAAAGGGAAAGGAGCACCAATTAGAACAAGCCTCCTTCAGGGACAGCATTACTGATTGAACCAGACACTCTCATGACCCTCCGTTCCTGATCAGGCTGCAAGACAGTGTGATCTGGACTTTGAAGGGCAGAGGGGGTGACAGCACCCATTGGAGCTAGTTCTTTTAATCCTTATTGGCACTATACCTTCTATTGGGTTTTTTTTTTTTTTTCCATTTTTACTGAGCTCCTCTGTATTTCTTGGCATGGAAAGAAAATATTGGGCCCAATCTTCTGGCACCTCTGACTTCAGAGAACTTGTTGCCTGTTGGTTCACGCTGCCCACTAGTCCCACAGCCCATCACTTCCCTCTTGTGTCTCAATGACATACTAGAGTACCGTTGAGAAATGCAAGTTTGTACTGCACAGGTAAGATACTCAAAGGCCTGCCCGGCTTCTGCAAGTCAGGTCCACTGTCTACTCCTCGCCTTTCGGCTGCCTTCATTCAGATCAGCCAGGCCCTCTGGTTTCTCCCCATTCCTGTCCCAGCAATACTGCTGGACTTATGCATGTGTTCACAAGAGACTGGATCCCTCTAGCCTTCAGCTGCTTGGCATCTGTAGCTCTCTTCCCTGGAGATAGGATCCAATTGGATGTGGGACTTACTTTCTCAGAGGCTGCTCTTCTTGTGGGATGAGGTCACCTTGGCCAGCCAAACCTTTTGGAGGCATGATAGGTAACCAACGAATTCCCTCTGGTACTGTCGGACTTGGCCTCCCCTTACCCCGCTACTATTCCATCGCCATGGTAGGACTCAATTCTCACTTTCCTTGAAATGATGCTGGCAAGAGAAAAAGCCCAAAGAGGTATGAAAGAGCCCGTGGCCCAACTACTGGAGTTTCATCTGTATTCCATATGCCTCTTTTGGCAGGCTTCCCACCAACTTATTTGGCCTACTCAGTGATGGCTGGAAGCAGGTGACTTGGCAACTTTAGCTGATTGGACAAGATCTGATGTTTATGCCTGCAAACCTGCCTGGAGCAGCGGTGATAGCTTGGTACCCGCACACATCATAATAGCATTGATGCTTGGGCTCAGGATCGAGGCTGTCGTAGGTCTGTAGTAGTTTGTTTGTTTGTTTTTTAATTCCTATTTTTGTCTTCGATGGTCACAGTTTTTTAACAGTCTTGCAGGCATTTATTTGATTCCATTCTTTCTATGAATTCACAGACAAGCGGTAACTCTGATGCTACATTTCTCAAATGCGAACATAATTTGCCAGGGTAAGGTGTGTAACAGGGGCTTTAACATGTAAGTCACACAAAAATAGTATGCCCCGAGGAAACCTTTTCAGGTACATGAAGGGATAGAGATAGGTTAAAGAGAATGTGCAGGGAGTAGACCCTATGACGATGGTGGATGCGCATACTGTACACAATTCCAGCTAGCAATGGCCTTGATGGTAGTATTACATACATAGGTTTTGTGATCAGTCATGTTACACCTAGCTGTATATAGGTTTTGAATCAGTGCACATCATCAGAATGAAATAGTAACCAATGAGTGCACCAATGCATTTTCTTGATGCACCATTTCTCTGATTTTTAAAGGCTTTTACATTTCAGTGAAACTTCACTGACGTAGCTACAATTTTCAGAATGCTGCAAATTGCAACTTGTAGGAGAGGCATGCATCTTGTGTGTGTTTATGGGGATCAGATTAAGGGTTCATTTAGTGGGATCTCAGAGCGCCAAGACATTACAAGATCAGGTGTGTAGGGTAGTAGTTTTCTGTGAGATCCAAACCTCTCATGTGCACCTAGGTGTTTTATTGGCATATATCCCAAAGGACAAGAGAACAGCTCTCAGGACAATGAGATATATTGACAAAAATTGTGTCAGGATTTGCACCTAAATTCAAGAGATCAGACTAGGCCCTTCAATACCACATCTAGTTCCATTACACATACAATTATGAGCTCAGCTTAAAAAAACCAAACAAACAGTATCTAGAACAATGAAGCCTCCAGTGTAAAAGAAGAAGAAAAAAAGAACTAAGCTGCATTACTGTCAAAATGGTAAAGATAGTTTTGTCCATGGAGAGAATTTCTAATCAAGGCAACAGTAGCTCCTGCTGTTTATTTTTCACCTCTGTGCAGAACAGTGTTTGTTAATGAAATAATCGCCAAACAATTGCCATATCTGCCAAATTCTCAAAATTGTTGTTAGGGCTAACAACAAAAGTGTTTCGTTTGATTGTTTGTACTAAAAACTTAGAACACCTGGTCCAAAGCACTGGAGCCTTCGAAGGACTAAAATTAATGATTTTGTTCCGTTCAAATGGAAGAGATATGAAACATCAGACAATCTGCATTGTGAGATACAAGTGTTATTGCAAATGCACCACTATAAAAAAACTGCTAAAACTGGCTCACAGATGGACAAAGTTGTTATTGTTTTCATGATCTTTTACAATGTGTTTGCAGGTTTCCACAGCCTTGTTTAAATTCAAGCAAGGACCTTTTTGCACCAACTTTGCAGGATTTCATTTGTGAGTTGCACATTTAATCCTCCATGGCAGATGGTGATGAGTGGGAGTACTGCTGTATATTTGCAACAGATTCCTTATCGTGCAAAAATTAATTAAATGCTTCTTGTGCTGCCTTCAAAATCAGAATTGTACTGTTTATAAAAAGTTAATTCTTGCATATAATTTTGTGAGGACTTATGCAATTTAAACAAAATATAAAGATGGTGACATATGAGTACTTCTTTAATGCAAATAGATAGTAGTAACTAAATTCAGTCCTTTCACACTGTAAAGCGAATGATCCTGTACATTTAAAATTCACTTGGAAATTTTAAAAAGTCACATTTTGGACTTCAGTGTTAGTTTCCCCAGATGTTGCTATGAAAAACGATAGTAAAGCAGTTAATCGGTGTCATTCAGACTTGTCACTTTTTTCTTTAACAGATTTCTTTTATCAAGAATTAATTTTTTTTTTAATTTATAATTTACTTTCTGTACATTGGCCATGTTCATTTGAAAGTTTTGGGGGGTTTTGGAGTAGGGGAATTTTACCTTTGATTCTTACTAATTCGATCAGTCTTGTGCCTTTGTGAATGCTCCTGGAAATTCTCCCTACACACTAATGACCACTTAAAACTGATGTTCCTTCCACACACCCTGTACTTGTTTCATTGGAGAAGAACAAACTTGGAACAATTATGTGCACTCCGAACAAGTTGCAAATCTTTAAGCCACCCCTCCAATTCCAAAGGTGGGAAAAATATATTCTCTGTAGAAATGTTAACATGAAGGTCTCTTGGCATGACAACAGAACACGTACATTATGTGATAAAACGTTTACTGTGACAGTATTGCACAGTATTTTGAAAAATGACCTAAACACACATGAACAAGCAAAATGACTGTACGTAGCTAGTCTTGCGTGAGCATAATGTTCTGTGGGCCAAATTTAAGTCACTCAAGCACACTACATGACCCAGCTGGGGACAGAGCAATGGAACTCCACAGGCACAGATATGCATGGGGTGAAGTGGGTTATCCTCCATTTTAAGGAAGACACGTGATGATTTATCTAACCTGGCCCTCAAAAATACGACCACAGGCATCTTTTCAGTGAACTCCTCAGTATGATATCTAGGTGCCAAATAGAAGAATTAAAAATCTGTTGTCCATCCAGGTACAAGTTATCTTCTGTGCTCCTCCTCCAGTGAAGATGGTGTTTCACTGGTTTTCATGGGGGTGGGGAGGAAAGGGGAAGGCAGGTGGCGGGTTTGTTTACTGCTGCCTTTGTTGCAGCGGGGGAGGGAGGGGGAAGCTTTTGCAAAGAGGTGTATCCTGCATTGTGTTCTAAAGAGGCAAGATATGAAACCCATCCAGTGGCAGAGAATTTTGGTTGAGGGCCATAAATCAAGAACACCGTATTCCCATCTCTTGAGAGATTTATAATAGCTATCGTTGTCCTTGTTGACTTTGGTATGATGCACAGGCAGAGATGCCCCTCTCAGGTAGTCAGGCCCAATTCACGAAGGGTCTTGAGGATGAGCACTAGATCTTCAGTGGGTATGGTATTGAACAGGATGCCAGGGCAATGCATGGAGGACCAAAAGGGATATGTTGCATCTGCCTGTTCCACTCAAGAGAGGGGATGCTGGGTTGATCAGGCAGCGAGACGAGGATAATCAGAAATGAAATGTTGGATGCTTGGCCATTTCTTACACATAATGCACTCAAAACAAAGGGAGCGCTGCATTCAGTCTGCACCCAGTGTGAAGAGCTGAGAGGACTGTCCAGTTGTTAAAGCACAGGACTGGAGTCAAGGGTCCTAAGTTCTATCCCTGTTTCTACCACTGATTACTGTGTGATCTTGGAGAATTCTAACCTTTCTGGGCCTCACTGTTCTCATCTCCGAAGTGAGATGAATACCTAGCTACCTTCACAGAGATGTTAGGAAGCGTAGTCAGTCAGCTGTAAAATGCTTTGAGAGCCTTGGGTTAAAGGTACTACAGAGGGGTGCAAAACATTATTTTTAAAACAGAAGGGTGGAGCTTTATCCAATACGGCACATGAATCCAATTTTACTGGTGAGAGCTAGTGCTAAGCAGGGATTAATTTATTTTAAGTTAGTGCCACCCCTCAGCTCTAAACTCAAAGTGCTTTGCCTTACACATTTGGGAAAACAAAAACAAAACACCTTTTGCTGCATTTCTCCATGGGTAAGTAGCAGCAGATCAGTCAAGATGCGTAATAACATGCCAGCATTTTGAGATGAGAATGGGGTTCTTTGAATGAACGGTTATTTTGGTTTTGCTAGTGATTCCCACCCTCTCTTTCTTTCTGGACAGTATCTACCAGCATCCAATATAAGCAGTATTTCTTTTCTTTCTTTTTTTTTTAAGAAAGCTTTTAGTTGCTACCAAGAAGGAAGAGCTAATTCACAGTCTATAATATTTAAAGGGGGGAAACAGAGTGAAACAGACTAAGAGTGAAATCCTGGCCCCCTTCAAGTCAATGGCAAAACTCCCATGGACTTCAATAGAGCTAGGATTTCACCTTAAAGCTAAGAACGCACAACAGATTCTTGGTCTCATTACTTTCCTGACGGTATAATATAAGCACACAAAGCAGAGAGCACATAAGGTTTGGGGTGGGGGGAGAGAGGTCATGAAAGCAATAGATACAATGTTACAAAAGTACTTTATTACTAACAATATTACCTGTGTATTTTTTTTAAACTGAAATTTCAATTTTAGTTCAAATGGAAAAGGTCTGTACCACTGTAGTATTAAAAATTCTTCCTACCTTTTTAAGAACTTCAGTTTCAAAATAAAATGGCAGCATTACAAAATGCTGTAGGAATTTGCTACTCTGGATTATATATTAGGATACGTGACATCCGAGAGTATTTAAACTATTTGATGCTGTGAAGCTGTTAAGAGGTTTTTTAACAACTAACCTTAAACAGAGCAAAACAATAACATTTACATTCTACTATATAATGCTCAGGTTAATTTAAGGATGAATCATGCAGACTGTATATTTAAAAACAATCTCATTCCATGGCCTGAAATTAATTATTCTAACCAACATAGTAATTCAATCATAAAAACATGAGTTTATTATTAGTGAAGCAGCTGAAGAACTGCATAGTCCATCCAACTGGTTGATACATTTTTTTCTGTACTTGGTTATGAAATGCAGTGTTGCAATTTTACAAGGTACATATTTTCAATTAGCGAGAGAATGTTACAGAACACAAACATGGAGTGAATATTTGTATTTAATGGAATTTAAACCAATAAGTCAACTGAAAGAGAGATCACCTCTGGCTACAAAATGTCTTGAAAAAAATCAAATTTTGAATGAATGTGGTAATATATACATTTTAGAGCCATACAGCAGATATGTATACTTCATACTGTATGACATTCATTGCATATCCATGTCAAAAAGAAAAGTCAAACTAACTGATGGCTTAAAATTTGTATAATAATTAAAGCATTTAATATTTTTGCTTAATTTTGATATTGACTGAGTTAATACTTTCATTGTGTAAAAACACTGTGTACATTAAAAAAAATCACACTCAAACAAATTTAAAAAATATTTAAGTACAATTACTCAGTTGATGTTAGTGAAACCAACTCAATTTGGCCAAGCTAAGGTTTTGGTAGAAAAACATATGAACAATGAATATGCTTCCACTGTTTTGTTTAGTACCTTAGGATCTCCCTTAAAGAACTTTCTACTGCAATTAGACTGTAATATCTCCCTGCTTTATTGTGTGGCTGTGGTTACTAAAACATCTGAACACGTTTAAAAATCTGGAAAGTCCATAGCCATTCTACACACTTTCATTTATTGTCTGGACAATTAAAGTACAAATAATTCAAACACAACAAGGTTATTAAAAAAAACATTTACAATACTTTCCCTCAGAAATGATCTAAACTAGCAAGGTTAACATGAAGTCATTCATTATAACTAAAGTATACAACTGCCTGGTCCTAAGAAAGTTTTTTTTTTTAAATTATTATTCAGCTAGTAAAACACATTGTAGAGAAAAGATTCTGACATGCCTTCCCCACTAATGCTTAGCAAATGCATCAAAACTTTCCCAGCAAACTGCGCTCATTCATAGCAGATGATGTATAAAGGCTTCCCTGAACATCGAATGAGTGTTCTTTAGAACTAAAATCTTTTAAAAGTAAAAAAACTGATAAAATTATGATGCTGCCTTTGCTTTAGTTTTATCTGTCTACTACAAAAGTTTGCCTCTTCAGTGTGGAAAAAAAACAATACTTAATCTACGTGCAGTTAGTGGGTATAGCATGGAAAAAATGCACAAAATAAGCACAAGTTATAAATAACCATAACGTTTTATTACCATTAAGACTAAACTTGTATTGAAAAGATTTTATATAACAAGACAAGAAAAGCAATAGCAAATTTAACTATCAACTAGATTATGCATAGCGAGTAACTGTTTCTAGTACTCAGGGAAGAGCATGACCCTTTTTTGTTTTAAATATATAACCGTACAAAGCACAAACATACTAAAATGATCAGTGCACTGGACATGGGAGAGCACCCCCTCAGTCATTTTGTTCCCTTAGCTCTGTTTTCCCCAATCTGAATTACATTAAAATAAAGACCCAGTTGTTTTCTTTTCTACTGTGCAGTAAGAAAAAATATTCACAACAAACATGACAATATATCAAACAATATTTCTACACAAGTTACCTTGATACCTCTGTCACTTAAGTATCATAAGAAAACATTTTAAGACATATACAAACAAAACTAGCAAAGTGTTACAACTTATAATAAATTAACAAAAAGAAAAATAACTTTTTATATATATATTTATATTATATATACACATACACACACAACAAAATGACACAATAATATGCTTCTTCCCATAGTTTAAGTAAACAAATAAGTAGACTAGCCAAACTAGCTATATTTGATTTTGGCCATATGCATCACATCGGCAATTAAATAAATAAGTGTTTCAAGCAACATAAACAGTGTTCCAAATGTGCCAACACAGCCCAATTATATCAGCATGGGCTATAAAGTGAATTTGAAAATTCTTAACAAATTTTAAGCAAATTATTTTTTCTAAACACATTACATTTAACTATGATACTAAGATATGTAAATAATTCTGTAGCACCTACTGCTCAAACCAAGGAAGTTTTTGATCAAAACAATTATTTTTTTTAAACTTTTGTTCTGCTGATATCCCATACTGATGACTTAAAGAAAAACTGTCTTGCAATTCATCTCCTTGCTTTTGGGTTTTGACTGTGGGTAACTGTGTGCCTGGGAAGAACACTC
Organism: Natator depressus; assembly: GCF_965152275.1. Lineage (NCBI taxonomy): Eukaryota > Metazoa > Chordata > Testudines > Cheloniidae > Natator > Natator depressus. The sequence continues at coordinate 97,537,314 of NC_134241.1, forward strand.
TCCCGTACTGTATTTAATATTTTTATTACATGCTATGAAAAGATACGAAGATCATCTGTTTGTAACCCATCCTTCAAAAAACAATCTACTAATCCAGTTTAAAACACACGTCTTGATCTCTAAAAAGTTACCAGTGCAGTATGAACATGACAAAGTTGTCAATTTCCCCTAAATTAGCCAGTCAAAATATTTTTTCTCAAATCCAGATTCTCTTGTAAAAATTCTTTATATTTTATAAAAATAGATTTTTCTTGAAACCCATTTTCAGCAAAGAGACCACCTCTTTGGCAACATTGTTAATGTTATTTAAATTGTTCTGTCATCAGGTATCCCCCTTTTACCCCATTCCCTAACAGAAGACTGTTTAGTTCACATGATATAAAAGAAAAAAGGAAAAATAAAAAAGGTTGCAAAAGTATGTGGTTTTTGTTGTTGTTGTTTTTTATTTTGCAATTTTTATTGTTCCTCTTTAATTTATATGGGGGGTTTACCAATCTGATTGGATCAACATTTGAAAAAAAAAGAAAAATCTTTTTTCTTTCTTTTAATCCCATTAGTTTGTAAAAATTGTTTTTGTTTTTTATTTTTTTCAAATGAGTGAATGGTCATCTTAAAAAGAGCCACCTTCAAGGAAGGTAGTAAAACTAGCTGGCCGGGTAAAAATCCCTGCACATTGTTATCTATGTATATTATATTCAACAACGACAGCTATGAAAGAACATTCAATGCATCAAAGGTTTTTTTTGTTTTTGTTTTTTTCTAAGCATTATAAAATCCTTTCCTGTTCATCACAGGATATCCAATGTTTTAATACTTAGGCAACACTGGCTTATAAAGTCCATGGTTGAATATAAGCCTTGCAGAGTTTTTGTTTGTTCGTATATATATTTATATATATATATATATATATATGTTTTAGTAAGTAAAGATATGAAATTCAGGATTTGTGGGTTTTGTTGGTTTTAAAGGAAACTTGCAATACTCTGTCTCCTAAACGGTATCCATTAAGGCTGGCAATTGCCATGGCAGCTTCATCATAGTTGGTCATAGTGACAAAGCCAAATCCCTTGCACTTGTTGGTGTTGAAATCGCGGATCACTTTGACGTTATTAACTGCTCCGAAGGGGCCAAAGAGCTGCCACAGCACACTTTCATCTGAGTCGGGAGACAAATTGTAGACAAAGATGCACCATCCAGTCCCAGTGTGGCCAGGAATATTCATTCCAACAAGGCTCGTCATCCCATCAATTGTGATCGGGGAAAACCTACCAAATAAAAAGAGGGGGCTATTCTAGACATAGCGCTTAGCACAAATTACACGGAACTGAGACTTAAAATAAAGCTCACTAAGGTTTCATGATCCAATCCTTGAGATGTAAACTATATGTCCATCTTTGCTCTCAGTTACACAGGTGCCAGTAACACCCACTGAAATGAATGGTAGCTGCGAACAATGTAAGAGACGAGAACTGGGCACAATCACATTTCCCTTCCACAATAAGTTCTAGTTTGCAGTGTCTGAGGTCTAATAAAGGGAATTCTTAAGGAACATCTAAATAAGCATGGGTCAAATCTTGCAGTGCTAATTAGGAATTTCACTGAATGAGTAAGAAACGCAGCATTTGGCCTGACATTTCTATCAACAAAACAACCCAGCTAAAGGATTATGGATACAACTGCAAAGTTACCAATGATTTAACACTTTACATCCTACCAGACCCTCATGGAAAAATGGATCTCTTAGGGATTGGTTTTAAATGTGAATATGAAACATTGTCAAATTTCAGCAATATCTCTGCATTCAGCCTCTTTATATATTCTAAAAGCATTTGAGAGATTTTTAAATGGAAAACAGGAAGTTTTGTCTGTTTCTAGTATACAGACTTTTATTCAAATATATTTTAAAAAATTCATTGTTGGTAAAGTTATCTTAAAAATGTCTGTACATATCAATGAGCATGTGTGTAGTAATTGTAAAGCAGGAAAACCAGTGCCTGAAGATGTTTGGTTAGATCACCCCCTTTAACAGTTGATAAAATATCATTTTTGAGGCTATCATCAATGGGTTACATTTAAAGTAACTTACATGTAAGAAAAGTCTTGCTAAAAATCATATTTCCACACTGAATTTTAAAGCAGGCATCCTCAGTGAATTAATTCCTATACTGAATAATTCTTACCTTTGTTTTGCAATGTAGATGTACAGACTACAAGCTCTTAGAAAACTTGTAATAATATTTATAATATTTTTAGATGCATTTAGTGAATACAACTCCTTAACATTACTCTACTGTAAGTGGAAGTGAACAGACCATACAAGGAATTTTACAGTGTGTTGATTGCTTATCTTCTATGTGGAATTACACTTAGAGTCTTGATTGCCTTTTGACGTACATCCAGAACGCTTCTGGATATTGCACCTAAATTGAGAAATATCACTCAATTTTTTCTACAGCCTGCAAACACTTATGCAAATCAGCAACTTTATTCACACGCATAACAGCTTGGAGGACTGGGCCCTCTGAGTCATATGCAGGCTTGCAAAAGTGTTCAGGGTTGCAGTAAGTCTGCTCTTGTTGATGTCACTGCAAACAATTCCCACTGAATTCCACTTTTGAAAAATCCCACCCATAATATCTGTAATGCTTTTTTTTTTTTTTTTTTGGGGGGGGGGTAATCCTTAAACTAATTATCATACTGGCACAGAACAGTTTTGTTAGCGTAGACTTCTTTGTGCATTTCCTCAGCTGGTGCAAACAGACAGCTAAAGCTGTGTGAATAACTGATTTTTCAGTTTGCTAACAGTTGATTTTGGATTGAAACCTTCAGTTCAAACAAAACCAAAACATTTAGTTTCTGATTTTTATGTTTTTAATTTTTTTTTGCATTATAAAATTAAAATAAATTTCTAAATGAAAAGTTGTTCTGAATTAAAAAATCAAAATGTTTTGCTTCAAAAATGTCTAAATGAATCATTCTGATTTTTTGGGGAAACCTTTTAGGGCTTTTTTTTAAAAAAAACAAACACTGAAGCAATTCAGCAAAATCAATAAAAATATGCCAAATGTTTCTGTCAACACAAAGCCACCGTTTTCAATGAAAAAACTCCCATTTTTGTCTGAAAAATGTCGTCCAGCTCTAAACAAAGCTGGAGCTATGCCTTTTTATACCAGCTGAGAATCTGGCCCATTAGATAGTAAGTTCTCTTCTCTATAAGGGATACATTTAAACAAATTGAGGGTACAGCTAAGTACTGAACAAATTCCTTTCAGCCAGCAGAATTTGAGTGCAATTCAGAAAATGGGGTCTTGAAGTTTGCAAACTTTAACAGCCTACATAAAGGCCAGCAAATACTATTTATGCTGTTATGCTTCATATGCAGTGTGTTTGTGTAAGAATGTTTGACTGTGTACTTCTATACAAATGATGTTAATAGACTGGTTATATGATGCACACACAGTTGTACAGTACTATGCTACATTTGTGGGTCTAAGGTTGCCAAATGTTTACACTATACTGTATTGCACGAGAAATACGATTATATAATTTAAAAGACCTGTGATGCACATGCACCATGAGTCAAAGTTTCATATTCAACCTTAACATTATCATGGTTTCCAAGTGTTTGAGAATTCAACTGCGCAAACTTAATCTTCCCTTAATATAAATTTTTAATGGAATTTCCTATGTTTATTTTAAAACTAAAAGAGAGCTATTTAGCGAGACATCACCAGAATGCCTTCTCCTTGCACTTTCAGAGGTCCACAAGAGAGCCTCTCTCCTCCAAACCTCAGGAACTGTGCAGCTTTTACCTGCTTATGAAACCTTAACTATAGCAACTGCTTCATCCCTCACTATAATATAGGCTGATGTGGTATAAATGTTTATTGACATGAGTTTGGGATGGCATATTATTCACTAGCGGCAAAGCCGTGAATTATTGAAGTCACCCCTAATGAATCTTTCATTCCACGCCAAATCATCGTGTATTTTGTACAGGATACATATTTTATAGCAAAACTAATCTGGGGATGTTTTGGAGACAGATTCAGAAGTTTTTGTTTATACATCCAAATAACACAGAGTTTGCAGTAGGGTAAGTACAATTCTTCAGGACTTGCAGGGAGAAGAAAATAACTAACACTTTTAAGAAACTTCAATAAACACTGAAAAAAAGCTGTTGTGATGTTTAATGCCTGATGTCTCATGATCTATCAGTGCTAGAGACAAAAGCCTTAGAACAGCGGAAAAGAGATACCTGGCTCTCTAACGATACTAGTCTGCTTTTCCTTGTGTTGATGAGTCACAATAAATCAGAAATTAAACCTTTCGTAGTCTAGGACAGAACATGGTTTGTCCTGTACCACAGGTCAGTGTAATTCTGGGTAGGAAATTAAATATTCAGGAGAGAAAAAAAAATTCTCGAACAGTTATTTGTAAGTGGCAGCTGTCTGAAGCTCCTAAGAGTTTTGAAATGTTACTAGCAGGACTGAAAGAGATGGATTAGTGGGCAGACTGCAGGTGAGGCAGTGAAAGGGGCATAATGAATTGCAAAACCATGCAGCGAATTTTGATTTATGTGCTGATCATGGGATACATGATTTGGGTTTTTTGGGTAGACGTAAAACATCTAATTTGAAAGTTACTTTGGCGTACAAGTAACCTTATGGTGTACATACTTGCCATTAGGTTGCACAATTGCCATTGCTGAAGTAGCTAAGACTTACTCTAGTGTCCACTTCTGAACAGTTTAAAGATATACTTACCATGACATGTATGGGATGAGCTTTATAAAAGAGCTCCTAGTTTTCATGAATGTGCAGGGCTGACCATTTCTGTAGACTACGGTGCTTCCTCAGCTCAGAGTGCAGAGCTATAGGTGCACAGCTCTGCATAATGTCAGGAATGAGACTATGCCCCTATAGTTCTGTAAGGTTCCCCTGTGTCGATGTGCGTTGTTAACAAAGAGGAAACACTAACATATATCAACTTTTTTTTCAGATTGAACACGGAACACACTCATTATGGAACATGAATGTTTCAAAATCAACTGAGCTTTAATTTCAATCTGAACACACAAACCTGTCTAAATTAAAACAAACACACACAGAAACAAAGCACAAGCACTAAGAAATATTTGCAACAATTGTTAAACCTGTAACAAAAGAAACTTAGGGCTGATTAAGGTGCATACAGTTACATTTTTAAAGTTAACTTTGTGGTAGGACACAGCTAGAGGAAAGGATGAGGCTATTTAATTCTATTTTCCTCTGACAATTTTCACAGTATCAGATCAGAGATCAGCAAAAACTTCAGTTTCATAGTTTTGATTCAGGAAAATATGCCATTTAGCAGCACTATTGGTGTTAGAATACTTGTAGCTGTTGCACCTAAACCATCTGAGAAGCCCACCTGTAAATAAAAGAAAAGGTGAAAAAAACCCACACACAACTTTTGAGTGTGGCCTTAAAGTAACAAAACCAACTGAAGTCCAAACTTAAAAAAAGAATTTGACATGCTGGTGGAAGAAAAGAAGGAATTAAAAAAAATAAAGTTAGTGATTTAAAAAATAAATTGTAGCACCAATCTGTGCCAACATGGACATCTGGCAATCTGTGGAATTCTAATTACCTCTTTACGCCATAGGCCATATTAAGCAAATTGTCCAGCCTGAAAAGAGAAGGAGGGTCTTTGGGTTAATGTCTCACAGATGGCAAGATCGCTCAATGGAACTATTATTAATAATGTTCCATTTTCAAAGAAGAAATGTTCAACAAGTTTTTCACACATCTAAGGAGTTCAGAAAGCAGGAACTCTCTTGAGTTTCAGACTGTATTCAAATTTCAACCATAATATTTAATGCCATTTTTAACATGCTTTGAGATTTAAGACAGGTGAACTCTCACTATATAACTAGGACTCTGGTGGCACCTTAAAGGCTAACAAATTTATTTGGGCACAAGCTTTTGTGGGTAAAAAACCACGATGCACCAGATGCATCGTGGGTTTTTTACCCATGAAAGCTTATGCCCAAATAAATTTGTTAGCCTTTAAGGTGCCCCAGACTCCTTGTTGTTTTTGTGGATACAGACTAACACGGCTACCCTTCTGACACTACATAGCTACATCTCAAGATTTGACTGGGTGTTAAAAATTTCCCTTTGATTTTTCATTTGTAGATTATATTAGTGTGAAATAATAACAAGTACAATACTTCAACAGTTCACCTTTCATTGCAATTAAACTTGTGAATAAAGTGTTAGAATCCAAAATTAGAGGAATAGAAACACACTGGTTATAAGCAACTCTTGCTTCCCAGTTTTACAAAACTGGTTAGACTTTTTCTTTTGTTTAGACAAATATTTAGTAATAACGATCCCCAAAAGCTGTCAGTGTAAATTGCCACTGAATTTGGGAGATTAATTGTAATCTACTTTATGTTTAATACACAATATGAAAAATCCTTTATCTACAGAAGGAGTCAGTGGTAGCCTCAGTGGCTTTTATACCCTTACCAAAGATGTTTTAAATATACACTTGTTTTCATATAAACCAGGCAGGTGACTGACCTTTTCTGTGCTCTTCTTTAATTCATTTAATATTTTAAAATGGCAAATGTCACAGTGAAATAAATTTAAAAGCTAATATTTATCTTAACCACGCCAGTAAGTCCAAGCATTCTTATTTAATATTTTTTAAAGAAAGACCTTTTGCTGAAAATGCTAGGTTGCCTAAATGATATTATACATCATCAAAATAACAAAGAGAGGACCCAGTACTGCTAATGCTGTGTTACATATCAGATACAAGCAGTACTTTCAAAATGTAAATCATAAAACATCACACAGCATCTCAGCACTCATATCAAAGACTACACAAGGTCTCTTTATACCTTGAACAGACATCTGAGGCTAATAATGTAATAAAACTACTGCTGAATAGAACAGTCAACTTTTGCCAGCTACCAGCCAATTCCACTCAATGTTAAATTGAAAGTTGCATCAAAACCACAACAATGCTGTAGAAAAAGTAAGTTGCTAAAAAAAACCCAACCAAACAGAAAAGTCACTTTCCATTTCAGTATCAATATAACCTTTTATTCCGTCATCCTTTTACCTAAGGCCTCAAGAGATCGGATTGTATAGTTGAGATGTTTTAGTCAATATGGAATGATTATGGCTGTGTGCAGATTTTCCTGTTTACTTGCTTGGAAAGAATGTTCAATTTTACAAAGAAATTGAAGTCAATCTACAATTCCAAAATACATTTTCAACACAACCCCTACCCCAAGTCATCATAGCTGGTAGAGCTCCAGTTGTTTTGCAGATGGATAGTTACCTGAATCTCTGAGCCTGGTGGTGTAGTGGTCCAGGGTAGCGTCTGTTGGGAGACTGGTACAGCTGCGAAAGGAGTGCCTGGCTTGTCTTCTGGCTGGGGTTATTGGCGAACTTCACAGTAATTGGTTCTGTAGCACCACTGGGTTTCTGGCCATTTAGTCCCTTTATGGCTTCTTCTGCCTCTATTCTCTTATCAAAACGGATAAATCCCACACCTCGAGAGACACCTGGGAATAAAGAAAAGGCCTTGTTAAATAAAGGTTAAAAAAAAGTAAGAACAGCTTCAGGAGTCTTTCACATATCTAAGGAAACAAAACAACATGTTCATTTTGATCCGAGATCAGAACACATTACTTTGTGATATAAAAAATTATTTTCCCCATCAAGGAAAAAAGCCCTGTTCTTTTAAGATCATTTACTGAACCTTTCCTCCTACGTTATATTGTGATAATTGTAGCAGATGACAGACATACAAGTAGTAGATTGCTTGATACATTCCCCTTAAACATGGATTACCAGTCATTTTTAAAAGATTCTGCATTTAAAAAACACCCCAGTGCATTTACTTCCCCTTAAAGTTACATATATAAAAAACTGTACATGTACAGTAACCTCAACATATATGTAAGATTACATTTTACATCCAAAGTCATGGCTTCTTAATGTACATCTGTACAGCTTGCTGCTTCACTATAGCCATTCTGCTTCAAAAGCATTTAAGTTTGCCATTTTCTGAAAATACTTAAATTTTAAGAAAAGTTTTTTTAACCTGTGACTTGATCAACCAGAATTCGTGAGGTGATGATGCGCCCATATTGTGAAAATAACTGTTCTAGTTCTTTCTGGGTCATCGTTTTTGGAAGGCCGCTAACATACAAGTTAGCATCTCTGATTGATGCTGAACTTGGACGGGCATATGACACCTAGGGGATTTAAAATAAAGAATTAATACACTTTCCATGAATACATTTACCTCATACATTTAAATCAACAGATTATTTTTTGTCTTTACAATCCATAGCATTAATTTAAACAACCCTGCAATTCAGAATTTAGATGTTCTTTTAATAGCAACAAGGACTAGGAAAATGTGAGGGAAAACAAAAGGAAAGCAGGAGACAACTTGAACAAATGTAAGGATAAGGCCTGTCTAAGTGCAAGCACAAAACAGCTACTGTACAGTGGTAGATTAACGCACAACTTCCCACGCACAGCTTTGTAAATTTACCCCATGATCTGTGGGTGTATAGATGATTTACTGCATTCAACACATAAAAATCTTTGACTATACCTAGCATTCTGAGGTTCCAGTGTGTTTTGTTTTAAGCATATGAAACAGATCAGGTTAGTTGCAGAGAGATCTTTTATGCTATATCTCTTTGCATTTTCATTCTAAACTGGCAACATCTTCCCTTGCTGAATTATAATGTACTGGTGAAATCAGGCTAAACAAACATCTACTTTGGGAACCGTAAACAGCGTATCCCCCCCACATCTTCTTATCTGCCATTTTATTTCAAAAAGTCCCTTGCAATGTAAGCCTGAAACCAGACTGTGTAAAATTATTATGACCAAATAAGCAAAAATCCAGTTGATGCATTACATATGTATTGTGAAAAAATTTTTATATCAGATTTCTGTTAAGGGTTTAACTTTTTTCTACCAAAATGCAAACACAACCCAAATAGAATTTCAAATGGGTTTACATCTGCACCACGCTCATAAGCAAAACTTAACCGTTATTGTATTCAGAATTCTTTTTTTATTTTAAAAGAAAAACACACTCTTAAAAACAATCTACATCTTAGGCTAACAAAAGCACTCCCTGATAAAGGTGTTTCTTGCATGGCTAATATGAAATAAAGATTGTGAAGAGATTTATTTTACAGCACATTTGAAACACTGTTCGCTTTAACTTTCTGAACAATTTTAATTTAGTCTAATGCAATGTATTTCAATCTACACAGCTATAAATTCCTACTGTCTACACATACAGTATATGCAGGTAGGCAGGGGAGGGGAGGTCCAGTCACGAATATAATGCATTAAGCAAGCCTGTCTCCCTCTTCCCAACACAAATGATAGATGTCTTTATGTGCTCCACACCTAAAAATAGATGTTGACTCAACACAGAAAAGTACGTGAATGACTAATATTTGCTTCCACAGCCTTTTGCATGTAACAGGAGACAAACTCTCGACTGATTTTACATTGTAAAGTTTTTGGTGACTTTTAAAAAAAAACCAAACTCACGTGTTTGTACATAACTTTTGTTAAAACTCATGTTAAACAATAAGACTAAAGGGAAATGGATGAAAAGGAAGGAAAACGCTGGAAAAGAGTGTAGCTAAAACATTTACACCCAAGATAGCAGGCACAGACAATGATATACCAAGGCACTGGCACAAATATCCAGTCTAACAGTATTCAAATATCAAATGAATGTGTATCAAAGCAGTGAAGAACATTGTAGGTGGGATTTCAGTAAGTGCCCCCATGACTTCAGAGCTTGAGTCCCATGGACTTTCAATGGGTCAAGTGCTCCTAAGTCACTTACAGGCCTTGCAAACCCCCACCCTGGGTGTTTAGTGAGGCGCTGAGAGTACAGTCCATGTAGCTCAGCGCTCCTTCATGTAATTCCTACGTGATGCCTGGTGGTTTGGTGGAGAGGTCCTAGGGTTTCGTAGACTGGCTTTCATCTGTGGAGAACACAGTTAAAAACCTTGTCTTAGATCATACATGAGTTTGGTGGTTTCTTATTCTCAGTTTATGCATAATCACAAAACCGCCACACATTTTGGAGCAAGTTGTGGGATAACTGGAAGGCACCGCTTAAGGCCGATCCAGGATTAGAACAGCAGGGGTGTCACATGCTAACTCTGGAGCGCACTTACAGGGCAACATCTGTGAGATTTCACAGCACTTGTTCACACTACGCCAGCCTCCAGCTGGTATGATTAACCTCTGTTTTCAAGAGAAATAAACTAAGTCTTGGCGTAAAATCCTGGCTCCACTGAAGTCAATGAGAGTTTGCCACTGACTTCAATGGGGCCAGGATCTCACCCTGGATTTTCAGAAAGAATCTACCTCAAAACAATTTTCTATAAACATCCTATCTTAATAAGGGCACTGTCAAGGGCACCACTCTAAAGCTACCCTTTGGAAAAATCTATTTGCTCCTAAAAACGGAGAACTGCAAGACACACAAAATTCTTGGGCAAACTGCCAAATCCAGGTCCTGGGTTTCTTCACTTTAGCACATTCAGCAACCCAATGCCTTATTCTACCCTGAGCAGAAAAGGTATACGGATAGAGGAAAATATCACTTTTTGGGGCACTGAAAGACTGGGATTCTTGTAGATTTTAATACTTTGCTCTGTTCTTGTGAGCCATGCAGACAGGCAAAGTGGGTGGAGAGAGAGAGAGAGGGAACTTTGCACAATCTCTCTCTCTCTCTCTCTCTCTCTCTCTCACACAAACACATCCACCCACACCGCATGTAAACCACATCATTAACTGAGATCTAATTTTAGTTCCACCTGCCTTAAAACAGTCAGGCTGCAGAGGATTCTGGGCAATGAGCTGCCAAAGGTTAGTCAGCTATCCTCAATCTCCAAGACATAGGATTCTGAATGTGAGATGGACACAAGGCTAGTGAAGGCTATTTCTTCTCTTCAGTCTTTTCCCGACTTCCCTCCCAGGTCAATCAAGTACAAATCCATTCGTTAGACAGACCCATCCTCCTAAGTTATTGTTCAATTAGCAGTGGACACCCACGTTTTTATAAGGGGTTACAGGAAAAAATCCCAACACTTCACTGTGCTGTAAAGGGGTTAGAACAGTTATTATGGAGATGTGCCAAAACAGGCTCCCGTTTTGTTACTGAAAATTGCAGAACACTCAGAAAATGTGTCGCATGAATTCTTTATATTTACACTTATCTCCCATTAGGAACCTTAGTTTGCTTTTACCAGCATGAGGGATCTGAAACACAAAAGACTAGTTAAAAAAGAAAAAAAAATCCTTACTACTGCAACTTCCTATTAATGATTGTGAACAGGACAACTGCTAAGAGAAAGGGCGGTCCACGCACTTTAAAGCTTGGAAGTGGAGGGCTGTTCCACTCTATCAGATCATTTTCAAGCTGCTTAGGTCAAATAGCCAAGGGAGACAATGTGATATCGATGGATTTGTTTTATGGCTCACCAGTCTCCAATGTTAATTTGCATACATATACACAAAATAATTATGGAGAAAATATTTTTGCTAGACTACTGCCAAGCACACAAGAAATAAAATGCAACTTGTTCAAAGGACTGTCTCTTCATTAGACAACCTTCCGTTCTTAAGAGACTGCCTCAAATCCTCTCTAAGGATTATGGGACAATTGCTGGTTCCATCCACTTTGTGCTGCTCAGTGCTTTGTGACTCTGTGTTTGTCAAATGACACCATTGTACTCGGTGCTGGATCAATATACTTCTCTACTCAAGCCACTCAAGAATGGAGTAATTTGCTGCAGTCTCTCTTTGCCAAGTGTGCAGTACAAACAACATGCCTCAGAATTACGTGTTCCAGAATTTCATGTCCTCCATGGATGAAATTACGTAATATTTTCAGTCCACTGGCACAGAAAAATCTTCATGTTCAACAGGAAGAATAATTCCTCCTATTTCCTCATAGCCCTCAAGACCCTTAAGAATAAACTGATACAGTCTAGTCTTCCTATTACACAGACCCTAACAAAAGCAGTAAAGGTGGTATGAACTTGTCCCATTCCTCTCAACAAGGCCAGAACTCTGACGCTTAAGAGCAACAATTTAAATGCTGACAACCATTTCACTGCTGATATACTCAGCTAATGTGTCTATCCAGTTATTGGACATAAAGTCCACCATATTCTGATTATTTGTTCATCTGAAAGGCTGTTCTCCAGAAATAAGACTAGACAGTTTAAATTAACAAAATTACAGAATAGCCTCAGACGTCTTTTCCCCATTTGGTCTTTTAGAGGAACTTGTTCCTCTTGCACTGCAATGATGTTCCTTGTCATAACACAGTGGTTTGGAGTACACCGGCTCATCTCTATCTGGCTGTAAAAGCTGCTTTAAGTGACATAAGGTGCTCACTTCTTGTCAAGAAATTAGTGCACTGCCTCTTGCACTGTTCCAAGTCACTGCTAGCTTGGAGCTCATGAGACTAACCTCTGAATGTCACATGTACAAATGCCCTAAGACCACAGGAACAGCTCTTATAGCGCTGATTGTTCAAATACCTGAGACATAGCTATAATCTTTATAAGTTAAGGTGCAAGCAATGTTTACTGTGTTACCGGCTTCTATGACTCTCAGTGCAGCCCTGGGATTTTGTAGACTGTCTGTGAAATGTGGTCTAGTGACAAAGACAGTTCACTCTATAATGACCTTATTAACAATTCTGAAAGATTCTACTTGTCCCTCAGACGGATACCTAGGGAGGAAGGATGGTCTTCTGTTCAAATCATTAGACTGGGATTCCAAAAATCTGGGTTCAATTCTTGGCTCTGCCACAGATTTTCTGTGTGCCCTTGGGCAAGTCACTTAACCTTTTTTGTCCCCCTGCTCTCCATCTGTTAAAACGGGGACAATACTTCTCCTTGACCAACCACCGTCTTATGTATTAGATTGTAAGCACTCTGATCGCAATTGTCCTTTATTAGGCATATGTCCAGCACAACAGGGTCCGATTTGGCTGAGGCCTCAACCTGCTACTGGAATACTACACCATGCCCACTCTCCCAAAAAATCCCGCTAGTAGACCCCACTGGAATAAAAAAAATAAATGAACACTTGGTACTCAGTCCATGTATTTTGTTTGTAGATCTCAAAGTGCTTTAAAAAGGTAAAAAGAAAAGGAGTACTTGGGGCACCTTAGAGACTAACAAATCTATTTGAGCATAAGCTTTCGTGAGCTACAACACACTTTATCATATTCATTACTATCCACTTTCCCTTATTTCCATTTGTTACAATATTTTTTTATAGCTGCCTTCACTTCCCCTCTAAATCACACTTTTTTTTAAACCATTATGGCCTCCTTGTTGATCATGGGATTTTGGGCATCTCCTAAGGTGTTCTTAAATGATTGCCAATTATCATTCAATATAATTTCTTCATCCCAGCTGATTTGGCTCATAATTGTTTTCCACTTTGTGAAATTGGCCCTAAAGCACCAACTATAAATATTGTTCTGGACTTTATTCTGGTTGAATATTATAAATGTGATGGAGTCAGGATCACTTGAACCTAAGCTACCATTAGTTTTAATTCTGTGATAAGTTTCTCTTTATCTACCTTTAAAGAATTTCCCCATGTTGGCTGCAACACTTTTTAAGTTAGGAAATTGTCATATATAATGTTTAGAAATTCCAAGGAACAGAATCCTTGCCTCCACATTTCCAGTTGCATGCTCTAACTCTTGCAAAAATCCAGATTTGTGAAAATACCCTCCAGAAAAAAAACCCTTACTGATTTGGCCAAATTCCTTGCATGTTTGTGTCATTCCTGTCCAAGAGCCACAGCATCATCATCCCATAAGACTACTCTTTTTTCCTTGGGGTCTGAGTTGTTTTACACTTGGCATTTCAATGCAGCTTTATTGAGATTAATTATGATTATAGATAAGAAAGAAGGGTCTGTCCCATCACTTCAGGGAGGCTATCCATAGATAATGACCAGGCAGCACTCTGGGAAACATCAAGAGCAGTGCTAAGAGAAATAATTGCTCATGATGCGTCGAATGGAAAGGACTCCTTGGCAAAAGTGAAGCAGTTAGGAAGTAAGAGATCTCAATTAGAGCAGATGCACAAAACTGAGAGATAAAGACTCTCTGGTGCATGTTGAAAGCAGCGAAGCCAAATTAGAATCTTCACGAACGTAAGCACTGAAAAGGTCCCTTTCGTTATAGCGACAGTGCTACTATGGGCAGAAAGAAGGGTGAAAGAGAATGTTAATGAGCATCACGAAGTCCAGAAGGTTAGACAGACAGAGCCTCCTCTCAAAGACCAAAAAACCAGTAAGTAAGTTAGTAAGTTTTCTGAGATCTGCAGTACCTTTAAAGCTTTTTGTCTGAGATTTTATCACCATGGTTTTACAATCATAGCAGAAAGTCTCTCTTTTATGACTAATACTCATCTGCTACACAATGGAAAAAAATACATTTAATTTTAAAAGGAACAGGTGGGGAACAGCTATCCGCCAAGTCTGCAGCCTGTAATCTGAATTTTCATAAAGAGAAAGCAACAAACGCCCATTCATTCCCTTATCCCTCCCAATACTTATAAAGCTTTTCTGGGGTTGGGGAGGAAGAAGTAGGGTGTCTGAGTGCAGCTAAATGTACTCAACAGATTGGTTAAATGCACCTTAGGTGCTGTCACCCTATTTCAGAATGAAACGCCATCATTATAAGAGAGCGTCAATTGGTATGTTCAACCACCACTTTCCAAGGGAGCACCCTGCTGCAATTATCTATGCTTTTGTCACCTGGAGGTTAGATTACCGCCATGTGCTCTACATGGGGATTATATATTGAGACCATGTGGAAACTGGAGCTAGTGCAAAATGGAAGCACCCACTTATTTAGCAAAGCATCATGCAGAAGGCACACATCGTCAGCACACTGTAATTAGCATCACCAGGCTGCCAATACATTTCTGGCTGGAATTCACTATGTTGGTTTTAACCCATCAAGCTCTAAATGGTTTGGGACCTGGTAACATGAGGGACCTCCTTTCTCTTTGTAACATACTGCTGCAGCTATGACCAGAAGCCCACCCTCAATCTGAAGGGGATTGGGTGCTGCTGGCAGAGCATTTGTGGCTTTGTAAATCCTTGGTCTGCCTGAGTCATCATTTGTTAACCTTTTGGGCATGCTTCATAGCCAACTTTTTCTCTTCAGCATGACTGGGTGTGAAGGGGATTGGGGACTGCTATTATTAGCTTGCCTTGCAGTAAGGTACAGGCAGGTCTGAGTGTGCAAGTGATTTTAAAATCTGGCATGGTGAAAAAAACTAACACAAATACATTAACATTTTAAAGTAATGCTGCCACATTCGCTGAAGAGAAACACAACAGTAAAGTAGCTAATCAATCTTTCTGGTCTTTGCCAATGTTTTATTCAATGTGTTTTAAGTTAACATCATCGTCATCAACACCCCCAGTCCCGGGGACCTACACAAAACAGAGTTTAGCAACAGTAAACATTTCTAACACTAGAAAGTATTAAATATCAGCACATGTATACTGCACTATTAACTTCATTTTCAAAAAGCTTGAAACTGTAGTAACTTGAGATGCACAAAAAGCCTTTGACCACACTGAATGGTTTTGGGTGTTGAATCTGTCTCTAAGCACAGACGTTTAAAACTGGATTATACTGGCAGAAATCAGGAATTTAGGCCAGGCTGGTTCTTTATGCTAGCTCAAATTTTGCCTATTTGTCAGGACCTCCCCCTGTACCTCTTCTATTTGATCTCATGAGACAGCACGCTGCTTACTTCTGCCAGGGAGGGAGGAAATCTATTTCTCTCAAGGTAGGGCAAGGGAAAGTGAATAGGACTGTGCGTTCTGTAGACAATACTTTTCTTTTGATTTCAAACCTCCCTTCAACGTTCTGTATCCCCTCCTTGTTCTAACGCCCTTAAACATAACGCTCAGATCTTCTGAATCATTTGAGAACATTATGAAACACTTCCTCCACATCCTCTTAAATGTTATGCATTTTATTCAGTGCTCAGGAGTTTAAGCAATCTGTAGGTTATGCAGAGTACATCTTGCTTCCTTTCTGATATTTCATTCAACTTCTAGCCAATCTTCAACATTAGCAGTGACCTTTACAAGTAGGCTTCCATTGCACTTTCTTGGATGGACAAAATTAATCTTTTTAAAATGGATACCATCTCCAACAGATGGATTTGTTTCAAACATGAGACGTATCTTCATTCACCCAAAAGTGTTTTGTGGAACTACATTGAAGTTTTCACTGCAACTATATATAGTGTCCCCTCCCTCACAAAATGATGACAATAATATAAAAGAGCTTTGTTGAAATATGCAATATGATTAGCTGAATAGGATTACCGCTCATATAATCATCTACACCTAAATACATGAATATACATGCACATCCATTATCTGGACTCTTCCCCTGGAACAGATATTCTGCTAAACAATCTCCTCTCAACTTTGTTTATAAAGGACATTGAACAAAACCTTTAAATATGAATATTTTAGCTCTTATTGATAAAAGGGATTACTTATAATACCACCAAAAGATTAAAGACAAAAATCTAAATCTTCAATTAATATATTCTGTACATTTGACAGCAGATTGTGCATAGTCAGTTTTGTTGATTCCCCTGCAGAGTCAAAAATTTCTCTTGTTTACATGGGTCTCTCATAAGTATCAGGTAAGAGAAGAACATTAAAAAAAACCAGCCAAAAAATTCAACTGTAAATCCATAAACATGAGAAGCCTGGGATATAAGGACAGGTGTAGTACCTGAACTAATTTTAATTCTTTTTTTAAAGGACTAAATTTCAATTTGTTAGTACTTCATTAAACACAAGATTTAAAGCCAAAAATTTAAAAAACAAATTAAAAGAAAAACAACCCCCTTCCAGAGCCTGAGGTCCACCTGGAATTCTGTGCAGATGGCTGGATCTGTACCTTTTCTTGTGTGTACAATGTTTTTGCACATGGACTTCTACCTTTGCTTTTAAAAATGACCCTGTTCATGGTCAGATTGTTTCCCAGCCTTACACAGCTATGCAGGGGCAAGAGGATGAGTGAAAACACTATTCAGCCACATACTCCTAGATAGCCTCCCCAGACCTTGGTTTTGGGTGTAGGAGCACAGGAGGCTGTACAAGGACAAAATCTGTGCTTGGTAAAGAGGAAGAGATAATAAAGGAAGCGTCTTCCCTGGGGAGGTGCCCAGCTACATTCTATACCTTACATTGCCACTGACCCAAGGCTCAATCTGGCCCTAAATAGGTCAGATTACATGATAATGACCCTCTCTTGGCCTTAAAAAAATACAATCAAATCTATGACATAATCTGCAAAAGTAATCAGTACTTTTGTTTTAAATTTTATGCTACTATTTAATTAAATCAAATTAATTTTCCAGTCTGCAAAGGAACTGTGTATTAAAAAAGGAATTTTTAAGTACCGATTGCATTATTAAAGATCTGCAAATGGCACCGAGAGCATTAGTTAGGTGCGTTTATATTTTTGTGCATTAATCCAATATATAAATAAAAAGAATAAATATAATAAAAACAAACAAAAGTGATCCTGTTGTAAGCGGTGGCACAATGTGAAATGGGGAGTGGGGTGGAAGGGACAGTGGAACAAAGTAAAGTCGTCTAAAACTTTATTGAATATGATTTGCTACGGCTTTGCAAGAGTATTTGGATTCCAAGATGGAATTCAGAGGTAGTTTCCTCCAATATAGTTAACTGGCATGGGAGTTGGAGAGGATACTAAAAATATATTCTTCATACCTCAACAACTTCAACTTTGTGAAGCCTCCAAACTGTTCTACACTTGGAATAAAGGGCCTATTTAAGAGAATTAATAAATACAGTAATAGGATAGGTTTACCGTGGACTTAAAAGGGTTTGTGGGGATGGGGCGGGAAGTTTAATAAAAGGCCATTTTGCTATTTCAAACACTCTTTGGGTGCATTTTATTTGCAACAGATGCAATTTCAAGCTGTATTCAAACTGCCCAAAAAGTATGCATCCCTTATTGTGTGTTATTGCTTGTATGATATTGTTACAGTCAACAAAGCGTGGACATTAAAAAATAAGGCTCCTTTAGATTAATTCGGGCGACTTTGTTAATACCTATTTAAAATGTGTATTTTGAAGACTGTACATGTTCTACTAACCCTTGTAAAATGTATACAACTCCTATGCATATAAAACTGACTTGTTTCATTGTTTGGTATTAAATTTTAACTGCTTTCAAAATTCCAACAGAATTTCACTTGTGAAATCGAAGTAATTAATAACTTATTTATAAGCAAAAAAGAAACCAAAAACCAGTAAACTGTTTCCATACAATTTTAATATGTATTTTAAAAAACTTATATTAAAGAAACACTATTCCAGAAATGTGTAGTGTACCAAGCTCCTCCTAAAACAAACTTTTACTGCAGAAGTTGTAACTCCTTAGAAGGACACATGAATAAAATAATTGTGAATTTAAACTATTTAAGAAAAGTTAGAAAAGCATAACAAATTAAGTAGTTTCATGAAACATGGAAAAATTAAAAACATTTTTTTGCAGTTGACATTCCCCAACAGCACAGGAAACTCAAATACAACAGCACAGTTCTTCCTCAGGAGAACCAGAAAGTGAAAGCGATTAAAAATAGAAATTTAATTAAAAAAAGAGTTTAGTCAGCTGGGACAAAGTGTCTAATATGCAAGTAGTAAATGCACAGCATTAAAAGTAGGAAGTAAACTAGATGTTGATTTAGTTGGGGATTGGTCCTGCTTTGAGCAGCGGGTTAGACTATATGACCTCCTGAGGTCCCTTCCAACCCTGATATTCTATGATTATTTGAGTTTTAAATCTAAGGCATTTAGAAAACTGGTAAGAACATGTTTTTTTAAAAATTATGATATTTATCTTGTCAGTGTCCCTTTAAGATAAATGTAGAGAGCAACCTGCAGCTCAACTTTATAAGTGGAATGAATAAATTGCTGAATCTCAGCATTAAATTTCAATCTGCTGCAGTTGATAAGAATAGTTTTATTGTTTTACTTTACAAATTTGGATAAATTAAATAAATACAAACCTTACTGTTGTAAGGATTTTGGTACATGGTACAAATACATGCATGTGTGACGGTCTTGCTCCTGCAAGATGAATTTTGGAAAGAATATTTTATATATAATCTCAATAATTAGTCTCTTGTTCTCTTAAGGCTCAACATTTTTGCTTGTGATTGATTAACTGAGCAGATCCAGAGGCTACATGTCTGAAATCAGAGATACACTAAAAAATTCTACAGTGCAAAAATTTGCTCGGACCACTGAGGAAACCAGGGAGAAACTAATGGCATGTTTGCATAACAAACTGGGTGGCTTCTACTTGATCTCTAGTCCCTTTGGGGGAACGTGAATCAAACAAAGAACAGTGAAACTGGAAGAATAACCCTTGAAAGAGAGTACTGTGGTTTTTGAAAATGGCACTTAACTGGGAAGAAGTGTATCTTGATTAGAGGATGCCTTTTATGAACTGAATGTTTGATAATCACATGCCAAATTAATTGTAATTAACACAACATGTGTTGTGGTCATTTATGAATGATACAACTGTATATTACACCTTTGTTCTATGGATTTTTATGGGTTATGTTCTCTCAATGGCTGTTTTATCCTAACTTCAAATCCCATTACAACGCTTTAGAAAGCTCGACAAGGGTTTCCCCGCCCCCAATAAATAAAAATAGTAGCAGTTTGAAAGAAAAAAAGATTCCATCTGCCATACATCCTTTGTTTTAAGGAACAGCTAGTTAGCTGTGCCCTTTACATTAAAATACTAATGAGATTTCCAAAAACTGTCTTAACTACTTACTGCTCTTCCTAAATTTAGCAAAAGGCTCTTTGTATTCTCTTACCTTTATGGTTTTGGTCTGGAGTCTGAGTCCATTTAAAGTGTTAATGGCTTTCTCTGCATCCTTTGGATCAATATAGTTAACAAATCCATACCCTAAACTCTGCCCTGTTGAAACATAAGAAACAAAACAAAACAAAAAAGGACTCAGTATCTTTTCAGCACATGAATGACTTCCAAATGTGGAATCAAAATTCTCTTCTCCTGTTTGTTTTCACCACACTTCCACCTAGACTCTCTACATACAGCAGGGTGTCAGTTTTTCACCATTCCACTCTGTGGAAACTAACAGAAAATTTTTAAATAGCCACTCCAATGTACATACCTAAAAGGGAGAAGAAGAAAAAAAAAGCCAAAAAAATGCTTTTCTACAAGTTATCTGAAAAGCATGTAACGTGTTGATATCAATGGAATTAGATAAACACAATTAATAGCTTTGTGTTGAGTTTGTAACAAACTAGAGGATCAGCTGTTCCAGCAACATGGTTCCCATTTAAAATGAAATAAAAATAAATGCTCCTCATGCCATTGTTTATAGAGTCTGTCTGGTTTTCATAATGTGAAAGTTCAGAAGCCTCATATTTTACCAGATCCCTCCAAAACACATTGATCAGTTGGTTGTAAAATCAACTTAAACTTTCTATATTGTGTTATTGACTTGTGACTGGCAATGCAGAACTGAAAAGAAAGGACAGACTATCACGTGCCAGGATAAGCTCTTACATTATGTTTTCTTTAGTATGTTGGTGATGCCGGCAAAGACAATACGGTACAACTGCTGCTGCATCCGGATGGCAGGAGCACATTTTAGCAGCCAAATCATTTCAACAGCTTCTGTTTTACTGGTAATGTCTGTGTTTATGTTTGTAGTAGGAGGAGGAGACCTGGTTTAACAACTCGGTTTAGTAACATGGAGCTAGTGATGTACTATTATTAATGCTATACATATACACATACAGCAAGGACAAGTAAGTGTCTGCAATGGAGTAGGATAACATAACCAAAAGCTACACCAGAAAATATTAGACCTTTCTCCCAATGATTTTACAATATGAATGTTGTTAACAGAACACGAAAGACAACAGCAACACACAAGCAGATTTTGCACTCAGGCTTCCAAATTCCTCGGTCTTATGTGCCATATTTAAATTATTTTGGATATTTGGAAAATGCAATGATTTGTTGTAATTTTTTTTTAAAACCACAGACACTTACTGGGCATGTACAGATAACAAGGGTTAAAAAAAAATTCTCAGGAGGCAGGCATTTTCTTGAATCTTACCCACTGTTACATACTTTAATGAATTTGGAAAATGCTAGGTCCAAATCCTACCTGCACATGGGGTCCAATGTGCAGAGGAATCATCCTGATTCTGCTCAAGAGGGGTAAGAGGAAGAAAGGTTGTGAAAAGCCCACACAGGGAGAGATAACAGACTGTGAAAACTGTACCCCACAAAAGCTTATGCCCAAATAAATTTGTTAGCCTCTAAGGTGCCACAAGAACTTCTTGTTATTTTTGCTGATACAGACTAACACGGCTACCACTCTAAAACCTGTACTCCACAGGGGCTCTCACTGCAATAATGCAGAAGTAGCTACCCAGCTCCTTCTCACACACCTGCATGGGGGAAGCAGAGGTCACAAAGCATCCTGCACATGAGGAGCTATGCCCTAGTCTGGTGGAGGGATTCCATCTCTGCTACATAAAACCTTGTTACTTTGTCTTTGTGCAGAGAGAAAGCGCATTTGGCCTACTGAATTTGGTGAGGAAAAAAAAACCAACCCAAGAAATGTTGTGTTGCATAATCCGTATATAATAAGAGTTCCTCGGTCTTCTAAAAATCAGATCAAGGTGCTCAATTTTTAAGGCTTAAACACATATTGCAGCACACCTTTAAAAACCCACAGAAATGCTTTATTTCACAGCTACGATGACCACATACAGTGTTACAGACAGGAAATTGCTATTTTAAATTACATACATCAAGGGAGCGCTTCCATTCACTAGGTCTAGAAGTACAAGCACAAAACACACCCATTCTTCCTGAATGGCTAAATTCATCTCAACAAATATATCCCAACCCCAGTTAGCCTGCATTAACCAAAAGTTAAACTGAGCAAAGAACCAGAAGCATAAATAGCATAACAAATACTTTTGATGTCACCTCTCCCCACTGTTTTGTGTCTACCTAAGGCAGCAGTTCTCCAACTGTGGGTCAGGATCCCAAAGTGAGTCAGGACCCAATTTTAATGGGGTCAGCAGGGCCAGCATTAGACTTGCTAGGACTCAGGGCTGAAGCAGAAGCCCAAGCTCTCCCACTGCCCGCCCGGGGCGGTGGGCCTCGGTCTGCTCTCCCACACCCAGGGTGGTGGGGCTCAGGCTTTGGCCCACGCAGGTAGTAACTTTGTTGTCAGAAGAGGGTTGTGGTACAATGAAGTTTGAGAACCCCTGACCTAAGGTATTTATATGTACCCCATTGCAGCTGTAGGTGGGCCCCTCCCAATCTTTAATATGTTTGCCCTCAATACCTCTGGCAAGTGGGGAATGCACTGTGGGGCAGGGACAGTCTTTGCGTTGTGTGTTTGTACAGTGCCTAGCACCATAGGGTCCTGTTCCAGGACTGGGGCTCGTAAGTGCTATCACAATACAAATAAATACAACAACAACAATAAATATCTAGCTCTTATACAGCACCTTTCATTGGTAGAGCTCAATAAAATAATTAGTATTTCACACATGGGGAACTGTCTGATGCAGAGAGAGAATAAGGTCCAGATTTTCAAAGGTATTAAGGTGTTGCTCTGCTCAGCACTGTGAGGCCTAACTGACTTGGATGGCTAAGTTCCATTCTCACAAGAGACAAGCTTTTAGATCCAGATCCTAAAAGGTATTTAGGCACCTAAGTCGAATTGAAGTCAATGGGATTTAGGCTCCTAGGTGCCTAAGTCACCTTTCAAAATGGGACTTAGCTGTCTAAGTCACTTAAGCGTTGCAACATATAACACAGCTATCTATCTTGATATCTATGGATACGTTTAAGAATCTGGCCCTGAATGACTTGCCCAGAGTCACACAGGGCATAAGAACAGCCACACCAGGTCAGACCAAAGGTCCATCTGGCCCAGAATCCTGTCTTCTGACAGTGGCTAAAGCCAGGTGCTTCAGAGGGAATGAATAGAACAGGTCATCATCAAGTGGTCCATCCCATTGCCCATTCCCAGCTTCTGGCAAACAGAGGCTAGGGACACTTCAGACCATGGTTTTGCATCCATGCCCATCCTGGCTAATAGCCATTGACGGACCTATCCTCCGTGAACTTACCTCGTTCTTTTTTGAACCCTCTTATTGTCTTGGCCTTCACAACATCCACAAAGAGTTCCACAGATTAACTGTGCATGGTGTGAAAAAACCATGTCCTTTTGTTTGTTTTAAACCTGCTGCCTATTAATTTCATTTGGTGACCCCTAGGTCTTGTGTTATGAGAAGGAGTAAATAACACTTCCTTATTTACTTTCTCCACACCAGTCATGATTTCATAGATCTCTATCATATCCCCCCTTAGTCATCTCTTTCCCAAGCTGAAAAGTCCCAGTCTTATTAATCTCTCCTCATACGGAAGCTGTTCCAGACCCCTAATCATTTTTGTTGCCTTCTTCTGTATCTTTTCCAATTCCAATATATCTTTTTAGAGTTAGGGCAACCAGCTCTGCATGCAGTATTCAAGATGTGGGCGTACCATTGATTTACATAGAGGCAATGTGATATTTTCTGCCTTATTATCTATCCCTTTCCTAATGATTCCCTAATGATTCCAGACCTGAAGAAGAGCTCTGTGTGGCTCAAAAGCTCGTCTCTCTCACCAACAGAAGTTGGACCAATAAAAAAATATTACCTCATTTCTCAGAGACATTTACATAGATACCTTTTTAAGGAAGAGAATATAGATAAAAGGAACCTAAAAGGAACCTAAAAGGAACTTTGGGGAGGGCAGAGAGTGACATAAGACAGCTGATACAAGAGGAGAACAACACTGACCTGGAAACAAAGCTTCTTATGTCCCCCCATTCCTTTCTCTGGAGTTCCTTAGTTACATCATTAAGGTTACTTTGCACTGGCCATCTGCCATCCTCCACACAAAAAGGTATCTACATGGATGTTTCCTTTACAGTGGAAGGAGGCAATGCACAAGAGCAAAATTACTCCTTTGCATGTTTGCATAATCAGGTTCAAAGAACAAAATTCCTCAAAAGAAATGATTGATAATGCATGTATAAAAGCTAATCATAAACTTCTATTCCTAAGCTACTGATGGTGTTTTTTATCACATGTATGCTAATTCCTACATTAGCGGTATTATATTGTATAAAATTTCTTATGGAAAGAAAAATCTAAGTTGACCTATTCAACATTCTAAACACTTAATTTCAGGGAGTCCAAAAAAGGAAAAATACTGCTTTACTATGAAATGAACCATTAACACTCAACCCACCACAATCTTGATGCAGTTGTTTCAATTACCAAATTTTTGTTGCTGCATTCTGCTATATGATTTAGCAGTCTATACTTTATATCAATGATGCTGAAGGGAAAAAAAATTCTACCTCAGTCAACAGAATGCAGGCCAATAGAGTCAAAAGGAAAAATCGACAGAAAAATAATTTTGTGAAAACCTATGCTTGGTCATATGAGATTTCTAGCAGACACTGTAAACTTTTAGTATACTAAACATTCACAGCTAAGAACCAGAAAAATGGAACAAATCATGCTAAATATAAATTCTTTTCAAACTACTCTCAATAGCAATAAATCTCATGACAATAAAAATAGATTCTAGATTCATGTGCACTGCAAATGGATACTGGAGGAGGGGAAGAGGATTTGTTCTAAACCATGGCCAAGAAATATGAGCTTTCATTTAATCTGATCCTATCTTTTTATTGCATGTTCTGAAAAAGGAAACCAATTCTTAGGCCCTGATCCGGCAACAGATAGCATGCAGTTGGGCATCTCAGTGGGGTTCCGCACAGGCAGTCCATTCACACATGACACATACAGCATCAGCTTAAATTGTGAGTCTTGTTTTCTGTACTTTGGAATCCACCAATTCGTTAGACATCACAATTAGGTGGGGCTAGCATGTTATATTTCTAGATCTTCGTACTACTACTATTCCTGCTTGTTGTTCTCTCTCCCCGCCCCCACATTCCCTTCCAGTTTCTAGTGCAGCCATTCCCAAAGCAAAACAAAAAGGACAACGTCCTCTGAGCCAAGCTGGGCCTCTTCAGATTGGCATCCCGCATGCTGGATGCTCTTTTGAAACCCACATGTGAAGAAATCAGACTTTCTTTGGTCTTCAACGTGTGAGTAGCATTAAGCCAAAAATGTATGCCCCACCCTTTTTTTTTTTTAAATAAAGGGAATTTCATCACATTCACAAAGAGTGCTAGGTTGTCTGCACTGGACACTGGAACCCTTTAGTTATTCACAAGACCAGGTATAGTATGGATACTAGTAATGCCCGGTTCCCTACACCACATCTTCCCTGTACCTCACCCCATCTAGAGGTGAGACACTAACTGAAATCTGTGGCTGCTCTCCCGAAATCGTCAATGTGAAAGCCAACTGGTGTCCATTACTTCGGCGCTATTCTTGCAATGCAGTATCTCCCCTTCAGTAACTGGACCAAGACTACTAACCCGTTTTACATCAGCCACCAAACAGTCATCAGATGGTAACCACATTCAGGCACATGTCACCTGGGGGATTTAAAGAGACCCCCTACAGATGAAATGCTGTGCATCACACATTGCTCGGTTTCTTAAATCCAATCACTGCCCCCTGCCTCTGTACTTAATCCTGTGATATTTAGTGAAGGATTTGTTGCCAAACTTAAGTTCAACTTGCTTCCCTATTAGGCCAGCTGAGATGATGCCAATTATACCAGCTTCCATTGGCCCCTGTTACATTTTCAAACAAACATTTTCGTGCTTTCTCCCAAGCTACCCCTTATGCTTTGGAGGAACTCCCCATAAACATCTACAAAGCTACCTCATTATCCTCCTTCAAATTCTCCTATGCCAGGATACCTACAAAAAACGTGATAACGGTTAAGCTTCTGGTATTCTGACAAAACTGTGTCATGCTGACCAATGTTGTCTCACTGTACTACCCTGTCTGTGTCCATTTGTTGTCTTTTGCCTTATCTTTAGATTGTAAGCTCTTTGGGGTAGGGACCCATCTTTTTGTTGGGTTTGTACAGCACCCAGCACAATGGGGTTCAGATCCATGGTTAAGGCCCTTTGGTATTATAGCAATATAATTAGACAATCTGAACAAGAGCACTGGATCTTTCCATACACAGGTGCAAATCATTAATATAGTCCACAGCAGTATCTTTCAAACTCAGGTCTGGTCTCCAAGTGGAAGCAGCAAACTCACCCAGGAAATGCAGAGGCAAGTTTAGGAAAAAGAAAATAAAAAAAAAGAATTCCTCTCCTCCATACCATTTTTGATTAATAGTTTTCACTTACAAATCAGCAGAGGCAGAACATTTTTTGCATTGTCTACAGACTGTTCTGCTTTTTACCACATCCTAACGAAAGCCAGCAAGCAAACAAGAAAAATCATCAAATAGCCCTCTCAACATGTTTAAAAGTAGCTTGCAAAATGCCATATTTTTTTCTCTTAACAAAAATTAAGAGCAGCAAGGGCACTATCTCCCTTTAAAACACCAGCAATACAAGAGACCTAATTATATTTAGCGTTCCATCCTTCTGGATATCCAGTGCTTGAGAAACCCAACATATTTCTAGAGGATTTTAAACACATTCCTGTTTTTTCTAATTATTATTCTTTTTAAAAGATCAGCTTACTTTAGGGGGATGTGGAAAGAAGAGGGAGGCACAGGGAAAAATTAGGAATGGCAAAGAATGATCTTATCTCATTAGAAAACACTGTATTTTGGGGGAAATGACGCAGGATTCACAGAAGGTTACATGGATACTACAGGTTTCAGAGTAGCAGCCGTGTTAGTCTGTATTCGCAAAAAGAAAAGGAGTACTAGTGGCACTTAGAGACTAACCAATTTATCTGAGCATAAGCTTTTGTGAGCTAGATGCATCCGATGAAGTGAGCTGTAGCTCACAAAAGCTTATGCTCAAATAAATTGGTTAGTCTCTAGGGTGCCACTAGTACTCCTTTTCTTTTTATGGATACTACAGAGATGGACACATTCAAAATCCACAGACACAGATGTGCTGACAAGTTCTTCATCATTTCAGTTGCCAGGAGAGTTCCCCAAAAGGGAAACTGACTGCAATCACATAAAAAAGGGAGGGAAGCCATGGAGAGGAGATTCAGACCAAGGGAAGAGAAGAACTAAGCATAAGTCTTAATTTAGGCAACCACAAAGAAGAAGCAAATATGAAGAGTAGAGGCCCTCCAAATGTAAGTTTTATGAATGAAACTTCTTTAAGTTTCAACTAGTCAATAGTGGGGCTTTTAACAAGCTCTGGCCTAGGCCTCATCCCAGATTTTTCACAAGGAAATCCTGGATACCAAAATTTTTCACTCTACAGTCTCATACACCGCCCCCCCCCCCCCCCCCCAAAAAAAAGAGGCCGGGGGGGGGACGGACACGACCATCTACCCTGAGGAAGATGACAGTGAGTTCTGCAAGGTTCTTGTCCTAAAGGTCAGTTAAGTAGCATTCAGTGCTCCAAACTGTCAAAGACAAACCAGGAAAAATATCTAGCACCAGAAAAAAGCCTTGCAAGTTTACCTTCAAGTAGGATCAGCAGAAAAAACTACATTTATTTAAGCCAGCTGGGCAGAATGAGAATGCCTTTCATCCTGTTTTGCTTCAGCTCTAAGAGGAGCTTTGAGAAAGGAAGTAGGGTTCTACAAAAAGTCAAACAAATACGCACATCGCTGTTGAGTCTCATGAGCAACAGGTCCAGAAAAGTCAGCCTTTACTTTGGTATCAGCTGATCATCTCAGTAGGCATTTCATAGGGTGCAGGATCTTATATTAAGCCATCCCTCACCAAACTTTCATATAAGTATTTACTTATGGTTTATTGGTCAGATGGCTTCCATGAGTGGTTATACCTACAGAAAGAGGAGGAAGCCTACTGACTCTTTGATAATCTTAAGTGTCCCCTTCCTACCAGACACTGTCTACAAAGAGCTGTCCATATTCTTTTTCAGATTAATCTTTGGAGGTGAGAACACTTCCTGTTTAGTCCACTTGTCCTCTGTATTCTTGCTCCTAAAATGTGCCCATTTTCACAGTAACTTGTTACACCATCTGTCTTTACATCCCTTTCACAGAAGGGCAGAAGAAGCTGCTGTAATCCAAAGAATCTGTACTGAAAGAAGAGTATGGAAACACAATGCTATCAAGATCAGAAAATTAAGATAAGCCCCTCACTGCCATAAGCCAATATAATCGGACTGTGAAGGTCACTACTTATCTTGTACCAGATGTAGCTTTCTAACACAGTGTCTAATTACCCTACAGGCTATTTAAAATAGACGTGAACTGCTTCAGAGTAAACAGAAGTTTGTTTAGGGAAGCTGCTGCTTGTCCAAGAATGGAGAGACAGCCCGTCTGTACTACAGTCCAGCTGTCACATCTGCTAAAATTTAGCAAGCATTTTCAGGGTTATTCTCAGACCAAAAGGGGGAGAGAGAAAAACTGTGAATAGTTTGTTTCTTTGTCAGGGACGCAAACGTATTTTTGATGGGCACAGAATGGTACCTCCTGAAAGAATACAGGCCACAGGAAATAGTCCAGTACTACTGATGCAATAAATATGCTCCATTTTGAAAGTGACTTGTAAGTGTTCACATATCTCAGATGTTACAGAAGGCAGGTTGGGCCCAAGCAGAGTAAATCCCAATGAACCTTCTCTGAAATAGAGAACCCTTATAGTTTATAGAGACAGAGTGCCAGAGCCACCAAGCTAAAGTATTTTAGACCCTCTTAATATGCAGGCTCTTACAAGATGCAGTGTGCTCTAAACCAGAGGAATAGCAAGTTGTTGCTAGCTAAGCTGCAAGGACCCTTCCTGTGTCCAAGAAATGCTGAACCCTCTCTCCTGCAGATTGCAGTACAGCTACAATTCAAGAGCACTGCTTATTGCTGGTTAAAATGTAGATGCTAGTAACAAAAGTCGTAAACTAGAAAGGGGGGTCTTATAGGTCAGGGATACCTGGGATTTTCAGGTAAAACAAGCATGCTGCTCCCCACTCTCCCCTCCCACAAAAGCCACTAATTGTCTGGGAACATCAAAACTAAACTTAAAGGGGAAGCTCACGGTTTAAGACCACGTCTAGCTGGGAGCTTCAGTAAGGCACCAGTGTTTAAAACACAAACACGCTGACATAAAATACTGCTCAGAAGGGATGGTATCCCTCAGAAAATTCTCCCCTAGAGGCGCTGAAGCCCTGCAATTAGAATGGCAAAGGTTGCACTCTCCCATAAGAAATCTCACAGGAAGTGAATTTCTAGCACTATCTAAACTCTAGTAATGCCAGAGGAAATCTGATAAAAGCTCATCTGTGCAGGAGAAAGAGCTGGGTGGGGAGACTAGTCCAAAATTGTGAAACGAACTATCATAGGAACTAAGGACCATCACAAACCTCAAGACCTCTCTTTCCAAGTGCAAGGCGCATTCCTTCTCTAATATCATGCACAAACTGCTGTGTTTAAAAACAAAACCCTTCCAAACAAAAGACACTAAACAGGTCCCAACTGTCCCCCCTATGGTACATATTTTAGTGCAATTGTTTAATGCACTGCTGAAAAGTGCTCAGATAGTATGACAATGAGGGAGGTACAAGAAGCTGTACAAAAATAGATGGAAAAAGAAAGATCAGAAAGTAAAAAGACTAGTTCAAAAACTCAGAAGATATCCTATAATCCCACGTGAAACAAATGTTTAAGACTCACCAGGTCAAAACCACCTCATGAGTTTTAGAGTCTCATGGAGTCTCATGCCGGGAATACCTAGGCCTTGAATATGGTGGCCCTAGATCAGGGGTGGGCAAACCTTTTGGTCTGAGGGCCACATCGGGGAATAGAAATTGTATGGTGGGCCATGAATGCTCACAAAATTGGGGTTGGGGTGCGGGAGGGGGTGAGGGCTCTGGGGTGGGGATGGGGATGAGGAGTTTGGGGTGTAGGAGGGTGTTCTGGGCTTTGACCGAGGGGTTCAGAAGGGGATCAGAGCTGGGGCAGGGGTGCAGGTTCTGGCTGGGCGTGCGGGCTCTGTGGTGGGGATGAGAGGCTTGGGGTGCAGGAGGGTGCTCTGTGCTGGGATCGAGGAGTTTGGAGAGCAGAAGGGGGATCTAGGCTGGGGAAGAGGGCTGAGGCATGGGGAGAGGCTCAGGGGTGCAGGCTCCGAGCGATGCTTACCTCAAGCGGCTCCCAGAAGCAGTGGCATGTCCCTTCTTTGCTCCTAGGCATGGAGCAGCCCCCAACCCTCAGAGCAGGGCCATGCCGTGGCTTCCGGGAGCCATGTGGTGAGGCCCCTGCCCCGGCTGGAGTCGGGCCGAGCCATGTGGCGCAGTCCCAGAGCCCTGGCTGGACCACCGGAGCAGGGCCAAGCCGCATGGTGTAGCCCCCGACCTGGTGCCCCAGCGGGAGCTTGTGGGCCAGCTTAAAACAGCCCACGGGCCGTAGTTTGCCCACCCCGCCCTAGACGAAGAGCTAAAAGAAAAAGATCATCCATTCAAAGCTGCACTAGGCTATAAAACCTGGCTTTCATAAACTACAGCAGGGAGATTACAACAACATTTGCTTTGTCCGCCTTCATATTTTTGACGCAATGTTTTAATGTATGATAATAGCTTTTAGTGGCTTGAATTGCAAAGATGTTGGGCCCTGGCAGCACCCAGTGAATTCAAATGGAAGTTGAATATGCTCCATGCCTTTGAAACTCAGGCCATAGCTTTATAATGCACAATGCTTTTCATCCTGAAGTATCACAGAACATCTGTGAAGCAAACCAACATACAAAATGGGCCTGATGTTCAAAAGCACTCAGGGCTTGTCTACATTACCCACTGGATCGACGGGCAGCGATCGATCCAGCGAGGGTCGATTTATCGCGTCTAGTCTAGACACGATAAATCGACTGCCAAGTGCTCTCCCGTCGACTCTGGTACTCCACCGGAGCGAGAGGCGCAGGCGGAGTCGACGGGGAAGCGTCAGCCATCGACTTAACACAATGAAGACACCACGGTAAGGAGAGCTAAGTACATCGACTTCAGCTACGTTATTCACGTAACTGAAGTTGCATAACTTAGATAGATTCACTCCCCCCACTCCCCGGGGTAGACCAGGCCTCACTGCTGACCAGTTTTGGAAATCTCACCCAGTATGTACAGGGAGCACACAACTGAAACAGGGGCACCAGAGCGAGGTGGTGGGATGGTGGAGAGTAGCGAGAAGGGGTGGAGTCTCGGTGGGAAGAGGTTGTGCGGGAGTAGGGCTGCAGGGAGAAGGGGTGGCACGAGGGTGGGGTCCTGGGGAGAAGTGGCGATGCGGGAAGTAGGGTCACATTTCAGGTGCCGATAGCCCCCCACTTTTAGGGACCTTCTGCAGCTCCTGAATTGAAATACAACAACTTCAAGAATGAAACGCACAGTGACCAAGACATAGCACAATCATTCAAAAGAGGAAATGAAGACTAGGGTGTCCAAATAGAAGTGCAAGGGAAGATTACTTTAGTTGGAATTTAACTAGGACACCAATCACAACATCCCTACTTTTGCAGAAAGCATCCCATCGTCTTTTAGTGACCTTGAGTATTTGGGATTTCTATTTTACATCATATCTGAAATAAGTATGGCGCTGTAAGAACGGACGTGACTGTGTGTGATTACTGCATCAGTTAAGACTTGGAATATTCTGAATGCAGAGCTCAAAGAAGAGAGGTGTAGGTTGGAAGCAGTTGCAGCCAAGTTGGTTGGAGACTGAACCTATCTATTTCTAGGGTACCTATAGGCTCCCACTATCTTAGTGCCACACAATCTTTGGTGCATTAATCCTTACAAACACGCTTGTGAGGTAGAGAAGTACTATAATCCCCATTTCACAGATGGAGAACCGAGACCAAGAGATTCTATGACTTGCCCAAAATCAGGGAACTGAACCCACATCTTCCAAGTGTCAGGCCAACACCCAAACCGTTGACAAGTTGACGTTTTCAATGAAAAAAAAAACACCTTTTTCTGACCAGTTGTAATCTGAGGTCAGTGTGTTTGATTTTGATTTTCACTACTGCCTCCTTACATCTCTCTGGCAGGTAAAGGGACTTTAAAAGTGGGTGTAAAATTTCCCTTTTACCCTGCCACAGCAGTGTAAATGAGCATCTAGCTCAGTATAGTTAAATTAAAAGGCACAACTGACAGACTGAATTTTGGAAGCCTTAACCTTTAAATTCCTTCTCATAACAATGTCCCCCAATCTGGAGATAGAACTACTGTACCAAGATTGGACAGAGCTCTTTTCTGCAACACTCTAGACACCTGGCACTTTAAAGGAAGACAGGCATCACTAGCATACCTGAAACACGTTTTAGAAAGTGAAAGAAATTAACACAAACAAAAACAGGATACGCCCAATTTAAGATTTGTGCTCCCCACAATGCTTTAAAATGTTTTATTTTGCTGATTTTTTTTCTCTCTCCCTCTCACTGACACTGTCCCAATGATCTGAGTCAATAATTAAAATCAATGATACACTAAGAAAAACCCTCATATGAGGTGGTTCTATAAGGGCTACAAAAGGACTATACGTATGAGAGAATTTGGAGTCCATTTCTTGAGCAAATATATGGATTCCCCGCCCTTTGCATTTAGTTCTCTCTCCCCTCTCTTTCTTTTTTTCCCTACCTCCCTGTAAGAAGTATGGGGTCCTGTGGACTGGTGGATTTGGTGGAAAGAACAGTTTTTTCAAGAACAGAATTGTGCTACAGCTGTCCACAAAAATCCACTGAGCCGGCGTAATGCACAATTGGGACAGAAATCCCCATGAGTTATTACTTCTGTCCACTGCAGTGAATCCGACACAGAAGAAAAGCCAAAGACAAAGGGACACAAATTTGTAACAGAGGTAGAAATAAAATAAGATTCAGCATGGAAAGATGAAAACACTCATTCTCTCACACACACACGAGGAGATAAAATGGGAAGCTATGATGCTAAGAGACCAATAATGGGGGCAAAGCACATATCAAATTACACAAGTTTGCCACATGCAGTAGCTGCCCTCCTACTCTCCACCTCAAAGGGGGCTGCATACACAAATGCATCACATCCTAGAGCAAGGAGGTGACAGCTCCCTTTCTCTACAACTTTGGCCCGGCGAGGCCTAGAATAGTGCACTAATTTTGGGACATGAGGAAAATACTGACAAACTGGAGGCAGATTTCAGAAAACAGCAATGGATCTGACCAGGGGACTTGAGAATGACTTATGAGGCAAGACAAAAGGACTAAATATTTAAGTATTAAAATACGCTGCAGATGTGCTAAGCGATGACTAAGAGGAGGCATAACAGCCTGCAAATATCTGAAGTGTGTAAAACCAAGGAGGGAGACTAATCATTTAGTGAGATATCTGTCAGTATAACCACAGGAAATGGGATGAAATTAAGAAAGGTGAAAAAAATAACAGGCTAAATTCCAAGAGAAAGACTTCCTGACAGCCATAACTGTTAGGCTATGGAACAGCCTCCCAAGGGAAGTGGGGCAAGCTTCGTCAGCGGGGACACTGCCTCCTCTGGATTCCCAAAGCTCAATACTGAAGGCAGAATTCATCGAACACCTTCAGCTTATTAAGGTGAATAATACGCCACTGAACCCTCAGCTGTGAACACATCACTGCACCAATCAAGATGGAGGGAAACCTGGAGGCGGCACACGGAAGGCAGATTTGATTCTGAGCTTTCATCGGCCATATCTTGCTCAAGTAACTAATAAGATTAGTGTATATAATTTACAGATGCATGGACTGCACTGGACATAGGGTAAATTTTTTCAAAGTCTTCTACAACAAGAAGGGACTTAAGAGCATTTGGGAGCCCAAATCCCATTTGCTAATGGGACTTAGGGCTTGTCTACATGGTGGGGTAATGCTTACTATGGGGGTGTGATTTCTAAAGAGCACTAACATGTTCCTCATTAATTGGTCTGCATGGACTCTGCAGGTGCACATGGCATATTTCCTACTGCGCTTTTAACGTAGTGCTGTTGAAACAGTATTACATTAAAGCGCACTAGGGAATCTTTAGTGTGCATCAGCAGAGTCTACATGGGCCGATCAATGCACAACATGTTAATGCTCTTCAGAAATCACTCCCCCACAATGGTAAGCTCTACCACCATGTTGATAAGACCTCAGATTCCTAAGTCACTTCAGGCTTTCTTGACAATTTTATCCAGAGTCAAAGTTTACAAAAATCCAATTACTCTAGTGATTAAATGATATGTGCACTGTTTTATTCAAGAGAAAAGAAAAAGGCATAGGGGTAACTAAACCAGGTGAGTGATACAAGTTCAATCACTGCAGATGTCCCTAATGACTGATCAAGGAATTGTACTGGCAGGGCTCAGCAGAAACACTGCCTTGAGAAATATTCCGCCTGATCTACAGAAGAGGTATTTTTTGCTGGAAGGCCAAGAATGCATTCTGTCACGCAAGGAGAACAGGTAAGAAAAAGAATCACCAGAAGAGAGGTAGCCACCTCAGACCATTATATGCTGCGGTGGTGGCAGTGACACTTGCATTCAGAACCACATAAAAGTAGTGGAAAAAGAAGAAAATATTCTTTTACAAAGAAAGGATTGCTACACAGTATATAACAAAATATTCTAGTAACCATGTCTAAAATCTGCTTGCTTGCTAATTAAAAAACCTAGTGCTTTTGTCATTAAATTATTGCATTCGGCTACATTAATGCAATGCTCCCTGTACCCAAACATCCTGTGTCAAACAACAACGGAAACGAGAAAAAGAAAAACAATCCAACACTGAGAGACTTCAGAGTAATTCTGAGCAATGACTCAGAATACCTATTCTGTTTCACAAACAGCCCACTAATTAAACTCTCTTATGAGCTCTATTAACCAGTTTTTCCAATGCACAGAGGAAAAATCATTTATTATAGACCGGAATATAAAATTTAATATTAACAACACAATCTGTATCTGCAGTATTTTAATCTGATCAACCCAAACATAAATACAAGCTGTAAACTGACATCTAAGAAGGTTCATCTGTAGTAGCTAGGTTTATGTAGATTACTTAACACAGCATCTGGCAAGACACTGAAAGGTGATGCTGACTTTATCGTATGTGCATATTCCAAAATAAGTTTATCTATAAAATCTCACCATCCATAAAAGGGTAGACTACAATGAGCCTTAATTTACAAATACAGTGGCCTGTCTAAGCCTTAAAAACAGCAGTACTTTTTCAATCTTCATGAACTGTGAAAGAAAAGGGACTACCATGGTGTTTCAAGTATTTATACTTGTTAGTAGTTAATATTCTTTAACACAGGGGTTCTCAGGACAAATTTTTTGGTGGCCACGCTGGTGGCTGCTTTCACATTTTTTCCTAAAATACTTAAATCGCTTTAGGAAAACAAAATGAATACGGACACATACCTATTTAAATCATTGTAATTTATTTATTGCTAGCTGATAAGTCTGTTGTGAAAAGTGACATTAACAAGCATACAAGTATGCTTTCCACAGCAGACTTACTCAGCCCTGTCAAGCATGGGGACAAATTAAGCTCGGGGGGGGGGGGGA
Organism: Natator depressus; assembly: GCF_965152275.1. Classification (NCBI taxonomy): domain Eukaryota; kingdom Metazoa; phylum Chordata; order Testudines; family Cheloniidae; genus Natator; species Natator depressus. Next base: position 97,573,146 of record NC_134241.1, read on the forward strand.
ATCAGGGGGAGGCAGCAGGGGCTAGGGGCAATGAGGGTGGGTGGGGGGCTGGAGCCCGAAGCCCTGTAGCCAGATCCTGCCGCCCTGTTGTCCCATCACCGCAGGGTTGCTGAAGCCCAGAGCCTAAACCCCACCACCTCTGGGAAGGTGGGGAACTCACTGGCTGCCTGGTCCTCCAACATTGTGCCCCAGGTGTCTCCACAGGAGGAGCAGGGCCAAACCACTGCTGGTGGCCCAGGCAACAAACCCCAAGGTGGTGCATCCAGGATTTACAGGGAGGGGCAGCTACTTTGCCTGTCCCCTGCCCATAACAGCCCAGGAGGCTGCGACCACAAGAAAAGCCCCTGGTGGCCGCATGTGGCCACGGTGGCCGCATTTAAGAAACGCTGCTTTAACATACTGTGTAATGGAAGAAAACGGAAACATGCTAAAGCAGGGAAATGTTGCCAGCTCATTGTCCACATGTACTAAACTAACTAGATCTATCACTGAAATGTATGGATAATTTCCGTGGAAAGTCAACCACTTCTCATTAATTCTACCTCTGTCTAACATGCAGGATTCAAAGTGATACTTTCAGCAAGTTTATTAAAAACATCTTCAAAGAAGAAATTCTACCTAACAGCAGCAGCAGCAACAAAATTCCCATCCCATTCTCCTTAGACTCGGAATGACAGATTTGTTACCTTCAGCTGTGCTCTTTTGCAACACGTTTTCCTGCTGGTTACTATCACATTTGTACCGCATTTGGGTATTCAACTGAAGACATACCCAATGGCCAGCACTGCAGATCCCAAGATAAAAGCAGCTGGCTGAAAAAGATGTTCCCTTTCACAACATTAACTTAAAAGAAGTTATCCAGTTTAATTTGTGTTTTATTTTCCTACTTTTGGCCCCAATTCAGCAAGGTATTTATACAGGGTTATGATTCCAATCTATCACGAAGCAAAAAGGCAAACAATCTGTGAGTCAAGCCCTATATATAAAGTTCCAGTCTGCCCAGTTCTTATTAGAAAGACAGGATTCAGGGATAGAAAGAAGTTTAAAAAGGTAGAGATATGGGAAAGAGAGACACATGGATAAATGGAAGTGAGGAGGCAGGTGCATGTAGGATTGGAGAAAAAAGGACTACGAATAAAAGAATTACCAGGGAATAATTTTTCCTTGGCATATGTCCCTCTTCTTCCATTGTGCCAATAGGGAGAGTCAGGATAGCCAAAAGATGTAACAAATAGTACCCTGAGGAGGAGGGCTTGCCTTGCTTACAACCCCAGGATATGGTCAGCTCCAGCTGATGGCACTTTATACATGTGTGGAGACCACACAGACACTTTCTATGCCTGGCAAGTAGGTGCATCAGCCCTCTCTACCTAGGAAACTGTGACCCCTCCGGTAGAGTGACTAATGACCAGCTGGGGTGCTGGCGCTCGGCTTGCTTGTAGCAGAGTATGATGCAGCTCTTCAACCATCCATTTTCGCGGCAGCCTCAAAACAGACAAACTAGCAAACTTTTCCAAACTCTTGTGACCACACACTGAATTCCTGTAATAATGAGAGAGCTCAATTCTCTCCCCTATCTGGTGGCTGTTTCATGGCTGAGGAGACAGTAGCTTGAAAGGGACTTCAAGGGGGTCAAATGGGAGACCCAGGAGCATTAACAAAAAATAGTAATCAGTGACTGATCCCATTAAAGGGGAAGTCTGTTCAGTATGTGTTCAGACCAGGATGCACTTGTCAAGGAGCAGGGATACTCACGTCTGACTAAGAAGATGGTCTGAAACGTGAGTATGATAATGCTCTCTCTCTCTGATCCTGTGATGATAAATTCTCCTGGGCTGAAATGGATCCCAAGAGACTGGCACCTGTGACTAGAGAAACCGGGAAATGGGGAGGAAAGTAAAGAGAGAGACACTGTGATCGGGCTAAGTGGGAGCACTAGGTAATGGGGGGATAGGCTGTTGGTGAGGGAGAAAGATCTACAGAGGTAACACATACGGTAGTATCTGGGCAAAAGGGAGGCACATCGGGGCTTACGGTGGAGAGAGGTTTAACGAATCAGATCCACAATGACGGTGAAGTAGCCTAAAAGATGAAGAATCGTCTCTGTCTGGCGCAAAGGAGAGAGCCAGGACTTGAGACCAAATCCAATAGAGACGGAAGCCTGTTCTGAGAGGAGGGCTGTGGCCATTCTGGAATCCAGGCTTATTTAAAGGTGCAGAAGGGTCTGAGAGAGAAGCGGATGGGACTTGGCCTGAATGATTATGAAACCATGGGATGCCAGGTATCGCAGTACTCTGTCCCATGATCATTCCACCCGAGGAGCACAGAGCACGTGAATCAGGATGTCACTGAGATAGAGCTGCAGATGTTTCCATCAGAGCCACCAAGATCTTCAGGTGGTGATCACAGAGGGTGAAGCAGAGAAAGTGCCAGTGGACTGGGTGGTTGGACTCATCAAAGGCAGGCATCACAAAATTCAATTGAAGGCACCCTTCTAAAGAGTGAAGAAAATGGACCCAGGTGGTTAGAGATGTGCAGGTTTAGGAGATGGGGGTAACAGACGGGGCAGAAGTTCCTCCTCTTCACAGGCTTGTGCACAACGAAGCAACAGGATTAAAATCTAACCCTTCTTTATCGAGAGAGAGAGAAAGCAAATGCTCCCCTTGTCCAGAAAGTCCAGAGTTTCACAGCACAGGGCTTAGACTTCTGACGTTTCCCAGCGCCAAAGGGCTGGAAGAAAGCATTTGGACCTGGGAAGACGTCAATGCAGTGACAGTGGAACCCTGTTGAAGTGATGAAGCTGGCCTCTCTCTGTAGCAGAAGATGGAAATTGGGTTGGCTTGATCTGGTCAGGCTCAAACAGAGTACTGCTGTCATCCTTGAAGAGGAGAAAATTTGAGGGATGGGGGCATCAGGGGGCCCATTCTGAAGAGACAGGCTATTTGTAGGCACTGGGGCTGCCAAAAAATCTGCGGGGCACAGAGAGGAGACCTGGGGATATCTACTACCATAGCCAACAGATCCCAGCTCCCTGATGGTTTCCTCAAGCTGGTAACTCCCAGAGGCCCAGACGGAAGGAAGTCTGGTAGGGCTCCCTATGGGTGCAGAGAAAGCGTGTCAGCTCTTCAGGGAGATGTGTGGAAGAGAGGCGGCTGTGGTGTTGGCAGGAAGGAAAGCTGATGGGAAGTGGGAGCATTTCAGTGCCAGCCACGCTGTTTTTCTGCTGCTGGTTGTGCAAGCTGCTTGGGATAAGCACCAGGGACAGAAGCAGGGGTGCAGTTCAGCTGAGCCAATTGCTGGGATGGATGGAGGATAGGAGGTCTCTAGCATGGCAGACAGTGCCCCACTGCAGCAAGCGGAGGATGAATGCTGGGCAATGTAGCCTTGGAACCTCAAAAGGTGGCAGATTTCTTGGTATGCTGCCCATTGCTGCCCCTCCCCCATGAACCCAAGTCTCATTTGGAAGCAGGGGACTCAAAAGAGAGACTGCAGCTCCACTGCTTTTCTGGGAATCTTTTCTGTCCCTTTCCCCCTCTCTGTCCTTATCTTTCTATCCTCAGCTCTGGGCTTAGAAGGGAAGAAAAGAAGAAGGGTTAGGGAGAGGAAAAAATTAGGCATGGAAGGCCATGCAAAGGAAAAAAATATGGGAAAGAAGATGTTAGACTGGGGTCATGACAGATTCTTTGCCTTCTTGTTTCCTGATAGGTGGAGCCATATAATTCTGCATGTCCTATTTGTAGGATGGAAAAGAGGGCCATAAGACACAGATTTATTTCATTCGGTAGATACAATGGAAAACCCCTTAAAAGTAACATTAGACCTGGGAAGCATGTTTTCAGAGGCACAGGTCTGTATTTAGTTGTTGACCTACACTATTATTGCCAATCCTTCCTAATTAGAGATGATGATCGGCAGTTGGGGTTGTTTACTCAAAACAAACAGTTATTACATAAAGAATAAGGTACACAAGCATTATAGGTATTTAAAACACTTCAAAACAATCTCAGTTTGAACCTGCCAAAGTTAATTACGAAGGTCTTTCACAGCACAAGTGTCAGGCTTTCCTATTTCCCCTCTCACTTGCCCCAACATCTCTTTTCAAATTTAAAGCCATGGATCTTTTCCTATAGTCAACAAATCAAGATTCTTTTGTTCGCCTGTGTAGAATATGCATAAGACTACTGCAGTGAGGCGATAAAGAAAATGACGGATGCAAATGTGACCGTTTTTCCTCTGCATTCAGAAGAGACATCAAGCCATACCAAAAACGTTTTAGAAATTCAGCACTATGATGCTGATTGCTATTTTTTCCCCTCAAAGCTAATGAATACACTTCAGATACTTAACGCAAATGTTTATTTAGATAATCAATATTTGGAGATTTTCTTGGATATGCAGCAGTGAGACTAGATTTATCTATGCTCAAGGACAGAATGCACTTGGGGAAATACAGATATAAAAAGGAAATAAATAGGGCACCAAATTAAGAACAACATATCTGAAAGAAGGTTGCTAGTATCATTCAGTATCACATATTCAGAGGTTTAAAAAATAATGCTGTTTTTAGATAAAATGGATAATCCAAATTGTATCTCCACTATTAATATGTTAAATATGTTTTGTAACATTTTAATATTTTGACATACTACTACAGCATTTCTGACTCAGGAATTACTCCCAGAACCAAGATGTTTTAGAACAAAAATTAGAGCATGTTCTGTACTCCATTTGATCCACTGTAATAATTTTCCTTGTTCAGTCCTAACTGATAATATTTTATACTTCAAACCTAGCCTTTTGTCCTTCTGGGCACATCTGAGTTTTAGCTGAAGTTTGCATGCATTCTTTTTAATCATTGTTTCATTCACTGCATTTCAACTGCTGACACACAAACATAAAACTAACATTTAGAGAAATAGCCATAGCGACAGGACTAACCTACCAGTCACCTCACCAAAATTGAGCTAATTCACTTAATTCAGGATTTGTTTCCGGATAAACGGACTCTGGCAGAGTAGTCACTCTGCTCTCCACAATAATGAAGTTCTTCTTTTTCAACAAATATTAATCAACCCAGAGTCCTGTGTTTTCAACAAAGCCACATACAGAAAAATTAAATGTTACATTTTTCAACGGAAGTGCAATCTGGCCTATTTGGGAGGAACTATCTCTGACCTTTAAAAAACAGAAACAAAGAACCCAACCAAACCATCATTCTAGGATTGTTAGCTAATTATGTAATCACTTCCCATTGTGGTAGCACAAAGTTTCTTCTCTTTTGAATGACCACTGGGTTTTAGCGATATTGTGACCTGTACTAAGGCGCATTGGAACATAGCCATTGCCATACTGAATCAGATTAGTCTGTCCAATCCAGTATCCTGTCTCTAAACAGTGCCCAGAATCAGATGCTTCAGAAAAAGGTGGGGAAAAAACCCAAAAACAAACCCATAATGGATGAAAATGGAATAACCTTAATGGAGTTTCCTTCGTAAATCCTGTCAGTAGCTGGCTTATGCCATGAAGCATGAGAGTTTATATCCTTTCTAAACAATTTTAAAAATATTATCTAATATAATCCCTATGTAATATAATCCCATCTACCTAATGTACATAAATAGGTCATATACTGCTGGAACCGGTAATCTCAAAAGGGAAGACATTTTTTAAAATTTTTTAAATGTCTATGTTTTAGCTATACAAAGTCTTAAAAATAGTTTATATGCAAATTAGGGTTTCAGTTGTTTAGGATCAGATAAATATAACTAATTGTGAAGCACAGTACTGAATTATCCGCATTTAGCTCACGTATCTTTTTTCTTCCAGGATTGAACATTTGAGACAGTCTTTTTTCAAAGTGTTCTAGAGAAAACTGAAATAAAGGGCCCAAGACTACAAGCTCTGTGCTTGCATAACTTTTAGTCAATAAGTTACTCCTGGGAGAATTCTGTACCAAAAAATAAAAAATTCTGCATATTTTATTTGTCAAAATTGATTTCAATTATTTTGGTAATTTATTTCAAAATACCTGTCAGCAAGTATGTCTAACAATACAGGCAACAAAAAAGATTCCCCCAGGAGTAGAATTGAAGAAACCGCTATGATAACCCAGTTCCTTTTTCTGTTATGCTGTTGTCAGGCACCTCAGTCTGGGTGTGTTACACATGCCAGTTGGGTACATCTTGGGGGAAAAAGTCTGCTTTTCCAGTCTTTTAGTCAATTCTTGTGTTTTCACAGTGCCCCCATAGGGTTAAAATATTTCAAGTTCCCAAACAGAGGACACTACTGGAGGAAGGGAAAATATAAGTTGGGGTGGGGGCGTACTAGAGGGGTGTGTTTGCACTGGGAGGAGGTATTTGGGGGGTGCTGGAGGGGGCTGCACTTGACCCCCATGGCCCAGACACCTGCAACCCCTTCCCTGCAGAGCCCAGCCGCAGGCATCGCTCTGTGAAGCTTTGTTACTGTCACACTGGACAGAGACCACCGGTACCTGCTGATAGTGGGTGGTGTCACAATTTAAAGGTTCATCTGCCCCCAGAACAGTTCATATCATGCCCTCCTCGCCCCAAGTCTCCCGTCCCAGAAACCAGTGGCCCCTCCCTGCAGCTCACAGCTGTTGATCCTGCCTCTCCCCACAAGGCGTAGCTCGCCAGCGCCAGTAGCTGCTGCACAGGGAGGAGATCTGGCCACACCATGTAACCGAGCAGGGCTGGCAAACCCGGGAACTGCAGGTGCACTTCGAGCTGGGAGCGCCGATTCTGCAGGGAAAAATTTAACTCTGCGCAGAACATTAATTCTACACAAATTCTGTATTGTGCAGTAGCGCAGAATTCCTCCAGGAGTAAAGTATTCCACCTGTAGTTCCTGGAATCAGACCCCAAATAAACAGGAGGAGGAAAGACACCAGATTCAGATATCAATAATTGTACAAATCTCTTTCCCCATGAATAAAGAGAAATATCTTTCTCCATGATAAAGTAGCATATTTTTACCATTCTAGATAAATATGTCTAAATAACTTAACTGAGTGCTTTCACCGCAAAAATCAAGGCTTCAGTATAAAAATACTGAATTTTTCATTAATAAAACAAAAAGTTCCCATTACCTGTTTCTAGCAATATTATTCTAAGTACAGGCTTCACCATGGTATCGTTTTCTATCTGCATGCACTCTATTACCCAAAAGATCTTTCCTGCCATAACTTTAAATACTATTTTTGGTACTGCTTTATAGCTTTACATTTTGGGGTGTGATTTTGGTTTTTTTGTTTTTTTTTAACTTCTTCAAAATTTCCCCTGTTCTCAAGAGGCACATTGTGACCCCTTGCCAACCTACTCTACCATTCACCAAACCCTCCAATTAAGTTACTTAAAGTTTGAACATCCTCAGCTGCAGGTGGGCAGGGTGAACTGGAAGAAGAATGCTTTACTAGGAAATGACCTAGTAGAGTCTCCTTATTATCACCTGCTTATTATAGCTCAGAAACTTCTCCCCTGCAGAAGAATCACCATTATGTAACACTTCTATATCTAGTTTCCCTCCTTTCTATTTCCCAGGCTCTCTGTTGCAATTTAACGCCAGCTAAAGGCTTCTGCTCTTGTGGCATCAGGACTCCTGATGAAGGCCCCAGCTAGGGCTTTCAGAAGTGATTAATGATTCTGGGTGCTGGATTCAAACTGAAAAACTCTGAAGGGGCCCAATTTGGAAAGTGTCAAACACCCCCTCTATAAAAACCAAGCCTTATTAAGACATCACCAGTTGCACACCAAAAAATTTAAGCATCCAAAACTACTGGTCATTAAATAAAATCTAAACCCACCACTTCAACTACACACTGTGTTCCTCTTGTGTGTGCTGGTGAGTCACTAACAAAACAGATGGCCAAGAAAAAGAAATAGCCACACCTGCTTGTCTATGGAGTAATCACCTCCATAGCGCCAGCCTCCTCTTCCCCTTGCCTTAAAGGCTTTTTAATGCATGCTTTATCATCAGGTTTCTCATTGTTTTAGTGCCTATGGGAAAGACCTGGAAAGCAGCAGCATTGCTTGCAACAAGGTTTACTCCTGCACCTTACAATGACAGTACACACAATGCACAATTGGAAATTGTTTATACACACACACAATTGGAAACTGCTTCCAATTTCCTCATATAGATAACTCTGGGGCAATTTGTTCAGAGCCTTTTGCTTCTTTCCTCCCCTCCATGTCGTGGAAGGTGAGACAAGGAGAGGGGAGATTTTAAGGCCCACAATTTCCAGCTAGGATAGTAGAAGGTACACCCAATAACCAGACTCTAACCATATGCAGATTAGAGCCTACTTCAGTGCTTTCACTCAATGGCTGGCACATTCTTTCTTTTCACTTGAACCATCAAGAGGTCAGTGGTTAAGACTCTTCCTGAACTGAAATCTTACAGCAACACTAGACAGATCCCAGTCTCTACCTCTAGTGCATATTAATAATCAGACATCAAATGACATGTGGCAACCTTTACACTTCGTTCACAGAGTTGGGTACAAATTTAAAAAATGGCGGCAGAGTGGGGTGGGGATGAACTTTCCTCACTGGATTATTCCTGATTGGACATCTGATTTCAAGATATAAAACAGGACTATTCAAACTCTGTTGTATGCTCCATGTTTTACACACAGCAATCCTGTAACACACTAGCATTCTACTCTGTAATGTGTCTGGATCATTATGAGATTTTAACAAAACAAAACCTACACCTTGAAAATCACTTTTGAAATTTCTCTACACATTAACAAAATAATAAATCTATAAACACCAGAAATATAGTTAAAAAAAAAAAAAAAGACGACAAACTGCCTTAGCCCAAAGTTCAGCTTCAGATTTGGCACTGTGAGGGGTGGCGGGGGGGCTCTATTGTACATGTATAGAAAATTCTAAACAGGTGTTTGCGGTTTTTTCCCCCCTTAAATAACAAGCATTATCTGAGTCACCAGTAATAACCAATTTGGGTTGCCTCATATAAGATTTTTCTTAGGGATGCTACATAGACTGGACTTTCTGTTAGTATCTAGACCTATATTGGTTAACGCTGTCCCTTCAAAATCCCCTTTCGAATTCAGGGCCTGCTCTTGTTCCATTTAAGTCAATGAGAGCTTTGCCACGGACTTCATTCAGAGACAGATCAAATAAAAATATGAACCTACAATTTGATGTAATTTAGCCTAATTTTTAAGCACCGAGTTTCAAAGTCATCTCAAGCGGTACCTTTCCTCTGAAAGGCCAGCTCCTTTCACATACTTCTCTCTTTTTTCCCTTCTTTCTTTATCCTCCCGCACCCTAAGGTGCATGCATATGGCGTCCACCAGTTTCCATCATTTATTTTGGTCTGGTGCTCGTTTGGTACAGGATTTTGAGTGTCATGTTGATAGATTTAGCTTCTTTCTCTATTGTGCTACACAACGTTTCTGTAGGTCACCCTCATTTTCTCTCTCCAGTTGGTGTCCATTTTCTCTTTCCATGGAAGTCACATAGGTGGCATCCTTCTACTGTGTCCTAAATATGTTTATCATCGTCTTTTTTCTGTGTTTGATGGTTTAAATTGGTGTGCTCCACTTAGATTTTCTGTTGTTGCAATAAACTGTTTCCAATAGACTGAAAATCTTCTACTGGCATTCACTTTGGAATGAGCTGATTTTATCAATTGCTGTTGTGTATTTCCATGAGTCCGCTCCACAAAGGAGGGCAGTCACAATGCTTGTGTTAAATGTTCATACTTTTGTATCAGTGCAGATCATGCTATTTTTCCAAATCTTTTCAAGTTTATAAAAGTTGTTGCTGCTTTTGATATTTGTTGCTTACCATCTAGCATGGTGTCACTACCATAGCACATCTTGGTCCCTAGATGCGTACAATGACTTACTCCTTCCAGTGTTTTTCCATCTACCCCGATGGTTGCTTTTGGAACGTTGATAGCCATATAGCTCGTCATTCCCTTGTTGATGAACAAACTAATTTGTTTTGCAATGTCTGTCAAAGGCTGGGTCTTTTCTTCCATTACGTAATGTGTTGAACTGAGCACAATAATGTCATCAGCAAAAACAAGGTAATCCAATTTCCCTTTATCATTTGTCCATAAAATTCCTTTGTTGCCTTCTGTGGTTATTTTCCTCATGATGCAATCAATGACCAGTGCAAACAACAGTGGGGACATAACACACCCTTGCCTTACCCCAGCTGTCATTGCAAATCATTGGATAACGTTATCATCTCTGACAGCACATTCAGCATCATATAGGTCATTGATGATTCTAGTTATTTTTGTTATTATTCCATAATATGCCCTTTTTTCCCCCACAGACTGTCTCACTTACATTAGGCTTCTGGAAAGCTATACAATTTATTAAAAGAGTTGTTTGTTACTGTGCACATGTTCTATTTATAAGAGCAACAGGACTGGCTACATAATCTGAATGGTCTAAAACCTGCTTGTGTTTCCCACTAAGTTGGCAATCTATTTCATATACTGCTGTTCCAAAATGTTTGTGCTATTTAGTCTCCTCACTCAAGTCCCTTCTTTTTCATTTTTGGAAAGCAGCTGATTAAACCTGAACAACTGGATTGTTGGACGAAATATGCTGTAGCTATGAAATGGTACAGCAGGGACCAGTTTCACTGTTAATTTAAAATGCTAGAATTAATTAGGTAGTGCAAATGAAGAAATTAATAAGCACACTTTATAACCACAAGTTCTGCTTTTATTAAAACTCCCTGCCAAATGATGGCAAATATCTTTGGTCTTTTTGTTTTTCCCGGTCTCATTTCCTTACATTCTCTGCAACTAAAATACATTTTTCAATTGAACCTCTCCCCCATAATTAAAATGTGTGCCTGAGTTGTATCTCCACTTTCAAATCATTTGCATCTTTTTAAAAAGCTACTGTATATCCTGCCTGTTCAGAAAAGCTACCAAACAAAACTGAAGTTCACAATTTTGGTTTTGAATACCAAATTAAAGGCTGTCTTGGAACCTGTCATTCCTGTTCAATTGAGTTCAGCGTACTACCAAATTAGCATTTTTTCCCGGTAATAAAGGCGTATGCTTGTTTAAACACGTGCCTTTCCTAAGCAAGTGGTAACATCATGAATTAGTTTTCTTAAAAAGCTTATGACTGCTCCAGAAGACCTGTATGAAGACTGTGAACAGATTATTATTGTTGTTGTTGTTAATATACAGTAACTTTAATCTCTATTAAAATAATGGCGTAACAGTCCTGAATATAAATTCTCTCAAGGGGATCTTGTATGTTTAACAGACTTTGTTTAGCTCTGAACCTGTTGCAAAAAATATTTTGGGAGTCTAAATATTATCTTACTAAAGTCTGTGCATTTCCTTAACAAGGTGGGGAAAACTAGATAATTTGCCCAGTTAAATGTTCACCCTCCTATTTGAGATTTTCTAATATGATTTTGCCAGTCTAACAATTTTAGATCACATTTGAAATATGCCCTTCTATTTTTCTGAAAGCACTTGTTTAAAAATTCCTTAACCGCAACTTTAATTCAAAATTTGGATTTACTTTATTGTCGAGCTCAAATTTTGCTTTTACTTTATAATCGACGTTTTATTTTATCAGCAAGGAGAAAGCAATTTATTGTATATGAAAGAGGTCCCCATTCTTCACAGAAACTGTGCCAGTTTTTGTTAAAATGACTCACTTAGTCCCTACTTTCTATAGTACACCTTGTATATATTTTTATGTTATTTATTCACTGACAAAACAAAGAATTATCCACCACGAAAGATGGATTTTCTGAACAAAAATATGTAAAAATCCACAAGCAGATTGAACATGAACTGTTTCAGAGCTTTGCTTAAATCCACAAGCATGTCAAGAGAATTTACTGTGCATTGTAGTTAATTTTATTCCGCAGTACATCTTCAAAAAATTATGGTGCGTGATGTTAATAATAAAATAAAGCAGATAATCATTGAAAAGGCAGACATTCTGACAGGCTCTCACTCCTAAAAAGAACACTCACAGTACAAACTTGAAAGATATTTCAGCCTTGATTTTTATTCATTCGCATTTCACTACTGAATACATGGGCCAAGGGTGATCACACTTGTTAACTGGGTCTGTAGTATGAGTCTGGTCTTGTCTTTTTAGTTGTTTATGCTCATCTTGATGAAAATGATAACTGTGTATGCTGGTGAGCCTTTTGGGGCAGAGGGGGGACACACCCTTCTTGTCTAGTGCTGTGTAGCATGACCAGAGGCCAATACCCACAATTTAGACATAGTTTGAGGAGTCTTGTTTTTGCATTTAACAAACATTCTAATCCCTGGTACTCCGCAGGCTTCAACGTTAAGTGGCCTGGAGAAATGTGACTGAAGTAGGTGGAGGGAAGGAGTGAAGTGGTCTTCCAGTATTCTCGCTGGACACAGGGAGAGAAGACCAGTAGATAAAACTGCATGTCAGATTCCCCACTATTCTATTTGCTCCGAGGACTTTCTGATGTAGGGGAACCAGGTTGACATGTGGTGGCAGTTGTTTGGTGGCATGGTGAATTCAAGATGAAGGGAAAATAAAAACTCAGAAGAAACCATCAGGGTTTTCTATCAGCATAATCAAAGTGAACAAGAAGAAAAGGAGTACTTGTGGCACCTTAGAAACTAACCAATTTATTTGAGCATAAGCTTTCGTGAGCTACAGCTCACTTCATCGGATGCATTCAAGTACCAAGTACTCCTTTTCTTTTTGCGAATACAGACTAACACGGCTGCTACTCTGAAAAGTGAACAAGGTAATTCTGAGAAAAATTGAGTCTCCAAGAACCAAAAGTCCATTCCCCAAACTTCAAACCACTGGGACTCTGGAATAGAGAGAAATTATCTGGTATAAAAATTTCAAAAGGTGCCTAAGTTATTTGAGGCCCTAAGTTCCATTTTCACAGTTAGAAGCCTACTGAATTCCTTGAGGCTTTGGCACCTAAGTGCATATATCAGTTTGGAGAATGGGAGGGAGTCTGTAAATCACTTAGGCACTTCTGAAAATTTTACTCCAATCTTAATTTTTGGAAAACTGGTTGCCCATAAATCATTTCAGAAAGAATGATCCAATTCATACTGAAAGAAAATTTCTAGGGGGACAACCACCCAGAAGCATATCCGAAACTAGTACACGCATCTACTATTGAGACAGAATCCTTCAGATAGCATGAAACCAAGAGGAAACAGTACACACAGGAAAGAAAGTAAAGGCTAAGACAACATCCAGGGTTCTCATCCTGCGAAAGAAACAACAGATGGCATTTTTGTACCCATCTAAACTCAGGATTATGTTTAGAGAAAAACATCACTAATTTTGAGATGTCTAGAAAGCTAAAAATATGCAGTAGCTATTGAAAAATAGGATTTTTCATGATCAAAATCCAGACTGGAAGCACGAGACTCTAGTGGCACATTATTTAAAAGCTATACTTGTTTGTCTGCTCACATCTAACACACTTGAAGTTACCTGTAATTTTAGTTTCTTAGATTGGAAAGAAAAACACAATAGTTTTGTAACTAATTGACAGCTGTGCTAGCAAATATCCAGGGAAATATATTCTAGTACAGTGTTAGGTTGCTGTACCATGAATGCAGCTCTGCTCTTAAGAAAAACACTTTGAACATTCCACAATCTAAATAAAGCACAAGCAAAGGCAACTCACTGACCCCTTTTTAATCCTCTTCCTCACACTCCTGAAGCTGTCTCCCAATCAGGATGCACTGAGGTAGATACATAACAACCAATGTGCAAAAGAGAGTTCTGATTAACTACATTTTTGAGAATGCAATTTGCTTCAGGGCTACTGCCATTTATTATGTGCCTCAGTGTTAAATTTGAACTTTGTTATACGGCAAAAAGGAAATAAAAGGAAGTGCTTTTAAATGTGAAATGATAAGTGGATCATACTAATACTGTCAGAGAATAGGCTATGTGAGTGCTAGAGCAACACTGTTTGTCTATATCCTCATTCTCAAGATAAAACCAGAGTATTCATTTTGAGGAGAGAGAATTATATCCCATTTTCTACCCACAGCCCTCTATGTGTATGTTCTATGGGGGAAAAGCCCCTGCTCTTTTCGAAACCCTTCCTTTTCCAAGACTGTCAACCCCTTTGCTATAGTTAAGGAAATGTGGTAAGAGCATCTGTAGTTTCTTAGGGGCAGATCCTGCGCTGGTTTACTTAGAACATGTATAAGTGTGGAGCTCGCTCATGCCTGGCTGCGGTATGCAGTACAGCAGAAAAGGAGTTCAGAAACCTGCAAATGGCTGAATATCACTCACACAGATCCTTGCGTAACGAATACCCTGCTATGAGCAAGGCGTGAGGGAACATGATGGTCCAGGACAGTACAGAGTCTGGCGGTGACTGCAATCTCCACATATGTATGCTACATCATGAACTATGATATTGGTGATGCACCAAACAGCAGCAGAAACTTCAGCCACTCCTCCTTTAGAGTGGGAGTAATAAAGCCACAGAGCCTTCACAAGCAGCCATAAAAGATGATGGTTCATCCCACTGCCTTTTTAAATGTAGGATGTGTTCCAGAGTATGACGATGGCTGCAGTTCTGCAGCAAAGACGGACAACAGAGCAGGTATTTCCTCACCTGTTCATGCTTCTCCTATAGGTGGACATGCACATTTCTTTTCTCTTTGATACAGACCTAGACTATAATGATGGGTTTATTTCTGAAACTTCTGCAGATAATCCTATCAACAGATTTTATTCCACGAGAAAAGGGCTAAGACGGGGTAAGAGTATTGGAGAACAAAGCTATAAACAAGACCCAATCATCAAAAAAAAAAAAAAAACACAGCACAGGTTTTAGACTATCCTTTTTAAAGTTAGGAAAAAATAAATAAAAATGAAGGAGGACTAGGGAAGGAAATGGCATCAAATGGGCTGTGAACTTGTACAAAAGGTGCCTCCCAATTATGTTCTATAAATACATTATGAATTTTTCAGAAATCCTAGTTACTCTTTTCTAGCTCTTTATGTGGCTTGGAACACAACTGGCTTCTCCTGAAATCTGTATATATTTCCACAGTAGACATCACTGAAGACTGAAGGTTTACCACCTGCAGGAAGTTTATTGGGGATATTTCCCATTCTGGGAATATGCAGTAAAGGTAATTATTGTGGTGTCCACTGTATGTACTTAGGCACAACTCAACAAATCTATGAATATTTTAAAGACACCGAAGTTGTGTTGCCCAAAGGATTACATAAAGTAGAAGTGCGTATTTAAGCCAATGTCAAAAATATTTAAGAGCATACCTGTAATTTTGTCTCTCACAAGTTTGCAGGATTCTATTTCACCAATGCTCCCAAAGAGACTCCTGAATTCCTCCTGTGTCATATTCTGGGGTAAATAGTTGACTATGAGGTTCGTTTTGCTGTCATCTGTGGCAGCCCCTGTCTGCATGGGGGAAGGACAGTTTCTACTGTTGCTGGAGGGTCCATTGGTCGTATTGGATGTAGGGCCATTCGACACCTGAGGCTCCATGGTGCTAATTATCTAAATAAAAAAAAAAAACTGCCTGAAGTTTCACATACAATTGCTATTTTTAAAGATACTTACACATCAATGAGTAGGTAGCTTTCATGGCCAATTCAGACACTTTAACAAAAAAAAAAAAAAAGAAAAAAAAAGAAAAAAAAGAAAAAAAAGAAAAAAAAAGACATGGGCTTGATTCCCCTGTTATTGTTGTAAAGTAGGTCATGCTAGTCTTTGGCTGTGAGCATATACTAAGAAGCAGTGGAAAAAAAAAACCCTCCATTTTTTGGTTAATGCAAAGCTAATTTCTGTTTTCATCACACAACCATTTTGATAAATATATATTTAAGCATGAATTTAATTATAATTTAAGGTAATAATCATGATTAAAATTACAGTTCCATTAAAGCAAAAGAGGTAAATATATAGGTCTATATTGAAAAGGTAAAATATATTACCTATTTAATAACTGTATCACAAAGTGTGACACCAAATTAAGTGGGAGCTTTTAATCTGCAAATAGCTGTTGTTTGGATCACCTTCGAGTAATAACCCTCTGATCACACAAGACACATCTTTTACTGGCTCCAATAATTACTTTTATTCTCCAGTAATATTTTTCACTAGTGGACTAACTCTTCTTTACAGCATAAGACCCTGACCCTGAACCTTCATGGATGTGAGTATTATAGTGTTTGCTGTAATTGCAAAGGGCCTTTTGGATTCTACCAGAGCCATTACTTTCAAATGGCTCACAGGGTAGGAATACAGATAAAAATCAAAACACCTCTCCATCTTGAAATTTAAGGCCATAATTTTCAAAAAACAGATTCAAATGGTCTTTTTTTAATTACAAAGTAAGAGTCCAGTCTTGCAAACACTGATGCATCTGAGCTGCCAGTGGGACTAAACACACAATTGAAATGTATGTATGCATTTGCAGGATCAAGGTCTAATAATGCAAGAGCTTTTCATCTGGAAGCTCCATTAACTTTAACTTCAATATAACTGTACCAGTGCAATCCCAGGTATTGATGAGGAAAGCCAGGATTTGCACTGGTGGACACTACCTTAATCGGGGTAAACTCTACCAGTGCAAACTGTGTCTTTCTCTGTCTACTCAAGGGGTTGCACTGGTGCAGCTAAGCAGATGGCTGTAATTGTGGAAAATCTCCAGTGTAGGCAAGGTCTCTGTTTATTAAAGACAGCATCAGATATTCAGTGATATAAAGTACTATCAAGCAGGAGAGATTCCCACTAACGCAGGGCAAGGAAGTTTAAATGATAAAGGAAAAATCCAAGAGAGACTTAGATACCATACAGTTTGAACCCTGTGTCGATCTGATCCTATAATTACAATAATTACCTAAGACTTAATTTTGCTTTCTTTCTTTAAAGTCAGTAAAGTACATATTGTGACAAGATAGATTTAATAATTCCCTACAAAACCTTGGAGGGGGAAACAAAGTATTCTAAACTAGACTGACACCAGGCGAACTAATGTTTTCTACTTGATTTAAATTAAGGAAGCACTAGAAATAACCAAACCAAAATGATTGTGAATTCATGTGTTTCAGTATTGTTTCTGATACCTCACCTATGAAATATCCCCTTTGTTTATAACTGGACATTAAAAATAGCCATTCAAAACTGTTTAAGTATTTGGCACAGCAAGTAACAGCAACTTTGTTTAACAGTTTTCAATGAATGAAGACCTTTCAGCACGGCTAACAAAAAGGCACAGCAAATATATGAAATAGAACTATTTGGAAAGTAAAATCAGAGTACGTAGGTAGGTGATGGCTTCATAACAACGACAACTTCTTAAAAACATCAACAGATTCCAGTCAGAACCACCACTGCCAAGTCACATGACCGTAAACTGCCCAAATCTTTAGATAACCCCATCTCTTGTTCTGCACATTTACCAACGATCAAATATGTTCCCTACTTCAATATAGATGATATCTATTTCAGATGCATATTCACTTATACATGCTATTAAAGGATTTAGAGTAAAGAGAATATGTACTCCATTCCATTTCTGTACCTCTCTAACCTTAAATCCAATACTTATTCCAGTCCCAGTAAGCTTTGCTGGTAGTCTACTGTAGAGGTGGTTATCTCTCGCTCTGGTGAACAAATGTATTCTGGAAGTTACAGTTCAATTGAGCATAATTCTTTCATCTATGTTGTATGCACATAACTGCATCAAATTGATTTAAAAAACACAATCTTGGTTCGTACTTTCTACTGAGGTGCTGAGCAAACTTAACTCCTACTCAAGCCTACACAAGATGAGGGAGCTCTGCAGGATCAGGTCCAATGTTAGCATTTTAACTCAATTTTAAACATCCACAAATATTAGTGAAGTAGAGTCATCCTCTTCTGATAAAATATGTCTATTTTACATACTCGTTTTAGTGAACTATCATTTCTGCATTTTCACTGGTTATTTTCTACACTGTGCATTCTAATAGGGGTTATAATAGATTTGTGCTGTTACAAACGTTTATATCAATCACAAAATTCAAAACCCAATATTTTACCCAGTGAATAATTGAAAATTAATAAGATAAATTTAGAGACTGGAAATTCTGAGTAGGTATGGTTAACTAAAGCGCTTTATGGACATATAAACCACTGCAATAGATTTAATTAAAAAAATAAGCTGAAATGTCAGATAAATTGTTTTAAGGCTTGATCCTGCACTACTGAAGTTAATGGGAATACTACCATTGATTTGAATGAGAACAGGATCATGCTCTCAGAGCAGTGCATTGAGAAGTAAAGGCTGACACTCTTATTACTAGTAACAGAAGCAGGAGGCATGCTAGTTACCCTTGTTAAACATTTACCCCTTGATCTTTGATTTTAAAATCCAAAAAGGATGATCAAATTCAATGCTAGCTATTCTAGTGGTTACAAATGTTGCACTAAGTGTTATATTCTTTAGAATTTTATCTTCAACACCAAGCAAAATGTATAGTTCACCCTTAAGATTTTTAAAGTTACAATATAATGGTAATTATCAAGTCTGAGTTTGAGCAAATACGTTTTCCCTTGAAGATATTTTCCTCACTGCTAGTGTCTCAGCATTCATTACTGTGGCATCTTAGGGCCGGATTCTCTTCTCACTTACTCTGGTTCAACTCCATTAACCTTCAAAGAAATGTCTCCTCATTTTCACCAACATAAAGGAAAATCAGGCCCAAGATTTGCTTTCTACTGAATTACTGTGATGATGTGAGTTTCTAAACGTAACTTCGTCTTCTCATTCTCTACATGAGAGAACAAGAAGAAAAAGAAACCTGATGGGAACTCAAAATATATTACCAGAAACGTTCATAACAAACATCTGAGCATACTGATTTTTCATTAAATAATTTAAGACTTTCCTTCGTGTAGAAGAGATTTCTGAGAAGTTATGTATAAAAGCAGTTATGTACCAGAGAAAGCACTCTAAGTTGTTATCAGCATGAAGGGATAATGTTTACTTGGGCTATATTCTCTGACAAACCATTTTTAAAAATTTTAATTATTTATGACAACAAAAACAACAGTCCTAATACTCCTTATCAGACATACCCCCACTTAGCACTTCTAAACTCAGACGTTTTGTAGGTTAGTTCTGTGTGTCACAAGCTAGCTGTAGGAGAGCTTACTATCCCTTCAATATCAAAATGTTGTTGGAACCTATTGTGTACTACTTAAAAATAAATACATTATTTATTTTAAAAATGCTCTTCATCAACCCACTTATTTCCTCTCCCTATGCTCACTGAAAGAAAGATGTTAACTTATTATTCACCACATCATCAACATTCTAGAAAAGGGTCTCCTGAAATTTCCTGGACACACTTTTTGCTTTCACAGTGTTTGAATTACTATAGAGGTCCTTGCACTGCATTATTACTATTTTTACCAAAGTTATCTCTTACTAGGGTAGAATCACTATGGAGATGTAGCTCATTTCCACAAATGTCTTGCAGGGAGAAGAACCATACGTTCATCTTCTCAGGTCAAAAGATCTATTCAAATATTGACAAAATCAGTGCAAAAATACAACAGTCACTTAGCCTCAAAGTCCTCCCTCCCCACACACACTTTCCCTGAAACAATGTTTTACATAGTTATGTTTAAAACTTAAGTCACTGATGTCTAATTCAACACTTCCGATGTTTTTGTAGAATAATTTATTTAATGCAATTTAGGCAGATATTGCTGGTTTTAAAATTACATTGCAAGAGCAATTCCCCATATCTACATTCACACAAATACAGGTATTATAAAAAGTTTTTTTTTTAAGGAATTGGCAGTCTGGGCCATCTCTAACAATATTATTCTCCATACACAGATTACCAAATATGTTCCTTAAAAAAACCCTGTCACTACAAAGGTGCCTTTTAAAAAAGCCGTTGGTTATAGTCCAAGATGAAGTGCCCTTTAAAGTAGATGAATCCTGGTTGGGTTTTGTTTTGTTTTTTCAACTGTGAAATGACCTTATATCCTTTGTCTCTAAATTATTCAACCAGGGCACTTTCTGTTGTAGTCTTCTGGTATGGAAAAAATGCGAGAGATATTAATTATTATAATCCTATATGTGCATAATATCCTGGAAAAAAAAGTTAAATTATAGATACTGTATACATTTATAATTTAGAAGCCAACATTAATTTGAATATTATCTATGTAAGCACAAGCAAAAGTTAATTTGATTTATACTAATCTTCCATGTGACCAAAACACAACTTCAAGTTTGATTATTATTTTAGGTATATCAATCTATTTCAAATAAAGGCAAGCCTTGTCCTCAATTCAGGATGCATTTCATCAGGCCCCCAGTTTCTAAAATTATTTCTTGGTGTACTACTTTTCTCAGTATGGTGATATATCAGCAAACTACAGGGTATTTTAATTTGACAGGTTGCACAAAGAAATACTTTGTTGCTTGGGAAGACTGCATAAGCTCTGCCAGTGTTTTGCAAAGCACAGCTAATCACAAAGCGTGGTATAAAACCCCCAAAGAACGTCAACAACAAAAAATCCACCACAGCAGCTCCTACATTCTAAATAATATTTAAGAAATACTTTTTATGAATCTTCATATAAATATTTCTAATGAATACAGTGGATTTAATCTTCCTGCTAAAATATTAGTTTCACCAATAATGCAAAGAATACCTGCATGTATAATTTAAATAAAACTATTATAATGCTTAAACAAGCTACTGGTAACTGACATTAATCTTTAGTTGTTAGTACAGTAAATATGTTACATCCATCTACCATTACAAAGAACAGTTAATGAATCATTTAGAAAACTACCCACAAACCGATTAAGACAGCCTTATCATCCTATTGCATGCATAAACAACAGCCAATGGCTCAATAAATGTAAATATACATTTTACATTTACAAAATTTGTTCTCTGTAGTCTCAAAAAGAGTCCATGTGCTGAACTGAGAAGAGTGTTGCATACATACACTGAAAACTCTTTATAGTAACAAATCATTTCCTTAAAGCCCCACTCTTATCTGAATTACATGTGTACACATGCTTTTTATAGGTAATACCCTGGGAATCTGCTATACACAGCAAACGATACAATAATAGAGTTTCCAAAACTAAATATTTGTTTATAAAAGCCAAAGGGCAGTGTTTTGCAAAGATTCCACAAGCAGACTTTTCCTAAGAAAGCAAAATCTGAGAAAAATTCTAAGACTATGAAAAGTATACAGTTCATATGGACAGATTATTTCTAGCACTCAGAAGTAAAAAATATTACCCGTACATAATAAATTGTTCACAGCACCTAAATGCCAGGAAAAATGATCATGGTAAATTATACCTCATGAAGAATTCATAAGGTCTAATTTTATATTATTTCTAAGCATTCATTAATAAACAAACTCAGAACACTCACCCATAAAAAAGAATTTAGATAAATAATGCAAAACTCTTAGATAAAATAAGAGAGCACTTTAATTAGCATTGCAAGTTGTTTGCTTTACATGTGAAAACAAATGGTGCTATGGTGGAGGTCCCATAACCATATTTAAATAAAATGTTAGTAGACGTTCACAAGGATCTCTCTTTGACACGGGATTACATCAATGTGAGCTAGGCACCTTTTCGTTCACACAAGAGGGTCTATATGGGGCAATTAGAGTGCAACACTTTACAGTGCTCTGCAATTCACAACCCCATAGTCCAGACTGCGGCGCCATGTACACAAGTCCTTTGTGAAAAACAATTTTTTTAAAATAAATTCCCAGTATACCAACAGTGTTGACAACAAGGATTTCTGCACTGTACAAACCATGATCCTTCAAGAAGCTTTCCTCAAGTGCTGGGACCCAACTGGGTTTAGCTGCTTTCAGGACTGGAGTCTTACGCCCCAAACCAACAAACACATACGTGCTTAACTTTACACATGAGTATTCCTACTGAAGCCAAACAGCCTATTCACAAGTGTAAAGTTAAGCATATATATGTGCAGGATCGGGGCCAAAGGCACTTACACACATGCTTAACTATACTGCCGTAAGTAGCTCCACGGATTTCAATGGGATTATTCATGGTAGTAAAAGCAAGCAGGTGCATTAAATGTTTGCGGGAACGAGGCCTTAGATTGTAAACTCTTCTGGCCCAGGACTGTGTTATACAGCACATGGCACAAAATCCTTTGGGCACAACCATGATAATAAACAGTAATTAAAAGGATTTGTTTTTTCTAAAGTACAGACTGGCAAAAGTCAGAATTAAAGGCCAAATTCTACCCCTTGGATGTACACGCACACTTCCCTCACAGCTAATCTTAAGAGGAGCACGGAAAACATCTTTGTGGATCTTGAACACACACATTTTCCTCTCCTCAACACAACTGTCAAATTTCACCGTCAATTACCTTTTTACTAAAGTTTATGTACTACACAGCTAGACTTGCTATTATTTACTTAATAAATACATCATGAACATGAAATAAGAGAGGAAAACTAAGCTACAGAGCAATTCTGCCTCAAGGGATATCCAATATCCCAGAAATGAACAATTATCTAATCCTCTGTATTTTGACATACCCCCCTCCCCCACAATTTTCACATGCTTTATCTTCTCCCTCTTCCTGTAAAAGATATATTTAATGTTTACACACTCATGTTGCAGAAAGGATTAGCCTGGAAAAGAAAATGCATTAAATTGGAAGTTACTGTTACCACCATTTTATTTCACATGACAAAACCTTAGTTTCATTATAAAATTTTGTTTTCAGAGTACAGTGCAGTAGTTTTAAAATAGTGTTCAAATATTTTCAGTTAGTTCACAATTACTGGGTGCCATAATTTTACTGCACATGAAAGTCATGCTAATTGACAAAAAAAGTCAAAAATTCATGAATTTTAAAAGGAAAAGCTTCGTTTTAATAAAATAGTTTTCTTCTTTCTAAATGGCTAAACTTGTTTAGGACAAAAATGTTTGTAACATTAAAATGATACACAGAGATGTAGAGGGTTTGTTGGTTTTTTTTACATTCCCATCATCTGTGACGCACCTACCAGTGCAAAGAAAATAAAATGTATTGGTAATACTATTTATATTACAGTAGTACCTGAGGATCTGAGATCAGAGTCTTCTCATACCCGGTGCTATACAAACAGAGAGAGACTATCCGGCCCTAAACATACAAGTAGTAGCGTGGGAGTGAAATTAAAAGTATACTATCTTTCCCCCCCATTTTGCAGAAGGGGAAACCAAAGCAGAAAGGAATTATTAAATGACCTGTCCAAGGTCATTCAGAGAGTCTGTGTCAGAGGTAGGATTTGAGTCCACATCTCCCTAGTTCCAGTCCAGTATCTTAATCACAAGAGAATCCCTCCTCCCAGCTCTTTCCCAACGATGGAACCAATGGGCCAACAAAACAATGGGCCAAATCTGGCTCTTTATCTTCAACATTTGTTCCTACTATACATTTCATTTTGTCTAGTTCCCAAAGGATACTGGCCTCTACCAGTGCTCTGCCTGTTTAAATGGGGTGGAAAGACTAAGACTATCATAACCACCTTGTCATTAGTCAACATATTACACAACAGATGATAAACAGTCAAAGAAGCCATTCTCAAAGGATACGATACATGTCCTGCAACTATGTAGAGAGAGGATACGATACACGTCCTGCAACTATGTAGAGAAGACTATATAAGTACATCACACATTCCATATGGCTTCTACCTCTCTCCACAGAGATTTTGGGGATAGCCAAGAAGTACAAGACCCTGCACCTGCTATACAATTCCACACTAGTCAGAACCCCAAGTGCTATCAGCAGCCCAACTGCCAGAGATGGGGTAAAACCATTAGCCTACTTTTCCAACCATGTGCTACACGTGCTCTGTCATGTCTGCAGCGGTTTTTGAAGATATGCAGAAACCTACTGTTAAATTACAGCTTTGCCTGTGTCTGAGAATAAAGCCTTTGTTTTCTTCCAAAGCAGGATGTGACTTCTGCTGTCACGTGCCATTTAAACCTCACAGAATCTCTTTTCTTGTCCTTACGTGTCTCCATTATGCAGGATATTAATACCCATTTGCAACTTCTTCACTTCTTGATGAGGCTACAAAGAGTGTCTCCATTTTTCTAAAGTCCCAATTCTGTGTGGTTCTATTTTTAGTACTCTGCAAATGTCCAGTCTGGACTCTAGCATGAAACAACTTCCTGTACATTTCTGAGGTTTCGTACGTTATGCAGGAAGGAATGGCTGACAAGTTATAATGGGTGACCTACCTGCATCTGAACCAAAGTTAGTTACTCTTTTCACCAAGGGAATCTACTTCAGTGGTGGAAAGCAGAGTCTGAATTACCTTTTCTATTTGGACTGGTTTCACTGAAATTTGCCTTACATCTTTCATGCCACTAAGGTCAGAGAGGGAGAATAGAGCCCTGATTTTACTGGAATTGAGGTTTAGAAGAGATGCCACAGCTAAGTACACAGCATGGCAAAAAAGGAACCACCTAGACTGCGATAAGGGTTACACAATAACTCAGGTTAAAATCCCTTACACGGTTCATAATAAAATGCCACAGACTATAACAAAGCTGACCTGGTTCTGTGTCAGGACACTTAACCAGTAACAATGGCTATTCTGCCCTAGAATCTAACCACTTAGTTCTCCCAGAAGGTCATGGGGCTACACACACTAAGAGTTCCCTACATTCTATCAGTTAGAACAAAGGAATCCAAGGTCGGGCGCCACTGCCTCTAAAGCAAACCTCATTCTTCTTCAATTACCCTCTCTTTCATTTTGCTAAGCTTGCATGCTGAAGTCAGGTTATGCTCTACCTAAGAGTTTTATCAGCTTTGTGATCATACCATATCACACCTCATTTCCCTCTGTTTTTTTGTGTTTAATATACTACTAGTTCTTTCAAGTTGCATCTGAAGGACAAGAAAGCTCTGGAAAAAAACCCAAAAAACAAATTGTCTCATAACCAGCAAGCCAATTTTTCCTTGATCAGGTGCTCCAAGCCACACTGTATCCTGGGATTTCCCCCTTCCTCCCCAAAAGAT
The DNA here is from genome assembly GCF_965152275.1 of Natator depressus. Classification (NCBI taxonomy): domain Eukaryota; kingdom Metazoa; phylum Chordata; order Testudines; family Cheloniidae; genus Natator; species Natator depressus. Next base: position 97,598,239 of record NC_134241.1, read on the forward strand.
TATACCTGTGTTAGCCAGTGAATGCGACAAAGGGAAAAGAGTCTCCTACTCACTATACTATTCCTCTTGATCTATCAATGAACTCTTAAAAGACTACATTAACCAGAAGTGTATTTCCAATCTGTGCTTGCTAGCAAGGTGGTAACCTCAAGTACAAAACACACCACAATAATGGCTGCGCTAGACACGAACCTGAGCAGACATAACAGTTTACCTAGCTAGACAAATAAATAAATACAAGATTGTGCTAGAGACAGAGACATAAGACAGGTCTCTACCCTGAAGTGCTTACAACCTAAAAATATACAAAGCACGGGCAAAGAAGCAGGATTATTTAATCCTTTTTTATTTTCTTTCAGTTTTTCGATACTAAGCTCTTATGCATTTGATTCTTAATCTCTACCCATTAGTTCAGTTTCCTATTAGTTTTTAATTAAGTTACCAACTTTTCGTATTTGTTTTATCTGTGCGTGCATGTTGCACAAGCATATGCACCTATTTACAAGTAAGTATAATGAGCCAGGTCCCCAGCTGGCAAAGACTGACAGCACCACTGTGGCCCACGTTTTTAATTGCATTTTTCCTTGTAAGAATCGTCTACTCTAAATGCTTTCCCAACCCGCAAGTTTAGACAGAGAACCCCATATTATACAGCTATATAGTTTGTGTTTTAAAAGTTTAAAGAGCTCATACTAGCCAGAGGCCAATAAAGAACACAGGGCTCAGAAGAGAATCATAGGACTGGAAGGAACTTCCAGAGGTCATCTAGTTCAGTCCCCTGCACTCATGGCAGGACTAAGTATTAAAAAGGCCCAGATAGAAACGGCTATCTAAGCACCAGCAAGATTTGAACTTGCAATCCTTGGTTTACTAAACCAATGCTCTAACCCCTGAGCTATGGAAACAGGTCCCAAGAACCTGCGAGGTCCATGAGCATCATCTTACTAAGAACCCCTGCTGCTGGAATTAATACCATGGTGTGCAAACAAAGGGTAAAATTTTCAATGGCTCTTTTGTGATTTAGGAGCTTAATTCTATTTCAGTGGGACATGGGCTTCTAAGTCACATAGGCATTTTTGAAAATGTTACCCTTATGTGTTTCATCTACATGAAGGCCTACATGATGCAGAAATTGATGGCTTATCCACACATGCACTGCACCAGTTCTGTCCAACATAGTCTAAACTTTACTTTCAACAGAGCCTTAATGAAAACACAGCAGTAACTACATCTAGAGAACCTTAGTAGATGTGTGAACTTTTTTTCCTCTTGCAGCAACAACTACTGCTTTCAGGTCTAAGAGGTGCAGACCTGGGAAAAATAGGACATGATCTGATGCAATGTAAGTCACATCTCTTCTAGCAGGAAAGTTAGCTTGTCCTCAATTGGCAGTACTCTTATTTATTCAATATTAAGGAAAACTAAGCCTATTGGATTAGTTCTAGAGTAGGAATATACTTGCTTTTAACATCCATTTATAACTCATCCATAAGACAAGGCTCTCAGGACATGCTGAAGTTGCTTGTGAAACTGATGGTATTTTTATGGAGAATGATTCCTGCTTCTGTAGCACACACAGGGTGCCCACATTTTTAAATTTTGAATATTGCAAATAAATATTAAGTTATTGCAAAGCGAAGGGTCACATACTGATAATCAAAAGCTGAATATCTGAGGACTATCTGGTGGCAAAAAAACTAGAAATATCCTACCATTACATATATCCCCTACATCTAGGTTCATTCTCATGATCTATATTATGGAAGAAATATTTATATGTACACTAAATGAGAAGAATTTAAATCCACTGGACTGTGAAACACTTCAAGGAGAAGAATATTTTATTTATTTACATTTAAAAAACACACACGAAAGAAATCCTATGCTGGGCTGTAAGCAACCCAGGCATCAGTTAAAAGATATATTATGCTATCATTAAGAGACAACACAGTGGCACATACCTCCCTACCCCCTACAGCTCAGGCTAAATAATCATAATGATTCCTTCTGGCCTTAACATCTATGATTCTACATACAGCCACCAGACAGAGAAACATGACAAGCCATATCAAACCCTCCCCACCCTCAAATTTCCGAGGAAAATCCCACCCCCATCACCCTCTGCTCTCTCCAAATATCTCCTCAAAAAGGTGGCCTTTGCAGTACATCCTGAAGTCAAAAAAGTCAAACTATTTCAGACTATGGAGAAGAGTAAAATTTCAAAAGTTGAGCAAGCCCCAGGAAAAAACAAACAAACCAAAACCTGCAGGGGAGGCTCCTTCTCTTCTACACTAAAAGGCCTCCACCAGCACTTCTGTTGATCTCAACAGCAAGAAAGAGGCATAACCTTAGAAAGACTGGGGTCTCAAGTCATTTAGTGATTCATAGGTCAAAGGCAACATGCAAGATCTTATGTGGAAGCCAACAGGCAAGCAATGCAGTTCATAGGACACCAGCCTCATGTTCATGGTGGGATACTCTTTTGCAACATGCTGCCGTCCCCGAGCTAACTGCAGCTTCCAAATGGATTTATGGTGTAGCTGCATGTGGAGAATATGTCAGAAGTCCAATCTAGAGGTGACAAAAGCATCAATCAAGGTGGCAAAGTCCACATCCAAGAGAAAGGGTGCAGCCAGACGCATATGGAAAAGAGTAGTCTTTCACTGCTGCCACCTGATCATCTAGAAGCAACGGGGAAGCTAATCAAACACATCCTATGTTCTGCCCACCTGCCTATCCACTCCCAACCAAAAGAAACCTGTGTGCCCCATAAAAATGCCAATAAATAAATTAATATGTTGTTGCCATTAGGAGCAGTTTCTGCCTGGTATCATCACAGCCTAGGATATCACATCAGGAAGCAACCTACTGAACATCATGATGCCATTTATCTCCAGCAGGTGGAGATGGAAAATATTTTTTTTGACAGCGACATATTTTTAACTCTATGTCATAGAAGGCTCAAAACCAGAAAGCCAGGTTCCTTTGCTTTGGTTAACAATGTCTGTAACACTCAGCAAGACTCAAATGACCCTTCGGTCTCAGCCAGCTGGACTATTTGAAGCTGTTTACAAAGCCTGGGCTATCAGGGTATTTTATCCATGTGGGAAAAGGAAAACAAGTCATGGCAATGTAGGTGGCATGGCATCACTTAAAAATATTTTCCATCACTGCCTGCTGAGGGTAAACAGAATCATGCCAGCATCTAAGCTGGTGCAAAAACATTATGGAAAATTTTTGGTTCCTGAATGACTAAAATATTTGTGCATTAATGCTCCAAATGATGTTCAAAATGTTGATAATCAAACAAATAAACCATTATAAATTTGAATACAGCAAAGATGGGTTGATGACAATTAAAAAAGAAAAGGGGGGGAAAAAGTCGGGTTAAGTAAATGTCTTAACATGTGTATGAATATTTCCTTCAGTAGTTAGGTCATAACAAGTACTGACAATAAAATATTCTAAAAATATACTTTTTTCTTGGATTAGTGTGTTTACAGTTCAATATAAACTGTGCTCTAATAATTATCAAACACAATGTCAAATTCTGAAGTACACTCAGGAAATCTCTTGCTGAGTATAAGAAACTGCAGAAAATATTAAGTTTGTCCTGCTCCAGTTATTCTAAAGAAGAATAAGTTACTCTGCAAATTAAAAAGTTAGTTTCCATCACTGGTCATATTAAGAACTGCTGCAACCACTACATTAACTCTGTACTGAATTTTCCAGGACTTTCCATATCAAGTAAAGAGATCATTTCCTGGAACAGCTGTTCTTACAGTAAGGAAATTAACAGCAATATTGCCACGGCATAGCTGGCACATGCACATTAGGAAGAGTTCCTAGCATTCATGAATTCTGCTAAAATGTATCTTCCCTACAAACGTACTGCCAGGATCTTCATTTGGAACAAAGATATCTAAAACAATATTAAAATTGAATTTATTTATGAAGTATTTGTGTATATACTGTACTTTATTATTTCTACAGTGCCATTAGAGTGCACGATGCTTTAAAAGACAGGTGCCCAAAGGTGCTTGCAGTCTATGTTGGACAAAGAAGAGCAAGGAAGTTACTGATTAGCAGTAGAAAGTCAAGGATTACCAACAGCAAAAGATTAATACAAAGACAGTAATAAAAGATTTCCCCCTTACGAACAATTAATTCGGGTATCTGAAAACTTGAAATTGTTTCCTACTCTGAGTGCATAATACTGTGTTAGTACTTCGCCACAATGTAGGAACTTCGTAAACATGGACTTCTTTAACTGTGACCATTATGAACATTTTAGGACCTGATCCAGAATTGCAGATGTCAATGGGAGTTTTAACATTAACATAACAGGAACAGGAGTAGGCTGCTAGTTACTATACATCGAAGTACTGCAATTCATTAGTATTTTGACTGTGCATTTTTTTGTTTTAAATCAGAACGACTATAATCAGGTTGATTTCCAGCCTTAAACACATGAATTAGATATGATGGTTTAAAATCAAACTGCCCACTGAACAAAAATGCCCATACACAAGAATGGCTAAAGTTTAGAGATTCTTACATAAATCTAATTTACATATACTAAATAGAAGAGAAGGAGTCACTTTTCACACATGAAAAAATACATACAAGGGAAATCAGCTGTTGAGAAAGATTACTATAAAGACAATAATTCTGACAGTCACAAATTTCACTTTTGTTTTGGCATTACAGGAAAAATGTGGACTTCTGGGATTTGTACTATCTGTATTATAATGCGGCAACACAGACAATTAATATTAAAGACTACAATTCCCAGAACTTTATATTCTGGTTGGGTGCATTACAACACGGTATTACAGGATGAGTCAGTTATAGTTAAAATTATAAACTGTGGGAACTGTAATCTTTTGCTCCTTAAAAACACTGTAATAAAGGAAGGTTTCAGAGTAGCAGCCGTGTTAGTCTGTATTCGCAAAAAGAAAAGGAGGACTTGTGGCACCTTCGAGACTAACCAATTTATTTGAGCATAAGCTTTCGTGAGCTACACTTTCATGCATCCAATGAAGTGAGCTGTAGCTCACGAAAGCTTATGCTCAAATTGGTTAGTCTCTAAGGTGCCACAAGTCCTCCTTTTCTTTGTAATAAAGGAAGTTTCTTTAGGCAAAACAGGACAAACTTCCTTCATCCACCATCCAGCTTTAGAAGCTTTTAAATTTCACTTGCTGCTGTAATTTACCATTATAGCTCTATTTCCTACTGCTAAGTCTTCAGAAAAAGACATCTTAAAAAGTTCAAGTCAGTCTGTTGTTTTTCATGTGCATCCTAGAAAGAAACACTTACGGTCTTTGATTGGCTGCTTAGAAAAGCAGACCGTTCTAAATGAGTATCAACATACCATTGGCCAACGTGCAAAGCCCATGGCTGTTAAAACAGTACAATTCAATCACCTGCTCCGCTAGCAAATTTCTAGGTCTCTACATAATGGGTGAGACAGGTCAACATTCTGATCAGCTGTTTCTGAGAGAGCTAACACTAACAGAAGGTATTTGAGTCTCCTTCATCATTCTACAAATTCACCAACAATGCTGTGAAACGACTGGAGTTATGGGACTTTTGCTATTGGAACGCCTCCAGAAGCATCACTGCCCACGTTCAAAATCACTTAGGTGAACAGGAAAGCTTTTTGCATAGAACTTTCTTGCACAGAACTTCAACATTCATTTGCAGCTGTTCCAAAGCAAACATATGACATAGCACTTCCTTTATTATCAAGATTTATGGGTGCTGAAATGCCACTACACTGCTACCAAGTCTTTCATGATACAGTACCACTGCATGTCCCCAGACAGTGAAAAGTGCCAGCGGCATCCTATGAAATTTTTACTAGCAATATAAACCACTTAAAATTTAAAAAGCTAAAAAGAAAAAAGTACTTCTCAGGCCAAGGACATATTTTTTTTCCATCACAGCAGAATGTCTGACACAACTGTGTGCGCCTTAGCAACAAAAGAGTACTACAGCATTTTTTATATATCTCACCACTCCAAATATTGTCAAAGCCAGCCTTGCATTTTACTGTGTAGTTGCACAGAGTTTCCAGAAAGCAACCCCGCCCCCCCCCCCCATTTAGCTGTCCGTATTTCTTCAACATTCTGTCTTTTCATCCAATTTAATTAAGGATTCCTTACTGGTTCTCAGCATTTCCTGGCTCTTATAGATTACCTTCTTCACTGGGGAGAAAGTCTTCGTGCAAGACACAATCAAGGGCAGAACAATGGGTAAGAATGCCTCTCCGCTTCTTCCTTGCTTTATGGGGCCCCAAAGAAAAGATATGCATAAAAGCTCTAAAATGGCTAGGGCAAACACAGATTGTCATTACAGAAAAATAAAAATAAACCTAACAGCAGTACCACAGAGCTAATTCTTAATGAACATATGCAAATATTGTAAATGTTACAGTGAGACAGTATCAAGTGGCTATGAAAATTAAAAAGCATATTCCTATTATAATCCCAATTGAAACTACTTGGTTTCTAACACTGATGTTCCAAAGCTATTGTGAACACTGTCTGAATACTTAATTACGTAAACAACAAACAAAAGGTTTCATCTCTGGTGCTCTAAGCTATCATCCAAAACTGGTTATAATTAAAGGTGTGAACAACAAAGTAAGTAACAAACCTGCAAAGTCAAGGTTCTGAGAAATTAATGGGCATCACCGCACTGCACTAGTTCAAATTCATCACTCATTATTTCTCAGACTAGCACTGTGCAGTTTCACATGTTTGTGCCTTATTCTCTTTCCTTCAAGCCTTTCCTTCCTTTTCTAGATGGCTAATTTTAGACAATTACTGTCTGTGACACACTGAGACTCTTCCCTCCCCCCCCCCCCAACTTCTTCTTCTTCCAGTTGTAAAGCTAGTGACCTATAAAAGCCCTGTGCACCTAAAATACTCCAAGATTTTAGAAAGTAAAGATGGGTCATTTGAAATAAGGGAACAAAAGAAAGCAAAAAGTATTTCAACCCCTTTTCCCCACTACCTTCCCTTTGCATCATTTCAACGGTTAAAAAACACTCAGATACAAAGGCTGAGTACACATACACAGTAAATACTAATTTTACTAGGACTAGACATACTGTACTTGTTGAATAGAAGCAATGTTCTGATTTTGAGTTAATACTTTAGCAAGATAAAATATGCACCTCAGTAAAGCCTTTTAGGTTGTTTAGAAGTCAGAGGTTTATGGTAACTATGGGACCTTTGCACCATATGAACGAAATGTACTACATTTTACATTTAGAGAATGCCCTTTCCATTCTGGTATTTTTTACACTAGGGTGTACAAATGAGGTGTGAAAATACACACACGCAAACACGCATGTATAAATACATGCATACTCATCTCTTTTTCCATCTATCTTGGAAACAGAGTGAGTAATAGGGGAGGAGTGACTTTCCTTTCTTACAGGGATTAGCAAATTTCGTGAAGTATGGCCTATAATCATCAAAGGTGCCAAGGCTTTGTAATGTTGACCTGCTTACAGTAAGATTGCTTGTGCCCCTTCTCCCCAAAAACCCCAATGACATTGAAAAAAAATACTGCATTGCAGTATTTGCCAGTGCATCGGAGTGTATCCAGTCAGCTGTCCCACAGACAAACAAATGTACATTTTAACACGTCCAGGCATGTAAATCAGTTGCCTGGTGGCCACAGACTGCTGAAACGGACAACTGGATTTGTCAAGATCTGTGCACCTCCACATACATATATATAATATTCTCTATCACTGCCCGAGGTGTTTGCTGAAATTTTCTGAAAGTGCCAATTACCAAGGAACACGACAAATCCCCCTACCAGAATATGGGAAGTATTAATAACTTATTTCATACACAGTCTAGAACCACTGTCCACCACAAGATAATGTTCAAGCAGTAGGACTATTATGTGCAGAAAATACCCTTCATTTAATGAACATTCCCAGCAGCACACTAACTAGGGAAGACTTGAGAATGTAATGTAACCTAGAGGACATTCCTTTAAAAAATTCCTAAGTAAAAACAAAAAATATGCAAGATTTCTGCAGCAACTAGATTTTCTTCAATAGGAATCAAATATTTAACAGGACCAAGTCTAGATGGTCAAGACTATTTCACATTCATTCAAATGGGATTTTCAAACAAACACTTTGCAGTTCATTTTTAACCGTTCTTTGTCAATAACAAGCGGGGTTTTCTTCATCTGAGAAAGCTCAGAAAGGTAAAATTAATAAAGATAGGAAAGCAAAGGAGGTTATCAAGCCAGTCAACTGTGGAAGAGCATATCTGTATCTAACATGGAAACCTGATTAGTAAGGTACATAGTAATAGAAAGAATTGTAAACTGGTAGCTGGTGTTTCTCTTCCATCAACATCTGAATGTAAAATCCCCTTTTTTTAACAAGACTACAATTTCACAAAAATGACCATGTTTAAAGACAGCTACATATTCTCCAATTTTTGTTTAAAAATAAAAGGTTTTATGTTCTATGGTTTTAGTCTTACTATTATATATCTGGAAATCTTACATGAAATTTCACTAATTTAATAGCTATTTTCCCACTTCAGGGTCTACTATGTGATCTTTCATGTGAAAGGAGAGAAGACTGACACTATCTACAGGCAGGCTGAGTTCTTCAATATAATCTTAAGACAAAGAAAAGAGAAAGAACAGTGGCAGAAACACGTGTCAGAAAACACACATAAAAACACCATATTGAACAAAAATGTAACTGTATTAACTGCTGCTGACCCTCAAAAAATGCAGCTGTGTATGATCAAAGCCATTCTAATTTATTCTCATAACCAAATTCAGCAGCTTTAGAATCTATCATCAATGTTTTGGGTACAGAATTAAAATTTTAATCTCTCTCATACATATAGTCGTGTGTATACTATATTTATATGCATGCATGCGCACACACTCTGATGATTTTTCTTCCCCTACAGTGAAAAGCTGTGCAGTTTTCAGAGAGTCATTCAATTACTTCCCTACAGAACAGACTGCAGCAGAAGCATTACATACGAGAGCAAATTAAAAGGGCGATTTAATTTCTCATATATTCTTTTTAAACTTCCTAATATGAACATTCTCATTTGAATTGAATGTTCTAAATAATCATGCATGGAAGAAAGGAATAAACTAAAAATCTGAAATTTTTAAAGACAGAAGGGCGTGTTCTATGCCCATGGTACGCATCTCTTGCGCCTCCTGATGTGTGACAGACTAACGCTTTCTGAGCAACCACATTTTTTTATACCTTTTACGCTACCTTCTATCACCTACAAGTCTACTACGCTTTTTAAACACTTCCGGCACCCACAACCTTGTTTAAAGATGCACTTCAGCTATTCCACATTACCGTGTGCCCTATACCATGAGAGACCATAACTAGCAAAATATATAGGTTTTCTTTAAAACCTAAAGCCAACAGACACAGCTTGAAATTGAAAGTGGATATTGTTATAGCAGGCAGAGGTGAGGATAGTGAAGAAGAGGAGTACAGCTTCATTATTTCAGGAAATTTCTGCTTAGCGCATAAACTGCAGGATATGATGAACTCCCTGGAACTGATTATTCTGCCATAGAACCATCTGACTATGTAAAAATACCAATATCACTTAACACAAAATCACTGCTTAGGGTAAATTCATTCTACCTACTGTTCTCATAGGGACATTTGCTGGAAAATTCTAAGAAATGATTTGCAGGCGCTATCAGCTGTGGGAGTTCACTATTATACCTCTGTCAACTTCATTCAATATAATTTACATTTTTCTAAAATACTGCCTCATAGGATTCCTCACTATTTTTTGCACGTACAATTTCACAGCAGGGGAAAAAAAAAAAAGATAACCCTCTTTTGGAGAGAAGAAAGAACAGATGCTTAAAAATAGATTTCTACAAATCACTGTAAGCCAGAGCCAGAAATGTAATTAACACCTATTTATAAAGAATAATTAAAGTTGTGACTGCCACAAAGAACAGCAAAGATAATCAAGATAGCCCCTGCCTTTTTTTTTTTTTTTTTTTTTTAAAAAAACACTGTTTGCAGTATTCCCACATGATTGCCACCTGCTCCCCCACTCAGCTTCCCCTATGCTCGTTTCCCCGGCAACCTTTCATTGGCTTTTCCTCCCAGCTATCGCTTTCAGTTCGGCTGCTCAGTCTAATCTTATTTGTTTTACACCCATCAAAACAAGCAGCCAGACAAAAGACAATCCTATAAGAATGTGAAAAGACCGTAGCTTTGTTTCCCAGTTATAATAAATATCCAAAGTGAAAGTCTGCAGAATGTTTAATTGAAACAAAACTAGCAAGAGTGATTTGAATTTTGAAGATTTTTCTCCCACTGAATAGCAGTGCTCTGTAAAATTCAAAGTCTGTGATAGTTGTATTTGATCGTGCCATTTTGCACAGGCTGTAAGGAAAACATAAAGGAGGAATGAGTCGACTATTTCTGATTCCTCTGCCAAAAGAATACTCTAAAAATAGAAGTACTATTTTTACATAAATGGATGGCTTTGACGTCCTTCAATATTTAAAAAACCAAAAAAAAAAAAAAAAAAAAAACACACCCCAAAAAACCCCCTCCAAAACACCATTCTGTTTCATGATAGTATTAGCTCATAAACAAACAAAATACCTGGTTTATACATGCAGTTACTGGATCTGGGTTTAATTGAACACTCATGTAACACAAATGACGATGAAAAGGCATGAGCTGCTGCCTGATCTGATGGTCATACAGTACAATGACACTGTGACGGTCAGCCGAGACCATCCTTGCTTGACTGAAATGTAATGTTCAATGGAATCAGCGTGCAGTGCCATCACACTTCAACACATTAAAAATAGACAGACAGATCCTCAAAAACAAACAACGACCTGTAATTTTATTTATGACTCACAATCTGCTCTCCTGAACAAAAGAAATTCATGAGGCACATATAAGCTGTATGAAACCTATATACAGTCTCTCAGCATTCACTTACCATTTTCAAGCCATTCCACTCCATCTGTGATCACAAAGATGGACCCTTGCAGCCCTCACAGTGTCAAAAGCAAAAAGAACGTTATGTAAAAGCTGACATTCCTTCTTACAGTACTGCTGCCCAACGATGCAACAAAATCGACATATACTAGGCGCTGCAACACATACAAGCCTCCTCCTCTTTTTATGAGGTCATGACAGGAAACTCTTTGAAATACAATATGCAGCATTTACTGAAGCTCATATAAATCACTCTCAAAAATTACCATACCTGCTGCGCAGTCCACCAAAACAAAATGACCAGTCTTGAGGCTTTTTTCCCAAGGATTCTGCTCATATTTCCAACATGTGAATGTGGAAATTAATGACCTCCCCACCCAAAACAACCCCCTCTTTTTCAGCATTTCAGTTAGCCACACACAGCCTCACGTTAGAAATCAGCTCGCTCTTTATTCTGCGAGAAATCACAATGACCTTAAAAATGTCCAACTACCTCCTTTATTAAAGGATATGCAGGCATTAAGTAGAAGAGAGAGAGAGAAAAGGGGGGAGAGAGAGACGGAGATACATAGTGTAGAAACAAACCAGTCATAGCAACTAAACTCACGTGAAAACAGACTGATAAAGATGCAGATTTGGGGAAATCTATGTTATATATCTATCTATTTATATATAACTACTATAAACAGATTTTAAATCTACTAATACCTACCATAACCATTCTTAATGGCAAATATTGGGTCTTGAAAAGCTTCAACTCTTCTAAAGATTTGCTATGGTTTCAGGGATTTTTTTTTTTTTAAAGATCCACAAAGCACAGTGCAGACGTTTTGTGCAGCAAAAGAATTAAAAAAAAAAAAAAAAAAAAAAAAAGCGCACTCTGTTGAAGCCCCCGATTCTAGGATGCAGATAAGAACAACTGAACAGAGCCTTAGTGAAATTGGCTTGCAGCTTCTCCTTTTTACATCCATTTATGGGACCATCTGTCAGCTGAAGCCAGGATCTGATTGGCTAGGGCAACTAAAGGAGGCGTTGCAACATCAGGTGCTATTGAAATTAGCTACTGCCAGATTGACAATGTTAATGATTTGGTGACCTCTACAACAAACAGAGACCAGATTTCTGAACTGCTGCTTGTGTCTAGTAATTAAAGCCCAGTTGAAAAAACAACACATACACATGTATTTTATCTCTCCCTACCCCAGAAGTACACTAACAGTTACAGGCCATATCTACAGTTTATAAACCTCCATCATGGAGGTGCCATACCTCAGCCATGCTTCAATGACTGCAACCTCTTACCTCTTGCATGCATGGCTTTGAGGTCTGGAGTATTTTAACCACCTTATCTTTCTTGACAGTTGCTTTCTGGAGAAATGCATATTTAATGATCTGCCTCTAGGCTTAAAGATATGACAAAAGCACTTTAATGTGCATTTTAACTGCATTTATTCTCAGGTACTATTGGTTTTAATAATCAAGCAATTTTTTTCCCTTCTGCAGTAAGAGACTTTCAAATTTATATATAGTTTTAAAGGCAGGTTTGATATTACTTGCACTTGATTATATGTCTAAAATATAACATCTACTTACCAACACATTTTACCAGAATAAAAGTAGTATTTTATAATTATCCAGGTATCTCACTTCATTATTCGCTTGCTTTATAAGAAAGTGATAAATAAACCTGGGCATTTAAATGAAATTATTTTTCAACTGTAATAAGCAACATACTTTAACTTTGTAATAAACACACTCACTTATCCTTCGCTTGCTGCCACAGACAAAGCACCAAACCACCGATTATAAACAGCAATATTTCACAAACTTTCCCCTATGGCAACTTTATTGAAAATTCTCTTAATTAGGAAACATTTATATTCCCCCTCTTCTTCAAAAGAGAAATATTTTAGGGGTTTGTTGATTTTATACATGGCAGCCAAGATAACAAGGCATTGCATCCTGTTTTTACATCTAACCTGAGATTAATGTTTATCTAATCTATATAATATTGATATTTAAATCATTTAGTTTTATCTTTTATATGTACTGTTAAAAGAAAATATTGTTTTAAAATGCCCAATATAATTATTAATATTTCTATTTTGGAACAGACAGAAAGGTAAAAGCTGTGGAGAACGCTAGTATGGGCCATGATACATGCTCATTTAGCTCTTCACTGCAGAAAATAAGAAACAGTTTTATGAAACATCACAAACCTCCCCCTCCCCACCAATATATAATTACCATTTTGGGGAAAGTCTTTTTTTAAAGTACAAATATTAACTCAGAACTGTTAATCTCGTAAAGGGTACTCTGTACGTTTTAAAATTTCTTTAAAACATCCACATGCACAAAAAACCCCAGCCACAGCCTAAACAAATAGTACAATGTAGGAAATATATTAAGCTTTTAAATAACGTAGATACAAATGGATCATACAAGCAGAAAACACACATTAGAAAAAACATTTAAAATAAATGAACCCTTTCTACCCACAGAGTGAACACTGAATTCAATTAACATCTATTATGGATAGTTTAAATGGCTGCAGAGGATTTCTCTTATCACACAATAGTTTTAAAAACATTTGTAGCTTAGCAAAAACTAGCAAAGATTAAACTGGTTTGTAGGATAGGTTTCCTAAATCAATCTATGTAACTCAAACTGAACTACTAGAGTGAATTCACTAGCATCAAAATACTGCACAACTGGTACATCATCATATGTTCTGGTCCCAAAATACACTGAATATTAAAGTTTCATTTGTCATGCAGATTTTTACTTAAGGTCTCTTCAGGGGTTAACAAAATTGAAAAAGGGATGGAGAAATCTTTTTTTCAGCCTTTTCAACCTCAGCACACTTTGTTAGCTATAAATTAATGTTAAGCATATCAAAAGATTCAGCCATTTTTCTGAAACAATAATCGCACATTGCAGTCCTAAACAATTAGCTGTTTTGCAAAACTAAAATTTCATGTACTTTGTACACTGATCACTTTAAAAAACAAAACAAAAAAACACCACCACCAAATCAAACCCCCATACCAAATCTTTCAGGGGAATACTAAAACGAACGCACAAATGTCCTCAGAGGCCTCTCTCTAAAGACAAAGGCAGAATCCTATTGTTGAAAAAGTCAACCTTATTATCATGTTTCCAATAGTACCATTCATCTTTCAGGGTAAGTGGCTGACCACCGCATCAGAGTTGTGGCACATTTGTAAAGCATCAAATTCTCAATATAGTCTCTCAGAATCAGCCAGTAAACCTCTGAGAAAAGCCTTATTTTTATGAGAGCCTCCATCCCCACAAAAAGAAACTTGTCTTAAACACCTAATCCAATACCAAAATGAAATCACAGGGCTGTTTGTCCCCCCTCCCTTCTCTCCTTACCATAAATGAGCAGTTTCTTGAGTCATTAATGACAGTTTCCCTTAAAAGAAGTGATCTCATATCACTGAGCCCCTCTACACCATGCATACATCCCAAAGGTTGCGGGTATCTTAGCATCAGTAGCCGCCAGCAAGCTCTCTCATACAGAGCCCAGATGGACTATACCAGAAGCCAATTCAGCGTTAATAACTACCTACTCTGTGCAGTTTAGAAGCCTTACGTGGCATAATGTCCTAGGCAACAGCAGCCGACTGAAACCGCAAATAAAGACAACCCAATTGTCCAAAACCATTGAAAGGAAAAAAAAATAAAGTGAAGAATGATTTTTAATCTCTTACTTTCATAAGAATAAACTGAATCCTTCATAAACATATTAAAAAAAAAAGGAGGAAAAAACAAAACAAAACAGATGCTGCCCAGAAAAGTGACAAAATATTACCTCATTATTTAACAAAGCAGCATTAAGCGTCCTGCTGATTTCAAACATCTTGCCACAGATTTTGGTTTAAGAGAAACAGAAAGAATCCTTTGCAAGCCCTCTGTCTGCAAAGGGTTCTTCAATTTTCTTGTGCACAACAGTATAGTCAATATGTTATTTCCCTAGAGTTCGCACATTAAAACATCTAGTCAGTGAGCTGAATTTTCTCCCCTTATCACACACACAGTACACTCCTGTTATATGCACTGCTCTCTTTGCAAGATTAGCCTGCCCCAAACATGGCTGTTGTTCAAACTATTCTGTGAAGTAACAGTTCACTCTATAACCACCAGGTGGGCAGTGTGCACAGATTCAAATAACCATCTTAAAGATTTTTCTTGGAACAGTCTTTAGTTGTGGTACAGAACCCCAAAAGTGCCCATATTTTGCATTCTTTTGTCAATCATCTGCTCCCCATAAGACAAAGAAGCAAGCCAAGAAACTTTCATTAGCAAATCATTTAAAAAAAATCTTAATAAGGAACGTAAAATCACACACAAACCTTTCATTTCGCAAAAATGAACTTAAAGAAAAAACCCAATCAGCAGACAGGATGAAATGTACTTTACAGGGGAACACCAACAGTGGAAATGGTCTCTTGACAGACAGCAAAAACGTCGAGCGTAGGATGATAAACTGGTTCAAGTAAACATGAACACAACATTCATTTACAGTAAACATGGGGGCATGAGGGAAGTTGGAGAACAGACAGACTACAACTTCCCCAGGTAAAATACCAGATTAACATAATATTATGATGGTAAACAAAACTAAACCAAAAGTCAGAAAACCTATTATAAACTATCAGAGCACAAGTCCAGAGAAAAATACTAGACTGATCATAGTTTTCAACAGCAATTTAAGATGACTTAGAAATGCTTACTAAATTTTCCACATCGCTATATTTCTATAAACTTAAGAATTTTCTTTTGTTATACTTTAAGATCTCTTACAACAAGGAACGTTTCTACTATCATACAAAGTCATGAATTCAATACACTTCAGCAGCGCCCAGAGGCCTCAATCGATGTGGGACCCACTGCGTTACTGCTGTATAAACACATAATAGAATCATTGGACTGGAAGGGAATTCAAAGAGGTCCTGTAGTCCAGTCCCCTGTATTGAAGGGAGAATGAAGTATATCTAGACCATCCCCGACAGGCTTTTGTCTAACCTGCTCTTAAAAATCTCCAATGACGGAGATTCCACAATCTCCCTAGGTAATTTATTCCAGTGCTTAACAACACTGACATTTAGGAAGTTTTTCCTAAATGTCCAACCTAAACCATCCTTGCTGCTACTAAAGCCCATTGCTTCTCCTAACCTCAGAGGTTAACAAGAACAATTTACCTTTCTCCGCGTTGTAAGAAAATGTTATGTACTTGAAAACTGTTTTGTTCCCCCCCCCCCGCTCAGTTTTCTCTTCTCCAGACTAAACAAACCCAATTTTTCGATCTTCCCTCACAGGTCATGTTTTCTAGACCTTCAATCATTTTTCAGCGTAACAGCCATGTTAGTCTGTATTCGCAAAAAGAAAAGGATGCATCCGATGAAGTGAGCTGTAGCTCACGAAAGCTTATGCTCAAATAAATTGGTTAGTCTCTAAGGTGCCACAAGTACTCCTTTTCTTTTTTCAATCATTTTTGTTGTTCTTCTCTGGACTTTCTCCAAATTGTCCACATCTTTCCCAAAATGTGGCACCCAGAAATGGACACAATACTCGAGCTGAGGCCTAACTGGTGTGTAGTACAGAGGAAGAATTACTTGTTATGTCTTGCTTACAATACTCCTGATAATACATCCCAGAATGATGTTTGCTTTTTTGAAAGTGTCACACTGTTGACTCATATTTAGCTCGTGATCCACTGTGACTCCCAGATCCCTTTTCGCAGTACTCCTTCCTAGGCAATCATTTCACATTTTGTATGTGTGCAACTGATTGTTCCTTCCTAAGTGTAATACTTCACATTTGTCCTTACTGAATGTCATCCTATTTACTTCAGACCATTTCTCTAGTTTGTCCAGATCATTTTGAATTTTAATCCTATTTTCCAAAGGACTTGCAACCCCTCTCCGCTTGGTCTTGTCAGCAAACTTTAAGTGTACTGTGTATGCCATTATCTAAATCACTGATGAAGATATTGAAGAGAACTGGGCCTAGAACCGATCCCTGAGAGACCCCACTCAATATGCCTTTCCAGCTTGACTGTGAACCATTGATAACTACTCCCTGGGAACGGTTTTCCAACCAGTTATGCACCTACCTTATAATAGTAAAGACAGTCCCTGTCCTGAAGAGCTTACAATTCACATTTTAAAGTTTAAAGCAGATATTGGTGGTGTGGGGAAGAATGAAAAACAAAAAGAAATCACACAATAGTGTTATTTATTATGGACCAGAACTGAATCCCATTGAAATCCCATTGCAACTGGCTCCAGTGGGAGCAGGACCTAATAAGGTTATTTACTGAAAGTAAAGGTCATGTTATTTTCCACTTGTTCTATTTTATTAAAATGTGACAAACCATCTGAACATGTGATTTTGACTTGTCAAATACATAGTATTACCTACACTACTGTATTGTTTCATACACGGATGTCTCCATGAATACTTTGCACTGGGTTAAAATAATTTTTATAATATATATATATATATATATATATAAATAAATAAAATACACACACACACACGATATTCTGTTTTGCCTGTTAAATAATACTAAGTGATGCAGTTATGATTTAACCTTCTTGAATATATTAATTTTCCACCCCACTTTTTATATGGGGAAGAAAGGTTATTTCCATCCGTTTCTGGATGTATGAAATGAGCTTATTTTCTCACTCACCGTATGTCTTGATTATTAATTAAAAATGTCACTTCTTTTCTAACACTAAATGTAATAATTTAGTAAATAAAATATTCTCGGCTTGCTGATCTTGGAGATAATATATTTAAGGGTTTCAGGACTTATTTTTTACTTGCAGGTAACTTCAGTATTTTGATTAAATCAAAGAAATGGCTGGTAAACAGAAATATTTTATAAAATGTATTTAAAAAAACAAAATAAAGAAAAAAAACAAACAAAAAGGACCTGAAGCACATTGTTAAAGGACCTTTCCTCCTACTACCCTGAGGCAAATTCAACCAATCAATAAGAAACCATTGACATACCACCATCTGCCAAGCTGCAGAGAAATGTGGCTAGAACAGACCTCTTATGGAGCACAAGTAGTCTCATTTTCAGTCTATTAGGAAAGCACCAGAGCTTTCATGTGCAAGGACACAAAAGTCCAACCCAGACTCTCTTCACACCAGTTTGAGTACCTTGCTACAGAATTCTAGCATTTATGCTGTGTGAGTTTTCAAGCTAATCATCAAAGCGGGGGGGGGAATCAGCAACAGTCTATTCTAGTGCAGTGTAAAAATAAAGAATTCAGTGAATTCTATCCTAATATGATTATAGCAGTATTTAAGTGGTTTGCTGTCTGTGAACTACAACCTGGCATTTTCAACTGACTTTTCCTTTTCCACTCTTCTACAGAGGACTAGGTAGGCAAGCTTAGAAGTATATGAATTGTTTTCTAGGCTATTTCTATTATAACCATATAAAAGCAAAGATTTATTTGGGATCTAAGGATATTAATTTGTTTCTGGGGGATGGAGGGAAGGTGGAGTAGAGAGAGGAGGTTGAACAATGGACTTGGAAAAGGAGATACACAATGCAAGCACTAAGGTTTGCCCTATGCTGTCACTGACAACTCAAATGGATACATACACTGAATCATGAAAAACACAATCACAGATGACAAAATTTTAACAAAATCTGCACTACAGGATCAGGACAGGTACCCCATTCTTTTCCAAATCCAAATATAAAAAGACAAAATAAACATGTTCAAAGGAGATGGAAACTTATATATCACACACACACACACACACACTCAGAGGAGACAGGCCTGCCTCTTTTAAAAGTCATCTGCAAAGTTTTAAGAAAGCTTGAAAAAAGCGAGCATGCAAATGACAAATGGTGAAAGCCATCAAATTGAGTATAAAACTAAAAGCCTAAATCTCAATGGTATCTAACCCAAAATGCGATTCCAAAAAAAGTCAGTCTACATTAAGAACACAACACTGGAGAGCTTGTGGGGAAGAGGGAAATGTCTAAAAAAAACCCCCATGTCTAAAAAGGACACTTACATATATAAGAGAACCATGAATAGGTTTAGTGCAACATCCAAAAACTTTCAAACTGTCAATTTGGAGGGAAAAATGAATAGTCAGGCAACAATTACAAAATAACAAATAGGCTGAGTAAAAAAGCAAGCAACACATACAACAGTGAGATTTTTAAAAATTATGGTTAAACAAACCATTAATGTACAGTATAGAACTATAAGAAGATAGTGTAATTTAACTACTGAATGGTTTAAATAAATAACGGATTGACCTCTGGAAACTAAGTAGAGAGCTAGGTGATCAAAAACAATGCACTAGGCAATGCTAAAATGGTTTTCAGGTAAATTGTTCTATAAGGTTATGGAATTCATATGTATTTAAGGTAAACTGAGGAATTCACATGTATTTAAGAAGGCTGAGAAATTTAGGGCTGGTCTAACTGGTATAACTACACCACGTATTAAAAAGAGGAGCTTTTGGAATCATCTAAAATAGGATACATTGTAGGATTCTTGGCTGAGAGCAGAAGAAGCAGTAGGCAAAAGAGAGTAAGATTGTATTGGGAGATAAGGAAATAAGCTGGTTTGACAGTTTTGTTTGTTTTATCTGCACACTCTGCTATGTAAGAAGCCATTATTGCCTCTCATTCTACCGCTAACTGTGGACAGCTGTGCAAGCTCTGATAGTGATGGAACGTTCCATCAGGTGCACTGTGATTTCTCTTAACGTGTGTGTGTGTGAGAAATATCCTAGGACTCCCGCTGGAAATCCAGTTTCTTTTTAGCTGTGGATACAGAGCTACCTGATTCAGAAGGTTCTGAATGTAATGATATCCAACCAAAAAAACCCCATAATCCTATATAAATACGACACTAAATTAAGCATTTAGCCACACAAAACCGAAGAGATTCACTTACAGTTCCCACAGAAACCACAGCTCAGCTTCTTTGTACATATGTAGCATTTAGCTTACTGTGCTGGGTGTTCATGTTATTCAAGAGATGTATGTAATTTGGACCCTTTACAGCAGAGGTGGGCAAACTACGGCCAGCGGGACTGTCCTGCCTGGCCCCTGAGCTCCCAGATGGAGAGGCTAGCCCCCAACCCCTCCCCTGCTGTCCTTCCTCCCCCGCAGCCTCAGTGCGCTGCACCGCCAGCGCTCTGGCCTACCACTCCTGTTGGTGTGGTTGCGAGCTCCTGCTGCTCTGAGCAACATGGTAAGGGGGTGGGGAGCGGAGGGTTTGGATAAGGGGCAGGGGGTCTCGGGGAAAGTCAGGGGACAGGGGGCAGTTGGATAGGCGTGGGAGTCCCGGGGGGAAGAGAGGGAGGGCTGTCAGGGGCAGGGATGTGGATGGGGCAGTCAGGGACAGGGAAGATTGGCTAGGGGGTGGGGGTCCCAGGGGGGCAGTTGGGGCGGAGGGGGTGGATAAGGGTCGGGGCAGTCAGGGGACAGGGGAGGTTGGATGGGGCGGAGGTTTGGGGGTGTGTGTCAGGGGATGGGGAACCTGGGGGATTGGATAGGCATGGGAGACCCGGGGGGGGTGTGTGTCTGGGGGCAGGGGTGTGGATAGGGGTCAGGGCAGTCAGGGGACAGTGGGGGTTGGACAGGGGGCGGGATCCCCAGGGGCGGCTAGGATGGGTCACCAGGGATGCTTTACCAACATCAGTATGGGCTGATCAGGGAAGGTGCATGACACATGCATCTTTAAGAACATAAGACTGCTCAAAAAGATGCAAGGAAGGACTTTCTTTCTTGACCAGCAGATTACCATTGGGAATACTGAATTGCCGATAGTGATCCTAGACAACTCAGCCTACCCCCTCCCACGGCTCATGAAGCCGTACACCAGTCAGCTCGATGGCACAAAGGAGCACTTCAACTACAGACTCAGCAGGTGCAGAATGACAGCAGAATGTGCCTTTGGTCACTGAACAGAAGAACGGCCATACCAGGTCAGATCATCTGGCACAGATCCATCTAGCCCATCTTCCGACAGTGGCCAATATCAGGTGCCCCAGAGGGAATGAACAGAATGGATAATCATCAAATGATCCATCTCATTGCCCATTCCGACCTTCTGGCAAACAGAGACTAGGGTCATCATCTGTGTCCATCCTGGTTAATAGCCATTGATAGACCTATCATCCATGAACTTATCCAGTTCTTTATTGAACCCTGTTATAGTCTTGGCCTTCACAACATCCTCTGGCAAAGAGTTCCACAGGTTGACTGTGGGTTGTGTAAAAAACAAAACAAACCCCCCCCCCTTCCTTTTGTTTGTTTTAAATCTGCTGCCTATTAATTTCATTTGGTAACCCCTAGTTCTCGTGTTATGAGAAGGAGTAAGTAACACTGGCATTGTTTATTTACAAGACTGGATCTCAGTGAGCAAAACAGCTCAATGGTTATAGGTGCCTGCTATGTCCTGCATGGCATCTGTGAAGCAAAGGGGGAAACGTTTCCCCCAGCTGTGGAGGCAGAGCAGCTGTCTGCTGAATTTGAACAGCCAGATAGAAGGGCTATTAGAAGAGCTCAGTGTAGAACTATATGGCTCAGGGAGGCTTTGAAAGACCTTTTTAATAGTGAGCCATAGCAGTGTGTGTTGCTGTAATACAATCTGCATGGCCTCTCTCTTTTGTGGCCTGGAATTAATCTTGCAGTGATTACTGTGTATGTAGGAATCTAACATCGTCAATGCACCTATTAATATTGTTTTTGAATGGTGTTATGGGTTCTGTGACACAGTGCAGTAACAGGAAATTGATTGCTGTCAGACCTGTTCATTGCCAGCCAGCATGAATTGTGAACTAAGAAAGATGAACTATGTTCCAAAAAATAGAATTTTATTCCGTAACATGAACCAGGCAAATAAAAAAAATTCAGAACTTAATAAAACTTAATAAATTAACCGAACAGAACTTTTGAAGAGGAAAGAACAGTCATTTCCATTTCAGGTACACATATGGTGATCTGTGAGACACGGTTGGTGTATGTGAAGCTGTTATTTTCTGCAATGTCCCCTTGGAGGAGTGATAAGAGTAGTGCACTGACCCCCTCATGCCATGTGGCATGTTGGGTGGTGGTAGGTATAGCGAGATCCCGATATGGGCTGGAGATGGAGGCGAGCATGGGATTGTTGAACCTACAGGTCCACCAGAGTCTGTAGCATCTCTGTCTGCTGTCTGAGAAGCGCAAACAACTCCTGCTGCATGTCCCTCTCCTTTTCCTTTCTCCTCTAACCTAGACCATGTTGTCTGCAAGGGTGATTCTTCAAGCCCTGGGCTCGTTCCCTGATGCAGCAATGGCTTGCAGGATCTCCTGGAACAAGTCATCCTGAGCCGCCTTCTGTCTTCTCCTTGTCTGGCTCAAGAGTTCCATGAGTGTGAAGAGGGAAATTCTGAAGGCCGCTATGATGGTTTGGATCACAGAAAACCCCTTGGGAACTGCCAACTGATGTGCTGAGACTACCCCAGAGCCTGTTTCCCCTGGCAGCTTGGGACTTCAGTGCCCTGCATGGTTTGAGCCAGACATGCTAGCTTGCTGCAAACCCAGACCCAGGTCTGAACCATGTCCCCTAAAAGCTGCAGCCTTAACTGAAAACAGCTTAAGAAGTGTTCCTGTCTCTAACACTCAGATGCCCAGCTCCCAATGGGATCCAAACCCCAAATACATCCATAATACTCATAAACTGTTCGCTCTCTATGACACTGATAGAGAGATATGCACTGCTGTTTGCCCCTCCCCCGGTATTAATGCATACTCTGGGTTAATTAATTAATTAAGTAAGTAAAAAAGTAAAAGGTGATTTTATTAAATACAAAGAATAGGATTTAAGTAGTTCCAAGTAAAACAGACAGAACAAAGTAAATTACCAAACAAAATAAAACACGCAAGTCTAAACCTAATACAGTAAGACAATGATTACAGATGAACTCTCACCCTCAGAGATGTTCCAGTAAAATTCTTTTTCAGACTAGGCTCCTTCTAGTCTGGGTCCAACAATCACTCATACCCCCATGGTTACTGTCCTTTGTTCCACTTTCCTTCAGGTATCCTTTGGGGGGTGGAGAGACTCTCTCTTGAGCCAGCTGAAGACAAAATGGAGGGGTCTCCCAGGGGTTTAAATAGACTCTCTTGTGGGGGACACCCTCTCTCCCCGTGTAGAATCCAGCTACAAAATGGAGTTTTGGAGTCACATGTCCATGCATGAATCAGAACTTACAGGTAGCAGCCATTGTTCACCTGCTACCTTAAACGTCCTCAAGTAGACTTCTTATGTGGATTGGAGTCTTCCAAGTTCCATTGTTCATTAAGTGTTTCTTGATTGGGCACTTAACTTGCAAATTCCTTTCTAAAGAAGCTGACCAAATGCCTTACTAAGGCTACTTAAAATCAAACAAGTACACAGCCAATATTCATAATTTTGAATACAAAAATGATACATGCATACAAATAGGATGAATATATTCAGTAGATCATAACCTTTACAGAGATATATGTTACATGGCATATGTAGCATAAAACATATTCCAGTTATGTCATATTTACATTCATAAGCATATTTCCATAAAGCATTAGGAGGTGCAACATCACAGCCACAATGCAGCAGCTGCAGACACAACACACAGAGCTACCACTGTCAGTGTATTCACGAGAGAAATTGAAACGTAAGATACTGAACTCACTCCCCTTGATCCCCAAAAGTTGTAAGCACTACAGTCTCTCTTCTGCTTGGGACTGATAGAGCACAGTGCCAGTTCGCAGAGCTTTAAAGCAAAGGGGCAACTTCCTGCTTACTTGACCCACCTTGCGTTGACCTGTGTCATGTAGACCAGGCCTCAGTCATATTGCTTGTTCTGTATGTCTGATATGCATTTAATACGTTTTATTAAAGCACGCATTCAAAAGGAAACACAGGAAAACAAGATGTAACTGATATAACTAGCCAAGTTAAATATTGCAACGAGACATATACATTCTTCCACTTCCTAACCATTTAACCTTAGTATTACAAGTAAACAACAAGCAATCTTTCTTTTAATAGTATCACTGGATGCTTTGGAACGTGTGCCTAGACATACTCTGATCTGTTCAGATAAAGCTTAATTGTACTTCTGACATTTTTAAAGATCCCTTATTGAACACTCACCTAACAAACTAGAAGAGCTCTATTTTTAACATTGTTCCAAAGATGTGCAATGGAACCTAAAAATATTACAGTGCATGAGGTGAAAATACACTTTTTAAAATGTGTTTCATGGGAGAGCCAGTAACAGCTGTTGGCCTACCAAGTAAAAGAAAATTCATATTTTAAAAAAACCTTTAATATTAAGAGGAGATGTTAGCCTGTTTTTAAAATTTTCATAAGCATAGGGCTGTCTTAATGGGAGAAATTATCCTACAGCACTTTTCACAGAGAAAAACTTTCAGTGTTGGTGCCCCAGCAAAATTCCAATGAATGTACTTATTCTCTTCCCTCTCAGTTCTTCCCCGAAATTGAAACTGCATAGGGTATCTTTTACCTTCTGTCCTACAGTGTCAAGCAGTATGACTGTGCACTATATAACAGTGTGCTTTAGCAGCTAACATGGAAATTTCAGTTTGTGAAGTGGTTTGGGACCTTTTGGATTAAAGGCATCATATAAATGTAAAATGTGATGAAAATATTAACCAATAATTTCCACTGACATTGCTGGGGACTACTGAGGACTCAACACTTCGAAAATCATGCCACTTATTTAGGAGTCTAAATTCAAGCATTTTTTTTTAAATATGGACCTATGTACTGAAAATGGAAGTGTGAAAGTTTCCAAAGTGTGTGCCTCTTCCTTCTGCCCAAGAAGCTCACATTACCCTGACAGAATAATCTCTAAAAACACCATCAACCCTTAATCCATTTAGTTAAAGCCCTCGATAAAACCGCAGAACCCCTTCACATCCTCAAATACAACGAAATAAGAGATTGCTTTTATGGAAAGATTGTGAGTGTTCAAGAGGCCTCTTTCCCGAGCATATCTACTTTGCCCACCAACACAGGAATAATCTGCCCCCCAAAACCAGCCCACCATAAGGGTCATCCTCCAGTGCTGCAGAGCTAACGAGAGGGCTCAAGCCACACATGATCCCCATTGCAGATTTAACAGAGGAAGAGGGGTGCCAGTGAGGAGAATGGGAAGTGGATGTGATTGCAGAGCCATTGGCCATTATCTCTGAAAACTCGTGGCGATCAGGGGAGGTCCCGGACAATTGGAAAAAGGCAAATATAGTGCCCATCTTTTAAAAAAGGGAAGGAGAACCCAGAGAACTACAGACTGGTCAGCCTCACCTCAGTCCCCGGAAAAAGCATGCAGCAGGTCCTCAAGGAAACCATTTTGAAGCACTTGGAGGAGAGGAAGGTGATCAGGAACAGTCAACATGGATTCACCAAGGGCAAGTCATACCTGACCAAGCTGACTGCCTTCCATGATGAGATAACTGGCTCTGTGGATGTGGGGAAAGCAGTGGACGTGATATATCTTGACTTTAGCAAAAGCTTTTAATATAGTCTTCCACAGTATTCTTGCCGGTTTTGTTCAACATCTTTATTAATGATAAAAGAAAAGGAGTACTTGTGGCACCTTAGAGACTAACCAATTTATCTGAGCATAAGCTTTCGTGAGCTACAGCTCACTTTATCGGACGCATACTGTGGAAAGTACACAAGACCTTTTTATACACACAAAGCATGAAAAAATGGGTGTTTACCATTACAAAAGGTTTTCTCTCCCCCCACCCCACTCTCCGGCTGGTAATAGCTTATCTAAAGTGATCACTCTCCTTACAATGTGTATGATAATCAAGTTGGGCCATTTCCAGCACAGATCCAGGTTCTCTCTCCCCTCCCCCACACACAAACCCACTCACAGGAGAGTGGGTTTGTGTGTGGGGGAGGGGAGAGAAAACCTGGATCTGTGCTGGAAATGGCCCAACTTGATTATCATACACATTGTAAGGAGAGTGATCACTTTAGATAAGCTATTACCAGCCGGAGAGTGGGGTGGGGGGAGAGAAAACCTTTTGTAATGGTAAACACCCATTTTTTCATGCTTTGTGTGTATAAAAAGGTCTTGTGTACTTTCCACAGTATGCGTCCGATGAAGTGAGCTGTAGCTCACGAAAGCTTATGCTCAGATAAATTGGTTAGTCTCTAAGGTGCCACAAGTACTCCTTTTCTTTTTGCGAATACAGACTAACACGGCTGTTACTCTGAAACCTGCCTTTATTAATGATCTGGATAATGGTGTGGATTGCACCCTCAGCAAGTTTGGAGATGACACTAAGATGGGGGAGAGGTAGATATGCTGGAGAGTAGCGATAGGGTCCAGAGTGACCTAGACAAATTGGAGGATTGGGCCAAAAGAAATCTGATGAGGTTCAACAAGGACAAGTGCAGAGTCCTGCACTTAGGACAGAAGGATCCCATGCACTGCTACAGGCTGGGGACCGACTGGCTACGCAGCAATTCTGCAGAAAAGGACCCGGGGATTACAGTGGATGAGAAGTTGGATATGAGTCAGCAGTGTGTCCTTGTTGGCAAGAAGGCGAACGGCATATTGGGCTGCATTAGTAGAAGCACTGCCAGAAGATCGAGGGAAGTGATTATTTCCCTCTATTCGGCACTGGTGAGGCCACATCTGGAGTACCGTGTCCAGTTTTGGGCCTCCACAAATTGGAGAGAGCCCAGTGGAGGGCAACAAAAATGATTAAGGGGCTGGGGCACATCACTTATGCGGAGAGGCTGAGGGAACTGGGCTTGTTTAGTCTGCAGAAGAGAAGAGTGAGGTGGGATTTGATAGCAGCCCTCAACTACCTGAAGGGGGGTTCCAAAGAGAATGGTGCTCGGCTGTTCTCAACGGTAGCAGATGACAGAACAAGGAGCAATGGTCTCAAGTTGCAGTGGGGGAGGTCTAGGTTGGATATTAGGAAACACTATTTCACTAGGAAGGTGGTGAACCTCTGGAATGGGTTACCTAGGGAGATGGTGGAATCTCAATCCTTAGAGGTTTTTAAGGCCAGTCTTGACAACGCCCTGGCTGGGATGATTTAGTTGGTGTTGGTCCTGCTTTGAGGTCTCTCCTCCTGAGGTCTCTTTCAACCCTACTCTTCTATGATTCTGACATCCCCAATGGCACACTCATCCTAAACTGCATTTTTGGCTCTCTTATGTTGTGTTGAAATGGACAGAGAGAGGAGGCTTCAGTGGGAAGAGGCTGCAAAAGAAACAGCCTACACAGAGCAGCAGGAGAATCAGGGGAATGTAAATTAGTGTGAAAGCCACCTTTGCACATCACCTGGACTTTCACTGTGAAATTCTAACTGAGGATTGGGCCCAATATTTCAAGTTCCTTCCTAATGTCTAGCCTGTACCTCAATGTGTCCTCATCAGAAGAGCAGGTTCTAAAACACAGAGGAAAACCATTTCCTCTCTTAAATGAGAGTCTGAAATTTCAACAGGAAAGAAACCAGAGTCTGCAGGCAGGATTACTCTGTCCCTGTGAAAAGCTTTACAGGAAAGGGTTTCAAACTTCCCTTCATCTTGCTGGATGATGTGACTGTAAATAAGAGTATCAACAGAATGGATAGGGAGGAGGGAATCATATAAAACCAACAAGAGAAGCTTAAAAAGTGAAAGGCATAACTGCGCAGACAGGAAAAAGAGCCTTTCACCGAGGACAGGAGGTGAAGAAACTTGATTTTAGAGAACATGGATGGTAGGAGGACAATAATCTGTACACCCTTAATTAATCTCTGAAAGCATTTAGTGGATGATTAACATTTAATTTTTTATCTAGTCTATCTTGAAACCCCCCTGTCCAGCCCCAATACTTGGTGGGGAGGGGAAGAGACCATCTAAAAGTCTCGATAGAATTTTTTTTAAAAAAGACCTATAAATCATCCTACACAGAGCTCCTGCATTTACTTTTTGATCTGATTTTTAAATGTAGCAATGGATGTTATGTTAATCACCCTGATTCACATCTCTATTTCCTTCAGAAATTTACTCATTAACTAGACCATCTGTGTAAGGGGAGTGGCGGGGTGTGTTCTATGCTGTCACAGCATACAAGGTCAGAGCATAAAAGGGGGGTGGGGAAGAATAGGGAGGGGAAGCCTGGCTATTAGCTTCCTTCCCTTCTGCTACCAGAAGAAGATATCTGGGCCAGGCAGTGAGTTTCTCACCCCTACAGTCACCCTGCCAGCTGTGGGAAATGTGGACGGACAGCAAGTTCTCTCCCTTTAAGGTCCTGCTGATGAAGTGGAAACCTGGCTGGCCTGAGAGTTAAGGTGCATCTATACTGTATGCTTCTTTCGGCAGTATGTAGCATACATACTTGTGTAGCCCACCAGCAGTGCAGACAGTGAGGCACAGCTTAGGAGAGTAAAGTAATGCCCAAAGGTTGTAGGCTACACAGCCCTCTTTTTGCCCAAGTTGTGCCTCGCAATCAACACTGCTATTTTTAACAGTGTAGTGTCCTGCTGCAGGAGCCTTTATCCATCGCAGGAAGACTCCAGCAGCGAAGAAAGGCTCTGGAGGAGGGGAGGCAGTGTGGAAAGGCTCTGCCAGCTCCCTGCTGCAGAGAAACTCTGGCAGAATGGAAAGGCTCCAACCAGTGAGAGGCTGAAGCCTTTCCCTGCTGTCTCTCCTCTGCCAGAGCCTTTCACTGACACACACAGCTACACACCACCATGTGGACACAGCGTGCGTTTCACTGTGGCGTATAACTACACATAGCCTTGCTGTTGAGTCAGCATACGATGGTGGGAAAATAGGACGGATTCGAGAAAGAAGAGATGTCGAGTCATTTAAAAGAATAAAGGCAATTTCCATTGCCTGTGAAGTCTAGCTGATGGACTGGAGCTCTCTAGCACGGCATGAAGTCTCACTCTACATAGGCAGGATTTATTGCTGCTGAACTTCTCACTCACCCTTTTGCCAGTGTTATACAAGACACTGACAGAAATACTATTTCACCTCTCCATAAACCCATGTTTTAAAGGTTACCTGCATATAATATTACAAAATCCTGCAACTTTAGAATAATGCTCTGAACCCAGATGACCTGTGTAAGAGGAGCATTCAGAACATTACTAACTTTAAAAACACTTTAAAAAAAAAAAACAAAACTCTCTGAAGCTGCAAGGTCATTCACTGATCTCATATGAGTAAAGAGGCACCACCAATCAAATTACTCCAAAGGTTTTGGCACTATCTCTTTCAAATTCACTAGCCTTGAGCTTCCTCACAACAGAGCAAATTAGGAAAGTATGGCATGGACTCTCCTTGTACCAAGATTTAGGCCTCTCCTGACCAACCAGCGAAATACACTTACTCTCAGCAAGGTCTTTGAGAACCCGTGAAGGGCCACAAACTTGAATTTATTTCTGTCTGTGTATATCCAGAGGGTGCTTTTTGCTACCATTAGGCTAACTGTATTATGGAAGAAATGAAGAGGGGTCTTGGAGCATGTCATAATAATATCACTTTTCAGTTATCTAGGGCCTTTCATCCAGTGTTCTCAAACACTCCACAGGCAAGAGTTCTGCATCTTATAAACAACTCAACTGGGACACAGAGGATCAGAAAATTACACAAGTCTAAGGGCTAGTCTACACTGGCAGCGCTTTAACGTGGCTTGTGTGGTCACGGCACAGTGCCTCTCCCACCTCAACGAAACGTACGGCTCCCAGTGCTGGTGCATTGTTTACACTGGCACTTTACAGCGTTGAAACTTGCTGTGCTCAGGGGGGTGTTTTTTCACACCCCTGAGCGAGAAAGTTGCAGCGCTGTAAATTGTCAGTGTAGACAAGCCCCAAGTACCTGAAGGAACCATCAAATCAGATACACAAGTACTAAGAGATGTTCAGTGGGGCATACGAGGGTTAATGGGAATTGGTGGTCTGATCCCCTTAGGCTCCTTTGAAAGTCCCACCCTAAAATCACACCAATTGAATCAGGCTTTACAAACATCAGGCCCCCTTAAGGCTTTATCAGCACTGAGTGTCTTCCTGGTTTAGTCATCAGTTAGCTATAACTACAAACCTCTTGTGTGAATGCAGTTAAAAAGCACTCATACCAATAGAGTTTATACCAGTATAACCGCATCTACATGTGGGCTTCCATTGGCATAGCTATGTTGGTTAAAAAACAGGGCAGATAAAAAATCAACGATTGTTTTGATAAAAAGGTTTTTGAGGAAAAAGCCTATCTAAAGATAGTTTAATTAAGATACATTATAGCTCAAAGATATCTCATCATGGAATAAGGATTATAAATTCTAATTCTAGAGTATGAGACAATATATTCATGTAATGTTTAAGAAAAGTTTTGTAAATGAGTTCCAATAGTTCATGGATTAGGGACCCAATCTTATGGGGTTCCAGGGCCCTTCTGTATAGATCATTTAGGTTAATCTTTCTATCTACCCAATATGGCTCAGTGCTCAGTCTAGAAGATACCATCAGAGATGTTTAGTTTTGCAGGTCTCAAACTGTGGATGTGTGTCTCCAGAAGTAACATGCTTGTTAACAGCAAAAATGTTTTTAAATAAATAAATAATATATAGAGGTGAGAAATAACAGACCTCAACTCTATTGTCCCTCTGCAAATTTGTGTACACAGAGTCAATCCCTTACCTCGCTCTAAAAGTTCAAAGTTTCAAAAATTTAAATGAATAGAAGATTGTTGGGGGTGGAACAGATCTGGACAAGGAGAAGAAGTCTGGAAATAAATGTGAGAAGTGAGGGACATATGCTTGTTTTGTTATAATATTATATGTTTGCTGTTGAAGAAAAAAATCCAGAATACTTAACATTGTTGTTTTATTTAACTAAAACAATTTAAACGTCTGTCTGGTGATGTTCTCCTCCTAATACAGCATGGCAAGAAAATCCTCCAAATATTAATGATTAATCTGTTGGAGATATTTATGAAGTCATTGGGAGGTGAACTATCTGCTTCAATTACCTTTGGTAAATGAAATAACCAAACAATCATTCATTTTCTGATATAGCTGTAAAACTGATCTGAAAAGTTTTCAGAATAAATCACTGTTTAAAAATGTATAGTGTGTACCTTCTAAGGTTATAACAACTAACAAGAATGTACTTTTATGTAGAAAACCATGATTACATTGAGTCTTCCTGACTAGTGATTTAAATCAAATCCACCACCTTAAACAAAGAAAAAAAAATCACGCCCCTAACTGACATAGCGATGCAAGTAAAACTTAAGTGTAGAACAGTCTTAAGTGACTTGTTCAAGCTCCCGAAGAGAATCTGGGAAAAAGCCAGGAATAGAACCCAAGAATCCTGACTGTTAGTCCTATGGTCTAATCTCTATTTTCTCCCTTTTAACTTGGCAAACATAAATATTTTTCACCCTTTTAATTGAACGCAGAATGTATATGGCCTTTTTGCTTCCGTTCTAGTATACTGGCAATAATGTCAGCACAGCTCTGAGAATAATACTGTTAATTAACTACTGTTGCTACATAATCAGCAGAGAGAAAACAAGAGTGCAAAATATAGTTTTTGTTTATTTTGCCTTTTTCTTTTCAGTGTCAAGGTAGCGTACTAAAACAGAACAAATCTGAAAATGAACAGTCACAACCCCCAAATCACCAGCTTATACCAAATTTAAAATCACATCAGGGTACTGAAGTGCTCATATCATTATTTTTTCTAATTCTAAAGAAGTACTGATGTGGTCTTTTAAAAACGTTTTATCTTTTAAAAATAAATTTATTCTTTCAACAAGACTACAGACGCTTTCGGAATTTCACAAACCTGCATCAATTATGTGAATAAGCAACTGTAATATTTTGTAACTGTCACCTTTTGATAATGGGGCACCAAGCCTGACTCAAAGTAATGCTCTTTATACTACATAATATACAGTGACTTTCAGCATGATATTCCTTCTTTCAAGAGATTAAAAAATGTTCTATTTGATTTCATGTTACATCAGCAACAAACAGGTTTTGGGGAATAAATAGACAAAAAACAGGTTACAAACAACAAATATATTTGTTTAGATCCTCTACTGTAGCCCTCTTTCCCCACCAAAGAAAAATAAAACCCAAAACCAAACCACTAAAGAAACCCGAGAAACTCACTAGCATTTTGGTCTGGTTTTAAGCACTCAGCAATTTAAAGTCAATCTATGACTAGCTGTAGTAGGTCATAGTAGAACATTAAATGTCTGTTTGTTGAGCTATCGTTTTCAAAGAGTCTCTTTTACTGGCACCTGGAAACAGAACATGTATAAGGCTGATCATCATTTCCTTTAAACCCAAAGGAAAACTACCACGCAAGATCTCAGAGAAAGATCAGTGCTGTATTAAGGCAGCATTTATAAACCGAACACAGCCTAAAAAGGTAGACCAAAATTATCAAATACATCTCAACTTTTAATTAGAAATTGTAAGAGAAAATCAGCAAGAGCTATTTTAAAAAACCCATTGGTGTACATACAGTACTTTCTAAGAAAAATAATTCTGGATCCGTTCTATGAAGGACACAGGCTAATTGTAAGCAATCAGGAAGTTCTTTGGTCAGTATTAGTTTTTAATCATCATTTTCTAGCTTGCTGGTTAAATCCTTAGGTTTTTTCTTTGTTTTTTGTTAAAAGTGGGTTTCTCCCATTGCAAAAATCATTTAAAGATACGGCAGAACCAAGGAGAATTGCACGTAAGTTTAACTTTATGTGATAACATGAAAATTATGCCTTCCTGTGACTAGCTTCCTTTTATACAGCCATCCTTCTGTGCTGAACAGGATTACTCTATTATGATGTATATAATTATAATACCCTTAACATACTGAATGGGTCCATATTTACTACTGATTAGATGTGAAGATATCAGCATCTATCGGTACTGAATTCTGCAAGATGTTTTACCATTATCCAGGTAGCTAGGACAGCTTAGAAAGCAGACAAAGTTTCACACAGGTTTACTGTTGGGAATGTACTTCCCCTAAGATTGAAAGGCAGGCACAGCTAACAGGACTTCAACTGTGAAAATTAAAAGAGTTTTACTTCTCCCACCCACATTTCCACATGGATACATTCACATTCAAAATACCTTTGCTGCTCTTCAAAACTGTCGCCATGCCAATTGTTTGTAGAGTATAATAATTCATACTGATGGAAACTCAAACAGAAAAAAATAAATAGCAGAAACAATCTAAACTTATTTAGAAAAATACACTATGGACTTTATTCTGTAAGGGGGACATGAAGCGCTATTTCCTCCTCCTTTGACTGCCAGCTGTAATAGCCCCAGAAGTCAGTGGGAGAGAAGGGAAAGCTCCACACACAGTATCTGGATGCTACTGCCAAAATGATCAGCAGTGAAATAGTTAACTTAAATGTCAACATTTTTATCTTCAGACTTCAGCATCAGCACCCCATTGAGCAAAATTGGTAAAGCTGATATGTCTCTCCCATCTATTGTTTCTATCTAAATGAAGATTTGCTATAGTCTTCATCGGGAAAGTCATCTCTGCAACCACAAGGGCCAGACACAACTTTTAAAACTACCATCTTAAATTTAGTAGACGCTGATGGATTCCCCAGAAGAGTTTTGGTTCAGTATGCTGCCACATACCAGCACAATCTGACCCCTGAGCTAGCAAGAGCAACAGTGACTATGTCACAGGTTTCACGAGGCTGCAGAGTTCATACTCAGGCCCTTCCTGCGAAGAGTGGGAGAATCAGGTTTTGAAGCCAGTTACCCTTCACAAAGGTCATACAAAATAGGAGCGGAGCTGCCATTTTGTTGTTTTGGAATTATTTACCCTCCACAGTCCTTTTGCATTTATTTGTCATGAGGGATACACAAATGAGTTATCTCCCCCAAAACAAAGAAATGACACACACAGATCAAGAGTCCTATTTACTCCCAGAACAGCCAGGAGACAATCGGCCATAGCTCTTCCATCTCCATGTTTGAATTCCCTATCAGCCCCAAACAATGGTGGTTCTCTGTATACCTTCCCCCCCCTCCCCGCTCCCAAAGTAAAAGAGGTCCCAGGACCAGCAGCAGCATTTTTGGTTCCTTTGCAAAGACATCAGATTGGTGACACCTCTCCACCCCCCAGGTTTACAAAGCAGTTAGGCAGATCCTTTGGAGCAGACATACCTTCTTCCTCCCCACCCAGGCTCTCATGAAAACTCATATTGTTTAAACCAGCTCTGTAGCCATAGGTTTAACTTGAAATTCTACTTAGGTTCTAGCTTCTAAATTTGAGCTATTGCTCTTCCAGCACTTAGTAATAAACTTATAAAATTTCCTTTCTAGCATTTGGTTAAAAAATGTTAACTGAATCCGCAAGAATCCTTGAAATGTAAATAAAAATGGAAGTACATAAGCTCAGTTCCTTGCTACCAACACCAAATCTGGGGCTGGCGACGAGTGTAAAACACCCACATCACCACCATCCAGGGGAGCATTCATACCTCCTCATGAATGGAAAGA
The DNA here is from genome assembly GCF_965152275.1 of Natator depressus. Lineage (NCBI taxonomy): Eukaryota > Metazoa > Chordata > Testudines > Cheloniidae > Natator > Natator depressus. The sequence continues at coordinate 97,632,821 of NC_134241.1, forward strand.
CCTCCCCACTACCAAAGCCAGATACTCATTTTGCATTTAGGCAATGTTTTTCTACACAGCACATGGAGTAAATGCATGCTTCTGTGCAAAGGGCTTTTCCTCTGAATAGCAAATAAGTTTCACAATCGAACTGATTTTTTTTTTTAAGTGTCACAAATTATTTTGGTATGATTTATCTTTCCTTATCTGTTCCTGAAACACCTCAGAGTATTATCAATGAATTAAATGTGATAACTTTCTAACATCTTCAAACATTACCTACTTTAAAAATCTAATTTACTTTTCATTATGTAGGCTTACTTCGCTGTTCTCCACTTCACTCAGCTTGTACGTAAAAGCAGACTGTCAATTTCATTGTTGCTTTGAGTCTGTTGCATGCTATGCTTCTCATTTACTAGCACAGTTCTCTCGTACTTAAGATTCCAACAATGCAAGGGAACAAACCATAAATATTAAAAAATGGAAGGAAACATTTTTTAATTTTACAAAACCCAACATCTTAATTTGCTCTCCCTGGCCTCTTTTCAAACAAAAAGGCTACATTTTGGCCCAAAATTGAATAGCCAGTATGTAATAAATCAGTGGTTCTCAAACTTCATTACAAACTCACTTGACCCCCTTCTGACAACAAAAATTACTATACGACCCCAGGACAGGAGACCAAAGACCAAGCCTACTGGAGCTCTGCCGCCCCGGGCACGGGGGAGGGAGGGCAAAGCTGAAGCCCAAGGGCTTCTGCCCTGGGCAGAGGGCATGTAACCTTTACCCTGGGCAGTGGGGCTTGGGCTTCGGCCCCTGGCCCCAGCAAGGCTAACACCAGCCTTAGCAACCCCATTAAAATGAGCTTGCGACCCACTTGGGGGTCCCAACCCACATTTTGAGAACCCCTACCCTGTCTGAAATATTATGTGGTCTTCCATATAATATAGAAAGATAACGCAGAAACCTGAATAAGGTCTCAGAGTGAGGACTGACCAACTTAATGAACAAACACTGGAATAAGAAATGTGTGCTCCCTGCTAAGATATCAAACATGAATTCTGCCATCATGTGCAGCTCTACTCAAAGTTTCCACAGTCAGTAAGTGAATAGTGGTGTGCCCAGATCCTGGTTTGGGTGGAACCCAAACCTGAAGAAAAGCTCTGTGAAACTCAAAAGCTTGTCTCTTTCATCAACAGAAGCTGGTCCACTAAAAGGTACTACCTTATTCACCTTGTCCCCCTTGAAGTTAAACCCAAAGTTAAAAGAAAAATCTTCCCATTGAAAATGATCTTTCAGACTTAACAACAGAAAGGACTGGAGACAAGTCTGAATCCTCCAAAAAAACATGAATGGGCTTAACTTGAAGAACTTTAGCTCACAGGAATTATTCCTGTGTAAGAGTTTATAAGATCAGAGTCTAAATTAAGAAAATGGCTGAACTGATATTCCTGACTGATGGAAAAAGGGTAATGGATGGACCGGGTGGCTGAGATCACCATCCTGTCAGCAAAATTTTCTTCCACATACATTCTTGGAACAAGTGGGCTACTACAAAACATGGTGGGACAAGAAAAAAGAAGTAACCCAGAGGCTCCAGCAATGAAATTAAATGTTCCCTTAACCTTTTTTTTAAGCTCATCAGTGTTCTGGCAAACAAGTCTTTGCAGGCAGAAGCAGAGAGCACCTGCTGTAGCCCTTCTGCTTTCCCCTCCCTTTGTCATGCCTCTTCCAGAAAGGGGGGAACAAGTCTTTGCAGGCAGAAGCGGAGAGCACCTGCTGTAGTCCTTCTGCTTTCCTCTCCCTTTGTCCTGCCTCTTCCAGAAAGGGGGGAAAGTTTCCTGAAGAAACTATTTTTTAAAGTCACAAGAGGGATTCCTGCAGAGGTGGGAAGCCAGCTTTAAGGTGGGGGTGCGTGGGTGGAGAAGGGGGGTTGGCACATTTTCCTCCCCTAAAGGGGGGGGGGTTCAAACTGCACAGGCTTTCAAACCACATACCCTCCCCCCAAATGAATATTCTTTTTAAAAAATCCCCCCACCCCAGTATCTACGTGGGAGGGCGTTAGTCGATGAATACAGATGCCCCCCCTTTCTCCCCACCCAGAGGGGACTAGGTTGCGGGGTGCTCGCGGCACGGGCCACCCGTAGAGCCAGTTGGGCGCGGGGGGAGGGGCGGTACCTGGCTTTTCAGACGCATTTTCGGGAGATTGGCGTGAGCGGGAGGGCAGGAGGGTCGGGGATGGCTCTGGAAGGGCGCACGTGGCTCCGCGGCCGACGGCGAGGCGAGCTTCCGAAGCCGCGGGGCCTCACGTTGCCGCGCGCTGGGCCCTGTCTGCTGCGGGGCGGAGGGAGGGGACGTGGAACGCCACGGAACGTTCGCGGAGAGCGCGTGGACCCGGGGCGGGCGAACGAGCGCGCCCAAACCCAGCGCGAGGTTCCGGGGCCTGCCTGGGGAGGGGCAGAGCGAGGCCGGCTTCTGAGTGTCGGAGAGAGCGTAGCCCGGGCAATCTCCCCCGTCCACACCCCAGTCGTCTCTGTTAACAGTGGGTCCCTCCCAAGGGCAACGGACTCCCCTTCCCACCCCACCTCTCCAGCAGGGGGTTTGAATGATCCTTTGCCAGACACATGGATAGATTCCTGGCGGTTTGCACGCGTGGGTGAGGGAATCGCCTCCGACCTCAGGGAAAAGGAGAAAACTAAACCCTGGAGTCGGGTGTGGGCCCTCCTGAAGGCGGGAGGCGGAAATGCTGAGAAAATGTGGACTTGTGGCACCTTAGAGACTAACCAATTTATTTGAGCATGAGCTTGCGTGAGCTGTTACTCTGAAAGCTGAGAAAATGTTTATCAGGAAGACTCCCCGGGGACGATTTCTCAGATTTGTGGCAGTTCTATTAAAAAAAAAAACGCATGATGGTTTTATTTCATATGCGTAAGGTGGCTAGTTAACAGGGAAGGTGGAGTCAGTGGGCAGAATAGCAGATGAGAATTTTCCCCCGTCGACATCAATGTAGAGTAACTGCCCTTGATTCAGGGGAGTAGTTAGTACTGAAAACAGGTAAATGTACACATGCAGAGATTGCACAGGCTCCCTCCCTAGCACACAAAGAGCTGACACCACACTTGAACCTCTGTTCAAGCCCTGTGTTAAGGGCACACTTTTATTCTTCTAACACAATGCTATTTTCCTAACCAAAGCAGGCTGCCGGGGACCCAGAGGCCTTTCCCCCTTGCTCTAGGGCTTGCCCCAGGAGGCTGCTTCCCATCACCCCCTCCAACTGAGCTTGCTCAGCCCTTTATAGGAATCACCTGATCCTATTCCCAACTAAGTCTGATACTCAAAAGGGGACTGGCTAGTCCCAGGCCCATTGGCTCTTGAGAGGGCAGATCACCCTGTTAAAATACTCCACAGTTAGAGTGTCTATTTGTATTTTTATTCTATGCTATCAAAGTGCCTTAAAATTTCTAAACAAAAACCAACAAAACCATACCCTGCATAGGATCATATTTTCTCTCTCTGACCTGTATTTGAAGAGACTTCCCTTTAGTGCCTAATGTGCTGTAAGGATCTACTAAGAAGCATTTGAGTAGGTTAAAAAGCCAGTTTTCAAGCAATGCTCAAGGAAAGGAGGAGACACTGTGACACAAATGTATGATCTTATGCCACAAATAGTACATTGTGGGAAGCTTTCCTATACATGCAAGCTTTGCCTTATATTTTTCATGCATTTTTATCCTTACCATCTGAGTAAATTCAGCACATATTGAAGAGGATACACCATCACTGAAAACAGTTCTTACAACAAGGCTGAATTTGGCTTACAATTTCAACAGGCAGAAATGACATTATACATGGCATACACAGTACACAAATGCAGTAAGTGTAGTAAGATGTACATGTTTAGCTACTTGTTCATAAGGAGCCTGATTAAAGAACAAGAAAACCCCTGCCAGTCTTCATATTAAAATAGAATGTCTCCATAAAGTTAAAAGTTTATGATGTGGCATACATAGTATGCTTTCCACCATAAAGTGAGGAGTGTTTAAAGCCCTAGTTTCTCAAGCCTTTTGAAGATCTACACATGTAACCTCCAAATAGTAGTTTGATCTCTTCATGTGAGAAGGGTGGTGGAATATACACTTGATTATGCTCTTTGATTTTCACAGTTCTTTGTGTATTAATGTAGTTGTAGGAGGGATTATCAGAGCCAGATTGTTCCCTATATACTATGCATACATGCAGGCTCGAACACATGCACGATTTCCACATCACGTTGGCACTGAATTACACTCACTACTGAAGACTGGATCAAGATCCATCTGTTTTGGATATTAGCATAGAAACAGTTTATTTGTTTGGCTAAATCTATTAGTTTGGTCAAAATACTCCCTGTTTTAGAGATTTGACATCACAAACATAGAGAAATTGTGATACACTTTATCTAGAAAATGGAAGAATACTTCAGGGTGGCATCCCCAGTAATGCACAAATTATTCTAATTAATAATTAGATAATAATTATAATTAACAATTAGATAATTAATAATCTGCATTTTGGCAGCCAGATTGATGGAAATCCTTCCCAACCTTTAGCCTCTATAACTTTCTTTTGAAGGGGGACTGATATTTTTAAAAATTGAGAAGTCTAACCTCAAATAACAGCCACAAGAAGGACATCAATCCATTACATGATTAGGCATCAGCCAATTAGACAACAGCTTTTCTAAAATCAGTTTACATTCAAGTCCTCTCACGTTTGATGTTTTTATTGATAGTATATTGAGTTTGCATTGTTCAACATTTAATTGTTTTCCCTGGATTTATAAGGTCTCTTGAAAATCATTAAAAAACTCCACATAATACCCCAAAACTATGTTTAGTCCTTTACAGTTCTTACTGATTCTGTTTGCAACAAACTATTTCTGTCAATAATTTACAAAAGGTCGACAGTGTCATACAACCAAGCAACATTCTACAGAGAAATGCATTCAGTTGATCATATCATTTTAAATCTATATGGTATTATATACTAAATTTATTACCTATACTGAAAATCTTAGATTATTCTTTACTATCTAAAAAACAAGTACTTCTCAAAATTATGTTAACATTATAGAAAAGAGAATGCTAATATAAATGCTGTTCAATTACAGAAATGCAAATTTTAACTAATATATTTCTTCTGACTAAATACTATTAGTGAACAGTTTGGAAATTCACTATTTAAGATTTATTTACTCTCATAATCTTATAATGTGACTTTGTATCTTATTTACATAACAAAAAACAGCAACAATGAAAATATTTTCTTAAATGAGAAATAGAGTGAAAACTTACATTCCTCCTTCAGAAAACAAGTCCTGTATTGAATGGTAATGAAAATACTATGAAGTCCAAAATCAGTAGCAAAGGATTTGGGTGATCATTGTGCACCTGAATTCGAAAGGCACCTGTGTTTCTTTGTCTACATACGTTCGTCTCTACCTGAGCATTTAATTTGTGTTACTCCTCCCACAGTCCGCCCCATTTCTTTGTCTAAGCTGAGCAATCGAACAATAACATCTATATGGTATCAGAAATCTGGACTGAATGAAAACGGTGTGATTTACTACCAATAACTGGCTTACGTGTCTCACAGTTGAAACCTTATAGTAAAGTATGAAATTTTGCTGATACCATCATCTGATAGAGCAGGAAGATTAGATAGTGAGTTTGAAATTTCATGGTGCTATTAGAGCACAATGAACAAATTATATATTCAAAATATACCCCAAATCATTATGTCATTTATGCGTACCACACAATTTTAGTGTGAATAGGAAATGCAATCTAAAAAAAACTATTTGGGTGTGTTTTAAGCAAAAAAGACAGATTACTGTACAAGTTTAAGGCAAGCTTGGAAGCTCAATACAATTCTTGTCTTTGGAACTGTGAGCTATAAACTATACATACATCAAATATTTTAGGCACTTCAATAGTGAACTTTAATTCTTTTACATACAAAACTCCCACAGAAGCCAATGGACAAAGAGTGGAACTATGAGTGTGAAGCTCAAGTGGTCTGTTATAGTAGTGGAACTCAGAATTATGTGTAGTTTCACTCACAGAGATTTTCTTTTATTGCATTTTACTTATTTGTTGGGTAATGCAAGATTTAAAAAATACATGAAATCTAAAGGAACACATTTCATTTTAAGGTAAGATTGGTTTTAGATTTGTTGTTACAGAAGAAAAATCTTCTAAATGTTATCTACGTGTAGTGTTTGATTTCGCGACTGCAGCTCATTGTTAAGTTGGTGGACTTGTGTCATGATTAGGGCTGGTCCAAATTTTTCTGTGTGCCATGAACATTTTTGTCTAAAATTCTAATCTCAAATTTCAACAAAAAAAGGGGGCAAAGTGTCACAATTTTCCTCCTCACATATTTTGTTCAACTCTGACCATGAGAATGCTTGACTATCATATAGCTGGTTTTAGCTATCATTATGTGTTTTTATTTTTGTAAAGCATCATACAAATAATATGATAAATTAATAAATTAATAATATAATAATAATATAATAATGATAATAATAAATTAATAATAATTTAGCCAACTATCAAATGTCAGCAAGAGCAAGGAGATGTAAACTGAGTGGATCTCATTGAGTGATTTGTCCCTAAGGGTCCTGTTGGTTTCAGTTGGATTCAGAATAGTAGGAGTGATGAGGAGATAAATCAAACACTTATTTCACAAAGTAGGTAATTTTCTCATAGCTTTGTCTTAAATCTAGAGGACCAGCATTTAGCAGTCCTTCAGCATTCCGAGGCAAATATTCAATATTTCTATTATATACAACATCCCGATGGAAAAGCAGCATTTAGAAATTCGTCCACTTAGGAACAGCACATCCAAGCCCCCTTGAACACTGGGAAAGTCTGGATCCATCTCCTGGGTGCTGATTGGCCCGATTTCTAGTAGTAATACTGTATCTCTGTTTTTCATATAACTACTTTCCCCTATATTTTCAAAATGATGCACACATATTTTACTGAGTCAGTAGGAGTTGTGCAGTTGCTTTTTCACACAGTTCATTGGATATTTAAGGTAAAGTCCTAATCTCATTTTTGGATTTATGGGTGTTTATCTTGGCTTAGGCATTTATCTGCTAAGGATTTTGACCTATATTCTACACTTCTGGTGATCTATAGATGTGCATGAGCCTACAATGGCGTATTAGAATGGGTTGGCCATGTTCATATTTACACACAGACTTCATATATGGTCTCTTTTCAATCAATATTCACATATATAAGTTAAATAAGTACTTAATGTGCACTATGTACGGAGGACAAACTGAAAAACTCTCTTAGCATCCTGCTGAAACCAAACTGTACTTAATTAGGGACAGCTTAAAAGATCAGCCCTCACAGCCACACAAAGAAATTGAAATGATTTTGAGCCAGTCTGTCCTCAGTTACATTGTTACACTACTTGTGGGTTTTGTACATTTTTTTAAAAACTTTTTTACTGGATTTCCTTCTTTTTGTAATTTATTTTGGTTAGCCTTCCACTGCTAATCCCTACACCGTTTCTTGGTCTCATTCCTAACTTTGCATTTCCAGAAATGGAACATGAACAAGGATAGTTAGGAATTTTTGTATGATTCATTTCCTACATTCTTTGTTTCCATCAATGGCTATTAGCCAGGATGGGCAGGAATGGTGTTCCTAGCCTCTGTTTTGCAGAAGCTGGGAATAAGCGACAGGGGATGGATCACTTGATGATTACCTGTTCTGTTCATTCCCTCTGGGACACCTGGCACTGGCCACTGTTGGAAGACAGGGTACTGGGCTAGATGAACCTTTGCTGTGACCCAGTAGGGCCATTCTTATGTTCTTCTTATGTTTTTATGTTCCTAATTGGTCCCAGTTATTGGATACTAGAGCTAGCCTTAGATGCAAGCAATATATGCAATTGCTTGACACCCTCTCTGATTCTGAAATGATTCAATAGATTATGGGTCCACCTGGTCTCTCTGTCCAATGAAGACAACAAATGAATTTATTTATCTGTTTGTCAGAAACTGGGAATGGGCAACGGGGATGGATCACTTGATGATTACCTGTTCTGTTCATTCCCTCAGGGCCCCTGGCATTGGCAAATGTCGGAAGACAGGATACTGAGCTAGATGGACCTTTGGCCTGACCCATTGTGGCCTTTCTTATTTTCTTCTGAAACTCAGTACTTGATTATTTTCCCCACTCTGGGGACTTTGGGGACCCATTCTTGCTTGCACTTTTCAAACCATAACATTGGCCCCTAACTGTAATCACGATCCTTCAGTTTTTCACAGGAATTTTATTGCGCCATTCTACAAAAAGAGGATCATCTTTGGTGTCCAGATTGAAAGTCACAATATTAGAGTCTCCACAGAATCATTCCATTTCAAATTCTGTTCTGCTAAGATACCTGAGCCTGTGGCATATTTGGTGTGGACTAGATTAACCAGTCTTCTAACTCAGCAGCCATTGATGTGAGAGTTCTCACCGCCAAGTTGGTTGCTTCAATCTTTTATGAGTTCCTTTAAATTTTTTTTGCAAGTTCTGTTCAGTTTATCTTGTGCTTATTCCAGACGCATTCACCCCACCCAAGCATCCATATTATCTATCCTCTAGTTGGGGCCATCCTTAGGATTTATGGGGCCCTATGTAGTATTATTAAAATGGTGCCCCTATGAGCCACTGAAGGCGGTCCCCAGCCAGCGCCGCTGACCCCAGTGTGTCAAGGGGGCACAGTCACCACCCCCGCCCATGAACCCCTAAAACCTCCTTCATTGCTGACACACACACAGCTTCGTATGCAGCAGATGCTGCGGCAGTGGCTCAAGGCAGGCTTTGAACTGTTACATGGGGGCTGCATCTTGCCAGAGCCCACGGCCCTCCTGCAGCCCCTAGCCACTTGTGGCTCACCATGAGCATTTTGACAGGAAGTACCAAGAAGTAATAACAACAACAATAATACAATTATGTGTGTGCGTGTGTGTGTATGAGAGAGAGCCAGTGTGTGTGAGAGAGACAGAGAGAGAGACCGTGTGGGTTGCGGGGGAGATGAACTTTCTGAAGCTTGATACAAGCTTCCCCATCTCCTTGGAATGTGTGGGGAGAAGGAGATTCTGAGCTGGGCTGCTTGGACAACATTGCAGGAGCAAAGAGCCAGAGAATGGACCCAGGTATCTGAAGACCATAGTCGGAAAATAAAAATCCTTGAATATAATCGTTGATGAATTTTTCATCAATAAGTATTTTCAACTATGAACCACAAATGTGTGTGTTTGTGTGAGGGTGGAAAAGCTGGGAATTAAGGGTGTTTTGTGGTAATAGAATACTTTTAAAGTAGCTGAGGAATGTAGAGATTGCCATGAAATATAGGGTGTTTTGCTGCAGAATATGGTCCCAATGTGCTGTTGAGTGTACAGGGCACTGATCACAATGTTGCTTCTGAGATACAAGGGTTGGGAAGTCATGTTATTTTATTTTTCTCAGCATCACTCCACACCTTCAGATGCATTATGACATGTAGAGGGATAGGCTGGCAAACTCTACAATATAAAAGGTTGTCATGTGCTTTTCTTCAGTACACTAGATTGTGAGTAGAGTCCAAGAGGAAGACACTCAACTTTTATTTTTTTTTATGTGGTTAGTGATTTGACCCTGTCACTACAGGAATCATCTCCTTATAGATTTTTCAGTCCTGGTTCATAAAGGATGCTATTACTCTCTACCTGGAACCGGGAAATTTCTCTAAGATCATAGACAGCTTGAGGATCACTGGACTTTTACAATTACAGATCACAATTTTACCTTTGTGGCATTTACAGTACTGAACTATTGTGATGAGAACTATGGAAACGTCTCTAAATAAGCAAAATGCTTTTAACATCTTTTGTTTTTACAATGATGAGGATGGAAGTTTCTGGTACAATACAGTATAATGGTTCTATTTAATAAAAATATAAATCCACTAATATGCAGTTAGGATCAGAAAAGTGCTTGTTTATGTGGAAATGGCACCTACTTAATTGTATCTTTCTAGGTGTCTTTGATTCATATCTGATTACATTAATGACTAAATGTTTTGCTCCATGGAACAGCACACGCTGCTATAGAAGAGTAAAGTGGATTTTAGTTCCCCAACGCATCATCAACTCAGGCAGTTAAGTTCTGACTTTAGAATCATTATTTACAGAGGAGGAGGTAAGAATTTTAGTTTTAACTCACAGTCCTGTGCAGAAACGACGAGGAGCCCTTGTGGCACCTTAAAGACTAACACATTTATTTGGGCATAAGCTTTCTTGGACTAGAACCCACTTCATCAGATGCATGGAGTGGAAAATACAGGAGTGGGTATAAATACACAGCACATGAAAAGATGGGAGTTGCCTTACCAAGTGGGAGGTCAGTCTAACGAGACAATTCAATTAACAGTAGAATACCAAGGGAGGAAAAATAACTTTTGTAGTGGTAATGAGAGTGGCCCATTTCAAACAGTTGACAAGAAGGTGTGAGTAACAGTAGGGGGAAATTAGGTTTAGGTTTCCCCCATACTAATTTCCCCTTACTGTTACTCACACCTTCTTGTCAACTGTTTGAAATGGGCCACTCTCATTACCACTACAAAAGTTATTTTTCCTCCCTTGGTGTCCTACTATTAATTGAATTGTCTCATTAGACTGACCTCACACTTGGTAAGGCAACTCCCATCTTTTCATGTATTTATACCTGCTCCTGTATTTTCCACTCCATGCATCTGATGAAGTGGGTTCTAGCCCACAAAAATTTATGCCCCAATAAATTTGTTAGTCTCTGGTGCCACAAGGACTCCTTTTTGTTTTTGCTGATACAGACTAACATGGCTACCACTCTGAAACCAGTCCTGTGCAGTGAGTTTCAAAGAAGCCAACTGTGATCCAATTTCCATTGAATTTCAATAGGAGTATGGTGCCTAACACCAAATGACAAGTCTACACTAGGGAAAAAGGTATGTTTTTAGGGGTGTGCAAAGGATATTTGGAACAGATATGGCTTGAATGATTAATAACTAATAATTCCTTCTGGCCCACAAAACAAACAAACAAAAATAGAAAAGCTATCCACCTCTGTTTATCCCAAAATAGAATCCAGCTATAAAAACAATAAGAAAATGGTTCACATCATGTGAGACACATTGTCTAAGGACCCACAAATCAGCCAAGGTTGGGCATTCCCCTCCCCATGGAGAGAAACTAAAATGGCTAAATGGGGGTATTGTGAATCACCTCGGCAAGAATCTCTCATAGTTTGCATATGTATAAATCGCTCCCCCCAACCCAGCTAAAAAGAACTCCAAGAAATCTGAGCCACATAGTTTCACCTCAAATTATAAATTATACATTGTTTCCTTAAATCATACACACTGGAATAGTCTCTTTCACCCCAAATTAGAATCTGCACATTTGTTTGCCCTGTGAGTCAGATCTACATCCTAATGTACATGAAAAATGACTCCTGTTTTAGTAGGAGATGAGATGGGTGAGGTAACTTCCAGTGAAAGATATTACCTCACCCACCTTGTCTCTCTCATATGCTGGGACCAACACAGCTACAAGAACACTGCAAACAACAGTGGGTAGGAGTGGTGACATGGTTGACTGGGAAAAAATGAGTTTATGAACAGAAAAGAAAACTATAAAAGAAAATTAACAAATTACAGAAAGATATGCAATCTGATTTATTGGGCAGATGTTTGTACATGAAAAACATATGCAATGTAAAAACATATTAGGATTTACTTATAAGATTAGTTAGCTAATACAAAAGCTATAGAGTATAAAACACTGTTAAAGCTATACCAGGAAAGAAATATTAAGGTTAGGGAACAATGGGCTGATTCATACCAAGAACTCTAGACACCAACTCCTATTGTTCAGCATACTACGCGGGATTTATTTTACTCCTCCCGGAACAGCTTCACATCATCTGTAAACCACTATTCAAGGCAAGAGGAACATCAGGGCATCTTTATAAGTCTTTCAGCTAGCCCCACTTAGTCTTATTCTGGGGGAAAGTTATTGATTAATTATCTAGAATTAACAATCCTGAGACTAAAGGTTTCATTTAATTTTTTTTAAAACTCATACTGTATGTGATATTTCAATGAATTTCTTGCTGGTGGCCAAGAACTGTGTTGCAATATGCCGGAAATCCAAACATCCTCCCACACCTAAAGTCTTGCTGACAGATTTACAATGACTTCTTCTTATAAAATCAGAGGGAAAACCAGAGAATTCTGCTTAATCTGGGAATCTCATTTCATTTGCAACACACTAGAAAGTCACATTCCTGTCTGAAAATTATGTAGTTACAGGTAAGATATAAGCTTACTATAAATGAAAGACTAGAGAGAAAAGAATCTATTTTTGTAAACGTACACTTGTCTGCCCTTTGTGTGTAGTCAGTTTCACTGTTCTATACATTTATGTCTGGCTCAACCACAAAGGGACTTAGGAACTTTTAGGTGCCTAAAAAATCACTGGAACAACAATGGGATCACAAAGTCTGAGTTAGGTGCCTAGACTTCCTATACACTGGATGGGAAGAGATAGACAGCAAAGAATAGGAACCACAAAAGCCAGCCTGGTAGGCAAGAAGCTACCTCATCATGCAAAGCGGGGAATTAAACAGGGGTCTCCTATATCTCAAGTGAATATCTTAGCCACTGTACCAAAGGTTATAAGGAAGAGCACTCGCCTTTGAGCATTCATACTAGATTAGGCCTTATGGGGAAGACTGGCATCAATCCCTCTGCCTTTCTGCTCCTGGTTTGAAGATCAGGCTGGGGCATAGGGATGAGATAGGTGTCCAGATGCCTAGAGTGAGGGAGAAGTATGTACCCTCAGAGGCAGAAATATAGGCTTTCACAGAACTTTTACAGTGAAAATTTAGGTGTCAAGTGAGTTTAGGTGCCTTCAGGATTAGGCGGCAGCCAAACGGGCATTTTGTGGATCACTGTGGGTACATCTACACAAGGATAAAAGCCCCGCGGCATGGCCATGGCTGGCCCGGATCAGCTGACTCAAGCTGGGGGCAGGGAATAAAAATTGCTGTGCAGATGTTAGGGCTTGTGCTGCAGCCTAGCTCTGGGATCCTCCGTCCTTGCAGGGTCCCACAGCTCGGCTCAAGCCTGTCACTGAACATCTACATAGCAACTTTTCAGCCCCGGAGCCCGAGCCCCATGAACCTGAGTCAGCTGATCCAGGCCAATTGTGGTTTTTTTTATTCCCGTGTAGACATTGCCAGTGGTACCTAAAATTGGGACTTGGGCACCTATGTCCCTTTGTGGATCAGGCTCTTAGGCCTGGAAAATTATTGGCACTCTACAAAGGTGTAGGGGTCTGCGCTACTGGAACCTGATGCAGGTGTTTTTAAAAACCCATATCGGGCTTTGTAAGAGGTGATCTATTAGAAACTAGATTTTTTTAAAAAACATCAGATTGACAGGGTCCTTTAATTACTAGACATTGATTTATTTCATCTCTTTTATGTCACAGTGAATCATATTAAGATCAATAATGTTTCTCTCTAAAGATGTGAAAAAAATTCTACTATCATTTGTTTGCCTAACAGATTGCCCATCACCAATAGTGCTTCTGTTTAGTATGTTATATTTTATTCACATGTTTAATTAGCTATTAGCTGATCTCACTGTAAGGTCTTGATCCTCCTTACATTTGTTCTTTCATCCTGTATAGTCTTTTGGTTGTGTCGTGCTTTTGAAGTTGTCTTTTTCTTTGAAATTGTTCTTTGAACTTTTGAATCTAAAATGCAATAAATGAAATTATTAAAAAGTTAAAAATTATTGCAAAATGTTTAAGGTTTGAGTACATTTATATACCTAGCGCTCGGTATGACATTTTGTTAAAAGATACAGCTTTAAAAAAATTCATATTTTTGAAGCTAGATTTTCCACCTGAATTGTTGTAGACATTTGTTCTTTGAGAAAATGGTGTGTACTTTAAAAGGATATTTTAAAAAATTAGGATTTGAGTATATTTATATACCATTGCTCAGTATACACCCAACTCACAGAACTGAAGTCGCTTGAGGGACTGTGATGGGGTGCCCACTCCACACTTGCCCTGAAGGGGTTAATGGAGGCCTGATGGGCCAATTAACCTATTATGCTACACGCTGGAAGCATTAATGCTGAGAGGAAAGCCCTAATTAGGGGAAGCTCACCTGTGAAGGAACAGACACAACTTCCATAAAGCCAGGGAGCTGAAAGTAAAAAGAGGCTGTAGGGAACTTATTTGTAGTCAGTGGCTAGGAAAAGGGAGATGTGCTTGGGGCTATAGAGGCAGGTAGCCTACCGTTACTCCCAGGGAGGAGGGAGTTGTGAGGCTGACAACCCCAGAGAAGGGGAGACATCCAGAAGGTATGGAAGAGGCTTAGGGAAAGGCAGCAAAGTCCAAGAGGGAATGGATCTTGGCTGCTGAATAGAGGGTCTCTGAGCTGGAGCCCAGAGTAGAGAGTGAGCCCAGGTTCCCGTACCAGCCACTAAGGAGGAAACAAATGTAGTTTCCTGGCCAGAGGGTCAGGTCATGAAGTGGGAGCACCCTGAGTTGCAGAGACTGTGGAGAGAGAGCAGCAGGATGAGCAGTGAGCAGCACAAGGGGCATTGGGCCTGGAAAGAGCTAATACCCAAGAGCAGCCAGAAGGAAGAGGCCCTAGCAGTGAATGAACCCTGTGATAGGGCCATTGTTGGAAATTACAGCAAACGTACTTTAGTTTCTGTACTGTCAACAAAAACATTTTATAAAACAAATGTAGGTCTCAGTACGGTTCACATTAAAACCAGAAGAGCTTTCATGGGCTTCAGCTGGAGTAGGACACTTTGAGAGAGGAGATTTGTGTACCCTAAAAAGATGAGCCTGGAGGGTCCTCCATGGACAGAGATCTCCCTCTCCAAACAGAAGGGTGGGAGTATCAGGCACATCTGTAAGCCTATTTTTCTGGTCCCCGTATCCTACAGAGAAATATTAATGTGTTCAGGGATCCATGAGCGGGGAGGGGATTGTGAGCAGGTAGGTGTGGATGAGTGAAGGAGTAGGCAGGGCTGTGGTGGAGACGGCACCCGTTACTCCATCACTCAAGGGACAAGCTAGAGAAAAGTTAAAATAGCAGAGGCTCCTTTGCTCTGGGGAGCTGCCAACTGGAATGACCCTGGCAACATGGTTCCAGTGAAAATGTGCTGCCAGGGACTGAGGGCAGATTCACAGTGTCCCATAGCTGATGCAGCGGCTCAGGGTCTCCACAGAGATGGCCCTTTACCCCTGCGATCTCTGGGGGCTTGGGGATGGACCTCTCAGCTCTATCCTGTTTGAATAATTCTGAGGAAACTCTACAAGGTGAACCTGGCAGAGTTTCTGGATGCCTGTATGGATATTTCTGCATAGAGGTTTGATTTGTCCTCTAATTTGTTTCAGTTTCATAAACCACATCAAAATATATCTATATATGTCTTTTAAATCAGGTTTACTTGTTTTAAAGGGATCTTGTCAACTAATTTAAGGTAAAACAAAATATGACCTCCCAGGCTCAGATTCCTCAAGATTCTGTGCTCACAGAAGTCAATGGGAGTGAGGGTGCTGAGAACTTCAGAAGAATGGGCTCATAATTTAATGAGAAATGAGCTCCAGTCTGGTGTTGCATGCTGGGATGTAATCCTCTCTTTTCTGGCTGGTTCTGCGGCTGTCAGTTGCTTAATCAACACTGAATGGCTGTCAAGCTTCAAGCACTAAAGAAAAGTGGTTAGATTGTTTTAAACAATGCCACTTTGACCTCAGGAACATATTACTTAAAGAATGGCATAACTGACTTTTTTGAATAGACAAAATATTTGTTCTTGCTGCTTTTGTCCCATAATGGCATGGATTATAAACCTTATATCCCAGTCATGCAGGCAAAACTCTATATTACTTTAGACCTGCTGTTTAATTAGCTTTTAGAATTGGACATTGTTTATACCCCCAATAAATGTTGCCGGAGTAAAGATTTCCCCTCAACAAAACCACCAGATTATAGTAAATGGTTTTTGTGAAGGCCTTAATTAATGGGCATATGTTCTTGTTTTAAATCCTGCCCACTTTGTAAAACTGAAGTGCACTCCTTCACTTACTAGGTCACTGGTTGGCTGTATGTGCTCATTTTAAAAGGCTGTAAATATGGAAAGGAAAGATGGTGCAGATGTTAGGGACTAGACTGTGACATTGACACTCTGGGTTCAATTCCTGGCTCTGCCACAGGCTGCCTGTGTGACCCTTGGCAAGTTACTTAAATGAGTCTCTGTACCTCAGGTTTTCCATTTGTGAAATAGGGGTGATGCTAATACTACTTTGCCTCACGAAGATATTGTGAGGATAAACACATGAAAGACTGTGAGGTGCTCAAATACTACAGTAATACCAATACTGTATTTATAAGTACCTAAAATATACATGATAGAACAGGGGTCGGCAACCTTTAAGAAGTGGTGTGCCGAGTCTTCATTTATTCACTCTAATTTAAGGTTTTGCGTGCCAGTAATACATTTTAACGTTTTTAGAAGGTCTCTTTCTATAAGTCTTTAATATATAACTAAACTATTGTTGTATGTAAAGTAAAGTAAATAAGGTTTTTAAAATGTTTAAGAAGCTTCATTTAAAATGAAATTAAAATGCAGAGCCCCCCGGACTGGTGGCCAGGACCCGGGCAGTGTGAGTGCCACTGAAAATCAGCTTGCGTGCTGCCTTTGGCACACGTGCCACAGGTTGCCTACCCCTGCTATAGAATGTTATTTTCAAGGAAGACCACTGATGCCCTCCGGAAGGGTTGTTCAGAATATGATATTGTAACTTATGGAAAAGATGAATCATCACAAATGGAATATGATATTAGACAGTACTGGTATTATGGGGCAAGTCACAGCTGTGATTCTATAGTTAAGTTTTTAGGAGTTTTTACTTCTAAGGTCCTTATTCTGGAGCTGCTGCTTCTTCTGTGGAACTATCTACAGGGACTCTTTTTGAGCCCTATTTTAGACCCCCTTCTAATAGAATAGATACAAGTCAGCTTCCTTTGTCTGGTTTTGTGATGTTCATTGTACATCCACCACATAAGCTACGTTATTAATTATCTCAAAAGTGATAGTGCAACATTATGCAGAAAATGTGAGGAAAGGGATGTGAAATTACAAACAGAAATATTCCCTCACACCAATCATAGTGGGTTTGTTGATTAAGCCAAAACATTAGTTCATCTGTGTTTTACCATATATCTTCATTTAGAAGTCACGCTTAATTAGTAAATAAATTTTTATCATGTTGTTTTACTATCCAATCTATAGGGGAGAGTACTTTTACTTCGATATGGGTGTCCTCATTTTGAAGTCATTCTTGATTTCAAGCTGTATTGGGAAATAATTAAATTTAATACATTATGTGGCTTCTAATCAAATATATATGGTAGTTTCCTTACAGGCCAAATTTAAGGATTTTCCACAGCTACCAACCTATTGCAAGGGCAGGGGTGGGTGCGGGGGGTGTTTGTGTAATGATTGCTGGTTGTGAAGCGCTAGAATGTAAAGAGATATTTTGGATGCAAACTTTTAATAAGATACATGATCAGTCACTTTTACCACAGACTCGGCCCTCAGGAGGAGGGGAGCTACGGGTGGAAATATGCCATACGGAATACACATTTGTCAGCAATGCCAGTTGAAAAAGGGAGAATAATTTTGGTAATCACAATGCTTTAAATTTAAAATATAAATTATAAGTATGACATTAGCTAGACAAAATATTTATATTGAAGAGAGGCATGGAATGCACTTTATGTACTGAAACATTCAAACAGATTTAAAAAATAAATGTGAACTTTACTCTTGATACAATGACTTTGTAATCATATTAGACTAAGAACCTTTGGACCAAATACCCCTTTGATTTTAAAAAATTGGATCACATTCAGTACACGTAGTTTACATTGATGTAAAGTTATTTCATTCAACAATGTTCACTCTTCTTTTCTTCAGTGAAAAAAAGATAGTTTACCACGTACAAGCTAACATGTGGCAACTAAAACAAGGTACAATCCTAGAGAAGATAGGCCATTGTAATTTTAACATGTTAGCAAGTCAAGGTAAACCCCAGGCTCCCCTCTAGTGTTTTTTTTCGACCTGTTAACTTGTAAAAACTTCAAACTGCTTTGTCTTCACTAGGATTTTAGCATGTGTTAGTTAACACCTGGTAAGAAGACATCTTTCTGCCCAGTGTGGATGCACCCTTAGAGTCCATTGCTGTTTTAAAGTAAAGTCCTGCTATAATTTTATTGAGTGTCGAACAGTGATTTACTTCACCTTTTATGGTACCACTGAAATTTAAAGAAATATTAATTACAAATAAAAACATAAATTTGTTTGTATTAGAAATTATACATAGGTCTTAAGCCTATTATGAGTTGCCTTTTTCCCAGAACAACTACTTTTCAGTTATAGGGCCAGTAATCAGTTTTTCAGGACAACAATCAATGGTTAAGGCAACACTAGATCCTAGTCACCTTCTTAAAATGTTCACCAAGCTGCATCTTTAAGGATTTTTACTCAACAGATGAAAGGCTAGAAAGAATGTAGAAGGTAGGAGGAAAATTTAGGCTTCATGCAATCTGAAAATACAGTGCATGAAAACAAATACATAAGACACAGTCTTGAAATCTACAGTAACAATGTATAAAGATTCTAGGATGCTGAAAAGATAGTGTAAAGAAAATCAATGTAAAGAGCACACAAGATATATTTTTACTTCATTTTCTTATTAAGCATGGTCGTCATAGTCACTGCTTCCATGACAGGCTTGCAATCATATGGGGCTCTTGAAACATCTGAATGGCTTTTTTTTTTTTTTTTAAAAAGCTGCACAATTAGTAACTACCTCGTAACTGCAGGCCCTTTTACCAGCGAGGCGCCCTGGGTACTGGGGATTCCCTGAAGCCACAGAATCTACTGGTACCCTGGCTGGCCCTGAATGGTATAAAACATTTTTTCTAGGTTAGCGTACATTTTATGTTTGAAATTCCTAAACTGTCTTGACCCACATGTTCAAATCCCAGCAGAGCTGACTCAGCCCTTTATCTTTCCCAGATAGATAAAGTGCAGTTTTATTGTGTGAAGGGGTAATTCTCCAAGAATTTAAAAAACAAGGTTCTTTATGTCCTGCAAAGGTATAAAACATTCTTGTTTGTAAAGCAGAGGTTTACTTCAGTGTCTTTAGGGAAAATTTCCTCTGTCCACAGTGCTGACTTCACCCCAGAGATTCTTCCTTTTCTGTACAGTATGGATGAGATTCATAGACTCTTTTCATAAGCCCACACTGTGGTCTACCTTGTGAAAGCTTTGCACTGCTCCCACAGAAACCCCTGTTTCAGGAGCAGGCTGGAGGAGGAAGGTAGTGTGACCAGGGTGGTCCTGTGTCCTGGCAATCCCCTGCTTCGAGTTTCATAGGGGCTATGGCAGTGGGAAGCACAAGTTAGCCTGACCCAGGGACCAAACCAGCCTCCTCAGTTCTGTAGTCACAAGTTGCTTCAACACTGCACCTGTGCTGTGGGTAATTTGCCCCTTTGTCTGTAATTTCTCAACTGGGTAGTTTCAGTCTAATATTTGCTCTATATAACTATACAATATTTACCCCCACAGGACCATTTTTATTAAGAACAAATATTTCAAAAATATTCTTAATGTGGAATTAAAAAATATTTTCAGGAATAAAATGAGTTGGCCTGTTGCATGTTTGGGTACAACTTGATCCAAGTTTTGCAGGCACCCTGTCTCAAATTTCATATCAGTTGCCTTAGCACAGCTTTTGATTTATTCTAAAGCTACGTACACTGTGAGGGAAGACATGGCTTGACCTTCCCAGACTTGCTACATTTTGATTTTTTCCAGGACTAATAACAACAGAATAAATCCATGAGGTGATGTTGTGCAGAGCACCTAACGGTGTGCTAGATGCATTACAGAGCACACAGCAAATACTGTCCCAACACAAGGCACTTATAATCTCATTTTAAACATCATAAAACCAATTAGAGTAATAAATAGTAGTGAAAGAGAAAAAGGAAGGATGAGGGTTACAATAGTAAGAGTATGAGGTTACTTAGGTACATTGTGTGTATGTCTTAATGGCACGACTGCTTAATTTTTCTACATTACACCCCTCTTTGAATTTTTCCACTGGCTCCCCCTTCTTTTCGGCATCAAGTTCACATTGCTTGTCGTCACCTTCAAGTACATAACTTTATGCCTGCCTACTAACCTAGTCTCTTATCATCTTGCATGCCACCTGCTTTGCTCCATCCTTGATGTCCCATTCATCTGCTTGTCTTTGAAGTGTCTTTATGACTTTTTCCTCATCACACCCTATCCAGGGTCCGCAAAACTAGTCCATTAAGCTGCTACTCGTACAAATCCAACCTTAAAGGTCAGCTGCAAACGATTTTTTAAAAATTGAGTTTTTGCCTCTTTTGTGATGTATTAAAAAGTCTCTTTTTTAACCTCAGGAATGTCAAATCTGATCTTTCTTGATTATGCTGGAAAAAATCTGGAGATCCTCAATATCATGTGTATCATGGGCAGTCACACCGTAAGTGAATGGGTAGTGATTGAATCTGTAACACAAAATACCCTCTCTCAGAAATGTTCTTAGTCATTTGAGTTACACAGGTATTAATAAAAACAAAACCCAAAGCATTTTAAGCAGCCTGATCAAAAATCCCTTTTCCTCTCAGCTTTTCAGTCTCTTCAATCTTCTGACGTTTTTTCTTTTTTGTCTGTCACCACATAGCTTTGTGAGATGGACAAAAATGGAAAATGTAATGTTTAAAATACAAGGAGAGTCTCCTGCTACCAGTACTAAAACATCCTTAGAATTTCTAAATATTATAGATGACAATTTTCTACCTCAAAAAGTGTTGCATCCAACACGGGGAATTCTATATTAGACCTGGTCTTGACAGATAAAGAGGCATTGATCACAGACCTAAAAATTAGTGGTAGCTTATTATAGAATAATGAATAAGTGATCATGATTTGATCATGTTTGTTATGTGCAAACACAATAAAGTCCGACTAGTAATATATCTACTTAGTGCTTTAAAAGTGCCATTTTCCCAAAATTGAAAACAATTATGAGCCAAATCAGTTGGCAGAAAAAAATTTAAACAGAAAAATGTGAATGATAATTGTGAATTTGTATAAACATTTTCCTAGATGCCCCAAAAAACCACACTTGAGAAAAAAAGCCACACTGGTTTAAAAAATTAGCTCGGCTTAGAGTGGAAATAAGTGTAGCTATAACAAAAACAAACAAACAAACCCCCCCAAAACAAATGGAAACAACAACAAGTTTGTAGCAATAAATATAAATCAGAAGCTAGGAATTGCAGATAATCAATAAGGGAAGAAAGAGGACATAAGGAGACATCTATGGCCAACAGAGTTAAGGACAATAAGAAGGAGGTGTTTTTAAAGTACATTAGGAACAAAAAGAATCCCAAGACTGGTGCTGATTCACTACTAGATGGAAATGGTGGAATTGTCAATTATGTAGAAAAAGTAGTGTTCAGTAAATATTGGTTATGTATTTGGGGGGAAAACATATGATGATGTCATATGATGATGATGATAATGAAACACTTTACATTCCAATAACACTTCAGGAGGATGTTAAACAGCGGCTACTAAAATTAGACATTTTAAAATCAGCAAGTCTGGATAACTTGCAGCCAAGAGTTTTAAAAGAGCTGGCCAAGAGCTCACTGGATAGTTAATGCTGACTTTCAAGAATTCTTGAACACTGGGGAAAGTTTCAGAAAACTGCAAAGAAGGTAATGTTGTGCAAGTAGTTAGAGAGGGTAAACAGGATGACCCAGTCAATTATTGGCCTATCAGCCTAACACTGATCCCAGCAAAATAATGGAATGGCTTATATAGGACTGATTTAATAAAGAATTAAAAGAGAGGAATATAATTTATGCTAATCAACCTGGGTTTACGTGACTAGGATCCTGTCAAAGTAAGTTGATATATGTTTTGATGAAATTTCAAATTTATTTGATAAAGGTAATAGTATCGATGTAATATACTTAGACTTCTGTAAGTCATTTAACTTGGTACCTCACAACAGCTTGATTAAGAAACTAGAACAATTCAAAATCAAAAGGCACACATTAAATGAATTAAAAACTGGCTAACAGGTCTCAGAATGTAATTTCAAATAGAGAATCAAGTAGGTATGTTTCTAGTGGGATTTGGTTTTGGCCCTATCCTATTTTAAATCTTTTTTTTTTTTTGCAGTCAATGACCTACATAAAATAATTATAAAATAATCACTGATAAAGTTTTCAGATGACATGAAGTTTGAAGCAATGGTAAATAATGAGGAGATAAAATCACCGATACACAGTGATCTGGATGACTCGGTAAACTGGGCGCAAGCAAACAATGTACTTTTACAGGGGCCAAGTGTAAAGTTATATAACTAGGACTAAAGAATGTAGGCCGTACTTACAGGATGGTGGACTCTCTCCTAGGAGGCAGTGACCCTGAAAAGGATTTGAGGGTCTTGGTGGATAATCACCTGCAAACCTAATTTTCCCCATACTAATTTCCCCTTACTGTTACTCACACCTTCTTGTCAACTGTTTGAAATGGGCTACTCTCATTACCACTACAAAAGTTATTTTTCCTCCCTTGGTATCCTACTGTTAATTGAATTGTCTCGTTAGACTTACCTCCCACTTGGTAAGGCAACTCCCATCTTTTCATGTGCTGTGTATTTATACCTGCTACTGTATTTTCCACTCCATGCATCTGATGAAGTGGGTTCTAGCCCACGAAAGCTTATGCCAAAATAAATTTGTTAGTCTCTAAGGTGCCACAAGGACTCCTCGTTGTTTTTGCTGATACAGACTAACATGGCTACCACTCTGAAACCTGTCACCTGAACATAAACTCCCAGTGCAGTGCTGTGGCCACAAGGGCTAATGCAATCCCTGGATGTATTTTTAAACAGGGGAATCAAGTAGGAATAGATTATTTTACCTCTGTGTTTGGCATGGGGAAATTGCTACTAGAATATTGTGTCCAGTTCTGGTGTCAACATTTCAGAAACGATATTGATAAATTGGAGAGGGTCAAGGGGAGAATGATTCAAGGACTGGAAAACATGCTTTCTAGTGATAGACTCAAGAAGCTTAATCTGTTTAGTTTAACGAAGTCTATAAACCCCTACATGGGGAACAAAAATTTGATGATGGGCTCTTTAATCTAACAGACAAAGGTATAACAAAATCCAGCAGCTGGAAGTTGAAGCTTGACAAATTCAGACTGGAAATAATATGTACATTTTTAACATTGAGGGTAATTAACCATTGGAACAATTTACCAAGGGCTGTGGTGGATTCTCCCTCACTAGATATTTTTAAATCAAGACTGATATTTTTCTAAAAGACATGCACTAATTCAAACAGGCATTAGTTCAGGGAAATCCTATGGTGTGCATTATGCAGTAGGTCAGACTAGATGATCAGTAGTCCTGTCTGGCCTCAGAATCTATGGAAAACAACTTTTGAAACATACTCTTCAGGTCTTTTTAGTACATTGCAAAGGAGCACGAAAAATGTAATGAGCCCATATTTGTCCTTTCCAAATGACCTTTAAAATACAGCGAGACAAAGTGGGTGAGGGAATCTTTTATTGGACCAATTTCTATTGGTGAAAGAGAGAAGCTTTTGAGTTAGATAGAGCTTCTTCAGGTATGGGAAAGGTAAGGTACTCAGAGGCCATGTCTACACTTACAAGCTTACAGCAGCACAGCTGTTCTGATACAGCTGTGCCAGTGTAACAGAGCTTGTGTAGCCGCATTACGTCAATGGGAGACAGCTCTTCTGTCTACATAATAAAACCAGCTCCACGAGTGGCGATAGCTATGTCGGCGAGAGAGCATTTCCCACCGACATAGCGCTGTGCACATGAGTGCATATGTCAGCAAAACTTATGTCGCTCAGGGGGATGTTTTTTTCCCCACACGCCTGCAACAAAGGTTTTGCCGACATAAGTGCTAGTGTAAACCTGGCCTCTGTGTCACAGTTAAATACAAAGTGAAACAGATTGTTTAACATAAGTAGTTAACACATGTTCAGAAACCATTCAAGATGAAGTGACACCACTGTAGTCACAGGACAAAAAAAAAGGGGGAGGGAGTGGGAGAATTAGTGTGTTACAGATTAAGACCATTGTTTTTAGTGTCAAGCAAAGTTATGAGTTTAAGCTTGTCTTTTAAAGTTGTTGTGCAAGTTTCCTTTGAGGACAAAGGACTGAGAGGTCAGATATGGAGCAACAGTTTTGGGAAAACTGTTTGCTCACAGGTGATGTGTTGGGTTTTTTTTTTAAATTATTTTCAGTGTGAGTTCATTTGAGAGCATAATGATTGTCTTGTCTCACCCACATAGTAGATATTGGGGCATTTAGTGCACTGGATATGGTACCACATTGTGATAGGCATATGTAGGACCCATGGATCTTGAACTTGAAGTAAAGAGAGAACAAATGAAGAGATGAGTGATGTGATCAGAGCCACAAGTGAGGAAGATAATCTTTGCACAGCTTTAGGACAAACAGAGGAGGACTATTTGTGCATATCAGGGAGCTCAGACAGAACGAGGTTGCAGTAGTCCAAGCAGGAGATGATCAGGGTGTGGATAAGTGTTTTAACTGTTGAGACAGAAAGGGTCAGATTTTTGGAGTGTCATACAGCAAAACATGAGAAGACCTGGTAACAACCTGGATGAATAGGGAGAAAAAGAGAGGAAATCAGAGAGGACCTCAAGGTTGCAAATTGGAGGGGCTAGGAGAATGGAGAAATTTTAGGAAAAAAAAAATACTGTGTTTGTCCATGTTCAACTTGAGTTGCTGATGGGTCATACAGGAAAGTATGTCAGATACAATTTGACATGTAGATTGGGTAGAGGAAGCCAAGACTGGTGCAGAAAATTAGACATGAGAATCATTGGCATTGGGATGAAGCTGAATTTGTGGAAGAAGGAAGTCATCTAAGGGTGAGGTGTTTAGGAAGAAGAGGATGGGACAATAGACAGAGAAACCTAAGAGTCACAGAGAGAAAAGGAGGGTGCTGGAGGAGGAACCACCAAAACACATGCTGAAACAGTAATTGGAGCAATATAAAGAGAACCAAGAGAGGGCAGGGTCACAAAACCCAAGGGGAAGGATAGCATGATGGAGGAGGGAGTGACTGACAGTATTAAAAATCAAGTGATCATTGGTGACGATGGTTTCATTGGACCATAGAGAACACACACCAGATTGGAAGGAATCCATAGGAGGAGTTAGTGAGTGTCATAAATATAAAGGGAAGGGTAAACCCCTTTAAAATCCCTCCTGGCCAGAGGAAAAATCCTCTCACCTGTAAAGGGTTAAGAAGCTAAAGGTAACCTTGCTGGCACCTGACCAAAATGACCAATGAGGAGACAAGATACTTTCAAAAGCTGGGAGGAGGGAGAGAAACAAAGGGTCTGTGTCTGTTGGTATGCTGCTCTTGCTGGGGATAGAACAGGAATGGAGTCTTAGAACTTTTAGTAAGTAATCTAGCTAGGTATGTGTTAGATTATGATTTCTTTAAATGGCTGGGAAAAGAACTGTGCTGAATAGAATGACTATTTCTGTCTGTGTGTCTTTTTTTGCCTAGAGGGATTCTCTATGTTTTGAATCTAATTACCCTGTAAGGTACCTATCCTGATTTTACAGAGGTGATTCCTTTACTTCTATTTCTATTAAAAGTCTTCTTGTAAGAAAACCGAATGCTTTTTCATTGTTCTCAGATCCAAGGGTTTGGGTCTGTGGTCACCTATGCAAATGGGTGAGGATTTTTACCAAACCTTTCCCAGGAAGTGGGGTGCAAGGGTTGGGAGGATTTTGGGAGGAAAGATGTGTTCAAACTACGTTTCCCAGTAAACCCAGTTAGAGTTTGGTGGTGGCAGTGGATATTCCAAGGACAAAGGATAAAATTAATTTGTACCTTGGGGAAGTTTTAACCTAAGCTGGTAAAAGTAAGCTTGTGGGGACCTGCATGAAAACCTCCTATCTGTACCCTAGAGTTCAGAGTGGGGGAGGAACCTTGACAGTGAGAAGAAGTCAAAACAATGTTCATAAAAGCACTTGCAGGAAGACATCCTTTAGCCTACCTGCTTGCAGCATTTTAAGGCTCGCTTACTAGATCTAAGGAGGCAGGGACAGCCACACTCTCCCAAGTTCTACCTCCTGTGCTTGCAATATGTTAACTGCCATATTGTCAGTCTCACCTGAAAGGTCTTGAGGGGTATTTGTGTGTGTGTGGGGAATCCACAAATAAGCCTCCCTTCTCAGGCTGGCTTGCTTGCTTGCGACACACATTGTCAGTCTGCACTTGCTGTACCTTATGGGGAACACAGACATAACGAGCACCTCCTCAGTGAGGGCTTCATCATTGTAATTGTCACAGATTAAGTTTTGCCTGCTGGGGGTGAGAGGGCACATGCACACACAAGCCCTCCTGCCCTGAAAGGACATCACTGTGATTACCAGATGATCAGTCTTACCTGCTGGGTTTGGGGCACATTCGGGGCACACATATGAAACAAGCACCTCCCCTCTGCTCAGAAAGTGCCTCACTATGGAATGCTACATGAGTCAGGCTCTCTTAGGTCAGGGTAGAGATCTGGAAGGTGAGGGGGCGCACACACAATAAGCCCCTCTTTCCTTAGGGCTGCACCGCTGTAATTGCTACATGGTCAAAATCACATGGTGAGTGGCAAGGGGGAACACACACACATATATATAATCAGCCCCTCCTCCCCTGAGGCTGTCTCCCTGTAATTGCCACATAGACTCACCTGCTGGTGTGTGTGTGTGGGGGGGAAACACAGCTACTCAATCCTGCCTTCCCTGGGGCTGTATAATTATAATTATGTGTTGGGAGAAGGAAGGGTGGGGGGCGGACACATATAATGAGCCCTGGCCTCTTTTCCCCAATCGGTTGTATCACTGTAATTAACTTATGCTCAGACAGGGGCATAGGGAAGGTGGGAGGGAGCACCCGCCCACAAACATGATCCCCTCCTGCCCTAAAGCTGCATCACCGTAATTGCTGCATGGCCAGTTTTTCACCTGCTGCATCGAGGTACAGGTGGGTGCCTGGGCAAACACCCATCAGATGCTCCCCCCGCCCTGGGGCTGCAGCATTGTAATTGTCAGACTCACCTGCTGGGGGCGCATGGGAGGCAAGTGCAAACACACTAAATAACCCCCCCGCCCGCTCGCCTGGGGCTGCATCACTGTAATTGTCAGACCCACCTGTGCGGGGGGGGGTGCGCGCGCGCGCACGCACACACACACACACATACATGCAATGAGCGCCCGCGAGGCTGCACCTCTGTGACCGCTGCCTAGTGAGACTCAGCGGCTGAGCCTGGCCGGGGGCTGCCGACACCGGCCCAGCGCCCCTGCCGTTAGCAGCCGGCCCCTCACCCGCGGGCCCAGCGGGGGGGGGGGGGGGGGTGCGAGCACCCGCCGTTGCCTCCTGCTCAGAATCAGCCGCCGGGACGTTGCTGACCCCGTGGCAAGGGAGGGGGGAGGAGTGAGGAGTGAGGGACTCCCCTGGCTGTGACGTGTGTTGCTATGGTGACGCCCGAGCAGCGTCTCACTCAGTGTGGAGCGGCTGGGGGACGACAACAAATATGGCGGAGCGGAGCAAGACGGCGGAGCCGGGTCAGTGCCAGCCGCAGTCTCAGGGGGGAAGGAGAGAGGCAGAGACTCCTTACATGGGGTTAAGGGAGCGGGGCCCTTGCATGGGGGAAAGAGGGGAGACGTCTCTTCAGGTAGGGGTTAGGGGAGGGTGCCCATCTCTCGGGGTGCGGGAAGGACCCCTCTTGACTTCGGGGTGGGGGGCCCTTTGCCCAGGGAATGGGGGAGGGGGGTGGAGGAGAGGCCCCGTTCAGAGGGGGAAGCACCTTTGCACAGGCAATGCAGGGGGTGGGCCCCTTCACACAGGGGGTTCTGGGGAAAAGGCCTCTTCACCCAGGGCATACAGGGGGGAGGCCACTTCATACAGGGGTTTTGGGGAAAGGCCCCTTCACACAGGAAATGCAAGGGAAGACCCCTTAACACGGAGGGTTTGGGGGAGAGGCTCCTTCCCACATGGGGATGGAGGGAAAAGCACCTTCACACAGGGAATGTGGGGGGGAGACCCCTTCACATAGGGGAGTGCGGGGTGGGGGAGATACCCCTTTGCATGGGCAATGGGGGGGAGACCCCTTCTCTCAAGAGGGGGGACTAAAAGTCCCCTTCACATAGGTGATGAGGGTAGATGGAGCATCTTCCTTTCACAGGTGACAAGGTGGTAGTGAGGAGAGTCCCCTTCAGGCAGCATCGATGTGCATATGTATGGGAGGAGGTTTCTCCTTTATGGAGGCGGTGGTGGGGAGAACCTCACTCAGAAAGCAAATGAGATGAGAGAGAGTATCCCCTTCACCAGGGGACAAGGTGGTGGTGGAATAGTGTGCTTTCTACAGAAGGTAGGGGGAGCATCCCCTTCACACAGGGGACAATGATCTAGTTGATCCAACATTTGTTGGTTTCTTAATAAATTATATTTTTAATGGGGACACGGGACTGGGATTTAAAACCATATCACATGCTGGAGACTTGGGGTTGTTCAGCAGTTGTCCCCTTTCCCAATGCCATTACGACCAAAGTGCCTTGAGTTTGCTGAGTTACAGTATACTGAACACTTTATACTGATGTAACACCAGTTACTTGGTGTGAAGGTCTTTTGGACAAGATCCTAAACAAGTGGATTCTGTTCACTCTGCATGGATGCTAATGATTCCACCATTATGCTTATTGAATGAACAGAGATCTGTGGATGAAACTGAGGTCCTGTCTTTCCTCATGGACATTAAAGGTCCCATGCAGCTTTTGTTTCTAGGTGTAGGGGTCTTTCAAGTGTTATGAAATAGGACTGCTGCCCTTTCCACTGTGTGTGAAAATAAAAGCCTCCGAGACACTTTATGGAGAGTAAGGGCATTAACCTTGTTGAGGATAAAACCAGGGTACTATCACTCTTTGCAAAACATCCTATGGCACTTCTCATAAATTTCCCTGATGCCTTTGGCCAAAATTTCCCTTGTCCCACAGCACTGTGTTGCATATTGTGCATCTGCTACCCATTTCCACCTTAGAAGTGGCTGCATTTTTAGCAGAGCTGAATATAGGTAGGGAAGTGATTTTGGTCCCTTTGTTATGAAAAGTGGAATATGTGTAAAATGTTGATTTGCTCTGAAAGCCAGTGTTATGTAGTGCTTCATTTATACTTTACTTTGCCCTTGCAGCATATTGCTTTTCTTCCTCGCATCTGAAAGCACAAATTGAGCCTCACACCCTTTTTGTGGAGTAACTATTGTTATCCTCATTTTACAGATTTGGAAACTGAGGCAAAGGGCTCTTAAGCCCCTTTTCCAAGGATCACAGGAACATACAAATTGCCATTCATGACAATCATGACATTGGGCCAGCTAATTCATTATGCTATCTTTTACAGTAGCCAGTATCCGATGCTTCAGAGAAAAGTGACAAAAGCACCATAGGTTTCAGAGTAACAGCCGTGTTAGTCTGTATTCGCAAAAAGAAAAGGAGTACTTGTGGCACCTTAGAGACTAACCAATTTATTTGAGCATAAGCTTTCGTGAGCTACAGCTCACATGCATCCGATGAAGTGAGCTGTAGCTCACGAAAGCTTATGCTCATATAAATTGGTTAGTCTCTAAGATGCCACAAGTACTCCTTTTCCAAAAGCACCATAGTGGACAGTTATGGAACAACCTTTCTGAAAGGCAAATTTCTTCCTAAATCCTATCATTTAGTGGTTGGCTTATGCCCTAAAGCATGAGAGTTTATACCTATTTTAAAAATATATCCTAACTAATATAAATCTGAATCTTCTCATTTGGCTAGATAAATATTTAGTCCTTTTTTGGATCCTACTAAGCTCTTGGCCTCAATGATATCTTGTGTCAAGAAGTTCTACAGATTAGTCACACAGACAAAAGTATTTCCTTTTATTAGTTTTAAATTTTTGCCTTTCAATTTCATTAGGTATCCTCTTGTTCTTTTATTATGATATGATAAGTCAGTTTATTTTTTTATACCATTCTTATTTTTTATATCTGTATCATGTTCCCTCCTATTAATCTCTCTAAGTGAAATTGTCTCAATAGTTTCATTCACTGTTGACACAAATCTTTTCATGTCTCTAATCATTTTTGTTGCAGATTTCTGAACCCCTTTTATACTTCTTCCTTTTTCTGAGATAATGTGACCATAACTGAACATAGTATTTCAGAAGAGAGTGTCCCATCCTATCAATTTATATTATGATGTTATATTCAATATTATTTCTTATCCCATTTTTTACATATCCTAAGACTTCGTTTGCTTTCTTAACCACAGTTGCACATTGAGCAGAGGTTTTCACTTAGGTGTGCACAGTGGCACTCAGCTCTTTTTCCTGAGTAGTTAAAGTTAATTTACAGCATGGTAAACACTCATTCTTGCAACATATTACCTTACATTTGTCGACATTGAATTTAATCTGCTATCACCCTGCCCAGTCTCCCAGCTTTGTTAGGGCCTCTTGAAGTCCTTCAGTCTTCTCTAATCTTAACTAACTGAAATAATTTCATGTCATCTGCAGATTTTGCCACATCACTGTCTACCTCTTTTTTTAGATCGTTAGCAAAGTAAAAAGCACCACCAAAGTTCTATTACAGGACCTTGAGGAATCCCAGTGCTAAACTTTACCATGTTGAAAATTGACCATTTATTCCTCTTCTTAGTTTTCTCTCTCTTAGCTTTTTTCTAAATCTTGACAAAACTAACACAGAAATGCTTAGTTTCCTTAACAGCCTCTTCTGGAGAACTTTATCAATGTTTTTTTGAAAGTCCAAATAAGTTATATCAACCAGCAGAATCTGGAATAGAATCTTGTATACTAATGAAGTGAACTGCTCAAATAAATTTGTTAGTCTCTAAGGTGCCACAAGTACCTTTTCTTTTTGCGAATACAGACTAACACGGCTGCTACTCTGAAAACTAAAAATACTGCATCTCCTGTTTAGACATTTTTCAGTAAGTTAAACATTGATAACAAGGGGTACAATTTTCAGTGTTGCCAATGTCCAATTTTCAATAGTAATTTACCTAGGCCAGATTTTCAAAGCTATTTAGGCACCCAAAGAGCCTCTTGGGATTTTAAAAAGCACCTAAGCATTTTAGGCACCTAACTGCTTTGATTTCAACAGGAGTTAGGTTTCTAACCTGCTCGGTCACTTAAGATAAAATTTTCGAAAGTGCCTAAGTCCAAATACGTCAGGTTTTGAAAATGTCCTTCATTTCTTTCCTTCGCCTTTAAGATTATTAAGGTGTTTCATTCAATTCCTTCTAGTAATGTACTGGTGGGGGGAGCTAGGGATTTCACCCCTGTCCTGTTTCATAGCTTTGAATATTCAATATTTTCCACTCCTAGAGAATGCTCTTTTCCTTTTCATCTACTTTGTATTACCTTTTTTACGTATAGACCTTCATGTGGCTTTCCACTGATAGCAGTTCTCAGAATTTCACAAATAAGTCATTGCTATTTCCTCCTTACACAATTGTGATTTTTTTCTAGGTGATTTTTAAGGAAAAGTCAAAGTTTAAATTACTCCGACATCTTACAGGGTTCTAAATTAACTGTCCCTACTTAAGAAAGACAGCACAATAGAGACCTCTGATCAATGTGCAGCTACAGTCAAAGAAAGCTAACAAAGTGTAGGTTGCCTAAGGAATGGGAGGCTGAATAAGACACAGAATACTACAATGCGTTTATATATATCAGTGTTCAGCTTCATCTGGAATAGTGTGTACAGTCTGGTCATCCCATCTCAAAAATGGATATTGGAGAACTAACAGGGATTCAGAGAAGAGGGACAAGAATGAACAAGGCAAAGGCAAAGCTCTCATATGAAGAGAGAGTGAAAAGACTGTGATTGTTTATTTTAGCAAGGAGACAAATTAAGAATTGATAAAAGTATATAAAATAATTAAGGGTGTAAACAAGGTAGTTGGAGAACTTCTGTTCTCCCTGTCTCATAATACAAATGGCTGTTCAATAAAATTAAATGTGGGAAATTCAAAATAGATAAAAAGAAATACTTTTTCACACAAGTAATTAAACTGTGGAACTCATTGCCACATAAAGTTGTGGAGGCCAAGAACTTAACATGATTCAAAAGAGGACTGGATATTTATATGAATATCAAGAATATCCAGAGTTATAATTAATTATAACAAAAAACTTAACAGATATTAAACATCATTGGTCAAGTCTTAAACCAATCTTTACCTGTTAAAGATCAGATTGAGACCTACTGTGAGGGGCAGATTATCACACATCTGCCTACTGTGGTTTATTCATCTTCCTTTGAAGCCTCTGGTATTGGCCTCTGTCAAAGATAAAATTGTGGACTAGGTGGACATCTGGTCTGATTCTGTGTAGCAATTCCTATGTTCTTATGTTTGATTAAAGTGTGTCTGTAGTCTGAAAAGTGATTGTAAAAATGGCATCTCAATAGATCTGTTTCTTGTGTATTTTCAGACTAATGTACTGATTTTAGCAGCAAAATTTAGATTTTATTGCTTTGAACTTTTGTGAATCCTGCAGACCAAAACAGAGCTCTGGGAGAGGAAGGTAGATTCTATTCTTTGTTGTATTTCATCAACAGAATTGTGACTAAATTTCATTCAGTTAGACCTGTGCAATCCCAGCTGAAGGCTGTAAAGTTCCATGGTGTTATCAAAAACATAATTTGAAGACAGTGGGGTTGAAAAGGTGACATTGTAGTCATAATTTGGCCTGCAGCATCTTTATTATAGTATTGGTGATAATCCATGAGAAGGAAGAAATTCAGTTCTACTCTCATAACCTAAATGGAATTGCAGGCCTGATAAAAGATGCATTGTTGGTTTATTTTCTAATGTGCAAATTGAGCACATTTGTTGTGGAAATTATTGAGAGACAACAAATACTGAACTACATTATGACCTTTTTTCTAGTCTACTTTCATAGCGGAGCCACACTTAAAGGACGTGGGAAGTATGTTATTACCTGCAGTTTTCCTTTATACAACAAAACAGAAGAAAACTATTTTTTTAACATCACATGCAACTGTTTACATTTGTAAGCTTATTTGCAACATCACATATGTGACCCTCTGACTTTCCTATATTTATTGCCTAAAACATAAAATTGACTTGAAATTCTCCCTTTCTTTGCTCTCATATCAATACCCCTGATTGTTTCTCCCAGTTGTAAATTAGCAGCTGAAGGAGTGGGGAAAAAGTGGTGATACTTTTCCACTGATGTGGCAAATCCTTCTCTTCATCCCTTTCTCCCCCCATCTTTTTCCTCTGTTTCGTTCCCTTTTTCATCTTTCTTTCTGTTTCATTTCTGTTCTCTATTAACATTACTTTCTCTTTCAGCTGTTTTCTCTTTAATTTCCCTTTTATATGTGTCTCCCCCATTCCTTTTTCTGTTAGTGCTTATCCCTTTTTTGGCCACACCCTTTGTAGAGAGCTTTGCAGAAGTATTTGACTAGGGTTATTCACTTTCCTTTTGCATCAAGCTGCTATAGTTTCTCTAGGACTAATTTCTGCTTGCAGCTGGCTCTGAGCTTCATGTACTGAGTCCTAGTCAGTTTCCCTCTGCAAGTTCTTAGTGCCAGTTTTTATAAAGTATTCACAAATATTGCATGCTTCCATATTTGGGTGCCAGCCATGAGACCTACAAGTCTCAAGCAGGGGACCCAAATTTAGAAGCAGTTTAGTTAATCTTCATATATGGAGTCTACTGCAAAATGAAAGTGATTAGGACTAGTTAGTTTCCTTTCAGAGCTACTCAGTTTGACTTCCTGCTTTTCTGCTAAGCTCACTTTGATGTCTGATACCTTTTTAAAGGACACTGAATATAAGAAGATGCCCAACTTGGTTGAACATTCTTTCACACTGAGGTTCAAGTTATCTCTCCAATTCTGTAGCAAAGAGACAACCTTACTAAAATATCTAGGAAATATTTAGGGATAGGTGGGTCAGACCACTAAATCCCTTTAATTAAACCACATACAGATGGGGTTTTGAACCACTAACCTATCTTCTATTGGCATGTGGCATGCAGAAATACTTGAATGATCATCCTACTTTTCTGGTAAACAAAATAAAAATTCAGTGAATGAATTTGTAGAAATGGAATTAAAGCTGCACTAGTTACTCCATTCTTCCCAGGTTGTCCTCTTTCTTTCAGGAAGCTGTATTTTCCTCAGAAGGCTTATGGCTTTTTCCAAAGGCCTGGGAGAGAGTAACTAGCTTGATCAAAGTATGCACGTTATCCTCCTAATCTTTTAAGAGTCTTTTGTCTGGAACAGTTGTATCTGAATCAGTATTGCTACTTCTAATATGTATTTGTTCCATATTTGTTAGTCATTTGGGGGTTATTAATATTGAGGCCTGCTGATGTTACATTTGGGCTACTGTCCTTTTAATCATAGTAAAAGGAAGGAAGTCAGGTCCTCCCATGGCTGGAGAGAAAAAAAATTACAGCTGAACCTTTTGGTCCAGCTCCCAACAATAAACATGTTCTCCATTGAATGTGTGTATTTTCTTGACCACTTTATTGCAGTTTCAATTGTGTATATATAATATTCTTTATTTCCTGTCCTATACTGGTGTGTTGCACTACACTATGTCTCCTGTCTCCCTCTGCTTCTGTCCTCCTTCCCTCCAGCTCTTGTCCCTCTTTCTGTCCTTCATCATCTCTCAGAGCTCCTGCCCTTCCCCTGTTTGCACCCCCCTCCTTAATCCTGGTATTTGCTAACTTTGGAGTACTTGACTTTGCAACCTTAACATTCTTTTACCACAGTTTTTTTTTAAAATATAATTTTATTATTTATATCACAGTAGAGTCTAGAGACCTCCATCAGAATTCAAGCTTGTGCTTGTTGCTGTACAAACACATAAAAAGATACATATTCCGCTCTTACAGTTGAGGGCACTGATCCTGCAAACATTTATGAAAATGCCTAACTTTAAGCATGACAAGGTGGCTAATATTTTATTAGACCAATTTCTATTGGTGAGAGAGACAAGCTTTTGAGCTTACACAGAGCTCTTCTTCAGATCTGGGAAACGTACTCAGTGTCACAGCTAAATACAAAGTGGAACAGATTGTTTAGCATAAGTAGTTAACACATATTTCAAGAGACTATTCATGGTGAAGTGACCCATGAACACCCCTCCAGTCATAGGGCCATCATGAACAGGTTACCCATATATCCCACAAGAATTTGCTTCAGTACAGAAATAAAACCCCCTCTGACCACATACCCTTATTTGTTATCTACCACCCGACAGTAGAACCCAGATGGGATATCATTAAACAATTACAGCCCATGCTTGATGGGGACTACGACCTGAAGGAAATCTTTCCTGAACCCCTCTTTATGATGCAATCCCACCAGTCAAGTCAATGCTTGTTTCTTGGGCCCAGAACTGGCGCGCCACCATCTGCAGCTGCTCCGTAAATGCTGCCAACAACTTTGAATTGTTTCTTTCTATGGCCCACAGCAGTCCCACTTCCAAGGAATCGTCATGTTCTCTGCAGCTCCTCTGGCAGCTCTGCATATATGGCAGGATCAGGCGCTGATGCTTGCAACGCTCATCACAGTAGTGCACAGCTGTGCAGGATTCATGCTTCTGATACAGATGGTAGACACCAAAGAGGAACATGTAGGTTTGTGGGAATTTTTTAAAATAGGCACGAAACATTATGGGATGGAGAACACTGCATTATGGGACACTGAAATTGTATTCCTAGTCATCCCTGCACAACTTGTTTGGCCCCATGAGGCACTGCGAAACCTTTCCAAAACACCCTGTGCTAGATGATGGCGAGTTGCACAGTGGGAGAGCTACCCACAGTGCACTGTTTTCTCTATTGATGCAAGTGCCGCCGACACAAAGAGAGTAGTATGGACATGCAAAAGCAATTTAATTACTGTGCTGGCTGTATGCTAATGTAACTTAGGTTGTCATGCAGGGAACTGGACTAGAAGATCTCTTGAGTTCCCTTCCAATTCTACACTTCTGTAATTCTGTGACATAATTCTGTAGTGTAGTTCTGGCCCCAGATCTGAAGAAGAGCTCTGTGTAAGCTTGAAAGCTTGTCTCTGTCAACAACAGAAGTTGGTCCAATAAAAGATATTATCTCACCTACCTTGTCTCTAATATCCTGGGACCAACATGGCTATAACAACACGGCTTATAACTTGAAGTATGTGAGTAGTCCCATTAAGTTCAATGGGAATACTCAAATGAGTAAAGTTACTCATATGCATATGTATTTGCATGATTGGCCCCTATTCGAAAACAAGTGATTTCTAAATGTGAAAGGAGAGAGATACCATCAAATACATTTTTATATATACAAACTATGTGTATTTTAATTTTTTCATTAATTTTTAACAAAATATTATTCTAAATCAAATATGTATCAGCTGTCCCTATCTGCTCCTTCACCCTGGCATCATAAATTGGCTAATTTCTTTTAGATATTGTGGCAGATTTTGAGAAGGGATTTGAAGGAGGAGGTCTTACTTATTAAATGTGGTCTAACGTTTATTATAAATTAAATAGTTTAACTATTATTAAATAGTCCATATATTTTTATTTGCAATAACCAATAACATAAAATTACCATCTTATGAAATTAAATTTTAAATCTATATTTGAGATTCCTAACGTTACCATTTTTACTTGTAGTCAGTAATAGTGGTTTACAGTCACTTGAACTGTAGATCTCTCAGTACTTTTCCTCTGTGCACCTCTTCATTGATGTTAGTTTGATTTGTTTTCTGTATACTAATAACATTTCACTTGTGTCTCAGACCCCTGTAAATACTATAACTTCAACTTGGCCACTTGCTTAGTTAAGATATTGCTGAATCTGTTTCCTGTTAGTAAGAAGTATTTTCTATACTTCAACCTGTTATTGCAGTGTTAATGCAAATACTAAAGCACTTTGATAAGATTTTATTTTCTTGGAACATAGAAAAATCTCAAAGAGTTGTTTGTTGTTTAGCTCTTCTGTTCTGCAATCCTTTGAGATATTTGTGGGTAAAAATGAAAAAAAAATCAGTCTTATGATATGGAGCAATATGCACTTGATTTAAATAATAAAGAGTGATGTCAGCTATATACATGTAAACTGGTCAAGTATCAAAGAGGGACAATGCATAGAGAAGCAATTTCTTTACACCTTCTAATTATTGCTTTGTGGAACAGGCAATTGTAGAGAACAGAAGTAGAGAAGCTATTCTCAGCTTAGTCTTAAGTAACTCACAGGAATGCTTCAAGAAGTAGCTAAAATTGAACCAGTAATTAATAGTGTAATTAATTTCAACCTCCTTGCTAAACTTCAGAAATGATATTTTTTAAATGAAGAAACTAGTCAAAAAGACTCCAAACTCAAAAGTGAGAAAATTAACGTTTTCAGACACAGCATGAAGTTTAGTTAAGCACACAGTAATTGAATCTTGGAAGGCATGCATGCCCCTAAACAAAAATGAAGTAGGAAGGCAAGGAAAATATAAATATAAAAACCACAGTATGGTTAAATGGTAAGGTTCAAGAAACAAAATAGAAAATCGAAATCCTGACCATGTGGCTCTAGAAAGGGGCAGGTAACATCCAAGATGGGAATTTGAAGAGCAAGTAGCCACTGACATTCAGAGAATCATTTGAGTACATCAGAAACAGGAAAGCAACAAGAGAATGAGTGGGTCCACCAGACTACCTGGGATATAAGATGGCTAAGAACATTAAAGACACTATGCATGATTTCTTTGCATCAGTCGTCACCGCAAAGGACGCTGGGAAAATACCTAATGCAGACCTACTTTTTTCAGGTAATAAAGTGGAGGAATTGCCACTCCAGGCTGTTAGGGAAACTACATAGTCCTAGCCAGTGGGGAAAAATTGGGTCAGTTGCTGGTGGAGATTGTCAGTGCTGCTATTAGGTAAGACATAGGATGCCAGTGGCTTTAAAGAAAGCTGCTATGCATGCAGCTGTTGCTTAAGAAACCAACACTTGACACTGTTAGTTTGACTAACTATTATGCAATATCTAATCTTCCATTTGTATATCACATAGAGAAGACTATGGCAAAAAATCATGCACAGTACTTAAAAGTTTCAGATTTCCTTGATTATTGTCAAGTTGGGTACTGTCTTGTGTGTGGTATAGAACCAACACTGGTTACTCTGGCAAATGATCTATCTATTTAGTTGGTTACATGACTCATTAGAGAGAGCACCTCATAGTCACTAATGGACTTTAATCTCACAATACCATGTGAGGTAGGTAGTTATTACCCTCATTTTCCAGATGAGGAATTGAGGCTCAGAGTAGATTTAAGTAATTTGCCCAAGACACATAGGAAGCCTGTGACTGAGCCAGAAATCAAACCAAAGTCTCTTGATTCCCATTCCACCAGACTATTCATCCTATCTACTGATTTCCTCTTGGAAACAGACAATGGATAAAAATCAGGTGTCCATGCTGATACTCTATGATCTATTAGCTGCTTTTAGTTCCATAGATTTGTTGTTGACTTAGCTGAAAACCCTAGTAGGAGTAGACTGATTGCCCTTCAGAAGGTCCCAGAAAGTAGTTTAAGGAGGTTTGCTTTTCTGTCCCAAGGTTGTCTTAGGTGTGCTCTGCAGCATTCCACTTGTCCTTCTTGTTCAATGTGTATATGGAGCTATTAGGAGAGCTAGTAAGGAGGCATGGAATGTTGTATTTTCAGTATGCCGATGAGCCCAGTCTTTCTTTTTTTTCCCCCACTTAACTCAGCCAAGGCTGTCAAATATCTTACCCAATATTTGTTATGGATTGGGACAAGGATAGATGAGAGCCAGTAGGCTGGAAGTAAGCCTCGGCCTTTCAAGCAGGCTCAGGTAATCCTAGCTCCTTTTTGTTTTTTTCACATTCTCTTTGATGAACACTCTTTGATATGGACACCATAGCAAAATGAGGACAGATACATGCGTGAAATTAAGTGGCAGGCTGTAACTTTTATTAAACTTTTAACACAAGGGATGGGCACTACCTGTCCATCACCCATACTTTCCTATACCAGGCATTTAATTGGTTCCAGTGTGGGGGTTACAGGGCTCCTTACCATATAACCCATAATGTGGGGTAGGCTTTCCTCAGTCTATCCCCCATGACTCAGTTCTCTCTGAGTCTTATCACCCTTCCTCCCCACCCCCTGCAAGGGGCACAGCAGGTGCAGCAGAATGGGGACCTCAGCCTGTGAGGGTCACAAAGTCTGACCTTGGCCTGCAGAGGCCACAAAGGCTCATCCTATCACATGAGCCTAAGGCTCATGACCAAAATGCCAAGTCTTTTACGTCTGGGAACCGTTCATTTTATTCTCTTAACCACACTGGAAACCGTCTACAGGGGGTGCCAGCAACTAGCTTCGTTGCTTCGTCCCACCCAGCCACATTGCCTGGTATCACACGATTCCTATCCAATCCATTCCCTTACAGCCGGTAGCCATATGTCAGCCCCCTCATCTGACAAATATATGCCATCATGTCTGAAAACTTCCAGCTGATTGTAATGGGTGTCCCTATGCTGTATCACTGAATCCCCTATGTCCAGGAATATCTTGGTGACCTCTCTATTCACTTTCTTTCTAGCCTTGACAACACAGGCTGGATCTGTAGTTCTCTGCCAGACCTGCTTTGTGAACCTTTCTGACCATCCTAGCCTCACCTCCGGCCATGATTATCTAATAAAGCTAATATTAAGTTAACTCTTAAGTTAACTCCTGTACAGCCCTTGAGCTCATTCTCCCCGAGGTGAATAACCAGGACGTGAGGTGGGTGCGCATTGCTTGTCAACAAGTGCAGAAGTGGCATGAGCTGCTCCCAGTGCATGCCTCTTCTGCTGAACCACTGGATTCAAACCGGTTGATCCCTGATGCCCACCTGAGATCCAGCTGCTGTCCTGGCTGCCCTCTGGAGGATTCAGTGTCCTTTAGGGTGCCTGCAAATCCAGATATTGCATATGTTCCGTGTAGCTCCTGAAACCAAACAAGCACATTGGTTCGCTACGTTTTTTTGTTCCCTGCCATCTTTTCTTCAGTGCAGACGTAAGTCCTGTAACACCTCCATTTCCAGCGCCTTATTGCCTTCACCGGCTATAGGCCAAAACCCCCTGGAGTCATTGACGTCACCGCCCTGATCCTGAAAGAATGAGTATCCAATTTTTTAAGGTCAAGACCACAGTAGCGCAAGGTTTTTCTCAGTATTCTGATGAATTGGTACCTTGTCAGGCAGCTGCCATCACCATGTATGAGCAGCAGTCCTGCCTGGAGGCCCTGGATTTTCAGCAAGGCTCTTATTGCCTTTACAGAGCACAAGCGTCCACCTGGATACCCCTTCAAAACCACCCTTTCCCTTGTGGTCTGTTTTCCAGTATCTTAAGTGCAAGGACGCTGCTCCTGCAGATAGTTGTACGGCTGTTACATTTAACACATGCTGGGACCCGTCCGCAGCTGCCATAGGCACCAGCTCACTCATTCTAAAAGTGCCAAAGAAGGCAACAACAAATGCTGCCTTAAATAAAATGGCCTCCTTCCTACAGTTGCAGACCCATGGCAGAGCCTGTACTAATTTTGTCAGGGTTTCCAGTGTTAGGGATAACCTGTCATCCCTCCAGCGCCTGCCTCTCATGGCCCACCCTTGTAAGAGTTTCCATACTATAAAATGCACACGAGTCTGGGAAACCCACCAACCTACTTCAGTAGGACAGGCCTGCTAGCTGGCAGAGATAGTGGAGGGAGCCCAATCACGGTGGGTCAAACATAACACACTCTTTTGCTTTTGTTACTTTTAATGAATAACTACCAGCTATGGAAACTTCTCTGGTTTTACGTTTTATTTCCCAGTACAGTATGGCTGGGCACTTCTCAAGTGCCTCCTAAAATAGAGGCACACAAAATTAGTGACCACTTCTGAAAATGTGGGCTTTACTGAGTTATTGAAGGGCACACAGAAAGTCAGTCCCAGAAATGTGAATAGAAGAATCTAGGGACCACATTCATCACAATAGATTCATAGATATTAAGGTCAGAAGGGACCATTATGATCATCTAGTCTGACCTCCTGCACAATGCAGGCCACAGAATCTCACCCACCCACTCCTGCGATAAACCTCTCACCTATGTCTGAGCTACTGAAGTCCTCAAATCATGGTGTAAAGACTTCAAGGAGCAGAGAATCCTCCAGCAAGTGACCCATGCCCCGTGCTACAGAAGAAGGCGAAAAACCTCCAGGGCCTCTTCCAATCTGCCT
This sequence comes from Natator depressus, assembly GCF_965152275.1. Lineage (NCBI taxonomy): Eukaryota > Metazoa > Chordata > Testudines > Cheloniidae > Natator > Natator depressus. The sequence goes on from NC_134241.1 coordinate 97,674,407, forward strand.
TGGAGGAAAATTCCTTCCCGACCCCAAATATGGCGATCAGCTGAACCCTGAGCATATGGGCAAGATTCACCAGCCAGATACCCAGGAAAGAATTCTCTATAGTAACTCAGATCCCACCCCATCTAACATCCCATCACAGGCCACTGGGCTTATTTACCATGAATATTTAAAGATCAATTAATTGCCAAAATCACGTTATCTGGCTTCAAGATTAAACTTATCAAGTTTAATCTTGAAGCCAGATAGGTCTTTTGCCCCCACTGCTTCCCTTGGAAGGCTATTCCAAAACTTCAGTCCTCTGATGGTTAGAAACCTTCGTCTAATTTCAAGTCTAAACTTCCCGATGACCAGTTTATATCCATTAGTACTAATGTGACACAAGAACAGAGCTTAAATAATTCCTCTCCCTCTCCTGTATTTATCCCTCTGATATATTTATAGAGAGCAATCATATCTCCCCTCAACCTTCTTTTAGTTAGGCTAAACAAGCCAAGCTCTTTGAGTCTCCTTTCATAACACAGGTTTTCCATTCCTCAGATCATCCTAGTAGCCCTTCTCTGTACCTGTTCCAGTTTGAGTTCATCCTTCTTAAACATGGGAGACCAGAACTGTACACAGTATTCCAGGTGAGGTCTCACCAGTGCCTTGTATAATGGTACTAACACTTCCTTATCGCTACTAGAAATACCTCGCCTGATGCATCCCAAGACCGCATTAGCTTTTTTCACGGCCATATCACATTGGCGGCTCATAGCCATCCTGTGATCAATCAATACTCTGAGGTCCTTCTCCTCCTCTGTTACTTCCAAGTGATGCGTCCTCAGCTTATAACAAAAATTCTTGTTCTTAATCCCTAAATGCATGACCTTGCACTTTTCACTATTAAATTTCATCCTATTACTATTACTCCAGTTTACAAGGTCATCCAGATCTTCCTGTATGATATCCCGGTCTCTCTATAAATTGGCAATACCTCCCAGCTTTGTATCATCCGCAAACTTTATTAGCACACTCCCGCTTTTTGTGCCGAGGTCAGTAATAAAAAGATTGGTCCCAAAACCGATCCCTGAGGAACTCCACTGGTAACCTCCCTCCAGCCTGACAGTTCACCTTTCATTATGACCCGCTGTAGTCTCCCTGTTAACCAATTCCTTATCCACCTTTCAATTTTCATACTGATCCCCATCTTTTCCAATTTAACTAATAATTCCCCATGTGGCACAGTATCAAACGCCTTACTGAAATCTAGGTAAGTTAGATCCACTGCGTTTCCTTTGTCTAAAAAATCTGTTACTTTCTCAAAGAAGGAGATCAGGTTGGTTTGGCATGATCTACCTTTTGTAAAACCATGTTGTATTTTGTCCCATTTACCATTGACCTCAATGTCCTTAACTACTTTTTCCTTCAAAATTTTTTCCAAGACCTTGCATACTACAGATGTCAAACTAACAGGCCTGTAGTTACCCGGATCACTTTTTTTTCCTTTCTTAAAAAATAGGAACTATGTTAGCAATTCTCCAATCATACGGTACAACCCCTGAGTTTACAGATTCATTAAAAATTCTTGCTAATGGGCTTGCAATTTCATATGCCAATTCCTTTAATATTCTTGGATGTAGATTATCTGGGCCCCCTGATTTAGTCCCATTAAGCTGTTCGAGTTTCGCTTCTACCTCAGATATGGTAATATCTACCTCCATATCCTCATTCCCATTTGTCATGCTACAATTATCCCTAAGATCAGAACTAAAGACTGAGGCAAAGTATTTGTTTAGATATTGGGCCATGTCTAGATTATCCTTAACCTCCACTCCATCCTCAGTGTTTAGTGGTCCCACTTCTTCTTTCTTTGTTTTCTTCTCATTTATATGGCTATAGAAACTTTTACTATTGGTTTTAATTCCCTTTGCAAGGTCCAACTCTACTTGACTTTTAGCCTGTCTCACTTTATCCCTACATGTTCTGACCTCAATAAGGTAGCCTTCCTTGCTGATCCCTCCCATCTTCCACTTCCTGTATGCTTTCTGCTTTTTCTTAATCACCTCTCTGAGATGCTTGCTTATCCAGCTTGGTCTACAACTCCTGCCTATGAATTTTTTCCCCTTTCTTGGGATGCAGGCTTCCGATAGCTTCTGCAGCTTTGACTTAAAGTAATCCCAGGCCTCCTCTGCCTTTAGATCCATAAATTCTTCAGTCCAATCCACTTCCCTAACTAATTTCCTTAATTTTTGAAAGTCAGCCCTTTTGAAATCAAAAACCCTAGTCACAGATTTATTGTTGTTTGTCCTTCTGTTCAGTTTGAACTGAATTAGCTCAATAGTTGTCATTTAAATATACTAAATGCTTTATTTGCAGTTATCTTGAGGCAATGAAGGAAATCTCATTTAACATTTTTATAAAATGACTCAATTAGTCATAACATTATTTGGTCAAAAGTTTTTATATCTACTGAACTATAAAAACAGTAGTAGTAATCTTGCATATTCAGGTAACCTGTTGAATTACATAATTCTTAAAGGATCAAAACCATTTGAATGACATAACATGCTTGCTTGTGGTTAGGCTGCTTGTGTGATTCAACACATGATAGTGCAGTGATATGCATATCACTTAAACAATAGTATAAACAAAGTGTGCAATTAAATCGGAATATCTGTATGTCCTAGGTGTATTGTAATCAAGGCTTTGGAGCTGTGCTCTGGCTCCGCTCCAGCTCCAGGCAAAAACCTGCAGCTCCACTGCTCCGGAGCTGCTCCGCACTCCAGCTCCAGGCTCCACTCCAAAGCCCTGATTGTAACGGCAAAGCCAAAATGACTTTAGCCACTGGAGAAGTGCAGTGTTCTTATGATGATTTGCTCTTTGCATTGTATTTCATTTAAAGAAGTTGTAATAAAATGTAGGTACTTTTTGGGAAAATGTCCTCCCACGTATGGAGATGTACTGAATAATCACAAATCCCTACATGGCCAATCACATTTTACTTTTTCAGCAGAACCATTGCTAGTCAATGGGCCAGATCTGCCTTATGTTTCTTAGTATAAATCTGCAGTAACTCTGTCAATTTCATATATACTATATAAAACATACAGTATTCTGCATTTAAAGTAAACACTTTATTAATTACCTATCAAAGAACTAGAACTATTAAATTCAGCGTACCTTTTGTTTGGTTGATAGCTATGGTATCTCTCAAGGTTGAAAGAAGTAGCTGTTAGTTAGCCTTTATGTAGTTATTCACCTGCTATGAAAAACACGTCAAAAGTCAACTTTACAAAATGGCAAATATACAGAAACATTGTTTGCTGATTAGTATCTCTTACAGTTTTAATGCAGGCAGAATATAGCATTTGTATATGTACTCTCTGCAAATGAGAACTAATGAAACTAAACATGACGTACTATGGTGTGTACTCATGGAATGTATTTTTCCACTTGAGTGAATATATTCCTAAACCAAAATCATTTTTAAAAAAGAGAGCATGAAAGTTATAGCATCATCAGGTCATTCGTAATGGATGAACTTACAATTTACACGTTTTATACAGTTGTTTAATCTGTTTTTCATTTAAAAAAAAGCATTGCTACTATAGTAACTGCTACATCACATGGTATCTTTGATATGGCTAAAAGTTACAAAGTTTTCAGATAAACAAGTTTTAAGTTAACATATTTTGCACTATCTTAATGATAATTTTAAACTGTTTTTCTTCTCCAGTGATCAACATTCCAGTGAAGATGTTCGAAACTGTAGAATCCAGCAAAAGGAGCAAGGGATATTTTTTGTCCTTTTCCTCCTTCTGACTGAACTTCATCAAAGCACACCTTGCTTCCTTCCCTTTTTCAGGAGAAGAAAAAAATGTATACCTTCCATTTGAATAAATCAGATTAGGGAGGTTGGAATTTATATCTAAAAAGTGGGAATTGGTCAGCTGCATTTGTGGCTCACCCCAAAAGAAGAATTTAACAATGCATTACCCAAGGAATTTTATTAGAAAAATAAAAGGATCTGCTTTCTCATAACCTTTGTAGAAATGGTAATCTTTATAGAAAAATTATAAAGGAGCAAAGGATAATATTTTCCTCTTTGCCTGCACATCATACAACAAACTTTTTTGAAGTCATACCAGTAGGCATTTTGTTATATTCTTCCTAAGTAGTCTAAAAGCCTTTGCAGAAATCAGAACTGCCATTATAATCTTTGCTAAAATTTTTGAAGAAAAAATTGGAAAATTGCCCTCACTTTCAGAAAGTTTGAGAATAACTTCTTACCACCAGTGTCTAACCATTACAGCCATACCATTTAATCCTTTGGCTTCCCTAGGAAGATTATGAACAAGGGGGCCAATTGTTATCCGGTGTGATTTAAAAATATATATATTTTTTTGTGAGGTGGGAACTTGTTTCTTAGAAACTGAAATAAGAACACCTATTTACTTCATGTAGTCCAACCTTTATAGTTATCAGATACTAATGAATTTTTGTAACTTTGAATATGAACCACTAATTTGGAAGAAAGAAAGAACTCTCTACCTTGCTCCCACCGAACAAATAAACAAACCCCCACTGTATCCCATGACCAGTTCCCTGACCCAATTACTCCTTCTTACATGGTTGTTTTCTATACTAGATTTTAGAATGATAATTTTTACTATCACGGGGGGTGGGGGAGAAGGGAGGTCAGGAAAGTGCCTGCTGTTATGACTTCTCTTTGGTTCTGTTTAGTCTGTGCAGAAAATAAATGCTGAGAAGTATCAAATGCCTACAACTCCCATAGAAGTTTATGGGAGCTGCAGATGCTCAGTGCCTCTGTCCTAAAAGTAAAAAGGGTCACAGAAAGGATATGTTTCAGAGTAGCAGCTGTGTTAGTCTGTATCCGCAAAAAGAAAAGGAGTACTTGTGGCACCTTAGAGACCAACAAATTTATTTGAGCATAAGCTTTTGCGAGCTACAGCTCACTTCATCAGATGCATGCAGTGGAAAATACAGTGGGGAGATTTATATACACAGAGAACATGAAACAATGGGTGTTACCAGACACAGTGTAAGGAGAGTGATCAGGTAAGGTGAGCTATTACCAGCAGGAGAGCGGGGGGGAGGGGAACCTTTTGTAGTGATCATCAAGGTGGGCCATTTTCAGCAGTTGAAAAAGAACGTCTGAGGAACAGTGGCGGGGGGCGGGGGAAAAAACATGGGGAAATAGTTTTACCTTGTGTAATGACACATCCACTCCCAGTCTTTATTGAAGCCTAAGTTAATTGTATCCAGTTTGCAAATTAATTCCAATTCAGCAGTCTCTCGTTGGAGTCTGTTTTTGAAGTTTTTTTGTTGAAGAATTGCCACTTTTAGGTCTGTAATCGAGTGACCAAAGAGATTGAAGTGTTCTCTGACTCGTTTTTGAATGTTATAATTCTTGACGTCTGATTTGTGTCCATTTATTCTTTTACGTAGAGACTGTCCAGTTTGGCCAATGTACATGGCAGAGGGGCATTGCTGGCACATGATGGCATATATCACATTGGTAGATGTGCAGGTGAACGAGCCTCTGATAATGTGGCTGATGTGATTAGGCTCTATGATGGTGTCCCCTGAATAGATATGTGGACACAGTTGGCAATGGGCTTTGTTGCAAGGATAGGTTCCTGGGTTAGTGGTTTTGCTGTGTGATGTGTGGTTGCTGTTGAGTATTTGCTTCAGGTTGGGGGGCTGTCTGTAAGCAAGGACTGGCCTGTCTCCCAAGATCTGTGAGAGTGATGGGTCGTCCTTCAGGATAGGTTGTAGATCCTTGATGATGCGTTGGAGAGGTTTTAGTTGGGGGCTGAAGGTGATGGCTAGTGGCATTCTGGTATTTTCTTTGTTGGGCCTGTCCTGTAGTAGGTAACTTCTGGGAACTCTTCTGTCTCTGTCAATCTTTTTCTTCACTTCAGCAGGTGAGTATTGTAGTTGTAAGAACGCTTGATAGAGCTCTTGTAGGTGTTTTTCTCTGTCTGAGGGGTTGGAGCAAATGCGGTTGTATCGTAGAACTTGGCTGTAGACAATGGATCGTGTGGTGTGGTCTGGATGAAAGCTGGAGGCATGTAGGTAGGAGTAGCGGTCAGTAGGTTTCCGGTATAGCGTTATGTTTATGTGACCATTACTTATTAGCACCGTAGTGTCCAGGAAGTGGATCTCTTGTGTGGACTGGTCCAGGCTGAGTTTGATGGTGGGATGGAAACTGTTGAAATCATAGTGGAATTCCTCAAGGGCTTCTTTTCCATGGGTCCAGAGGATGAAGATCCATGTCTATTCAGGGGACACCATCATAGGGCCTAATCGTATCAGCCACACTATCAGAGGCTCGTTCACCTGCACCTCTACCAATGTGATGTATGCCATCATGTGCCAGCAATGCCCCTCTGCCATGTACATTGGCCAAACTGGACAGTCTCTACGTAAAAAAAATAAGTGGACACAAATCAGACGTCAAGAATTATAACATTCAAAAACCAGTCGGAGAACACTTCAATCTCTTTGGTCACTCGATTACAGACCTAAAAGTGGCAATTCTTCAACAAAAAAACTTCAGAAACAGACTCCAATGAGAGACTGCTGAATTGGAATTAATTTGCAAACTGGATACAATTAACTTAGGCTTCAATAAAGACTGGGAGTGGATGTGTCATTACACAAGGTAAAACGATTTCCCCATGTTTATTTTCCCCGCCCCCCCACTGTTCCTCAGATGTTCTTGTCAACTGCTGGAAATGGCCCACCTTGATTATCACTACAAAAGGTTCTTCCCCTCCGCCCCTCTCCCCCCCCGCCCGGTAATAGCTCACCTTACCTGATCACTCTGCTTACACTGTGTCTGGTAACACCCATTGTTTCATGTTCTCTGTGTATATAAATCTCCCCACTGTATTTTTCACTGTATGCATCCGATGAAGTGAGCTGTAGCTCACAAAAGCTTATGCTCTAATAAATTTGCTGGTCTCTAAGGTGCCACAAGTACTCCTTTTCTTTTTGTAGAAAGGATATGCTGTAAGAGCATTCACTGGAAACTAGCTCTTGATTTAACTAGCATTGCTTGTAACCCACTTTTTTTCAACAGGTTCTTTGCATCTAGGCCACGTGCTTTGAGAGTCTGTTAGGATATTCATGATATTCTTAGTTTGTGTATTTCCATCAGTATGTTTCTGTTCTGAAAACACTTTATTCATATTGTCAGATAGAATGTAGGTCTTGAAACAACAGAGGGAACACTATCATGCAGTAGGTTGCAGTTGGATTGTCTTTTCTTATTTAGATTGTTTTCCCCTGCATCTGGTTCTGGAAAGCAAGAATAAATTTTTGTGTAGCCAGATATTCCTAGAAATATGAATGTAGCTTAAATGAGCAGATTAGCTGTCTGAAAGTTTAGATGTGTAGATAAATCCTTTGAGGAGATGTGTGCAGTCTTGGCAAGAATCCACTTCCATTATTGGTTAAATCTTAATGGTCTCTCTTTTGGTGAGATTCATTCATTGCGTAGTTACTCATTTACTCTTATCCTTCAAATGAGGGGATGTAGTCTGAGATTTCACTTGGGTTGCAATACACCAGATGTTCAGTCGGACAGAGGACCATCTTACTGTGGCTATAGTGTGGCATAAAGGGTTATCTACACCTTTGCCTGAATTTCCCTCTTGGGATAGAACTCGATTAGCATATGTTACTTTGCCTAAATCTGTCTTCAGTCTGGTCTCAAATGGAAATTCTGTTACAAATTGTTTGTATATTCAAGGACCGTAGATTCTGAAGGTGGTTTTAAAGAATTTGAGTTGAGACTAGTGATAACTTCATTTTTATGGAGGTATAAAAATGAAGTTTATCATCAGCCACATGATTTAGCCAGAGTCTATTGCTTTCTCTCAATCAAAACAGGATTTTTCTAAGTTTCTGTAGGTAGCTTTTTGCAGTTATGGGAAGATCACCTAATATAGTGATTTTTTACAGAGCCAGAATACTCTCTGGATTTAAACGTACCAATACCTAGGAACACCCCTATTTTGCCTTTGCTTTTTCAAAAGTCTCATTGCAGGTTTAATAATAATAATAATAATTAATTATTTATTAAGGAACACCTAGTTCTTATATAGTGCTTTTCATCAGTAGATATGAAAGTGCTTTATGAAGCTATTACATATATTTATCTCTAGTTTACAAGTGAAGAAATCGAGGCACAGAGAGGTGAAATGACTTACCCAAAGTCATCCAGGAGGCCAATAGCAGAGCTTGCAACAGAACCCTGGTCTACTGAGTTCTGGTCTAGTGCTCTGTCTGCTCAGTCACACTGCCTCCCAATATGTGAGTGGCACAACTCAGGTGGGACACGTTTTTGATCTAGTTCATTCTAAATTGAGTCTGCACCCTAACTACAGCTGACAGGATTTTAGAAATCTGCATCACGCTGCTCTGACAGCATTGTCACCCTTACATTTCAGATGGTGCTGGCGGTTGGCTTTATAACAGCAGTTTCCATCCTGTTTACATTTTATAAATATAAAATGATCTTGCATCCTGCTTCTTGCAGACTCTCATTAGATTGTTCTTACCACACAAAAGTATATTTGTTGTTCCTGCTGTTGTACTGCATGCCTACTTATGTATAGGTAACTTCTTAAAATTTTGAGATAGACTCTTCAAAGTCAGCCTTTTGGGTAAACTGCAGAAGCAGACTAGTTGAGGAAACAATATATTGTGAAGATTGCACATCTCAGATTGGTCTGATAAATTCTTGCTCTGCGTGATTTTAGAAATAGGAAATGCTGGGAATATGGGCATGGCAAGTAAATATGGGCATGTGAGTGTACTGGCACTTGCTTACCCTAACTTTTTCACGTCCCGGGAATTGCAGCTTTAACAGCATTTCTTCCATTTTCTTCAGATCACAGAGGCTACAAATTCACTATATTTCAAAACAACATTGCTTCCTATCACATTGTATCTTTACGTTTCTACTTGCAAAAACCCAGTTACACCATAAACAGTCTTCCAGGAGAGAGTTATTTTTCTTTCTTTTTCCTTCTCCCAACATTTTGTGAAGCCAGTAAAACTGGAATTCTAGTTCCTGGCTTCATCTGGCTAGGCTGCAGAATTATTACAATGTCCTTGTGCCATGCTGAACTGGTATCACCAGTAGTAATCCCTCCTGTCTGCCAGTGTTTCTGTAAATCACATGTTTTTACAGTACATCTTTTATTTTAAGAATCCAAAGAAAGGGAGAGCAGAACTGGGTAAGAGGTATACATTTGTTGGAATCACCTGTGTTTCTGCACACACAGCACAGGATACTGCTAGAAGTGCCCAAAAAAATCCAGAAGGGCTCAGTAACTTTCTTATAGCCAGAGAAGAAAGCCATCATTATAAACAGATAGTTCTGCATGTCTTAAACATCATAAATCCAAGAGCTGAGCAAATCAGTCTTCAGGTGGAGAAATGTTATTTATAGGAGCTACTGAAACCTGCCAGTGGACTTGGCTGAATGACTATAATGCAAAGTCAGAAGTGGGTTTGCTGTCATGGTTGGGTCTCAAAATCTATTACATTTTGTCTGTTGGCTGAGTGTTATTCCAAACTTTACCTATTAGGGAAGCCATTAATTAAAATGATATTTGAACTACTACCATGCATTTTATGGATTTTGGGGAGAATTGGGTTTGACTCAGTAATCTGAACTCAGTATGTTTGTGCAGCAGTTTCACCCAAAACAGAGTATTCAGCTTTGTCAAGACCAACATGAACAGACACAAGCAAGACTAGTGTAATGAGACATACTCTCCACTGAAACTGCAGTGAACTTGCTTATTACCATGAAATCTGTGAAGGTCACTGTAGAGATACATATTTGACCTTGCAGAACAAACAACAGCTACAATGTAACCTGTCAAATTGAGGGACTATATTTTCTGCTCAGCACAGTGTAGAAACACAACAGATATTTAGCAGCAACAGCTCTGTTTTGCTGGTGAGACAAAGCTACGATCAATAGTAAAAAAAAATTCCCCTCATTTGTGTTCTAAAATTAGGATGGGATAGGATGATGAGCTAAGGAGACTGCCTCTGGTAGCTGTAATATTTGGAAGGGGATCCCTCCGAGGTTCAGCAATGTGATTTATTGTTACTTCCTCTTCACATCTCCACCTTTCCTATTGCCAATCCTGCTTTTGTGTCCAGAATTCTGGCTGCTAAAAGTGGTGCAGCTTCTTTTGGCAAATTCATCACCTTCTTTTTTATATACGCTTAAACTTACAGTGATGCTTATCTACCTAATGTAGCGTGAGCATAGCCCCTAGCTGCTAACTCCATGACGTCTGAAATTTGTCACAGCTGGAAATGGGTTATTGTTTACATTATTCAGAGATTAGCTATATTTGTTGAAGAGGCAACTTTCTCTGGAAACTTTAATTTTTAGAAAATAGAGTAAGTTGTTATATTGCCATATGAATTTGGTAGCTTTTAACTCTAGCAAATTCTGTATGCAGTGGTAGTGTAGCTGTTTTGGTCCCAGGATATTAGAGAGAAGGTGGGTGAAGTAATATCTATTACATGAAGAAGAGCTCTATGTAAGTTTGAAAGCTTGTCTCCCTCACCAACAAAGTTGGTCCAATAAAAGATACTTCCTCATCCACTTTGTCTCTCTAACAGATGCTGTGATTTCAGCCTTCATTTTTCTTAATAAACAGGCCATGGTTTTATTCTCACAACTTGGAGAGAGGGAAACAGGCCGTGAGTCAGTTTTCAACTTTCTTCCTCCATCTGCTGACCTCCTCCTTCGTATGGCTGATGTCGATGTAGAGGAACAACTATAATTTTACATTAAGATGGTTAAACCAGATAATTGGGTTTAATCTGGGTGACCACAGTCACCCACTGGAGAGTCTAATTTTCCAATTGTGGAGCAAGTATCTAAATCTGTCATGATTTATGTGGAAGCAGTATAGGGTTGCCCATGAGCTTCACGAGAGATCAAAGCCAGGGATCTTCTGAGCTGCGTCTTTCACAAGCCGTGCGTTTGTGACTTCTTGTGAACTCCATTCGGCTTTTCAAGCTTCATCAGAGCTGAAATTGCATTGGCAAAGGTTAAACGCATGGGTCCAAAAGGCCTAATGCAACTTCAAGCAATGGTGAGGGACATTGTTAAGGACCTGGTGGATGGGAAGATGTTTGTTTTCCATGATCTGCTGGAATTCCTGAAGGGTTGAGGCATCGTGGTGAATGGATGGAGGAGCAATGTGTGACAGCACTGAAAGCCAAGGTGTTGGAATCAACTTGAGGGTTCCAATGATGCACCACATTGCAGTGTTCAGTTGGATATCAACAAGTCCAGTAAAAAGAAAAGGAGTACTTGTGGCACCTTAGAGACTAACAAATTTATCTGAGCATAAGCTTTCGTGAGCTACAGCTCACTTCATCGGATGCACTCAGTGGAACAAGTCCAGTGTGGCTATTTCCGGCCCATACCAGAATTTCCTCATCATCTAGGCCCCTGGCGATTCCAATGGCTGGCGAAACTCTTCACCAAAACCATGGAATCCAGATGTATCCCAAAAGCCTGGCAGGAGACGACAGTCCTTGCCAAACTCAGACCGGGCAAGCTGACCGATGACCTGGGAAGCTATAAGCCAATATCACTCCTTGCATGACCTAGAAAGTCCTGGAACATATCGTGCTCCAGAGGATCAGTCCTCTCGTTGAGTCAGTGATCCCTGAAGAACAAGCTGGATTCCGGTCTAGGTGCAGCTGCTGCGACCAAGTTTTGGCCCTTGTAATGCACATCGAGGCCAAATTCCAGAGGAAATCAAAGACTGGCGCAGCCTTTGTAGACCTGTCATCAGCCTACGATATGGTCTGGATTAAAGGCCTGATGCTGAAGCTTGCAAGGATCGTCCCCTGCCTGAAAACACTACGTTGGCTAAGAACAATGTTGAGCAATAGGTGGCTACATGTCTACTTGGGTGACAAAGTCAGTTCATCTGAGATCCTCAACAGCGGATTGCCACAAGGCTCAGTACTCACATCAGTGCTCTTCAGTGTCTACATGAGCAATATGTTGCCAACGAAGTTGTGGAAATTTGTGTGTGCAGATGACCTTGCCCTGGCAACTCAAGCAGCCACCGTGAACATTCACTTTGAACTGGGACCTCAACACCATGGAGGAATATTTCTGGAAATGGATGCTCATGCCAAAACCCCACAAAACAACAGTCACTGCATTTCATCTTGATAACAGGAATGCTAAGCATACCCTGAAAGTGACCTTTTGCAGCAACACTGTGACACCACTCCAACCTACCTGCTGATCAATGGTGCATGAGACCAGGACCAGAAACCTATGTGTGTTTGCCACATAGTAGTGCAGAGTACAAGCTTTTAGGTCACTGGTCTGGCTCCTTCATAACAATCCAAGGATATAAGGAGATAAACAGGAATATAGTTTAGGCATGCTAGATTTAAATATAATGGTGTTTTAGTAGATAAACTAAAATGCAGTTTTATGCACTAGGAGAATAATTCAAGGTAATGTATGTCAAAGTGTACCAATGGTTAATGCACCTTGAGTTTTCAAAGTTCTGTGGTTATTGATCAAACCAGAAAAGCATTTTAAAATGTTATCAAAGTCCTGTGTATGGGACAGCACATAGTTTCACAGCTTCAGGAGGAGAATGTAGTTTTTGAGGCACAATTCTGCCATAGCTTCCCTTTTCCAGTGGAGGAGGCGAGCATGCTTGATCAGGTCTTTACAAGCTGCAGATTCCTGTGTATGTTGGCCAAAACATGGGGGGGGGGGAATCCATAGCTCCATCTGCTCCCCAGTCTCCCTGCCGATCTGCTCACAGCTGGCAATATTAGAAATACAGCCCCTGTTCTCACTCCTGCACTTGTACCCAAGAAGCAGGATCTAATCAACCTCATAATGCTTATTCCCTCTTATTCTCATATAGAGGTGGAACAAAGTTTACCCTTTTATTTTTAACTGTGGATTATCGATTTTGAGGAAAATAATATCAACAGTGCTACTGCGTACTATAGAGTATAATAAGTAAACCATGTACATATACTAATTTTATATACACACAAAAAGGTTTTGAATGCCTCAGAATGTTTATGGGCAGTAATTAATTCTAAAAAAATACCCTTTAAAAACTGTAAATACAAATAGATTCTGTTAAGAAATAATAGTATGCAACATTTCATTTATAAACATTAGTCTTTGTTTTTTGAGTGATGGTAATGGAAAAATAGATTTAAGTTCTATTTTTTCTCCTCTGCTCCCTTAACATCCCTCAAAGAAAATAAAATTTCTTCCCTAGCTAGGAACTTATATGCCAAGTGTTAGCATGGATCTCTCTCTATATATTATATAGGATTTATAAACCCTGAAAATATGGGCTTATAATAGAAAGCCTGACAGACTCTTTAACTGTGGTGTCACTAATACGTTGCTGTAATTTGTAACCTCAGCTAAGGTGTTTTGGCTCAAGAGGTGGAATGCATTTTTGTATGTAAAGGTCAATTTTAATTAATAAGCTGTTTTCATCATTCAGGGCCAATATGAATTACTTGTAACATTTGTGTGAAATAGTCTTCAATATAAAAATAAAACAAATTGTGCTTTATGTCACATTTATCATCCCCATAACCCATTTAAATGTCAAAAAATCAGTGCACACCAAAAGTCTATTTCTAGAAGCCTCAACAGGCCTATTTATCAGGGTGATATAAGATATTATCATCACATTATTTCATCATGTGCCTTCTGCATTTAAAGATATACTTATTTATTTTAGTTTTCTCTGATATAAAAATAGTTTTTCTGTTAAAGGTTTGTTATCTAAACAGTACTAAAAAAAGAGGCACCAATGTCAGAAGAGTGAACAAATAATTATAAAGTATATAATTATAATCCCTCCCCACTCTGATTTTTTATGAAATAGTATAAAACAATCTTGCATCCTTCTTATTCATGTGTTTATTTTAATATTCAGTTTTCCCTTTTTGTTTTTTAAAGACAAAACCAAAGAAATCAAATGCAAAAACCTTTGGTAATAATATGTTATGGCTAAGCATTAATATGCACAAAAGTCAGAAAATTAAGTTATAGTTCTCACAGCAGCCATTGTTAAGTCTACTTATAGTATTTTGTATAATTTTATATGCTGCTTAAAATTCATTTTATTACTGTGATATAATATAACACTTTATACAAAATACAAAAAGTTTTTTCTTTTTTGAACAATAATGCAATATTTAAGGAAGAAAAAAGAAACAAAAGAGAGAGTAGATGGGGAAATAAATAAAAATCATAATAAAGTAGAGAAGAGGGGAAGCTGATGAACCAGGTTTTGTCTTAAATGAACATTCAAAATTGCATAATCTTAAGAGTTTAGAAACACGGTAATGCAAGAAGAAACTTAGGGCAGAATGGATACAGAAAAAGAAAGAGAAAAGGAAAAAACTGTGTGGGAGGGAACAGCAAGAGATGAGTAAATTCTCCTTCTATTGGGTACAGAATAGAAGAGAACAGTACTATTATATATTGACAATATCTATATAAACAAGCTTTAGGGGACAAAAACTCCTGTGTATATGGGAACAAAGAGGATTTCACAATATTATCAATACATTTCTTAACCAGACCTTTAATATAGCTGGTATGTCAAAAACTTAACTACAGATGAAGTATATGTAGTTCAATGCAAAAACCAAAATCAAATGTACTTAGGGAGCTGGACTGCCTTAAGAGCTCTGGCAACTGACTCCCCCAATACACAATAATAAGAGTTCGGAGTGTCCATCAAGGCAACGGGAACAATGTAAGAAAGGATATGTAACATCAGTCCCATACCCACAAACAAAATCAAAAAGCACCTTCTTGCTAAAGGAGGAAATTTCCTGATATGAAAGGTGACAAACTGATTACAAGGTAATAAAGCTACAGTTGCTCTACTGCCGTTTTGGGGTCCAAGGAGAGGGGAGCAAGGAAAGAGAGAAGCTTTTGGCCCTTGATGGGTTGTCAATGGTTTTACTTCCAAAGTCAAGCAGATACACTTGTGTAAGGGTAGAATGCCATAACTTGTGCAGATATGCTACATTGAGGAATATTTAGGTATAACCAGAAACTCAGTACAGAAACTTAGAAAACAACCAATAATAGTAAATTATTCTCTGGTGCCTTTCCCAGTTACTGTCACAAGCAGTAGTTTTTCCTCATCACATTGATACACATAACAGCTGATGTTAGCCATGGTTAATAAAGAAGAGCCATTGAGAAATAGTTGTTTGAATAAGGTGCCCATAATATACTGATACCCAAACAGAAGCATATTTGAAGAATATTCAGTTGTATGTGCATCAGAAGGTGTCAGACTTGGTATGCATTCTCCAACATTTCAAAATCCACTGGCAATCAAGCTGGTCTATCTGGATCATTATATGTCTGAGGCTTGAAGCCATCCTATACTTTCAGTCTGGCAAGGTATCAGGAGGCAGATTTAATATTTTTACTGTAAAGTATATTTCTAATTGGAGCAAACACTGCCACTTGTTCTGTGTTTCCAAGCAGACATCAGGATAAGAAGATATATCAAAGGAGCCTTTGCAGCCCTTACAGGCTTTGCACAGGATTGATTTTCTGTCCTGGTATTGCATCAATTTTACTATTATGTGTTTCAGTCTGTCACCATTAGGAAGGCTGAGTATGGGAGCTTAATCTGCCCTTTCAGTTTCCAAAGTAAAGTTTCTCAGGAAGGGCCCAGAGAACTCTCGAAATAAGGAGGGGTGTCTTGCATGGGGCTTCAGTTCCCTCTGGCCTTCCAATGACTTGCAGATTACACCTATGGACCCTATTATCCATGACCTTCAGTTTATCAGCAATCCAGGACTGTATGACCCTTAGCTGTCTGGACCTCAGCATCCTCCTCTTCCTGGATCCCAGAGCTAGTACCCTGGGTCTCTACCTCCAGTAGGCAGGTTTCAGATATATCTTACGTACTTTTAAACTCATACTGGTTGTAAATGTGAATGTACTAATTTAATGTGTGTGGGATTACATGTGTAAAT
This sequence comes from Natator depressus, assembly GCF_965152275.1. Lineage (NCBI taxonomy): Eukaryota > Metazoa > Chordata > Testudines > Cheloniidae > Natator > Natator depressus. Next base: position 97,690,484 of record NC_134241.1, read on the forward strand.
TTAACACCAATGTGATTTAGTTATGCTCACTTGGAAAAAAAACTAAAATATGTTCATTTTGGATATTAATGTTGCATTCATGTATTTTTCTGCAAAGAGCATACTGGGCCAAAATCAGCTCTCAATCAAATTTGTAGCATCCCCTTTGGAATCAGTCGGGTTGTACTGAGGTAACTGCAATAGTGCCAACTTTGAGAATTCAAAAATCATGAGTCAGGCCTAAAATAAAATTATGAGATTGCCTTAAAAATCATGGGTCATGAAATTCTCACCTAATCACATGAATCCCGGATCTGGGGCTTTAAGAAAAAGTTGACTATCATGAGACTTGCAATAAAATCATAAGAGTTGGCAACACTGTAATTGAGAGTAAAAATTAGCCCACTATATCACACATATTGTAATGAACCTGCACGCATTTTACTGGACATTGTGTTACCAGTGAAACCTCCAGCCAGTGAAGGTCTCCATAATCACAACATTGGAAAGGGCAGTGTTGTTAGAGGGGACTATAAGGAAATTGGACACTGCATTATAGCATGGATATTTACGAATGTTCTGCAAACAGCTGTGGAGGGTAGGGTCAGCATAGGGATAGGCCTGAACCAGACACAGGTTCTGGACAAAAGATTTAACTCAGGCCAAGACATCTGCAAGCCACTGTATGGTTGCTTCTAAGAGAAGGGTGGCCTGGGGTGAGTATCTATGGCACTAAGCCAAAGGAGCCCCACCTTCATACCCTTGTACTGGACTGCCCTTAGAGGCTGCTGTTGGTTGTGTTTACCTCGTTTTGTGTTGTAACTGAAAGAAATTGTTTCTTGGGGATTTGCACTGTATGTAATAACTCTAATAAATAAATCCTCTGGCTTATTTAAAGTGTGAGAGAGTTTTTGTGAACCTACCAAAAGCCAGAACCTCAAGAGCCTAGTGCTTAAAATGTCTACAGTGCTTGCACCCAAGTGTGCAGTATACCCGATATACTACCAAACATTAGAGGGGACTGGTGTACCAGAGCACTCACAGTAACACTCTGCAATGGCATTGGTTAGATCAGTGGTTCCCAAACTTGTTCCGCTGCTTGTGCAGGAAAAGCCCCTGCCGGGCTGGTTTGTTTACCTGCCGCGTCCGCAGGTTCGACCGATCGCAGCTCCCAGTGGCTGCGGTTTGCTGCTCCAGGCCAATGGGAGCTGCTGGAAGCGGCGCGGGCTGAGGGATGTACTGGCTGCCACTTCCAACAGCTCCCAGTGGCCTGGAGCAGCGAACCGTGGCCACTGGGAGCTGTGATTGGCCGAACCTGCGGATGCGGCAGGTAAACAAACCAGCCCGGCAGGGGCTTTTCCTGCACAAGCGGTGGAACAAGTTTGGAAACCACTGGGTTAGAGTATACAGTATTGTTTGAAATTCTGGTTTCTTAAGGAGAGTTGATTTCTTTGGGCCATTTTATAAAAGGAGGAATTTACATGTACTCTTTGGTGGGGCCTGTTAATATTTGAAACTTTAATAAATGACATAATCAGGATAACAAGTATTTTGGTGGAATATGTTTTAAAAAGAGAGTGCATGTATATGGGTGCACATGCACAGTTAATGAAAATACAAAATCCCTCAGTCTTTTTTTAATAGTTTTGTTTTCTGTTTAATACTCCTATATTTATTTTCTTTTTTTATTGTAACAGGTAGTGACCTAGGAAGTGATGATATCATAGCAGGGAATGTAAGCAAATATGCCGTTCTCCCAGCTGGTTACTATGGACAGCCTAAAAAAGGACATCTTATATTTGATGCCTGTTTTGAAAGTGGTAAGCTCCCTCAGTGTTACTGTATATGTTACTGAACTAACAGTGTACAGATATTTATAATATTACTCTGGATCTGTAGAAAAAATAAATTGTATCTTAAATTTGTGAAAGAGATTTGTTTCAAATACAACTTCATTTACTAATGTGAATAGTCCCATTGACTTCAGTGGGATTGTTCAATGAAGTTAATGGGAGTATTCATCTAAATAAGAGACCTCATTCAAAGTCCACAGAATTCAATGAAAATTTTCTCATTGTCTTCAGTGACATTTGCATCAGGCCCCAGGTGAGCATAATTTTGCTGAAATCTTTGTTGCAGCATGGAAGTACATAGACTCGTAGGACTGGAATGGACCTCGAGAGGTCATCTAGTCTAGTCCCCTGCACTCATGTCAGGGCTAAGTATTATCTGAACCATCCCTCACAGGTGTTTGTCTAATCTGCTCTTAAAAATCTCCGGTGCTGAAGACTCCACAACCTTCCTATATATTTGACTTTTATTCTTTCAAATGGTTTGGAATTAAACACTTTTAGATTAAAATCACACTGCTTTTTTAAGTAAAGATGTCTTGTCAATTTCACTTCCAGGTTCACATGCACAAGCACATATTGCACATATTGCAAAGTTTGGGTTGCATAATTTTACAGGGGAATATTTATTTATCTGATCTTAGGTTTTATAACTTAAAAGTTTTGACCCCATTTCACCTGACTAAATTTCTTTAAATTTAAGTCTTATATAGGGCTCTAATGGCCTTATCCTGAACTATTCAAATTAATGGAAGCTGTGCCGTTAACGTCAATGGATGCAGGGAATGTACTGCAAATTGAAAGGCAAATTATTTTTACAAATGTTATATTTAGGGTGTTAGTTTAAAGATGAATTTTAACTCGATTCATGTGTATATATATATTACATAATATATTTTAAAATTTTGTGTTACATGTATGCATAAGACTCCAAATTTTAGCTTAAATCTGTTATTACTAGCTTACAGACACACACAGCACTGTTAAACACCATATGTACAAAAGGCATTTGGCAGGCTAAGCTATGGTTTCCAGCATGGTTTATGTGAGAGGTGCTGGTAATGCCAAAACTACTAGTATCTCCTAAAATAAGCTTTTTATGAAGAATTAGGTCCCTCTGGGTGGAATACTGGCTGCCAGTTTTTAGATAAATATTAAATTGAATTATTTAAATCCATTGATTAAAATTATATAAAAAGCGTAAGTGTTGCAGTGAATAATATAGAATATATTTCTTTTTTTTAAAACTATGCCTATGAAGGCTCAGAAAGTGCTTAAATACTATATTTAATAAATTTAGAGTATGTGTCTTTAGAATATATAAACTGTTGTTTGATCATTGTTATAAGTTTATGATTCTAGAATCAGAAAATGGCAGTATAATTTATTAAACTAATTGGTATAAGCTGAGAAATTCATTATATTGTGTTAAATTACTGTGGAAAGAAAAGGATCAAGAGTACCCTGTTCTATGAAGTTAAAATGTTGATAATTAGATGTGTTTAATTCCACTCTTTAGAAATTGGAATTAGTTATTCTTAAACTTTAAAAAAATTTAATTCCTTGCAAGAGGTGGCAGCTTTCATACTTAATGTATGGATTTTGACAATTTTATAAAAGGCAGATGATAGATGAATTATAGGATACTTCAGATGATTATTGATAGTGGTAAAATTTTCTGCTCCCTTCTAGCAATGCAACACCATTAGTTAACCATTAAAATGCAACGTCTGGTGCAATAGCATGTAAGAACCTTGGGTGCCACTTTAGTAGAGGTAATAGCTCAACGCAATTCATCCTCTTGGGATTTCCTATCCGCTGTGTAGTAAATACTATAAAATTCTTATTGATTTGAAAATGGTCCTGTGGTATTAATTGTGGACCCAGCAGGTATGTAACAGGAGGTACACTAAGGAAAGATATAGAGACAGATAGAATTAAGGGGTTCCCACTGAGACTGAAGCCTGTTTTACCCATTATGTTGTTGATATTATTAAATAAAGGCATTTTATTGAAACCTGAAATTCCCAGCTCCCTTAAAAATACTATAGGTCTGTTGGTTACAAGATATGAAGGATCTAGTAAATATTTTATTAGATAATAAACGCAACGTAATATTGCAAAAAGCAGTTCATATTATACTACAGAATTAGGGAGAAGAGATCAGAAGTTTTTCCAGAACAGGAAAAGGACATCAAACCTGTAGACAGAGAAAGTTAAGCACATGTAGCTGAAATATTACTTATTTTGCTTTCATTTTTAGAATGTTTTTCATTTTTTGTACTAAATAATGGTGACAAATATGTGTTGGCATTATAATTAGTAGAGGTATAGTGACATTTTTAATACAATTCAAGAAAAAAAAACTCCAGCCTCCAGGAGCTTAAAGTTTCTTCTATTTGATAGATTCTCTTGCTGTGAGTTGTATTTACTTAATCAGTGAATACCAGAACTATGTTAGATACTTTTATGGCATCAGTCACCACAGTGTCTGAGTATCTCACAATCTTTAATGAAGTTAGTAACAGCAATAAGCATCTGTCCATCTCGAAAAGCTATGGTGTAAGCAGCAAAGCAGTTCAGTTACCATAGTATTGTCCGTGGCTAAAAAGTCCAATTCTCAAGCAGCAGTCCTTGCAACAAATAGCGCAGACATAGGGCACAGGTCCAGAGGATGAAGCCAGTGCATTGCTAGCGCTTGAGGCCTGCTGTGGTTTCCTCTTACTCTTTTCTCTCTCTCAACCACCTCTTTTCAGACTCTTGGACTCTCTGGCCACCATAGCACACCAGTGTAGCCTATTGCTAGCAGTGTCTCCCAGACTGCAGAGTTGATGTTATAAGTTTGGACGTCCCTCTTTCAAATATTCTTAAACCTGAGCCTAAGTCAGCCTACTGGCCTTGAAGCATCTGCAAGTTCTTTATACAAGAGATCCTTTGGAATGCATCGTTCATCCATCCAGTGCAGATAGCCAAGCCAACAGAGATGTCTGTTTTGAGAATAGTGATTAGACTTGGTATTTTTGCTTTCTCAAATACTTGAAGAGTAAGGAATTTTGGCTTTCCCATTTGATATTTAGAAATCAGCAAAGATAGTGGGTGTGGATGGTGTCTAGCCTCCTCTCATGCCTGCTGTAGGAGGTCTAGGGGTCTAGGTGTTGCCAACATACAGTAATGTGCTCAGAATGCAAGTCTGGTAGACCCATATCTTGATGTTCAGTGATAGCTTCCTGTTATCTCATACATGTTTGGACAGTTGGCCAAATGCGGTCGCTGCCTTTGTGATGTGATAATTAAGCTTGTCATCTACAGCTAAGTTATCTGACATAATTGATCCCAGATAGTGGAACTTGTGCACTACTTCTAGCAAGATATTAGCTGTTGAAACTTCTGGTGCAGACAAACACACCAGGTGCTGTAATCATTGTCTTCTTTAGACTAATGATTAATCCAGATTTATCACAAGCCAGCACAAACCTATTGCAAAGTTGCTGGACTTCTTTTTCACTGTGTGCAACAAGTACTGTGTTGTCAGTGAAAAGAAGTTCTCATCAGCAGATTTTGATGCTGCTTTTTGCTCTTAGATATGCAGTGTTGAAACATTTTTCATTGATCTTGCATGGAGGCATATACCTTTGGTGTTAGATGAGAAAGCAAGATGAAGTAGCAGAGAAAAGAATATACCAAAGAGGATTGGTGTCAAAACACATTCCTGATTGACACCACTGTCAGACTGATCATCATCCCACTGGACTGTTGCCTTCATACTGTCACAGAAGGATCAAATCAGACTGAGGAAGAGTGGAGGACAACCAATTCTCTAGCACCTGGAAAATGCCCTTTCTGCAGACCAAGTCAAAAGCCTTTGTGACATCTATGATGGCCACGTAGAGAGGTTTTCCTTGTTCTTGACCCTTTTCTTGAAGTTCCCGTAGTGTGAAGACTACCTTGATAGCTGATGTACTGACAGGGAAGCTGAACTGATTTGCTGGATATATACATTCAGCAAGAACTTGTAGGCTTTTAAGAATGACTCATGTGAATGTCTTGCCAGTAACACTAAGGAGAGAAATTCCTCTATAGCTGTTGCAATCACTCTAGTCTCCTTTTGTTTTTGTACAGTGTTATGATGTTGGCATCATAATGTATTTACCCAACCCAGTTTCCAACCTCCTCATCAAGGGTCACATCTCCCTCCCCCCATTTCACCAGTGAGAGATGTCAGACTTCGAAGGAGGAGCTTAAAAGAGGAAAACTCCGCTCAATTGGTGGCAGATCAGGGAGGAGAGCAGATCCCCAGTCTGCAGCTCCCAGAACAAGAGCTGACCTAAGGCCAGGGCCAGAACCTTTCAGTCAACCACTGACTGGTAGCCCCTACCCTGGAGAAAGGAGGGCCTGACACTTTCCCTCTTGAGATAGGATTGTCCTTGTTAACTAGTGACCCTGGCTGGTGTCAAGATCCCAACAAGGGCAGTGAGGACCAAGGGTCAGAGCAAGGACAAACCTGAGGCTGGAGTAGCTGAGGAGTTTGTAATCGGGTTCCAGACCAGGTCGATATCAATGGTCAGAGTCTGAGTGAGGTTTTAGGGTCCGAGTCAGGAGGCGAAGTCCAAATCAAGCCAAGGTCAAAGCCAGGAATTCAGGAGCAACGAGCATGAAAGGTCATGGCAGCTACAGGAGATCTGCACTGTTGCCTGGACACTACCTGGAATGCCCCTGAGGCTTATACAGGGCAGGGAGCCAATCTGGAGCCATGATGCTGCTGTCTGTCAAACCCTTGAGGTGCAACTTTGCGTGGTCTGTGTCCACAGTGGGTCATGGGAAGTGGAGTGCAAACTAGTTACAGCTGCCACTGGGTGGCAAACTGGAGGTGTGAGCTTCCTGGTAGCTCCACAGGCTTGGGTTCTAGAGCCTGGTAGCTCCACAGGCTTGGGTTCTGGGGCCTTACAGCTGGGGCCACAGTTGATTCAAAGCCTCTTTGAAGGATGTGAGCTTTAGCATACCCAGGGGGCAATCTGTTTGTTTTGTTGTGTTTTCTGACACCCCTGGAAGGGTCAGACTATCCAGGGTTCATCTGGAGGGCTCAGCCTGTTATAACTGGACTGGTGAGACTGCAGATGAGATAACTAGGTGAGAGATTGTTCCTGGCCAAGAGCTAGAAGGTGCCATGGTGTAGGAACTCCAGTGACACCTCATAACACACCTCTGTAGTAGGGAATTGCTATCATCTCATTTTTAAAAAATAGGGAACTGAGGACAGAGAGACTAAATTACTTGTCCAAGATGACAAAGGTGTCAGTGATAAAGCAGAAACTGAAGCTGGGTCTCCGACAGCCCAGGCTAGCATGCTAACCGCTGTGCCATCCTTTCTCTAGTAGTAGTAATATCTCTCAAACCACTAGACATTTTTTTTAAGTGTGCCCACGGTATTACCATAGCGATAGCCCAGTGAGAATACAGATTTTTCTGGTGCGATTTTACTATTGTTTGTTAAGTAACTGTAGCCAGACAGCCAGCCCCCCCCCCCCCCCCCCAGACCAGCATTGCTGGAAACACACGGGAGCCAAAAACCACAGGGCAGTTAACATGAATTCCAGCACAGCCTTTGAAGCTGAGAGAAGCACAGGTGTGCTGCTACAATGTGCCTCTGGGAACATATACAACGATTGGGCTCACAGCAGGCAGAGGCGCTGTGACAGACATGGCTCTTAGCCCCTACTAAAACAGCATGATGCACACACACCAACATCCTAGGTGGGAAAATATTTACCCTAATAAAAGGAATGTCCAGTAGTTGACACTTATTGTTTCTCTCCCTTGCAAGTGTAAACTACTCTTGCGAGAGCTGGCGTCACCCAGATAGACCAGCCCCAATTTGGCACAAGAAAGGAGAAAGAGAATAAAGGAGTACAGAGGTATAAGTAGGGGACCTACAGCACCATGATTTTTGAGTGCTTTTCACTATCTATCTGCTGGTCAGATAAGTGACAGCCTCCCAAGGCTTCTGCAGCTAAGAGGGTCCCTAAGCCTTGTCCCTTATTCGTCTTTCCGCGGAATTGAGTGACCGATCCTGGCTTGGCACCGCTGGAATCGAGAGATGCAAGGAGGGTAAGAAGCACCCACACCTGATCTCCTATCTTTAGTGTACACATATTTTGAAATAGAGCTCTATACTTTGTTTTCTTTCTTTGGGATTGTAGCTTCAGTTTTGTAACTTGTTTGCGTGTGTAACATCTCTACATTTAAATAAGTAGGCACTAGCAATTTTGTAACCACATGATTAGAATCTAGTTTAATAAATTTTGGTAACCATTTGTGCATAAGCCTGACTTGTTTCTCTGGTTTACTGTGAAGCAGCCAACACAATTAAAGAACCTCAGCTGTTTTGGCTATAAAGCCTGGCCATTAGGTGAGAGTACTAAGAGCCTAGCGTTGAGTTGTGCCGCCTCCACGGGGCAAACTCTTGGGGCACCTGTCAGTCAATCCTGACTGCCCGCTGCGAAGGAGCTCTGAGCTCTAGCAGTTAAAGTCACGGGTGGTTAGGACCTTGGGGCATCCGTCAGCCTAGCCCGGGCTGCCCGCCGCGAAGGGACAGTGCGTCCTAGCGGTTAAAGTCACGGATGGTATAAACGGGCATAGCTGGCACCTCACCAAACATCCCTGGCCATCGGCTAACAGTAACATAAGATAATTTTAGGGGGATACCAGTTTCATTGGGAGCCAGTGCAGTAATTTCAGGTGGAAACAATAGTGTGGTTATCTGTGCATATGATCAGCTAAAATAAAATAACTTTCACTTTTGAAATCCTACAGGTTAGATGAAAAAGACTATTTAGATTAATTGTAGTTTCTCTTTTCTGCCCTCCATTAATAGATCAAAATATCAATCCACAGCTGGTCCAGTGGATTATCAGCAGTATGATGTTCTACCATGTTCATCCTTCACCTATCTGGGCCAGTAAAGGTTGGGAGCCTATCAGAGGCACATGACTCCTGGGGAAAGGATGGGTTTGCTCTCACTGTATCAACAATATCTTTCTGATTGTATCAAGACAGGACTTTGATGTATAAATGTTCTTCAAGGTAACTTGGAGTGTGTACCTGACCTCTTCAACGCGACCCAGGAATACATATTTCAGGCATTTTATGGTTGGAGTTTAAATTATTTCAAAGATCAGCATGGATCCGGAGGCCACACTGGAAGGGTGTGTGGCTTCTGATTCACTGGTTCGAGTTCTGTGCCAAGACACTGCTCCATAGTGTTTGGCTTGCTCTCTCCATTATTCATCATAGTAGACAGCCAAGCTAATTAATGTCTGCAGGCTCCTTTTTTTTTCTTGCTGGCCTTGCCTTCCTGCCTTTGGGGCTCAGTTTCCTATTCTTGATCTTAGAGACAGCAGTTGCAAGTTCCTTAATTTTTTCTCTCAGAAGTGGCTGAAAGCAGAATGTCCAGTCAATACCGAAAACCTGACTTCCCATTCATTTCCACAATTTTGGGACTGATCTGCTTATTCAGACTACTCTGAAGAGGATTCAGTGTCAAGAATCAAGTAGATTTCACTTCAGTCTTCCTCTCTGTCATCACAAGAGAAGGCCTCTATGCAAGATCCAAGAGAAGGGTACCAGTCCCACTTGGACACCTTTTTGCCTCCTGCTTCGACCCAGACATCTGGCAGAATGAGAAATATAGGTGCAATCCTTCATCAGCATGGATATGATTAACAGACCAATTTTAGCAGCCACTCCCTTGCATAGATCAGGATGCAAGATAAGCTAAAGGAGAAGCAGGAAGCCCAGAGGAAGAATGCAAAAAATAAAAAAAACGTGTTCATTGCTGTGGTCTCCCACCCTGAAGCTCTCTTGGCCTATGACTAATGGATGTGAGATGAGATTTCCAGAGAGAGAGGTGCATAAACCTTCTTTCAGACTGAACCAAATCCCTTAGTACAGAAGGAGAAACAAGTTACCTCCTCAACCAGGAAAATCTACGTGGACAGAGTATTCCCATAACGATTATTTTCCCACCTCAGGTCCAATGCTGACATGCTCCTTCTAGGATTTGAAAACTTGCATTTATCAACTCTGCACACAAAAGATAGTATACAGAAAGGAGAGAACCCCATAGCCTATGAGGTGTAATCCGAACAGGAAATGCTGCTAGCCCTTTCAGATGTAATTTCTCTCGTTACCTCTTTCTAGGAAAATCAGTATACTATGTTTATGGTGCTCTCCAATGCCTTCAGATTATATAAGCAGTGATTCCTAAGACATCCAGTGTTCTATACAGAGCAATCCTCTTTTAGTTGCCTGAGAATCTCTCTATTATCAAGGCTTCATAACGAAATACACTTTCTCACTTTAGTCATCTCCAGATTGGAGTCAGACATTAAGTACATTTAACAGTTCAAACTCTTGTTTTTACTCCACTGAAGGTTTAATACCACAGTCCCACCACCAGTTGGTGTCAGTAGCTGGTCAGCTAATTCCTTGCTAAAGTGAATAATGCCAATTGAGATTCCTGCACAGAAGCACCTTCTGGCCTCAGTAAAATAACAGATTAGAGAGGGGAAAAATCCGTTACAATGGATTATATGTACCATCTTCTGTTAGTGTGGTATTGTTAACTACATTATAATGTCTGGTTTCTCCTCTTATATGTCTCCCACACATACAAAAATTATAGGGGAAACTTTGGAAAACATTTCAGTTATTTAGATAATTAAATGTGGATTTAGGTGCCTAATTTTAGGCACCTGAATTTGAAAATGTAGGCCTAAATACTTTGCAAAGAAACTGTGGATATTTGGGACCAAATTTTCTATCACCCCCTTAACTAGGCTTCTGTTGTTGCAGTGCCCGTTACATGAACGTACAGGTAAAATTTAGATGCAAATCATTTTGGCGATAAAACTGGAGGACAGTTTAAAAATCTGGCCCTTTATAATAAACACTTGAAAATGAATTTTGTGCATGGTTAGTATCATATCCATTTTAATCAATGTGCTTTGGCAGGACAACCTGTTTGGACTTTGGTGATATGTTTTTAGAAGTGTTTGCACCTCTTCTAGTCAGTCTGAATCTTTGTAGGAAATCTTTGGTAGAAATAAATTGGAAAGGAATTTCTTTATTTCACTATCTTCACAGCATCAAATACATTCTGTGTAGTAGCTTAATTATGGAAAAACAAATATTTTGGACTTTCTGAATTCAGTACCTTGTGGTTTCCTTGCAACGTAGTAAATCTATCCCTGTGTTAAGGACAGTGTGTGAGATCTTAGCAGCTCAGCTTGATTTGGATGAGAATGATTAGGGGCATGGAAAAACTCTCATATAAAAAAGATTGAAAAGATCTGCACTGTTCATTTTAGTGAAGAGTTTAGTAAGGGGGCATGATAAAAGTACACAAAAAGATTAATAGTATATTAAAGGAAGGGTGGGAACTTCTCTTCACACTTTCTCATAATACATTTCAAAGGGACAGTCAATAAAATTGAAATAATAAAGGGGAATACTTTTATACGCAATGCATAATTAGAGTATGGAACCCATTGCTACAAGATATCACTGAGGCAAAGAGGTTAGCAGAATTTAAAATGTTCAGACTTTTATATGGCTAACAAGAATATCCAGAGGTCTAATAGTAAATATTAAAAAAAAAAAAAAAAAAAAAAAGGTCTAGCAGAGATATAAACCATCATTGTTCAGGGCATAAGCCAACCTCCAACTTGTCGTGGTTCAGAGGAATTTTCCCTTGGGGGCAGGTCATTCTGCCTACTACAGGTTTTCTTGCACTTTCATCTGAAGAAGCTACACTGGCCACTGTCAGAGACTAGATAAATCACTGATCTGATTCAATATGGTAATTCTTATCATCCTAATGAGTAACAGAGCTACCCTAGTGGTTTTTCTGTAGATATAGGGCTTGTCTACACTTACCAGAGGATTGATGCTGCGGTGATCAATGCATTGGCCCGCCAATCGCTCTCTCATCGACTCCTGTACTCCACCTGATCGAGAAGAGTAAAGGGAGTAGTGTGGACCCCGCAGTAAGTAGATCTAAGCTACGTCGATCTGAGTTATGCTATTCACGTAACTCAAATTGCGTAGCTTAGATCGACTTTTCCCTTTAGTGTAGGCAAGGCCATAGCAAATTAGAGAATGTTCTTGTATAGTTGTCTTCCTGTTTGTTAATAAAGTTTGTCCTTGTCCACATTAAAAAATTGTCATTGGTTGTCCATTTAATTACACAGGTGCAAATTCCTAATGCAGATGGGCTGCACTGATGCAAAGTTGTGCTTATAAGAACAGCCATACTGGGTCAGACCAATGGTCCATCTAGCCTAGTAGCCTGTCTTCTGATAGTGACCAGTGCCAGGTGCTTCAGAGGGAATGAGCAGAACAGGCAGTCATCAAGTGATCATCCCCTGTTGACTGCTTATTTTACTGAAGAGTCCATGGGAGGGATCTACTCAAAGATTTTTGAAAATTGAAGCACACTATATCCACTGGATCACCCCGTCCACATACCTGTTGACCTCCTCAAAGAATTCCAATAGATTGGTGAGGCATGATTTTCCTTTACAAAAGCAGTGTTGACTCTTCCTCAACAAATCATGTTCTTCTATGTGTCTAATAATTCTGTTCTTTACTATAGTTTCAACCAATTTTCCTGATACTGAAGTTAGGCTTACTGGCCTGCAATTGCCAGGATTGCAGCTGGAGACTTTTTAAAAAATTGGTGTCACATTAACTATCCTCCAGTCATATGGTACACAAACTGATTTAAATGATAGGTTATATTTCAGTTCTGCCATTTTGTATTTGAGTTCCTTCAGAACTCTGAGGTGAATATGATCTGGTCCTGGTGACTTATTACTGTTGAATTCATCAATTTGTTCCAAAACCACCTCTATTGACATGTTGTTCTGGGACACTTCCTCAGATTTGTCATCTAAAAAGAATGACTCAGGTGCGGGAACCTTCCTCACATCCTCTGCAGTGAAGACTGATGCAAAGAATTAATTTAGCTCCTTCAGAATGGTCTTATCTTCTTTGAGTGCTACTTTATCACCTCGATTGTACAGTGGTCCCACTGATTGGCAGGAGTCCTGCTTCTGATGTACCTGAAATAGTTTTTTTTTTTTTGCTGTTAATTTTTGAGTCTTTGGCTAGTTGCTCTTCAAATTCTTTTTTGATCTGACTAATTATACTTTTACACGTGACTTGCCAGAGTTTATGCTCCTTTCTATTTTCTTCAGTAGGATTTAACTTCCAGTTTTTAAAGGATGACTTTTTGCCGCTAGCCACTTCTTCCACTTTGTTATTTAGCCATGGTGCCACTTTTTTGGTCCTCGTATGATGTTTTTTAATTTGGGGTATTTACATTTAATTTCGCAAAAAGAAAAGGAGTACTAGTGGCACCTTAGAGACTAACCAATTTATTTGAGCTGCATCCGATGAAGTGAGCTGTAGCTCACGAAAGCTTATGCTCAAATAAATTGGTTAGTCTCTAAGGTGCCACTAGTATTCCTTTTCTTTTTTCAAATACAGACTAACATGGCTGCTACTCTGAAACCTACATTTAATTTGAGCCTCTATTATGGTGGTCTTAAATTTCCATGCAGTTTGCAGGCATTTCACTTTTGTGACTGTATCTTTTAATTTACGTTTAACTAGCTTCCTCATTTTTGTGTCGTTCCCCTTTCTGAAGTTAAATGCTACTGTGGTGAGATTCTTTGGTTTTTTCTCCTCTCACAAGGATGTTAAATTTAATTATATTATGGTGGCTATTAGCAAGCAGTTCAGCTATATTCACCTCTTGGAGCAGATCCCATGCTCCATTTAGGACTAAATTAAGAATTGCTTCTCCCCTTGTGGGTTCCAGGACTAGCTGCTCATGAAGCAGTCATTTATGGTGTCTAGAAACTTTATCTCTGCATCCCATCCTGGGGGTGCACGTATCCAGTCAATACAGAGTTAGTTGAAATCCCCCATTATTATTAGTGTAACTTTTGAAAAACAGGCCTGTAGTTTAGGTAATCAAATATGGATGTCAGAAGCCTAACCCTACGCATCTACTTTTAGAAATTTTGGCCTCCATGTCTAGACTTTCTATTATTTTGACATAGCTGTATCTAATATACCTGCCGCAGTCCCCGCTAAATCATAATTGATTTCCACGAACAACAGTGTTAAAATTGGCTGTGAAGTATTTTCTTCCTTTTATGTTCATTTTTGACAATTGAAAGAATGAAGTTGTCCCACGGAGGGATATGTATCTCTGATGCAAAAACATTCACAATGTTAAATACATGGACTTTTCACAAACTTTTTAAAAATGTGTATTTGTGCGTGTTAGTCTCCTGTTATGCTGTTTAAGTGTTAAAAATGTATTATGTTTCTTGAAATTAAAAATAAAGCTGCTCTCTGCTTTTACTCTTATTTAAACCAGAATGTGGAACTCTGCCAAGAGTCATTAAATCTTCCATCCTCTTTTATAGCAAAAATGTTATGACTGGGTAGGTTGTTTGTTGTGGTCTGTGTTCAAGAGGTCATAATTAACCAAAGTTTTGTAAAATTTCAGATTCAACCTTTAATTACTGTAAATATGATTTTTATTGCATTGATTGGTGTACCACGACCTTATTGTATAAATTACTGACAAATACTGGGTGAGTCTTTTCTTGTTCTACAGGACAAGTGTATATATTCAGATATATTTTGCATTAACAAGTTGATAAAAAGTGCAGTGAAGATGAAGTGAAAATGATATCAATCAGCTGGAGCAAGTTATAATCTATTTTGTATCAAGTGATCCACTTCATTATATTTACTTAATTCTGTTAAACTTTTAAATAATACCCGTCTATAGTTCAAAAATAAGTTAACATATAAAACACTTTTTGGGGAGAAAGTCAGACCTGTTGTAAATGGTTGCAACTGCATTGGCATGAGTGATCCACTTACACCCATCTTAATTTGGCCTTTGAGCTTTACCATAGTAGGTACTGAGAATTACTACACAAACAAGTGTTGGAAGCAGGTATTTCTTTTTTCCTGCATGGAGATGAAATAGTTCTTGAAGGCTGAATAGTAATGAGGGAAGTATTGATCATATACAATAGAATAAAAAGATCTCTAAAAATATATGTTAAAAATAAATAAGCTTTCCTTGAATCTAAAAGGAAAATATATTTACTAGATTTGCTGGAATCCAGCCAAAACCTATCAAAATCTTAAACCTTCAACTGAATAACTGTTAAAAAGAAGATTTTTATTATCTTCTTGAGCATCAATCTTATCATCTAAGTTGTGCGTAGTATAATAGAAAGCTCCTTTGGAAATATTTTTCTGCCTCTGATTATTGACCATTTCCCCAATATTTTGCCTTTTTAAAAATTATTCTAATTTCCTGTTTACCATGTTGAGCAAGATTATGGTCAAGCAGTTGTTTCTAGGCTGCACCTTACCTCTGTTTTTTACACAGAAATCCCCATTGTTATCAGGGGAGATTTCTGCTTAAAATTGATGACATTATCTGTAGAACACTGCGGAGATACAAAAATTTGTATCCGCATCGGCTCCGCGATCCGCAAAAATTGTCCATGGATATCTGCATCCGCAGCTTTGGATATTTGCAAATATCCGTGGATTTGCAGGGCTCTACTAACAGCTCCACAGGTCACTGCGCAGCAGCGATGCAGGACTGTGCCAAGCCTACGACCCCCAACCATCCCCCACTTCTTATCAGAGACCTCCTGTCCCACCGCCTGCTCTGCCCCTGTCCCTGCTGTACCTCCTTCCCCGCTCCGGGCAGGGAGGCTACAATCCTGGGCCCTCATATGCAGCGCTGCCCGCCCAGTGGGGGGCTCAGACACCCCTACACAGCTGCGGCGGCTCTAAGGCGCGCAGACCCAGCCGGGACAGACCGTGCAGACAACTACTCTCTTCGCAGCGTCCGCCGTTGCCACCCGCTACTTTAAAGTACAATCACGCCTCTTTCAAAATGGCACTTGGCTCGTTCCCTTCTGGGAATTGTGGTTTACCTCCTCTGTCCGAGCAAGCTGCGGACTACAACTCCCAGAATGCCCAGTGGGCTGTTGCCCGATATTGCAGCCCCCGGCTGTGTGATTCAGAGAGCCTAGCTGGAGCCGAGGGCTGGGTGACAGCCGCTCTGTTTAGGTGAGTGTGTGCTGCAGCGCCCTGCATGAATATAAAATTTGTATGCGCATCTGAGCTGTAATCCGCAAAAATGGTCCGTGGATATCCGTGGATTTGCAGGGCTCTAATTATCTGACCCTCTGTTATTTCAAAGTTAGATGTCAACCTATAAGTCTCTTTGGGATAGTGAACTTGTAAAGCACATGTTATTGTGGGTCTCATTTATTGTCAAAATATTTTCTGAAATTAAGGTCTTCTACTTATACAAACATTTAAATCTAAAAACTAAAATCAGGCACATCATACAGAAGGCTATAATGCTAGCATAATGCTCAAAGAAATACTGAATCCACAGCAGACAAAAATTGGGATTCCGTTTATAACTAAAAAGAAAAGGAGTACTTGTGGCACCTTAGACACTAACAAATTTATTTGTGCATAAGCTTTCATGAGCTAAAGCTCACTTCACTTTCAAAGTGAATTTGTTAGTCTCTAAGGTGCCACAAGTACTCCTTTTCTTTTTGCGAACACAGACTAACACTGCTGCTACTCTGAAACCTTTATAACTAGCGTCCTGTTGCAATGTGATCCCATGCCTGTAAAGCACTAAGATTTCAGGTTCTGCTCCCATTTAAGTGAATGGCAAAACTCCCATTGATTTCAATAATAGTAGAATCATGTCCTAAGATAGAGATAAAACAAAACAGCAAAGATCACAAAGGCACATTCATAGTGATAAAAAAGTGAAAAACCACCATCTGTCTGATACCTATTAAAGTTGTTCTCCATCAGCTGTATTTTAAACACCATTATTACTATTCCAAGCTGCCTTTTGGAGCAGAAACCAATTCCCAGCCCAGATTTCCTCTCTTTTAGTAAGTAGCATCTATATGTATCATTGGCTAGCTGACAATAATCACTTTAAGAGATGATGGTTTTGGGCCTTCATTTTTATGAAAATATTCATATAAACTGCATAAAATGTAGTAAAAGTTCCTTTGTATATTTCTGAAAATGATGTCTGGCTGCAGTTTACTTTTGTACCATCAAGGTGTACTGGTTTATTAAAGGTTTCAGAGTAACAGCCGTGTTAGTCTGTAACTTTGGCCTTGTCTACACTGGCTTGCAGCATGTAGGGTATGTGTAACTACACAGCAGTGAAAAGCAAGCTGTGTCCACAATGTGGTTTGTCACTACACACGGCAGTGAAAGTTTATGGTGGGAGGGTTTGCAGAGGGGGAACTGGGAAAGGCTCCAGCAGCTCCCTGGGGCAGGGAAAGACTTCGCAGTGGGGAGGCAGCAGGATATTTCACTGCTAATAATAGTGTAAATGTGGGAGGCAGTGCTTGGGTGTCTAAAGAGCCATGTAGGGTATATACCAGAGGTGGGCAAGCTACGGCCTGCGGGCCACATCCGGCCTGTCCTGCCCAGCACCTGAGCTCCTGGCCCGGGATGCTCACCCCCGGCCCCTCCCCTGCTGTTCCCCTCCCCCCGCAGCCTTACCTCTCTGCACCGCCCGCACAATGCCCTGGGTGGCATGGCTGCAGAGCCCGGCCTGACCAGGTGCTCTGGGCTGCATGGTGTGGCTGCCTGTCCTGTTGCAGCTATGCTGCCAGCCACCGATGCTCCAGGCAGCGTGCTAAGGGGGCAGGGGAGTGAGAGCGGGGGGGGGGGGGTGAATAGGGCAGGGGTCCCTGGGGGGCCGTCAGGGAACAGCGGGGGTTGGATGGAGCAGGAGTCTCGAGCGGGCCGTCAGGGGGCGAGAAGCAGGGGGGGTTGGATAGGGGGCGGGGGCCTGGGGCTGGTCCATGCTTGGCTGTTTGGGGAGGCACAGCCTTCCCTAACTGACCCTCCATACAATTTCAGAAACCCGATGCGGCGCTTTGGCCAAAAAGTTTGCCCGCCTCTGGTATATACCCTAAGGTTTTGTCTTTGTCTTATTTCTCCATTGTTATGTATACCCATGCTAAGGGACATGCAGTACTCTACATGCTGCCATAAGTGTAGAGATAGTCTTTGTTTTAGATATTGGGGTTGCTGGTGCTGTACTTCAAATGTAGAGATTAAATGGTTGTTGCTACTAATCGGAATAATTTAAGAAATGTTTCCTTTTTCTGAAAACGTAGGTTGCCAGTGCAGATCAGTGTTACTCTATCAAGAGTAGAAATACATTTGAACCTACTACAGGTTAGAAGTCACAAAAATTAAGAACAGCAAGATTGATTTTTTAAAAGTTTTATATTTTTTAATGACAACTACTGTATGTCCCGAGGCATAGATTAATGGATGTAGTATGCACACAGTGATATCAGCTAACATATATGACATTACTCAGATGTCTCAAACTCCGGAAAATGCATGTGAATGATTTATGGAATTGATATTAATCTCTTTCCAGTAAATGCATTACTAAAGTTACATGGGAAATTGATGTTGCTGCTGTAATGCCAAATTAATTTCTTTCTTGCTAGGTCAGCATTGTAAATGGAACTAATGTTAACCTTTTATATATCTAAACAGGATACAGTGTGGAAGACATTTTTACAAAAACCAGTCTGGGTGCTTAGTGCTTACGTGATACCTGCTAACAGATATGGCCTTACTCAAATATCTCAAGTTCTGGGAAATCCATGTGAATGATTTATGGAGCTGATATTAATGTGAGAACAATTAATGTAGTAGTATTAATACAGAATTATAATGTGGTGGGGTAGTTAGGTGAGAGGAGAGACATGCGTATAGTTGAAGTTGCAGAAACATTACCATTCTGAGGTCTAGATCCTGCATATGGAACTATATGCAACTGTGTCTGTGCATATTCATTTTCGGGATCTAACCTCAAATATTCTTTTTCAGTTGCTTACAATTTCATCAAGCTTTCAAATTTTGGGCTGAAAATTTTCCATGTTTGCTATTTGAGCAAAGATGGTTCAGGCAATTATGAGCATGCATTGAATGATTTTTATTTGTTCCTTGCACTCAGATGAATTTTCCAGTTTCCATTCTCCTGGCTCTGTCAAAATTTTTCCACCTGGAAAAAAAAAAGAGAGGAAAAAATAAGAAAGAATAGCAATATCATTGCCAGTATGAAGGAACACATGTATTACCCTGAACTAATCACTAATATCCTTATCTGAATGTACAATCACTGAAATAAATGCAGCTGTGTTTATTTCACTGCAATCAGACATATTTCAATATAATATCATTGACATAAATGCAGCTGTGTTTATTTCAATCTGTGCATGTTCACATGGACATGAGTGTGACCTAAGTTCATCGTCAATAAAAGTACAGATGCACATATGTATAACTGACACGGCAGAGGCCAATGACAACAAAAAGTGGATAGGAAAAATTCGAGCAGGGTCTGTGGGTATGCTTCCTTTGGAATTAGAAATGGGGCATTGAAAGTCACTACTCAGAAGACTCATAAATGACTGGAGTGTAGTTCTGATGATACAGAATTCTCTACAGAGATATAAATATATAGATATAGAAGAATATAGAATACGGAAGATATAAAGATACAGATTTTTTGGTTTTTGGACAAAAACATCTGGGTTTGTGTGTTTTTGGTTTTTCAGTGAGAAGTCAAAATTTTCTGTGGAAAGCAGATACTATTCATAAAAAACGTTGTTTAGTCAAAAACAAGTTTCCACTGAAAAACAGTTATGATGGAAAATTTTAACCAGCACTAATATTTACCTACAGGGAAATCATGCAGCTTCTAGGAAACACATGTGGGCGAGCCAGCTATGAGTTTTCAAAAAAATCATCTCAATTTTTAGCAAATGTGAATGGAAATTTTGTGAACTTGCAAATAGGCAAATTTTAATTTAATAAATTTTGTGTAATAATACTTTGCCCAGTTTTAGCCATTGCCACATGATATCCTGCTAGAGCATTGTGAATGGAGTTCCAAGGCTAGAATTTCTATCTCCTAACATTCACATTTCAGTTAAGCTCAATTATTATTTATTCCTAATTGCCTTTAAATTCTTAACTACTATTGCTCTATGCATATCAAAACCAGATTAGGATCCTCTGTATCCTGCCCTTTGCTGCAGGATCATCTTGGATCGTACACGACGATACAAACAATAATCACTTTGAAAAATTATTTGTTGAAAAATCATTTAGGAAGAGATGCTCCTGCAAAAGCTACCGAATGTTTTCCATTTCAGAATTAACACAATATATAGTCTCAAATTCTGAGGAAAAAATAATTTAACATCCTTCCTGATAAGCTCAACATTCATTTGAATACAAACTGTTAGCTTTGAAACATAACATTCCTTTGGTTAAACAGATAGCTCTTCATATTTGCATTTATTGATTCCCCTTACTGCCCTAATTGCCTTCTAGGTTCAGACTTTACCATGCTAATTTTGATTTAGTGTTTGTATTTCTAAAAACAAACTGAGAACCATATATTATCAATGTGTGCTTTCTGAACAACTAGAGGGAACTTGAGAATCTACTACAATGACATAATGTGAAGGTAAATTATCATAATATATAAAGGGGGTATTATTATATACTAGCAATCTGTGATAGATTACTAGTTTGAATCAAACCGAGCAGAATTATCTATTTTCTATTATATATGATGCCCCGTAACTTGGCTTCCATTGTGTCAGAAGCATGGTGTATTTTGTTTTGTTGTTTTAAAGTTGTTTCTATTTTAATATTTATTGTTGTTAGGGTGCTGTGTTATAAATAATGCATGGTTTGGTAGCCTTTTGCTAAGGCTGTAATTTTGTCAGATTTCCGATGTGTAAAACACTTCAGCCTTTTCCATTAATACAATATGAAAAAATGCAGAGCCAGAGAATAATATAGCTGGAAATCATTTTTCTTTGTTTCAGCATTTCAATGATTATCTTAAGAAATTTATATTCAGCTTTGTGTGTTGGAATGATTAACTGATAATATGGAGGCCATTACTGTCCCTTCTTTGTTTCCCTTCCTCACAATTATTAATTTAATTATCATGAAGCAGCTCTTATATAGTGTTGTAACTATATCTGTTATTTACAAATATGTACTATAGCAAAATATGTTCCTTCGCCCCCAGGATCATATAATCTTAGGTAGACAAAATAATGTCAGACATTATATGGAAGAGTGATGTTGCATGCTATTGATTTAATATATTTTGGTTCATATTTACATGTTTTCATTTGAAACATAAATAAACTAACAGCAAAAAGAAAATTTAGGGGCTCATTTCTTATTACATATGTGTGAGAAGTCCTAGGCCAGGCATATTCTCTTGCTGAGTAGTGTCAGTTCTTCTGCTTAAGTATCACCACAATTCACCCATTCCTCACTGGCCCCATGGCAAAACCCTCTTCCACACTCTAGTTATGTTGCCTTGGTTATTGTAATGTTCTCCTGTCTGTCTTCACCGTTTCTCACCTCTAGTCCTTCCTTTCTGTCTGAAATGCCTACTGCCAAAGTCATCTCTCTCTTCAGGTCTGACCAAAGTCCTCTTCTATACTTCTTGTATCTCTCCATTGACGTCTTTTCTCTTATTGCATCAGATTAGAGCTCCTCATCCTCATCTATTGGACCCTATATCATCTTGCCTCCACCTGCATCTGTATTTTCTTCTTGTTACTCCCCATCTGTGTGGTTCTCCTGATCCTTTGGGGTTTACTCCTCCCTTCATCTTCTTTCCCTTTTTCCAGACTTCGTGCTTTCTATTTTTCTAACTTGTTGCTCCCAAAACAGGCTTTCTATCTTTGTTAACTAGGAACCCTCCTTAAGCCCACCTCTTCAAGTCCACTTCTTCATTCTTGTCATCTTAATGATCCACACAGCCTCCCTCTGGAACTATTTGTGAGGGATCACAGGTCATGAACTTGGATGCATGGGTCCCCAGGCAGTGCTGAGACCGCAACCACCACCCGGCAGCTCACCAGCTTACCAAGGGCTCTGCCCACAAAGCTCTTGACTGTGGAAACATCTGGCCCCACCGATTGGCTTGTATGCACTACTTAAGCCAGAAGGAGGCAAAGGAAATTGTCTGGGCAACTAGGTGGATCCTTGGCTGGCTGCCACTTTGGACCTTGAGTTGCCTGTTCCTGGTTCCTGTCCTCCTTATTCCAGATCCTCCTCTGCTCCTCTTTCCTACTTTTCTGCCTCGCTCTAGGGCACCTCTGCCCTAACCCTGACTCCAGCTTGACACTTGGTTTAACTCCTCCCTCTGATTCTGGCTTCGACCCTTGGTTTGACTTCTGACTTTGACTCCACCTTGAGTGTATCCCACCAACATAGCACCGGCGTGGACAGCACTTAACTTAACAGCATGTAACTTACGTTACTCAGAGGGGTGTCTTTTTCACATGCCTGAGCGACGTTAGTTACGTCGACTTAAGCGGTAGTGTAGACCAGCCCCCAGAGCATGGGGTTGTCTCCCTGACCATCTTGGCTAATAGCCATTGATTAACCTATTCTCCATGAATTTATCTAATTCTTTCTGAACCCAGTTATACTGTTGGCCTTCATGATGTCCCCTGTCAACAAGTTCCACAGGTTGACTGTGAGTTGTGTAAAGAAGTACTTCCTTATATTAGTTTTAAACCTGCTGCCTATTAATTTCATGGGGTGACCCCTAGTTCTTACGTTATGTGAAGAAGTAAATAACTCTTCCTTATTCACTTTCTCCACACCATTCATGATTTTAGAGACCTCTGTCATAACCCTCTTACTCATCTCTTATCTAAGATGAATAGTCCCTGTCTTTTTAATCTCTCCTCATATGGAAGCTGTTCCATACCCCCTAGTAATTTTTGTTGTCCATCTCTGTATCTTTTCCAGTTCTATCTTTTTTGAGATGGAGCAACCAGAACTGCACACAGTAGTCAATGTGTAGGCATACCATGGATTTATAGAGTGATATGATTTTTTCTCTTATTATTGATCCCTTTCCTAATGTTTCCTAACAGTGTTAGCTTTTTTGACTGATGTTGCACATTGAGCAGATGTTTTCAGAGAAATACTCCAAGATTTCTTTCTGAGTGATAATAGCTAATTTAGACCCCATCATTTTGTATATATTGGTGAGGCATGATTTCCCAATACAAAAGCTGTGTTGACTTTTCCCTCACATATCATGTTTATCTATGTGTCTGATAATTCTGCTTTTCACTGTAGTTTCAACCAATTTTCCTGGTACTGAAGTTAGGCTTAACAGCCTGTAATTGCCAGGATCGCCTCTGGAGCCTTTTAAAAAGGTAATGTGAAGAAAAAAAAAAGTGGGAAAGTTTTCTGTTGTTCACCAAACCAGAGGTCAATAAGACAGACTCCTAGATGAATGTAAACCAATCAGAGCACATATGCAAATCAGAGCATCCAGAATGGCTGAAATGAAGTTCAGTGATAGTCTGTCTGATCTGTTTCTACTGCACCAATCACTGAGATATCTAGGCACCTCTCATGAGGTGAATATAAATTTTCCTAGAGCTCTGACTTTATCTCTTTATAACGTTAGCATTGTTAACAATAATAGAACCTATTTCTCTTAACACCCAGTCCTATACCCTATCCACTGAGCGAGATTTAAGCTCAGATCTCTTATGGCTTTATCATACTAAACAAAAGTGTGTGTTGTGTTTTGTCATGGTAGATGAATGTAGACTTTCTTGTCTAGGAAGACTAGTCTAGATTCCCCTGTGCTTTAACACATTATTAGGCGTGCACTGTATATTCAGCGAAACAGGAATACCTCCCCATCACTGGAGTGGCAATGCTAGGTCATCCAGGGTGACCAGGGCTGTGGGAGGGACCAAAGAATAATGAGTACAGAAGAATAGGGAAGAACACAACAGGTTCGTCTACAGCATACTACGTTTGGGCCTGATTCAGATTACACAGAGATAAAATGTTTTTGGGGAAAGTTGCAATAGGACTTCGTTAATTGACACAAATAAGAGAGACCTATGGTAAATTACTGATTTATATGGAAAAGTAAGGATATGAATACAAAATGTTTGTCATTTATTTTTACCATTATAGCTTAGTCTTAATTACCTATGTGGTTTCATAATGAACTGGTAAGTATTTAGTAGTATATTTTATAAAAATAATAAATTTGTGTGTGAATTATAAGGTGTACCAAGGATTAGAATATATACAGATTAGTGTAATATGAATCTGTGAAGTTCTACAATGATTGCTATATCTAAAGTGGACATTGAATTTGTGGCCTTATGAGTTGGTTTGCACATCCTAAGGAAAGATATAACAATGCAAACGCAAACAATCAAACCAAAACTTATTTGCAAATGTGATTTTTAACTGACATTTTAGACCTGTTAAAAAAATAAACATGGTCTACAGAAATAGATGTAAGAAAATGATGAATATTTTTGTTTAGAGTGGTAATACCCAGGGGTCCTAATCAGGATTGAGTCCATTTGCACAGCACCTAGCACAATGGAATAGGTAGAGATAGTCCTTTCTCTGAAGAGTTTACAGTGTAAGCCTACAATCCCTGCAGTCGTAGCCACATGCGTGAACCCTTTTATGTGTGTGTGGTGCACCACTGATTTCAATGAGGTATGTGCAATCACAAGGATCTACCTGTGTGGATTTAATTGCAGGACTGGTTCAGGGCCTAATTAAAGATGAGATACAAGTGGCTGTAATGAACAACAAAAAGGAAAGGGGGAAGGAGAATGAGGGTAACAGTAAAGATACCATATGGTTACATAGGTGTAGCAAGTTGCAGGATTGGGGCTATAAACTGAACAGTATAATCAACCTGATGATTCCTAATCACTTTTTTTTTAAAAAAGAATATTAATTATAATCAAACCATAATGCCCTGTGCTCCTTTGGATTTCCTTTACCCTAGAAAAAGGTGACCTATTATTTTTATACTATTTTATTTATAAAATAAGCTGTAGCTCCCCTTCCCAGCAATAAGCTATCTCCAATAGCCTTTCTACCTTATATTATTAGTTCTTTTTTCTTTTAAAAGTATAAACTATTTCCCAAACTACCCTGGAATATTGGGCCCCCATCACATGAGTGTGGGAGGCTACTGGGGTCTTAAGGGTACTAACATTCCCTCTGCAGCTGCCTGGGAGCCCCCTGCATGTCTCAGGTGCAGAAGGACAGGAAATCTATCATTGAATTATGAAGTGTATATTCTGTCATTAGTGTGGTTAAGAGCTGTAAAGGTAACAGCTAAGACTCCGGAACCTCCTGGGTCTGTAGCTTCATTATTTCATTACTGCTGGGAGCAGCACTGACAAATCATAACATTAATACATTTAAATAACTACTGTATTCTCTCAATAAAGAAGTGAAAGAACTACAGCTTTTAAAGGTATAACCAAGAATGTTAAAATTAAAAAAAAAAAAAAGAATTATTTGGTACTTTAAGATGCTAGCAATTTGTGAGGTAACTGCTTAAACCATGTTCCTTAATCTAAGGCATGCTTATAATATATTTAATATACCAAGATTCTTTTGTAACTCACAGCCAACATGCTGTAAAGTACATGCGCCTAGGTTAAATTAAACCTCATAATTAAAATTAACTTTGAATTAAACAATTATAATTAAGACATATTTTTGTGGTTAATTTTATATGTGGTGTATTTGCCAAATGACTTACACTCATGCCACAACTGCTTTTTATGTGAGAACAAAGAATTATTTTGAGATTAAATTTTAGTGTAAAATGGTCATGGCACAGTTTCATTGTCAGGGTGCAGGATCAAAGGTACAATACACTGTCAATCATCAGGTTTTACATTAAAAGGGGCAAATTAGCAATACTCTTTAGAAATGCAAGAGATGAATTAGTTCAGAATAGAAGCAGCACTAGTATGTGTGTGTTGGTCACTGCTGTTGAAGACTCAAAAGCAACATATGAGCTGAAATTGACCATGGAAAACAATTACACATTTTGTTTGTAGTTAAAAATGTTTATTTTTGCTCATTTTTGTGTGTAAGACTATGTGATGGGGTGTACTAGGCCCTTTGAGATCCCCTGCTGGAGGCCTTGCAGTCCTACCACACCCCACCTCAGAAAAAGAGCAGTGAAGGTGGGTTCTCCAGGCCTGCCTAAACAGGCTGCAGGGAAGTGGCCAGTCGGAGCTCAGCAGGCTCACTTAAAAGGAGCTCCAGGGTCTGAGCAGGTCAGTTGCTGTCTAGGACCAGAACGGGGAAGGAGAACTGGAAGGCTGTTAAACTCCACAGGTAAAGAGGCCTGGGAGAGATGCTGCTCAAACAGGGAACAGAGAACCCAAGAATGTGATGGGACTAAGTGAGAAGCAGCCCAGTGAAAGCAGCAGTAACCATTAAAGGAAAGCAGCATGTGGCTGCTATCTGTAGTGTTCCTGGGTAAGGACCTGGAGTAGTGGGCAGGCCTGGGTGCCCCCACCAGAAAAGTGGCCTAAGCCCTAGCCTAAAATTACAGTGGCCTAAAATCTGTGTTAGAAGCCCAAGAAAGGACCTGGGAGTTTAACAGGAATGGGACTGGAGACCTTGGAGCCGGCCAACCCTTCACTGAACTTTTGTCTTCCCCTCCCCCATGAAGGGGACTGAAGTTAAGGAGTGACCTGGCTGGAAAGCTGGGATACCACAGAACCACTATAGGCAAAGAGTCTCCAGGGAGAAAGCCTTGGGGGCACTGCTCTATAAAGGGCAGGGTGAGACTTAAAGCTAGCCCAGAAGAGGCTGAGAACTGAGCCCAGAGACAGGACTGCAGATACCAACACAGGTGCAGTGATAGTCCTTGTTGGAACTTTGTTACCCCGGAAGGGATTCATCCATTTTAGACTATGTGTGACTTAGCCGGAGGGCTGAGCCACTGAAGACCTGTCTGATGAGGGAAACATCTGATGGGGCACCACGAGCAGAGAGTGCATATTTGCACCCAGCTGTCAAGGGGTACTCACAAGAGGTGAGTGTGCCCCACCACAGATAATCGTACTTGACTTTTTTTTTAAATTTGACATTATTCATTATTTCAAATGAATGTATATTTTGTTGCTGTTGAAACTGTGTCCCCACAATACTCCACTCCCAGCAAACAGACCCAGGGAGGAAAAAATCTGAAGTTGAAGTAGCCATTCTATATCTTTCTGGGCTCAAATGCATGAAGCGTTCACAAAAAAAATGCATTTTGATTTGAGAGAAGTCAGAGTGGAAGAGAACTGGTCCCTGGATTATCCAGCTCTTTAGGATCCCAAAGGCCTGGTCGCAGGCCTTCATCCATTGCACTTTGGGGCTGGTGCCTTTGACCAGGTTGGTAAGGGTGGGGCAGCTACAAAGTAGGTGAAGTCAGGTAGAAACCTCCTGTAATAGCTGGCCAAGTGCCAGACCTGCTTTTTGGTTGATGGTATTGAGCAATCTGCCAACGCTTGGACCTTGTGCACTGGGGGTGCAGTTGACACTGCCATACAGTGTATCCAAGGCATGTCGCCTACCTCTGAGGTGGCATTCAGCAGGATTCCGTTAGCCCTTTTTGAAGGCCTGAACAACTGTGGTGGCATGCTGCAGGAGCTCTTCCCAGTCATCAATATAGGCAGCTTCATGCTGATTGTGGGACTGCAGCACCCAGTCCATCAGCCACTGAAAGGTTGCTGCTGATCCATGGAAGCTAAATAGAATAGTCCCACATTGGTATAGACCAATGGCAGTAGGGAAGGCCATCTTTTCCCTGGTGTCCACCATAAGGGGGAATCTGCCAGTACATTTGGTTAAGTCCAAAGTGGAGATGTAGTTGGCATTCTTCAGTCTCTCTAGCTGCTTATCCACCCAGGGCATTGGATATGCATCAAACCTTGATATCACATTGACTTTCCAAAAGTCTATGCAGAACCACATTGAGTGATCCGCTTTTGCTACCAGTGTGATCGGACTTCTCCGTTCACTGCGTGACTCCTTGACGACTCTCAGCATTAGAATAGCTTTTAGTTCTTCGCAGATCACTTCCCACATCTTCTGCAGCAGGGGTTGATGACTCTCGTGCACTCTCTGCCCTGCTGTCATCACGATGTAGTGGTGGGTTAGGAGAATGTTCCCCGGGAGGGCTGAGAACACTGTGGGCAATGCTTGGATTTGTTGTAGCATTTGTCCTCACTGCATTGGGCAGAACTCCAGCTGGGTCTGGAGACATCACAGCTGGTCCCAGCTCTGGCTCTGGTGAGTGTGGTGTTATCAGTAGGCCCTCCTGGGCCTTCCAGGCCTTTAGGAGGTTGACATGATATATCTGTGTCTCTTAATTTTCCAGGTTGACGGATCTCACGACTGGCTGTACCTTCCTTACCACGTCAAACTGCCCTTGCCACCAGGCCAGTAGTTTCGATTCTGATGTTGGGAGTAACAGTAACACCCTGTCACCAGATTCAGTTGTGTACAACTGTTCCCCATTGTTGTAGATGCGTTCCTGGACTTGTTTGGCTTTCACCAGGTTCTCTTTTGCAAAGCCCCCTGAGTGCTTTCAGCCAGTCTCATAGCTGGAGCATAGGTGATATTGAGCTCATGACCCTGGGTTTCTCTTCCTCCTAGGCTTCCCAGAGGTCCAGACAGAGATGAAAGCAAGCCGGTACGCCCCAGTACAGTGTACCGGCAAGAGCCAGTGCACCGTACTGGGGCAGCCCGGCTTCCCCAGGGGGCAATTTAAAGGGCCTGGGGCTCCCAGCAGTGGCTGGAGCCCCAGGCCCTTTAAATTGCCTCCAGAGCCCTCCTGCTGGAGCCCTGGGGTAGCGACTGCAGGGCTCTGGCAGCTATTTAATGGGTTGGGATGGTAGAAGCAGGGGAGCCCCGGGCCCTTTAAACAGCCCCCAGAGCCCTAGGGTGGGGGGGCTGCCGGGGGTGATTTAAAGGGCTGGGGCTCCAGCTGCCTCTGCCACCCCGGTCCTTTAAACAGCCACTGGAGCCCCGCCACTTCCCCAGGGCTCCGGCGGCTATTTAAAGGACGGGGCGGTAGAAGAGGGGAGCCCTGGGCCCTTTAAATAGCCCCCGAGCCCCAGGCTGCTGCTTCTACCCTGGGCGGGGGGGCACTTACCTTACAGGGCAGGCTGAGGCTGGCTCTGACCCCCTCAACCCCACCCCTTCCGCCCTAGGCCCTGCCCCTTCTGGGGGGCCAGAGCTGGCTCTAGCGTACCGGTAAGTCACTCAACTTACTTTCACCCCTGGATCCAGAATCCCTCTGGGCTGTCTCCCGGACAACAGTTCAAAAGGTGAGAACCCTGTAGACGCTTGGGGAATCTCCTGTATGGCAAATAGCAGTGATGGCAGTAGCTGGTCCCAGTATCGAGGGTCTGTGCCCAAGAATATCCTTAACATTGCCTTCAGGATCCCATTAAACCACTCGAGTAGCCCATTGATCTGTGGATGGTAAACGGCGGTCTTGAAGGCTTTGTTCTTCAGTAATTTGCACAATTCCCACATCAGTTTGGACAAAAAGGTGAACCCCTGCTCCATTAGTATTTCCCTAGGTATCCCAACCCCTAGGTATCACCAAAGACCTTCATGACCTTGTTCACAGTGGTAGATGCATTCATTGTGCAGAGGGGGATAGCTTCAGGGTACTGTGTTCCATAGTCCACTGTCACTAATATGTAACAGTACTCCAATGCACTTTTCTCAAGGGGCCTCACTAAATCCATGCCTACATGAGTACTCCCACCACTGGGAGTGGAACTAGGGAGGCCTTCAGCATCCCTTTGGGCCCTGACAACTGGCATTTGGGGCATGAGGCATAAATATTGCCTACCTCTGTGTATCCCTGGCCAGAAGAACCTGAGGGCCACCCTCTCTGGTGCCTTTTCTCTTCCCAACCACACCAGTGCACTAGGTGGGGAACTCTTTGGTGGAACTTTTTGGGGACCAGGAACTGTCTCACTGTGTCTTGAGTTTGGGGGTCTCACATTACCCTGTAAATGTGTTCATTCTGGAGCTTGAATTAGGGCCACTGCTTTAGTCGTCAAGATTTGCCCTTGTCCCCATTGGAGAAGGCTATCGGTTCTCGTGCTGGTCTCAGTCAGGTTCTCCCATTGTTCTGGGATCAAATGTTCATCATTAGGTTGCCATTCGAAAGTTACACCTTTGGGTGCCCCTGAGCTAGCGGGTGGCTGGATCGACATTCCTGGCTGACAGGAGGGACCTGGGTCTTCCTTCTTGCCCTGTCAAAGGGGCTATCTCAGCTCAAAGGCTGTCTAAGGATATAAGGCTATGTATCAAACTGATGTCCCTTGGTCTGAATGTTTCAAGGCTTGGTCTGCTAGGACATTTATTTGTAATTTGCTCTTTTTAGACACTTGTCAGGCTGATACATGGAGCTTGGTTCACACCTTCACAAATTGCATTTCTCTTGTCTGTGTGCCAAGAGCAGGTGCTGGATGCAGTTTAACCAGCAGGACCACTCAGAAAGCTCACTTCTAGCTAGTTTTCTACAGTGGGGCTCTGAGGGTAATGTCTGGAAAGAGAAAGAGAAAAATGGGTGTGACAAAGTCCTGAGCCTGTATTGGTGGGTCCTGCACTTCTGGGTGGTTTCAGTGGCCTCAGAAACTCAATAAGGCCCCACTGTGACCTCCCTTTCTCAGTGTAGCAGCAACAGTCACAGCCTATTGAGTTACTTTCATCACAGGCCAGTATGGGAGATGGGAAGGGGGAACACCCCACAGTCTGTGTTGCTCCACAGAGCTCAGTAGGCACAGTTCAGCCTCCTGCCTGGACTGAGTCCTACTTTTCTTCTCCAGGGGATCACTGTAGAGTATGGGAAGGGGGGAACCTGGGCCCACCCTCTACTCCAGGTTCCAGCCCAGGGACCCCAATGGTAGCAAATGTTGGTGGCTTTCCCTTCACCACTGACACTGCTTTGATTCCCTGGGCCACTTCCCCCGTGGTCCCCTTTTCCTAGCTTCACCCTTACCTCAGGATTCAGCAATGCTTCCTTTCCTCCAGCTCCTTTCACCTCAGCCTCCTGGAGGGCACTGGAAGGAGCGCTTTTAAACAGTATAAGTGGGACCTTGATTGGTTCCAGCTGTCTCCATTAGCCTAACGGCCTTAACTGGTTAATTGGCATCAGGTGTCTTACTTGGCCTGGAGTAGCCTTTGTTTGTCTATCCAGGGAACAAGGGCCTGCTCATTCTGAAGGCTGATATACCTGTCTTCCAGGAGTCTGTTATATTCTTCTGGTCTGAATCTGTCACATGGGTTACTGATTTTCAGTAACTCTTGTTCTCTGCCTGTATGTCCTGCCCCCACTGACCCTCCCAGCTCCATACTGCTCAGGAGCCCAACTGTAACTGGAGGTAACATGACCCATTAGCTCCCTGTGTTAGTATAGTTCGTTCAACTTGAATTTGTGGGTATATAGGAGTCGAGCGACACGCAACTATTCCTTTTAAAATAGTTCTGTGTCCGCATCGCTAGTTACATGACTCCAGCTGTGTGATTCTGGAAGCAACACTGTCAGAACAAAAGTTACTAAAGGTAAATAGCACATTTTTTGTGTGCATGAATTCATAGTTGTGTACAAAAATGTCTATTTTTATCTTACAACTTAAAATGAGCATGCACAATTGTCACTTCTAAAATTACCCTTTTGTGAAAATACCTGTTTGATTGTGTGGGAATATTTAACAGGTAACTCTTAGTTCATAAGTTTTGAAAATTAATACTTGACTTTAGCATAGTGCTTTGTAGTTTAATGGTGTGTCTCAGCATCAACATTATAACTATTCTAGAGCAAGTGCTTTCATTATACAAATCATAATTCAGGCTTAAATTTTCAGGTTTGTTCTCGGCTTGAAGATTTTTTTCTTTTTAATTTGATGGTATGTATGAGTTGGGATTTGATTCAGTAACAATGTTTCGGCTCTCATCTGAGGATCACAAACCACTTTTACAAATTTTAATCAAGTCTTAAAGCATTGAGGTAGGAGTAAATATGTGAATTTTACAGAAAGGCAAACTGAGACACAAAGAGGGGAAGTGACTTGCTCAAAGCCACACAGTGAGTCAGTCAGTGGCAGAACCAGAAATGGAATGCTGAAGTCTTGACTTCTAGTTTGGTACTCAAGGAAAACAGTCTAGAGTCTGAATTCCCACAAACCACTCTCCAGCCTTTCCTACATCCATGCTCTGTCTAGAGCCAACCTCTTGAATGCTCAGATCACAACCTTCAGATTGCAGTGCACTGTCATGAGTGCCCTGTCTCCCAACATTTGCATGATGAAATCATCACTCCTTGACTTGAAATAGCACGTTCATGGTTTGGAGTCCTGTCAGTATGCTGATGTTCCCTGTTTACGTAGAGTGATGTGTTGTCACTGTCACCACAGCTGGTCAAGATTGATAATTTTATCACATCTTTCAAAAGTATCTTTACTTCCATTCTGAAAATGAAAATAAGCTGAATCAAATTCCATTTATATTTGAGTTGTGCTACAATACATAGCTTACTTTGATTTTATATATACCAATTAAACATCTTCTAAGCAACTTCATCTGTCATTACAATTTTTGTTCAATTTTATAGCATATAAAATGTCAGTTATCATATAGGATTTTTACTGCCACCATTTGAAGTGAGAAAATTAAGTTAAATTAATCTTACTTTGTTTGGCAAAATGTAGTAGTACCATTTTAACAGCTGTTTGCCTTGCTGAATTGTCCTTGGTGCTGAATTAACTTCTGTATCTAAACAGCAAATGTGTTTATAAGGCTACAGAATATGGAGATAAATCTAGCCTGTCAAACTTTTTTATTTTACAGTATTTCTGGGAGTGGGTCTTGACTGCTGTGCTTCAATGCTGAGCTTTGTGTGTGTTTGTCATCTCACAGAGCTGTACATAGATTATTTTCTGTTTGATATATGACCTTGCCTATATGGACTTCTGATCAGATTTTATTCTCATTTAGTGCAAGAAGGGCTAATTATAAGAGTGAAAAGAATCTTTCATTTGCATGACAAAAGGGGGATTTAAATTAAAAAGAATATTTGCACATTGAATTGATACACACAGTGTATCACTGATAGACTAATACATTTTCAACCCTTTCTGATGCTATAAACACATCTCACAAGATCAGTAATTTGTGAGTGATGTCACAAGATCAGTAATTTTTTACCTCTCAGCTAACGGAGAGTGGCTGGTAGACCAATGAATTCTCTCTTTGCAGAACTGTTTTGACAGTCTTAATTTTTTCTTAAATATCAAAGAAAAGGACAAAGAGCTGTGATTATATTGCATTAATATTAATAATCACTTATCTGGCAGAAAAAACATTTAAATATCACTTGACATTTGCAGAGAAAGATTAATGTTTAATTTAGTACAAACATTGAAATACTTTGAAATAAAAGAAAAATGCTTCTAGATTTGGTAAAACAAAATAAAATTAGGACAGACATTTAAATATAATAAAATGTTCTAATCACAATAGAAAACAAAAACATCTTGATGCCATCCAAAATGTCAATATTTAAATGATCAACTCTTATTGAAAAATCACATCACCTAGATAGCATTTTAAGATTGAATAAGAGAATTTAAGCATTAAATAAAGCTCTTAATGAGGACAAATAGCTGGGTTCTGTGTTTGCCCAAATAGGTACAATTAAGGAGTCTTGTTGTACATTTGTTCAATAATATAAAAATAAACCAGGATAATATAATTTTGTTGTGCTACCTAATTATATACAGAAAATCACAGTAAAACCAGGATCTAAACAAGATTGACATTCTATAACTAATGGTAACAAGGGAAATCAAGGAAGACTTACTATACAGATTGATGGCTGGAACAAAGAATAAAAATAGGAAGGAGCAGGTGTCTGGAAACTATTAAAGAGTGAAGAAATGCAAGCAAGTTCCATTGCCTATGGAAATATCAGAACAGTGTATAGTAGTGGAATAATAAAAAAAAAATCTCATTTTCTAAAACTACTCTAGGACTTGGAAACACAGGCAGGGACCTATTGAAAGGCATAAGTGAGCTGTGAAGTTGTACATCATTCTAATCTGAAGATATAGCTAGAAATATATTTGACCTGCTTGAAAGTTTATACATAAATTATATCTCAGAAATTATATCACAAATTTTAACCACTCGCTAACAAAAGCAATAGGATTAATCCATTGACCAAGAATAGATTTTCTACCCCCAAAATGTCATTTTATGAGGGGTAAATCACTGATAATAAGGAGGGCCAACTTCAGATTGATAAAAAATTAAATTAATACAATATGTGACTTTTAGGTAAGAACTTTTCTTTCCAGAAAGCTAGATAATCAGACTAACCTTGCAAAGGCGTCACCCAGATCTGATAGGTTGATCAAAAGTTTATCCTTACATTTGCCCATCATAGACTCAGCATTTTAGGCCAGAAGGGACCAATAGATCATGTAGTCTGACTTCTTGTGCCTCACAGGCCACTAAACACCCTACAGTCACCCCTCACCAAGCCCAGCAAGCTGAATTAGACAAAGTGTTACCGGACTCAGGAATCTAAAGTATTGTGTGCCACAACAGAGATGCCCAAGGTCCCTGCAGTGGCAGGAAATTCATTAAGTGAGATGTAACCATCCAATGAGGAATTTTTTGGTTTAAGAAATAGATGGATGACTTTTAATCAGAGGTTCACTGAAATCTTAGCTGTAGAATTTCTGACTAAATATTCTGGAGTCAGAAAATTGTGAAATGCATTCCATTACTGCATTTTTATCTTTAAAAGCAAAGTTATTTAGAGCCATCTTGGTGTCTTTAGAGAGGCAAATATATATATTTGTATATATGCTTTAGTTACTATGTTTCAGAGCTTTTATCTATCTATGCCCTACCCATCTGCAGTCCTTAGAGGCCTCACAGAAGATGGAGGATCCATTGTGTTTTAGCATTTCTAAGGTTTCAGAGTAGCAGCCGTGTTAGTCTGTATTTGCAAAAAGAAAAGGAGTACTTGTGGCACCTTAGAGACTAACCAATTTATTTGAGCATAAGCTTTCGTGAGCTACAGCTCACTTCATCGGATGCATCCGATGTAGCTCACGAAAGCTTATGCTCAAATAAATTGGTTAGTCTCTAAGGTGCCACAAGTACTCCTTTTCTTTTAGCATTTCTAAGTATCAACTCAGAATACTGACTATTCCTCATCTTTGGTGAAATACATTTATTGAGAATTGGCATTTTGTGCTCTGGAGTCCCAGGTCTTCAGTGTCAGGGATCAGGGCCTGCAGCAGGCAACCCAGCAAATGCAACTGGGCTGCAGCAGGCTACCTAACTGACTATACCACCTTATTGGTCAAGAAGGGCAGCTGGCTGGCTTTTAGCCCAGCAGCAGCAGGACCTGTTCTCTGGATGCATAATGTGTTCACTCGCACAGTACAATCTTCTCTGTGCCTGCTGCTCCTTTATTTGCTCCTATCCTGCTCTAACCTGGCTTAACTTAGTCCTGTTTCTGCCCTATTTCCCAGCCTTGCTCCTGCTCAGTTCTTGCTACTGGCTCTAACTTCCTTACCTTGACCCTTGTTCTTGATTCTGACTCTGACCTTTGTCATGGCTACTGGTTTCCAGTCCTGGCTCTGACCCTTGGCTTAGCTATTAGTGCTGGTCCTGGTTCTGACTCATGGCATGGCTACTGGTTCCTGACTCCTGCCCTGACCCTTGGATTGATTCTGCTTCCTGGCTCCTGCTTTGACTGGTAGACCTGAATCCTTCCCTGATCACTAGGCCTGACTGTCCCTGGCCCACTCTCTAATACAGAGGCTATATCTGCATGCATCAATATCTGGGGCATGATACTTGCTGTGACCCAGAGACTTCTTGTTGCCAACTGGCAGAGGGTACAGAGTGTGCTTAGGAGTTGCAGGGTTCCTTGGGTCTGATGTCTACATAGTAGTGTGCCAAAGGGTGGCATGTGAGGTCTTTAACCAACAGCTAGTAACGTGCTGGCCATCTTAGTTATTGTGAAAATGTATATATGGGCAATATTTAAGAAGTTATGTATCTAAACTGGAAATCCTTTTTTAAAGACTTGAAGTAAAAAGCAGGTCACCAGGATGTGACAGGCCTTGAACAGAGTCTATTCAGGCAGAGGATATGAGATGCTTATTTCTCTTTGGTTGGGTGTGTATTGTGTGTCTCACAAGGTAAGCCTATCCCCATGCAATGCCAGGTGCTAATTAAAAGATTGCAAGGTCAACAAGAGGAGGAGGCCACTGGGAAGAACAATCAGCAGTGGGTGTCCTGTTTATGAATAAATATCAAATGACTGTTTTAATATATATGGCATTGCAAAGAGATACTGAGGAGGCAAGGGGACAGTGTGACTTGTCTCATGAACGGAAGTTCATAGCCAAGGTTGGATATAATATGCTGGAAGGTTAAGTGGTGAGCTTATGCCCTATCTGACATACTGGTTAAATAAATTAAGGCTCTAGAAGGTATGATTTTTATTTTGTATGTAACCATTTGTTTTCATTAATTCTACTTGCTTCTTCTTGAATCTTTATTAAATTTTTTTTAAGCCATAAACATCTAAGTATTGTGTGTTAGGTGGAGCTCTGGTCTAAGTTGTAAGTGGTAAGCTGTAGTGTACTGTTCCTTTGGGAGCAGAGAAACTAGGAAGTCTATGAGTTCAGTGAATCACGAGATGGGAACTCCCAGAGCGATGCTTGGGGGATGTGGGAGTTGGAGCATGCCTACTGATGACTTATAAAGAGGGAGGAAGGCCTGACAGGCAGTGCTTGTGTAGCCAAAGGCTGGTGGAGTTGGGGAATGGACACAGCGGGCACAGAAAAGGCTTCCTTACACTAAGGGCAGGTGGTAATGTGGTGCTTTAGAGCCCTGCATACCCCAAGAAGCATCACACCTGCATTATGGGTAGATAGTTTTTATGCCTTCTTGGCTTTAAGTGATGAGTTATCAGACTGATTAGGTCAAAACTATACATTTTCTCTTAGCAAGGCATTATTGTATGGACTCTTCATATGTGTAAACCTGTCCTTTATGCAAACAGAATGTTCGGACTCATTAAGAAAGGGATAGCTATGAGAGAAAATATCATATTGCCTCTATATAAATCCATGGTACATCCACATTTTGATTACTGTGTGCAGATGTGGTCGCCCCCTCTCAAAAAAGATACATTGGAATTGGAAAAGGTTCAGAAAAGGACAACAAAAATTATTAGAGGTATGGAACGGCTGCCATCTGAGGAGAGATTAATAAGACTGGGACTTTTCAGCTTGGAAAAGAGACGACTAAGGGGGGATATTATAGAGGTCTATAAAATCATGACTGGTATGGAGAGAGTAAGTAAGGAAGTGTTATTTACTCCTCATAACACAAGAACTAAGGGTTGCCCAATGAAATTAATAGACAGCAGGTTTAAAACAAGCAAGAGGAAGTATTTCTTCACACAATGCAGAGTCAACCTGTGGAACTCCTTGCCAGAGGATGTTGTGAAGACCAAGATTATAACAGGGTTCAAAAAAAGAACTAGATAAGTTCATGGATGATAGGTTCAAGCAATGGCTATTAGCCAGGATGGGCAGGGATGGTGTCTCTAGCCTCTGTTTGCCAGAAGCTAGGAATGGGTGATGGGACGGATCACTTGGTGATTACCTGTTCTGTTCATTCCCTTTGGGGCATCTGGCATTGGCCACTGTTGGAAGACACGACAGTGGGCTAGATGGACCTTTGGTCTGACCCAGTGTGGCCGTTCTTATGATTTCACTATCAGCAGGGCCGGCTCCAGGCACCAGCGAACCAAGCAGGTGCCTGAGGCGGCAAATGTAAAGGGGCAGCAGGACGTCGGGCTCTGGGGCGGCAATCCACCCTCAGCAGTGGCGGGAATTCGGCGGTCGCTCCGTCACAGCACGTTTCACGCTCAGTGGCAATTCGGCGGCGGGGACGCAACTCTTCTTTGGTCACCAGTGGCAATTCAGCGACCGCACCATCACTCCGCCTCTGTGTTCGGCGGCAAGGTTTTTCGTTTTTTTTTTTTGCCACTTGGGGCGGCAAAAATGCTGGAGCCGGCCCTGACTATAAGGTTTGTTTTTGGGAGACCAGTTCTTCTAACACCTGCCGTATCCGTAGTTGGCAGTATTAACATTTTGATATCTTTCCTAATGGTAGCACTTTGAGCACTGGTGCTTGCTCACCATTTCCTTATTGTAAAATGCTCTTGGCATTCTTTCCCTTATTTTTGGTCTCGACTTACGGATTTTTTAAATAGAGATCTCTGCGCTTTTTAGTCTCCAACTAATACAGGTGGAGAAAAGACGTTTACCTGTAATCTTTCTTCTCAGCAGTATATTTTGTAAGGTATCCACTCTCACCTATCTTTCAGGCAGAGTAAGGATTACATATTGCTATTTTTCATACAACTACTTCTTGTTCTAAAATGGAACTGACACTAGGTATACACCCCCATTCAGCAGAAAAAGAATACATCACCTGTTCCAGTGGGGAAGAAACAGCGGGTATCAAAATTTGTGTTTTTGGAGTTCCTGATAAATCCCATGTTGGGAATACAGATCAACTTCATGAAAAATCTTGTACAGATACAGACAGACATCATCTTCCTTTCCAAATGCAAACAGATGGACATCATACCAAAAGGACTGAAGGTAAAAAATCCATTACAATCTACATACCACACAGAAGCCCTCTACACCAACATTCCACACAAAGATGGACTACAAGCCGTCGGGAACAGTATCCCCGATAATGTCACAGGAAACCTGGTGGCTGAATTTGTGACTTTGTCCTCACCCATAACTATTTCACATTTGAGGACAATGTATACCTTCAAATCAGCGACACTGCTATGGGTATCCGCATGGCCCCACAGCATGCCAACATTTTTATGGATGACTTAGAACAACGCTTCCTCAGCTCTTGTCCCGTAATGCCCCTACTCTACTTGCCCTACATTGATGACATCTTCATCATCTGGACCCATGGAAAAGAAGCCCTTGAGGAATTCCACCATGATTTCAACAATTTCCAACCCACCATCAACCTCAGCCTGGACCAGTCCACACAAGAGATCCACTTCCTGGACACTACGGTGCTAATAAGCGATGGTCACATAAACACCACCCTATACCGGAAACCTACTGACCACTATTCCTACCTACATGCCTCCAGCTTTCATCCAGACCACACCACATGATCCATTAGCTACAGGCAAGCTCTACGATACAACCACATTTGCTCCAACCCATCAGACAGAGACAAACACCTACAGGATCTCTATCAAGCATTCTTACAACTACAGTACCCACCTGCTGAAGTGAAGAAACAGATTGACAGAGCCAGAAGAGTACCTAGAAGTTACCTACTACAGGCCCAACAAAGAAAATAACAGAACACCACTAGCCATCACCTTCAGCCCCCAACTAAAACCTCTCCAACGCATCATCAAGGATCTACAACCGATCCTGAAGGACGACCCATCACTCTCACAGATCTTGGGAGACAGGCCAGTCCTTGCTTACAGACAGCCCCCCAACCTGAAGCAAATACTCACCAGCAACCACACACCACACAACAGAACCACTAACCCAGGAACCTATCCTTGCAACAAAGCCCGTTGCCAACTGTGCCCACATATCTATTCAGGGGACACCATCACAGGGCCTAATAACATCAGCCACACTATCAGAGGCTCGTTCACCTGCACATCTACCAATGTGATATATGCCATCATGTGCCAGCAATGCCCCTCTGCCATGTACATTGGCCAAACTGGACAGTCTCTATGTAAAAGAATAAATGGACACAAATCGGACGTCAAGAATTATAACATTCAAAAACCAGTTGGAGAACGCTTCAGTCTCTTTGGTCACTTGATTACAGACCTAAAAGTGGCAATTCTTCAACAAAAAAACTTCAAAAACAGACTCCAACGAGAGACTGCTGAATTGAAATTTGCAAACTGGATACAATTAACTTAGGCTTGAATAAAGACTGGGAGTGAATGGGTCATTACACAAAGTAAAACTATTTCCCTATGTTTATTACCCCCCCCCCCCCGCTGTTCCTCAGACATTCTTGTCAACTGCTGAAAATGGCCCACCTTGATTATCACTACAAAGGGTTTCCCCCCCGCTCTCCTGCTGGTAATAGCTCACGTTACCTGATCACTCTCCTTACAGTGTGTATGGTAACACCCATTGTTTCATGTTCTCTATGTATATACATTTCCCCATTGTATTTTCCACTGAATGCATCCGATGAAGTGAGCTGTAGATCACGAAAGCTTATGCTCAAATAAATTTGTTAGTCTCTAAGGTGCCACAAGTACTCCTTTTTGCAAATACAGACTAACACGGCTGCTACTCTGAAACCAGATCATATCTTGTAAGCCTGTGTCTTCACCTCATGGGTGCTCCCGTGTGTCTGGACTCAGCATTGCAGGGGACTTTGCCTCTTGCGCGCCCTTTGGTGGCCACTTTCTCCTCTACAGTGACCATGCCCAGCTGGTCTCTTCACTGGACTCTCTTGCTGGGTCTTCTGAGGCTCAGCTCATCTGCCAAGTTGCACAACAGTTCAGTCCTCTCGTGGAGATAGACTCAAAACAATTAGAGGCTCAATTTCAGTTCTTCCCCCTGTTCAGAGTACTGACCCCCGCAGGCTTTTCCCTGCTGGGAGTCTACATACTACCTAAACTGACCACCTGCCCCTCATGGGCTTCTATCTCATCTTCTGGTCCTCACAGACCCTAGCGCAGGACTTCTTTCCAGTCTAGTCCTTTCTGGACAGAGCCAGTTCTAAACTACTGGACCTTTCTCTCGGCCCTTTCCAAGGAGAGGGAACTCTCTCTCCTGAATCTCTTCCCCACAACTGAGTCCTCTCATCTCTTTATACAGCCTAGTTCTGCCTCCTCTGGCCAGAAGGCAATCAGTTGATGCATGGAGCATAACTAATTAGGTTCTGTTACATGCCTTACAGGTGATGGGGAGTAAGCCCCATCACCCATCTTAAACCTTTAGAAAAGAGTTACAGGTAAGTAATCTTTTCTGTAATTGCCGCCTTACCCTTACGTTCGTTCCCCGTTGACTTTTATAAAGTTTGAGACATACTATTATGAACTTATTTTGGTGGCCTTTCTGAACATTACTGTTTATTCTTCTGCATTGACTTTGGAGAGTTGCAGGGTGGGTTGAAGTAATATAAACAGATGGCCTATAGGATTAATAGACAATGGAACTCATTAAATTATTTATATTGTAAAGTCTGCCAGGCAGGGACTGGCTCACAATATGATGGACTCTGTACAAAAACAGTGGAACCCGAATCTTGGTTGGGGCCTCTAGACTCCACTGCATTATAAAAGTTAAACAACAATAATAAGTCGTCAAAAGAAATAAGCAAAAGTAATAAATGTCAGTGTTTTTCAGCTTTAGAGTCATGGCTACAGATAGTGCTGAGGTACTAAGGAAAGGATGTAGTCTAAATCATCAAAAACTATCCATCCTAAGCACTTCTTAGACCACTGGCCTATTAAAATCCTTTATAATCATGTTCAGTAAGAAAATGTACTTAAAATACTTGCTTATGGGAATTTCTTACTGCTTTGTCGTCTTCTGTACTCTATTAATAAAAGAAGCAGAGATTCATTTGTGTCTCTCCTTTTATCATCAATCCTTCTCTACCTAAAGTCTTCCAGCTCTTATAATCCCCCACCCCAATTTTCTTGTAATTTCCCTTATCTAGTGCAACTTTTGGTGCTTTAGTACAAAGTGACTACACATTTTATCACTCCATTCAGAGGCTACAGCCATAATTTTTTTCAGCCTAAAGGTTCAGATTAGCTGGTGATAGTGATGGACTGTGAGTAGTGCCCCAATTCAGGTAGAAATCTTAATCTCTGCAAAATCAGAGTGGGTTCAGATTCTAGTTCTAGCCACAATCAATCATGAATATTTCTACAGCTTCAGACCCCTCACAATCCTCATCTTATTACCTCATTCTACCTTACTTTTAAATGCCTTCTGAGGTCTCTTCGTACTATAGGCTGAGATTGGGTGCTCTGCTTTCCTCCACAATGGACTTTGAGGTCATCAGGTGGTTGCTTCATCATCTTCCAGCTTTGAAGAGGTTTTCAGATAAGGGACACTGCTTCTTTCCCAAGGTTTTAGAAAAAGATTTTTTTGTAGGAGTGGGGAGTTAGAACATATGGGAAGTGACCCAACGATCCCCATAGAGCAACACATATGAAACAGCTCCGTAATGCATGATTGCTAGCATCTTCCTGCTCTCATAGGGAGTACAGGGAGGGATTCATGCCCAGTTCTCACATATTGCTTTACATCAGTAGATCTCGGAGTGCTTCACAAAGGAGACAAATTTCATTATCCTCATTTATGGATGGGGAAACTGAGGCATAGAGAGGTGAAGTGATTTGCCTATGGTCACCCAAGAAGCCAGCAGCAGAGCAGGAATAGAGCCCAGGTTTCCTGAGTCTCAGCCCAGTGATCTGTCTGCTAGGACACATTGCCATCATATATATTCTCTCAAGAGTGATTAAAATCAGCTTTTGAAATTCAAAATCTATTGAAATGATTTCCACAATGTCTGATGTGCCAGATTTAAATTTGTTAAATCTAAACAAAAATGAAATGAA
This sequence comes from Natator depressus, assembly GCF_965152275.1. Taxonomy (NCBI): domain Eukaryota; kingdom Metazoa; phylum Chordata; order Testudines; family Cheloniidae; genus Natator; species Natator depressus. The sequence goes on from NC_134241.1 coordinate 97,733,084, forward strand.
ACAGTGATGCTTTAATGTTAAACTCCTAATGTGAGGAAAGAGATCTTGCTCCTGGTCCCTTTTTAACAAAAAGCGTTGAATATGAATCCTTCATAAACAGTGTTGCTAAGTGCTTTACAGAGGGAGTCATTCATAAAGTGAGATTTGATGTCAGTAATAATTTAGCAGTGTCAGAGGGCAGTAGGGAGAGAGCTCCAGACAGATGCAGCAGTACCAATAAAATACTGGCTCCCTCTCTTTCTCAGCTTGCAAAGAGACAAGAAGAGGAGACAGGGAAAAGGTCAACATGGTAGGAACAGGATGAGAGAGTGTGGGCATAACCAGGTTTGAGGTCAGAGATATTGTCCAACTTTCATGAGCAAGAGAGTAGTGTGGCTACAGTATTCTGACATCTCTGAAGTTGAGAAGTTGGGGGTTTAGAAAGACTGTTAAAGAGTGACAGCAAAATCAGTAACGTGGGACAAAGGACATTTTAGCCAGCAGTACATTTTAGCCTTTGAAGTATTCAATAGTGGGGAGTTATGGGATAGCCTGGGGCTGGCAGAGTTTAAGGCAGGTAATTATTGCCATGGCTCTTCCACAGCAGCTGGCACGTGGAAGCTGATGTGGTGTAGTGCACATTTCTTTGTCAAAAAGGAAGTATAGGATCACAAATATGTTCCCCTTGCACCACTGAAACATCCACTTGCCAAGATGCTACACAGGCAGAATGCCCTGAGGAACTGGCATTAATTAATGCACTTTGCTGCCACACTTGCCTTTCCTTTGTGAGGCAGTGTCTTTTAAAGGAACAATAAGGCCCAAACAGTATTATCCTGAAAAGGTTATGGAAAGCCTGATTTTTTTTTCTCTCACTGGTATGAATCAGGAGCAATGCCATTAAAATCAGTAATGTTACACCAGTGGAAAACTGGTATAAGTGAGAGGAGAATTTGGCCCACAGATTTTAACATTAGGATGCTCCAGCTGTCTCACATTTTTCCCTTGTTAGGAAACACCATTGCAGCATTGAATAGAACCCCCTCCCCACAACATATTTTGTTAAAAGACAATAATGATTTTAATAATTTTAGATGTATGTTATACAGACAAAAGTGTAAGAAGCTAGAATTCTCATATTCTGTCACTCATAGTTAGACGTTATCAAACTGTCTCATTCTCATCAAAGGCAGCTCGGGATGTCTTTGCTTCTATGAATGAAGCATTGACTTGCACCCATCAACTTATCCTTTCTAATGAGGGATCTGGCCCTTCCCCACTTACTTCTAAGGGCTAAAATATTCCATGTTCTTGGGCATATGTAGCATACAAAACAGGTTCTCTTCTTTCCTTTCTGAAATCTTCCCCTTTTGCAAGAAGGTTCACTTAAATCAACTAATTTATCTCTCTTTAGGATGTCACTATGATAACAAAGTCCCTTTAAAAAAAAAGCAGCAGGGAATTAGGAACGGAGATGGAAAATAGTTTGTGCAGCAGTTAGTAACTTGAGACCAAGGCATCCAATAGTAGTGGATGCTTTTGAAAATGTTGGCCTCTGTAGTTTGGTTGCATTTTATAATTCTATTAGTTTGATAAAAAAGTCTGAAATATTTTTCTAAGGCAATTTGAATTTTTGGTTCACAGCCAAACACGTGCGGTACTATTCCTTTCTCTAGGTGAAGCTTCAGGCCTTTCAAAGGATACTGTACAGTTGCAGAGCATTTAGATGATTTTTTCACAACATTGTATGGATATGACTTTGTACTGCAGAGGTTAATATGTGCATTACTGGTATAAACAGTATAAGTGAAAGTATACTTAAAATTACAAAAGATTGTGTACATGCTTTTATGATGAAGAAATGCAGTTTGCATTTCCTTCTATTCAAGACACATGCTTCAAAATTTAAGGGATAATTCTGATTTGACAGATATGTACTGTGAGCAGTGGCTCAAGTCACAATACATTACATGAGTCAGAGCTTCCAAACATCATCACTTGTCCATGATTTTTGTTCTAGTTATAAATCTAGTATTATCTGTAAAAGTTGCATTGGACCGCTTCCTGATCAAGCTATCTCTTACAAATTCTGTGTAAAACCAAGAGGAATTTATGAACTGGTATTCTTAGATGCACTCTTTTCAGAAGAAATCTTATCTTTGACAACAGGAAAAAGCTTTTGCAGATCTTTCTACCTGAAGTTCCTCCCCCCTCCTTAAAATGCATAAATAAAATTACTTTACATCATCTCCTCAATATATTTTGTGGTCTTTAAGGAAGAATTCAGTTGAGACTATTCTATATTACCTACGTTTTAAAAAAAATATGGTTCTGTGAAAGTATAGCTTGGCTATCTTGGACTTGATCTCAGGTTCAAGTAATGAAAATGATGTATATGCTATTCTGTTGTGCTAATCCATTCCTTGGTTGTTTTTGTTTAAAGAATTTGTATAGATTGAAATGCAGCTGCAAGTGTATTAGTGATTTTCTATTGCTCACTTGTCAAGATTTTTATTGTGTGGATGAAAAATAGTATTTCAAAACCTAGCAGCATATTGACAAAAACAGAGGAGCACTTTGTGTAATTCTCTTTTTGAAAAACTACCTCTTTTAGAGACAGAGATTGCCTGAGTTACTTCCATTCATATGTATCTTGAACAATAGATTTATTGATAGCTTTTAGCTAAGGTTTAATTCTCCCCCCCCTCCCTGTTCACCATGGTGCTTATTTTTCTGTGTTAAGCAAACCAAAATTATGCTCCTATAAGCAAGGCATACAATATGCAAGTGTTCTAGGTGTAAAAGGAGGCATTTGACCTTTTGTTGGTAATCTGTGACAGGTGCAGGCTATTTTCTTCCAAATGGTGTTAATTTTCATGCCTAAATCTACCCCCTGAAACCTGCATTCTGTATAGCCACCACAGGGGAACTGGTGGTCATCGTGAGTGCTGTAATGGACAGCTGAGAGGGATAATCACTGATATTTCAGCACATTCATGCATGCAACTCATACATTTTTAGTGCACTCCTGTCTTCACTGCTTATTAGGAGGCTTGAAGTTAGTTATTCATTACTGGACAAAAAAGGTGTCTGAGCAAGTTCATGTGCAGGGAACAGCACATTGTTACAAATTAGTTTCCTTTACCATTTCTGGCAAACTCATTACAAAGTAATCGTGCCCTGTGCTGAAGTGCACTTCCTCTGGGACCAATAACTGTAAATAAGCAGGGCTGCAAGCTGGCTGATAAGTTGTTGTTCTGAAGATAACGGTCCTTTTTAGCAGAGTGTTTGACCTTTTTCTTTATATTGCCTCAGGCTTGTCTAAGACCCTCAAGGTCTATTTTTCATCTTAAAATTCTCTGTAGGAAAGCACAATGTGTGGCTTAAGAAGATTTTAGGACTGCTTAACATATCTATATTTTCTTTTCTTGCATTTTTATGATAATTGCTGGCACACAGTAACTCTAGCTAGCATTTTCTTAAATAGGTTCTTTCTTCCTGTAATGTATACTTTTTATTGATGTAGGAAGCAATACTCAATATTTTATGAAGAGTAAATGTATGTTGCATAATCAATAAAATAGTAATATTGGTTTTCTTTTAAGCCTATTATAAATGTAGTGAACTTTTCCAGAAACTTTAAATGTACTTTTGGTCCATATAGAATAACTCATATTTTGAGTATATTGCACTTTGTTACTCTCGTGTAAGAGAGATAAGCTAGTATGATCAGCAACTTAAGGTTGAATGATCAAGGGAAAGTCTACATATTCTGTTTGCTGTAAATATTGCATAGAACTATATATAGGAACCGAGAATGTCTTAAAAACAACCTCCAAGGCAAAGAAAAAGTGAGTTTATCTTTACAGACATTTGGGAGTCTGATTTGTTCACATCATCCTAGAAGATTAGAGAGATCTGTTGCAGTACTTCTCAAAAGTAAAATCATAACAGAACAAAAATCAAGTTATTTAAGAGTGCATAGGAGAAATAATTCATATTGTTTCATAAAATTCTGGTTTCCTTTAAGGAATTATTTCTATCACTTTTAATGTGTGTCCAGAAAGCCACTTCATATCCAGCATTCCACCTGTGCCATAAAAAAAAAAAAAACAGTGTAGGAAACTGCACTGTAGGAAAGTTGAATACCAACGTGCTTGAGTTTAAACGTGTACCAGTCCTGTTACTCATTGTGGTTTTTCTTTTAAATTCCACAGATCGGTTCTTTATCTTACATGTACTTTAAATAAAATGTACATCATTGACACCCTCTATGTTCTGCAGGGCTAGCTCATTAAAGTTACAATTACTGTGGAACTATATTGTGATATTTTTAAAATCTTACATAGTTGCTTAGGGCTAGACACTGCACGCATGGAAGTCAGTGGTGGTGTTCCCATTGATTCCAATGGAGGCAGGTGGAAGCCCTTAGTGCAGTACAGTACTTGTCAATATCATTGCAAAATATGACTTTCTCCTTAGAATTTTTTATGTGAAATGGGAGTGGTCTCAAATGCCTGATTTAAAAAAAAATCAAAGAAAATTATCTAAGCAAAATTGTTATAAGCAGAAGGCAGAAATTAGCGGAGAGTAGAAATATACACAGAAATCAAATATGGAGATAGTTAAAGGCCCTGAATAGTTGTAGTTAGCTATTTGACTGTAGTTTATTTGTGTATGAAACATAATGGTGGCATGACACAGAACTGACACTCTCCACCTTTCTCTTGAATTGACTATCATTAAAGCATAAAAAGTAGCTAATTCATCTAGTTTATTGTAAAAAAAGAAAAAAAGTAAGGTGTGTATTATCTCAATGCACAAGGATTTATGTGACACAAGAACAAATTTCAATATGTAGCTACTTTTTTTCTAATCACTAATTAGTGAAACTATTTCTTTCTCCATGTTACACTTTTAAGTGCTTCCTCCAAAGACCAAATTAAGGGAAAGCCACCCACTTTCCTTATATATTCAAAAAGTAACATGAATATAAATTCAAAAAGCTTCCTTTTAGTATAGTAGATGCTTATTTTGAAAGTAAAATAATCCTATTTGTTCTTGACCATATGATGGATATGTAGCATTGTATCTTCATCATGTAATCAATGTTTAATTGTTGCTTAATACTTCTCAATACCTTTCAGTGTAAATCACTGCTTTTTGTGGTATTGGGGCATATGTTCGTGTACATTGAGATAAAAAATGTAATCCCTTGATTTCAGCAATATGAAGGCAGCACTGTAACATTCTTAACTTTTATTATGAGTTTGGTGTAGAAGTTGCTCAAGTCCTTTCTCTTTGATGTCAAGAAGCATTTTTCAGTGACACCCACTGATCACTAAAAAGAAAAGGAGTACTTGTGGCACCTTTTGTGTACTTGTGTGCATCCGATGAAGTGAGCTGTAGCTCACGAAAGCTTATGCTCAAATAAATTGGTTAGTCTCTAAGGTGCCACAAGTACTCCTTTTCTTTTTGCAAATACAGACTAACACGGCTGTTACTCTGAAACCAGTGATCACTAGAAACTCTCTTGATGTGTGGAAGTATTTTTTTATGCTTGTGCAATTCTAACCCTTTATTTTTAACAAAAATTTCCACTGTCATGTGGCACTGTCATGTGGGTTGAAATCAGGATGATAGAGTGTAAGCAAAGGATACAGTGACTACAAGCGTCAGCCTTCTGTGTGTGGGGAACATGTTGAGTAGGTTAATAAAAGTATATGGTGTTGGGTACTGCCCTATTTAACATCTGGAAGAAATAGCATGTGAATGAAATGTACAAATAATACTGAACTGGAAGGAGTTGCAGATACCTGTGAGAACAGAGAAATAATACAAAGGAACCTACGCTAGAGAAAAAAAAAAGTCTCCTTGCAGAAATGAAAACTTCTGTGGGAAAATAACCTTCCACACAAATATTCAGTGAGATTGAGAAACTTAGAAAGCCGTAATCTTGGAAGAGACCTCGATATAGAGTGAACAAGTGATTAAATTGCTAAGGTTTCAGAGTAGCAGCCGTGTTAGTCTGTATCCGCAAAAAGAAAAGGAGTATTTGTGGCACCTTAGAGACTAACAAATTTATTTGAGCGTAAGCTTTTGTGGCTACAGTTCACGTCATCGGATGAAGTGAACTGTAGGCATGCATCCGATGAAGTAAACTGTAGCTCACGAAAGCTTATGCTCAAATAAATTTGTTAGTCTCTAAGGTGCCACAAGTACTCCTTTTCTAAATTGCTAAGAGATCTGTGGTAGCTAGATATGATACTGATGAGTGCATTAGTTACTCCTGAGGGCATTCTGCGCCAAAAAAATTAAAATTCTGCTCAAAATATTTTAAAATTCTGCACATTTTATTTGACAAATAAATGTGGAGGGTCCAGCATGGCATTGCGGAGCACAGGCCACTGGCTTCACAGAGATGGGAGATCACTGTGCAGCTGCCCCCCCCCAGCCCCCACCCTCACCCAGGACACAGACTCAGTGGTGAGACTGCATCCAACCCTGATACAGCACAAGGACTGGGCCTGGACCAGAAACACCCCAGGGCCCTGCTCCTCCATGTCAGGTGCATCAGGTGTGGGATGGGCAGACAGGCTCAGCAAGGCAGGATCCAAGTGTAGAGGGGCTTAGTGTGTGGGGATCCAGGTGTGCATTGAGAGGGTTCTGTGTGGGGCAATCTGGGTGTGGGCAGCTCAGTGGAGGATCTGAGTTCAGAGAGGATCTGGATGCCCAGAGGCTTGTTGGGGATTTTGGTTGCAATGGTAATGGGACTCTACAGGGGGGTCCAGGTTGAAGGTGGTTGTGGCTCAATGTGTGGGGGCTCATCTGAGTGTGGGGTGATAGAGCTTGGCAGGGATGTCTGGGTGTGGGGGAGCTCAGTGAGGGGTCCAGATGCTGAGGGAGAAGGGCTCATTGGGGTGGGGATTCAGGTGCAACTGGTTGGGGCTCGGTGGGGTGAGGATCTGGGTGCGGGTGGCTCACTGGGGTGGTCCAGGTGCAGGGGGAGTGGGGCTCATCAGGAGGGTTCTGAATGCTGTGGGCTGAGGCTTGGTGGGAGGGTCTGGGTTTGAGGGGTTCTGGATGCATAGGGGTTGGGCAGATGTGGGAGCAGCTCTCTGTACAGGGATCTGTTCCCTGTAGCTGAGGAGTGATGGGTGCAGGAAGCGAGGGGGGAGGGGGGAGAAGGGGAGTTTTCAGAGCTTCCTGCAGCCATGGGAGAAATCTGGGGATGGGTCTGACCCGGCCACGGATGCCATGCAGGGGAAGAGGAAGTACCATCCTCCCCAGCCCAGACGGAACTAGCAACTGAGTCCAGTGCAGGGTAGGAGCCACCATCCGGGTCTTTCCCAGTCCTGACTCCTGCCCCACAGTGATTTACCTCTCTGCCGGCTGCCGTGGGCACCTGAAACATACTGCTGGGGATAGTCGTGTGACTGCTCTTGTGGCTTCCCCATCAGAAAGTCATTTTTCTGCAGGGAAGCAAAGAAATCTGCAGGGGACATAAATTCTGTGCCTATGTCCATACACATGCACAGTGGTGTAAAATTCCCACAGGAGTATAAATTAGTAATGTCTAGGTAGATAGATTGCTCTAGTTCAGGGGTTCGAGCTTTTTCTTTCTGAGGTCCCCCAACATGCTATGAAAACTCCACGGCCCACAGCTACTGTTTTTCTGCATACAAGAGCCAGGGCCAGTATTAAGGGGTAGCAAGCAGGGCAGTTGCCCAGAGCCCCTTGCCACAGGGGACCCTGCAAAGCTAAGTTGCTCAGGCTTTGGCTTCGGCCCCGGGTGGTGAGGCTTGGCTCACCAGGCTTCGGTCCCATGCAGTGACACTTTGGCTTTCTTCCGTTAGCCCCCAACAAGTCTAATGCCAGCCCTGCATGGTGGACCCCCTGAAAACTGCTTGCAGCCCCCCTGGGGCCCCCAGACCCCTGGTTTAGAACCACTGCTCTAGATTACATTGGTTTGTAATGGTCCCATCACATCCATTTTGCACCAGCAGGGGTTTCCTTAACACTAGGGATCTTTACAGCATCTCTGCTCTGACTGTTGCATAGAAACATGTGGGCTGAGGGTCTGGCACTTCGAGTGCAGACTAATTAGGAATCTAATGTTGAAATGGAAACTGAAATATGCAATAGGTCAGAAATCAAGGTATCATTTTGCTTTGAATATTTTGACTTATATAGAATATTTATTCTCTCAGTAATCTCTTGTGTTCCTGATCTGCATCATACAGTACAATCCATTTTTATGATCTTTGGATTTCTGCTACAGAATTCACTAGCTGCTGTACCTTTTGTTTTTTAAATCAATGCAGCAGAAATTCTCTTCTCCAATCCATGCTGCAGATCATTCATTCCAAACCATTACCATTGATACTAATGGGAGTTACATACATGAAACAAGTGCAGATTATCACCATTTCTATAGTGACAAATATGCATTGTGACTTAAGGCAAATGAAAGGACTTTGTCTTCTTGTATTGAAGAATTTACAGTATAGGGCCATGATTTTGCCAGCCCTACTAACAGTCAGTAGTGGCTTACTCCATGAATAGTTCCAGTGACATTACTACTCAACATGAGTAATAGTGGCAGAATCAGGGCCTAGGGAAGACAGCATACAGACAAGGGATGGGGAAGCTGCTGCAATACCAATCCACTCTGCTTCAACTCCTTTCCTTGTCTGATTGAAGCAAGGGGGTTTTATCAGGTGACTGGCTTCAGGTGCTTTAATTGGCTTCAGGTGCTTTAATTAATCTATAGCAAACTTTCTTCCCTCTACAGGGAATAAGGCTCCCTTCTAACACTCTCCTGCTGAGGCCCGTCGGGGACATCAGTTGGCGGCTCCTTCACGGAGCTGTGAGCACGGGCACGTACTTGGCGTGGTTCACCCCCATCCTAGATACTTGTCCCTTTTGTGGTGTGAGGGAAACCCTGGCACACGTATATTTGGAGTGCACCAGGCTGCAGCCCCTGTTCCAGCTCCTCACAAATCTTCTATTACGTTCTTGGTTGCATTTTTCCCCTCACCTTTTTATTTATGCACTCCCCATCCGTGGCCTCACAAAGTCGCGGGATCTCCTAGTTAACCTCCTCCTGGCCCTGGCTAAAATGGCCATCTATAAAACCGGAGAGAGGAGGTTGGCCAATGGAGTTTCCTGTGACTGTGGGGCCGTTTTCCGATCCTCGGTCCGTTCACGTATCCGGGCGGAGTTCCTCTGGACGGCGTTCACCGACTCCCTTGATGCTTTTGAGGAGCGGTGGGTGCTGTCCGAGGTTCTCTGCTCGATGTCCCCATCCAGGTCCCTTTGTTTGACCCTTTGATTGGGGGAGAGAGTAAGGGACCCCAGCCCCAGTCATTGCTGCTGTGGACACCACCACCTTAGAGGGGTCCTTTCACACATGGGTGCATGTGCCCCACCCGGATTGTCCAACCCACAGCCTGCCCCTCTTGTTGGGTTCTTTCAGAGGAGGGAATTGTTGGTGACACTGGGCGTGGCGCCAGGTAACTCAAGGGGGTGGCAGACCTTGAGAGTCGATGAAGCCCCCTCGCTCTGGGCCACCAGGTAACTCGGAAGGGTGGAAGACCACGAGAGTCAAAGAAGCCCCCCACTCTGGGCCCAGGCAAGCTTGAACACTTCCCTCCGCTGAAGCTAATGAGAAAACAATTGTGATTGGTTGCTGTGTTACACATTGCATATGCTGTTGTTTTTGTTTTGTAAGTGTGTTATGCAAATAAAAACACCTTTTTTGCTCAAAAAAAAAAACCCCCACTCTCCTGCTGCCCTTTGGCCATACTGTATCACATAGTACATGGATGAAATACACAACTGAAATAGCTGTTGCTTTCCAAAATACAAATGATCCCCTACCCCCAAAAACAAACTGTATGCCAGATTTTAATACCATTACTAATGTTAAGCGCACTTTACTCGACAAGTCATCCCACTGCCTTAAATGGGACTGCCTGAAGAGGAAGTTTCGACTCTATGTGAATAAGAATTTGGTAATCTTGCCCCAAATATCTGAAACGATATCTGAATGAATAAAATAATAGGTCCAAACGTGTAGTAATACTTTCATAATTAAGATTTTACATTAGCTTTGAGAGCAAAGGTGTGGGGTTATTTTATTAAATACAAAATTTGATTAGATGAGTGTGAGCAGGAAAAATGTAATGCCTTTCATTTTGTAGGGTATAAATTAGGTGGACAGACAAGCCATCTGTCTTTGAAACTCACTGCAGCACTTCAAAGGAAAAAAGCCAGTTTAACCATTTAAAAGCACTTTTCCAAGTTTCTCCAGCACTGAACTCCACTCCTTTTTCCACTATAGCCTGATTTGTTGCTTGCTTTCATTTTGTACTGAAAAGTGCCAGAGGGAGCAAAGTAGTTTCTGACTGAATTTTTCAATATTATATCACAAAACTAACCAGGAGGGGCCCAAGCTAAACCCCATAGCCTCATGTTTTAGGAGAGAGGATCTTGAACATCTGTAGGAAAACAGGGAAGTCCTGAAAATCAGCCATAGGGGGAACAATTGAATTTTTGGCACTGTTTTTAAGTAGGTATTCCTAAACATAAACAGCACATGGAAGAAAGAAATCCCTATAAGCAGGGGGTGGGAGTGGCAAAGAGATCATATGAGAAAAGAGGGGATTTTGAGTAGCAGAAGGGATGATGGGACAATATTCACAGAAAGAATCAAAGGTCAGAGAGGATAAAAAGTCATTAGGAGTGAATTATAAAAGTCCTTATTGGTGTTTTTTTTCCTGTATTGACTTATTTAAATGTGCTTCGCTTATTTGTGTATTTTTCTTCATGAGTTTAATAAAGACATTTACTTGAAAAAGGTTCTGAACTGTGTTAAAGTGCTAATTAACCTTATAATCATGTGACTGGTTTTAGCCAGTCATAGTCACGCATTTTAAAATTCCATTCTATGTAGTTGTTGGGCTAGGGTTTATCAGCCATTCGTTAAACTGCTGCATTTCATAATCCTCTGGTAGGTAACCTTGGACGTGTGGATCACATCACAGAGTTTGAGTATGACCTGTTCATTAGGCCGGATACCTGTAACCCGCGCTTTCGAGTCTGGTTCAACTTCACTGTTGAAAATGTGAAAGAGTCACAGGTAAGTTCAAATTAAATAGTATGATTCGTTCACAATTACTTTATTGGAGAATAAAAGGTATTTTCTTATTTAAAATTAAACCAAAAAATAAATCCTTCCAGGGTAGTTAGTGACTATACGCTATGAAATATATGGAGTACTTGTGGCACCTTAGAGACTAACAAATTTATTTGAGCATAAGCTTTCGTGAGCTACAGCTCACTTCATTGGATGCATTCAGTGGAAAATACAGTGGGGAGATTTATGTACACAGAGAACATGAAACAATGGGTGTTACCATACACACTATAATGAGAGTGATCAGGTAAGGTGAGCTATTACCAGCAGGAGAGCGGAGGGGGAAAAAACCTTTTGTAGTGATAATCAAGGTGGGCCATTTCCAGCAGTTGACAAGAATGTCTGAGGAACAATGAGGGGGGGAATAGTTTTACTTTGTGTAATGACGCATCCACTCCCAGTCTTTATTCAGGCCTAAGTTAATTGTATCCAGTTTGCAAATTAATTCCAATTCAGCAGTCTCTCCTTGGAGTCTGTTTTTGAAGTTTTTTTTGTTGAAGAATTGCCACTTTTAGGTCTGTAATCGAGTGACCAAAGAGATTGAAGTGGAGGTCTGACCCAAAAGGGGATCATGTGGGGGGGTGTCAAAAAGTTGTAAGGGGGTTGCAGGATGGTCACCCTTGCTTCTGCACTGCCTTCCTGCAGCTGGGAGAAGTTCCCAGATGGGGAGGTGGGTCTGATCTGCCTTGTGTTGCTGGGAGCACCCCAGCCAGGGGCTCCTAGCTGCTAGTCCCGGCCGGGTTGTGGGGAGGCATAGGACTTCATCTTCCTCTGCATGGGTACTCTTGGAGCGGGGCGTTGGGGGGGGGATCAGACCCACCTCTGGGTACCTCCCTGGCTTCAGGGACACTCTCACTTCTGTAGTGCGGTCGCAGAGCTTCCTACGGCCAGGGGAAGTACCCAGAGGTGGGTCTGATCTCCCCGCAAGAGCAGCTGTGCAGGGGAAGAGGAAGTCCTGTCCCTTCCCAGCCTGACCAGGGCTATCAGCTGGAGCCCAGTGCATGGTAGGAGCCCCCAGCTGGGGAGCCCCCAGCCCTGCCTCTCTCCCTCCCCTCCAATAGCTAGATTTCATGGGGGAGGGCTGATATCAGAGTCTGACACATTTTTCACGGCTGTGAATTTGGTAGGGCCCTAACTATAGGGGTCATACCCACAAACTGAAGGAGCACATATGTAGGAAGTAGCCCAGGATGGCAAATTTAGGCCCAGTAGAGAGGGAGGGCCTGGGTTCCCCTACCATGCCCCACTTAAGGGCAAAGGCCCAGACACAGTGGGAGGCCCAAACACTGTTGGCCTAGGGGCAGTAGCCAGCCATTGTTACTGCCCCCTCTGACAGCAAGACAAGAGGTTGGAGATCAGGTGCACTAACCACTAGGCCACCTGGCCCTCCAAACACCCTATCACAATATTATTTTGTTAACATATATACAAAGCAAACAATGCTTGCATAATACTTGAGAAAGAATCCAAAACAGAATGAACATAGTTATAACCATTCAACTATTGGGACTCAAGCCAGCAGTAAGCTTAGTTGGGACAGCAAGGTAGAGTTACAAATAGATATTTTTTTAGCACCTTTTAGAAAGTGGAAAGTATTATGTAGGAATGAGCCACAGAGAAAAAGGAGCTGGTCTCTAAGCATGAAATAAGTTAGATGTTAGAAAGATAGAAATGTTCTTTTTCATTAAAAGTGTTAGTACAAAAAACTTACTTCTTAATCTTCACTTTTTCAGTTGTGTTAAATTTTAAAAAATATACCAACTTCCATATTGACAGATCTACAAAGCTTTCATTCCACTTGTCATGTGCCATTCTTTGTGTTTTATTCTGACATTCTGTCTCAAGGAATTTATCATAATCAGTGTAATTTTCAGTTAATGGAAAGTAGCTTATTTAGTCAGAGAAGGAAAACATTTGCACAAGCTTGATATTTGTATTCTTACTGGGATAATATCTTTATATCCACCACTATCCCATCCTTGTTACAACTAGAAATCATGAAATTGTTTATCTGACTTCCTGGAGCCTCATACTTTATCAGCCCTTTCTCCCTGCTGTGCCTTAGTCAACTATGATCAAATTATATAGTCATGAGATGAATGGGAATCTGTCTCAAGGAGGCAGAGAGATGTGGTGGAAAGATACAATATATATATCTAGAGCTTACAGGATATTTGTTTTCACAGTTGTCTACATGGAAGAGAATGGTTTCACTATTAAGTTTGACTTGTGAGGTCTGTTTTTATAATGCGTCTTCCTATAATCTTTGTTTCATCTCTCCAATTTCCGTTAAAATGAGACCTGCATGAATGTAATCTGGTCTGGAACCTTATTTAGGGCTTCGTACTAGGGGACATAAGCAGTATTAGTCTTTGAAGCCCAGCTATATTAAATGAATGTTTAAAAATTGGTACATCAAACATACTGTATAACCTGGTTTGGGCTTTTTGATTATTTTCTTTTGTTTTATTAAAGAACATATGGTTCAGTGTATCATAGAACACACAAACTACTTCTTTAAACAATATATTTGTAAAAACCTATGGAAAGTAAGCATCCCAATACTTCTGTCTAAAAGTAATTCTCAGTTTAGTACTAGCATTAAATATTATTATATGACATGACATTTATTACTGATTCAGTGGAAATAAGGTGTGAGAGGAAAGGAAATCTACACATTTAAATAATGTTGATCAGGTTTCAGCGAGTTAGGGAGGAAATCTGATGGAGTGTCTGGGCCGTTTAAGGTTAGTCTTCTTTATTTTAAGGTTCTTTAAATCCTTGATTTGAATCACTTAGTTTACTTGGACTTGAAAGTCTGTTCTCTAGACATTATTTTTTCTGGCCCTTTGTTTGCTTGTTATTAAAACCTCTTCAGACTTGTCTGATATCATGTACTGTGTAAAGTCCCTGTTCACAAAGAAATTAATTGCATCATGAGAAAACAAGACACAATCTTTCATTATCTGACTGTTTCTCACAATTCATCAATCCTGTTTTTCTCCTGTTGCACCAAACTACTGCTCATTGACACATAACAGGGACAAGTGATTTAAAAAGGTAAAACAACCTGAAAGAGAGTTAAAGTAATAAGATACCACGGTAGAAAGACAACAGCCATACAAACATTAGGAACCTTTGGTTATGCTATATACTTTTTTGTTTTGTTTCTTCTGCTCTAGCATCAGACAATAATTTAGTTTTAACAGTGTGCTGCTTTTCCCCCTACATTTGAAATACTGAGGATGGTGAATGGAATCACAGAAGTAAGAGATGGAAAAGGGAGACCTATTAGGTTATCAGTCCATCTCACTGTCAATGTAGGATTGTTCCCTGGAGTACATTTTCTATTTTTTTTTGTACATCCTATTTAAAATGTCTCAAGTGATGGGGATTCTACCATTAATGTGTAGAGATATTCCATAGCTTCTGATCTCTCCAACAAGAGGTATTCCCTGATATTCAGCCTAAATACATCTTTGATTAACTTAATCCCATAATTTTTAGCAAAAATTCTATATAATAATTCCTTTTTATCCTTGGTGTTTACATTCAGATTTCTCAAAAAGAAAAGGAGTACTTGTGGCACCTTAGAGACTAACAAATTTATTTGAGCATAAGCTTTCGTGAGCTAAAGCTCACTTCATCGGATGCATTCAGATTTCTGTAGACTGTAAATACATTCCTCATTACTTGTGTCTCAACCTACCTATACATGTTTAGTTATTTTAGGCCCCTGTCTATAAAACACTTGTGTATTTGTTTAAGTATTTTTCTGGTTTGGAGCCTTGGTTTTTCATCATAAGTGAATCCTTCCAGCTCTCTGGATTTTTTATCCCTCTTCGTTGCACTTCCTCAGTATGTCTCTGGTAATGTGGAGCCCGGAGCTGAATGGAGTATTCCAAGTATGATGATATTTCCACTATCTAGAGAAAGGACTGTAGACTCCCTGTTCCTTGATGCCTCAGAATATACAGCCCAAAATTGCAATGGTCGCCTTTTCCTGCTACATCACTGTGGAAACGTGTGTCTAATTTGCTGTCTACTATCTCCCATAGGTCTCTTTCAAAACTATTGCTTCCTTCCTCCCATTATATATATGTTAAAAGAAAAGGAGTACTTGTGGCACCTTAGAGACTAACCAATTTATTTGGTTAGTCTCTAAGGTGCCACAAGTACTCCTTTTCTTTTTGCGAATACAGACTAACACGGCTGTTACTCTGAAACCTATATATATGTTGTGTGATAGCCACGTGACAGGGTTGATTCTTCCCAGCCCTGGGAAAGAAAATTGAACACAGATCTCTCTCATGGCAGTCAGAGCACTAGCCCTAATTATTCTTGGTATATTTTTATGATAAGTATATTTTATTGGCTTGTTAATATTTCTGAGATTTCAATATTTTGTTTTGCTTGAAAGCTATGTAATAAGTTTTACTTTCTCCCCCCAACTTTGATTTTGTACATTATTTGTTTTATGTCATTATGTTGTTTTGTCGTCTTTGATTTTATTCTTTTTTAACCAAGAATAATGAAAAAGAATAGTTAAAAGGTTATATTTATGTGAATAAAGAACTGGCATGTGCAAAGGCAGCAAACATCTATATGATCTAGAATTTGACCTTTTGGTCTCCAGTGTATGGTTTCAGACTCCTAGATCAGATAGTCCTCTATCAGTGGTAAGATCTGAGCAGTGAATTTCTTTACACATTTGCTCAAGTGAATTCAATTAACACCAATATTGGAAAGTACAAAAAGAAACTGATATGTTATGCATAAGGATTATAATCATGCAATGATTACACTTACAATAACGATGAAAGAGAATGAAGGAAATAGGATTTGCTGTGGAACACATGGTCCCATGGGCAAAGCCTCCAATTTCTCTAATTATATATGTGTCAAAAGCTGCTGACTATTTCTAGATAACATTCTTTACTGGGCCAGGTTTGTTTCCCATTAATTTCAGTTGTGGCCTTCACAACATCATCCATAATTTTACTAATTTTTTTTCTATAGAACCTCAAATTTGATCAAATGTAACACCCAGATTATATTTTAAGTATGTACCAGTAATGTACTTACTGCTTCAGATCCAGGCTTACTTCTAAGATGGCATGCCTTTGAAATCATCAGCAAGAAATGTGTATCCACCTGAGAACTGGAACAAAAAAGTTAAATTTATATTTTATAAATTAACAAATTATTCTGTTACATGTGAATTGGAAGATTTTACAGTGCACCCGGAGACTGCAATCAGAGAAAATTGACTCTCATTGTGCTAGGTAATGTAATGCATAATGGACCCTGTCTTGAAGCGTTTACTATCTAAAAATATGACAGATAACAGTTGAATACAACAAGCAGACAAAAGGAGTACAAGATAACAGCAAGAGGGTTATGATAAGTGTACTAAACTGTGGTCACATTCCATACATATTACACATCTGTATCCCCAAAATAACTGCTGCACATGTGGATACTCTGAACAATTGTTCCATGATGAGAAATCCATATTCAAAAGCAGTATTTCCACTGGGATTAGACAGGAGAATCAACCCATAGGTGTTTGCCAATGCTGTGACATCATTCCATGAATATCTGTTCTTGATGTGGAAGAGTTCAAAAACTTATGAAAATTCCCCCATTGCAGAATAGTATGTTTGAAATGTCAGTGGGTGTCAAGTTATTTGGCTTATAACAGTGGGCCTGCAGATACCATGAACTCTTGTAAGTACCCAAAGTTCTCCTTACTACTTTGGCTCATCTCTGATGAGCATAAGTGTCATATCTAATTTAAAAACAACCAAACCTGCTGCAAAAGAAAATAGCTTGGAAACTGCAAAACATTTCCCTGCAAATTTTCTGTTCACATTGTTCTGCAGAAATAGGGCAACAGTTCCTCCAAATTATGGCCCTGATTATAGGATGATCTCTATACACAGGACACAAAATTACCATTATCTGGAAGGGCTTTTTTCCCTATCAGAGAGTAAGATGTTAATGTTTGGAATTATGTGCCCCCAGAAGGACTGATGCAATACACCTTACTGGTCCAGAGGAAAAGAATAGACAGGTGCTAATAGTGTTTGATGGTATAAATGGCATTAGATGCTAGCCTATAGTCCCTTCTATTAACCAACACAGGGTTAAAATTGATCAGATGTCCAATCCAACTCTCATTTATGACACTGCGATTCTTTCCATGAATTCTATAAAAGTTAGCTTAAGACCCAAAATGTTGCATCAGGAAGAATTTCTTCTCAGCATGCTCTCTTTCAATCGGTCTATAACATACAGTATATGTATAGAGAGAGATGGCTGGTTCACCATCCTTCAGAATATGAAAAAGGGACCATTTATAGGATAGGTGGGCACATGATCAATTTGTTGTCAATGCAGGGAGCTAGTATTGGTGGATCCTTAGCTTTTCTGTAATCTTCTTTTTTGTAATTTAAAAAAAATCACTGTGTGATTTTTAACAATATTCATTTATTATCTTGACCTTGGAGAGTGCAGTGTAATTAATTATATCTGCAGGAAAAAACTGGTTCTTCTTCGAGTGCTTGCTCATGTCCATTCCAACGTAAGTGTGTGCACACTGTGTGCACCAATGTTGGAAAATTTTTCCCTCAGTGGTAACCATTGGTTCAACTCTGTGGCCCCCTAGAGTTGTGCCCTCATGGCATGGTATATAGGGCCGCCCGCCCCCTCAGTTCCTTCTTATTGCCTGTGATCGTTGCTGGAACATTGCTTATCTCAGTGCGTTTCACAAGGGTTGCTTCTCAGTAAAATAAATTGTAAATAATTACAATTAGAATTAAGTTAGCATAGTTAAGTAGTGTTCCTCGCCTTGCAGGGCTAGCCTGCCATGACTATTGGGATATACCTCTGTCCCAGGATGTCAAACTGTGTTCGGCATGCCACAAACCGATGCTGTTGAGTGACCCATATGATAGTTGACTTAAAATTGAAGAGCTCTGTTCCCTGACCAGGAATTGAACCTGGGCTACGGCAGTGAAAGCACCGAATCCTAACCACTAGACCACCTGGGAGGTGATGCTGCTGTTTAACAGTATGTATGCCCCAGTGCTTGATTCTATCGAGGATATCAAGGAACAATTCTATACAGATCTTGACAGAGTCTTGACCAATATTCCCAAGGAGGACAAGATCATTCTCCTCAGAGATTTTAACGCTAGAGTCGGGCAGGAGTCAGATCTCTCGAATGGTACTATCGGAAAAGAAGGAGTAGGAAAGGCCAACCCCAACGTCATCCTCCACCTAAGCAAATGCGTAGAACATGGCCTGATCATCACAAACACCCTCTTTAGACAAAGTGAGAAGTATAAGACCACCTGGAGACACCCTTACTCCAGGCATTGGCACCTTCTTGACTATGTTATTGTTAGAGCTCGAGATCGGAAGGATGTCCACATCACGAGGACCATGCATGGAACTGATGACTGTTGGACAGACCATCACCTTGTTAGATCAATCATCAATTTCCAGATCGTCTCAAGGCAATGCAAGCAGGCAAAATCAGTACAAAAGAAATTCAACGTCAAGTCCCTTTAAGAAGTAGTGACTTGGGAGAAACCTCGGCAGTGTCTCTAAGAGAAGTTTGACGCTATGCCTACAGCAGATGATAATAATGAAAATTTCTGGAAGAGATTAAAGACTGCCATTCTATTGGCATGTGCTGAGTCCATTGGCTATGTCACCCGCCATCACCAAGATTGGTTTGTTAAGAACGATGCTGAGATTCAGGGCCTGCTTGACCAGAAAAGAAAAGCTGATCACATGTGGCAAAATGACACATCACACTAGCAGAAGAAAGAGTCATACAAGAAACTCAAGGCTGAAGTGCAAAAGAAAATCTGTGACATCAAAAATAAGTGGTGGTGAGAAAAGGCCAAGGAGATTGAGATTTATGCTGATAAAGATGACATGGGGAGTTTTTTTCAGGCAATAAGGGCCATTTATGGTCCATGCTCCCATGGACCCACACCACTCCAAGCCCAAGATGGGTCGGCATATTTTAAGGACAGCAAAGCCATCAAAGCCAGATAGAAGGAGCATTTTGAGTTACTCCTGAACCGTGAGTCAACTGTCTCTGATGCCACTATCGAATCTATACCTCAATGACATGAAAGAGACTCTCTTGCTGACCCCCCTACCCTCAAAGAAGTAACACAACCCCTTATGCAACTAAGAACAACAAGGGAGCAGGGTCAGATGGCATACCAGCTGAAGTCTACAAGTTCAGAGGTGAAGAACTGGTAGGGAAGCTCCACAAACCTTTTCTTCATATTTGGTGTCATGAGAAGATTCCAGAAGACTTGAGAAACACTAACATTGTAACACTCTTTAAGACAGGAGAGAAGTCGGAGTGGGGAAACTATCGAGGCATTGTCTTGCTAGCTACAGCAAGGAAGATTCTTGCCTGTATCCTCTAAAACTGATTACATACCCTTGCTGAGGAAATATTGCCGGAATCTCAGTGCGGTTTTAGACTATCCCGTGGGACAACTGACATGATCTTCGTTGCCCACCAAATCCATGAAAAGTCTCGCGAGCAAAATCAGGACCTGTACATGACTTTCATCAGTGTGACAAAGGCCTTTGTCTCTGTCAATCACGAAGCCTTGTGGAAGGTGCTGGCCAGATTGGCTGCCCTACGAATTTTATTAAGATCCTAAGGCTTCTCTATGATCAGATGACTGCCACGGTTCTCTGTAATGGCCTTGAGACGGAACCTTTTGTCATCAAAACTCGGGTTAAGCAAGAATGCGTGATTGCCCCAATCCTGTTTTCAATCTATTTAGCAGTCATTTTCGTTCTTGTTAAAGATCACCTCGCCAACGAAGTTGACATTCAATGTAGAATGGATGGGTGTCTCTTCAATCTTCGACCTCTCTGCTCGAAGTCTAAAGGCTTTAGGGGTCCATTACTGATCTTCAGTATGCTGATGCTTGTGTCATCCTTGCGCACCCTGAGAATGATCTTTAGTCCATACTGGATTTTCTTGCACAAGCTTACCGAAGCCTAGGATTCTCACTCAATATTGAGAAGACTAAAGTGCTCTATCAGCCTCCTTCAGGCCTTGCACATGACCACCACAAATCACCATTAAGGGTCAGAAGATTGCCCAGAACCTTAGCATACAAACAGAAGATATCTCTGAATCCTCCCACGCCCTAGTGGACATATTAGTGGCCTCAGGGCCGTCGCAGGTGGCCTTGCCCTTTGAATGATGCAATGCTGGAGCCAATGAAAGCACTCTGGCAGACTCCTGCATCCCTCTAGCCCACTGCTAAGCGGATGGAGAGGACATACTTTGTTCCCCCCATGGGGTATGAGTTTTTGTATACTCACCTCCCACCGGGCTTGTTGATTGTTTTGGTAGCGAATGAGAGGGAGAGACAGGGGCAACAAGGGCCGTCCCATAAAGCCAAGAATGCCAAAAAGCTTTATCTATTTGGCAGAAAGATATACTCAATAGGCAGCCTCCAGCTAATAATTGCCAACCACGAGGCCCTTCTGGGCTGTTATAATTTTAACTCCTGGTCAGCCATGGCAAAGTTTAGGAAACTCTTGCCTTCGGAATCCAGGGGTGAATTCTTGGTCCTAGTGGAAGAAGGCTAGGCAGTCGCTAAGGAGTCTCTCCAGGCAGCTTTGGACATGGCTGACTCAGTGGCCCCTTCTGTAGCCTCTACAGTGGTCATGAGGCACAGCTCCATGGCTTCAGTCTTTGGGACTGCCCTTCGAGGTCCAGAAGACAATCCAGAACCTGCCATTTGAAGGCAAATTGCTCTTCTTAAAGCAAACTGATTCAAAACTCCATAGCTTGAAAGACTCAAGGGCTACTTTGGAGTTCTTGGTTCTGCATATGCCAGCCCCTGTGAGAAAGCATTACAAGTCTCAACCAATGGCCTGTTTCTATCATCTGCAGCAATACCAGCAGTATCAGGATTATAGCTGGAGGAGGAACGGAGGCTAGAGGAGGAGGCTTCCATCTGAATCCTCAACTGCCCAGGTGTCTGCCACCTCAAAACACTTGGCAAGGTCTAAACAGGCCTTTTGAGGGTGTGCCCAAAGACGGGGTACCAGGAGAGTATCTGGATCCTATCTCCCCTATGTTTGTGGACTGGTTGTCAAACTTCTACTGGGCATGGACCTGCATTACCATGGATTGTTAGGGATTGCACATGATGGAAGTGGGATACACCCTTCAGTTCAGTTGTTCCCCTTCATCCCACCCTCCCTCCATGTCCCTCTTCAGGGACCCTTCTAATGAGAGACTTCTAGCCCAGGAAGTGCAGTCGCTTCTATGGGTGGGAGCAGTGGAACAGGTTCCAACAAAGCTAAGGGGCTGGAGGTTCTACTCTCATTACTTTCTGATCCCAAAGGCCAATGGCAACCTCAGACCAATCTTGGATCTGTGAAACCTCAAAAGATTCATGAAGAAACTGAAGTTTCACATGGTCAATCTGGCTTCAATTATCCCCTCTCTGGATCCAGGGAACTGGTACACTGCCCTCAATTTTACGGACTTGTATTTCCACATTGCTATCTTTCAAGAATACAGAAGATACCTACAATTTGTGGTAGACCACAAACAACATCAGTTCACAGTACTACCCTCTGGTCTATCAGCAGCCCCATGGGTGTTCACGAAGTGCATGGCTGTCATGGCAGCCTTCCTGAGAAGGCGAGGAGTGCAGGTATACCCCTACCTGGATGACTAGGTGATCAAAGGTTCATCCAGAGACCAGTTGGAGCCAAATGTAAAACGAATATAGTCAACTTTCCAGGACCTGGGGCTGTTGATAAATATGCAAAAATCCACGCTTTCCCCAGTTCCATGGATGGCATGTGATTTCCTTTATTTGGGGAGGCTGGGCACACCTGGACTGTAGCCCCACCCCAAGGCCCACCCCTGCTTGGCCTCCTCCCCCCAAAGCCCCACCCATGTTCTGCCCTTGGCCCCGCTCAGCCCCGTCCCTGAGGCCCCCCCACCTGTCATTTGTGCCTCTTTGCCCCTTCCCTGAGGCCCCTCCACCTGCTACTTGTGCCTGTTCGCCTTCTCCCCAAGGCCTCTGCCTGCTGCTTGTGCCACTTTGCCCCTCCCTTAGCCCCCTCACCACTCATGCCACTTCGCTTCCTCCTCCAGGCCCACTTGCCCACCACTTGTGCCTCTTTGCCCCGTCTCCCAGAGTCCCACTGGCCTTTCACCACTCACGTGTACCTCTTTGCCCCCTCCCAGGAGGCCCCCATTTGGGTGGGGTGAGGACAGGAAGAGGCAGAGTGAGGGCAGGGCCTCAGGGGGAAGGTGACAAGTGGAAGCGGGGCCTCAGGGCAGAGTGCAGGCAGGGTCACGGCTGGGGTTCCCACCCTTTTGGCAGCAGTTTGGAGAGGCTTATCCTCCTCTGGCCTCTTATACTCACCGTCTATGCCCAGTTCAGTGAATAGAATTCATAGGGGCGGTCCTCGACTTGAACCCAGTCAGAACTTTTTTCCCGGAAAGCCGATTCAGAGCTATATCAGTACTCATACAGAACCTGAGGAATCACCCCTCACCACGGTGAGAAACTGCTTGAAACTTCTGGGGCACATGGCATCTTGCACCTGCGTCATGCAACACGCACAGCTACATCTAAGGCCCTTCCAATCCTGGCTAGCGTTGGTATACATGCCAGGCTGACACCATCTGAACAAGGTGGTCTCATGGTCACCATTGGTGATTTCCACCTTCCTGTGGTGGCTGGACCTGGAGATGGTGTGTGCAGGTTTCCCCTTATCGAGTCCCACACCTTCAACGTCCCTGGTCACAGACACTTTGGAGATGGGCTGGGGAGCCCACTTGGGTACCCTCAGGACTCAAGCTAAGTTCCCTCTAAACTGCGTGGCTGGGCGACTGCCCATTAAGCTATCAAGTGCCACGCACTTCAGGTGTCCTTCCCCCCACTGCCTTTCTGCTTCTGCCCTCTGCCTTGGAGCTGCTCCTGGGAGCCTCCTGCTTGCTATGCAGAGCAGGGGGGTGGACGCTGATGTCAGGGTGTCCCCTTGCCCCTGTACCCCATCTCTGCAGAGCAGGGGGTGGGATGCGACAGGGCTCAGGAGTGAGATGGAGGGATCTTGCTGGTGGCTGCTGCTGCTGCTGTGTCTGCTTTGAGTGCAGATCTACTTAAAAGGGCAACATACAGCATCAAATCATAGGGCTGAAAAGAAACAGTAGTGCTCAGGATTTTAGTGAGGCTCCACCATTTGGGCTGCATTTTGTCATCATCTGAAATTCTGCACTTTAATTAAAACAATCCCTGAGTTTCTATCTTTTTCCATTGTGAATAGAGTCATAACACTGTAAATTGATGTGTAAACACTAGAATGACAGTAACCTTCACAGAGCTGTCTCTGGTAAAGAGAGAGGGCTGGGTTCTCTGTAGAATAAGAAAAAAAGGGCCTCTTTCAGTGAGGAATGCAGTCTGGGAGATGGATCCATGTTGCCCAGGACTGGGGCAACGGCCTGACTTCTCTATCGGCACGCAGCTCCATGTCAGAGCTGTCAGCCAGGACTCCACACTTTGGGTATACAGATAGTTTTAAATTTTAATCCCCTGACTGTAACTCAGAATGGGAGAAAGCTGCTTCCACTTCAAGGGGATGCTGTATATACACACCTCTTCTTCAACATCATCCTCCTGTGCCCATGTATACACACTGGGGCTTTGAGGAAAAGCACCATATAGCGTGAGAGTTAGCAATATTGATTACCTGAAGGATGCCCCAGGGCAGCTGCAGTCCACTGGGGAGTCGTGCCAGGCTGTGAATGCACTTAAAGGGACAGTACTCTCTCTCTCACTCACACACACACACACACCGTTTCTCTCTCACTCACTCACACACACACGCACACACTCTCTCTGTCTTTCTTACTCACCTCCCAACGTGTACTTGTATTGTTGTTGTTACTTCTTGATACTTCGTGCAATGCACATATATTCTCTGTAATTTTATTCTTTCAAAGTGCTGGCATTTGAGTTTTTTGACTTGTCTATCCATTTCATAATTTTTATTTCTCTTACTCTTAAATTTAATTCTTTGAGTAGTGAGTTCTAAAATGCCTAACCTATCCTGGCTAAAGTAATTATCCCTATGGTAACTTAAAAAAAATATATATATAGTATCTAGGTTTTTTGTTTCTACTGGTGGCGCACATCTGCACATCACCTCAATAATTTGTTGCACATAACAAAATTCATTCCGCACATGGATGGAAAAAATTAGAGGGAACATTGGACTCAAAGCACAAGAGCCAACTTGACAGATACCACTAAGGGAAAAACTTTCCCATGGCAGTGCATGTGGCGCACGCACACCTACATTGGAATGGAGGACACGAGCAACCCAACACATCTTGAAGAAGAACAGTTATAGAAAGGTTAGTAACCGTTTTTTACTATTTGGACTGGATTCTGTGGCCTGCCAAAGCCATGTTATGCTGTCTTTAAATCTTCCAGAGATTCCCGGCTGAGAACTTCCCTTTGTGTGAATTCTCCACTGGTGCAGCTTTTTCTCCTACCCCAGGCGCCTTTCCACCTCCAGAGAACGGGTGAGAGGGAAACACATCAAAAGTAGTTTGAGCTCAGTATGCCCAATCCTTCATTGTTGTCAGAGACCTGATGCCAGTGGTGCCAACAGTGTAAATTAGAGTGAGACCCCTTGTTAGGGGGCTTATTCCTTCACCCACCTACTTCCCTGGTTCTTCTCGCATGAACAGAGAGCAACAATACCCGAAGTCCAAAGGTGCAAACAACTCGATGTTTATTGGGGTGAACTTCCAGCAAGCATGATTCCAGTTTCCTTCCTTAGTATCCTCCTTCCCAGCTCTGACACCACAGAGCCTTACACCTGTGTCCCTGTTCCCATTTCTCCCTTTAGCCAAACAGGATTCCAGTTTCCTTACTCCCATTCCCTGTTCCCATTTCCCCCTTTAGCAAAACATGGTTTCAATTTCCTTACCCTCATTCCCTGTTCCCATTTCCCCCTTTACACACACCCACCCCCTCCCACCAAGGCCCCCTCACTTCCTCATTGACTACAGATTATATAGTAAAACCTCAGTTCTGCTTAGCTATACCTTAACCAATCATTTTCCTGAAATTTAACTAACCAATCCTAACATATTGTAACATGATTATGTAACCAATTATATCCCACCACCTTAATTAGTTTACACCCAGCAAAATTAATTATACAGCAGACAGGAACAATCACAGAACCAGAC
The DNA here is from genome assembly GCF_965152275.1 of Natator depressus. Taxonomy (NCBI): domain Eukaryota; kingdom Metazoa; phylum Chordata; order Testudines; family Cheloniidae; genus Natator; species Natator depressus. The sequence continues at coordinate 97,758,553 of NC_134241.1, forward strand.
AGAGATTATACAGACAAACAATAGCAAAGTGGGAACTATAATGACAAAACAATACAGAAGTGAGGATTTCACATCCCAGTATTGATAAGTGAGTTCTTGCCAGACAGGATGCTGTTTCCTTTTACATTTTCTAGGCACTTCCCTTTCTCTGGAGGTGATAGGCATTATCAGGACAGAATTGTATTCAGGACAGGATTGTATTCCTAACAGCCCAATAGCACCTTATTTCAATGTGACTAGTTTGGAATGTGAGGATGTGACCTGTCGCTTCCTAGCTTATGGCTGCCTCTGCTGCTTAGCCAAAGGCCTTAGCCTAAGCACAGGGCCTCAGACTGTCACAGTAAGAGAAGGCCCTTACACCAGCAGACAGTGATTTTGATTCTTTCTTTCTTTTATACTTCTAGAACTAGCCAAGTGATAAGAATACACCTAAATTCTTAGAGTACAGGCCTTTACAGACAGGCCTGAATATCTATATCCTAACACCCCTTTTGTTCTAATTTATACTTGAGCTAGTTAGCCCTGTATCAGAGAGCCACAAATGTCTCTCTGCGGCCGCTATTGTCTCAGACGTGGTGGGGAGCTGGCGCCTTTGTATGTCAGTATGCATTTGATTGTATTTACTTTTTTATATTATCCTTCCCCATTCAAAGGAAGGGATTCTTCATGTTATTATTATTTCAAATCACTAGTATCAGAGTGCTTTATAAAATTCATATTCCTACCAGAGCTTCATTTTAAAAGACGGCTAAGTGTGTGTGTGTGTGCACAAGCGTGGTATGTATGAAAGGGCACATTACATTAAACAAGCTTTGTAAATTGGATAGTGTATCCTTTTCTATTAAGGAGTTTAATTCTGAAAGTTTCCCATTTGAACTCTATCTTTTTCATCCAAAAGTATTTAATAACCAGCTTGAAATATATTTTATATAGTGTATTCCATCAAACATACAGTTATATCAAAGTTTGGCTTAACTTATTCATTGCTGAATTATTTGCACATAACCTTATTAATCCTCCTGTGGCTAGCACCATCCTGCTTTACAAATCTGGCTGGAGCACAAGTGCATCATTTTAATGGTGCCTATTCATGGACACACCAGAACCTAGTCATCGCTTGTACAATGCAACTGCACTTGTCTCCCATGTGGCTCTCCTAAGACACAGAGAATGGGCCTGCAACTGCCCCTGTCTTTTCTGGGATATTTTATTTACCCCTTCAGTGGACTGATATTAATTAATATTTTTTCACTAACTTTTGTTCTGATCTGTCATATTGACTTTCATTGTTTTGTTAATAATGACAAATTTCTTGAAAAGCATATAACAACATTAATAGAGTAACATGTGGGTAGGGAGACCTGTCTACATTGCCTAGCCACGCACGTCATTTGATGGATTAAAAGGCTAAAAAAATTGAATTTGGAGCGTTTATTAGAGATATTCACATAGACCTGGTAAACAATCCCAACAAAACCAATAGCTTAGGCAGTTTCATCAACATATTTGAATATATTAAAAATAAGAACTTGATTACAGAGAGTGGCTTTAGGGAGTATAAATATCAGTCTGATAAACAATGTATAGTAACACAGCAGAATATCAATGGGATTCAGATTAAAGAGCTAGGTAAGTAGTACAAGAAAATTTACTTTCAAATAAATACCTTTTAAAAACAAAAACACAGACTCTGTGCTGATAAAGAAATATAGCTTTAAATTTATATTACACTCATAAACTTGGCTCTAAAATAGTATTTTTGTTGACTTTTAGAAATGTTTTAGTATCTCTAGTGTACAGTATATAGTATACTATATAGCTTATTGTACAAAACAGCAAATTGTCTTACATTCGCTAGTTACAGTAATTCATATCCATGATTGATTTCCCCCCCAGTTTTTGCATGCAGTTTTAAGTAGTAAACAATTAAAATGGAACTTAATTGTGTATGAAAACTTTTTGATACAAACTTATAACTATTACTGTTACAAAATCAGTAATGTAAAACACAGATGTAGACATAAAAGAAGATCTTTATGCAAATTAATTTTGGAGAAATGGAAATGTAACATCAGGATGGGTGAGTTTCAAAGTGATCAGTAATGCTGGATTGATCTACTGCCAAAGGGAATTAAATATTGATATTTAAATTTCATGCAAAGTTTTATGGGTAGTTTAAGACTTTCCTTGGCAGGAAGAAAAATCACTAATGCTAAAAAGAAAATGCATCTTAAACATCAGAATTCTTTGATATCTGTTAAATTGGATTCTTGGAGTTCCTTTGTACCACATTGGGACTACTTGGTTATCATACTATCAGAAGATAAAAACAGCTTCAAATTGAAGATTGGAAGAGTATCATTATATGAAGAACTCCTTAACTGATTCCTCCTTATTTTAGAATATTCACAAGTAGTAGTCCCTCACTGAACAATCTGAGAAAACATATATTTTATGTAGTATATTTAGATGGAGAGCAAATGAAAACAAATTCACCCGTGTCTTGAGAATGGCGAAGATGCATGGTCAGTTCTACCTTTAGGAAAAAAATGAATTTTTGTACCACTCACTCTATCAAACCAATATTGCTGGGACTAAGCGGGAATACTCCTCAACTACAAAGAGAACAGTCAGTATCTGATGCTCACTTGTCCATCTCATAGCAAAAATGGTAACCAAAAAGACTGACTTCAGTGACAAAAGGAACAAAGCAGCATTTCTCAGAAGGTGAAAAGGAGGTCACATTGGCTATTGAAGAACTACATTAAGTTCTCGAGAATGCATAATTTTCCTGGCTTCTGTTTTCAGTATAAAGCTGATAGAGGAAATCCTTGATTTCAGAATATGGTGTTATTTCGTCTTCCCAAGATGCATTTGATTATTTGTTATACACATAAATGTGTTTGTCTATCAATAGGTTTAAAGATATTTAAGCAGATAAACATATTTTCGTATTGAAGTTCAAAAACCAATCAACCTAGGGCCATATAAGCAGGTAGAATTCCCAATCTGCTTTAAACAAGAGCATACACAAACTGTATATAGTTTAAACTTACTCCCTTCATGGAGTTTGATGATGTTAGTGACTCAAGCAACAATAACAAAACATAAATTTGAGTCTAAGCTTTGTCTTTGTTGCTGCCCTTAGATTCCTTTGTCCCAAAGAGATACTCCAGTCCCTCTTCTATCCATGTTGGAGCTAACAAGATCCACCTGCCAGCATAAGTGAGCAATAATCACCCTGCACTTTTTAAAGGGTCCTAGCAGCTGTCCCATGGTGGCTCAACAAAGGAATCCTGCAGTTGTACGCAGGGCCCTAGAAATTACCATCTTGTTACAGAGCATATCAGAGTATTGAGACATGCTTGCCACCTTGTAGGAAGTAAGTGAAAGTTATGAAGTCTAGCCAAAATTTTCAAACTTATGTGCCTAAAATTAGGTGTTTATATACATATTTAGGCATCTACATAAGTGGTCTTATTTTGAGAGATACTGGGCACCCCCAGCTCCCATTGACTTAACTGATCACAACTTTAGTAGAAGTTTAGGGTGCTCATTGTGTCTGAAAAGTAGCCCCTTTATGAAGGTGCCTAAATGTGAATGTAGGTGCCTAGTGTTAGGCATCTCAGTTTGAAAATGTTGGCCTGTGTCTTTATCTTCCCATTAATCTAGTTGGTTGAGTAAAATCAAATGTATTTTGTTTTTGATTTTAAAGCCTAAGGATTTGCTTTATATTAGCAAGTTCTGACCATTACTTTAGCCCAGGCCTCAGGCCTCATACCAGGCCTCTGATACAAGAGCTTATGTCTCAGACTCTCTTCCGACTACAGGGACCTCATATTTTCAGTACAGAGTCGAGCTGCTTGGGTTATCAACAGCCCAAGGATCTTCACCAAATGTCTCGTTGCAGTGGTGACACATTTAATAAGCCTAGAATATAAGATTACCTTTACTTCTATTACTACATCATTCAAGGAAACACACCTCAAGAAATCACAGATAACATTCTTACATTCTGTGGCTCTTCACCACTATTTTTGTATTAGCACCTTTCATCCTAAAGAACCTAACCTACCCGCAGGGATCCCTAATGTTCCTCCGAAATGCAGCTATCTCTAGGTTTGAATATAGCGGGCATTTAACATAGTACAGCAACATTACACAACTATTTACAGCTAGAAATCATAGAATTGTAGGACTGGAAGGGACCTTGAGAGGTCTTCTAGTCCAGTCCCCTGTACTCAAGGCAGGACTAAATATTATTTAGACCATCCCGGACAGATGTTTGTCTAATCTGCTCTTAAAAATCTCCAATGATGAAGATTCCACAACCTTCCTAGGCAATTTATTCCAGTGCTTAACCATCACGGCAGTTTTTCCTAATGTCCAACCTAAACTGCCCTTGCTGCAATTTAAGCCCATTGCCTCTTGTCCTATCCTCACAGGTTGAGAAGAACAATTTTTCTCCCTCCTCCTTGTAACAACCTTTTATGTACTTGAAAACTGTTATCACGTCCCCCCTCAGTCTTCTCTTCCCTAAACTAAACAAACCCACTTTTTTCAATCTTCCCTCACAAGTCTTGTTTTCTAGACCTTTAATAATTTTTCTTGCTCTTCTCTGGAGTTTCTCCAATTTGTCCACATCTTTCCTGAAATCTAGTACCCAGAACTGGACACAATACTCCAGTTGAGGCCTAATCAGTGCTGAGTAGTGTGGAAGAATTGCTTCTTGTGCCTTGCTTACAATACTCCTGCTAATACATCCCAGAATTATGTTCGCTTTTTTTGCAATAGTGTTGACTCATGTTTAGCTTGTGATCCATTATGATCCCCAGATCCCTTTCTGCAGTACTTCTTCCTAGGCAGTTATTTCCCATTTTGTATGTGTGCAACTGATTGTTCCTTCCTAAGAGGAGTGCTTTGCATTCATTCTTATTTAATTTCACCCTATTTACTTTAGACCATTTCTCCAGTTTGTCCAGATCATTTTGAATTTTAATCCTATTCTCCAAAGCACTTGCAACCCGTCCCAGCTTAGTATCATCCACAAAATTTATAAGTGTACTCTCTATGCCATTATCTAAATCATCAATGAAGATATTAAACAGAACTGCACCCAGAACTGATCCCTGTGGGACCCACTTGATATTCCCTTCCAGCTTGACTGTGAACAACTGATACTACTCTCTGGGAATGGTTTTCCACCCAGTTATGCACCCACCTTATAGTATCTCCATGTAGGTTGTATTTTCCTAGTTTGTTTATGAGAAGGTCATGTGAGACCGTATCAAAAGCTTTACTAAAGTCAAGATATACCACATCTACTGCTTCCTCCCTCTCCAGAAGGCTTAAGGCTTTTTACCAGTGTTCTCTCTAATTCTTTCCACCCATGTGCGGAATTAATTTTATTATGTGTACACATCACCTCCATTTGTTATGTGTACACATCACCTATTTTGATATGTGACACATCACCTCCATATTGGTGCACAAGAAAATTCATGTGGTGGGACTTCCCCCAGTGTGCTCTCCCCACAGCAGCATCTGGACTTGGGGGGAGAGGCACCTGTCCCTGCTGTGGGAGCTCTGGGGCTGGGGCTGCAGGATAGGCACCCCTTCCCCAGCCGGTCCGGGCTAGGGGAGGGCTGCCCAGGCTGCACCTGGGGCCGCGCTCCTCCGGCTGTGCCTGGGGCTGCGCATAGGCCCGATCCGGCCGCGGCGGGTCTGGGCCGCAGGGCGAGTTGGGGCTGGGGTAGGTGGGTCCCCGGGCAGGTTCTCTAAGTGCCTGCCTGGTGCTAAATAGACTGCTGCGCAGCAGTGCAGCTTACAGGGAACTTAGCTTGTTACCCTGTCAAAGAAAGCTATTAAGTTCGTTTGACATTATTTGGTCTTGACAAATCCATGCTGACTGTTACTTATCACCTTATTATTTCCTAGGTGTCTGCAAATTGATTACTTAATTATTTGCTCCATTATCTTTCTGGGTACTGAAGGTAAGCTGACTGGTCTGTAATTCCTCAGGTTGTCCTTATTTCCCTTTTTATAGATTGGCACTATATTTGCCCTTTTCCAGTCCTCTGGAATCTCACATGTCTTCCATGACTTTTCGAAGATAATCGCTAACTGAAGTTTAAGTAGGCAGATTGTGGTTACTAGAATTGGAATTTGGTTGTGACATGGGCATTAACACTCATCTTACATGCAATATGGATGATATCTTCTATGACTGTATGTGTTCAGGACCATGGCTTTTTGTCTTATCTGAAAGATGGCACCACTTCCCTCAGCTCATTGACCTCTAACATTAAGGTGGAGAATTTGTGGAGAAATTATGACTGGTAGAAGAACTCTATCTACTGAAACACTACTGTCAAATACACTGTGTATCACTTCCATAGACATCTTCCACCTGAGTATAGTAGGCATCACAAACCCTGTTGTGTCACTAACTTTCCTAAAGGCTTTGTGTATCTTGAACATAAGATGTGACATAATATAACGTGCGGAACCCCACAAGTGACCACTCAAGGCAGGTATGCAAGTAGCCAATACTAATGTTTGAGACCTCTCAAGAAACACAGGAATGGAGCCACTTGTGCCTCTTGTTTCACTTCTGTGTTAACGGTACCTTATATTCAATAGTATCTAAGGCAGCTGGTAGATCTAAAAGAGTCAGCTTTGACGTTTATGATGCCTAGAACCTGGAATAGATGTTTACATGTTTAAAGAAAGAAATACTGACCCAGCCCTAAGACTGCTTACTATGTGAGAGCTGATGGGATCATAACACAAGGTAGTATAGGTACATTTCTTTTGTTAAGGAGGAGGTTTGAATTACATGTCCATATATCAAAAAACACATCATATTTGAAAGAGGTCTGTGAAATTTTCCTAAGTAGTTCAGCTGATCTCTATATAGGGTATTGAAACAATTTTGTTAAAAGTCAAAACTACATAGGGTTAGATGATACTTCTAGTGGCTGAAGTGGTTATTTATTTAATGGTACAGTCACATAAAGTCTATGTAATATAGCTTGTGTGTTCCTCTCAACATTTTTAAAAAGAAAAATCAATTGAACACGCTGTTGTCTTCAAAGAAAGTAATTTTGCCATTATGGAAACTTTGTGCCTATATTGGTCATGTATAAAATTAGATTTGTACATGATTCTATTACCAAGTTGGAAGCCTTTCAAGTACATATAATTTTATTTTGGATCAATACTTGTGTTGTACTTAGTCTAGATTGAGGGTATATGTGAAGCTGTGGTAAGTGCAGTATAGTGTGCATCTCCGTTAAATTATCCAAAGCTGCCATGACATGTATCATCCTTAAAGAAGTAATGAATACAGATAGGATACTAGATATAGACAATATTCATTCTTAGTGTCTTTCAAATGAGACAACTGCTGTGCTAATGAAATATTCTTTCTTGCCAAGACAGTGTTAAATTCATATGCTTTATTCCTGGTGTCTGCAAGAACGTATTAGTTGTCAGTATTTTGTAATTACTTCAAACATACTTTATGTTTCAAATTTAACACTGGTTTTTGCTTAAGGGAAACTAAATAGCCAGGTGTGTTTAATTTTCTATTATGGTGGCGTCTGTCACTCAGAATGTCAAAAATGCATGATAAATGCCATAAACAAAATCAATGCTGTTTAAGATGATCATGATATCAGTGATGTGACACTCTTAGTTTTGTTTCCATGTAAGAACTTCTTATTTGTTATATCATGTAGCATACCTCTCAAGTGCCATTATTTTAGTCCCAAAATTACTGTGTTCCACACAGATTTGATGTAGCCTCATTTCTATTGTTGAAAATTCTTTACATTAGAAATGTAGAATCATGGAACTGACATTATAGAAAGAGTTTTTTACACTAACGGAATGAATCCCACATCTTTTTAAGGTTTTCTGCCTGAATAATTGTGTTTGTGTGTCTGTCATTTGCAGGGTTTTATGTCTGCATGGAAATCATGGGATGAGATTGGAGCTTGTGTCGACATCCCTGAGCTAACTTTAATGTAGCTGGCTTGGATACTGGTGACAGTGAAACTGTGGCAGTATGCACTTCAGTACAGGCTAGCTGCATGAGAATTAACCTAGAGTTCGATGTGGGCTTGTACATCTTGGATAGAGGCATGGGCTGCTGTGGCTTCAGTGGTCCAAAACCCAAGATAGCTAGACTAAAAGCTTGTTCAGGTATGTCTACATGAGCTGCAGTCACACCCCATGATTGCAGTGTAGCGATGTGTTATATATCATGTTTGGGCCTTCACAAGTTGAGAGAGATGTTGTATCAAGATTATTGAAGCCTCAAACTCTAAACACACAACATGATTGGATTAATTAAATGTTCTGGTATAAAAGACTTCCTTCTATATAAAACCTTCCGCTCCTGCAAGGGTGTAGCAAGGTCCCAGAGGGTGCAAGAATAGGTTAGGAATCCTGAATCTGAAACGTAAAATTTTGCTTACCTTCACCGTCTTGGAAAATCAGAACATATCCATCTTATCCACAAATACATGAACACAGTATGCAGGCTATCAACACACAGAGAAGTTCTTTTTACACATTTATGCAAAATTTAACTAAAATTGTTGTTTTCTAGCCTTTTGATTGGTAAATGTATCAAGCTTTTGTATCTTAAAGAGCGAATGCAACCTTACCATTGCAAAGTTAAAAATTAGAGAGTCAAGAACTTCAAAGAGTAAGCCTTCTGCAGCAACATTGACTCAGCCATTGCCCATGTAGCACATTCAGCTGGGAATTAGTACAAGAATTGTAAAGTGGATAAGGAACTGGCTACAGGGGAGAGGGCAATGGGTTGTGATAAAGGTGAACTGTTGGACTGGAGATAGGTTATTAGTGCTGTTCCTCAAGGATAAGTCTTGGGACCAATCTTATTCAATATTTTTGTTAATGATTGTGGCATAAAAAGTAGGAGTGTGCTAATGAAATTTGCTGATGATACAAAGTTGTGAGGCATCATGAATACAAAGAAAGACTGGAATATTATACAGGAAGAACTGGGTGACCTTGAAGACTGGAGTGACGGGAATGGGGTGAAATTCAATAGTGCACAGTGCAAGGACTTGTCTGTAGAAATTGGCTGAAATAGCTATTTCGGGGTGCATACTAATTCTGGAATAAAGTTATTTTTATTCCAAAATAGTGTCCACACAGGGACCTATTGTGGAATAGCCATCCCAGTCAATTTGCCCTTGTAGACAAGTCCTTGAAAGGCTATAAACCCTTATGTTTATTATAACAACCCAATAACTGGTGCAGAAGACAGAAGCACCTTTTCCAATGGGTTTCTTGCTCTGGCTCTGAACCAGCTGGTACTGAGTGGAGGCTGGGTATTGGTCTGACTGGGCCCTGGCTGGTAGACAGGGCAGTTCCTGTGTCATGGGGTGGAACTCCCCATTATTCAGCCTGCCTGGACTCCAGGTGATGCCCTGTGTCAGGGAGTTCTACGGGCCACTAACACATGGGATATAACTGTCTCAACCGCCCAAGCAGGGCTCACTCCCTCACTGGGACCCAGGACACAAGGAGGCAGTGGCGATGGGGTTATGAGTCATGGGCAGGAGGAAGGGTGTTTCTGCAAGACGGAAATGGTAAAAGACGGAAATCAGGAAAGGGTTGATCTCTAACACCCCCTCCCCCATCAACACAAGTGACACAAATACCAATACATATCACAGTACCTCCCTGTAGGAGGTATCCGAGATATCTTGATTGTTGCCCTGGACATGGGCTATCCTAGGGAATGGCCCCTGATCCTCGCAACCCTTCCCCGGGAGCCACTCATTTCAACCACAACAGGACCTGGGTACATCCCACCAGCCCCCCACACACTTCGCAACCCCCAGCTTCTCCCCCCCAGTTTGCCCTCCCAGCCCATCCCAGCTGGCACTCCCTACCTGGCCCCCGCACACTCTTCACCCCACCCCATCCTCCTGCCCCCAGCAACTCCTCCCGTGCCAAGTCTGTCCCCCATGTGGCCAGGCACAGAGTGGCAGGTGTAGGTTGGGTACCCACATGGAGCTGGGTAGATTTCTCCTTTTGTGGCTGAAGCCCTGGGCAGCAGCACCCTGGCAATGCTACCAGGAGCAGTCCTGAGCCTCTCAGGGCCTGAGCCACAGCTGCAGTGTTATACGTACTAGGGGCAGGGAGTGGCTGGGGAGGGGTGAGAATGCTTCTTTGGAATCCTGGCTGGGGGCTGTTTCCTGCTTCTTGGAGCCCATGAGGGGGCAGGAGCATTTCCACAGCAACCTGGTTGGGATCCACTTCTTGCTCCTCGGATCCCCGGCAGGGGCAGGAACGCTCCCCCCGGAAATAGCCTGTTCCTGCTTTTCAGAGCCCTGTTTTCCTATAGGTAGACTGTAGTGTCAGTACCATGGTGCCTAAGGTAGAGTGGCCGCTACTAGTTGGGCCTCCATAACTTCACGGCCCTTGGTCTGACTGCACCACTTGCACCATTGTAGTTACACCCCTGCCCTTCAGTTTACAATGAAGGAGACTAAGGAGTGTGTGTTAGTTTACTCTGACTGTAGAACTGTAATGTGGCCTCCAGCCACTAGGGGCTTGTGTATTCAACAGGCGGGAGACCATTGATTTGTTGACTATGCCTCTGTTGCTTCTCTGTGGCTGCTGCTCCCCCGCCCCCTACTGTGTGAGTACATTGGAACAGAAGCAGAGAGAACCTGCCTGCTGGGGCTGTGGTCTATTCTGCTTGGCAGGCATAATTTGCCATTAGACCATTCAGAATCTGAATATGTCTGCAGATCGCCTGGGAGTCTCCAGCAACATGTCCTGCCTGCACTTGCTTATGGTAGGGATCTCACCACTTCTGCCGTTGCAAATATCTCAAGAGACCCACCTTGGCCAGACTCTATCTGCTGCTGCTGAACCGTCTGTCTGCCATGGAAGAAGAGCTTGGTGGAGCTCAAAAGCTTGGTCCAATAAAAGATATTACCTCATCCACCTTGTCTGTCATGGAAAAATTAAGTGAGAGAATGAGGTATTAGTGGGAGAGAAGAAGTGCCTGAAGGTGATATCTGAAGACTAGATGGAAGAAAGGGAAGGAGAGGTCGGGGGTGCGGCTCTATGCTTTTTGAATTGCAGAGGGAGTACTATGTGGGTGTGGTTGTATACTGACTAGAGAAAGCAAAGCAAAAAAAAAAGGGTATTGTTTCGCACTGGGGGAGCGTGGGAGAGAAGAAAGCACAGGGTTCTCCTGTGGTGAGGGGGAAATAGGAGGCAATGAATTGATGGTGTGTCTGCTGGGAAAGAGTAGAAAGAACTGTAGGAGGAAGATGGTCTCAGTCCCATCAGTTATTCTGGATACTGGTTTTCACTAACTGTATATATTGTGTGATAGTGAATGTAAGAAATATTCTGCCATTAGAGATGTAACTAAAAAGCTTGATCTTGAAGTAATAAATTTCAGGCATTGCTTTCTGCAGAGCAATTACTGTGGCTGTACTCAGTTACATGAAAAAAGAAAAGATAATAAATGTACAGTAAAATATTTGTATTCCTATTTTTAGTTGGCTTGGATTAGATTTAAGTTTTATGGGCATTTGTGGATGTGGTATTGTAACACACACTGAGCATTGGATTACATTGTCAGGCCATGAGTCCAAGACGCAGCCACTTGTGGGCATGATAAAACCAAAATGGCTCTCTGAGTCTACTTAACTATGGAAACTGTGTGCCCCAAGGTCCTAGCAGCTAAATAGGTTGCTCCTTATCCTGAAGGGGGAATGTACCCCTTTTCTATTGGGTTCATACAGTTAGCAGCTGGGATCTTAGGAATATATGAGTGGGGATTTACTGAGCTGCTCTGCAAATAGGTGTCTTCATGCAGGGGTAGGTGCTTCCCTGGTTCAGCCAGAGAAGAATTTTAAAGGATTCATTAATTACTGGACTCTCCATGTATGATAGGTCTGTCTGGAGATCAGCAAAAGAGGTATAAAAGAATCAATGCTTCAGAGCATCCCCAATCCCACCAATAAAAAATTGGAGGGCAGCCAATTTAAATATGGCAGTTGAGGTTGGGTAACTCTTATGTAATTTTTTCTCTTTTTTAAAAAAAATCCATACACTGAGCTCAGGGTCTGTTCTTAGACTTGATAAAATAAGATGACCCTAAGAAGTGAGAATAGATGGTTCAGTGAATCAGAAGTTGTGCAGCAAGGAAGGCAAGGAATACATTTGCAGGAATTCTCAAGTTTCTGGTTATGGACATTTGCAATAACTTTTCCTCTTGACAGATTGGCTTAGCACAGAGTTTGCATCTGTGGTCTTCTATGGTTTGTGTGACTCAGAAATTTTCAAATATATAATATCTGATCATACTTTGGATTGAGGTGAACAGAGGTTACACCTGTTAATTAGGCCTCAGATGGAATACTATGTCCAGATTTGGGCACCATACTTTAGGAAAGATGTGGATAAATTGTAGAGAGCAGTAAAAAATGATGAGTGATTTAGAAAACATGACCTACCAAGAAAGGTTGAAAGAATTAGCATGTTTAATGAAAAGACGACTGAGGTTGGACATAATCTTCAAATATGGAAAAGATTGTTATAAGAAGACAGTGATCAATTGTACCGAGAATAGGACAATAAGTAATCGGTTTTCTTTGCAGCAAGGGAGATTTAGATTAACTATTAGGAAAAGCTTTCTAAGTATAAGGACAGCTAAGCACCAGAACAGGTTACAAAGAGCGGTTGTGGAATCCCTGTTGCTGGAGATTTGTAAAAACAGGGTAGACAAACATCTGTCAGGGATGGTTTAGGTATACTTAATCCTGCCTCAGTGCAGAGGGATGGATTAGAGGACCTCTTGAGATTCCTTCCAGCCCTACATTTCTGTTATATATGGGCTAAATTCTGCTCTGTTACTCCAGTGGATTAACGGATTTGTTCAGGATTTACAATGGAGTTTCTTCAGATTTACACTTGTGTAACTGATATCAGAATTTATAGAGCATTGTCATTACTACTTTGGAGCAAACTCATGTGTCGCGACATCATGATGTAACAGCGGCACATCATGACACAATATGCTGATGTTTCTGTGCAGTGTGGTGTTCCATAACAGATCAGACCCTGCTGATGCTGTCTAAAAGGTACCTAGTTCATGTTATAATCCTGAGGGAATTCTGCGCCAAAAAATTAAAAATTCTGCACCAATTCTGCAAATTATATTTGTCAATAAATAAATTTTGGAGGCTCCAGCATAGTAGTGGAGAGCACAGGTCACTGGCTGCATTGAGGTGGGGGGTGACTGCCTGCCCTGCAGTCTTCCCCCTCCAGGACATGGACACAGTGGTGAGGCTGCACCCGATCCTGACACAGTGCAAGGGCTGGACATACTCCAGAAATACCTTGGGTCCCTGCCCCTCTGTGCCAGGTGCACAAGCACCAGAACAGGTTCCACACTTGGCAGGATCCAAGTGTGGAAGGGCTTTGTGGGGGGGGGGGGAATCCAGGTGTGGGGTGAGAGGGTTCTGTGTGGGGCAGTCTGGGTGCAGGTGGCTCAGTGGGGGTTTCAGGCACTGGAGGGTCTGGATGCCCAGGGACTTGGTGGTGGTGGTGGGGTGTTCTGTGTGCAGAGGCAATGGGACTCTGTGTCCAGGTGAAGATGGTCGGGCTCAACAGGTGGGCGGTCTAGTTGTGGATGGGATAGGGCTCAGCAGGGGGGTCTGGGTGCTGAAGGAGTGGGACTTGGTGGGGTGCGGGTCTGGGTGCATGGGGCTCATCAGGGTGGTCCAGGTGCACTGGTGTGGGACTCATCAGGGTGGGGACTCAAGTGTGGAGGGCTCAGAAATGGGTGGTCTGGGTGCAGGGCGTGTGGCTCAGCATAAGGGAGGTCCAGATGTAGGAGATGGAGCTCAGCGGGGGAGTCTGGGTGTGGAGGGGTTGGGCTCAATGGAAGGTGGTCAGGGTGCAGGGGTGGAGGTCTGGATGCAGGGTGGAGGGGCTCAGGATGGAGGACTGGGTGTGGAGAGGTGGGGCTTGATGGGGTGGAGTTTGGGGGACTCGGTGGGGAGGTCCTGGGCGCAGGGGGGGTGAGGCTCAGTGAGGAGGGGGTCTGGGCTGATGGGGGAGCAGCTCCCTGTACAGTGAGCCCTCCCCCTGCAGCTGAGGAGCGATGGGGGCAGGAAATGTGGGGAGGGTGCAGAGCGGGGGGAGGTTTTTAGGGGGTGGGTCTGACTCAGCCCTGATCTCGGCCACTCTGTGTAGGGGAAGTGCGCTCCTCTGCCAGCCCCAGTCTAGCTGGGACTAGCAGCTGAGCCCAGCACAGGGTAGTAGCCACCGACTGGGCATTCCCAGTCCTAGATGGATCTAGGAAGAGCCAGGTGCGGTGGGATGGAGCTCGGTGGAGGGGGGCTTCAGATGCAGGGGGCAAGGCTCAGCATGGTGGGGGTTCCGGTGCTGGGGAATGAGGCTCAGTGGGGAGGGTCTGGGTACGGATGCACGGGGGTTGGGTGGATGGGGGAGTGGGTCTGACACAGCACCAGCTAGGGCATCCCCAGCCCCGCCCCCGCAGTGATTTACTTCTCCGCTGGCTGATCCAGGTGCCCAAAATGACATGCTCGCTTTGTTGGAGAGGGGAGTATGGCCACTCTTGTGGCTTCCTTTTGCTTCCCATCAGAAAGTCATTTTTCTATGGGGAAGCAAAGAAATTTGTGGCAGACATGAATTCTGTGTGCACGCAGTGGTACAGAATTCCTCCAGGAGTAATGTTAGCATTAAAGTGCTTGACAAATCACACCCTCTGGTGCGCTTTGCCAGCACTGTGTAGACAAGCCCTTAGTTTTGTCCCCATCCTTTCTTTGTCTCTCTTGTAAACTTAAAATTCATTATTGTTCTTCAAAGTCCTCCTCAGAACTTTCCTTTTCTGTGATGCCTACAAAAAAACCTGGTTAGGCTATGGGTGTGCTGAGATTAATGCGTCATTGTTTCCTTACACTCCTGTATCTATCTATATCCATCTGTTGCCACTTGTCTTGTACAAGTTCTTTTGGGGGTAGGGACTATCTTTTTTGTTCTGTTTGTACAGTGCTGAGCACAGTGGGGTCCTGGTCTATGACTATGGCTTCTAAGTGCTATGATAATACAAATTAATAATAATCTTTGTCCCCACCCTTTGTCTCTTACACACTCAAGGGCAGGGACTGTTTTATACATTTGTATATTACCTAGTCCAATAGGGCCTTGAGTCTCATGGAGGCCTGTAGGTGCTACTAGAATACAAACAGTAGGTAATAAGTATGACACATTGTAAGAGCCAGAAAAGATACTTTAGAAGTCATTAATGTTCTACAAGTAGTGCTGCTTGTCAACCATATAACTAACCTGAAAGCCTGAAATTTCTGGGACCCTTTCAATGTTAAGTGGCAACTCTATGTGCTGTTGAGATCCTCAGCTGCAAGTCACTATAGAAGTTCAAAGTGTTATTTTTATTGTTTGCTTTTATATAGTTGGGGTGTGATTTTTTTTAAAAAGCATTCAGCATTGGCTTAACTCTATTACTGTGGAAGTCAGTTGTAAATCTCCAGTTGACTTCAGTGGGGGCAAAATTAGGCCAATGCTGAGTGGTTTTGAAACTCCCACCCTTCACTTACACAGTCTAATGCTTTGCCCCAGGTATATTAATTATAAACGTATGTTTAGATTTGTAAAATGTTGGAGGAATCAAACTTTAAATTATGTGTTTGCAAATGCTTTAAAAGGAAGAAAGATAAATTAAAAAGACAGCCTTTTTTTTACCATTAACTGAAATTGGAGGAATCTGGAATAAGAAAGTGACCCCAAGATTCAGAAACAGGTAATTACATTGTTACGTTTCCTACAGTCAAAACTGATCAGATCTCTTCCTCCCCTCCTCCCCACCACCACTCATAAAATAGCATCTGAGAAATCATGTATAAAACAAATGTACTGAGTCTAGGATTGGTAATTTCCTGGGAAAAAACTAGTTTAGGACAGGGTGCTCTTAAACACTGGTTTAATCCCAGGTGAAAGTGGGAAAAATAATTCATCAGTGTCCAGCTAGTTCAGCAAGCATTGTACAAATCTTTTCAAACTTTGGATACATCTATTCAAAACTGAGGAATAGGCTTGGTATATCCACTACATCAAAGTTGGTCTTCTGCTATGGAATGTTGCATTGCCACATAGACCTGGACTGGTAGTCTCCAACTTTGCATGCTTCTGATTGCTTAATGCGTCAAGCCTACAACTCTGCATTATTGTCATTTTCATATAATTGAATATTTTTGACTTGTTTATGTAATATTGAAAACTGAAATATGAGCTATGACATGTATTATTTCCTTGAGAAAATACCAAACCAAAATGTATACAGGCCCTCTGATGTTCCGTATTATAATCACGTATATTAATATTAAGTCCACTGCAATTTTACTTTTTATTTGTACAACTCTAAATTAATCTGAATTTACTGACTAATGTAACCACAATCTGAATACTTAACGAAAACTAAGTGTAATGTGGTGTGTATTAATGAAACAGTTTTAAAAATAGAAAATGGCTTAACATGGAACCATCTAATTTCACCCCGCGGTGGTAAAACCATTATTTTACCTGGCAAACACCATATCATTCCTGATGGAGTCCTTTCCCTTCTCCCCCTCAGCTCCAGGGAGTTAAGGAATATAACACGAGATTCATGTGTTGACCTTCAGAATGGAAGTGCTGAGTTTAAATACATAGCGGGAGATCCTCAACTGATGTTAATTGCGATAGCTTCATTGACTACAGTGGAGATATATCAGTTTACACCAGCAGAGGATCTAGCCTGTAATCCTTAAATAGAAAATGTCTCCTGTCACACCAACGCTGGTGATGTTTCTTATAATTTTCTTGCAGACTGAGGAGCTACATAAAAGCTTCTAATTTTCATACTAGAGCTACCACAATGAACTGTAGCTCATTATTGTAAACTGATGACAGTGTTGATACTATTGTAGGCAGTGACTTTTTATTTAAGGGAAGCATTAGCCAGCAACTGGTAGATTTCTGACACACAAAAAGCTTCCTGTTAGCAGGCAGAGCAAAGAAAAATGGATTTGAACCCATTAGTATCAGAATTACATGTCAAAAAGCTAGAGCAGAGTTCAATTTATTTCTGCAATATAGAGTAAGTTAGAGATTGACTTGACAATTATTCCACCTTACATTGCTCTGGTTGTTCTGAGATGAACATTCCAATATCAAATCATTCTGTTTGGACATCTTTTAGTAAATAACATGCTAGTCTAAACAAGGATTATATCACACAGGGACCTAAAGCTAGAATCTTTTAAAGTGGAAATTAGTATTTTATTACTCTTTTCCCTGAAGGATGTATATAAGTGTGAAACTTATAGATTTATAGATTTAACATACATGCATTTGTTTCTGCTATATCTAGTGTACATTGTTTAATATGGTTTATACTGCCATTGAAAGGGTAATGTTTCCAAAGCTTTTATAGCTTTGAATAAACAATATAAATAATCTCTCCCAAAACATTTGTCTTCTATAAACTGATAACTGAGTACCCTAGTGGGATTGTTTTTTCTGTCAATCTTTTTTCTGGCCACCTTTCAAATGGAATGACAGTAAGTGAGCAATAGCTACCTATAGGTAGATGATTATTATACATGAATCCTACTTCTCTTTATTTTGCAGTTAATGACAAGAATAGAAATGTATTTATTTTATGTATTTCAGATTAGCTATTGTAAAGATTAGCCTATCAAGAGGTATTTTATGTACATGAGAATATTTTTCCAGAAATTTCTCATGCATAAATACACATGAAAATTCTAAATGTAGCTGTTTAGTTAAATTATTCTAAGAGAGATACATTGATTTCTGCTGTCTCCTTTCAATACATGCAGTGTATGTTAGTAGGAAAAGCCTTTCCTATTGCACACTGAAAAAAATATCTGTTGGTAGTCAGCGGAAAGGCATATTCATGGGAGAATCAGAGTGAATGTTAACAATTGAATTATACTTACTCCATTTCCATCAGCATAAGCTTTTCTCTTTGGCTGTTGGAAAATAACATGATTGATGCTTATAATACGCATGTCCATGTTGTACCTGAAGTGTTGGGAGTGTGTGCTTGCAAATTAATGGGCTTATCAGACACCAAAGATTTGTGCTTGTAAATTTCTTTTTGTGTCTCACCATAATTTTTTGTGGGGAAATATTTATATAATTTTGGAAAATTCTGCTTAGACATGTGTGATACTCCTCCTGAGTTGAGAATTTGACCCTAAAACCATATCCATCCTTCAAGAAATATTTTAAATCCTTTACTAAATAAAAATCCTACCCATTAAGGTAAAACCCAAATCATATATCAGAAAACAAATAAAAACAATCAACAAAGTGGACCCAAAGAGAGTGTTCATTTTTCCCTTTTGCAGATCATCTTTAATAGGTATATTTTAAGTGGCACCTGTTTACATGAGTCCATGTTAAGTAAGCACTTTTTTTTTAAAGTGACCCAGATAGTGTTATTTTTTTGCAAGCTGTGCTAAGTATACATTTCAAACCTCCTTGTATAATTGACTGGTAATAAATATCAAGATTATCTAGGCATTTATAACTAACAAATTAGATTTGGCAGGTACAGATTGAACGGTTTTTGTCTAGATTAACAGGGTGTTTGTTGTTGAACTGTTTTAGTTACTTTCTCTAAAAAACCCTGAAATTCTATTTATTCCACGTCATTTAACGTGTTGTCAATATACTTCAGATTAGTAAGTATATTTTGATATATGATGGCATTTCAACTACAATGTTCTTTTATTGTAGTAAAGCTTATATAGTTATTTTTATGTATTTACCAAACTGCTGATCTGTAGTAAATTATTAACATACTAATTTGGAAGCAATATTCAACTTCTTTTTCTCTCCCAGGAACAATGATAGTTGTGATTGTGTATAATTTAATAATGGAATTTTAAAAAAATCACTGTAAATGCATACCTGTGAATGACTATTCCCCCCCAATGTCAGGGGTGAGCGAATCTGGGACGGTGGGTTTACCTCATCTCTGATATTGACAGAAATGCTTAAAAGAGAGAAGACAGGAAGAGTTTTGAAAAAAATATTTAATTTTTATGGTAAAACTGGCTTTACAAAAGCCAAACAAGCAGAGATATTTTTTTTCTGTCAAACAATCTTAATGTTATCATTTTGCCAAACTGTATTTCTTTGCATGATGTATGTGTTGGAGATGTTTCTGAATTTGCATTTTCATTAGATTTAGCATTCAGCACCTAATACCATAAATTTGTTTTTGAAACTCTTTAATTCCCCTGAGTGTACCAACATATTGAATGCTATTTGCTTTGTATTATGTTGGCAGGAAATCTACAGTGAAAATGTTGTCAATATATATTCATAGCTAACATTGTTAACTAAAAGCAATATTGTTTTTCTGTTGTAAGCTATCATAAATGTTTGGCACCCTGGTGTGTAAGCCAAAGAATGTCAAAGAAAGGCATGAACATTTTTGAAGAAAAGTGCAGTGATGCAGTGTCAAGTTTTCAGCATTAAAATACATTCCTTTTTGTATATAGCCCTTTTCAATTTACCAGAAAGATGTATCTTCATACTATTATAAAGTTAGAGTATTGTAAGCACAAGTATGTTATTAGAGGTGTTATATTAAATGAGTGCGTGGTATTCCAGCACAGTGAAGGTTGCCACTATTGTCATTACTAATTTCTTGTACCGCTTCTGGAACTGTAAAATGTTTACAACTGAAATCAGGAAGTATTTTATTAAAAGATGTACTACATATGTGGGCACTGAATCAAAAATACTCCATATGGACTACTGCTTTTGAAGATCATTCTATAGATAGATAATTTTTTAATATGGGCTACCCGTATCTTTTTGGAAGTTAAAATTGATTTTCTTTATTAAAATCTTTATTCCCCTTCTCCAAACATTTTTCTATAGCAGTTGTCATATTTCTATATCGATGTGCCATAACTGGAAAAACAACTAAGTAGCATTCGCTTCAGTGAACTGGGGCTATAAGAATATAAAAAAAATTCTGTCTGCCACACATAACCCTGTTACAGCTAATAAATAATACATGCTTATAAGTTAAAATAAGAATAGTGCAGCTCTTCTGTGCTAGTCTTGCAAATAATTTAAAGTGTATCTGTACTGCTCAAGTCAGAGAGCCTGTGACCTGAACAGTGTTGTAGAAAGAAGCTGCAAGGTGGGGCACTCAGTCATAGTTAAATTCCATTGCCGGTCGTTAACTTACATTCATGTCACTACAGAATTCAAGTTAGTAGCTATATTGTGAGAATTGAATGCTTTAGACTTGTGCATGGCTCAGACTGAGACTTACTAGTGCTTTACCAACTGTAATTGTCTTTCTGTAACATCTTAGAAACACACCTGCTCACATGATGGGTTCCAGCCATCATGAGAGCAGACTCAATCCCCCAGATTGAAAGAAAGGCACTACACTGGGACTGAGAGCTGCTAGGCTTGAAGAGACCTAGCTCAGTGGTAGGCCCAGTCCAAGAGCACAGGAACAGCTAGGAGGAAGCCAAAGCAGGTGGTGTGAGGTGAAAGACAAAGACAAGGAGTAAGTGAAACTGAGGAGTTAATGTGAGTTGGAGATAAAGATAAAGATGCACAAAACAATTGAGGTGGAGGAAGGGATTTAAGAAACTGTTAAAGGCAGGATCAAGGATGTTGTAAGAGGGATAGACGGAAGACCTACTATTTTACAAACTGACCATATTTTCATAATCAAAAACATTTATGGCAACACTTCATAGCATGGCAACATAGCCATGCAAGAGACAAGATTTAAAAAAAAAAAAAAATCAATGTGTGCTGGTGTCTCTGCCACTCACTTTTTACCCAGCAGTGATGCATCCATAATTTTCAGAGTGGAGGATTTTTTGCTGTAACTGCAGGGCTTGGGCTTTGGGGTTGTAAAATTGTGGAAGTTTGGGCACAGGCTGGAACCAGGGCACAGGCTGGAGCCTCGGTGCTGGGATCCCATGAGGTGAGAGAGACCCAGGCTCTAGGTTGAGCCCTAATGTATACACTGCAGTTTTGCAGCCTGAGTCCTGCGAGCCCGAGTCAGCTGACACAGGCCAGCCACAGATGTTTAATTGCAGTGTAAACACAAACTCACTCAGAACACAAAGTATCAGGAAACACTGAGCAAAATAACATCTTTGATAGCATTGCGCTCATTCCGCTCTTCTCTTCACCCCACATACTGCTCATCACGGTGAAATACTTGTTCTACAGTACTGCTTGTTCTAGGTAAACAGAGCACCTTCTACTTGGTATAATAATATGGCATGAGTAAACACCTTGTAATTATAAAAAACAAAACATTTGGATTGACAGAATGAAAACCTAAACATTTCCAGTGACTCAGAAGTCAATCAGGACACTGACATGTCTCAAGAAAAATTAGGACTGTCTCAGTAAAACTGGGATACAAGGCAACTGTAGAGGGCTAACCACCTCCCATGCACCCCCTCAGAGCCTCAGGTCACAGTACAGATAGCCTGCCTCACTTTTCCTTCTTGGATTGTTCAAATAGAACTTCACTTCAGGCTTTTTGTTGGTCAAAATACCCCTCTTTGGGGACTGAGTTTATTAATATAAAATGGCTGCAAATAAAACTCAAAGTCCATTCCTGAATCCACACAATACAAAGTTTCTCTTCCTCTTCCCAGGCCTTCCTGCCTGGAGACTTTGCAGTCTCTCCCAGACTTCCCTGCCTGGGGCAACTCCCCTGATCTTAAGGTCTTCACTGCAGGCACCTTGCCTCACTCTCTGCAGACTACAATAGCTTCCTGAATTTCCCCCTTCATTATAGTCATCTGCTTCCTTTTATAGGGAATTACCTGATTCAACACAGGTGTGCCTCTTTATTAAGCAGAGTTGGCTACTGCCCTCCAGCAATTAACGGGCCAGCCACCCTGTTACAGTTAACGATCTCATTCCAAACAAGGAGCACAGATTGTTTAATTAAAGTTTATTAATTAAGCCTCAAAACACCCCTGTGAAGTTTGAAGGCATTTACAGATAGATTAACTGAGGCGCAGAATGGTAAAATTACTTGTCTAAAATCACACAATTTATCACTGGCGGAGCCAAGAATAGAGTTCAGGGTCCTAACTCCCAAGACTGTGCCCTAACCATTAGGAAACACTGCCTTGCTATTTCTATATTCTATACTGTAATCTGTTCTACTTGGAGAAGAACACATTGGGGAAAAAATTAAATATACTTGTAGTGGACTCTGTAAATGAGAAACTGGAACATTATAATCCAGTATTATAATCAGTGATAAGATTGGTTGACATGTCTATGTCATGCAGCATTACATTGGTGATACACATTATTTTCCAGGATATTGGGGATAGCTCAAGTATATAGCAATTCGTCACACCACATCATGCCAGTAACAGTTTAGACTATCCTTGTGGTTGATGTCACCTCTACATTTTTAGATAACCTTCTCTGGTGACGGCACTGGTGTGTGCCTTGCCAAGAATACAGGTGCTAAATGCATTGATATCACAAGTTCCAAATTATAGGCTCAGTCTTGCAGCGTATCGAGTATCTTCTGTCAAGTGCTAGACATCCTCCCATTGACTTCCGTGGGAAATTAAATATATTTAACATTAAAAATTTGCTTTGCTTGAAAATTCAATTATTTTTGTTTCAGGTTGGCCTGAAATGAATTTTATTTTATTTTTTTAATTATTATTTTGCTTTGATTTTTCAGTTCAATCACTGAACTGAATTCACACAGTTCTACAGCTCTTATCTTCCATAATCCACCAACAGGGTCTGTCAGCAATTACTCTCTTCTTAAAAATAGCAGATGTGAGAGATGCCTTAACCGAAATCATGGTAGGCAGAAGTGACAGAACATCAGCAAATAAAGATTTGTTCTTATGGTTCCTTGATTTCCAGTGTTTTTGGTGACAAACTCTATTTCAGGTACTGTGGGAATTATTTAAAATGCAGGGACAGTATTTGTTATTAATTTTATATAAAGAATGGTATATGACTTCAAATGTGACTCTACATCATTCATGTCAGAATTGCCTTTTACTGATTTCACATCTAAGAAGCAAGCTGGTCAAGTGCACAAGTTATTGGGCATCTCACAGGAGCCTGGTGAAGACTACTTAGTTAATATTTGTATTCCACTTTGATGATAAAAAGCATTATATAAATGCTAAACATTATTATTTTATTATATCAAAATAAGTGTGGAGTATTTTATGATGTCCAGCGGCATTTCCTCCCAAATGAAGTCATATACTGTATCTTAATGTAATGACAATCTTATGTCTGATCCCATAATGCATTCCAGGATAATGGCTTCAGTTAAAACAAAAAACTTCATACACCTAATCAGATATAGCTGCATCCTGTCCATCTCCTTAGGGAAGGTCATTGAGAACTGTAGATAGAAAATACATTAAGAATTTGATATGCCAGGAAGGCTAAGCAGTTATTATGTTGCAAGGAATAACTTTTTCCCTCTAGAAAATAGTTGAAAAACCAATAGGCACAAATATCGATACTGCCTGACTGTGAAGATTGATTTCTTGCGTTAAAATATAAACTGAATGTGTCAGCAATTGATAATGACCAGTTATACTAGAAATTTCCACGTCCTGCATACACAACATAGAACAAAAAGATGTCCCCTGTGACAAAGAGCTTACAATCTAGGTAATTAGAGTAAGTTGGGTATAAATGTTTTTATAACCAGCGAAACAGAATCCATAAAATTTTACAAAGTACTCACTAAATAAAAACATGGTACATTTATAATGGAAATTAAAGACAGAAAAAGCCTCTGGTAATCTGTAAGGAAACATAAGAACAAGAAGCAATGGTCTCAAGTTGCAGTGGGGGAGGTCTAGGTTGGATATTAGGAAACACTATTTCACTAGGAGGGTGATGAAGCACTGGAATGGGTTACCTAGGGTGGTGGTGGAATCTCTATCCTTAGAAAGAAAAGGAGTACTTGTGGCACCTTAGAGACTAACCAATTTATTTGAGCATGAGCTTTCGTGAGAAAGCTCATGCTCAAATAAATTGGTTAGTCTCTAAGGTGCCACAAGTACTCCTTTTCTTTTTGCGAATACAGACTAACACGGCTGTTACTCTGAAATCTATCCTTAGAGGTTTTTAAGGCCCGGCTTGACTAAGCCCTGGCTGGGATGATTTAGTTGGTGTTGGTCCTGCTTTGCGCAGGAGTTTGAACTAGATGACCTCCTGAGGTCTCTTCCAACCCTAATCTTCTATGATTCTATGATAATGTAACAAGGTTGCTAGGTGTCTGGTTTTCGACCAGAAAGTCTGGTAAAAAAGGGGACCTGGCAGTGTCCTGTCAGACGCACTCACCGGACACCAGAAGTCCAGTTACCATGGGAGAGGGAAGGTGCTGGGTCATCAACCCTCACCGGCCGCTCCTGTTCCAGACCCAGAGCAGAGGGAGCCCAGCTGGGGGTGAGGGAGGATGGATGTGAAGAGGATCAAGCGAGGAGGAAGGGGGAGTGGGGAAAGCAGCGAGTGATGGGGGATTGTGGAGAAGAGGCGAGAGCAGGGAGTGGGGCCTCGAGGGAAGAGGCAGAGCAGGGGCTGAGTATGGGGAGAAGAGGTGGGACAGAGGTGAGGCCTTGGGGGGAAGAGGTGGGACAGGGGTGGGACATTGCAGGGAAGAGGCGGGACAGGGCCTCAGGAGAAGAGGTGGTGTAGGGGGGTCTGGTTTGTAGAAAGTTGTTAACCCTAGCAATGCAGCAAACCTGGCATTGCTAATTATTTGTTTTTGTTTTTTTTCTAACTGCTACCCCTGCAAACTCACCCAGGGATCTCAGAGTCAAACTTGGGTTATTTTTAGCTCATGCATCACCAACAGTAATCAAGATTTGGCAACTGAAACGTACATGACAATTGTGTTGATGATGCATAAACTAGAATAGAATCCAGCTTTCTCCTAGCTGTGTTGACTCTGCAGTTCAAAGAGGAATAAAAAATACTAGATTCTGATTTGTCAGGTAAGTAAGCAGAAATGACTATCTGCATCCAAGGGGCAGATCTTGGAGTAAGAATGTGACAATTTTATACAGTCTCTTTTATGAGCATACCCAGATTTTAAGACAGTGCGTAAAATTTTCAAAAGTGCTTAAGTGATTTAAGACCATAAGTTCCATTTTCAAAATGGAGTTAGGCATTTAGAGGCCTGAATCTCATTGAAAGTCAATGCTAAGTGCCTGTACCTCTTTTGAAAATAGTACATAGGCTCCTAATTCACTTAGGCACTTTTGAAAATATTACCCACTGGGTGTTTCTCGTGGCCACTACCTCAGTGAAGAGAGTGAGTTACATGTAGGCACTTACGTCTCACCATAATTTCCCCAGTATTCTGCAAGGGTAAGGCTATTACATTCACTTCCTAAATGCCTCCTTGAAGCTGTGGTACGTAGATACGTGATCCTAAGTGTAACCCTGCAGAGGCAATATATTTGGAGAAACTACAGTTATAGTTGAATAACTTTTTCTTAAAATATTTAAAGTCAGAAAATACTAGACTAGACAAGATACTTGAGTATAGTCTTGTATTGGACATTAAATGGATGGTATGTACTGACAGGTATGTTTCATCTTAATTTGTCTGATTTTCTTAACGCCACAACAGCTTAGAGTCTTTGGGACATTATTTGTCTCATTTCAACAAGGCAGATTTAAATCTGTATGTTTTCCTTATCCACGTATGTCATGGTTTGTATCAGAGATGTGTAACCACTATCCAGAGAAGAAATTGACAGTTCCTTCTCTCAGCTCATCCTGCTTGGAGAGCTTCTGCTTTCTGGGCATTGCTGGGAAAGGTGTCTTTTGTAGATTTCTCAGAGGCCTTTATTGGGCTTTTTTTTTAGAATTTTCAAATGTCACCTTATGGAGCTTGTAGCTGGATTTCTATCATCTTCTGCTGTTATTAGAGTTCTTTTATCAGTTTCTCTACTATATATATTATGACTACCCTTGTTGTTCCACTTCTTACTTTTTTACCATTGCTTTGTTAGGAACAAATTTGATTCTGGGGCTAGCAAGAAGACATCAAGGCGGGTTTACTAACCATGCAGAAATCTTTGTTTCCTTGCCATTCCCAAGTGTAGTTTTTTCATCACGTATTTTCCTTCCTTTATGGTTCTGGTTCTGTGAACTAAGATTACACCTTGCTTTTTTTATGCTTGAGAATTTATAAGTGAGAATTTATAAGTGAGGTAGGGCTTTTTCCTTTATCGCTTTGGAGGAGTGATACCATAGAGAAGAGCAGGGCTTTTGATAACATTTCCTAGTCCTAAGAATTATACCTATCCCTTTTGAGGAATCAACATGTAGGAAGCACTTTAAAGACTCATCCATGATGAGTTACCCTGTTGTTCTGCTAGAAGCAATGACTCAGAATTATCCCGTGGGGTCACTACTACAGTGGCAGAGTAGGGAGATAGAGAAATTAATAAAGTAAATAAGAAAGACAGTAAATATAGATCAAGACATCCTCATTTACTATCAGAAATAAGATAGGAACAGTATTTAGGGACATAGATGAAACAAACCAGCACTTATCCACGGTGAAATCTATAAAGTGTCTTCGATTGCCCAGGGGATTTTTAGATATAGCATTATTTTCTCTGTCTTATGGATGACTTGATCACCTCCGTTATGAATTTTTCATGATTTTCCTGACCCAGCAGCTCTTGCCTGTGAAGAGAGTAATACAGTATTGATTTGGGTGTTATGTTTCTGCCTTTTTTGCCACAACAGGATTTTTGTAGCCTGGAAACCTCAATCCTTGATTACTCATTAGAGACTTGAGCAACTTTTCTAAGATCTGGAATGCAAAAGGAGCACCACTGAGCTACTTTGTAGTGGAATTTCAACGGAACTCCTTAATAAGAGTTGGTATGATTAAAAACTTCCCTAACTCAACTAGCTCTGCTAGTCTTACAGATTGGGAAGAGACAATAACTCTATTGTCTGTTTGACTACTAGGGTGTTTGTGGGAGAGCTTTTTTGGTGAATGTGCCTATTTAAAAGCACACCACAAGTTCAAAAGATAACAAGAGGTCCATCTTCTGCATTCTTCCTGGCACTGATATCTTAGTAACTTATTTTCTGTGCCTCTCAGCCATATTAGAAAATTGAAAAGAGATAATGTTGCTATTTTTCATTTTAACTGTTTTTTTTTAAATAAAAAAAATCCATATCTACATCCTGTAAAAACTTACTCTCAGTATTGCCATGGAAACAAGATTTTTAAAAGGGAGTTAACTGAAATTTAGAAGCATTTTTTATTTCTTTGTCATTTATATTTCATAAAAATGCAAATGTCATACTAATACATGTTTTACCTTAATATTTTACACTACCATTTAGTCTTAATTGATCTAATGTTTTGCTTAATTAAATTTTGAGCTTCTGTGAATGACTTTTTAAAACTGTACTGTGGACCTATCAAGCTTTAAATTTTGACTGTGTGACACACAAATTAAGATACTGTCATAGAGGGAAATCAATCATTTCAGTTTGTAATCACAAGCACAACAAAAGACTTAGAAGGTTTAAAAAACCTTTCATCATGACTGGAAGTTTCTCGGCCTTTATAATCTTCAGTTATAAAGTTAGTGAAAAGCATTCTATTATTGCCATTTCTTTTTCTTTCGTTTCATTCTATCGAACTAAGAAAAATTATTTAGAGGATAAATTACTCTGATTTCCTAAATACAAGTTCTGATTGGCTGATATGTCTAAGAGGGAAAAATTCTTAGGTGAAATAGCCATTAGCTAGTCCCTAAAAATAAGACAATTCTTCAATTAGGGACAGTCTCCAATTATGTAACTCATATATTTTGCTCATCTAAAGCCAGAGTTTTTTGTATGTGTCCATATCTATGTAAAATGAACAACATAAGAAGTAAATTATACTACATTTAATGTTACATTGATGCTTCTGGATAGACCTGTGCAGCTCCCATTAATATTAGTTCAGAAGTGAAAAGGAATTTCGTGTTCTTCTCTCAGTCCACATTTGCCCACCACACATGGCCATCACATACTTTCACTATCTGTGCTTCAGAGAACTTCTGGATTAGAACAGAAGTTAAACCAGTGGACTTTTGACTATAAGCAGCAACTTAAAACTGACTTCAGCTACGCAGATTGAAAGCAGAAGACATGCAAGCTTCCCTACACAGCTTCTGGTTTGAGATGTTCTAGAAAGCTGTGTAGGGAAGCTTGCATGTCTTCTGCTTTCAATCTGCTTAGCTGAAGACAGTTTTAAGGTGCTGCTTATAGTCAAAAGTCAACTGGTTTAACTTTTAATTGGTGCAAAAAAACCAGTTTAGTTAAACTGTTGCAAAGCCCTGTGCGGACACTTGTAATTTGATTTAATCTTTTTTTAATCCTTTTAACTTGATCGTATTTTTACATGATTTATTTTGACTTAAGGCTTAAACTGAGTTAAGAATTTCCAAATAGGGTTTTGCACTAGTTTAAATTGTTTTAAAATCATATTTTTATTTAATATGCACCATGTGTACTAATACTAAGAGGCACTGTAAGAATTTGTTCTATAAATTACGGTAGTTAATTTACTTCAAGATGTACCAGTAAGAACACAGATACACACAGACGTTGACATACAGAGCCCTCACCTCCAAGCACTGTACAGCATGGGTTCAATTGCCCAACAACTGTCCAATCTAACTGAGCTCAGAACTTAGGGTTTTTTTTGGAGTTGTATATGTCGTATTATAACTATAGCTGCAAAAAGAACGAAGAGTACTTGTGGCACCTTAGAGACTAACAAATTTATTTGAGCATAAGCTTTCGTGGGCTAAAACCTACTTCATCAGATGCATGGAGTGGAAAATACAGTAGGAAGATATATATATACAGAGAACATGAAAAGATGCGGGTTGCCTTACCAACTCTAACGAGACAAATCAATTAAGGTGGTCTATTATAAGCAGGAGAAAAAAACTTTTGTAGTGATAATCAGGATAGCCCATTTCAAACAGTTGATAAGAAGGTGTGAGTAACAGTAGGGGGGAAATTAGCATGGGGAAACAGTTTTTAGTTTGTGTACATACCAGTGAAATATGGACAGATGGCTAAAGACAGGTAGTGTTAAAAAGCACACACAAAGCGCCAGGTAGGGGTATGCAGGCAACTGGTAGATCTGGAAGGGAGTATGCAATAAGAAAAGTTTGGGAACCTCTGGCATAAGGGGTTCACACATGTTGTAGAAGGCCACATGAAGTGGGCAATTAACACTTCTGAAGTTGTAGGACAATGTAGGGTTAGAAGGCAGCAGGGTGCGTTACAAGTTGTTGTAACGGGTCATGAAACCAGTGTCCCTGTAAGTCCCTTGATTTTAGAGTCCAGCAAAATTATGAATTTACGTTCTCAGGCTCATCTTTTGAAGGTGTCGTGCAGGTTTCCTTCAAGGATGAGGGTTGAGTTGTTGTTGGGGCATTTGATGCTCTGGATGAGGTACACCACATGTCATGATAGGCATCTGTTCGACTCATGGATCTTGAAAGGTGTGTTATAAGGGATGTTGATCATTGTAGCAGTGGAGATATGCCTGCAGGTTTTGCATCTATTGCTCTGGAAGGGTCTTATGCCATGTTTTCTAGCAACTATTAGCAGAATGGTGTGCAAAATTATTCTGTATCTCTGTCATGCAACACTTCTTTAAAAATAACATCCTTCTGCAAAGTCTGGTGATGTCTTTTTTTTAAATCTATGATACACTTCCTTAATAATAGGAAGGGTTGGGGGTATAACATCCTTCACCTTACATAAAATAAAGCATTGCTTTTATTTCTATATTTGACTGTTGAGTGTGTGATAAACTAAATGCTCCTCACATGTATACAGATAGATATCAGGTGCTTGTTCAGCCTGAGTTTGGTGGTTTTAAGGTTGCTTTTTGCAGGACCTCCCTGTTTCTGCCTCTTGAGAAATATTCAGACTCTTTTTAAATTCATGGTTTGGAGATAATAGAATGCAACTGGCCTAGCTGCCAAGGTGAGTCAGCAAAAGAGCTCTTCATGTCTGTTCAGGATTCTACCACCTGGCAGTAGTAATAGGCAGCAGAATAATCCTGCATTTCTCTGCAGGGTCTTAGAAAATGACATCCTATTACACTATACTGGACATGGAGAAAAGGAAGAGAACCAAACAAAAATATATGGATCATTTAAGAGCTGTAGAAAAAATAAGTTCGGCGGAGGAGGGAATTAGTTTAAAAAAAGGATAAAGGAGAAAAACCAAGGATAATGTAGACCTATTAAATGAGGAGGGGGATAAAATTAATAATGGGTTAGTAGCTGAACTGCTTTAAATTTTTAACAAAAAGATAAGAAAATGAGATGGGTACAGTTAGGGAGTGATGAAGACATTGTTAGCACAACCATTGATTAAAAAACAGGTAAAGAAATACTTGGAAATAATGTGTATACAGATTATAGGTCTGGATGTTTTGCACCTGGGTTGTTAATGAAATTAATTAATAAATGTACTGAATGACAGTTATGTCTGAAAAATCTTGGCGAACAAACAAGATATCAGAAAACTGGTAACAAGAAATATGATACCTAACTATAAAAGGAAAAAAATAGCAGTTCTGTATGCAAATCAGGGAATTAGGGAATTTGCTGTGCACGTATAACTTGTGTGTGTTCATTCAAGTTTGTGCATATGTACATATTGGCATGCACAAAATAGTGAGCTCAAATGTTCAGTTTCTTACAGAGAAGCTTGCGACTGGAATAGCACAGGAGTTGTATGTCAGGAGTGGAGTATAGTACCCGAGCTGAACAGAAAAAATTTCTTGTGCCTGCCGACACTGTAGTCTACCACTGCTAGTCCCTCACTTCCATAAATACCCAATTAATCCAATTTTTATAAGAATAAGCACAATTTAAATATGCACCAGCATTTACTGGTAATTCAGTTAATCAAATCATACAACAATAATGCAGAGGGCCACATTATCCTCCTTCAGCCCCTGCTTGTCAGGGGACATGGGAGGGCCATTGTCTGGCTATACCAAAGAAGGACTGGAGACATTTGACATGGGTTTAATCAGGCCGCAACTTTATTATTAGATGTCTGGGACTACTTGGCAGATAAAAGTGTACAGTGCAAGTAACCCCATATAATTACCCATGGGGCTACCAGCTCCCACTCTTTTTTCCATCCAGGTCCCACCAGAAAATCCATTACCGAGACTTTGCCATCCACCCTCCCTCATAGGAGGGTTAGGATGGTCTATAACAGTGGTTCTCAAACTGGGGCTGCTACTTGTTCAGGGAAAGCCCCTGGCGGGCCCGGCTGCTTTGTTTACCTGCGGCGTCTGCAGGTTTGGCCGATCATGGCTCCCACTGGCCACAGTTCGCTGCTCCAGGCCAATGGGGGCTGCGGGAAGAGGCGCGGGCCGAGAGATGTGCTGGCCGCACTTCCTGCAGCCCCCATTGGCCTGGAGCGGCGAACCGCAGCCCCTGGGAGCCATGATCGGCCGAACCTGCAGACGCGTCTGGCAAACAAACTGGCCCAGCCCGCCAGGGGCTTTCCCTGAACAAGCGGCGGCCCTAGTTTGAGAACCACTGGTCTATAAGAATGGGGAGTTGGCTCCCTGCCATACCAATCATAGGAGTCCCCAACCACTCCCCATTTGTTCCTTTAATGAACACCTCTTTTAAAGTCCTTTTCCAAGGCATTTACCTTTCCTATGGAGTACCTGCATTGGATCTCCGCCCTACACTTAAATAATTAATTGCGATATATAGCCTATCGCTCTTCATGCCATGCATGAACAGAGCCCTTCCTATACCTGCTGGGGAAAAGTGAAAAAACCCCAACTGCACGCAAGCCATTATGATGGTAAGAGAAAAATTCCTCCCAGCCCCCCTAAAAAAGGGGTGGCTAGCATAATGCCCACAGCAGGTCTTGACCAATCCGATATTTTACTACCTAAAGGGGGAGCGTGGGTCTTCCTTCAGCCTGCTCCCTCTAAAAGGGAGGCTTCAGGCACAGGGCTGCCCCTTTTAAACCCTGCATTCCTAAAGGATGAGTCAGTGACCACACTGACCTTTTTGCAGCAGTTTTCATCTCCCTCTTACCCCCCAGAGCTATAAAGTACTGTTCCCTTTATTTGGTCTGCCAGCCAACCCCCCCGCATCTCCAACGCTTAAAGGTGCAAGTCGGTCATTGTCTGGCTACACTGAAAGAAGGACAGGAGACATATGACATGGGTTGAATCAGGCCACAACTTTATTATTAGGTGTCTGGGCCTACCCAGCAGATAAAAGCGTACAGTGTAGGTAACCCTATGTTTATTCCATAATTACCCAGGGGGCTTTTAACAGCTCCCCATCTTTTTTCCATCCAGGTCCCTCCAGAAAATCCATTGCCAGGACCTTTCCATACCTGGGATGCTTTTACCAGCTCCCCCTCTTTTTCCATCCAGGTTCTTCTAGCAAATCCAGTGCCAGGACCTTACCATCCACCCCCCTCATAGGAGGGTTAAGGTG
The DNA here is from genome assembly GCF_965152275.1 of Natator depressus. Lineage (NCBI taxonomy): Eukaryota > Metazoa > Chordata > Testudines > Cheloniidae > Natator > Natator depressus. The sequence continues at coordinate 97,791,231 of NC_134241.1, forward strand.
GGCTATAAGAATGGGGGGCTTGGCTCCCTGCCATACCGATCATAAGAGTCCATAACTGCCCCCTGTTCATTCCTTTAACAAACACCTCTTTTTAAGTCCTTTTCCAAGCCATTTATCCAGTCACTGTATACCTTTCCTATGGAATACTTGCACTGGACATCTGCCACAAGAAGGCGCCTCCCCCTACCAGGGCCACATTTCTCTCCTTCAGCCCCTGATTGTCAGGGGACTAGGGAGGGCCATTATGTTGGCTCAACGGTGGGCAGAGATTTCCCCCTAAAGAAAGATGGATTCTGTAGAGGTTGTTTCTGACCCTTAATAAAGGGATAGGGTGGAATGCCCCTATACAGATCCAGTGAGATGAATTACTGCCAAGAGGAATTAATAAAGATAACTCTTAGCCTTCTGTTAAAATTCTTCCTTCTTCAGCGTATCAACAAACCTCATGCCATACAATGATCATTTCTATACAGTAGTGCAATGCAATCTAGTGATACCATTTTGATTGTCCCTGTTATGATTTGAGTAACTCTTAAAATGCTAGGTTTCAGAGTAACAGCCGTGTTAATCTGTATTTGCAAAAAGAAAAGGAGTACTTGTGGCACCTTAGAGACTAACCAATTTATTTGAGCATAAGCTTTCGTGAGCTACAGCTCACTATTTCCACAGTATGCATCCAATGAAGTGAGCTGTAGCTCACGAAAGCTTTTGCTCAAATAAATTGATTAGTCTCTAAGGTGCCACAAGTACTCCTTTTCTTAAAATGCCGAACACGATGTGATAACAAATCTCTCTGCCTTTTCCATCTAACAGTTAACAACCAATCATGCGTTGCTAAGTGAATTGTAATGTTGTTTTCAATAAAAGATAAATAGTAGAAGATGGACATGTTAGTGGTTTTTCTGTATCTATGATATTTTGTTTCTCCATTGAAAATAAAATTCTTACATGAAAAAAACGAATAACAGATAATGTACTGTCTGCCTACTTGTCTCTACAGACAAACAAAATTTATTACAGTAAAAGACACATATTAATAGCAATTTTTGAAACCACTGTATAACAGTATAATAAAAACATGATACAAGAAAGAAACAAATCACATTTTAAGAGATGCTAGTTTAGAGCAAATTAAATATTAAATATTGTTCCTTTTTAATACATTTTCTTAAGCTTTGCTATACAATTGTCAAAAATTATGCTGATTCAAACTGTGAACATTTTTGACCAGACTAATATAAATTAGGTAAACATTTCATTTCATTTTTTTTATTTTTAAGTTTCATTTCTTCTTTTTATGTGACAGTTGGATATTTGTTTTTCTCCCATGAATTGTGTGGAAAGAAAATTAAAATTTTAGTTCTAAACAACAAGTAAAGCTGGTTATAAGTTAACTAATTTAGTACCACAGAAATAATTACTCAAAAACAGTTCCTTTTTAATCACTGAATTTTTAATATTTTTTCATTTTAGAATAAAAATACATAAATTTCTCTATGTGAATTACAATATTCTAAGTGTGTATTGCTCCTTGATATATATGTTGCATCTAGTGAGTTTGAAGTTTGAATTAATCTCTTTTGGTTTAAAACGTCTGTTTTTTATTTTGACTTCATTTTCAGAAATAAAAATTGCAGTTTGTATTAATATGCTCTTTGTTTAGTGATACTGCAACCTGGGCACAGATAAAAGTTAAAAAGTCACAAAGGGGAAGCTTAAAAACTCTTGTGAGCAAGCTCTTTGCTTTTCAGAAGCATCCACCTCTCAGTGGATATTACTTTCTTATTTTCTTAATTTTAAAATAACAAATTCAGGACCGTACTAAGTCTTTGTGCGAGACCTAGGTTTGATTGTGACCTCAGGACTTTCAGTCCCAAGATTGGTTTCTAAAGAGTTGAATGGCAGCTGCACTACTGTATGAATCCATGTTTTGCAGCCAGAGGGTATGATAAAATGGCAAAGGTGGCTGATGTGTGGGAGGAAAGGGTGTGTGGAAAGTGTGCTAGGAGGAAAAAATGGGAGCCCCAAACGATGGGATAGGTTGTGCCTATGCTCTGTTAATAGAGTGAAAGAAAAAATGTCAGTGGAAATTGCAGGTATTATCTACATGCTGACCTTTAGATTGTTTAGAACAAAAGAAACCAAAGATAGAAAAGATGTATTAGGTGATTTTATCTATCCTCTCAGGGCCAGGGCAAGATTATTCCCTGTAGTCATGACCATGTGTATCCATGGCACAATTGGAACCAAAATCCTTGGCAGGAACCCCTAAATTTGTCAGCAGTGACCTTTGAAGTCTAGGCAACATTAATTTATTCTACCACCATGAAATACCATTAATTCCCACTTCTACAAAACACACACAATTATGGTTAATGGGTGAAAATACTCATTAAATCATCATTGATTATTTTTGATGGTGATTATGTTTGAGGATGGTTGTTTTCACTGTGCTCTCAGAATGTATAGTCTATGGTTCTGGGTCATACAGTCTGCAGACTGGACCCACCCGGGTAAAATATTACTCTTTTGAAATATATATTGGTAGATGTCTTTTTTGGCCAAGGAAAATTCATGTTCTGCAGTAATTAATTTTACTAGGGGGATATGAAGGTAGGCACTCTTAGTTAATAGTTTTAATGCTACATTAAGTAGTTCTGTGGCAGCATCTGCAGGAGCTATCTCAGAGTTTCAGGTGTTTGGTCTACTCCCTCTCTGTCTGTGACTGACAGGTCTGCGTCTTGAATTGTGAACGGGGTTAAAGACTCACTGTAAACATAAGAACATAAGAACGGCCATACTGGGTCAGACTAGAGTTCATCTAGCCCAGTATCTTGTCTTCTAACAGTGGCCAATGCCAGGTTCCCCAGGGGGAATGAACAGAACAGATAATCATCAATTGATCCATCCCCTGTCATCCATTCCTAGCTTCTGGCAAACAGGCCAGGGACACCATCCCTGCCCATTCAGTTCCACAGATTGACTGTGCATTGTGTGAAGAAATGATTCATTTTGTTTGTTTTAAACTTGCTGCCTATTAATTTCATTTGGTGACCCCTAGTTCTTGTGTTATGAGGAGTAAATAACACTTCCTTATTTACTTTCTCCACACCTGTCATGATTTTATAGACCTCTATCATATCTCCCCTTAGCTGTCTCTTTTCCACACTGAAAAGTCCCAGTCTTATTAATCTCTCCTCATATGGAAGCCGTTCCATACCCCTAATAATTTTTGTTGCCCTTTTCTGAACCTTTCCCAATTCCAATAAGTCTTTTTTGAGATGGGGTGACCACATCTGCACACAGTATTCAAGATGTGGGTGTACCGTGGATTTATATAGAGGCAATATGATATTTTCTGTCCTATTATCTATCCCTTTCTTAATTATTCCCAGCATTCTGTTTGCTTTTTTGTCCGCCACAGCACATTGAGTCGATGTTTTCAGAGAACTATCCACAATGACTCCAAGATATCTTTCTTGAGTGGTAACACCTAATTTAGACCCCATCATTTTATATGTATAGTTGGGATTATGTTTTTCAATGTACATTACTTTGCATTTATCAACATTGAATTTCATCTGTCATTTTGTTGCCCAGTCACCCCGTTTTGAGAGATCCTTTTGTAGTTCTTCGCAGTCTGCTTTGGACTTTACTATCTTGAGTAGTTTCATATCATCTGCAAATTTTGCCACCTCACTGTTTACCCTTTTTTCAAGATCATTTATGAATATGTTGAATAGTACTTGTCCCAGTACAGACACATGGGGGACACCACTATTTACCTCTCTCCATTCTGAAACCTAACCATTTATTCCTGCCTTTTGTTTACTATCTTTTAACCTGTTACTCATCTATGAGAGGACCTTCCTTCTTATCCAATGACAGCTTACTTTGCTTAAGAGCCTTTAGTGAGGGATCTTATCAAAGTCTTTCTGAAAATCTAAGTACACTATATCCACTGGATCCCCCTTGTGCACATGCTTATTGATCCCCTCAAAGAATTCTAGTAGATTGGTGAGGCATGATTTCCCTTTACAAAAACCAAGTTGACTCTTCCCCAACAAATTATGTTAATCTATTTGTCTGACAAATCTATTCTTTACTATAGTTTCAACCAGTTTGCCCAGTACCGAAGTCAGGTTTACTCGCCTGTAATTTCTGGGATCACCTCTGAAGACTTTTTAAAAAAATTGGTATCACATTAGTTATGCTCTAGTCATCTGGTTCAGAAGCTGATTTAAAAGATAGGTAACAAACCACAGTTAGTACTGCAATTTCACATATGAGTTCCTTCAGAACTCTTGGGTGAGTGCCATCTGGTCCTGGTGACTTATTACTGTTTAATTTATCAAATTGTTCCACTACTTCCTCTAATGACACCTCAATCTGGGACAGTTCCTCAGATTTGTCATCTAAATAGAATGGCTCAAGTTTGGGAATCTCCCTCACATTCTCAGCCGTGAAGACCGATGCAAAGAATTAATTTAGTTTCTCCGTAATGGCCTTATCGTCTTTGAGTGCTCCTTTAGCATCTCAATCATCCAGTGGCCCCACTGGTTGTTTAGCAGGCTTCCTGCTTCTGATGTACTTAAATTTTTTTTTGCTATTACTTTTTGAGTCTTTGGCTAGCTATTCTTCAGATTCTTTTTTGGCCTTCCTAATGATATTTTACACTTAAATTGCTAGGGTTTATGGTCCTTTCTGTTTTCCTCATTAGGATTTAACTTCCACTTTTTAAAGGATGCCTCTTTGCCTCTTGCTGCTTCTTTTACTTTGTTGTTTAGCCATGGTGGCATTTTTTTTGGTTCTCTTACTATGTTTTTTAATTTGGGATATACATTTAAGTTGAGTCTCTATTATGGTGTCTTTAAAAAGTTTCCATGCAGCTTGCAGGGATTTCACTTTTGGCACTGTACCTTTTAATTTCTGGATCTGTGGACCTTCTTTAGAGAAAAGCAATTTTTAGGTAAGCACAGATACACTTTCCCATTGCAGCGTGTCATTCCATCAAGGAGGAATATTCTACTTTTTCTGGATTGGTGGTTATTAGACAGAGAAGACAAATGAACATAAGGAATGACCATAGTGGGTGAGGCCAGTGGTCCATCTAGCCCAGTATCTTGTGTTCCAACAGTGGCCAGTGCCAGATGTTTCTGAGGGAATGAACAGACAAGGATAATTATTGAGTGATCCGTCCCCTGTCATCCAGTCCCAGCTTCTGGGGGTCAGAGATTTACATTAAAATTAAATTAAACAAATTAAAACTAGTCTTTTGTTAAACTTTGACTGGCTTGCTATTAAGGTTGTTGTGCAAACATGATGCAGTCCGGGCCTGGTACCAACCTAACCCCTGTTGGAGACAGAGCTATGTTGGCGGGAGAGCTTCTCCATTGAGTTAGCTACTGCCTCTCATGGAGGTGTTAGGACAGGAAGCTCTTCTGTCAGTGTAGGAACAATTTCACTTAAGTGCTACAACAGTGCACCTGCGCCGATGCAGCGTTTTACATGTAGACCTTCCCTAAGTCTTTGCAGGATCAGAATCTACATTCCTTGTTTTGTCTAAAACAGCAGAATTTTAAGTCTTGCAATATTAAGGGGCTTTATGCCATCGGAAAAAAGAAATTAGCTCAATTAATACATATGCAAGAAGATAAAATCAATCATTCAAAAATGGCTGATTTCAGATTTTTTATAAAAATTGTCTTAAACAAGTAAATATAGAAAAAGAGTATAGACAAATAGGAAAAAAAGAAGTTAATATATTTGGTATGACAGGTTACACAATCTTTGGAAAACCTTAACATATTCAAATCAACAGCTCTCTATCGCACAGCGTAAGTATACGCTCATAGGAAAAGAGATGGAAAATTCATTGCTATCGTCATTTAAAACTGTCCTGAATGAAACCTTAACAATTATAATGCAGGAAATGTCCTTTGATGGGGGGATGACCTGAAAAGTCTGTTCCAACTCTAATTTCCAGGATTCTTTGAACATTGAAAAAAAGCTACACGAAGAATGGATACTCTGGAAATAAAACAACAGATGGCCCCCTGGCTAGCTGAAGTTGTACTATTGATATCTTGGAGTGCAGAAAATCCATCCATAAAGGGACCTTGAAAGTATTATGGGGATACCACTCTCTAAGTTTAATTTTGGAACAGTTCAACCTATATAATAGATATAAGCAATATTTCATGCATCATAGAGCATCTCTGTCTCTCTTCTGTTAGCATAAGAATTTATATAAACTTTTTTTTCAAAAAGTGAAGGATCGCTTAAGTCTGCAAAAATACATGCACTTATATTTACTTAGGCCCTGGTCTTGCAAAGATTTTCACCTATGGTAAATTTTAAATTTTGAAGACAATGGTCTACTCGCAGCGCATAAAGTTATCCAGATATGTTTGCAGAATTACTTTGTTTAAAAAATAAAAAAAAGTATTTTACATGCACAAATGTGGTTAATGCATTACAGGGTACAAGTTGCCCACCTCTCTTTGAAAATGTAGATGATAATGGTTATTGTTATATTGCTTTAACAAAGAGTTAACATGCCCTAATCCTTCATAGCCATATCCTGGCAAAATCCCATTGACATCAGTGGGATGTTTGCCTGACCAAGTCTTTAGAATTGGGCCCACAGTAGCAAAGGTAATGAAAATTCTATCCTTCGTGTGTCTGAGTTTCTCCCATTTCCCTTTGAGAGTAGAGGTGGCTAGAGTACAGGATAGTATAGCAAAATCATAGATTTGGGAGGATTCCTGTAACAAGTAATAGTGTGGCCAATTCTTTTGTTACATGAAGAAATGAATTGATTTATGAAGATTGGATTTTAGTCTCACGTTACACAGGTATTGACATTTAAAGGGTATTTGTTAATTAAAAGAAATATAACTGTAAGATGAAAACTGTGCTGAAAGATTAAATATATTAGCATATATTAAATTATATGCTGTTGATGTATATATATTTTTAAAGAAACTAATATTTCACAGTTTACATTATTTAATTAAAATACAATTTCACATTTCATTTACCTGCGTTCATTAAATGAACAAATATATTATTAGTTCCTTCCTTTTTATTGTTCTGAACATTTTCTTTTCTAAATAAGTTACTTTATCAAAAGGAACATCTTTTACCTCTTTCTCATTTTCCTGTTACCTTTTTATTTCTTTTCCCTCTAGCTTAAAATGTTTTTCTCATCCCCTTTTTTCATGTGTAACAAACATTGCTGCTGCTATAGGCAGGTGGTGCAATGCAGCTGATTTCAGTAGTACAAAGATTTTGCCTTTAGGTCTTAATTCTGCAAACATTTATACATGGGCTTCAAGTGCAAGGTCAGCCAAGGCATGCGGGGCCCAGTGTCATGGTGTGTCTGGGGCCCCAGATTGTGTTAATTTGGCCTGGAGGAGATAAAGACTTCTGAAACCCCTATCCTGATTATGTAAGATTCAGACTATCTATCTTCCTCCAGTTTTTTTTACCTCCTCAACTCAGGTGAATACAGTCTTTGCTCCAGCTGTCCTGTGCGAATTTGCACTCTCTCTCTCTCTCGTGTACATACACACTTCTTCTTGCAGGGACCCTAAGGAAGAAAGAGGAGACTGCTCTGCCTTAGGCCTGAGCAAGTGGCTGGAAGGCAAAGGTCCATCTCTTGTTTTCCAGACGGGGGAATCTTAAATGTGGCCAGATGTTCAATCAGACTGTGTGAGTCCCACCTCAGTGGGAAATGATGTCCTGAGCTTGGGCTCACCTCTGAGCAGGGAGCATGGGGCATTCTCTAGCTTGCTCCAGGATGCTTTGGATTTCCTTCTTTTAGGATCAGGAAGAATCTCAAAGACCAATGATTTATCTGGTGATTGTTGAGTGGAACTCAATCCCCATCTTACAGGTTCTGATGGTTTTGAAAAGTAAAGCAACTATTCTTCTTCAAATGGTTGCTCAGATGGATTCCATTCCATTCTTGGTCTGCGTATGCCCCATGCATGTGAGAATGGATTCTTTTGGCCAGCAGTGTCCACTGGGGCCAAACCTGCATGTGGGGTGACCTCAAACTCTCCCAAGCGAGGGCGTAAAAGACAAAGAAGGCTCAACTGTTCCTCAGTTCCTTCTTATTACGTGTGACAATGAGATGGAACCCTGGCAGTGTCTGCTTATTCTGTGCTTTGTGCGGTCTCGTTAGGTAAGTTAATAATAGTTAGTTTGTATACCTACAGTAGATAATAAAGGTTTATTAGTTTTATGCCCATTGTCAGGCAAGCAAGCAAGCAAACCAACCAACCAACCAACCAACCAAAACTTTTGTAATAAAATAGGAGATATGCCCAGAACCAGGACTGAAGCCACTGTGGCTGAGATTTAAAACCCCTCTTGTAAGGCTGCTCAGTGATGGACATTGTTAGTGTCTCTTCTGCCTTGGTGAGGGGTACATACCTGACAGGTGCTCAAACTGTTCCTCTTTCTCCAAGAGGACACAGAAAGTGAGGGTGGCCTGCCTCAACCACTTTCTTCTACTACACTTGACAAGAGCCTATTCAGAGCATGAGAGAAAAGATCCTGCCAAGCCTGAGCAGACACTTTTGGCTAGTGCTCCTGTGAGCTGTAGCTCTACTCCAAGCTCCCGGGCTCATTCTTCATTAAAGAGATTGAACTCCTTAACTATTGAATCCAGCAGAGCAATCAAGACCTCTTCTGTCTACAGCTGTCTTCCTTTCTCATAGAAACTTTCAGCTCAGAACATTTCGTCTATTTACTTAAAGGGACATTGCCTTAAGCACTTTTTAATTCCTTTATAAAATCTTGTGTTGCTGTTTGATTAGCAAAGGGGAAGGAAAACATGGTACACATATTTAACTACATCACAGTCTCCTTAAAGATTCCAGTGCAAAAAAATGGGAATATTTGGTCAGTCTTTAAATAGTAGCTCTGTCTTTTGAGACTAAAAATAGATATATCACTCCTAATATTTGAAGACTTGAATGCCTTTAATTTTGTTGCCAGAGAGCGTGCCTTATAACATAAAAAAAATCTCTTGGGTTCCCCATTTTTTTTTTGGTCAGTATTCAGATTACATGACCTAATTTGGGGAAAGAAGTAAAACATTATTGTAATACCATTAGCATAACTAGCATGTTTACAGATTGCTTTATTATTCTTTTCTACCAAATGACACTAAAGTTATCATTGCTTAGTGAATTGGGACTTTAGAATTATATGGCTATTAATTCAAAAGCAGTTTTGTTTAAATCCTTTTATATTCCAACTCATGTTGGTGAATCAGGAGATAGCACGCTCTCATTTGAATTAGTACATGAGCTCAGGATTGGGGAGACTGCAGCTGGAGGTGCTATCTTTTGAAGGCTAAGATGAAACCAGGGTCCTGATCACAGCTGGTCAATAATGGTCCCTGGACACTCTTCAAAGACAGAAGTGTTGGCCAATTTTCTTGGCTAAATTTCATTTTGGCTGATGTTCTCTACCATAACATTTCCTATTGTTTTTGTTCAATAAATTATTTTTCATTTTACCTGCTAAAAATATTGTTTAGTGTTGCTGGTACAACAGCTAACCCAAACAGAGCTACATTTCAGTGCTGTGTGAACTGCTCGCTATATATGCTTTCATATATTGCATAACACTGGTATTTACAAAGGGATTTGTATAAGTTACCACTAATAATTGGATGTAGTTGCTGAATGTAGGTACATAAATGTTTAGTGTGAAGTAGAGTGATGAGTGACTGTTCTTGTGGAGGTGAAAAGACTAGACATATCTCGGTTCTGAACTTTCTTTTTATCCCTAAACCATCTAAAATATGGGCAGAGATTCACCCTTGATATAATTGTGCTAGCTAATATGTAATGATCTTGTGGCAAAGAGTATAGTTCAGTAAGGAGAGTCAGGAATAGTGGACCTATTGCCTTGGTATTTTGGAATAATTTAAGATGGAAGACTCTAAATTTAAGAAAAGTTTTTTTCATATCAAAGACAGTTAAATTTTTGTATGATCTATTCTTTCTGGCCAGAAAAACATGCTGCATGTGCACATTACTTGGTTTAAAATCAGAATGAAAAGGCAAAACAAAAAACAAAGATAAAAGGTGTGAAATGTTAATCTTTGAAGTGGCAGTTTTTATTAATGGAGCAAAGGAAATGCAGGCTGGGCATTCATTTCCACATGTCTGAACATGTGAAGCTTGTAGTCACTTTAAGCATTGTATGGGATGTAAGGGATTAAATCACCAGCTTTTCAGCTCTGGAGACTTGGGTCCAGATCCTGGTTCTGGTGTTAAAGTAAAAAAGTGTTTTGTGGTCTCATCCTCTTCATATCTCTTAGAGAACATTTGTCTGTATTAGAAGTTTGCTGTACAATTAGGCATGATTGACAGTCTCTATCATGCTTTAAGAAGGAACAAGTAATGGACAGCAGATAGATCGTAGGAGTGGAGAGGAGCAACTTCGCAGTGCTGTGTGTAAAAGCTAGCAAAGCACTTCCCGACACTCCTGTTGACTCCAGAAAGTGCTTTTGGGCTACATTCAAAGGTGAGATATAAGGTGGTGTAACTTTAGCTTCCACAGACTCCCTTGCCCTATGTAAAATTTCCTTAAATTTGGACCCCATTGCACCTATTTCCAACTACTAATGTGTAAGGGAGTCTAATTCTTATGAAGCCAAAGGAAGGTATAAGAAAGGTTATCTGAAAGTAGTCTGCTATTTTAACTTAACCTTCAGATAATTCATATTATTTCTACACTTCTTCAGCATATGAGTTATTCTTAGATTTCCTTAAATTTGTTTGCACTTATTTAGATTCCGTGGGACAAATTCAGAGGTTGTGTGTGTGTGTGATAGAGAGATAATTACACATTGATAATTGGAGATTGATTTGAGTGAATATGAGTACATATGGTTCTCACATCCGGGCTCTAGCAAAGTCTTGCAGATTCTTCTGCACAGCATGTGGCCTTTCCTATCCATCCATATAGCTAAAACTCTCATCCAGGCTCTCATCATCTTGATGTTGCAACATCCTTTTCTCTGGTTTCAGAGTAACAGCCGTGTTAGTCTGTATTCGCAAAAAGAAAAGGAGTACTTGTGGCACCTTCGAGACTAACCAATTTATTTGAGCATAAGCTTTCGTGAGCTACAGCTCACTTCATCGGATACATATGATGCATATGATGAAGTGAGCTGTAGCTCACGAAAGCTTATGCTCAAATAAATTGGTTAGTCTCTAAGGTGCCACAAGTACCCTATCCTTTTCTCTGACATTGAAAAATGCAATTTTGCCACCCTCATATCTATTCCAAATGCTGCTGCAAAGAACATTTTCCTAGCTCATTGCATTGACTGTGTCACCCCTTTCTTTGCATCCCTCCACTGGTTCCCTTCTTTCTATGGTATCAAGCATAAGCTATTTGTCTTTGTTTTCAAGATCCTTCATAACCTATCCTCACCCTCCCTATCATCTCTGAATTGGTATCAAAAGATCAGCTCCTGCCCCCGATTAGTCCATGATTTCAGCCTCCATTGCCCACCCATTAAGTTTTCAAACAAACGCCTTCCTGTTTTCTCCCATGTTGCCCCTCATGCTTGGGTGAATCTACCTGGAGACATATGCAGAACTAACACATTATCCTTCTTCAGATTTCTCCTTAAAGCTCCCCTTTGCTGTGATGCTTAGAAAAAACTTGACAACTGTTAGGCTGCTGGTGTGCTGAGACCACAATCTATCATGCTGACCAATATTGTCTCACTCTTCCTTTGTGCTTCCCGGTCTGTCTGCATTGATCCGTTGTCAAATGTCGTATACTTAGATTGTAGCTCTTTGGGGGCAGGGACAGTCTTTTTGCACAGTGCCTAGAACAATGGGGTCCTGGTTCATGACTGGGTCGGTTAGGCACTATGCTAATATAAATAATAAATAATCCACAATAATAAATTTTAGTGCATCTAAATTTATGTAACATACTTATAAGGGGCTAAATGGAGGTGTAAATTATACCAGTTTCCACTTCCATGAGTTAACAAAGATCAGACAGTTAATGAAGGAGAACAACTAACTGTCTCACAACATAGGTAACATAGAAAAGAAGGCAACCCCTCCCCGCACTGCTTTCAAATGGCAGTAATCTCAGGGAACAGAAAGAAGGGATTTGACCAATAAATAATTCTGACCACATTTCTGAGTAAAAGGAATCCACATTGTGAAATAGCTAGCCATTGGTAACAATATAAGGAAGTCACGTAAATAGAAAGGCAGCTGGAAATATTTTGAATGGATTAGTGCGTTTTCTGATGCATTTTTTCTTAGTCCTGTCATCCCTGCAGAACTCCTAGTCTCTGCCAACCCAGAGAACAAGAAGTAAAGTCCAACAAGTAAACTTGGGTTGTTCACATGGCAATATAGATTGGACAAGTTAGATTAGTATGTGGTGATGCTGGTTTATTTTTCTAGATTTTTTTAACAATCAGTTAAGGTTGCTTTGAAAATATAGAATTGTTTGTAGAACAGTATACTATCCAGCAGTTATGATATACTAAAACTTGTGCTGAGAACATCTAGGTCAAACTAGCAACTAGCTGTGGTGCTTAGTGGAGATGAAGTACATTTAACATTCTATATGGCGTAAAACACGGATATTTTGTTTGCATGAAACAAATTGTTATCTTTCTAAATATATCTACCAGTTTGTTACATTTAAGTTGTCCATATCCTATTAAACTGAAGGCAGGTCAGAACTGTCACTTGAGCTCGTGGACTGCATAAACATTGTATACCATGTATTGCACTGAAATTTGTACTTCTAGTACTTAACTGTTTTCCTAAAACCCCATATTGGAAACTTCTTTTCAATGTTATTTTTAGTCAGGTTTATGTTTTTATCTTAATGTACAGTCCAGGTATCTTAAAATTCCCCCTTCCTCGGGGTGAATTCCATTGAATAACACTGAGTTCTTGTAAAAAAGACACTCCTGTCCTGCAGGATGGATGGGATTGTAAAGCTCCAGGACTATAAATATGAAAACTGGAGTATATATCAATGTGATATACTTTAAAAGTAATACACTGTGGAGAAACTGAGCAGAGGACTAATCTTTGTTGAGAGTGAACATTACTCATTCAGAATGACAGCCGGGACTCAAAAAGGTGCTCCCAAAGTACACTGAGAGTTTTATTGAATGTAATGTGAGTTAACTGTCCTGTATTGATTAGAAGTGCATGGAACTTGTTGGTTTTATTTACAGTCTGAGTAAACAGTTTCTTCAGTTTTGTGCATGTTTGCATTCTCTAATCTTCAAATTTGAACAAATCTGAAAACTCAAAGTAAAAGACAGACAAAACTGTTGAATTTCATGTGGTTTTGTCCCAAGTCTGTATACTGGAAAGGTTAATAAATCTGAGGAAATGGTTTTGAACATTTTGGACAGCTCTAATACTGAAGAATCTGTGTGCTTATGTTATGCTTAACATTCTTTTTATCAGGATACGTCTAATTAAGACACAAAGCCTTGGAGTGGCTAGATACCTGTATAAAGGCTGCTTTAATACAGATATAAAAGTGAGTAAAGGTAAGATTCGCTGGCCCAGACAGTTCTAGATGTTTGGAGTTCAAGGAGAAGCAGCAGCAAGACATTAATGATACTTCCAGGCAAAATGTGAAAAGAGCCCTATTAAGGTGTTGTTTCAGAAGTTTCATCTCCAGAGAGCTCTCTGAAGATCTTTTTGGGGTCTTAAAACTGACCCTAACTACAACTACACTAAAAGCATGATTTTGCTTTTACTTCAAAATCACAAGTTACATATTCACAAGGGAAATCGGAAGGGGGAAGCTAGTGGCAGTAGAGGATCAAAACTCAGCTACAGGGGTGAGGCTGTTAATAGTGTGTGTGCCCTCTTTTCATTCTTTGCAGATAGGAGTTGTGTTCTTTTCTCCCATCACATCCATAAGTAACATTTCTAGGCACAAAAAGGCTAAGCGGTCCATCTATGTGTATTCACTTCTATAGCAAGAGTTTGTACTGTATAATACTTTCCCACCGCTGAGTACTTGTTTATTTCTCAAGTATGTTCACAGAACCTCTTTTATTGCTTTCTAGTTTAATACCAATGAAAATTTTAAGAAATCTTAAAAATATCAAATTACAAAAATAGATGCAAGAGGAAATGTTTAAATATAATTTCTGACTTTTCTAATAGCTCTTTTATCTACTACATGAGAACTTTAAAATTCAGATATGACAGCTTCCATTTTGAACATAAAAACAATTGTTTCCTTTCCCCCTCTGGTCCTTTGGTGTTATGAAAGAAGGGTTGGACTTCAGTCTTCTCAAGCAATTGCTAAATGATCTTCAGAAAAGTTATTTCCTGACAGTTTTGAAAAGAAAACCCATATCTTTTGTATCTGGTTTTGGAAACTATGTTTCAAAGAGAATGTTAAGAGTGATAATCTTAATAAGGAGCCTTTGAAATAGGATTGGGCTTTTCAGAATAAAAGTCAGATTGAATCTTGATTCCGAAAGCACACACAGCAGTGAGCATCCCTAGTAAAAGATACAGTAATTCCTACTGAAGATGATTTCTTCCCACGGTGAGCAAAGTGACAGAAAAATAGAAACATCAGTAAAAAGAAAATATGAAGGGTCAGCCTCCAGCCTATACAGACTGTGGTTTCAGCTTCTTGTTTTGCCAGAATAATCCTAGCATAGTGTAACAACCTGAAGTTAGAGTTCAGCTCAAAGGATGTCAGTCTCATCCACTTTTTATAAAACATCTTTAGCATCACTTTTTTGTGATGCTTTGTCAGATTCCCATATTTCATAGTCTAGAAGTATCACCTGTAATGCTGTGGCCAGAAGACAGCTTTGTCTAAGACCATGTGAAATGGAAAACCCGTCCAAGCAGATGATATTACAACACTCTCCCACTTGCCTGGCCTTTCTTGTCTCAGTGTTGTTCTGCAATACTGTCATTCACATCAATTTTACAGGACCATGGCTTCCTATCTGGGAGTCCCTCTGCTTCTGTTGCTTAAAGTCTGACATCACACAAACTGCATACATATACAATATAAGATTGAAGAAGCTTTTATCCTGATGAGTGGAAAAAGAAAGAATATTCTGAAGTGTTTCAACACAAATTGGGATTTCTGTATATGCATCTGGTTGTGTCTATGTAGCATCTGAAAATTGGATACTTATCATGAGCCACTTTGCTAGAGAAGCAATTAAGGACTAGAGGCTTACCTCTTGAAAGTGAATCTTTATTTCATGACTTTGACTTTCTCAGCAATACAAAGTGTGCATAAACCTGGTGCATTATCTGTTGGTTGCTACATACTGCTCGTCATACTGCTAAGTGGCACAATTTGAAGAAAATCTCCCTGCTCAGAGTGGTTTCCTCTCATCCCAGTACAGACCCAGTTGGGGTTGGGGAACAGTGAATTATGGACAAAGGTATCTTGATGAGAGGCAAACAGTCTGGGAAAATACCATTTCACTTTTTTCCTACAGACCAGTCATAAAAGTGTCAACCATAAAAAGGCTGCTGTTTATATGATACAACTAATCTATGTACTGCAGACAACAGGCACAAACATTAAATAAAGTATAAATATACACATTTGGGGATCTAGGAATGTAAACTTGTTCTTTCAGCTCCAAAAACAGCATCCACTACTTGAGCTGAAGAAGAATTCCCTTAGTTAATGGATGTAGCAGGCCCCTTATCCTCTCTGTGGGCCAGCCGTGGTGAGGAAAACATTGATTAATCACTCATACGCACAAAGCTAGTACCAAACATCTGAGATTCACAGGACAGCAATTCCGACAGTTCAGTACCAATCTGTCCTGCATTCATGTGCAGGAGAAAGATACAACTGTCATCTGTGATGTGAAGAGACTACCTGAAGGTATTTATTTTTATTTTTCCCTTACTCTGTTTTGGGCTCTCTCATCCTGCTTCCGGGCATTGGTTTCTGGTTCAGATGACAGGAAACTTATACCAGAAAGCAAGTAGGCGATATTTCATATCGGTGAGCTCTTTGGTGTTTTCCTTGACACAAAGAAGTTTTAAGGGCCTGAAGGATTGAAACCCATCTTGACCTGAATATCTGCCCTTTTCCATTCTCCCGAGCCATGATACTTGGCCAGCCTTAGATGGTTCCAAGTTCTTCAGGTGCTGGAGTCTCCACTACTGTGCAAATGCCCAAATAGTATGCGCTGGAGGCCTCCCATAACCCTGAGCTCACAGTTATGAAAACAACACTCTCAGCTGAATGCCCTGACTGGTATGGCTATTGTTTCGAGGGAGACTGTTCCAACTTATATACGATGGGCACCAACACATCTTAAAGGGGCGCTGCAGACACACGAGAAGTAACTAAAACGCATAGTGTGCACCCCTCATTTGGGTTGCCTTGATAACAGAATCAGAAGCCATTTGATAAGTTTCTCATATACATAACAGAAAGGTGAGAGATTCTTATGCTGGGGGAAGTGGATTGGGTATAGTACAAAGTTCACTAAAGTTGGCCGACATAGTGGGACTGCTTCTGAGAATGATGGATTATTTATAACTTGAAGAGAAAACAGGTACATCCCAGCTAATATATTAGGGCAGAAAAGACTTCGAATTGGTATGGTTGTTAAAATGCTCCCCAAACCTCTTGATTTCCCCACTCTGGCCAATCTAGCCAAAGTAATATAGAAATTAACAAATGGAAAACTTGAACTGAGTATGGAGGATAGTCAACCTCAAGCCTAGCTGGAAAGAAATCAAAGGCCAAACTTACTGGCTTCAAAGAGGCTCTTTTTTATTTTGCTTGAAATTTTAGTAATAGGAATTTTCTATTTAGATGGTATTTTGACCACAGTAGAGTCAGAAGGGCTAAGGTTGCATATTTCAGCCACAGCTTATCACTTAGGGGAAAATGTAGAACAATCCCTCTCCCAGTTTAAACTTTCTAGGATTCCCTGTATGTGCCACATCTGTGGCTTTAAACATAAAAGCAAGAATTCAACATTTCTGGGTTGTGGAGTCTAATCCCTGTCTTTTCAGTGGCCACTCTCTTTTACAGGGACATCTTTTGGACACAAGCTGCTGAAAAGTAAGCATTTACCTGTCATAGTGGCTTGGTTTGACCTCATGGGGTGAAGGAGGGAAAATGCATGTTTTTAGAACCTCACTCTTTCCTCACTCATTGCAGAAATCCTGGAATACGGTGTCTCAAAGACAGCCTATAGGCTCTCCTTCACTAACCATGAAGTAACTGGGTTATGAGATCTGACAGAGGCCCTTTTAAGCATAAACAATCTGCAGCTGTCTTCAGTTTGGTTAGATTTCCCAAAAAGTGGGTGGCAACAGCTTCTGATACTGAAAGATTTTATAAGGCCATGATGCCGTAGTATCATCTTACTAAACTTGGGGAATGAAGTAGGGGAAACTAAGCTCTGAAATATCTGCAGTATTGGATGCATTCTAGATTGCTCATCTGTTCTGATGTAGCTGACCATAAAAATTTGGAAGCTATTATCAATATTATTGTTATAGAGCTCTCACACAGTGCTAAGTGCTTTACAGACTGATATAAAGGCAAGGCCCCTACTATGATGATCTTATGGTCTAAAGTTCCAGTCCTGCAAAGACTTACACATGTGCTCAACTTTACACTCAGTGAATAGTGCCATCTAGGTCCATGGGCCTCCTCACAGTCCATAAAGTTAACCACAAACATAAGACTTTGCAGGACTGGGTCCTAAACAGGTACCATAGAAACATAGAATAGAAAATAAGGGGGAAGGGATGTAACACTTGATTTCTGATGCCTTTTAAAAAAATCTTCCATTTGTGTTCTTTTTTAAAGTATTTTACTTTAAAATAACACTTTTGTATTTGCTCATTTCTGTATACAGTTTAATCTATTTCCATTTTATCCCATCTCCCCCAAGCATATTTGAGCCCCCTCCTATCCTTTCCCTTTTTGACCCAGTGTAACAACTGTATCCTTATCTTTCCAACTAAGGCACAATGGTATTTAGATTCAATTCATGCCTATATCTACTCCAAAACAGTATTGCTAAATTAATATAATTCCAGGTTGCTAAGATATTATATAAAACAACAGAACATGGGTAATAAATGTTATTTCTTTTCCAAACAAAATAACTGCTGCATTGTTGTATTCGATGTTCAAGGAAAGAACTCTGTCATACTGTAAATTCCAAGCACTGTGTCATATTATACAGAATACTCATTTGACTGTTCTTTTTTAGAAATTGATTCACCACAAGGGAAGAGACATTTTTTTAATGATTCATTTAAACTTGACACATCTTAGTGAATGCTGAAGCACTGGGGACAATATCTTTTTTCCCTGCACATTCTTAGCAGACTTCTTGTGTTTGACTGTCTGCTAAAAGGAAAGATTCCCAATAGTAAACTGCAAAAGCAATATGATTCTTTTTTGTTCCAGTGCTTTTTTATCTTTTCTTATGGTTAAGGTTTAGATATTTTTATTTTATTTTGTATGAAATATTTCTAACTTCTACAAAATGCAGTAGAAACCATTGATATAAATAAAGTAGAAGAGTCTGTCCAAATTTAAAAAAAAATTTTAAGTACACTGTTTATTTTTTTAGTAAGTCAGAATTACTGTATGCAACTCAAGGCAAGCTTGTATTAGCAGGAAAACAGCAGGATCTTGATTTACATCTTGATTACCTCCTTTACTTTCTCATTATCTAGGGGAAATGAAAATATTTTACATTAAAATGACTTGTATATAGAGCTCCGCAAAATGTTCCCAATGAAATATGTGCACATCCTATGGTGCAACCCCCTGCAGACAGAAACCAAAGAGACAGTTAATATAAACACATGTATAGCAAATTAGCTGAATTTCACACAGTTCTGTTTACAAACCATAATCATAGGGATCATTTTACAATCCATAATTCACATGTGTAGGTCTTACTCTCTCAAGTAACCCCACTGAAGTCAGTGGAAGTACTTGCATGAATGAGGACTAATTGTGTGAGTAAGATTTCGAGGACCACAACCTGTGTGGGCTCATTCCTGCAAGGCTGTCTGCATTCTGATCCCAAACCAGCAAAGCAGTTTAGCATGTGCTGAACTTTAAACTCACTCATAGATAGTCCTGTTGATGTCAGTGGAACTGCCAATGGAACTTAACTAAAATTGAAGGTTAAGAATGTGCTTTGCCAGATCAGGGCTGGCATGGTCATCACCCTGCAGGACTGAGTCATATCTGAATAAATGTTTCATTTGTTAGTTTCTAAATTTTGAAAATCAATGGGCCTGTTTCTGATCTGAGATACACAATGATGAACATTTAAGTATCTTGAAAAAGTTCTTCTGTGTATGCTAGCACAAATGCAGCACTGTAGTCTGCAGGAATGAGCAGAGACTTTGGGAAAAGGAAATCCTGTGTTCTGATTCCAGTTTTGCTATTATCTTATTCTGTGGCCTTTGGCATGTCACTCTGGCTCAGTTTCCCTGTCTGTAAAATGGGGATGATAATACATAAATCACAGGAAATAAGTAGTTAATGTTTGTACTGTGATTCGCAAATATAAAGCACTTAGAAATAATAACTAAGCATTGTAGTTACCTTTCTCCAGTTAGATTTGAAACCATTTTCTATAAGGTACCCAAATTCAGCTTTGGTTGTGAAATGTCCTTTCTAATTGTTGAATTCAAATTATACTTATAAGAAACAAAACCATTTATAAAATTTTCAGAAGTGCAGGTATCTAAAGATAAAGTTTTCATACAGGCATGTATATCTACTGATTTAAACGGGACTTACTGCCAAGGCAGTACAAATGGAACTGTCAGTATTGTAGCAGAGCATAACAGCAATATAAGGCAGACCAAGGAGACTGGGACAAAATTAGTAATGGGCAAACTTGATTCAAGAGCTAATGTAATATAGTTTTATGTCAATGTTAAATACTGAAAAAATAAACCATAATGTTGTGATTGTGTATTTAGTAAGACTATGAGGGCCCTTGAGATTTTTGTCATCAGACCTTTAGAATTTTTTTCTTAATGATTAATTGTTCCCTCCTCCCCCTGACTTTTCATAACTGCTGGAGCTTAGTGCTGAAGGAGCTGGGTCCCGATTCCTGCCCAGGGTTGGCCATCGGTGAACCCTGCCCTCCAGGTCCTCGCCAGAGGCACTGGAAGGACTGCAAAAGGGTGGGACCATGGCAGGTTGCAATGCCATTCACAGAAATTTGTCCTGGCCACCCCTCCATCATAACAGAAGATTGGCTGGGACAAATTTCTGTGAGTGGCACTGCAATCTAGCGCATAAGGTCGTGCTGTCCCTCAGATTTGTCCTGGCCTCCCCTCCTTCATGTCTACAGGGAATGGGCTCCTCTGGATGGGGCTTGTTTAAAAAGTGGGGGGCAATGGACCTTTGGCCCCTCTGACTCCAGCACCCACACAGCTGCTCCAGGATGGGACTGGCCTGCTAACCTCCAACGAGCAGCCATAGTCTAGTGGATAAATGGAAGCGTGGATGCTGACATAATTCTTCCCCGCCCCAAATGTTTCTGAAATTACGCCCCTGCCAGACATACAGATCCTTGGAGGAGCCTGTTTCTAATTCAGAGATCTTTTTGTAGGGTCCTTTGTAGGGTAAAATTGTGTCCTCTGATGGGTTTGTTCTACTTGTGCTAAAGTCATTGAGAGATGTGCTTGCCCATCCAAGAGCAGAATTTGTCTTCTCATGCTCTGTTTCTTGTGCCTGTTTGTTTTTCTCTGTCTATCTGCTTTCAGGGATCAACTTTCTCTGTTGTCCCTCCAGTCGATCCTTTCATCCCCTCACCCTCGCTTTCTCTTTCTTTCAGGACTCTTTTCTCTTTCTCAGCGCTACTAGATTTTTAAATGGCAGTAGCATGAAATCTAATTGCTTTCTATTTAATGAAAAAAAGAGAGACAAGTCGAAGATTCACTAGCCTTGAACTTAATTTTTAAAACATAAGCTTTCACGTTATTCCCCACACAATAATCGACACACTTTCATTATGGATGATGCTAAATTCTCAGCATTGTACTTGAACTATTTTTATGAACCATGTTATATTTTGTCTTTACATTTTTTTCTTTAAAAATGGGATTTTGTTCTCAGTTCATGAGAATGGAAGTATTAAACTATGCTTGTCCTTGATTCAGTTTGCTGCTTCTTTATGGTCCAAATTGCCCTTCATGCAGAGCTGAGCTTGTAATATGTACCCTAGATGCTGAGTAAATGCTTTCACTGGCTGTCCCTGGCTTACTTACTCAGCCAGTCTGAGTCACCTTCAAAACATCAAGATTATGTGTGTATACACTGTAATAAATAACTACCTGTGCTGGACTAATGCAAATTGAATTTGTTGAAATATGGCCTATTATATTAAAATTTATGTTTCTATTATAATTTTTATTGTATGAAACAAGTTTGACCTGTATACAATTATTGAGAAATAAGATCTGTATCCATATACAGGAAAGCTAGTCTGTGCTTGTTAACTATTTAATAATAGAATCTCACTATGGACATATCTTCTAAGAGTCTATTTTTTCAGGTTTCTCTGAAAAAATCATAACAGAATTTTTATCATTCTTGAAAACAGGTCAAATAATTTAATGATAGTGCACTAAAGCACTTTATCTAAACATAGACTATTAGATGGTTGATTTCTTTCTGTACTTGAACCAGTTATTTGCCAGATAATGGCAACAGACTAGAGAGAAATAGTCCTAATACTGATTGTCTTCATGAAAGAGATTTTTGTTAGAGATGCAAAATCCAACTTTAGGGGTAGTTCATTTTTGAGCCCCTGTTTATCTGAATGATAAAGCTGGGATGGGAGGAATGGGTCTTTGGATATACCAGTCTGAGGTTGATCCATATCTGGTTTTTTTGCTAAACTGAAACAAGTAATTTAGCAAAGTGCATAACAAACAGTTACTTTCCTGAATGAAAAAAGGAAACATTAAAAGAGAAAATTTTAAATCAATTGGTAAATATGCAGGCTCTGAATTAAACTTATTTCATGCTAATTCAGCTTTATTGAATTCATATCATCTTCCGTAAAAGCTGATCAAAGTAATATCCAGTATCTCTCAATTAGTAATGTGTTAACCTTTCATCCACGATGGCTTGCAGAGTGAAGCTAAATAGATTAACTATCAAAAACAAGGGAATATAAATCTAAGAACAAAAAGAGAAGTTAAAATATTTCCAAATCCGTTAGTCAATCAATGCATTCTTTTGCTTGCACAGGTAAAATCACAAAAAAGCAGAAACAATTATTGAGGTTCCAACAGCAGCCGTTATACATGTATTATATTTAATCCTGTTTTTCTTTTACATATAGCTTAATATATTACTCTATATGTCCTAAAATATCTGCCATAAAGCATACAGGATATGCAGTGTGTTTGAGATGGTGTCTCAGATGAAACCTTAATGTTTTAATTCCCTGACTCATTCTAGTTTCAACTATGGATCCTTAATATTACATTAACATGGGTGTATTGTTTTTACTTTTACTAATAAAAATTGTAGCTGTAGTGGATGCTGCACCATATGCCACTGGGATTACAGAGACTTTTTTTAAAGTGGTCTACAAAAGCCTAGCTGCATGTTTTGCATTTCTGTCTGAGAAGGGACCTGGTTTAGGAAGGTGAGGATTTGCTTACCTTTAAAAATAAAGGGGAAGTTAAAATATTTAAAAGATTTGTATCTTCTCCCCTATTAAATCCCTCACCATTTAATATAATGAACTAAATCGAGTGTTTTCATTTTTTATACTGAAGTCCCAGTTTTGTAACACTGGGAGTTGTTATGGGGCAGAGGGATTACCGGGAAGGCCCTACTGGCCAATCAGAATATGCCTTTCGACACTGAGGGAAGTCTGTATAAAACCTAATGAAGGCACAATTACCACACTAATTAAACCTGTCTAAACAGGTGAACATTTTTGTGCCAATTGCCAGGTACTGTAAGTCACCCAAGTACCTGGAATTATTATATTATTTATTTAGCACCATAGGCGTGCTAGGAATTTTACAGCTAATGGAAAGGTCACTATGCCAAAGAGCTTGCATTCTAAATAGAGGAAATGCAGAGGCAGGATGAGGTGGAGATGTGTAGCACATTTTTTGTTAATTACATGACTTTTGTGTAGAGTTAAATAAAAATGATGGACTATTTGTCATCATCTGTCTTTTTACACTTCTTTGGGTGGGCAGGGAAGAGTTCAAAGGGTGAGAGCAGGGTGGAGAGAATCAGGGATGGGCTTGCTCAGAGGGCAATTTGAGCACAAAAAGTAGGCAAGTGAGTGTACAATTGGCTAGTTGTAGTTATTATTTGTTACAGTATACTGTTAGCACTTATAAAAAAGTGCTCAGCATTGTAGAAAAAACACAGAGGAAGACAAAATGCCCACATTAGGTTTGCTGCATACAAAGGAAAAAAAGGATGCTTTCCTTCAGAATGACATTTAGTCTAGATTAAGATTAATACAAGAAAGAACGAAAGTAAAGTCTCCATTAGGGCACACTCAAAGTGTGTATTTTCTCTGATGGTCCTTAGAGATTTAAAGATGCAAAAGTATAACAGTTACACAGCTAACTCATGTTTGCATGCTAGTGCATTAATTGCATGCACAATTGTGGGTGCATTTTTATTGTTTGTTGACACAAATCTTTACCTTTTGAAGAAGTGGACCTCATTGTGCTCTGGTACCTATGTTGCCCAGTTTTCACTCTTGAGTAACACAATGGTTAAGTATCCTATCCAGATTTCATCAGACCTGAACCATTTTTTTACTTTGTGCTAAGAAATAAATGTAGTAGGTTATAGTTTGTGGTCATGACATCCATTAAATGTGATGTTTCCATAAACCTGCAACTTAATGGTCATTTTAGCTATCCCAAACTGTTCTATTTTTGAACACACTGACCACTATGTAATTTTCTTGCCAGACAAATAGCCATGCTTTTTAAAAAACATTGATGAGTTAATGCCCTGACAGATTTAGAAGCTGGATCTTAAGAAAAGTAGGGTTAGCATTTTCACAAAATATATTATTAGAAAGCTAATCAATAGAAAAAATGTTTCAATTTTTTAGACAACTCAGTACTTTTTAAATTTGGGAGCGAAGTATAAACGTATATGTAAAGCATATGGAGAAATGAACCCTTAGCATAAATAACCTGAATTTCTGCTCTTCCTATTTAAGTGAAACAAAACAATACAGTTGATCTTTGTATTGCATATCAAGTATTACAAAACACTTCACAGATTATTGTGATTAATTGTAATTCCATCATGGTAGTGCCATTATAGTGGCAGTAATGTTATGGTTTCCATTATAAACCAAATCTTCATGAATCTTTATGCTAGCCATATAATTAGCTCCAGTGGAACGCTTGTTATACATAAGGTCTGAGTCATCAGATGAATAATAGTATTTGATTTTGAAACTCTAACAAATAAAGTGACATGCTTGTTTGTTAAAAATGAAAGAAGATAGACAGTGAATAGTTCTGTTAATTACAAAACTATATTTACAGAAAGACAACAGACACCTCACAAATATCCAACTGTTGTAATATCTACATATATCTACATACATGCTAATTTTCTATCACTACAGAAATTTGGCTATCACTGCAGAAGTCTGGTGACTAGGACTAGAACTATCTGTTGTGTCTATACTTTTAACTAGGAATGTTTGGTCTCTAATGTTAACTAAGAATGTCTTTTATTCATCAAAAACAAAACAAACAAACAAAAACCCACAAAAAACCACACACATACACACGCAATTTAAGGCAATACCCCTTCAAACAAATCTGATGATTAGTATCACCTCAAAAGCAATTTTGTTATGAAATATTTACAAAAAAGAATAATCCAGGCAGCTATCATGATACAAAATATAAAAATGGGAAGTTAGGATTTTAAAAATTTCTTTAATACTACTAAAAAAAGAAAAGGAGTACTTGTGGCACCTTAGAGACTAACAAATTTATTTGAGCATAAGCTTTCATGAGCTACAGCTCACTTCATCGGATGCATGCCTACAGTTCACTTCATCCGATGAAGTGAACTGTAGCTCACGAAAGCTCATGCTCAGATAAATGTGTTAGTCTCTAAGGTGCCACAAGTACTCCTTTTCTTTTTGCGAATACAGACTAACATGGCTGCTACTCTGAAACCTTTAATACTACTGTAGATTAAAAGCAGTTTGATTTCTGTTACTGGTTAGAACATACGGTATTGTGGACTAACCACTTTTGGTATTGAAAACAAATATTATTATTCTAAAGAGCCAAGATATTGAACTTTAAAATCTTCTACTGAGCATGTACTGTTCCATTTAAAATACATGTTCTAATTAAGGTACTGAAACGCAAGAAAATATCCACTGCTTTCTGGACAGGCTTCCTGTGTAGTTATTCTGGGGAAATGTTGCTTTGCTGTAGAAGGTTGCTGTTAACCAGCCATGAATGCTACACAGCTGCAAAGTTATATGGAAGGAAGGATTGGGAGGAGGGTGGGCACATGCAGATATGCTCCAATCTCTCATTCTCTTCTCTTACTGTCCTAGACCTGTCCATATACCTCTTCCTGCAGCTGGGCAGCCCACAAAAGTTTCTGTGGTTCTTTGAGTTTGCCTGACAATGCTGAGGTTCTGTTAAAGTAGTTTTTGTACTGTAAATTACATTATTACCAACACCAAACATTCAAAATTCATGAGTCAGGCTGTCTCAAAATCATGAGATTGTCTTGAAAATAATAATCTGGGGGGCCTTTTCCGTGCCCTCAGCCTTTAGGGTACACACTCTTTATAATTTCAAACTTTTCTCCACAACCTGAGGGATATCAACTTATTTTAAAGAAAAGAAAGAAAGCTGAGATTTTCCTGCAATCTCTGGGTTCCAAGAGTGGGACTTTCAGAAAAATATCTAATATTGTGAGACTTGTGATAAAATTGTGAACGTTGGTGATGTTAAGATTATAGTTAAAATACTGGGAGGGAGAGGGGCTGGAGAACTTATAGAACTTTTGAAAATGTTGGCTTGGATGTTTTAAATTTGCATAGATAGTTTCATATGAATGGAATGCAGACATTTTTTCAGCACTTGAATTTACAATTTGTCAGTGGTGTCAATGCCTGTGATTTTTTTTTCTTTGAAAAACTCTGGAAAAGTGTTAGCATGCCATTTTTCTAACATATTTAGTGTCTTTTTATGTTAATGTAATTAACTATAGATTGAACAACTTAATTTTGGAATTTCTTGGGGCAGAATGTGACTATTGCATTTGCTATTTTGTTTTCTGAACAGTAGGAGAGTTGGAGCATACATATTGTTTAGTGATCTATGCTGTACCTCGTTTTGTCTGCTATTGCTAGGTGTACAAATGTCACGTCCATTTGGGGGTAGTAGTGCATTTATTTGTAATCACATAATGTTTCCATCAGTGACAATGTTTTAAAAAACAGAAAAGTACATAATGTTATACGTTATATTGAAAACATGCAAATAAAATTTTTGTAATGATCTGTAGATTATATGATTATATACATGATGTTTAAGTATATATGTGTAAGTATGTTTATATACAAATGTGTAAATGTTTGCAGATTTTAAAGAATTATACAGGCAGAAATGTTTAATTTTAAATTGGTACATATGGAGATAAATTTTAAGGTTAAGTTCTAAGTTCACAGTGAGGTTATTATAAAGGAGATTGACTCTCATTATCTGTGAGTTCTGTGTGGCTGAAAGTTTGCACAAATGATGAAGTCCCTAGAGAGTTAATTAGGAAGAGGATAGGTTCAGTACCACATACTATCTGGAATGATACAGGTACTATGTTAAGTAGTTCTGAGAAGTGTTTAAATATATAGGAGCATAGTTATACATTACAAAAGATTCCTGCCGTCATAAGTTAGTAGATATTTGAATAGGTATAAAACATTTGGATTAGTTTGCTGGAGGGAGGCATAGATGATGAGTCACTTTTGGTCTTAGGATCATAGTTTGATTCCACTTTGGTTGAGTCAAGAATAACTGTCATAATGAGTGCATTTCCAGATCTCGATGTGGACAACAAAAGTGGGTGCTTATGCTTATGAAGGGTTTTAAGGACAGAGAAAAACTGCAGGGAAAGTAATGAAATTACATTGGTCCTTTCAGCTGGTATAAAAGGCACTGAATAATGGCCAGCTTCTTGCAAAGAAAGAACCTCTTCTTAAAAGTAAGGTCTATAGGCAATATCATTTCAATACAAACAATAGGTTTAGAGATTGTAACATTTTCCTGCAGGTGGCAAAATTGGTTGTCAGTCTGAGCACCAGCTAATTTTACAATTAACTGCCAACCTTTACCAAAGCTATTAGTGCCTAGTTACAAAGGACACTTTTTAGGACTGAATAATCACTAGGCATCTGACCAGGAACCTTTCGCCCTCCCCCGACCTACAGATTATCCCACTTGTAGGTGTTTAAAAAAGAAACATTCTGAAAGAATCAAATCATATAGTATTTAATTGTGATGTGACTGGTTACTTTAGGTAACAATAAGGTTAATTACTTAGTATAAATATGGCAGCTTACAATATTTTCACTCTGCAGTATTTCAGTATTCAGTTCGCCAGTAAATCACAAAATTATTTTACAACAAAACAACCATTTGCAAGTGCTTTTATTTGTTACCCCACCTGTTTTTCACAGGATTAATACACTAAGTAGAGAATTATCTTAAACTAGTCCCAGGATTTTAACAATTTACTATCAGTATATTGACTCCTGCCAGTGGATTTTTATTTAACCAACTTAAATTATTTCAATAAAAGTAATGGCAATTCTTAACTGCTTGCATTTATAACTCTTCCAAATTAATTAACTTTAAAACTCTCTTGTTAGCCCCAAATAACCAAGCGCTTAGTCATAGCCTTAAAAAAAAAAAAAGCTTGTTAGCTTGTTCCCAAAATAATTGACACTCATTTTAGCAATGCTATCTGTTCATCTGAAAATGTAGGGCCAGATTGTGCAAAAGGGAAGCATTCCCTTGCTTTGTCTGGTCGGTGTAGTTGAGTCCATGCACTCTCCTCATACAGGATCTGCTCCTTGCATAACATCTGCTGGGTCAGTAGGCACTCCAAAGGGGGCAAAGAGGAGAGGAGCTGAGGCAATGATCTAAGACTGCTTTGTGGCACCACTTAACAGAACTGTCTCAATGCAAAACAGATTTGCATGCTGCACCTCCTTAAGGGTGGACCTCTTTGGTTTGATTGTTTTAAGGAGGAAGGAGGATGAACACTATGTAAAAGGGTATTTGAGTGATTAAATTGAGTTGGCAATTTATGTGCTGGACGATAGCAGTGTGGGACTTCAATAAAAATGGGGCTCAGTGGAAACATTTGACTTAATCACCAGAAGATTTCACTGTAATTGCCATCCTTAATCATCACTCTAGCAGTTTCTTGACATTATAATCAAATGTCCATAATGTTGTTATCAAACTATATCCACGGAGTCCAGTGCAGAAATTGTAATTCAAACTACCAAATTTCATACTAACATGCAAATAAAGCCATGCATTTCAGTTGATATATTTAGACTTTATATTAAGCAGCACTGATAAGTCCTCTGGGACATTTGATAATATAATATTAATGCAATTGTGCTAAACTACAATAGTCGTTACATATAGTACTGTATTGGCCACATGACTGGTGATTGGTTGGGGATTGGTCCTGCTTTGAGCAGAGGGTTGGACTAGATGACCTCCTGAGGTCCCTTCCAACCCTGATATTCTATGATTCTATGATCAAATGGTATATGGTAGGATGGGAGTAAGAAATACTGCTGCTTTGGTTGATTTTTACTTTATAAGAAAGGAAAATTGTTTCTTCATCCTCTTTGGAGTTAGACTGTGAGTCAGAGGACTTTTCCTTGAGGAACTTGAGTTCAGAAGACTTGAGTCACTTAATCAAAGTTATACTCAGAGCTGTGAATTAAGGATTCTAACCACCCTCCAACTTTAAAGAAAATGAAGTTCGCTGTCCCCAGAAGAGGGAAAGAGAGAGCAAGAGCTTTTAATATAATCATAGAAATGTAGGTCTGGAAGGGACCTTGAGAAGTCATCAAGTCCAGCCCCCTGTGCTGAGGGAGGACCAAGTAAATCTAGAGCATCCCTGACATGTTTGTTCAATCTGTTCTTAAAAACATCCAGTGAGGGGGATTCCACAACCTCCCTTGGAAACGTATTCGAGTACTTAATGACTCTACAGATTAAGCCCATTACTTCAGATTAAACCCCAGTTACAAGGAAGAGCCAGGTAATAGTAATGGGGAGATTTCATTATTAGAAAAATAGAAAGTTGTGTTTGTGATGACAAGGCGAACCGCATGGCAAAATTGCCTGCTGGGTGCAAAGATTGTGCCTCTCACAACACATCTAGATAGACTTATATGCAGTGCTGGGGAGGAGCCAGTAGTTGTGATACATGTAGGTACCAGTGGCATAAGGAAAGATAGGAGAGAGTGTGGCTGATGTTATTAGGCCCTGTAATGGTGTCCCATGAATAGATATGTGGGCACAGTTGGCAACAGGCTTTGTTGCAAGGATAGGTTCCTGGGTTAGTGGTTCTGTTGTGTGGTATGTGGTTGCTGGTGAGTATTTGCTTCAGGTTGGGGGGCTGTCTGTAGGCAAGGACTGGCCTGTCTCCCAAGATTTGTGAGAGTGTTGGGTCATCCTTCAGGATAGATTGTAGATCCTTAATAATGCGTTGGAGGGGTTTTAGTTGGGGGCTGAAGGTGATGGCTAGTGCCACATATCTATTCAGGGGACGCCATCACAGGGCATAATAACATCAGCCACATTATCAGAGGCTCATTCACCTGCACATCCACCAATGTGATATATGCCATCATGTGCCAGCAATGCCCCTCTGCCATGTACATTGGTCAAACTGGACAGTCTCTACGTAAAAGAGTAAATGGACACAAATCAGATGTCAAGAATTATAACATTCATAAACCAGTCGGAGAACACTTCAATCTCTCTGGTCACGCGATTACAGACATGAAAGTCGCTATTTTACAACAAAAAAACTTCAAATCCAGACTCCAGCGAGAAACTGCTGAATTGGAATTCATTTGCAAAGTGGATACAATTAACTTAGGCTTGAATAGAGACTGGGAGTGGCTTAGTCATTATGCAAGGTAGCCTATTTCCCCTTGTTTTTTCCTAACCCCCGCCCCCAGACGTTCTTGTTAAACCTTGGATTTGTGCTGGAAATGGCCCACCTTGATTATCATACACAATGTAAGGAGAGTGGTCACTTTAGATAAGCTATTACCAGCAGGAGAGTGGGGTGGGAGGAGGTATTTTTTCATGCTTTATGTGTATATAATAAGATCTTCTACACTTTCCACAGTATGCATCCGATGAAGTGAGCTGTAGCTCACGAAAGCTTATGCTCAAATAAATTGGTTAGTCTCTAAGGTGCCACAAGTACTCCTTTTCTTTTTGCGAATACAGACTAACACGGCTGTTACTCTGAAACCTATCTAAATACTAAGTTAGGTGAACAAGAGTGCTTGGCATTAAATGAGGATATTGATATAATAGGCATCATGGATGTCACGCTGTCTGGTGTGGCTCACAGCTGTGAGTGCCTACCTCAGGGCAGACTGTCAGAAAGCGGGGCATTCACCTCAAAATGGTGGTTTGCTCTACAAATAGATTTCACCAAGCCAGTAACAAATGGGAACTCCTGGATCACTATACCAGTCTTACCATGGAGTTACAGACAGTGCCTCTGACGTTATCTGATTAAAATATGACCACATAGATCATTGTTGCAACCACTGTTTTATATTTGCAACAAATCTTGTACAAAGGCTGTCAAGTAAGGTGTCTATGGAAAGGGTATGATTTGCTGAATATGATTATGCTATTTGTATGCATGTATAATTTTGTACTTGAAGCTATGAGTATTGGCTCTAAACCTGGATTTCAAATGTTTGCTCCTGGGGTAACGTCCACAAGGTATTTAGCCTGCACATCTTAAAGGGACTATTCGAATTAAGTGGCTCATCGAGGAACACTTTACTGACAATGGACCATGGGAGATGCCTATCTACACTTAATGGAATTTCCTGCCATGACTAAGCGAAGTCATGCATGGACATATGACTTGCCCATGTGACTGCATACTAATCTTTTACCACTAGCTGTGCTGAAGGCTTTGTTTTAAACAATGGATTTCCCTCCACATCGCAGAAGCTATATAAGGCCTGGGAAACATCTCCATTTTGCCTCTTTCCTGCTCTAGACTCTTTCCTGCTCAAGCCTCTGGACTATGGACTTATACTAATGGGAGCATTCTAACCAAGGGACTGAGGATCTTCCAATGATTTGGAAGCAACCAGAGACTTGACTTAAGCCAGCAGTTTATTCCATCACTTCCAAGAACTTTGCAATTGTTGTATGTATTTGATTCCTTGAACCATTTTAACTCTCTTCTTTCTTTCTTTCTTTCTTTCTTTCTTTCTTTCTTTCTTTCTTTCTTTCTTTCTTTCTTTCTTTCTTTCAATAAACCTTTAGATTTTGGATACTAAAGGATTGGCAGTAGTATGATTTTTGGGTAAAATCTGAGTTGTATATTGATCTGGGTGTGTGGCTGGTCCTTTGGGATCAGAAGAACCTTTTATTTGGTGAAATTGGTTTTAAAGAATCACTCATCTCTAAGTCTAGTGTTTTTTGTGGTGATACAAGGACTGGAATGCCTAAGGAAACTGCTGTTCTGACTGCTTGTTAGCCAATGTGTGAAACAGGAGTTTACTTTTGTTGCTGGTTTGGTATATCTCATGGGAGAATAACCTCCAGTTTTGGGATGTATCTGCCTATTTCTCAGCAGTTTGTGTTGAATTTGGTATTCTCATTTGTGACCCACAAAGGCATGGTTACAGTGCCCTTAGATTCTCCAGCTTATTGCGCCACCCAGATAAACTGGACTTTGTAATAAAAGGTTACTTGAGCCAAAAATCACACCGTATCAGGTGCTCCCAGTCCGAAAAGACCAGTCACTTACCCCAGATCAATTGCTATTCTGGATCTTACACGAAAGACAACACTGGCAGCCAATTCTATAGTAAATTAACTAAAGGTTTATTAGCTAAGAAAAAAGAATGAGAGTTATTGAGAGGTGAAAGCAGGTAAAATGTTTGTACAAACAGGTGAATCACAGTTTGTAACTCCAAATGGTGGCAGTGATGTAATAAACTGTGAGTTTCTCAAAAGTCTTTTCAGGGTACCCAGATTGTCTCAGGGGATCTCCACTTTGCATCTGGCATATTTCTCTGTAAGAGTCCAAACAGTTCAGAAATGAAGGATCTTTTTTTAAAAATCCTTTCTTATAGCTTCTCACAGAAGACAAGCTGACAGTCTAGCTACATATGGAGGTAGATATTACCACATCCGAGGTAGAAGCCAAACTCGAACAGCTTAATGGGACTAAATTGGGGGGCTAAGATAAACTTCATCTAAGAATATTAAAGGAACTGGCACATGAAATTGCAAGCCCATTAACAAGAATTTTTAATGAATTTGTAAACTCAGGGGCTGTACCGTATGACTGGAGAATTGCTAACATAGTTCCTATTTTTAAGAAAGGTAAAAAAGCAATCCGGGTAACTACAGGCCTGTTAGTTTGACATCTGTAGTATGCAAGGTCTTGGAAAAATTTTTGAAGGAGAAAGTAGTTAAGGACATTGAGGTCAATGGTAATTGGGACAAAATACAACATGGTTTTACAAAAGGTAGATCATGCCAAACCAACCTGATCTCCTTCTTTGAGAAGGTAACAGATTTTTTAGACAAAGGAAATGCAGTGGATCTAATTTACCTCAATTTCAGTAAGGCATTTGATACGGTTCCTCATGGGGAATTATTACCTAAATTGGAAAAGATGGGGATCAATATGAAAATTGAAAGGTGGATAAGGAACTGGTTAAAGGGGAGGCTACAATGTGTCATACTGAAGGGTGAATTGTCAGGCTGGAGGGAGGTTACTAGTGGAGTTCCTCAGGGATTGGTTTTGGGACCAATCTTATTTAATCTTTTTATTACTGACCTCGGCACAAAAAGTGGGAATGTGCTAATAAAGTTTGCGGATGACACAAAGCTGGGAGGTATTGCCAATACAGAGAAGGACCGGGATATCATACAGGAAGATCTGGATGACCTTGTAAACTGGAGTAATAGTAATAGGATGAAATTTAATAGCAAAAAGTGCAAGGTTATGCATTTAGGGATTAATAACAAGAATTTTTGTTATAAGCTGGAGATGCATCAGTTGGAAGTAGCAGAAGAGGAGAAGGACCTTGAAGTATTGGTTGATCACAGGATGACTATGAGCCGCCAATGTGATATGGCCATGAAAAAAGCTAATGCGGTCTTGGGATGCATCAGGCGAAGTATTTCCAGTAGAGATAAGGAGGTGTTAGTGCCGTTATACAAGGCACTGGTGAGACCTCACCTGGAATACTGTGTGCAGTTCTGGTCTCCCATGTTTAAGAAGGATGAATTCAAACTGGAACAGGTACAGAGAAAGGCTACTAGGATGATCCGAGGAATGGAAAACCTGTCTTACGAAAGGAGACTCAAAAAGCTTGTCTTGTTTAGCCTAACCAAAAAAGGGCTGAGGGGAGATATGATTGCTCTCTACAAATATATCAGAGGAATAAATATCAGGGAGGGAGAGGAATTATTTAAGCTCAGTACCAATGTGGACACAAGAACAAATGGATATAAACTGGCCATCAGGAAGTTTAGACTTGAAATTAGATGAAGGTTTCTAACCATCAGAGGAGTGAAGTTCTGGAACAGCCTTCCGAGGGGAGCAGTGGGGGCAAAAGACATATCTGGCTTCAAGATAAGCTTGATACGTTTATGGAGGGGATGGTATGATGGGATAGCCTAATTTTGGCAGTTAATTGATCTTTGAGTATTAGCGGTAAATATGCCCAATGGCCTGTGATGGGATGTTAGATGGGGTGGGATCTGAGTTACTACAGAGAATTCTTTGCTGGGTGTCTGGCTGGTGAGTCTTGCCCACATGCTCAAGGTTTAGCTGATCACCATATTTGGGGTCGGGAAGGAACGTTCCTCCAGGGCAGATTGGCAGAGGCCCTGGGGGTTTTTCTCCTTCCTCTGCAGCGTGGGGCATGGGTCACTTGCTGGAGGATTCTCTGCACCTTGAAGTCTTTAAACCACGATATGAGGACTTCAGTAGCTCAGACATAGGTTAGGGGTTTGTTACAGGCATGGGTGGGTGAGATTCTGTGGCCTGCATTGTGCAGGAGGTCAGACTAGACGATCATAATGGTCCCTTCTGACCTTAAAGTCTATGATTCTATGATTCTACACACTTGGGCTTTGATGACAGTGAGTGAGGAATGCACTTTGAGTCTCTGACCTCCAGTTATCACACACACTGGCCATTTGCTTTGGAATTAGTACTTTTTCTGATAAACTCCTTCATTAGCATTCCACAAGGCTTCTTTGATGTCTGATGAGTTATTTAGTTACAAGGGTATTTATAATGTAAATGTTTGCTATTATGTTATAACAGGACATAGATAAATTACTTTGATCTATATTAATACACAAGTGAATTGACCTGAATACCTCTGGCATGACCTGGTCTGCCAGCGTCACAGTGGAATCTTGGTGGAATGAAGATAATCAATGGGACGTGGTAATACCAGGGTACAAAATTTGTAGGAGTTACAGAGTAGGTTGTGATAGTGTGGGATTGGCACTATATGTGAAAGAAAGCAGAGTCAAATCTTAAATGAATCAAATTGTGCCATAAAATCTCAATGGCTAGAAATTCCATGCATGGACAATAAGAGTATAGGAGTAGGAATATACTACTGCCCACCTGACCAGGATGGTGACAGTGATTGTGAAATGCTCAGGGGCATTAGAGAGGCCCCAAAGTTGGAAAACACAATAATAATGGGAGATTTCAACTAACCTCATATTGACTAGATATATGTCACCAGAGAAAGGGATGCAGGAGTAAAATTTCTAGACATATTAAATGTTCTGCTTCTTGGAATCACTTGTCCTGGACCCACAAAGGGAGAGGCAATTCTTGATTTAGTCCTAAGTGGAGCACAGGACCTGTTCCAAAAGGTGAACATAACTGAACGGTTCCATAATAGCAACCATAATGTAATTAAAATTAGCATCCTTGTAGGGGGAAAATGCCCAAAAAACTCACCACAGTAGCAGTGAACTTGAAAAAAGGGAACTACACAAAAATGAGGAAGGTAGTTAAATGGAAATTAAAAGGAACAGTCACAAGGGTGAAATGCCTGCAAACTGCACAGAAACTATTTAAAATCACCATAATAGAGGCTCAACTAAATGCATACCCCTAATAAAAAAGAAATGCCACCAGGACTAAACAGCAGAGTAAAAGAGGCAGGGTCAAAAAGGAATCCTTTAAAGATTGTGCAAGTGGTGTTCTCATCCATCCTCCCCGTGGAAGGAAAAGGCCTGGGTAGAGACCGTTGAATCGTGGAAGTCAATGAATGGCTACGCAGGTGGTGTTGGAGAGAAGGCTTTGGATTCTTTGACCATGGGATGGTGTTCCAAGAAGGAAGAGTGCTAGGCAGAGACGGGCTCCACCTAACGAAGAGAGGGAAGAGCATCTTCGCAAGCAGGCTGGCTAACCTAGTGAGGAGGGCTTTAAACTAGGTTCACCGGGGGAAGGAGACCAAAGCCCTGAGGTAAGTGGGGAAGCGGGATACCGGGAGGAAGCACGAGCAGGAGTGTGCGAGAGGGCAGGGGTCCTGCCTCATACTGAGAAAGAGGGACGATCAGCGAGTTATCTCAAGTGCCTGTACACAAATACAACAAGCCAGGGAAACAAGCAGGGAGAACTGGAAGTCCTGGCATAGTCAAGGAATTATGATGTGATTGGAATAACTGAGACTTGGTGGGATAACTCACATGACTGGAGTACTGTCATGGATGGATATAAACTGTTTAGGAAGGACAGGCAGTGCAGAAAAGGTGGGGGAGTTGCACTGTATCTAAGGGAGCAGTATGACTGCTCAGAGCTCCGGTATGAAACTGCAGAAAAACCTGAAAGTCTCTGGATTAAGTTTAGAAGTGTGAGCAACAAGGGTGATGTTGTAGTGGGAGTCTGCTATAGACCACCGGACCAGGGGGATGAGGTGGACGAGGCTTTCTTCCGGCAACTCACGGAAATTACTAGATCGCAGGCCCTGGTTCTCATGGGAGACTTCAATCACCCTGATATCTGCTGGGAGAGCAATACAGTGGTGCACAGACAATCCAGGAAGTTTTTGGAAAGGGTAGGGGACAATTTCCTGGTGCAAGTGCTGGAGGAACCAACTAGGGGCAGAGCTCTTCTTGACCTGCTGCTCACAAACCGGGAAGAATTAGTAGGGGAAGCAAAAGTGGATGGGAACCTGGGAGGCAGTGACCATGAGATGGTTGAGTTCAGGATCCTGACACAGGGAAGAAAGGAGAGCAGCAGAATACGGACCCTGGGCTTCAGAAAAGCGGACTTTGACTCCCTCAGGGAACTGATGGGCAAGATCCCCTGGGAGAATAACATGAGGCGGAAAGGAGTCCAGGAGAGCTGGCTGTATTTTAAAGAATCCTTATTGAGGTTACAGGGACAAACCATCCCGATGTGTAGAAAGAATAGTAAATATGGCAGGCAACCAGCTTGGCTTAACAGTGAAATCCTTGCTGATCTTAAACACAAAAAAGAAGCTTACAAGAAGTGGAAGATTGGACAAATCACCAGGGAAGAGTATAAAAATATTGCTCGGGCATGCAGGAGTGAAATCAGGAAGGCCAAATCACACCTGGAGTTGCAGCTAGCAAGAGATGTTAAGAGTAACAAGAAGGGTTTCTTCAGGTATGTTAGCAACAAGAAGAAAGTCAAGGAAAGTGTGGGCCCCTTACTGAATGAGGGAGGCAACCTAGTGTCAGAGGATGTGGAAAAAGCTAATGTACTCAGTGCTTTTTTTTGCCTCTGTCTTCACGAACAAGGTCAGCTCCCAGACTGCTGCACTGGGCAGCACAGCATGGGGAGGAGGTGACCAGCCCTCTGTGGAGAAAGAAGTGGTTCGGGACTCTTTAGAAAAGCTGGACGAGCACAAGTCCATTGGGCCGGATGTGTTGCATCCGAGAGTGCTGAAGGAGTTGGCGGATGTGATTGCAGAGCCATTGTCCCTTACCTTTGAAAACTCATGGTGATCCGGGGAAGTCCCAGATGACTGGAAAAAGGCTAATATAGTGCCCATCTTTAAAAAAGGGAAGAAGGAGGATCCTGGGAACTACAGGCCAGTCAGCCTCACCTCAGTCCCTGGAAAAGTCATGGAGCAGGTCCTCAAGGAATCAATTCTGAAGCACTTAGAGGAGAGGAAGTGATCAGGAACAGTCAGCATGGATTCACCAAGGGCAAGTCACGCCTGACTAATCTAATTGCCTTCTATGACGAGATAACTGGCTCTGTAGATGAGGGGAAGGCGGTGGACGTGTTGTTCCTTGACTTTAGCAAAGCTTTTGACACGGTCTCCCACAGTATTCTTGCCAGCAAGTTAAAGAAGTATGGGCTGGATGAATGGACTATAAGGTGGATAGAAAGCTGGCTAGATTGTCTGGCTCAATGGGTAGTGATCAACGGCTCCATGTCTATTTGGCAGCCAGTATCAAGTGGAGTGCCCCAAGGGTCGGTCCTGGGGCCGGTTTTTTTCAATATCTTCATTAATGATCTGGAGGATGGTGTGGATTGCACCCTCAGCAAGTTTGCAGATGAGACTAAACTGGGAGGAGAGGTAGATACGCTGGAGGGTAGGGATAGGATACAGAGGGATCTAGACAAATTGGAGGATTGGGCCAAAAGAAATCTGATGAGGTTCAACAAGGACAAGTGCAGAGTCCTGCACTTAGGACGGAAGAATCCCATGCACCGCTACAGACTAGGGACCGAATGGCTCGGCAGCAGTTCTGCAGAAAAGGACCTAGGGTTA
Organism: Natator depressus; assembly: GCF_965152275.1. Taxonomy (NCBI): domain Eukaryota; kingdom Metazoa; phylum Chordata; order Testudines; family Cheloniidae; genus Natator; species Natator depressus. The sequence continues at coordinate 97,829,368 of NC_134241.1, forward strand.
CAGTGGACGAGAAGCTGGATGTGAGTCAACAGTGTGCCCTTGTTGCCAAGAAGGCCAATGGCGTTTTGGGATGTATAAGTAGGGGCAGTGCCAGCAGATCGAGGGCCGTGATCGTTCCCCTCTATTCGACATTGGTGAGGCCTCATCTGGAGTACTGTGTCCAGTTTTGGGCCCCACACTACAAGAAGGATGTGGAAAAATTGGAAAATGTCCAGTGGAGGGCAACAAAAATGATTAGGGGACTGGAACACATGACTTATGAGGAGAGGCTGAGGGAACTGGGATTGTTTAGTCTGCGGAAGAGAAGAATGAGGGGAGATTTGATAGCTGCTTTCAACTACCTGAAAGGGGGTTCCAAAGAGGATGGCTCTAGACTGTTCTCAGTGGTAGCTGATGACAGAACAAGGAGTAATGGTCTCAAGTTGCAGTGGGGGAGGTTTAGGTTGGATATTAGGAAAAACTTTTTCACTAGGAGGCTGGTGAAACACTGGAATGTGTTACCTAAGGAGGTGGTGGAATCTCCTTCCTTAAATATTTTTAAGGTCAGGCTTGACAAAGCCCTGGCTGAGATGATTTAGTTGGGGATTGGTCCTACTTTGAGCAGGGGGTTGGACTAGATGACCTCCTGAGGTCCCTTCCAACCCTGATATTCTATGATTCTATGATTGGAATTCAAATCCTACTGAGGAAAATTAAAAGGAGCATACACTCTCGTAAATCAAGTGTAAAAGTATAATTAGGTTGGTCAAGAAAGAATTCAAAGAGCAGCTAGCTAATGACACAAAAACTAAACAGCATTTTTTTTTAGCACACCAGAATCAGGAAGCCTGCCAAACAGTCAGTGGGACAACTGGACAATCGGGATACTAAAGGAGCACTCAAGGAAGACCAGCCATTGTGGAGAAGCTAAATGAGTTCTTTGCATCCATCTTCACTGCAGAGGATGTAGGGGAGATCACCACATCCAAGTCATTCTTTTTAGGTGACAAATCTGAGGAACTGTCCCAGATTGAGGTGTCAATATAGGAGGTTTTGGAACAGATTGATAAATTAAACAGTAATAAGTCACCAGGACCAGAGAGTATTCCCCCAAGAGTTCTGAAGGAAATCAAATATGAAATTGAAGAACTGCTAACTGTGGTATGTAAGCTGTTGCTTAAATCAGTCTTTCACCAGATGACTGGAGGATAACTAATGCAATGCCACGTTTTAAAAAAGACTCTGGAGTTGATCCCTGCAATTACAGGCTGGTAAGCCCAACTTCAGTACTGTAGATGCTTGTTTGGCGCAACACCTTGTGAGAGCAACCACAGCTTATGAGCAACATTTCCCCTAGGAATACTTTCCCTATCATGAATTGTTCACTTGGTAACAGTAACATAGCTGCTGCATAAGAGCAACATTTGTGACATTGTGACATCACATCCTCCACTTGCTTGCATCATTTTTTGTGGCAAACCAGACAAAATGCCAAGAAGTCTCTTACTGAAAGAAAAAGTATAGATTATCCAAGACTGTCAAACTCCGGGAGGTAGTCAAAACCAAGATGCAGTCAAATGGGAGTTGCACAGGTTGGTTGTATGCAGAATGTGGAAGCAGAAGGATAAGTTTTTGGTTAAATATGAAGACAGACAGTCGAATAGCTGCCATAAGTGTGGGCATGCAGGAAAAGCCTTTAATGTCGACCAGGCTCTCTTTATAGGGTCAAGGAGAAGAGTGTGCAAGGAGCACTGCTTGCTGGACCCACAATCAAGGAAAAAGCCCTTCAGCTTGCCACTTCACTTGGATTGAATGATTTTAAGGTAATTGACGGTTGGTTTACCAGATGGAAGAAATGCTTCAGTGTCGCTTACAAAAAAGGACATAGTGACAAACCATCATCTGAGCAGGGGCATTGTGGAAAACTTCCTCACATTCTTGAAAAGTTTTCCCTGGCTGACATCTACAATGCTGACGAAGCAGTACTTTATCTGAAAGGGCTCTGTGACAGAGGACATACAGAAAAAAATGAAAAGCTAGAAGCAGGGAAAGCTTCAAAGAATACGGTAACTGTGCTCATCTGTGCCAACAAGGATGGGAGTGACAAATGCCTACTATTCATGATCGGGAAGTCAAAACGACCCAGATGCTTTCCAAAGGATTTCAGTACACTTCCCCTCAATTATGTCAGCTCAGCGAACGCCTGGATGATAGGTGAGATTTTTATCAACTAGCTAAAAAATGGGATTGTCAGTCTTGCTTGCAGAGCTGTGAGATATGCCTCTTGGATAACTGCTCTTCACATCCCCAAGGAGTGATTCTCACTAACATTCAACTCAAATTCTTACCCCCTAACTCTACATCTTTGATGCAACCTATGGATCAAGGTGAAGAACATTAAGGGACATTACCAATCACAATTCACAAACCGGATTATTGTTGCTCTTGATGCAGATTCGAATGCAGATGCTAGAATGCATTCATCTTGTTGCTCAGGCATGGCAACATGTAAAGCCGACAACAATTCCCAGCTGTTTCAGGAAAGGCAAATTTGTTGTGCCAGAGGAAGGAGTGCAAGATGAAGATATCAAAGAGTTTGATGGCCCCCAAATAATGTTCCACTTCCAGTCAACATGGAAAAAGAGGACTTAGTAGCTGCGGCTGTGGATAAGGATTGACCAGATCTGCCTAATCAGGGCTACGTGGGTTTGAACATGTGCTATGATTCTATGAACATCATTAAGATGGAAGTAATAACTTTTTATATAATGTTGCTACACACATTTTATCATGATGTTATTGACCAGTGAGTTAGTTTTCAAATGATACCTCACAAGGCATACTTTGTACAAAGATTATTGCATTAGTGTATAGGGTATGACTGCAGGGTGCCTTCGGTCACACCCACATCTTGAATACTGGTTGTTAAACAGCTCTGTCCTAAACAAAGGAAAGTTTTTACCTCAGTTTACATATAAGTAATAAACAGGGCCATCAAGACAGCACAGGGAGGAGATGACAGGAAACAGCAAATTTGCATTTCATCATACACAGATGGGGAGAAAGAGCATGGAGTCTCCTTCATTACTAGAGTCCAAGTCACCTTCTTCACTGTCTGAATAAACTTTGCTTTGAGGGGTAATCTTCAGAGATTCACTGGACTGTTAAAGAAACAGGCAGAAAACCCCAAGTTATCTCTCTTTTGCCTAAAATGACAAAGGCACCAGCAACTTTTGACCTCTGGGAGAGATCCTGACCAGGGAAAGTGTCAGTCACCATCTTGCTGGAAGACTGTGGATAAGAAAGACCATCTTAAACAAAACTTGCTAGATTAAGTTTTAGAGTTTTAGATATGTTTCCACTTTTATTTGCTTGTAACCATTTCTGAGTTTATCTCATATACCTGAATTCACTTAAAGTCCTATCTTCTTTTGTTGATAAACTTGTTTTATTTTTAATCTAAACCAATCCAGTGCTGCGTTTAAACGGAACTTTTGGTGACACTGGTTAAAGTAGCAAACTGTTGAATAAATGACCAGGGTCAACAGATCTTAATATCTGAAATGTCCAGGAGAGGGCTGGACTTTGCAGAACCCATGTTTTTGGGGAAATTTGGGACTGGAAGTATGTTGGTTTCACCTGCTAGTAGTAATCAAGGCTGGTGGAAGTTAGAATGTGACTGGTGTGTTGCTGACAGGGAACTAGGATCAGAGCTGCTGGACCAGGGCTGCAGCTATACACAGACACTCAGGGCATGACCTGCATGCCAGCAGGCTGTTTGTGAGTGGCCCAGGTTGGAAACTACAACAGCAAAGCATTGTGAGGCACCCAAGGTTGCAGGACAGGCAGTGAAACAATCCCTTACTGGATTGCACCCCAGAATCTGACAACTGCATGCAGTTCTAGTTGCTGTATCTCAAAAAAGATATATTAGAATTTGAAAAAGTGCAGACAAGGCTGGCCATGCCCCCCAGACATTCCTCGTTGCCCTCCTAAAGGGGGTGCACCCACAGTTTGGGGACCAATGGTCTAAGGCTAAAGGACATTGAAAAATTGCTGCATCCTGAAAGCAAGTCTTGGTTTTGATCCAAAGGAAACTAAACTGTGTCCAATTATCTAGAGAGAATTACCAGCAGGTGATTCCTCCATGGGCATTTTCAAAGTTTTACTGGTTCTATATGGCCCTTGGGGTTATTGCTGTCATGAGCCTCTGCCCTTGAATCTCATCTCAGATGCTGTTTACATTGATGTGACTAAGTTAACTTCAGTAAAGTTACAGCAGATTTCACCAATGGATGTGAGAGGAGAATCAGACCATCTGGCTGTAAAAAGAGGTCACAGTTTCAGCACAGAGAAACTTCTTTAACATTCAAAGGGGCAGACTTTTTGGGGATGAGTTGTCTAAAGCTGGTAATCAAGTTAATTTAAAAAGTCACATCAACTATACAGATCCCATGTTTGTGGTTTTAGATACTGCAACAAGTACCAGAGGGAAATCCTCAATCATCATCATCCGAACAGATTCATATTCTGACTTTCCTCCACTTTTTCTTCCACTCTGGGAGGGATTTTCACACACTGGGAGAACATGATAGGCAGATCCTTGAATCATACCAACTGTCGTAGTGCATAAAATTAGTCTCATTACCTTATGGTTCAAGAAGCATTTTCTCTCCTTCTCTCTCTGAATTTGTTTTTTTAAAAAGCTATGGATGTATGTGTTCAGAACCGCTGTTATTCATACTGTCCCTCAGATGAGCTAGACCATGGTTATTTTCTCTCTGTTGTCAGTGCCCAAATTCTCCAAAGGCTTCAGAGAAGTCTGTGATTTCAGTTGGATCAGCTGTTAGTATAGAAGAAACTGAAGAAGGAGTCCCTATAATTGCAGCAGTTCAGCAAGGAAACTGTTTAGCTTTAAAAGATCTGAATACACATACTACTGCATTGTTACATCAAAAATATTTGAGGTTCAGAGTCAGCAACCAGAGTTTTCATAAATCCTCAAAAAATGTCAATCATCTGCCTCCTAATTGCTGATTTGCCGACAGGCTCATTTCAGAAACAAGGAAGCCAAAATCAATTTTGTCTCCTTGCCACCCAGGAAAAGACCCAGAAATTCTTACTTTTATCATTAAGGATGGTCTGCATGCCTCATTCCTCAACCTGAAATTCCTTCAGCTGCTTTGGTTATACCATTGTAGTAATTTCTCACGGTTAGCTCCTGCACATAAATGTGCTGCAGATGAGGGTAGTCTGTCTCATTTATGATTAGTTGCCAAGAATGTGAATCTATTAAACATATTTATTGGTCCTATCTGCACATCAAACACTTGTTTTAATTGCTTCTCTCAGGAGGATCATAAAGTCTTTAGGAAAGAAGCTTACAGTAGCATACAATGTCAGGAATTGTGTAGACTGGTGGATGAAAATGGCACATTTCAGGGAATTCTGTCAAACCCAGTCTGGACCATTATAAGCACAGACACTAGATTCCTTGGGTGGATTACCCATACGAATAAAAGGTCTGTCCTAGGAAAATGGTCGGAAGTGAGAGGCACCTTCATATCAACTGACTGGAAAACTGGTAGAGGTATAAACTCTCAAGGGCATCATCCAACCTCTAATTAATGGGGATTAAGAAATTTTTTTCTTGGGATCATTCTGTAACTGCTTATTGCCGAGTTCTTGCATCTTCTTTTGAAGCAGTTGGTACTGGCCACTTTCAGAAATAGGATACTGGACTAGATGGACCAGTATGGAAATTAATATGTTCCTAAACTACCTCTTATTGACTTCAAGTTTCAGCTCTAAATAAACCTTTAGTTCTCTAAGAAGTTCATCTAGCCAACAACAGATTGGCTCAGCTGCTCCAGTGTTTACATGAGGAATGGAGTCTCAACCTTCAAAATTTTTAACAGTTGCTTGAGTTGTGGGGGACTCAATTGACAGATTTGTTTTGTGCAAACCAAAATTGGAAAATGCCTCTCCTTTACAACAGCACATACATTACCTATATGCCCTAGTGATGTGGTTTCTCTGTCTTAGAATCTGAACTTTTTCCTATGTCTTCTCTTCCTTTCTCTTTATCCCAAAAGCAATACAAAAGACAAAAAGGATGAAGTAGGCTCCAGCTCATAGTACCATCTTGGTCCTGAAGAAAAATGGTTTGCAGAAGTGACTCTGATTATCATAGATGGACTTAGCTTCTTCCTTAAACACACAGTCAGCTCTGTCAGGGTCCTATACATCATGACAGTCTCATTCCTGCAGGTCTGGTTTGTGAAAGGCTGAGCTTGAAAAGTGAGGGTTTCTCTGATTTCATGATTGACCCTCTTAATTCTCAAAGCCAGGTAACATGATTTGTACAACAGAGTCTGGAAAACCTTCTCAATATGGTATGATAATAAAAGAATTTTCCCTCTGAGGGTGACAAATCTCTTACTGTCTTGTTTTCTTTCAAGACAGCCTAAGTATTAAAAAGGTCAAGCATCTGTGTTCAATACTATCAGAGGAACTGTCAATGATTTCCCTATTGGATCATGTCCCTTAGCTAAAGCTTTTATTACATCAGCCCAAGTTTCATGAACTTGCTCCCCATTTCGGAGCTCATGATACTCAGATGTCTTTGCGATCCTCCGTTTGAAATTATGGCCACAATCTCTTTGAACTTTCTTTCAAAGGGGTGTTTTTGGTTTTGACCTCAACCAGAACAATATGAGAAATTACAACCTTTTCTTGCAAATTTGCATTCATTACTATTTATCCTGACACAATGGCCCTGAGAAAGTTTCCAAATTTAGTCTGAAGGAAAATTCCACATACCATAATCATCAAAAAATCAATCTTCTGTCCTGGCCCAATTTATATTTCGATAACTGCACTTGCATGATGTAGACCAAGCCTTTAAATTCTGTCTAGACAAAACTACTGACAATTTTTTATTTGTTTTGAAGCAGCTCAAAAAAGCAAAGCAGTTTCAAAAGCTTATATTGCTCAATAGATTAATTCAGATATACTAGAAGCATACTTTTAGTGTTCTTTGCTTCTAATTAGTCAAAGGACACATGGTTAGAGAAGAAGCCCTTTCTTGAGAAAAAAGAGCATTGGCCTCCCTACAATAAATTTGTAAATCAGCCACTCGGAAATCCATCGACATCTTCACTCCTGATCTCTCTTGCACCCACTCTCATCACCTCTCTTACTCTTCTTAATCTCTCACTTTCCTCTGGCTCTTCCCCTCACAATACAAGCATGCTTTAGTCTCTCCTATCTTAAAAATAATACCCTTGACTGCACTTTCCTCTTCAGCTACCACTCCATCTCCCTTTCATCTCTATGCTCAATTGCTGTCTAGAGTTCCTCTCCTCCTCCAGTTCCATCCTTGATCCTCTCCAGTCTGGCTTCCACCTTTCACTCTCCACTGAAGCTGTTCTCACCAAAGTCTCCAATTATCTCTTTCTAGGCAAATTGCAGATCTAGTACTCCATCTTTATTCTCCTTGATCTATCAACTGCCTTTGACACAGACCATGCTCCTCTTTTTGAAAATTTGTTCTCCCTTGGCTTTTGTGCTTCTGTCCTCTCCTCATTCTCTTCCTACCTCTCTAACTACTCATTCAGCATATCCTTTGGAGAATCCACCTCATCCTCCCTTTCCAGCCTTCTGTTGGGGTTCCACAGGGATGTGTCCTCTTCTCCCTCTTCATCTTATCTGTGGGTAATCTCAACTGCAAACACAAATTCAACTACCATCTATGTGCTGACGGCTCACAGATACGCCTCTCTACTCCAGACCCATCTCCTTCTCTCATAACTAAAATCTCTACCTATCATTCTGACCTCTCCTTTTGGATGTCTAGCTGCCATCTGAAGCTCAACACGGCTAAAACAGAGCTCTTAATCTTTCTCCACTGGCCCTCCCCCATGTCCTTTCTCAATCGCTGTGGACAATACCACCTCCTGCCTGTCACTCAGGCCTGTCACCTGGGCATCATCTTCAACTTGGATCTCTCTCAAGGTCCTCACATCCGGGATTTAACTAATGTTTGCAGATTTTTTATACATAACTTCTTTAAAATACAACCTTTCCTATCTATCCATAGAGCTAACGCTCTCATCTAGGCTCTCATAATCTCTTGTCTCAGTTACTGCAATGTCCTTTTCTCTGGCCTTGTCAAGTGGAGCCTTCCCTTTCTTGTATTCATTCAGAATGCTGCTGCAAAAGATCTTTTTTTCTAGCCAGTTGCTTTGACCGTGTCACCCCTCTCTTTGAATCCATCCACTCCCTCTCCCTCTTCCCCTCCCCCACTCCAACCCTACATAATAATTCTTTGGCAGAGACAGGTGTGGAATCCAATTCTCCAGTACAGGATTCAATTGCTCCCTCCCTCGGCTTCTCATCCAATCTCAAACTCTCCTCTGACCCGAAGCCTGGCTCCTTGTCCTACTCTATTTGCACAGCCAGTTCCAGTTTCCTCCTGCACCTGGGTTCCTTGTCAGGTTTCTCTCCCCTTCTCCCCATTCCACTGGTTCCTAGTTCTATCTCTTCACCTAGCCCCTTCCAGTTTTCCCACCTCGTTCCTCATCCAGTCTCTGTCTTCCCCCCACCCCCATTGCCTCCCAGACTCTGTTCTATTTCCCTCCCTGTCCCAATTCCTTGTGCAGCTAGTCCCAATTTCCCCCCATGTGGCTCCCAGTTTCAGTGTCCTCCCACCCTAACTCCCATTTGCAGTTTCTGTCTCCTCTCCCCACAGCCTCCAGTCCCATTCCTTTCCAGCTCCTTGTCTCAGTCTACTGCTTCCTTCCTCTCTGCATTCAAATGAGACAGCTTCCTCCTCCACATGGTCTGGGCCCAGCAGAGGGGGCATGGAGTGCACAGTAGAGGCAATCTTCTTGCTCTCAGTTCCAGTAATTGAACCCGTACCTGGCATGACCTGCTGCAGTTCAGAGCTGCAATTGCATGGGAAGTCCTGCTCAACCACAGGCTAGCACATGCCCAGTGCAGATGGAATCATCTGGGATTTTAGCTGTTAAACTCTAACAAATCTCTACTGATTATGTGTGAACTATGATTTTTTTTTCAAAGACTTATAACTTGCCCAAATTTGGACAGATTTCCCCAGGGATGGCAAAGATACAGTCCAGTTTTTATTTTCCTAAAATATCATGCTTCCAGGCTTCAGACAGTCACCTGAAGGAAGCAGGAAGGAAATTTCCCCCCTCCCTCAGTATATTCTGGTCTTTTTTTCCCTCTCTCCTTCCTCTGAAGCATCAGATGTGGCCACAGCTGAAGATGGGACACTGGATGGGGTAGGTCAGTGTTCTGAGGTGGTGCTGAGAATTCTCTTTCTAAGGTGCTTAACTGGTGAGTCTTGCTATCAGACTCAGGGTTATACTGATGGGGCCTGGGTTACTTGCTAGGATCATCTCACTTAATCAGTTCTCTGCCACTGCAGGAGCCTCTGGCATTGGTGCATCTTGGTCGTCTCCTGTTCTCAGCCTGTGGCACACAATTGTTTAGTCCCCTGACAGTTGTAACACTTGGGTCTAATTCTGGTTGCTAGTCTTGATGTGGGCGTGGCCAGGTGGTGTTTAGTGCCGTGTGAGGTATAGGAGATCAGACTGGAAAATCTGGTTGTCCCTTCTCACCTTAAAGTCTATGGCCAAGATTTTTAAGTTGTTTAAGCTTTTTTGCACCCAGAATTGGATTGCCTAACTGATTTAGGAGCCTAAATCTCTTTTGGAGAAGGGATTTGGGCACTTAGAGGTCTCGATCCCATGGACAACCAATGGGTTTAGAATCCTATTGCAAAAGAGATTTAGGCTCCTAAATCAGTTAGGCAATTCAAGGCTGAGCTCAGCAACGCCTAAATAGTTTTAAAAAAATCTGTGCTTATTACTGTGACACAGAGGCCACCCACTGCCATATTTCAAGTCCCTGCTGCAGAGCATGGGGCTGCTAGCGTATTTCAAACAGAAAGTCACCAGAATTTTTTTACATGGGCAAACAATGTATTTTTTCCTAGCCTCGCTTTTGGATATGGCTGAACTGTTTTGGCTGATATTTTTCTTTTTTTAAATTCAGCCCGAGGCAGTCACCCATCATGGAAAATTTCAGCTCCAATGGTTGAAATTTGGTAAAGTTGTAAACAACTGAAAACAGAGTTGTAAAATGCAAAGTGTTGAGCAACATTAATAATAAGCAGTTTTACCAGCATTGCCTATAATAAGTAATGTATCTCTATTTTTTTAAAGTTCTTGTTGAACAGTTGAGGTCATAGCTGGAGTGACTTGAAAGAGAGGAAATTTTGTATTGTAAAATGGGTTTCTGTGAGATTAGCACCAGTGAGCATATGTCAGCCTAGCAGTAGTGATCGGTTATTGTTGACATTTGAGTTTAACCAGCTGCATTTAGTGTCTTAATTCTAGCAAAGTCACTCTGTTGGCTCCAGTTCTGCTTTGGCAACTGCATCCCTTACTGGCAGGACACTCTTCATTCTTCTTATTTGTCTGTCTGCTTGCCAATCACCTGTGGAGAAAGGTGACTCTATTTACATGGATTAGTACAGCTCTTCTCACAGAAATCTTTTAAACTCCTCTATTGGATTTATGCTTTGCAATGTTATGCAGTAAGGATGGTGGCATTTGGTGGCACTTTTCATGCATGTAAGTAAAGTCCAGGTCTTTTTGGTTAAGGCATGACATAAACTAGTGGAGTAATGGCATTTAGGTGATTTACCACAGTCACAAATGTGTGTATGATATACCTCTGAATGCACAATAAAATGTAGTGGGTTATACCTATCTGAATGCAGTTGAAGGGTTTTATACAAAGTCTGCATTACTTCTTTTTTGTCCCCAGTTTTCACTTAATTTAAACCTGCCTTGCAAAATTGCCATGAAAATGTACCAGCCCAGGCACAAGATCTACTCATCAGCATTTTACCAGGATGATTGATGATAATGACAAGACTAATGATAATTTACTCGCCCGTCAAAAAAAATTACTCGCCCCAGGCAAAAGGGCGATTAGAATTTTGCAAGGGTGATTTGAATAGAGCTGGTTAATTGAGAATTCTCTCTCCGCTTTATTGTTCTATGAGTTGTTGAAAATAAAATCTTAATTTTTGTCTTGAAAGATGGACCTTTACCAACCTCTTATGATTTCAAAGTAATCTATCTCCCTTAAGTAATACTGTAATTTAACTCAAGAACATGCTTTTCTATAGCATTTTATACCATTTCTATGACAAGGGCTGAGGTACTTATGAGTGTAATCATGTACATACTTTAAAATAATGTATTTTTTCAAGACTATTCAAATTGTTAGACAATATATCCATTACAGTGCAGGGTTTTTTTTCTTTCTATGAGAAAAATCCTCTTTAAACTTAAAAGTTGGGACAAATCTTATATTCTTTTCCCCTAAAAATTTCATGCAACAAATGCTGACAATAAATCTCAGGATAAAAGTAAAGCTTCTAAATCTAGTTGATCTAACTAGGCATAATCTAATAGACATAATAAAAATCACCACCACTCATAAATCTATCATTAATTTCATTGTTCTGTTATCAAAGACCAGCATTTTTTAAATGTTGGCACTTAAAATTTGCTTAGTTTGAAACTACCTAATTTTATGCACAAAAGATGAGATTCACCCCTGTGATTTGTGAAGGGTTAAGTGGGTGCAAAGGATTTACGTTGTCTCTGCAAAAGGGTGAATATCTGTACCCTACCTTGCTGTGTCCTTAACTCTGCAAAAGATACTCTAAAACTTTCCTTTTCAATTTCCCATTTGTACCCTTTTCTCTATCACTTTTGACACTGCCAGCATCAAGTCCTGTAACCTGAGTGTCACCTTTGACTCTGACTCTGAACAAACAGGTCCACAAATGTCTAATTTTTCTTGACTCTGACCTTTCTCTAGAATTGCACGTTCAGCCATGTCCAAATCTTATTACTTCTTCCTCCATAGTATCTGTAATATGTGTCCTTTTCTCTCTCTACACACAGCTAAGACTCTTATCTAGGCCCTTATCTTCCGTCTTGATTACCACAATCTGCTCCATTCTGGCCATAGTGCTATCATAATACAAATAGGTAATAGTATGCAGCCAATGGTATCTTACAGACCTTTCATTTCCTCAAAAAGAAAAGGAGGACTTGTGGCACCTTAGAGATTAACAAATTTATTTGAGCATAAGCTTTCGTGAGCTACAGCTCACTTTATCGTGAGCTGTAGCTCACGAAAGCTTATGCTCAAATAAATTTGTTAGTCTCTAAGGTGCCACAAGTACTCCTTTTCTTTTAGCGGATACAGACTAACACGGCTGCTACTCTGAAACCTTTCATTTCCTGTCTCCTAACACCCTATGCAATGGAACCAGTGCAGTTACAGTACGCGGGAGATGGGGGCTGGATTTAAGGGACTCTTCTACATGACAGCATGTAGGAGCCACGCCAAGGACAGGGTCAGTCGCCCCCGCTGCAATTCCTGTCCTGGACCAGCCCTGCTTCCCTGCTTGCTCTTCGGCTTTACTTCTGGTTCCTGACTCTGGCTCCAACCACTAGAATGACTTGTGCGCTAGCTATTAGGTATGACCACCCATGCCCCCATCGTGACACCCACAGCAAAAATGCTTGAGAAAAAGGAAGTGAGTATGAGAGGAAGCCATTTTGCTATAAAGTGCTGTTTGTAAAGGACAGAACACCCTTACTTTCCAAAAGGACTAGCATCTACTTGCCAAATGCCATTGGCTGATTTGTCAATTCCCTGTCTTAATGGATAGCACCTGTAAGAAAAATAAATGCATTTTTAATGAAATAGACTGTCTAAATGACCCAATTTCAAGGAGAGTGCACTTTCATGAATATTTATTTAATATGAAAACACTAAAATAAACGGGAGACCACATTCTATAAATAAAAGTAGCTCAGAACGTATCATATAAGAGCTAGTTTAGTGTTGCTTCATGCTCTAGATTACCGAAACAACTCCCAGTGCACAGTTGTTCATCAAAACTGTGGTCAATACTTCTTTCATTACATGCGAACAGGTTGTGTGTATTATGATACTCAGCTCATAGGCCAATGAGTAGAGGAGGCAGCATTGCATCTCTTAATCATACAGTACTTTAATCTTCTGTAAAACAAATTAAAACATGTTTTTGTGGATCTGTACAAGCCTCCACATTTGTGGGCAGCATAAAGTTCTTCATTGCCAGTTTAGATAGGATTTGTGTGTGAGACTATATGGAGATGCTTTCAAGAACACATGAACAAGCAGGTCCACAAATGGCTAATTGTTCTTTTAATTAGGATCAGAAATGAGCAACTACAGTATGTACAAATATATAATTCCATCAAGCTGTTCTTGTTCAGTACAGATTGTAATATCACTCTTATGGTCTCCCATAATCTTTGCATAGCAAAATTACAAGTGATCTTATAGGGGGCCCTGAAGGACTGATAGTAATATTGTTAGATCACCTTCCATGGCATTCTACATTTATTACATTCTGTATACTAGAGATTGTATATATTTTATTACAATGGATATTTTTGTGTGTGGTTTGTTTATCTTTTTATTATATCAATTTCCCTCTGTTTCAAAAGCCAGTTAGGGTTGCTGAGTGACAACAGTGTGCTGATCCCATCATGCATATTATGGCATTATTGTTACATCTTATTATTACAATATTCTTCTCAAAATAATACAGATTTAATCTCAGCACAGCAGTAACTCTGACCCAAAATGAATATTGTTCTTTCACTAATCGTTTCAAAATATAAACAACACAAATCAATTCAAAAAGGAAAAATAAACAATTATGTAAGTTCAAAATAATGCCACTTGTGCAGTGTGGGCTTGATCCTGTACACACTGACTTTTGGATCAAACCCAGGTAAAATCTGGTAGTGTGAATGCGGATGTGTGCCCACTGATATTCCATCAGCTTCACTAGAACTGTCTTTATGCCATGTTCTGGTTTAAAGCCCAAATGGAAAAGGTCTGTGATATTGGTGCAGGTCAGATGCAATTGGAGACAGCCCGTTGGTAGGTTAGAGATGAGAGAAGACTTATACTCCCCTCACCCACCAATATCTTTACATATCAAGCAAAGTTAATGTTCAGAAGAACATCTCAAATAGAACTAATGTTCAGTTGAAGGAAAAATATTCAGTAACAATTTTTGGCTCAGTGATCACAGAGGGACATGGGTCTCCTGACTAGTAGCTACAGTCCCTGGGATGGCAACCCCACCTAGTGGCTACAGTACAGGGTGGGGAAGGGGAACACAGGCCCTCCCACTCCACCAGGGCCCTGGGAGGCTGGCTCAGCTGCTCACCTATTGGCGTCTGGTATCAGCCTCAAGTCAGCTTCCCTGAGTCACTTCCTACCTTGGTCTGCTCCCTATCCTGCTGCTTCCAACCCCACCCTGGAGAATGTTGTTTTCCAGGCTTCCAGCTCTAGTCTAAGTTGCTGGGTGCAGTGGCTCCTCTGCTCCCTGGCTCAGCTCCGGTGCTCCCCTGGAGCTCCCAGGGCACATCCTCCTCCCTGGCTTGCCGACCCCTGACTGAGCTGCCTGGCTGGCTTTTAAACTCCACCACTAACTTGAGCATGCTCGGCAAGGGTGGAAGGATGAAGCCTCCTTAGCCCAGAGAGGCTCCTCCTCCCCCTGCTGACCAATGAGGGGTTTATACACTCTGTCATAGGCTCTCATTCAGATATTAATATTGAACATGAACACAATATTTGGTCTATTCTTGCATTCCTTCTGTATGGTTTGGATATCAGAGGAACCTGGGATTGGGCCCAGTAACTAATCCTCACAATACTCTTTTGAGTTAAGTGTGAATTATTGTCTCTATTTTATTGATAGGGAAACTGAAGTGCTTAACTGAGAGAACAGGTCAGTATCAGAGCAGCGATAAGAACCCTACTCCGGTCACTCGTTTATGCCTCTTTCAGATGAAAGGTGCATATTTGAGTTTATTGTATCATTTTATATAATAATTTATTGTTTTATTATATGAATATACACTATATGCAGTAAAAGAATGTATTTATATCATGGGTTTTGCTTAAAACATAAGCCATGATAATGAAACTTCTGTGATTTTTATACACATTTTTATAACCCTGTTCCTATAAAAAGGCTTTCTGTTTTGGTGTGCCCCTTCGCATGTAGGTATCAGCCCCCTCAACCCATTTCCCATAGACTCCTAATGTAGAATTTGCTATTTTTATCCTTTCACCCACATAACTTTCATGTCACCCTTAACATTCTACAGATTTATCTTTCTGGTCATCTGATAAAACAGTAGATCTTAGGACTTATTTTGTTTGTTTTTATATTTATTAATTGTGAATTTTTTTTAAAAAATGTACCTGTCTGGCTCTTCAATGTGAATTACAAAATAAAAAATGAGCAATTAATCCCACAACAGCCAAAATAAAATCTGAACTCCTAACAACTCTCTGGCTCCTTGCCTCCCATACTGTAGCTCTTATGAAACGCCATCCTCTGCCAATGCCTGAATAAATAGATGTGGAATGTAGCCTGCCCAGGAGTATTACAAACCTGAGCTAATTGTTTGGGTAAAAAAATGAAATTTGTTTATTTTTTTAAGTCTTAAAACTTCAGTCGCATATTGTGATCCCAATACTGCTCTGTTGAGGTAAATTGCAAAACTCCCAGTTACATCTGTGGGAGACATTTTTTGTCCTTATTGAATTTGTGCAAATATTTATGCACATTCTTTAATGGGTGAACTTCAGAGGTGGTTAAAGTCACATATGTGAGTTATGTATTTGCAGGATCATGGCCTATATTGCATTTTGTGACATTTTACAGCATAGGTTCTCCATAAACCACTGGTGGTCTGGATAGCTCTTGCAGGTGGTCTGCTGATAACTGATAGCTCCCATATTGTTGGCTTCTTATATCCATCTACCAAATTCAATTAAAAGACAGCTAGAAGTACACTAAGAGTGAAATTCTGGCTTCATTTAAGTCAAAAGTAAAACTCCAATTGAATTCAGTAGGGGCAGGATTCTACCCTAAATATTTACCTAATATTATTTTCCCAATGTAAGCAGTTGCTATAGTAGCCACAAGGATGTTATGTGCTTGAGAATGGAAAGAGGTGCTCTGCCCAATTTTGAATGGGAGGAGAGGTGAGTCATAAGACAGCCTCTGTATTTAATGTCAGTGGCCATGAAAATATTTAAGGACTCCTGTCTTTTATAACAGGGGTTCTCAACCTTTTTCTTTCTGAGGCCCCCCCAACATGCTATAAAAACTCCCTGGCCCACCTGTGTCACAATAATGGGCTTTCTGCATACAAAAGCCTGGGACAGCATTAGGGGGTAGCAACAGGGCAACTGCCTGGGGCCTCATGCCACGGGAACCCCCACAAAGCTACATTGCTCAGGCTTTGGCTTCAGCATGGGTGGCGAGGCTCAGGGCCTGGGCTTCAACCCCGTGTGGCAGGGCTTTGGCTTTTTGCCCTGGGCCCCAGTGAGTCTAATGCTGGCCCTGCTTGGCAGCTCCCCTGAAACCTGCTTGTGGCCCCCCCAGGAGGCCTCGGACTGCTGGTTGATAACCACATAATATATGATGTTGTTTTATCTAATGTTATATTTATCATTATAGTTCATGACAGTATACTAAAATGCAAGACTAAAATAAATTGTACATATACACACAAAACATTTTTATTTTTAAGAAAAGCAATAAAATAACATAGCAGCTCTTCCTTATTTTAGTGGTGTACAGCTTTTCCCTAGATTGCTGCCAGTTTTTCATTTTCAAGTCCCTTTTCTGTGTCCTTTCACTCGTACATCCTAATCTCCTTTTTATAACACCGTCTCAGAGTGATTCATTTGTGACAGTCACAGAAGCATGCACTCCAACACCCACACACACAGGTAAATCTGCTGTGGTGATATATTTTAATTACAGATTTAGTCAGAAGTAATTAAGGTTTTATGTCACGGGGATGGTGCAGAGTTTTAAAAATTCATGTGATTTCAGTCTTTGTGAGTGCACAGTTTGTGACACGGTGGTTTGCTAAAACAAGAACGACCCCTTAGTGCTGTTAGATTAATTAATAGAAAGAGAATAAACTTAATGGAGCTAGAAAAGTGCAAAAAATTGTGTTTTTTCCACTGTATATCACACAGATGGAATGGTCGTCCTGGGATTGCGGCAGGGGACAGTAATTGCATTTTAATTACAGTGCTGATGGCTTCTGCTTCCTACCAGATGGAAGACCCTTTTAAAATAGAGGCACAATAGCAAGCCTCTGCTTATTTTCTCCTCTGATGCTGGCTAACGTAAACTGACACGAGACAAAAGCTATTATGGTATTGTTTGATCAGAAAGACTTCATTCAGAGTTCTAATACTTTTCAGTCTGAAGTGAATCAGTTCTCTGCAGATATATAAAAAGGCATTTCCATAAATCTCCAGTCCAAAATGAAGAAATTCAGGGAACTACCTATTGCTTTTATTAGTAACAATCATAGTTAATCACATTGTTGCTAAGTGGGTAATATTTATAGAAGGAAAGATTTATAACAGAGTCTTCCTTTGTGAAGAATGCTTTACAAAGATGGTTCTCAAGATGGCAGTATTCCAAGCAAGGTGTGGGCTGGCTTAAAGTTAATAGATGTCAAATTTAGTGCATGTCTTTTATTTTCACAAACATTACTATAAGATGACAAACATAAAAGTGCCGATTATCAAAAACTAATGTTGCAGAAAAGGGTCAGATCTGTGAATAACTTGAAAATTATATTCATAGCCACTGAATCACATTAAGTAGCATAGCTTTGTAGAGGCACACATACAGTATTCATAAGTGAATAAATGAATTAGATTTTATAATAGCTACCTTTTTGCCATACTTTAAATGGTTTTATTTATAAGATTCCTTCAACAAAATAGCTTTCCACCATCATTACACCATCTAAAATATATCCTGTATTTATATCATAATGGTATAGTTTGGAACTTTTTTTCCTGTGGCTTGATTCTTACAAAGAATTCAGGTACCGATGAATGAATTTGCTTCATATTTTATGAACAGTTGTGCTTTATTAGCTAGCCATTTCTTTGTGCAGCCACTTCTTTAATTTTTATCCATGAAATGTTTGATTCTGAATGATACTGTGTTATAATGGTAATAATAAATTAACAATAACTCATGCTTTGTGGCTTTCACAGATATGATTTTTAATACAATGGTGCAAAGTAATTTTATCTAAAAGTTACAAAAGGTAGAGGGCTGATCCTGCCCCCCCTCCAGTCCAGACAGGGATCATGCCTATTCCTCATGTAAAGGAGGCTCAGCTGCCTCCAGGGCAGCTTCCCATTATTCCAGCAGAGCCCTCTCCATGCTGTTCAGGATGTACCCTGAGGGAGGAGGTGGAGACTGAGCAGACTGTCCAAAGTGTTTGCTGGGGAGAAGATGGAAACTTAACAGCCTGAGGGAGAAGTGGGAGAGTCCAGCCCAGGAGATGTACATTGCTCCTGCTCTGGTTCTGCAGACTTTAACTGCTCCATGATGAGAATAGCACAGGTGAGAAACTACAGGTCTCACTATTCCCAGTATAGATGCACTCATAGAAGGACTTGTGCATCCTCATTGTTTGCAGCCCAAGAATACATTGCCTTTTTTTAGACAATACTGGACTGCAAACTCATATCTATTTTCTTGATTTCTACCACCCAAAGGTCACTTTAAGCATTATTTTGTCCTCTGTTTCCATCCTATTGGTCCTATATATTTTTGGTTTATATACAAATGTACAACAAATTTTAATACAATGTGCCTTCACAGTACATTAAAGTCACTAAAAGTAATTTCTATTGGAAGTTGTGAGAGTGACAGAAAAAGGCTGAGACAGGGACATGAGCTGATATGAATTAACATACTGTGTTTTATTGTGGCTACAATACTGACTTTGGGGCTTTATGTTTTGCTGTAGACGTCTCAACACAGGTGCCGGCTTCCTCCAGGCTCTAGGGGTGCTCAAGCCCCTACTCCACCCCAGGCCCTGCCCCCACCCTACCCCTTCCCCCAAAGCCTCACCCCCGCCCCACCTCTTCCCACCCCTGTTCCGCCCCCACCCCGCCTCTTTCCACCCAGTTCTGCCCTCTCCCCTGAGCACGCCCCATCCCTGCTCCTCCCCCTCCGCCCAGCACCTCCTGCACCCCACGGAACAGCTGATTGAGGTGGCCAGGAGACGCGGGGATGGAGGGGGGAGTAGTTGATCGGCGGGGCTGCCAGTGGACGGGAGGTGCTGAGAGGGGAGGAGGGGAGCTGGTTGCCGGTGGGTGCTAAGCACCCACTAATTTTTTTCTGTGCGTGCTCCAGCCCTGCAGCAGTCACGGAGTCAGTGCCTATACTTCTCAATATCAGAAAGAGATTGACATATTGCGGGAATCAAGAGAAAAGCTATCAAAATTATTAGGAATAATTAGGGATACAAGGAATGATTTACTAGGAAAGATTCAAGGAACTAAGGCCTTGATCCAGCAAAGTATGTATTGAAGGACATGAGTAGTCATATTGAGTTCAAAGTTAAGCGCATACTTAAGTGCTTTCCTGGATAGGGTCCTAAATAATCTATGATGGCTAAAATGGGGAGAGATAAATGATAGCTTTCTATAAATATTTAAAAGATATAAATGCCTGATGGGAAATATTTGAGATGGTACAAGCAAATATAGCTAAAAGTTATGGGATGAAAGGAAAGGGGAATTTTGTTTCACTATCAGGAAATAATGAATTGCAGGCAAAAATTTTAACAATGAGATCAGCAGACTGTCAAATAGTTTCCCAAAGGAAGAGATGGAAGTCTCCTCACTCAAGATATTTAAAATTTGATAGATGAAACATTAGAAAATGTATTGTAGGGAACAATCCTGCACTAGCTGGTGGGATGGAGTACATAACCTGATCATCATTTCAGTCTCACATTACAATCATATGCAGTAGAGTAATTCTCTAAGAATTTTTCTTTTTAAATAGTCACCGTGTTCATGTTGTACACACAATATGATGCTCTACAGAAAGCAGCTAATGAACAAATGCTATTCTTATAGCTATGCAAATTCTATCTTAAATCCATAATTTTGCTGCTAAACA
This sequence comes from Natator depressus, assembly GCF_965152275.1. Taxonomy (NCBI): domain Eukaryota; kingdom Metazoa; phylum Chordata; order Testudines; family Cheloniidae; genus Natator; species Natator depressus. The sequence goes on from NC_134241.1 coordinate 97,849,508, forward strand.
CAGGTTAATGAAAGGGAGATGTGTTGGCTTCTGCTTCACTAGAAACAAAGGAAAATTATGTTTGTCTAATAGAAATTAAAATGAGTTGAAGAATAAATTGTATTTTACAATTTTGGAGTGCAAACAAATGGCGAATCCAAAAATAACTAAAGCTATTTAAAGAAGTTTAAAGTGGTCCCATAAAGGACTAATCCATCCATATACGTAATGATCATTGGGTTAATTGATTATAAAACTAACATTAACAGCATTATTTACACAGGTTTTAAGCTAAGCATTTCCTGGTATCACGCTGGCTGTTTAAGATATATTTACAGGGGCTTGATTTCTAGCATTAGTATATTTTATTAAATTTTAGGATACAGTTTTATATAGGATAGTGGATGAAGGTGGATATATATTGGAATGTCACAGTTGTTACAGGATATTACTTTTACTTATTAGAAAAGAATACTTTATATGGAAGTTTTGACTAAATTGTGTAAAATCAACATTACTCCTGTAAGCAGCTTAAGTTATAAATATGTTTTCTATCTATATGCTTTTGGACTGGAGTGCCTGGCTTTGGTGAACATAATCTGATGTCTTATATCTGAAAATATAAAAACAGATTTTTACCTAGAGTAATACTGGACAAGAAAGAATTCCCAGTCCCAAAAGATTTGGGAAACATTGCCAGGTATAACAGAAATCCTCATTAAACCTCTACCCAAATTATTTACATTGTATTCCTAAACACAGATGATGGAAGTAGCTTCTAAACACCTACCTGCCGTGATAATAAGTGCTATATAAATTAGTAAAAATAAATATTTGACATGTGTATATCCATATTTAGGTAAATTGACAATTTCGGGTACTGATATGAATTTCTACATTATATGCAAAGTTTGCCAGCTAAGAACAGAAGGAATACTGACTTTTTACTACAATGACATTTCTATCAAAATTAATGATAAAATCAAGTAGTATTAATCAAATTGAACTAGCACTGGTAATAGGAAAATATAGTTAGGCTTTTTTTACTGCCACTTTAATGTTTGACAAAAAAAACCACAGAGCTTGAAATAACATAAGAGGAAGAGAACACAACAGTTACAATTGGCACTGTGAGGAAAATTGCAATAATTTATCTGAATACTATTGAAAATAGAAGACAAAATAATGAAAAATAGTCAATTATTATTATTGAATTGCTATCTGTAGAAGCCATTTATTTCTTGTCTCCATGTAAAATAGACAAAAAAGATTGAATATGTATTTATTGATTATTAAAATATGTTGCCCATCAATAATATCTGGCACATTTACAATATTGACATTGCACACACAAAAATGGCAATAATCAAGTTAAAATAGAACTCTTTCCACTATCACAGCTTACTCAGGAAAGGCCTGAGAGGAATGGTGTTTAACAGTCATTTTTATTTATTTGTTTTATAGGTATAGAATTTGCTGAATGTTCTGAAGGTTAACAAACTCAGTCTTTTCTAACCAACATTCATGTATTAATGTGTTTTGAAAAAGAAGTCTAAAGAGGCCCAATAAAGGATTAATCCATCCATATGCTTGATGATCATTGGGTTAATTGATTTGCAAAACTAAAGAAATGATGCATTATAAAGAGTTAAAGTTTGTGATCTTAATGATACTTGGAAACTATACAATTGCTTACTATTTTTTTAAATGAAAGTAAGTGTGTGTTCTGAGAAGGTAGTCAAAAAATTGAGGTAGATGCACAGGATGAAATTTAGTGCTCAGCTACACCATTCTAAAACCAGAGTTGGGGTCTGAACCTGAGAGGAAGATGTAATTGTTGTCAATAGGAGATGATGTTGCTGAGCACCCTCTTAGGAGATGCTGAGACACTAAATCTGGAGTGATATAAATGAGGACTTCTATTAATGTACAATAACTGAGCACAGAATTTGGAACCTAGTCTGTGGGCGAAAGAACCCATGACGCTTTCCAGTTCTACACTGACAGAGAGGCATGAACTTTGTTTCCTCTTCGAGAGATGTCTCTCTGGGTGCTCCACTCCAGATGACGATGCATCCCTGTGCCTTTGCTCAGAGAGTTTTGCATCAGTGCCACGATACTCCGGGCACCTCCTGCCTGTCTAATGCAATTGGTACCTTGCCCTTCGGCACTGAGGCTATCGGCACCACTCCACTTTCTGCACCACAAAGAATTGTTGGTCTCCTAGATCTCGGAGTCCCCTTTCTTAGGCACCGATGTCTCACCGGGGCCTGTGGTATCACACCAACATTTATCTCTGATAGCATCACAGCTCTTGAGTGATGAAGATGAAGGAGTTGAAGGAGTATTCTCTCCTCACCATTCCTTCCCGATCAGGACACCTATGGCTGCTGGACCTCTGTGACCATGGTCCTCATATGCTCATGACATGCCGCCACGGTACAGTCACCCATGGATGGCACCATCCAGGCCCTTTCCTGGTCGCTGGCCATATTGGAACCCCTGGGGATCCTACAAAAGACACTACAGCAGGCGCCCGGGCCCACGAAGGGAAGACACCAGATTCCCACCTCCACCTTCAGAGATTGTAGTGACTGAGACAGGGGATGAACCCATGGCAGAGCATGAAGAGGACATTCCTTGCCAACCAACAACAATTCATCCTGCTCACCAGATGAGGCTATTATGCCTCAACCACCAACCACAGCAGATGATTTTACCCACTTCCAAGATTTATTCAAAAGAGTACCAGTGAGCTCAGAATTGCTCTTCCTCCTCCAAGATAGCATTGCCAATCAATGGGGGTATCCTGGACTCCGCCAAGATGGTGTGGCAAAATCCAGCCACCATACCTCCAACCTGTAAAAGGGTGGACAGAAAATATTATGACAGGTTTCAGAGTAACAGCCGTGTTAGTGTGTATTTGCAAAAAGAAAAGGAGTACTTGTGGCACCTTAGAGACTAACCAATTTATTTGAGCATAAGCTTTCGTGAGCTACAGCTCACTTCATCGGATGCATAAAGTGGAAAATACAGTGAGGAGATTTATATACACACAGACCATGAAAAAATACACATTGTAAGGAGAGTGATCACTTAAGATGAGCTATTACCAGCAGGAGAGTGGGGTTGGGGGAGAGAAAACCTTTTGAAGTGATAATCAAGGTGGGCCATTTCCAGCACATTTCCAGGAGTTAACAAGAACGTCTGAGGAACAGTGGGGATGAGAGGGGGGAGGAATAAACAAGGGGAAATAGTTTTACTTATTATAATGACTCAACCACTCCCAGTCTTTATTCAAGCCTAAGTTAATTGTATCCAATTTGCAAATTAATTCCAATTCAGCAGTCTCTCGTTGGAGTCTGTTTTCGAAGTTTTTTTGTTGAAGGATAGTCACTTTGAGATCAGAAATCAAGTGACCAGAGAGATTGAAGTGTTCTCCGACTGGTTTATGAATGTTATAATTCTTGACATCTGATTTGTGTCCATTTATTCTTTTATGTAGAGACTGTCCAGTTTGACCAATGTACATGGCAGAGGGGCATTGCTGGCACATGATGGCATATATCACATTGGTAGATGTGCAGGTGAACGAGCCTCTGATAGTGTGGCTGATGTGATTAGGCTCTATGATGGTGTCCCCTGAATAGATATGTGGGCACAGTTGGCAACGGGCTTTGTTGCAAGGATAGGTTCCTGGGTTAGTGGTTCTGTTGTGTGGTGTGTGGTTGCTGGTGAGTATTCGCTTCAGTTTGGGGAGCTGTCTGTAGGCAAGGACTGGCCTTTCTCCCAAGATTTGTGAGAGTGATGGGTCGTCCTTCAGGATAGGTTGTAGATCCTTGATAATGCGTTGGAGAGGTTTTAGTTGGGGGCTGAAGGTGACGGCTAGTGGCATTCTGTTATTTTCTTTGTTGGGCCTGTCCTGTAGTAGGTGACTTCTGGGTACTCTTCTGGCTCTGTCAATCTGTTTCTTCACTTCAGCAGGTGGGTATTATAGTTGTAAGAATGCTTGATAGAGATCTTGTAGGTGTTTGTCTCTGTCTGAGGGGTTGGAGATCTTGTAGGTGTTTGTCTCTGTCTGAGGGGTTGGAGCAAATGCGGTTGTATCGTAGAGCTTGGCTGTAGACAATGGATCGTGTGTGGTCTGGGTGAAGGCTGGAGGCATGTAGGTAGGAATAGCGGTCAGTAGCAACACCAGAGGCCTTATGAACAACACCATCACCACCGAAAGAGACAGACCACAGTGTCGACACCCAGTAGCATCTCAACCTCCTTCCTCTAACAAACAAATGTGAAGGCTTGATTGGGGGTCTGAAAGACCTCTCCTACATTCCAGTGCTAACACCATCCACCCATCTATTTGGAGACCATTTGCTCCCATTCTATGTGAAATGGGCTGCCATCACCATGGACAAATCATAGAATATCAGGGTTGGAAGGGACCTCAGGAGGTCATCTAGTCCAACCCCCTGCTCAAAGCAGGACCAATCCCCAATTTTTGCCCCAGATCCCTAAATGGCCCCCTCAAAGATTGACCTCACAACCCTGGGTTTAGCAGGCCAATGCTCAAACCACTGAGGTATCCCGCCCCCACAAATGGGCTGTAGAAGTCATCCATACAGGCTATAACCTTCCTTTCCATAATCCCCAACCCCCACTCCCCCGTCCCTCTTCAGGGACCCCTCTCACAAACATTTGCTATGCCAAGAGGTAGGTCATCTCCTCCAATTAGGGGCAGTTGAAACTGTTCCTGCACAACACGGGGGGAAGTGGTTTTACTCCCACTATTTTTTAACACAAAAGAAAAATGGGGGAGGTGACCTATCCTCGATCTCAAGTGACTGAACAAGTTCGTGAGAAAGCAGCAGTTCAAGATGGTCTCCTTAACATCAATAATATCAGTGCTGAAGCAGGGGGACTGATTTTCAGCCCTCGACCTGCAGGATGCTTATTTTCATGTTATGATACACCTTGCCCACAGGTGTTTTCAGAGATTTACTTTGGACACAGACCACTGTCAATACAAGGTTTTTCCTTTTGGCCTGTCACCACCGCCTCGTGTTTTCTCAAAGATCCTCACAATGGTAATGGCGCACCTGAGAAAACAAGGAATAATAATGTTCCCTTATCTGGGTGACTGTCTCTTGAAGTCACACACCCAATCAGACGCCATTCACTCTAGCCAAATGACGATAGATTGCTTCCAGAGTCTCAGTCTACAAATAAACAAAAAGTAATCAACAATAGAACCAGCTCAACAGTTAGAATTTTCCTGTGCTTACCTCAGCTCAGTGGCGGTGAGGGCATCTCTTCCATGAGACAGACTCGACATGATAAAGACACTCTACTAGATCCATATTAGCATCAGTAGCATTCCTAAACAACGTTCCCCTTATAGATGTATGCAAAGCTGCCACCTGGGCCTCCGAATTCACCTTTGCCAAACATTATGCAATCACACAAGGCCCTAAGATGGATACTCGCCTTTGCCGAGCTGTATTATCATCACTTATCCTACCAACTTCGAACTCTTAGGAGGGCACTGCTCTGCAGTCACCCTGTGGAACACCCACAGGGATGTCTCTCGAAGAAGAAAAGAAGTTACTCACTTTGTGCAGTAACTGAAGTTCTTTGAGATCTGTGTCCTCCCTTTTACTTCGGAGTTTGAAGCAGACTCTGTGGTAGAGAAGGAATTGAGGAATCCGCGTCATGCACACGCTAGATGAAGCACCAACGGCATGCGAGGCAGGCACTGCACGTTCACGACCCATATGAGCACTGCTGCAAAACTCTCCAAGCAAAGGCACAGGGATGCACCATCACCTGGACTGGCACACCCACAGGGACACACATCTTGAAGAACCTCAGTTATTGCACAAGGTGAGTAACCTTCTCTTTGCCTTCTTATCTTTAGTGTGGTTGTAATACCCTGGAAGCCTTGATGTTTCACATGGTGATGCTGTTTTCTCTGTGGATGCAGCAGTTGAGGTTGGTATATGTCATGTGTATAGCACTGAGTGTGTTTGAGCCCAAGAGTTTCCTTCAGTACTTGTGCTTTGTACATCTTGTGCTTTGTACACTCAAATGCTCATAGCAGCCTGGTGGGAGAGACCAAAGTGACCTCTACTACCTTAGCCTGTATTGATGCCTAAATAATGAACACACTGAGATTGGGACAAAGAACAGGAGAAAGACTTTAAATGTAATTGGTGGTTGGTGCTGGAAATGGGTAAATTACCTGGGTGCATCATTCAGATCTTAACAGGAAGTACAACATTAACCTCTGAATTGTATAGTAAGACCCACATTCATTTGCTAAATACAGCCTAACTAGCTGAGCTGTGCACTGAAGAGATCTGTGGGGGATTGGGTGAAGGAATATATAATCCTTCATCACCAGGCCATGAAGCGTCAGTTTATCAATTTTACTGCATCTGCAATGTGGTAGTAGCCTTGTGTATGCTATATTCCCCCTTGTGGGAGGATTAGCTAGTGAATCAATGTAGTCACACATGTGCCAGCTTTACCACTGCTCCTCTTTTGATTTTTTGGGCCTGCTCAACACTCCTACAAGGCAATCAGGAAGCCCCTATTAAGAACAGTTCCCTGAAGCCTACACAATGGACCCTTGAAATCCTGCTCCTTCTCTTGTTTTTGGGAACCTCTGATGCTGTGGACTGGGACAGAATTTATCTTTAAGCGAGCTCCTGATGTGATAAGCATTAACAACGCATGCTTTCTTTGACAATATGTTGTATTTCCTAAAGTCCAAAAAACGGGAAAGCTGTCAAAGCACCACTAGCGGATTTTGACTTTTAGTCAAGGTTGTTTTAAAGCCGAGAAACTGAGCGTTTGATTCATGTTAGGTTTCCAATGCTCAAAAAAACCCAAACATTTGATTCAGGGCGTTTTGTGTTATCTAGAACTTGATTAATTTATCCCCAGCTTTTGGTTCTGGCTGTGTGTGTAAAAACATTGCATCACCAGTAAAAACAGCATGAACTTGTTTTTTCATTAGATTTACAAAAAGTAAAATTGGGGCTGGTCTATTATCTGCAACAGTTTCTTGAGAGACAGGTAGTTTTCCTGGGCAAAAGTTGCTGCTACTTTCTGTGACCGGTTGGTGGGCAAAACTGAAGAAATTTTGATTTGGGTGTTAATGATAAAATAAAATGAACCCAAAACTGAATTCTTTCCTGAGCTCTCAGAATTGGGTCTTGGGGACAGGGCCCTTCTTGACATGCTGTGGTAATGTTTGCACAAACCATTAGGAGTCCTGCCTCATAACTGAGTTGCTAAAAATATATACACACTTGATTATCTGTCCCTCTGCAGTTAGTTTTCTGAGCCTTTTTGATTCTGTTCTCCAAACTTTGAGTTCAGTGGAAGTTTTGCCAAAGTAAGGAGTACAGAATAGATTAGAAGGCAGAGATTTTAAAAGGAACTGATGGTTTGGTAATGGAATGTTACAGAGGTCTGTATTAAACCTGCAATAACAATGTCAATTCTGAAACAACATCTTTATCTCAAACATTTATATAAAAAATACAAAAGTATTTATTGGTTTTGTTGCCCATATTTGAAATAAAAAGGTGTTATTGGGTCACCTGGTTCAATTACGGGCTCTGCCACAGGCCTGCTGGGTGTCCTCTGGCAAAGGAGCTTACCCACTCTATGCCTCAGTTATCCCAACTGTAAAATAGGGATACTGCTTCTGCCTCTGTTGTAAAGTGTTCTGACAGTTACTGACAAAAAGAACAATAAGAGGTAGGTGTAACGCTGGCAGACTGGGTGCCAGCTCATGCTAAGGCCCCAGGCAGGCCTCACTGAACACTGACAAATGCATAGCTGGAAACAAGTCCTGCTTACCTGTGTGTTAGCATTATCAAAATAGAAATTAGATGTTAAGTTGACAAGAATGTGTTTAGATGTTATGAAATGTTCGTAGGATGCTGCATGTATTGAACTGACTTATAACCTTTATAGCCCATCGTATAAAGATATATTGATTGTTTGCATTATAAACCTCTGTAATTGTGTAACTCACCAAACAGGAAAAGAAACATTAATTAAGGTAAAGTGCTTGTCCTACATACAAGATAGCCTGTTGAAGGCAAATGAGGTATTGTGTAGCATCAAAGGACAGAGGCCCTGTTGACTGCATTCCTAATTCCCTCCAGGAAGGAGAGATTTGGGCATGAACTCATCCCATCAGTTTTGACTCTGGAGTGGAGTGGATAAAAACCTCAGATAAGGAGAAACTGGATCTTTTCTGCTTTCTGGACTCTGAGGGATTAAGATTCCTAAACATAAGCAAGAGATCCCATGCAGCTTGGCATGGGTTAGCCCTAAAAGACATTTTGAATCGACAGATTACTACAACTCTGTCCCCTTTTGGAACCATGGACTGTAACTCATTTGTATATATGTTGCGTGCTTTAACCTGTAAATAACTCCCCAATTTCTCTTTCCTAGTTAATAAATCCTTAGTTAGTTTACTGTAGAATTGGCTATAAACATTGTCTTTGGTGTGAGATCTGAGGTACAAATTGACCTTGGATAAGTGACTGGTCTCTTGGCCCTGGAAGTGACCTGAATATTTTGTGATCTTTGTTGTAAGTAACCATTTATCACTAAGTCCAGCTTGCCTGGCTGGCAAGATAGACTGGAATGCCCAAGGAGTCTGTGACTCCCTGATAATACTGTTATAGTGCTTCATGAGTTCATCTTTGTTTTTGGATTGATGAAATTTAGTTGTAGAACATACCACCAGTTTGGAGTGTCTGCTCTGCTTTTTGACAGTCTGCCTTGATGTTAGCAGTCACGGTCGTAAGCCACTCCAGAGAGTTTCAGAGTAGCAGCCGTGTTAGTCTGTATCCGCAGAAAGAAAAGGAGTACTTGTGGCACCTTAGAGACTAACAAATTTATTTGAGCATAAGCTTTCGTGAGCTACAGCTCACTTCATCTTGTGCTCTAGCTCACGAAAGCTTATGCTCAAATAAATTTGTTAGTCTCTAAGGTGCCACAAGTACTCCTTTTCTTTTTACTCCAGAGAGTGTGACAGTAGGTATTATTATGAAATAATCCATGGTAGAAATAAAGGCTTGACCAAAAAATACATTGTACCTTGAAACTTGCCAATGTCAGGCTTTGGAAGACTCTTGGAAAATTCAGGTTCCAGAAGTATGGGTCCTTCTAAAAATGCCCTGCTACCAGACCTGGAGAGTTTAATCCTGGGAAACAATGGCAATAGGAACTGAGTGGATCATAATGTTTGTGATGGGGCATAGAGATATCTGGATCCCAGACCATTTAACCCTTTACCAGTGCCCTGAATTGCTTCCAGTTAGGGTGACCAGATGTCCCGATTTTACAGGTACAGTCCCGACTTTTGGAGCTTTTTCTTACATAAGCACCTATTACCCCTCACTTCCGTCCTGATTTTTCACACTTGCTATCTGGTCACCCTACTTCCAGTTAATTCCTCATTATACTTAAACAAAATCTATTTCCATGACTCTTAGATTGCAGTGAAGTTAAGAATCAATGTCAAAGTTATAAAGTGACAGGTATTAAGGTCCAATAATTCGCTTATACAGATAGCTGAAGTATCAAAGTATGTAGATTTGTGTTGTAACAATACTCATCATATTATCCAGTTTAACAGATCAAGCATAACAGAAAGTATAAATGTCTTCAGACATTTGAATGTTTTATTTCTTCAAGTGATGGTCCCTATTGTATTCCACTGAGGGCTTACGCATGTGCACCATGCATCCGGAGCCAGAGACTTTGAAAGTAGTGTCCGTTGGTCAGCTCATGCTTGCTGGCTTGCCTCATGGTTTCATCCGAGGTGATAAAAGGCAGGGTGGACTGACTGAATCACTAGTTCCTTCTCACAGCCGTGTGGTCTGGGTCAGATTTGTCAGTGTTCTCCGCTGTCATGCACCTTTAAAAAAATTGTTGTACATAGTTCTATAATTTTGAGATTTATAATGGTTTTAGCTGTTTTATAGTCGTTTTAGTAGTTGTAGTGAAGAGGATTCATAGTTTGTATCTCTGTAACCCCCCTTCCACTCCCATATCCACGCGCGGGTACTGGACTATGCTGAAGACCCCAGGCTTTAAAACCTGCGCCTCCTGCCTGTGTTCCTTCTTGGTCAGCGACAAATCAGTGCTGCCTCTACTGCTTTGGAGAAGCCCACTTTACATCCAGGTGCGGTATCTTTCCAGTGCTTCGCAGCTATACCCCAGAAGGCCAGGTTCTCCACCTCCAGAAGCACACACTTGTATCCAGGCCGGGGGACCACTCCCTGTACATCAGTCTGAAACATCCATGAGTGTGCCTCCTACTAGTGAGTCCAGATCGGCACCAGTGGCACCGTCACTATGGACTCCACTGTGGGACCTAATCAGGAGGTAAGGAACCATGCCCTTAAGTATGGTGTTGTCTTCCTTGAAACCAAAGGGGATGCTCCTTCCACGAGTTTGAGTCATGGAGAAAGAACACACCATAAAGTGCAAAAACACAAGAAGTCTCACAAGCAGGGCAATCTGGTGGTCCGAGGTCCTGAACCGCAGGTAGTGTCAACATCAGCACCTCATAAAGTGCGGGACCCGCATGCTCTGGGGAAGTCCACTGTTCTGCCACCAGTACTGTTTAAGGAGAGGGAACCCTTAACAGCAGGGAGATTAGGAAAAGCACCCAAGCCGCAGGACTTGTTTGTCTTGGACGAACCCAGATCACCATGCTTGCTAGGACCCTCCACTCTTAGGGAGACGGTTTATCCCCCTCATGACATGCCACAGGTACAAGACCCTCTCTGCCTACTCTGACAGTCTACACTCTTCTGCCAGCTCCGACTGTACTGTCGATGGAACCGGAGTCCGAATTTTCAGATTCAAAGTACTTGGATGATGGGCAAGGTACATTCATCCCTTACCACCAGCGGGGATACTCCAGAAGACCATCTACATCGTGGCACAATCCTCCAGTGCAACCACCATGGGGCCATTGGTTCCCCATGCCATGGGGCCTGCCAGAACACCCTCCGGATCCAGCATACTAGCCTTATTGGGGGCCTTTGTCCCCATACTCCCCCTCAGAACCTGCCCAGTCCATGAGGGAAACTTTACCTGCTTGCCCATTATGGGCGCCTTTTGAGTAAATGCTTGGAGCTGATGTTGGAAAAGAAGTTTCTCAGCCTGGTTCCAATGGTGCCGCCAGAACCAGAGAGATTCCAGTCTTTCTCACAAGACAAGGCAGTGACTTCAGCATCCCCTTCACCTCCAGATGACTTCAGACAAGTCCAGGACCTCCTGCATAGAGTGGCAGGGGAGCTTCACATTCCCCTACAGGAAATCCAGGATACACAGCATAAACTCCTGGATATCCTCCATTCGTTGGCACCAAGTTGAGTCGTTCTCCAAATCAATTACGCCATCCTCGAGCCAGCTAGGACAGTATGGAATATACCAGCCACAAGTAGCCTATCCCCAAAGGGACAGAAAACCCATGTTATGTACCAGCTAAGGGGTCTGAATTTCTTTTTGTTTCCCAACCCTTCGAATTCACTTGAGGTCCAGGCAGTGATGGAATAATTCAGGTAGCCACATCCATATTCCACTCCATCTGACAAGGAAGGCAATTGGTTGGACCTTTTGGACCACAAAGTCTTTTTTCCCAGCCAGTCTTCAATTCAGGATTTCAAACTATCAGACGTTAGTCACCAGATATGATTTCCTGAATTACAGCAAACTGGAGGAATTTGCTGACAAACTTCCACAGCAAGATGGGGCTTCCAGGCGATTGTGGAGGAAGGGATAGTGGTAGCAAGAACAATGCTTCCATCAGCTATGGATGCAGCAGATACTTCTTCAAGGTCTATGGCGACAGGCATAGTCATACAGCAGGAATTGTGGCTCCACTTCTCTGGTTTCCCTAAGGAGGTACAGAACACCATCGAAGACCTCTCTATTGATGAATCCCAAAAGACGGATGATTCACTTCATACCCTCAAGGATTCCAGAGCTACTGTATGTTCCCTGGGTATTTATATGACTGCCCCGAAGTGAGGGTTCCACCATCCACTGCTCTCACAATATTACAGGTCCACTCAGTTTTTCCACTTATGAGCTGTGACGGAAGTGGCAAAAGACACAGAGTTCATCTTCCGGGACTGCCCTCATAGCGTTCCTCCTCCCAGATGCAACCCCCACCCAAAAGGTTTTTATGAAATATTCTTGAGAGCCGCCAACCACCTTGCCTACTGCCATGCATCCAGCCTACCCCCTTTGGGGGTATTCTAGCACTCTTATTCCCAGCTTGGAGTGCAATAGCAATGGACAAATGGGTGCTAAATGTCATCCACCATGCCTATATGATCAAGTTCATAATGCTACCTCATCCACAGCCCCCCACCTGATCCCTCCTCAGGGACCACTGTCATGACAGCATCCTCACCAGAGAGGTGAACTCCTTATTATGAGGCGTGATAGAGCATGTTCCTGCAGAATATTGGGGAACCAGGTTCTATTCAACTTACTTCCTGATACCCAAGAAGAAAGACAGATGGAGACCAGTTCTAGACCTCCAGCATTTTAGTTGCTTCATTTGCAAGCCCAAGTTTTGCATGGTTACACTAGCAGTGATTGTCCCATCCCTAGAAAAGGTATGTGGTTTATGGCTCTCAAAATGAAAGATGCTTACTTTCACAAAGACATCCATCTGGCCCACAGACAGTTCCTGAGGTTCAGTCAGCTCACACCATTTCCAGTACAGGGTTCTTCCCTTTGTACTCACCACTGGTCCCAGAGTCTTCACCAAGGTTTTCTTTGCCATGGCAGCCTACATCAGGTGTTATGGGGTGCTCTTATTCCCATATCTTGACGACTGGCTTCTGGTGGCACAATCCAAAGGTGAAGCCCAAATCTCAACCTCCATGTTGCTTGGCCTCCTTTCTTCCCTTGGAGTCAGTATCACTGTTGAAAAACCAACATTAGACCACACACAATCCCTTGATTTATAGGGGCCATCATCAACTCAGACAGAGTGCAAGCCTACCTACCACAGGACAGGTTCCAGACTCTGCAAGAACTCATAACTCGTATTGTCAATAATCCTTCTGTCCCAGACAGGACTTGCCTGTCCCTCCTTGGCCACATGGCCTTATGTACATAGGTCACCACTTTCGCTGCCTCTAGATGTGGGTCCAGACAATTTACTCACCCAAACATCATGCCATGGACTTCATACTAACAGTCTCCCCCAGGATGCTCTCATCCCTACAGTGGTAAACAGACCTACATCATGCCTGAATAGGGGTTCCCTTCCTCCCCGGACAAGACAATAATCACCGAAGCATCCCTCATAGGCAGGGGAGTGCACATAGGCGATCACATGATGCAGGGAACATGGACTCCTCAGGAGTCCAGAATGCACATCAACATTCTGGAACTCCGGGCCATAAGGAAGGCATGCCAAGCATTTCTTCCATTCATGTTCCCATCATATTCTCATCATGTCAGACAACACTATGACTGTTTGTTACATCAACAAAGAGGGGGTACAAGGTCAACTGCTCTATGTTCAGAAGCAGTCAACCTTTGGAATTAGTGCATCTCCCACCAGGACCACTCTCAGGGCGATGCTCTCATTCTCCCCTGGTCAGACCAAATCAACTAGCCCGTTCCTCCTCTTCTGATCCTACCATGTGTACTCAACAAGATCAGATGAGACAGAACAACAGTCATTCTGATCACCCAACCTCCTTCTTGTTTGATTTTTGCCTTTCTCTAGTTTGTTGACTTTTCCCTTTTGTAGATCAGCCAGCGATGGAAATGACAATGGTAGTCATTTGGCTTGAAAGTCTGCAAATATATTCTACTAGGTCAGATTCTAAAACTACAAAATTTGAGAAATAAAAGAAATACATAGGTTAATTAAACTTCATTCTGAAATCAAGCATGTTTTATTTTGATAACACAACATGAAAATGGCCATACTGGGTCAAACCAATGCTCTGTCTATCCCAGTATCCTGTCTTCTGGCACTAACCAGTGCCAGATGCTTCAGAGGGAATGAAAAGAACAGGGCAATTATTGGGTGGTCCATCCCCTATTCTCCAGTCCAGTCCTAACTTCTGCCAGTCAGAGGTTTAGGGACACCAAGAGCATGGGGTTGTGTCCTTGACCATCTCGACTAATAGCCTTTGATGGTCTCATCCTCCATGAATTTATCCAGTTCTTTTTTGAATCCAGTTATAGTTTTGGCCATCACAACATCTCCTGGCAATGAATTCTACAGGTTGACTTGTGTTATGTGAAGAAGTACTTCCTTATGTTTGTTTTAAACCTGCTGCCTATTAATTTGAGGAGGTGACCCATAGTTCTTGTATTATGTGAAGAGGTAAATAACACTTCCCTATTCATTTTCTCCACATCATTCCTGACTTTATAGACCTCTATCATATGCCCCTTAGTCTTCCCTTTCTTCTAAGCTGAACTGTCGTTTTAAACTCTTCTCACAGGGAAGCTGTTCGATAAGATTAATCATTTTCATTGCCCTTCTCTGTACTTTTTCCAATTCTAATATATCTTTTTCATAAAATATTAGGGTTGGAAGAGATGGTTTTTTGAGATGGGGTGACCAGAATTGTACTCAGTATTAAAAATATGGGCATACCATGGATTTATATTGTGGCATTATATTTTCTGCCTTATTATCTATTCCTTTCCCAATGGTTACTAATATTCTATTAGCTTTTTTGACTGCCTCTGCACATTGAGCAGATAGTTTTCAGAGAACTATCTATGATGAGTCAAAGATCTTCCTTGAGTGGTAACAGCTAACTTAGACCCCATCATTTTATATGTATAGTTGGGATTATTTTTCCAGTGTGCTATTGAACTTCATCTGCCATTTTCTTGTCCAATCACTCAGTTTTGTGAGATCCCTTTGTAACTCTTCACAGTCTGCTTTGGACTTAACTATCTTGAGTAATTTAGTATCATCTGCAAGTTTTGCCATCTCACTATTTACCTTCTTTTTCCAGATAATTTATGAATATGTTGAACAGCGCCGGTCCAAGTACAGATCCTTGGGGAACCCTTCTATTTACCTCTTTCCATTGCTTAAAACTGAACATTTATTCCTACCCTTTGTTTCCTATCTTTTAACCTGTTACTGATCCATGAGAGGACTTTCCCTCTTATCCCACAACTGCTTTCTTTGCTTATGAACCTTTGGTGAGGGACCTCATTAAAGTCTTTCTGAATGTCCAAGTACACTATATCCCCTGGATAACTCTTGTCCATCTGCTTGTTGACACCCTCAAAAAATTCAAATAGGCATGGTTTCCCTTTACAAAAGCTGTGTTGACTCTTCCTCAACATCTTGTGTTCATCTGTGTGCCTGATAATTCTTTTATTTACTATAGGTTCAACCAGTATGCCTGGTACTGAAGTTAGGCTTATGGTCCTGTAATTGCCATGATCACCTCTGGAGTCTTTTGAAAAATAAGCAGTACATTGGCTATCCTCCAGTCACCTGGTACAGAGGCTGATTTAAGCGATAAATTACATACTGCAGTTAGTTCTGCAGTTTCATGTTTGAGTTCCTTCAGAAATCTTGGGTGAATACCCTCTGGTCCTGGTGATTTATTACTGTTTAAATTTATCAATTTGTTCGAAAACATCCTCTACTGATACCTCAATCTGAGACAGTTTCTTAGATTTGTCACCTAAAAGAATGGCTCAGGTGTGTGAATCTTCATCACGTTCTCTGCACTGAAGACTGATGCAAAGAATTAATTTAGCTTCTCTACAATGGCCTTGTCTTCCTTGAGTGCTCCTTTAGCACTTCAGTTATTCAGTTGCCCCCCGACTGTCTGGTAGACTTCTTGCTGCTGATGTACTTTTTTTTTTGCTGTTTAATTTTTGTGTCTTTTGCTAGTTGTTCTTCAAATTCTTTTTCTCCTGCCTAACTGTGCTTTTACCCTTGACTTGCCAGACTTTATGCTCCTTTCTATTTTCCTTATTAGGTTTCACCTTCCAATTTTTAAAGGATGCTTTTTTGCCTCTAAACTGCCTCCTTTACTCTGTTTAGCCATGGTGGCATTTTTTGATCCTCTTACTGTATGTTTTTTTTAATTTGGGATATGCATTTAGTTTGAGCCTGTATTATGGTGTTTTTAAATAATTTCCATGCAGCTTGAGGCATTTCAGTCTTGTGACTGTTCCTTTTAATATCCATTGTTTGCAATATTGTTTTAGCCATGTTGGTCCCAGGATAGTAGAGAGACACAGTGGGTGAGATAATATTGCTTATTGGACAAACTTCTCTTGGCTAAAGAGATGAGCTTTCGAACTGCGTGGACCTGAAAAAGAGATCTGTGTAGCTTGAAAGCTTGTCTCTTTCACCAACAGTGAAAGATATATTACCTCACTCATCTTGTCCCTTTAGTTTCCGTTTAACTAGCTTCCTCATTATTGTGTAGTTCCCCTTTTTGAAGTTAAATGCTACTGTGTTGGGGTTCTTTTGTATTTCTCCTCCTACAAGGATGTTAAATGTAATTACATTATGATTGGTATTGCCAATCAGTTCAGCTATATTCATCTCTTGGACTAGATAATGTGCTCTATTTACAATCACATAAAGAATTCTCTCTCCTCTTGTGGGTTCCAGGACAAACCGCTCTAAGAAGCAGGCATTAACAGTGTCTAGAAGTTTTATCTCTGCATCCTGTCCTGACGTCATAATACCCAGTTAACATGGGGCTAGCTGAAGTCCCCCATTATTATTGTGTTTTCTTTCTTCAGTGCCTCTCTGATCTCCTTGATCACAGTCACTGTCACTATCCTGGTCAGGTGGTCAGCAGTATATTCCGACTGCAACATTCTTATTATTGAAGCATTGAATTTCTATCCATAAGAAATTCTGTAGTACAGTTTGATTCATTTAATATTTTTACTATATTTGACCCTCTGCTTTCTTTCACATATAATGCCACATCCCCACCAGCATGACCTACTCTGTCATTCCCATATATTTTGTACCTTGGTATTACCGTGTCCCATTGATTATCATCCCCTACCAAGTTTCTGGGATGCCAGTTATATTGATATCCTCATTTAATACCAGGCACTCATGTTCACCCATCTTAGTATTTAGTCTTCTTGCATTTATATACAAGCACTTATGAAATTTGTCAATATTTAGTTGTCTGCCTTCATGTGATGTAATGGAATGGGACTCTTATTTGACTGTTTCTCTTCAGTTTTTACCTGTAGTTGATCAACTACTATCCTCTCCTCTTTACTAGGATATAGAGTATCCCTTTAATAAACCGTCCCCTTAGTCTACAGTTTCTGATTATGAATGGCTCTTGTTCAGATGTGGGTTGTAGAAGAATCAATAATTATCTTAGAAAGATCTTTTGTCCTTAAAGTAATATGGTTATAAGTAACTTTATTCTTGAAAAAATAATGCTGTAATGATTTTCTATTATATATAAACTTCTTTTCAGTCATGTCTTTTTCTATCTCAAAAATTATTTTCATCAATCTTGACAAAATGTCTAAAGATTACACATACACTACAATCTCAGAACATTTCCATATTGCAGGTTTATATTACAGTATATCTCAATCTTACCATGAAATGGTATTATTTTTCCATGAATGGTTACAAAGAAACCATCCATCTATGGTAAATCTAAGAAAAATGGGAGAAAAATTATTGTACTTACCAACAATCCAAATAAAGTTTCCTTGCTAGATATCCATAACTAACTTTAGCAAATGACAAGGTTCATGTAGAACTGGAGCTGGATGCACCTCTCCAGGGTGGTGGTTTATGGCCTTATGGAGTGCTAATAAAACATGGCATACAAATCTGATGGATCCTCAGGAGCGAAGGAGAAATTGAAGCACAACCCTGAGGATCCTTAAGCATCCCTGTGGGTGGCTTTCCTTTCCACCCGGAACTTTGGGGCTTCCCTCCCCTATGGCAGCATGGTTCCCTTGGGGGCCTTTTCTGTCAGGTTAAGCTAAGGTG
This sequence comes from Natator depressus, assembly GCF_965152275.1. NCBI lineage: Eukaryota > Metazoa > Chordata > Testudines > Cheloniidae > Natator > Natator depressus. The sequence goes on from NC_134241.1 coordinate 97,867,542, forward strand.
TGGGTCTTGAGCTATAAAGCCCTGAATTGTTTGGGACTGATATACCTGAGACATCACCTCCTTCCCCAGGGTGATTCCAGCTCCAGTGGGGGTCAGGAATTTTATTAAATGGATTTTTGGTGGAAAATGCTGAGTCATCAAAAGTGAATATATTTATGGGAAAAGGGTCAGATTTGACTAAACTTTTGTTGGGAAGGTTTCTCAGATACAGGATAGAATACCTGGTCTCAGAGAGACAGAGTATGCCACCCCTGAATGCTAATAAGCTGGTGTTCAGGGCACTTAGCTGGGAAGTGAGAGACCCAGATTTGAAGCCCTGCTCTGCCTGATTTGGAGCAGGGACTTGAATCCTGGTCTCCCACATCCTAAGTAAGTGCCCTAATCTCCAGGCTATGGCTGCTCTGAGGTGAGAGTCTCTCAATGTCTCTTGTTGGAACTGCTCCACTTATGAATTTTCATCCATAACATTTAATATATTTCCAGGGGATCACAGCAGATGAGTACGAAGCACCAGTAGTAGATTGCAGATGTCTTATATACAATGGCACATGATCGAAAATAGTATTTTAGCATCATGTGCCTATGCTAGAGACCATGGGGGATAGCTGGGATAAATTGAAGATGGTGACAAAGAATAAAAGGTGATATGCAATTAAAACCATACATCCATCATTATTAAAAATAATTTAGAGCAGGATTTCTTGAGAAATATGTCATGATAAGATTGAGAGAAAGAAAGGTTGCTTATTTGTCTTTGAATAAAATTCACAATTAGAGCCTCTACCCTCTGCTGCCAAACAGAAGTCCTGAAAAAAAAAAAAAAAAGAGTGCAACATCACTCAGACAATGAGTATAAAAATGACTTTGCTGGATCAGAAAAAGTATTTGAGTATACTTAGTTTTATAATAATTATGCAAGTATAATTATTTTTATCTTGCAACTGCTCATCCAGAACAAAAGGGACAATTCTTATTTATGAACATTAATTCATGATCTCCTTTCTTAACTATAAATTGTAGTAATATGGGAGTATATGGTAACAATATAAGAACAGAAGTTGCCTAGAACTTTGAAAGTGACAGTGAAATGTATGAAGTTTTTGCCTCATTTTGCAGTTTAATATATATGGGAAATTGAGGATGGTGTTCTAGATTATTCCTATATAGAGTACCCCTGAATTCTCATGAAAGGGTTAGTAAACCGTAGATGATTTAAATTAAATATACACTCCCCCTAGTCCCAGCATTCATTCTCTCTCCCTCTCTCACACACACTTCCCATTTCAGTTTCATAAAATGATTATGGAAACAATGAAAATTGATAAAACTGCTTGATAATAAGATCATGACTAATAATATAGTTTTCATTATGTTTTTCATGTAGTTTAGACTTCCAACAATAAACATATACTGTAATTATTTCTGTGACATTTCCATCTGGTGAGAATTTGAAAGAGCCTAGTAACTTTTAAAATAATTTGTTTATTGTTAGGTCCCCACAGAGGGAACACAGCAAATCTAAAATGCAGAAATTTAGATTCTGTTTTGTTTGGAGTTATCCAGAGACCTGCAACAGTTTGATTACATTAAACTCTATCCATTCTTTATGTGGTTCCTAAGATTAATTGCCTTTCCTCTGATTCAGATAGCTTTAAAAGTACTCAGTTTGCATGTGAATTTTCTTTATGTTCAGGTTTTTTGCATATCAGTAAACAATTAACTAAATGCTTTGTCTGCAAAATATAATTTGTAAGGCTTATAATAAATCCTGTGGTATTCATATTTCCTTATTGAAAGGTTGAAAAGGAGAGGAACAGGCTAGTAGAAGGTGAGGGAGTATGAGTACATCTTTCCTTTCCTACAGTGCAGATGGTAGTTTCCTTATTGTAATAGTATCTATGGGAGATGGGAATGGAACAATGCTCCCTAGGGGATGTAGCTCTCAATTTCTTCTTCACATCTATATGTTTATTCTGATGCCTATTTTGTTTTACAACACAAAGAATTTTAGATGTTTTAGTATTGACTGGAGTGATTTGACCTGCTAGTTTCACAGTTTTAAAAATATATTTTGCTAAAGCCACTATAGAGAGATTAATAATTTGTGGTTCAGCTACTAATTCAAATAATGCCTTACATCTTCAAAACTCTTTACAAGCATTATATCCTCACAAATATCCTGTGAGATATGTAGAGTAAGTAATTTTACAAATTGGGAAACTGGGACACAGTGGGCTAAATTCTGCCTTTATTTAACCATTGTGCAATCCCAGTGAAGCTAATGGGATTTCTGAGGTGCAAATCCTCACAGAACTTGGTCCAGAGAGGTGAAAAGACCTGTTGAAGGCCATGCAGTAAGTCCTTGGCAAAGCAAGATTAAAATTTACAAAGAATTTCTAACTCTTCCTCCCGTGCTCAAACCAATAGACCATGCTGCCTTATTTGCCTTATGAAAATTCCAGTAATAAGTTACATGTACATGACGAAGTGGGTATTCACTCACGAAAGCTTACGCTCCAATACGTCTGTTAGTCTGTAAGGTATCACAGGACTCTTTGCCAGTAATAAGTTAAACCACCATGGCATTTTAGTTCAAAGGATCAAGCATGAAGATGGCACCAGGAACTTCTGACTGCTAATTTAGGCTCTACCACTGACTAAGAGTAAGCTCTCTGTGATTTATATCCCCATCTGTAAATTAGGAATACAATTATTTAACTATCTCACAATCATTTGATGTTTAATGAGTTAATGTTTGTACATTCCTTGGAAAATATAAAGCATTTTCATATATATAAATGCTAAGCAGCAGTATAGTTGTTGCTATTAAGGAGTGAACAATTGCCAGTAGTTACCACACAGTGAGAAATGATGATTTTCCCCCCTTATCCTATTTATAGGGAATAACTGTGATAACAGAGTAGTATTTTGGGGGAAAGTTTGCTGTTTATTGGCCAGCCCCATTTTACAAATGGGGTGAGGCACACAGAGAAAAGCTTTGCCCCCCAGTGAAGGCAATGACAGCTGCAGGTGCTCAGCACATTTGAAAAAAAGACCAGGCTGCAAGTGATTTGTCCTGGGTCATACAGGAAGTCTGTAGCAGAGCTGGGAATTAAACTCAGAATTCCTGAGTCTCAGCTTAGGGCCTTACCCACAAGACCATTCTTCCTCCAGTAGCAAAAGCATGCCAAATTAAAAGCCAAAGTTGTTCATAGGTGAAACGGAACAACAGTCAACAGCTTCAGCAGTTTAGTTAAAAATTAGCTTTTGTTTCTAACTGAGGGCTTGTCTTCACTACTGGGATAAGTCAGCCTAAGTTACGCTACTCACATAGTTGGAGGTGATGTAGCTTAGGTTGACTTAACGCAGTGTCTTCATGGCACTGCATCAATGGGAGACACTCTTCAGTCAACTTACCTTACTCTTCTCAGGGAGCTGGAGTACCAGAGGCGACCAGACAGTGCTCTGCCATCGATTTAGCAGATCAACACCTGCTGCATTGATTGCAGCAGCATTGAGCTCCCCGGTAGTGAAGAAAAGCCCTGACTTTCTGCTTGGAAATGTTGTAGGCATCAAGTGGAAAAGGAGCTAGTAGAAGCCATCTATTTCGTTCAAATGAATTAATGTATATATAAGATTATGTTAATGAGAAAAAGGGAACTGATTAGTAGCAAATTGCAAGCACAAACACTTCTCCCTGATTTTAGAAATCTGATTCCACAGGTGGCACTTGCTTTCTATTGCACATGGTAGTTTAGCCTTAATGACAATGTCAATATGTCACCATCTTACACAACAGAACTGCTCTCTATATTTCTGAATTGTGGCTGCTTACTGTATTGTACTGGCAAAAGTACGTTTTTACTGCTTTTACTTATAATAGCACAGCAGGGCCACCCACACCAATGGAAGAGGGAACTGGAGTATATTTTGCATTGTGCATCATCAAACTGGTTAAGTTTACCAGAATTTTTATTACTGGTTAAAATGTGCGAGCCAAAAAGAACTCAGCTTGTCTTTCAGATGCAAGATTGTGTGACAGTTAGCAAAGGTATCATTTTAGTTCTGAACTGAGGAAATTAGATATGGATGTCATTGAGAGACAGTGAACATGGACCTCCACAAAACTACGTTTATCATTTTTTAAAAGTTTACCTATATTCTGAAAACCACCAACAAACTAGTTATGAAAAAGCAATAGTTATTGATCAAATAGGTCAACAAAGTGGGAGTTTGAAGAAACTTAGTTCTGCTTCTCTCAGATGCCACAGAATAATGGCAAAATATCATCATCCTATTCAGTAATTATAAAATTCTCTTCAGTGTTTGTTTGTATATATAATTACATGAGTACATACTATGTTAGTGTACAGGGTGCACAATGCTTACTTAGTGAGCAGCTATTCAATATTTTGATTTCTCATTGTTCAGTGTGCAGCATCCGACCTTACTGTACACTATTTAAGCCCTGTTCTGAAGACAGAATTATTGATTTTCTCATGGACTTTTCTATGGCACTCATCACTACGTTTGTGAAACACTCAGATACTATAGTAATGATAAGGGGGTGGTATTATCTGACTTCCCAGATGGGGAACTAAGGCACGAAGAGATTAAGGTCAAAAATTTTGAGTGCCTGTTTTGAGATACCTAGACCTGACTTTTCAGAGGACTTAGCCTTGTGTAGTACTTTATATGTTCAGTGCACAGCTTACATGGTCTTCTTACATGGTAAGCTGTGAGTGTTTAGCACTTCTGCAAATCAGACCCCAGTGTTTCAAGTTAGGTCCCTAAAAAAGGAGCAACACAAATTAGTGAGCACCTGTGAGAAGGTTGGGATAAGTGACTTGCTTAGCATCACAAAGGAACTCTGTGGCAGAGACAAAATCCAGTTCTTGAGGGCAGCATTCAAATACCTTAACCTTGAGACTGCCCTTTGTCATTCTGCAACTCCCTGCCACATTCACTACACAAGTTCCAAGTTCTGCAACAGATGAGGTAGGGTTCCTACAGATAACAGCATCCTTTATTACACCACCCTGATTCATCTGCAGAGCAGGTCTGGTCTGTGCACTGAATGAGGTAGCAGTCCTGTGAAAAAACTAGGGTCTTACAAAGGGAGCAATTAAGCAAACTTAATAATAGCAGAGGGTGGTAGCACTGCCTATTATCAATCAAAATACAGAAACAGACTCATAGAAATGTAGATAGGAAGGGCTCTGAATAGGTCATCTAATCCAGTCCCCTGCACTCAAAGCAGAACTACGTAATAACTAGACCATTTCTGACAGGTTATTTATTTGTTAAGAAGACTGGTCTGTAGTTCCCCGGGTTGTCCTTATTCCCCATTTTTGTAGATTAGGTGTTTAAGAGTAGAAGGGGGTGTGTAACAGGGTGCTGGCCAGGCGGTCCCGAGCCAGGCCCTTGTTAGCCCAGCTCCAGTTAAGAAGTATTAATTGGAGCTGGCTGAGTATGCCACGCCTAATTGCTAGAAGGGAAGCACCTGCAGGCCTCATTAGCCAGGGGGCTATATAGGGCGGACGGACAGACAGGCAGGCAGGCAGGCAGGGGGTGGGGTGGAAGAGGAAGAAAAAATAATAATAAATAATAATAATAATTAATAATTAATAATGATGCATTCCTGCTGGCTGGAGAAGCTAGCTGTCCCCTAGGTTGCTGGACTGTAAATAGAAGGTGGTGGGAGCTGACATTGAAAATACAAAGCACTGGTGATTGCACTCAGAAGGGGTCTCTGGCTAATTTGTTGTGAGGGCAAGCGAAGGCCTTGTTACAGAGTGTCAATGTTGTGTCACTCTTAAGATGGAAAGGTCTTTTTAAAGAGGAAGGTTTTGCAGCTCTTCCTAAAGATGGTCTGACTCTGGATTTGTCTGATCTCCTCTGAAAGATTGTTCCATAGCTGGATCCTCTTGACAGAGAATACTTTGTCTCCAACACTCCTGCACTTCTTTCTGTGCTTTCTGGTCTGCATTGTCCCAGAGAAGTACAGCTGTTTTGGTGGTTCATACCTCAAAATATGGTCTTTAATGTAGCTGAGGCTTGAGCCATTAATTTCTTTGCAAATTAGGACCAAGACCTTAAACTAGCATTGGAAGCTGACTAGGAGCCAGTGGAGAGTCTTGAGCATGAGGTTGATATGATCACAGCAGCCTAAACCACGGAGAAAACAGACAATTGCATTGGGTATAAGCTGGAGCCTTTGCATTACATTTAGCTTCATGTACAGTGATTTACAGTAATCTCAGGTGACAAATACATGGAGTAAAGTGTGACCTCTCTTAGGTCTGATCATGTGATCAGTTAAATATTAACACCCTTTGGTAAACTTAAGGGTAAAATTTTCAAAAGTGCTTAAGTGACTTACAAGCCTAAGTCCTATTATCTTAAGCACCTCAGTCATATTGGACTCTAAATCTCATTCGTTCTAGCTGCTTTTGAAAGTGTAGCCCTCTGCCTCATCCTGTAAGAAAGATGATAAAATGGTGTATTTGCTTGTTACAAGGATAAAAACTATAATTTGAAAGTTATGTACACAGTATTTCAAAATTTAGTCAAAAGCTGTTAAAGAAAACTAGCTTAATTAAAGAAACATAATATATCTGTCTCATATTTAGGGATATAATGATATTTTAAACATTATTTTGTCTATTGTGTAACAAAACACAAGCATTAAAGAAAGTGAGACATTTCAGTGGCAATATATCATTAACTTTTCTGCTGCTAAACCATCAGAAATTTTCAGTTTTAGAGCTTTACTTGTAACGCTAATATAAATCTGGAGGTACCAAAAACTTATTTAAAAATAGATTTGGAAAGACAACTTTGTGAATTGCAACAAGATAACACTTTATTCCCAGCTGAGAAACGTTTTTCAACTTTGCATTATGTCAAGGTTCCTCCCCCACTCTGAACTCTAGGGTACAGATGTGGGGACCTGCATGAAAACCTCCTAAGCTTACTTTTACCAGCTTAGGTTAAAACTTCCCCAAGGTACAAATTAATTTTATCCTTTGTCCTTGGAATATCCACTGCCACCACCAAACTCTAACTGGGTTTACTGGGAAACATAGTTTGGACACGTGTTTCCCCCCAAAATCCTCCCAACCCTTGCACCACACTTCCTGGGAAAGGTTTGGTAAAAATCCTCACCAATTTGCATAGGTGACCACAGACCCAAACCCTTGGACCTGAGAACAATGAAAAAGCATTCAGTTTTCTTACAAGAAGACTTTTAATAGAAATAGAAGTAAATAGAAGTAAAGAAATCACCTCTGTAAAATCAGGATGGTAGATACCTTACAGGGTAATTAGATTCAAAACATAGAGAATCCCTCTAGGCAAAACCTTAAGTTACAAAAAAGACACACAGACAGAAATAGTCATTCTATTCAGCACAATTCTTTTCTCAGCCATTTAAAGAAATCATAATCTAACGCATACCTAGCTAGATTACTTACTAAAAGTTCTAAGACTCCATTCCTGGTCTATCCCCGGCAAAAGCAGCATACCGACAGACACAGACCCTTTGTTTCTCTCCCTCCTCCCAGCTTTTGAAAGTATCTTGTCTCCTCATTGGTCATTTTGGTCAGGTGCCAGCGAGGTTACCTTTAGCTTCTTAACCCTTTACAGGTGAGAGGATTTTTCCTCTGGCCAGGGGAATTTTTAAAGGGGTTTACCATTCCCTTTATATTTATGACACATTAGAATTATAGAATCATAGAATATCAGGGTTGGAAGGGACCTCAGGAGGTCATCTAGTCCAACCCCCTGCTCAAAGTAGGACCAATCCCCAATTAAATCATCCCAGCCAGGGCTTTGTCAAGCCTGACCTTAAAAACTTCTAAGGAAGGAGATTCCACCACCTCCTTAGGTAACGCATTCCAGTGTTTCACCAGCCTCCTAATGAAAAAGTTTTTCCTAATATCCAACCTAAACCTCCCCCACTGCAACTTGAGACCATTACTCCTTGTTCTGTCATCAGCTACCACTGAGAACAGTCTAGAGCCATCCTCTTTGGAACCCCCTTTCAGGTAGCTAAAAACAGCTATCAAATCCCCCCTCATTCTTCTCTTCCATAGACTAAACATCCCCAGTTCCCTCAGCCTCTCCTCATAAGTCATGTGTTCCAGTCCCCTAATCATTTTTGTTGCCCTCCGCTGGACTCTTTCCAATTTTTCCACATCCTTCTTGTAGTGTGGGGCCCAAAACTGGACACACTACTCCAGATGAGGCCTCACCAGTGTCGAATAGCGGGGAACGATCACGTCCCTTGATCTGCTGGCAATGCCCCTACTTATACATCCCAAAACGCCATTGGCCTTCTTGGCAACAAGGGCACACTGTTGACTCACATCCAGCTTCTCGTCCACTGTGACCCCTAGGTCCTTTTCTGCAGAACTGCTGCCTAGCCATTCGGTCCCTAGTCTGTAGCGGTGCATTGGATTCTTCCGTCCTAAGTGCAGGACTCTGCACTTGTCCTTGTTGAACCTCATCAGATTTCTTTTGGGCATTCCTCCAATTTGTCTAGGTCCCTCTGTATCCTATCCCTACCCTCCAGCGTATCTACCACTCCTCCCAGTTTAGTGTCATCTGCAAACTTGCTGAGGGTGAAATCCATACCATCCTCCAGATCATTAATGAAGATATTGAACAAAACCAGCCCCAGGACCGACCCTTGGGGCACTCCACTTGATACCGGCTGCCAACTAGACATGGAGCCATTGATCACTACCCATTGAGCCCGATAATGTAGCCAGCTTTCTATCCACCTTATAGTCCATTCATCCAGCCCATACTTCTTTAACTTGCTGGCAAGAATACTGTGGGAGACCGTGTCAAAAGCCTTTCTCTGTAATTCACATCAGATGCATCAGATGACTTCAGACAAGTCAGATGCATCTTCCACCAACCACTGGGGCTGTCTTCAGGCTTAAAATTCCTTACATTTCTCTTTGCCAAGAGAGAATGGAGAGAGTTCCCACAACTCTACCCAAGAGAACAATTGGGTGTCACATATTCTGCAGATTGCAACTGTGCATTTACAATCCTGCATGACTGACACACAATTGTTTATCTCATATTTGCTGCTACAGCTGGCTAGTCGTAGCTAGCTCTTTGAGAGGGAAGGGTGAAGTGAGGGAAGAAGGGGAAAAATCTGTTGTCTATTGCAGAGTGAGAAAATAGCACATTTGCACTAATCTTTCACTGCAGCAGGCTCTGATTGATCAATAGTTCTGGTCCATTCTCGTCCTGACTGTGTCAAGCCTATCAAACATTCCAGTACTTTCATGTATCTCAGTTAGAAATTGGCATAACTAATTCCATAACGCTGTGTTCCTATACATACAAACCTGGCTTTAAGTTCTTCACTGCATGTTATCTCCATGACAAGGATTCTCACTGATTTTGCTCCAAATTTTGGTCTGTTAATAGTTCATTCAGTGGACAAGGAAGGAAAAATGGGCTCTTGGTAAAATTCAGTTATTTGACTTTTTTCTCTAGTTAGAAACCAGCAGTGTCATTGCCCTTTCTTTACAAGATGCTTCCCTCCCACCAACTGTTCCCCTTTAACACTGGATGAAGTAGCAACAGAGCTTTGGTAAACGGTTTAGAACTTGCAGAGGGTGTGGAAGCAGGAGCAACAGTAGTGGCTTTGGCCATTAACTCTCTCTCTTGTGGTTTCTCTTTTTTTCTTTTTAATTTTATGTCTGAGCCTTGAGTGAGCATTGTTCCAGTCTGTTAGTCTATGGCAGTGGGCTGTTTTCATTGAGATGTAGAACACAGGGAAAGAAAATGTGTGAAAAATTACAGTAACAGAGCTGTGTTGATAGCTTTTGATGTAGTAAAACATAAATATCCATGGGTCACAATCCAGATATTCCCACTGGAACGAAGTAATATTTATGAATTTATCACAGGTATAATTGTTAAGTTCTCATTACAGCCTGGCATATTGCTCCCCCAGAGCAGAAATATTAATCCTTCGTCTTTCCCCCATAAAGATGAAATGTAAGTAAAAACATTAGCTCATGAAGATTAGACTTCACAAGTATTTCTGCTTAATACATTAGAATAGAACAGAATTATTTTGTTTTACACAACACCTTACATGCTCAAAGTGCTTTAAAGTGCCTTAATGAGTTAGATACTGGAATTAAATACTGCTTAGGCTAACCAAGTCAGTATTGTGTTCTTGAAAAGAACCCGTGAATGTCCTCGGACATTAGAAGCTCTCTTCCTGAAAGAAGGAATGTATTTTTAGGAGTCAGGACACAGGTTTAATTCCCTATTGCCTTTTCAGAAAGTTCCAGAAAATCTTTAACTTCACCTAAGAAGTCACCTGCAGAAGGGATATCATTTTAACTTCTAATCCAAGTGGCATTAGAGCTGACTGACACATGCGTAGAGCTGTGGTTTTATATATGTACGTGCATTTTCTTATCTTTTGCTTGAACTTCTGCCTTTTTATTATGTGAAAGATCTGAATTTTCTAAAATACAAAATCTGCAAAAAAAATTTACATACCTGTGGATATGAGGAATATTATGTGGTGTAAAAGCTGATTTGAAGGACTACAAACAAAGGGTAGTGAGAGATGACAAAGCATTGAGTTTGGTGAGGATTCTGGTGGTTTGCTGATAACAGCGCTGTTTCATTTAGTCTTATTACATATCTTTACTAATGAACTGGAAGAGGGAATGAATCTCATGCAGATGAAATATGCAGATAATAAATCGTGAGAAATTAAAATTACATTGAGGACAATGACTTGTTCTGAGACCTTGAGGCCCATTCGGAAATCCCTAGTTCTGCAGGGAAAGCTCACATTGGATTCATTCATGAAAATACATATTTTAAAAATAAATGACATTATTACTTCATCTCTTCAAAATGTAGTGAAAAGTAGTCAAAAAACTAGCCTCATTAACTACATTAATCACTTAAGTGGGAGTTTTGCCTGTGTATGGGTTGCAGGATATGACTTCAGGTGGGCTCTTCATGTGTATTCTTTCTCTCGTGAAATTCAGCCATATGCAGAGGGGTATTACAAGGCCTATGCACTGCTTCTGTCTGATTAAGCCCTATTTCATGGACCTTGTCTGTGTTCGGACTTGTGCTGGTCCTCTGCACAGGCATGAATTTAACCTACATGAACAAGAAGAGAACCTTTAGTATACTAAACCTAGGGGTACGTCATAGTAACTGTGAACATACCAAGCTGGTGACCAGGTTCTCATATAAAAAATGGTGCATGAATTGACAAGGTTTTTTTCTGAAAAATAGGTTCTTATAGGAACTAATAGTATTGTCAAATAGTAGTTCATTTTGTAATAAAACAGGTCACCTGAGATAAGGAGAAAGCATACAGGTGTAGTTTACATTTTAAGATATTCACTTTTATACATATATACATATTTTTCTTCTGTCACTCATATCTAACAATAAATTTAATGTCTTTAAATGATGTGAGTTGCTCTGATTGCGGAAAATAAAGCCTTTAATGTTTGTTATTGATGCAAGTTAAAAAAGGAATGGTGAAAGGCTTCTTCAGTATTCTTGTAATCTTGTCTGATCAATTTTCTTCTTTAAATTGGAAATACAATATACCTAGTACTTTCGGTTGTGTGTCTATATAAGTGCAAGTGGCTGGAGCATACATAATTTCCTATTTTATTTGAGTGTGTAGTCTCAGCATCCATATTTTATAGATATATTTTAAAACACATTAAGCCTTGTGATGGTGAAAAACGACAGATTTCTGTTATTTTAAATAACATTCTGACCATTATTATCCTAATCTAACTTAAAATGGCTTGGTTTGAAGACTAGCTCCAAATCTTGCATTTCACAGGGTTACTCACATTCACTAACATTAGGGCTGTGTCTACATGAGATAATCTTAAATGATGGGATACCCCTGGAATAAGCCACAGTATTGCATTGTGTCCACAAAGTATTTCTGTTTCCGTCACAGTGTTCCCCTGCCTTCATTCTTGCGTTGTACAATTCTATTGCAATAGAATTTCCCCTGGGTATCTATCCCACGGCTCCCAGTGGAGCTCTCTGAAACAGTAAGATATTTCGAAAGGCCTTCTGGGAGTCTTTCAAGAGTCCAGAAGAATTCAGGAGTCAAATCGTTCCATAATTTCCAGGGAAACTCCAGTCAATTTCCTTGTACTGGAATTATTCTTCTTTGCTTGAGAGGTCCACAGAACCCTTACAATAGGGGTCATTCCCTGCTTTACAGTATGGCAGAAGCAGAACCAGACCTGTCAGTTATAGATGAGAGGATATTGACCAAGCCCCTGAAGACCCTGCTAATTTTGTCTGCCTGCAGTAGATGACAGCAGGTTTTACTGGACCTCCTGATGACAACTAAAACATGGAAAATTGGGCTGATCTGACTTTTGGCACTGCAAGTGCTAGCCAGGTGGCTTTACAGGATCTATCTGGTATCCCTTTAGCTCTGGGCTCCCATCTGCAACTCTCCTCGTGGCACCAGGTGTGGCAGAAAGTGTTATTCATATGGATAATATTAGAGAACCAGCTATAGGACTGCAGAAGCATTTTGAGCTTTTGTGGGAATGAAGGGAAGTATGCACTGCATCTAAATTTGATGGCAAGGCTCAAGCACTTGCTTTAGAAAGAGTTCTTGGACATTGAGGATTAATTGGGGGAAAATAGGGACTAAGATAAATTGGTATATCAATGAGATGTACGAAAATATATTTGGGGTCTGACAGCAGGCAGGATAGGCAGTTTAATTGTTGCCAGCTCTCATGGCCAGTGCATTACTGCTATAAAAGGATGACTAAGACTGTTTATCATGCATTAAATAGGAAGACAGAATGAAATGTGATTGCAGGTAGATAAAAGCAGCATGCTCATTAGGTGCTGTGGTCTGGCAGATGGGCAGAGACAAACACAGTAAAAAGTAAATGCTTTGGCTTTAGCGTATGATATGTAATTTATAGTAACTAAACTATCTGATTGTTAGGCATTTTAGATTGCTGTTTCTGTGTTATATCGTAATTTTTTTCCTTCTTTTTGTCCACCATTTTTAATCTAGCCACATGGCGTGTCTCAGCCAGCTGCTCTGCATGCTGAGCCGGGCACTTCCAGGCTAACTGGTAACAACATCACATGCTATTGACAGTGGAAGGGGAGTTACTGGGGGAATTGTGATTCTGGGTAATTACTTGGAATTGGTTTTGGGAGAGGCTGTTTGCAATATTTTTGAATGGATATATGTCAGAGGCATCCTGTGGGGACTAAACAGTGATTAACATGACACATTTTTCTAGCATTGACATGGCCAAGGACACTAGTCATAAAGGACATTAGTAGGCCCTGCTCTTTTGCTTGCTGTTGATATGGGAGGTCTTTCTGAGGAGAAAGGGCACACAGCTTTTTGCTAAGAATACTACTGCCAGTGGCTGGAGAAGAGGGAGGGCTGCTGCCATAGGATAGACTGAAACCTCATTGTATGAAAGAGAGGGACGTTTTGGGTGAAGGGCCCTCAGAAGATTCAGATAGGAGAGGTAGGTATCTAAACATTTGGCTGCTTACCTGAACTGAAAATGATCCCTCTGAAGTTCCTATATTACTGGTTACTGTAGGTCTTTCATAAGATAAACTCAATCACTGGGCAATTTGATTTACTCTTTGGCGAATGATACTATATAACAGTTCCTCTTGAGTTCTGGGGACTATTTCATGAGAGAGAGAGAGATTATTTTATTCTCCTTCTCTTTCTAGCAGTCTACATCTTGGTTCTCAAGATGTTATGCAGATCCCCAGGAAAGAAACTACAGATCACTCATGGGCACCATAGTTCAAGAAACCTGTGTAAAACAATATTAAAAACAAAAAAAGGACTTTTTCTGCCGCCTAAGGGCCTCATCTAAAGTCTGTTGAAGTCAATGGAAAGACTTACTGACTTCAGTAAGGTTGGATAACGTCCTAACTGCATATATGTACAATCCATATTTCTTTGTATTTTATTTATAGTTCATATTTCATCTCATGTATATGCTATATTTTTCTGCTCACTTTGATAGCTCAAATTTGTTAAGATGAACTAAAATGCTATTAAAACACAACACAAAAATAATTTTAGATACATTATAAAAATTACAAGTAAATATTTTTAAATAAATGTGTTAGTCTCCCAAGGGCTGACTTCAGAGTTCTCTGTTCAAACTAATTAAATGGCAGAAATCTTCATTAGCACAGAGTTGAGGTTGCCCAGTGAGAGCCTGTGCCCTTCCACAACATAAGTTCAGCAAAACCCAAACCAAAACTCAAATGTAACTTAACTCTGTCCCCCAGAGCAAAACAAACCCCATGCAAACATAACTCTGCCCCCTCCCCGGAACTGATAATTATCTACATGCACACCAGCTGCATATAAGTGTTAGGTGTAACTGTATTGAATGGTGGAAGAATAAGCTAGAGCAGCTTGGAAGAGGTGTGATTGTGATATGGGGGGCTGTGGCCTTATGGTGGTGTGCGTGAGCCCTTCTCCCTGCCCCTGAGTGTGTGATCAAAGGAAGGAAGTGCATGTGTGCCTTAGAAGATCCAGTATGCCTCTTTTCATTGCTGCACTGGGTAGGATGTGTCACTAGCAGGGCACAGGGGTCTTGCCATGGAGATTGTCAGCAGTTAGGTAAGATTAGGTGAGTGTGGCCTGTGCATTTAATGCAGGGTAAGTGAAAGTATAGTGTTTGATGGAATTGTTTACATGGAGATAAAGAGGTTGAAGGAGTTGTAAAATGTAGTAGATGTAGTGTTCTGTCTGAGGAGTAAGTTAAGTGTAGGAGTGTTGGGTGCTCCTGTTTAGTAAAGGGCAAAATCAGTGTATGAGAATATGTTATGGATTTACTGGGGCATCACTCACAGAGGTCAGAGTTAAGGTTGCCAGGGGGTACACCTTAACTCTGTACTTCCTGGTTTCACAAGTTTGAATTTTGATGAACTTGATGTTCTGGAAGGGCCCGCACTGTCACCTGGCAAATTGAAATCTAGATTAACAATTTTTTTGTCATTTAATTTCTTAGTTGCATGAATAGAAAGAGAAATGGGGTTGGTAGGAGTTAGTGGTCATTTAGGCAGTTGTAGTTATGTAGATATGCAGTTGAGATGCTCCTGGGACAAATGAGAATGATAATAATACCTTATTATTAAGGATGCTCTTACATTGCACTCTTCAGCAGTAGATATCAAGTAAGGAAACATTATTATTCCTCTTCTTCAGATGCGTAAACTGAGGCACAGAGCAGTGGCATGACTTGGCCAAAGTCATCCAGTGGGCTAGTGGCAGTGCTGGGAATATAGCGTGCCCCCCCCCCCTTTTTTTTTTTTTTTTTAGTGCTAATCCACTGTTCTCCTGCAAGGTTGTTGTGTGATTCCTGTGTCCCCTCTGTCCTCACCTGTACACTTTGTTATAGTGGAATGTGGATAATGGTTGTCCTCTGAAACGTTTAGAGTTTGTGGTTGCTAACAGAACTGGTGAGAGAAATCTCAGACATGGTCTATGTCCCAAGAACTTGTCAGTCTTATCGCATTGTGGTTACAATAACTTTAAACATGTGACAGAAGCCTGGTGTGTCTCTCTCCTTCCCACATCCCCCACTATTTACCAAAATATATAGCTCCCCTTCTTATCCAGTTTACTCTCCCCTTCTTGTCCCAGTAAGCCATTAGCATTCCAGAGGCCAGGTGTGCACAAAAATATTTGCTAAAATTGGTGAACTTTAAGAAAGCAATATTTTTTCTGAGGGCTGTATCTTGGGAAAGTCTTGGGCAAATGACCTTCAATTTGGCTCACAACCCCTACCTTTAGCCCCTTAAGATTAAAAAACAATCTGGGTACATATGCAAATTTTACAATAGATAGAAGAAGCAGCCTTTAAACAGGAAAACTTTTTTAATATTAACTGCAGCAGAGCTCATGCTCTGCTGTAATATTTATGAAATTAATCATCAACACCTTCTTTACTATAGTCACATCCCCAGCACAGGATACTCCTGAAAGTATAGGAGGCTCAGAGGTGTGAAGTGGCCCATTCATCTCAATTAGATTTTCTCAGTTGATTGATGATGAATACAGACTGAAACTATAGCTCTGAGACATGTGAACTAGATGTTCTCATCTGCTCTGATGGAGAGCCTGTGATATACATCAAACGTGCCAGTTCTCAACTCCTTACCCCAGGACTGACAATGTATTCTCAAAAAAGAAAAAAGAAAAGGAGTACTTGTGGCACCTTAGAGACTAACCAGTTTATTTGAGCATGAGCTTTCGTGAGCTACAGCTCACTTCATCGGATGCATAGCATATCGTGGAAACTGCAGAAGACATTATATACACACAGAGACCATGAAACAAAACTTCCTCCCACCCCACTGTCCTGCTGCTAACAGCTTATCTAAAGTGATCATCAAGGAAGGCCATTTCCAGCACAAATCCAGGTTTTCTCACCCTTCCCCCCCCCCCCACACACACACACAGACACACATACAAACTCACTCTCCTGCTGGTAATAGCCCATCCCTCTTTGAAACCTCTCTTTATAATGCGCATGATAATCAAGGTGGGTCATTTCCAGCACTAATCCAGGTTTTCTCACCACCACCCCCCCCCAACACACACACACACCCCCCTCCAAAAACCACACACACAAACTCACTCTCCTGCTGGCAATAGCTCATCTTACAATGTGCACAGCAATAATCCAAGTTTAACCAGAACGTCTTGGGGGGGGGGGTTTGTAGGAAAAAAACAAGGGGAGATAGGCTACCTTGCATAATGACTTAGCCACTCCCAGTCTCTATTCAAGCCCAAATTAATAGTATCCAATTTGCAAATGAATTCCAATTCAGCAGTTTCTCGCTGGAGTCTGGATTTGAAGTTTTTTTGCTTTAAGATAGCGACCCTCATGTCTGTGATTGCGTGACCAGAGAGATTGAAGTGTTCTCCGGCTGGTTTATGAATGTTATAATTCTTAACATCTGATTTGTGTCCATTTATTCTTTTACGTAGAGACTGTTTGACCAATGTACATGGCAGAGGGGCATTGCTGGCACATGATGGCATATATTACATTGGTGGATGTGCAGGTGAACGAGCCTCTGATAGTGTGGCTGATGTTGTTAGGCCCTGTGATGGTGTTCCCTGAATAGATATGTGGGCACAGTTGGCAACGGGCTTTGTTGCAAGGATAGGTTCCTGGGTTAGTGGTTCTGTTGTGTGGTATGTGGTTGTTGGTGAGTATTCGCTTCAGGTTGGGGGGCTGTCTGTAGGCAAGGACTGGCCTTTCTCCCAAGATTTGTGAGAGTGTTGGGTCATCCTTCAGGATAGGTTGTAGATCCTTAATAATGCGTTGGAGGGGTTTTAGTTGGGGGCTGAAGGTGACGGCTAGTGGCGTTCTGTTATTTTCTTTGTTAGGCCTGTCCTGTAGTAGGTGACTTCTGGGAACTCTTCTGGCTCTATCAATCTGTTTCTTCACTTCCGCAGGTGGGTATTGTAGTTGTAAGAATGCTTGATAGAGATCTTGTAGGTGTTTGTCTCTGTCTGAGGGGTTGGAGCAAATGCGGTTGTATCGCAGAGCTTGGCTGTAGACGATGGATCGTTTTCAGCCCGTGCACGTCGGCGGAAGCACTCTATGTAGAAGTCCAGTCTGCTGTTTCGACCTTCAGGAGGAGTCCACCTAGAATCCTTCTTTTTGTAATGTTGGTAGGCAGGCCTCTGTGGATCATTATGTTGTTCAGAGGTATCTTGGAAATATTCCTTGAGTCGGAGACGTCGAAAATAGGATTCTAGGTCACCACAGAACTGTATCATGTTCGAGGGGGTGGAGGGGCAGAAGGAGAGACCCCGAGATAGGACAGCTGCTTCTGCTGGGCTGAGAGTATAGTTGGATAGGTTAACAATATTGCTGGGTGGGTTGAGGGGACCATTGCTGTGGCCCCTTGTAGCCTGTAGTAGTTTAGAAAGTTTAGTGTCCTTTTTCTTTTGTAGAGAAGTAAAGTGTGTGTTGTAAATGGCTTGTCTAGTTTTAGTAAAATCCAGCCACGAGGAAGTTTGTGTGGAAGGTTGGTTTTTTATGAGAGTATCCATTTTTGAGAGCTCATTCTTAATCTTTCCCTGTTTGCTGTAGAGGATGTTGATCAGGTGATTCCGCAGTTTCTTTGAGAGCGTGTGGCACAAGCTGTCAGCATAGTCTGTGTGGTATGTAGATTGTAATGGATTTTTTACCTTCAGTCCTTTTGGTACGATGTCCATCTGTTTGCATTTGGAAAGGAAGATGATGTCTGTCTGTATCTGTACAAGTTTTTTCATGCAGTTGATAGATTTCCACTCCATACGGCTAAATGCAGTGCCTTGCATAATGACAGGTTTCAGAGTAACAGCCGTGTTAGTCTGTATTCGTAAAAAGAAAAAAGAAAAGGAGTACTTGTGGCACCTTAGAGACTAACCAGTTTATTTGAGAATGAGCTTTCGTGAGCTACAGCTCACTTCATCGGATGCATAGCATATCGTGGAAACTGCAGAAGACATTATATACACACAGAGACCATGAAACAAAACTTCCTCCCACCCCACTGTCCTGCTGCTAACAGCTTATCTAAAGTGATCATCAAGGAAGGCCATTTCCAGCACAAATCCAGGTTTTCTCACCCTTCCCCCCCCCCCACACACAGACACACATACAGTGTGTGTTCTTGATATGCATGTTATCAGCTTCACATACAGAGTGTAATGGATTTTGGCATGTGTGGTGGGTGGAAGAATAGTAGGAAGAAGGCTCAGACCCTCCCAGAAGAAAAAGGACAAGGATCTCCAGATCCCAGCTCAGATGAAGGGTGTTGGGGTGGGATTAGGTTCCTGTAGATGGGCAGGGTCCTCCCTGATTGTGCCATTCATAGGAGCAGGGAGAGAGGCTCAGGCACTCCCCAAAGGGCAAATCCCCTATATACTTGCTCAGATGAGGAGAGCATGATGAGGGGTGTCAGACCATGCTCCAGAGGCCAGCCTCCCCCGCATTCCTGGTACACACAGAAAGGCAGGGAAGGAGGCTCATATTCCCCTCCCCCCCAGAGGGGCTGCCCCCAGATACTGGTACATACATGGGAGGGGAATGTGGGGCTGACAGGCAACCCCTGGCCCTATTCTGTGCCAGTTCCCCAGTCATTTTCCCCTTACGTCCCGTTCTCAGTGTCCCACTCCACCTAGCCCCCACTATCTCACCACCACCTGACCATCCCATCCCTTCTCCTAAAAACCATCCCCATTTACCCTACTCCTTTTATTCCCATCTATTCTTCCACCACTAATCAACTTCCCCTCCCAATGAACATTTGCATGTGTAACTTAGTTTCCTTTCAAAAATAATTTCAGCACCTTCTAAATATTCTCCTGTACACAGATTACATTTCCCCAAAATAATAAACCCTTTGACCAAGTTTCAGAGTAACAGCCATGTTAGTCTGTATTCGCAAAAAGAAAAGGAGTACTTGTGGCACCTTAGAGACTAATCAATTTATTTGAGCATGAGCTTTCGTGAGCTCTGACCAAGGCAGATTTTAGCAAGATGCTGCCTTTTTTTATTTTAGATTTCTGACAAGGTTTGGATTTGAATTTACAATGCCTGGGTAGCACACAGGTTTGATGACCTGACCATTCTCCCTTGAAGTATTTAGGGCCTGTAAATCAGAATTCATTTTCAACTCCCTCAGCCTCTGTCTTTGTACATGTACAGTATAATCCATTTGGCTCAGGAGCCTTACAACTGCTTGCGATGCACCTAACTGGAGAACCAAACTCTGGCTAATAATGTAGTAATTTGATTTCCCCTAAAGGGCTAGTGGATGGCATCCACACTGCTGGATTAACTCTCAAGCATTTGAGCCCCCTGGTGCAATGATCTCAGTCCTAGTTTAATCTCTACCTTTGTGCAAAAAGTTGTTGTCTGGCTATACCGAAGGAAGGACATGAGGCATTTGATATGGTTTTAATCAAGCCAAAATTTTATTATTAGATATCTGGCACTACCCAGCAGATAAAAGTATATCATAAATGAATCAAACTGTACCATAGAGTCTCTATTAATAGAAATTCCATACTCTAATAATAGAATATAGCGGTAGCAATATATTACCGACCACCTGACCAGGATGTTAAGAGTGACTGTGAAATGCTCAGAGAGATTAGAGAGGCTATTAAAATAAAAAACTCAATAATAATAATGGGTGTGGCGGTTCAATGACAAGACAGAATACAGCTTTTAGCAAGCAAGCAGGCTGGTCTCTACTAACAGGCTTCTCCTGTCAGCTTTTCACCTTCCCCTTTATTCTCTCTCTCTCCCCCCGCGCATTACATTCTCCAACAGATAAAAGGAATACACTGGCTTTGTTTAACATTCTTATTTACCAATTTCTGTCTACCGCATTCCTTGCTCTCGGGCCTTGAGCCCAGTCCTGAGAGGCTTCCCACGATACATATCATCTTGGCGAGATTCCAAGGTTGATGCCCTTGGATGGAGCAGTGTGTGCACTACTCCTACACAACACTCCGGGTGTGCCCTGAATGTTGCCAAGCGCATAAACCTTTATGAATCCTACAAATGGGGGATTTCAGTTATCCCCATATTGACTGGGTACATGTCACCTCAGGACGGGATTCAGAGATAAAAGTTTCTTGACACCTTAAATGACTGCTTCTTATAGCAGCTGGTCCTGGAACCCACCAGAGGAGAGGCAATTCTTGATTTAGTCCTAAGTGGAGCACAGGATCTGGTCCAAGAGGTGAATATAGCTGGACCGCTTGGTAATAGTGACCATAATATAATTAAATTTAATATCCCTGTGTCAGGAAGAACACCACATTGGCCCAACAGTACCATTTAATTTCAGAAAGGGGAACCACACAAAAATGAGGAATTTAGTGAAACAGAAATTAAAGGGTACAGTGCCAAAAATGAAATCTCTGCAAGCTGCATGGGAACTTTTTAAAGACACCATCATAGAGGGTCAACTTAAATGTATACTATTAAAAAACTTAGTAAGAGAACCAGAAAAGAGCCACTGTGGCTAAACAACAAAGTAAAAGAAGCAGTGAGGCAAAAAGGATTGTTTAAAAAGTGGAAGTTAAATCCTAGTGAGGAGAATAGAAAGGAGCATAAACACTGGCAAATGAAGTGTAAATGAAGTGTAAAAATACAATTAGGAAGGCCAAAAAAGAATTTGAGGAACAGTTAGCCAAAGATTCAAAAAGTAATAGCAAATTTTTTTTAAGTACATCAGAAGCAGGAAGCCTGCTAAACAACCAGTGGGGCCACGGGGGCTCGTTCATTTGCACATCTACCAATGTGATACATGCCATCATGTGCCAGCAATGCCCCTTTGTACATTGGCCAAACCAGACAGTCTCTATGCAAAAGAATAAATGGACACAAATCTGACATCAGGAATCATAACATTCAAGAACTGGTAGGAGAACACTTCCACCTCTCTGGCCACTCAGTAACAGATTTAAAGGTGGCAATTTTGCAACAGAAAAGCTTCAAAAACAGACTCCAACGAGAAACTGCTGAGCTTGAATTAATATGCACACTAGATACCATTAACTTGGGTTTGAATAGAGACTGGGAGTGGCTGGGTCATTACACATATTGAATCTATTTTCCCATGTTAAGTATCCTCATACCTTCTTGTCACCTGTCTAAATGGGCCATCTTGATTATCACTACAAAAGTTTTTTTTCTCCTGCCGATAATAGCTCATCTTAATTAATTAGCCTCTTACTCCACCTTTTCATGTTCTCTGTATGTATATATATCTTCTTACCATATGTTCCATTCTATGCATCCGATAAAGTGGTCTATAGCCGACAAAAGCTTATGCTCAAATAAATTTGTTAGTCTCTGAGGTGCCACAAGTACTCCTGTTCTTTTCGAGGTACTAAAGGAGCACTGTAACAGGTTGTGCTCACCACTGCGGCGCCTCCTGCTGTTGCTGTGGAAATTAGCTCTGTTCCGCTCTGGGTGCCCTCTGCAGGTGGTGTCTCACCCGTTGTCTGGTCTGCTGTTTCCTCTGTCCTCGGGAGGCCCATGTCGCTCCCAGACCATGGCGTCCTCTTCAAGGCACAGCCCTCCAGCTGTGCACCAACTCTGTTGTCTCCCCCCCATTCCAGGGGAACCAGCAGTCCTTTTTCCGGCTTCTTGCTTAAGGGGGGTAGAGGTAGGGGGTAGAGCTCTGCCCACAAGGGGGTGGAGCCACCCTCTTCCTCTGTGTCTGGGGAGAGCCAGTCCACTTCACTCAAGGACGATAAGATCATTGTGGAGAAACTAAATGAATTCTTTACATCGGTCTTCATGGCTGAGGATGTGAGGGAGATTCTCAAACCAGAGCCATTCTTTTTAGGTTACAGATCTGAGGAACTGTTCCAGATTGAGATATCATTAGAGGAGGTTTTGGAACAAATTGATAAATTAAACTGCAATAAATCACCAGGACCAGATGGTATTCACCCAAGCGGAAGGAACTCATATGTGAAATTGCAGAACTACTAACTGTAGTCTGTAACCTACCATTTAAATCAGCTTCTGTACCAGATGACTGGAGGATAGCTAATGTGATGCCAATTTTTAAAAAGGGCTCCAGAGGTGATCCCGGCAATTACAGGCCTGTAAGCCTGACTTCAGTACCTGGCAAACTGGTTGAAACTATAATAAAGAACAATATTGTCAGACATATATATAAATATCATTTGTTGAAGGAGAGTCAACATGGTTTTAGTAAAGAGAAATCATACCTCACCACTATACTAGAATTCTTTGAGGGGGTCAACAAGCATGTGGACCAAGGGGATCCAATGGATATAGTGTAATTAGATTTTCAAAAAACCTTTGACAACGTCCTTCACCAAAGTCTCTTACGCAAAGTAAGCTGCCAAAGGATAAGAGGGAAGGTTCTCTCATGGATTGGTAACTGGTTAAAAGATAGGAAACAAAAAGTAGGTATTAATGTCAGTTTTCAGAATGGAGAGAGGTAAATAGTGGTGTTTGTTCTGGGACCAGTCCTATTCAACATATTCATAACTGATCTGGAAAAAGGGGTAAACGGTGAGGTGGTAAAATTTGCAGATGATACAAAATTACTAAAGATAGTGAAGACCCAGGCAGACTGTGAAGAGCTACAAAAGGATCTCTCAAAACTGGGTGACTGGGCAAGAAAATGGCAGATGAAATTCAGTGTTGATAAATGCAAAGTAATGCACATTGGAAAGCATAATCCCAACTATACATATAAAATGATGGGGTCTAAATTAGGTGTTACCACTCAAGAAAGAGATCTTGGAGTCATTGTGGATAGTTCTCTGAAAACATCGACTCAATGTGCTGTGGCGGACAAAAAAGCGAACAGAATGCTGGGAATAATTAAGAAAGGGATAGATAATAGGACAGAAAATATCATGTTGCCTCTATATAAATCCACGGTACACCCACATCTTGAATACTGTGTGCAGATGTGGTCACCCAACTCAAAAAAGATATATTGGAATTGGGAAAGGTTCAGAAAAGGGCAACAAAAATTATTAGGGGTATGGAACGGCTTCCATATGAGGAGAGATTAATAAGACTGGGACTTTTCAGTGTGGACAAGAGACAGCTAAGGGGAGATATGATAGAGGTCTATAAAATCGTGACTGGTGTAGAGAAAGTAGACAAGGAAGTGTTGTTTACTACTGCTCATAACACAAGAACTAGCAGTCACCAAATGCAATTAATAGGCAGCAGGTTTAAAACAAATAAAAGGAAGTCTTTCTTCACAACGCACAGTCAACCTGTGGAACTCCTTGCCAGAGGATGTTGTGAAGGCCAAGGCCATAACAGGGTTCAAAAAAGAACTGGATACATTCATGGAGGATAAGTCCATCAATGGCTATTAGCCAGGATGGGCAGGAATGGTGTCCCTAGCCTCTGTTTGCCAGAAGCTGGGAATGAGCGATAGGGGCTGGATCACTTGATGATTACCTGTTCTGTTCATTTCCTCTGGGGCACCTGGCACTGACCACTGTTGGAAGAGAGGATACTGGGCTGGATGGACCTTTGGTCTGACCCAGTAAGGCCATTCTTATGTTCTTAGTGTAGGTAACTCCATGATCATTTCAATATCTATGTGGAGGCTTCTACCCGCCCACCTCCACCCCCTTTCCTATCCAGGTCCCCCAGCCAACAATTGCTGGGATTTACCATTCGCCCCCCCCCATCACTAAAAAACAAGGGTTAAGATAGATTATAAGGAAGCGGGGACTCCCTGCCTTGTCAGTCATAGGAGCCCTGAACAGACCCCCTCCCCGTTCCACTCCTTTAACAAACACCTCCTTTTAAAATCTTTTACCAAGCTGTTTATCTGGTCACTGTATCCCTTCCCTATGGAGTACGTGCACTATACATCCGCCCCAAACTTACATGATGAGTTGCAACATCATAGCCTAACTCTCTTCTCTACTAACCATACAAAGCCCCCCCATAACCCGCTTTGGGGAAGGCAAAAAAAGCTCCACTCCACTGTGGCCAATCTAGTGGGGAGTGAAAAATTCCTTCCCAGCCCCCTAGAAAGTGGCGGCTAGCATGATGCCCACAGCAGCCTGATCAAACCTGATATTTTGCCACCTCCAAGGGGAGGAAGGGTGGGTGCTGTTCCACCTGGTCTGAAGAAAAGGGGTTTCTCCTACCGGGCTTGCCCGTTATCAACTCCCCAGCCCTTTTGGATCCTGGGGGATGAGTAAGCGTCACCACGCTGGCCCACTATACTTTTGCAGCAACTAATGAGCCTCTGTCTCACCCCCCACCCATAAAGTGCTATACCTCTTCCCCCAGCAAGCGAAACAACACCCCGCCCCCCACCACTTACGATGCGGTGTGGTCATTGCCAAACATGTCAACTTTATGAAAAACTGTTTTATTCAGGGGTCTATATTTCAGGAATCTCTTGTTCAAATGCCCGCAAATTTGGATCACTGATCAAATCCTATGCCAGCAGAGCCATCCCATCCATAGGACGGACCGGGGCAACTGCCCTGGTCCTGCGCTTTGGGAGGCTGCGTGCTTCGGGACGTGGGGTCCAGGGCAGCCTGGGGGACTGGTGGGAGGCCTGGCACTGGCAGCAGTGAGCGACCTGGCCCCCGCCTGCCCTGCTCCGCTCCGCTGGCTCCCGGCGTCACTCAGGAGAGGGGGCAGAAGCCGGAAAGAGGCAGAGTGGGGACTTGGAGGAAGGAGTGGAATGAAGGTGGGGGAGGGACGGAGCAGGGGCAGGAATAGGTGGGTTGGGGGCTTGCAGGAAGGGGTGGAGTGGGAGCAGAGCCTGGGCTGGAGGTGGTGCGTTATCCCGGGCACCACACTCCCCTAGGGACAGCCCTGTATGCCAGCATGAGGCACAAAAAATTTCAAGGCAATCGGAATAATTATGCAGATTTTAGAACACTTAGAATAGTCAAACTTTAAAAAGAAAGCTGGTCTTCACTTTTACTGTAGCTGAGCTGACGCTCTGCTAAAATGACATCATTAGTACCTAAAACGAAGTGTAAGGAAAACTGTTTCCTGCCTTACATTAGGTATTAATAATATGATGTCATCCAACTGTCACAAGAAAAACCTGACAGTTTGTTCACCTTAAAGCACTTTTCATCTTATTATTAAACATTTATTCAGAAGAACATTGCTAATTTGCACTAATGACTGGAATTTCTATTAGAGATCACTAAATTTTGCAATTTAGCAAGTAAGTGAATAAACACAGTGAAAAAACCCTAAGATACTGCCTTTCAGAATGTACTTTGTTCATTTCTTTGAGACGTGTATTTTCATTTTAATGATCTATGATAATTCTTAGTGTATTAGAAAATATTCTGTAGTACATTTTGTAAAAGGGAGGAAGTTTCAGCAATAGCAGAGCTCACTCCAGCACTCTGCAATTACATCTTTGCTGAGAACAGATTGGAGACCACTTTTTATGTGTATGGATTGGAAAGTGTGTGGATTAGCAAAGCGTGAAATAGGAAGGTTCTCTTAATTTATATATTTACATAGGGTGAAATTTGTAGACCTGAAGAAAAGCCCTCTCAATCACTTAAACCACTCAGTGGGGCTGAGTAGGATGATATGTGTCCATGCATATGGGGGTCTTTACACTCCCTGCAAATGATGATGGGGATTGTGTGTCAAACTTAATACATAAGCCAGTGCATAGAGTTTGAAAAATATCTGAAACCAAATTAGCAATATTAGCATGGCCTCTCTGGAACAAAGGATGATGGAATTCCCTATACGCAACAACATCTGTCCTCATGTATCTCAAATCTTCCTGTACTCCATTCAGATTCCTCAAAATCTTCTAACAATTTCACTTGTTTCCCTCTCTCATACTTTACCTTGTAATTTTTTATTTAGAATCGCGAATAATGGGTGGACCTCAGACAGGTTGGATGTCTGCTAAAGTTCCTTTGAGCCTACAGACATTGGGATGATTATTTGAATTTAACCTAACAGCAGCCTCTCTGCTGTTTCGCATCCATAACATATTTACATTTTCCACCACACTAAAGCTTTATATTATTTGCATCCCCGAATGCATGATGTGCCTCAGAAGCAGAGCTGTGGGAATAACGGATTTTTCAGTTTGCTGTTAATTCTGAAAAACTGTGCTTTTGGGTTAATCTGAAAATTAAATTTTTCAAACTGTTTGACAACTTGAAAGGTTAAAAAAATAATTTGGGGTCAAACAAAACATTTTGTTTGATCTGAAATGCAATGTTCTGGTTCAATTTTGAGCATTTAAATTTGTTTTTGAATGTTTAATAAAATGTAAAGGAAATTTTGAAATGAAAAGTCATTTTGAATCCCAAACTCAAAACGTTTTATTTCAAAAATGTCAAAATGAAATGTTTCATTTTTTTCAGAATTTTCCCCAACTGAAACAATTCCGAGAAACTGACATGAATTTGCAGAAGGTTTTGGTGTTGCTGAATCTGCATTTCTTGTTGAAAAAGTTTTGTTCCAAATTTTTTGCCCAGCTCAACTCAAAGTCCAGAGCAAGTGAGATTTGAGTAGCATGGAGCATGAGAGGCTCACTCTGCACTCAGACACAACTGCACAGGGAAGCCACATGCTGCTGGGAAATAGATTTTCCAGCTGCTTCCTCTTATATCAGAAAAGTTGATAGACCTGCTGGGCTTTGCCACTGGTACCAGACCTTCTAAGTGATTTGAATTTTCTTGTTCCTACAGTATCAAGTTGGGAGCCACCTAAGAAAGGATTTTTATGGAGCAGTGGAGAAATACTGATAAATCAAACTGATCCAAACCAAAAATGAGGAATGGCTGAAAAATGAGTTTCTTGTTTTACCTGAACTAGTTCGTATGTATCTAATTAAAATACTCTTCCAGTGTCAGTGCTGAGTATTAGTTGCTTAACATATTTCATTTTGGCTCTTCCAAACTCATGAATGGTCATTTTTCATGTGAAGTGGCCAGAGCCTAACACTCTTCTTGGTTCTTATGCTTTTTCCAGCATCAACATTGAGTGCAGCTAGAAGATTTTCAGTGCCTTTTGGAAGCTGAGCTCCCCAGGCCCATGGCTGTGTCAGGGTGTTCAGGATCATACCTCCATCTCCACTCTGACTAGGGTTGCCAATTTTGGTTGGACGTATTCTTGGAGATTTAATCACGACATAATCTTTAATTAAAGATTAATCGTTAATTCCTGGAGACTTCAGGCCAATCCTGGACAGTTGGCAACCCTAACTTTGACCCTTCTGATGCCAGAAGCAAAATTCCTTCCTTCAGAAATGTCCAGCAACACCTGTCTCCCAATAATAATACACAATTGCAGTTAACTTGAATAAAGCAAGATGAAAAGGCCTGTAAGCCAGATTCGGTTTTCAGTAACACCAATGTCAAACCACAGTAACTCCAGTGAAGATGACACAGCTACTCTGACTTGACACCTGAGCTGTTCAGAACAGAATTTGGCTTTTATACCCTAAAATTTGTCTGTTTCCCAGCATTTAAGCCTTTGTCTTGCACTAGAAAGGATTTGCTGGTATCGCTATACCATCAATCCCTTCTAGTAGAAATGCAGGTTATATTGCCAAAACAGTGCTTTTGCCAGTATAGCTTATATCATTTCCCCAAACAAAATAACTGTACTGGTCAGAGCCATTTTGTTTTGTTTTTCTGGGAATGGTATTACTATGTGTACAGTAGGGGCTTTGCTGGCTTAGTTATGGTAGTTAGGAGTGTGATTTTCTCATGCTCCTAACTGACATATCCATGCTGGCAAAATTTTTAGGTGTAGAGCAGGCCTTAGATGTACAGGTTGCTCAGCCATATGAAAGGGCTCCTGGACCTTCTCATTTCAGGAAGTTTCTTTGTTTCCCTGGATGAAGGGTTGGTTTTGCATATTTCTTTTAAATACCAGTTTAAATTTATCATCCTTCTATAATATCATAACTTCATTTTATAACCCTTCCTGTGTCCTAAATGGCTTATGTGATGCATAAACAGGGGAATCTCAAATAGGAGTAGAGCGGTTATTTATCTCTGTATTTGGCTGTGGTGCAGCTGCTGTGTCCAGTTCTGATGTCCACAATTCAAGAAGGATGTTGAAAAATTGGAGAGGGCTCAGAGAAGAGCAACGAAATGATTAAGGATTAGAAAACCTGTCTTGTAGTGATAGACTCAAGGAACTGAATCTATTTAGCTTACAAATAGAAGGTAAAGAGGTGACGGGATTAGTCTGTAAGTACCTATATGGGGACCGAATATTTAATATTGAGTTCTTCAGTCTAGCAGAGAAAAGTATATCGTGATCCAGTGGTTGGCTGGAAATTGAAGTTAGACAAATTCAGACTAGAAATTAGGCATACATTTTTGACAGTGAGACGAATTAACTATTGGAAGAATTTACTTAAGGTTGTGGTAGATTCTCCATTGCTGACAAGTTTTAAATCAGGATTGGATGGTGTCTAAAAGATATGCTCTGGGAATTATTTTGGGAAATTCTATGCCAGGGATTGGCAACCTTTGGCACGCGACCCGCCAGGGTAAGCCCCCTGGCGGGCTGGGCCGGTTTGTTTACTTGCTGCGACTGCAGGTTCGGCCAATCACAGCTCCCACTTGCGGTGGTTCGCCATTCCAGGCCAATGGGGGCTGCAGGAAGTGGCACGGGCCGAGGGATGTGCTGGCCGCCGCTTCCCACAACCCCCATTGACCTGGAATGACAAACCGCGGCCAGTGGGAGCTGTGATTGGCCGAACCTTCGGATGTGGCAGGTAAACAAACCAGCCCGTCCCGCCCGGGGGCTTACCCTGGTGGGCTGCATGCCAAAGGTTGCCGATCCCTGTTCTATGCTCTGTGCTATATAGGAGGTCAGACTAGATGAATACAGTGGTCCCTTCTGGCCTTAGAATTTATAAATAACTACAGTTTATATCACCTACTAATGACTAAGACTGTCTCAGGGCTTGTCTACATGTCGGAGTAATGCACTTTATGGGGGAGTTATTTTTAAAGCGTTCTAAGGTGTTGCACATTATTGGTCCATTTAGAACCCACTAGTGCTCACTAGAGGTTCCCTAGTATGCTTTAACACAGAGCTGCTTGAAAGAGTTCTAAATTAAAGTGCACTAGGGAACCTTTAGTGTGCATTAGTCTGAATGGATCAATTAATGTGCAACATATTAGTGCAATTTAGAAATCACACCCCTGTTGTGCACATTACCCAACTGTGTGTAGACAAGGCCTCTGTTACATACAGTACTGTTTGTAGACCACTGTTCTAGATAAGGAAGAGATGCCAGTAAGGGAATGATTCCTTTTGTTTCATTTTCACCATTTTCCCTCTAGTATTACACTTGTCTTTCCCGTGCACATTTTTTTTCTTTTTGGTAGAAGAAGAACAAGAATACTCGCAACAGAACCTCCAATGCCAAGTAGGAATTCAGTGTTAAGGAGGAGTAAAGTCATGCTGAGACACTCCTCCTTCACAGGTTTCAGAGTAACAGCCGTGTTAGTCTGTATTCGCAAAAAGAAAAGGAGTACTTGTGGCACCTTAGAGACTAACCAATTTATTTGAGCATAAGCTTTCGTGAGCTACAGCTCACTTCATCGGATGCATGCTGTAGCTCACGAAAGCTTATGCTCAAATAAATTGGTTAGTCTCTAAGGTGCCACAAGTACTCCTTTTCTTTTTCCTCCTTCACAGTTCTTTTTCTTCCTATTGAATGATATCCATTATCTCCCACAGTGACATCTCACTTCCTCACTATGTGCCTGGTGAAATAAATCTTACCTACAGAATACGAAACCTGTAAAACACTGTGTGTATGTTTGTTTTTGTTCTTGTTTTAAAGAAGGGTGGCAAAATGTTTTT
Organism: Natator depressus; assembly: GCF_965152275.1. Lineage (NCBI taxonomy): Eukaryota > Metazoa > Chordata > Testudines > Cheloniidae > Natator > Natator depressus. The sequence continues at coordinate 97,897,997 of NC_134241.1, forward strand.
GACATGTGGCTGCAGAGTGATTACAGGCTGAGGTTCTGGGCTGCGACTGTATCAGGGTTGTTCAGCTGTCTTGTCAAGAAGTTGTGTTGCCTTAGGCTGATGATTCTTTGCTGCTTTTCCGTCATCTCTCACACTTCATTTGGGAAGAAGCACTCAATTATTTCTGCTTTCTGCTGGGCTTGTCTCCAGCCTCAGTCTATATTAACTTGTGGTGACAGTAGAAGCAAATCAAAGCAGGTGACTGCATGGTTGGCTGCTGCACTGTGGCATAGCTGCCGCAAAGAAGGTTTTTAAGATTTATATTGCTAGAAGAAGCAAGAAATACTTCAAGGACTACAAATCGGTGAGATTGGGCTAAGTGTTACAGCTGTTCCCTGGGAGAAGACTTATCTCTAATGAGGAGGCTATCCCAGATGGCAATAATTGAATAAATATCAGTAACATATACTTCAAAGTGTTTGAAGCCATTTGGTCTATTTTATGATCCATTCTAAAATTTAAAGTATCAAGGTGGCTTAAACCATATTTTAGACAAAAAAAAAAAAAGTCGTCTGATAAATTGTTTCCCAAGTTTCATCCTAATGTCAATGAAAACAGCCAAGTTGTGAACTCCTAAAATACAATGTCATCTTATCCTGAATTGTAGGATTACTATTGGTTGCTATTGTAATGCACACTGCCTAACTGGAATTATAAACTAAATACACAGTAATAATCTTGTCAATAACAAACCACAGCAACACCCTACTTACTAATTATTTCCTGGTTTATGTTGTAATATCGACAAAACTATAGGGTTTTATTATTGTATACTTGATAATATCACATGCTATGATATTTTGAGTATTGCAAACTCAGTAGACTAATTTTATTAGAACAAAAGTTTTTATTAGTAAAATAAATCACTGTATTCTTACCCTATTTGGAAAGGATGACATGCACTTCATTTTTGTAGCATCAGTACTATCTTCTAAACATTTTGGAGAGCAAAGTCTTTTATTATCAAAATGACTGGGTCTGGTCTCATACCATAATGAGTGCTCATACTGACACTGAATAAATCTCGTCTGTCAGACTGAGGTGAACGTTATTGTTAAATAAATCTGTGGCATTAGATGCATAATTCCTATTAATATACCTCACAACTGCTTGGCTACCAAATGCTTTTTGTTCAGTGAACACAGTGAAGGTGTCAGGCTTAGAGGAGTTTGTTTCTTTTCCCGCCCCCACATCAAAATTACACCACTTAAAATCAGTGCTTTATCTGATGTCCCAACTTTATGAGCAATTTTGAGGCCATTTGGTCTGTTATAAATTTTAGCGAGGCAGCTGTACATTGTTGTGTGACAACAGTGACTGAGCTTTTCTTCTTCCTTGAAATGTTGTGGTCTTTTATGTCTATAACTGTGCAGCCATCTGCGACTGAAATTTTACCTGTCCCTCTGGATGACACTCAGGTTATCCTCCAGCTCCTCATGAATAATTATACCGGAAATAATAATTTTGTTTTCCTACATGTAGCATTGTACATATTTTAAGATCTTTTACAGCCACCAGAAATTTTAAAACTCAGACTTCTTTAACATCTTTTTAAGACAAAATTAAGCTAATTTGATTAAGTAAAATCTTTTATGGTGGTACATTTACATACAAAGCATTAAATTATCTTTCATGCACATTTCAAAAGCATGGATCAAGATAGGATTTGGTCTGCTAAATACCCACGGGATCATGTTTCTTTATTTTAAAAATATCTTAGTATTGGGTTTTTTTTCTTTCCAAAAATCAGAAATAAAAATAGTAACAATTGTATACCTCATCCTTTAACACATTAGTTGGAGGAGGAAAAGATTAGTTAGTTGGGTGGAGGAAAGTTAACACAGCTCCAAGCTAATGAGCCTTTGGCATGTATTAGCAGAGCTGGCTTTTGGGACTCACAAAATCAATGGCCCAAGGAGGCTTCCATTTTGCAGAAATTTAAAATGGGACATGAGTTCTGGTGTTGCCTGACTAGGTGAATCAGTGCTGTGACTTCTGTGCTTGATAATAAGCAGATACAGCAGAATGACGATCAGAGCTCTCCACTGGCCAGCTTTTGGAAATGATCCAGCCACTATTCCCCCTTTTCCTGTTGACCAACACTCACTGGAGTAAGGGGATTGAAAACTTTCACCCAACCCCTCTTTCTTATCATGATGGAAGAGAATTAGTAGAAGAAATGAGAAGATGAAAAAGAGAATTGAAGGGGTTTGTACAGTTCTACTGAAAAATGACATTACAGTGATAAACTTCTGCTGGCCTTTTATTCATTTATCATTACAGTGATAAACACCACTGGCCTTTTATTCAAGGAACAGGCCCTGTGTACCACCAGAGGTGTCAGATGCTAAATACCTCCTAATGGAATCCTGTCTGGAAGTCAACCTCTTCTTGCCGTGTCTCCTGCTCCTGGTATTACAGGGATAGGATAAATAATATGATTCTTAACCTTCCAGTTGTTTGAATCTTTGGAGAATCAGATTCCCAGTGAATGACAACAATGCTCCAGACTCTTAGCCACCAGACTGGTACTGTGGTTCAAACAGAATCACAACCTTTGCAGCTGGGAACCCATGGAGAGGATTATTTGACCAGGGCTAAAAGACATTTCCTTAACAAAGAGAAGTTGCATTTATGACAGTAGTGAATTTTCTAATCTTTGTTTTGACTGCTAGTCATAAAGTGAAGAAGAACATGGGAAAATTAGTACCAGCTCCTATTCCAAAGCTGGACCTGGGTATCTAATTGTAGAGTTTGTCACAAGAACCGATATAACAGTGAGAGTAATGAACTACTGGAACAAAGTACCAAAGGCTGTGGTGGATTCTTTAAATCAAGATTGGATGGTTTCTAAAAGATACGTTGTGGGAGTTATTTTGTGGATGTTCTATGGCCTGTGTTATACAGGTCAGACCAGATGATCACAATGGTCTCTTGTGTCCTTAGAATCTAAGAAACAATAAAAGAACTGTTGTAAAAGACTACAGTAAGTAGTCAGCAAAAAAGTCTCCTAAAGAGAACATGATCTAATTTTCTAAATTCTTTTAGGGATTTAAGGACCAGTCCTGAAGCCCCTATATAGAAAGCAATTGCTCTTTATTAATATGTTTAGGTACAAAACAGACACGTCCATACATAATGTACAGGTATGAAAAACAAGAGCGGCAAAAAGCAGCTGTACCAGAGCCAAGATCTGTCCATAGTTTGTTATACTTTGCAGATGAAGTTCTCTTGTGTGATAAACATTTCCCTGTGTGCAGAAATTGCTCTTGTATTATGATTACTATTTATTGTTTATTCATTTATAAAGTATCAAAGAGTGTGCTATGTGTTTTACAAAGCAATAGCATACATAGCCTTTACATAGTAAATAGCTCAATGTCTAAGCACTGAACATTTACCTGTAAAAAAACAGTGTCTGCATCTTTTTAAAAAAACTGTCAATATCCGCATTTGTTAGGAAAAAAAATCTGACAGTAACTGTTACAAACTCTGAAACACATCAACTATTTGGCATACACAACTCACACCTAATCATAGACACTGTTTTTCTAAATTGCTGTTGAATAAGATCATGTGGAAATGAGACGAGATACTATTTTTTACAGCAAAGCTTGATCTTATTCTCCAGTATTGTTAAATATACAGAAACATTTTCTTTGCATTGCTTTCAGTTTATAAAAAACCTACAGTGACTCATAGGACAAACTGATGAGCCAACTCAGTCCTACCAAAAGACGTTTCTACCTCGGTTGATATTAGTGGGAATTGCCTCTGCTTATGCTAGAGTTGTATTTGTAGATTCCGAGGTCAGAAAGGACCATTGTGATGATCTAGTCTGACCTCCTGTATAACACAGACCATAGAACTTCCCTAAAATAATTCCTAGAGCAGATCTTTTAGAAAACCATCCAATTTTGATTTTAAAATTACCAGTAATGGAGAATCACCACAACCCTTGGTAAACTGTTTCAATGATTAATTATCTTCACTGTTAAAAAAATATGCCTTATTTCTAGTCTGAATTTGTCAAGCTTCTACTTCCAGCCATTGGATTATGTTAAACCTTTCTTCGCTAGTTTGGAAAGTTCATTTTCAAGTATTTGTTCCCCAGATATAAAGTCCTTATAGACTGTGATCAAGTCACCCCTTAACCTTCTCTTTGTTAAGCTAAATATATACACTCAAGGAGCTCAGTCTCTATAAGGCATATGTTCTAATTCGCTAAACATTATTGTGGCTCTTCTCAGAACCCTCTCCAGTTTTTCGGCATCCTTCTTGAATTGTGGATATCAGAACTGGAGCTCCTGGATGTATACATTTACATGTAGCCATATTAAAAAGCATATTGTTTGCTTGCACCCACCTTACCAAGTGATCCAGATTGCTCTGTATCAGTGACCTATGCTCTTCTTTATTTCTCTTCCACAATTTTTGTGTCATCAGCAGACTTTCTCAGTGAGGATTTTGTTGTCTTCCAGGTTATTGACAAAAATGTTAAATAACATAGGGGAAGGACAGATCCCTAGGGGACCCACTAGAAACACACCTGCTCAATGATGATTCTCCATTTACAATTACATTTTGAGATCTGTCGATTAGCTGTCGTTTAATCCATTTAATGTGTGTCATGTTAACTTTATATCTTTCTAATTTTTTAATCAAAATGTTGTGCGATACTAAGTCTAAGTGTATTACATCAACACTATTACCTGTATCAACCAAGTTTGGAATCACAGCAAAGAAAGATATCAAGTTAGTTTGACAGGATCTATTTCATGTAAACCCATGTTGATTGGTATCAATTTTATTGCCATCCTTTAATTCTTTATTAATCGAGTCCCGTTTCAGCTGCTCCATTATCTTGCCCAGGATCAATGTCAGGCTGACAATTCTGTAATTACCCAGCCATCCTGTTTAATCTTTTTAAATATTGGCACAACATTAACTTTCTTCCAGTCTTCTGGAACTTCCCCTGTGTTCCAAGACTTATTGAAAATCAATGTTAATGGTCCAGCAGGCTCCTCAGTCAACTCTTTTTAAACTCTTGTATGCAAGTTGTTTGGACCTGCTGATTTAAAAATGTCTCAGTTTAGTAGCTGGTGTTTACCATCCTCTGAGATACTAGTGGAATGGAAAGAAAGTTATCATCATCATGTGATATGAATCATCTGTTTTCCCCATAAGCAAAACAGAAATATTTATTGAGTGCTTCAGACATTTCGGCATTATTTTTGATAATTCTCCCATCCATCTAGTAATGGACCAATATCATTGTTAAGATTGTTTTGTTCCTAATATACTTTAAAAACTCCTTATTATTCTTAACTGTGCTGGCCATATATTTCTCCTAGTGTCCCTTTGTTTCCCACATCAGTTTTCTACATTTCTAGCTTCTGATTTATATTCATTACTCTCAACTTTCAATTTCTTGCGTTTGTTATATATTTTTATAGCTGCCTTCACTTCCCCTCTAAATCAGGTCGTTGTTTTTAACCAATACAGCCTTCTTTCTCAATTGCTGGTTTTGGGGCATCTTGTAAAGTGTTCTTAAACAATTTCAAATTATCTTTCACATTTACTGTTTACATTCTTCCTCCCAGCTGATTTGGCTTATAATTGTTTTCAGCTTTGTAAAACTGGCCCTTTTTAAAGCACCAAGTATTTAAAGGTCTAAGTAAATATAGTATTTTGTCTGAAAGGTTTTACTAATGGCAATGGAATGTCTGACTGTCAATATCACCTCTGTAATTGTGTCAAGGTTAATGAAATTTTGGGTCACCAACTACAAAAATGCCATCATATAATATAAATTTTTTCCTTAGTGTTCTCCTAATTTACACATCCAGCTTTTGAAAAATGTTTTACTATATTTGTACTTGAAACAGAAAAGTTTCTGCTGTTTCCATCTCTATTTCAGAGTTTCCTGTTCCCTTCTTTATCTTTCCATCCCTTCATCCAAATAAATATTGAAGAGATTCCCTATATTGTGTCTAGTAACCGTCAAAGCATAATAAAGAATCATTATAATTTTCATGGAACAGGCACATTGTGAAATTTTTCATAGTATTTACACACAAATTGCAAGTAAGTACACATTACTGTAAGCTCTTCATAAACAGAAATATAGGAGGTAAAATGTTAAAATACTATATAATAAGTGCACACTTAAAATCCATTGGCTAATCTCAGAAGGCTCATCACCTTTTTGGTCAAATGTCACCTTTTACACTGGGCTTTATAAGAAGTAGATAACAAAACCTCTGTTTTTTATGTTAAGGAAAACCGAGTTAGTGGCAATGTTGTGGCCATGAGACACTTTTAGATTTCCAATAATCACCCTCTTTGGGGGAATGGATTTTTAAAAAACTCCACAGTGTTTGACTCTCCCAGAAGAGAAAACTGTGAAACAGGTGCATAGTTAGCCCTTACTTCAGAATAAAATAATGTGGGAAGAGAGATTTTGGTATTCCTTTCAGGATCTGAGAAAATGAGAATTACACCTTCTTCTAACTGAATGAAGAATACCTCAGTTTAAACTATATTTTGCCTATATGATAATATTACTTAAGGGCCAAAATGTAACCTTTTTTATTTTTCTTTGATTTCCAATATTAATTTTGCTGCCTTTCTTTTATTTTGATCTCAATTCATGTTTGTGTTTTAAAAAAAAGTCCAACATAATACCAAATTAGAGAAACGCCCAGTGCATTCCAATCAGTATATGTGTTTTCACTTACTGAGATGTTGAATCAAAGAAAAAATTGGAGAAGGCTCTTAGCAGAGAAGATTTGAAAAACCTAGCATTTTTTATTTTTCTGAATTTGGAAGCGAATCACAACAATTCTTGCTGTACTTAACATCTGAAGAGACATGTACCTTCATACTGTTTCCATTACTTAAAATTAAAATTAATATTCCTAGATTTGTTGTGACTGTAATATGGCATTAAGTTGGTTTTGAACATTTAAGAGCTTAGCTGGTTATTTGAATAACATCCATTAAATGAAAACCTCTAAAACAAATAATCCTTTCTAAACAGATTAACAGTTTTCTTAAAAGAAATATATATATATATCCTTGTTATATAATTCATTGACAATTGCTAGTTGCTTTAAAGTTATCTGCACTGATCATATGATGTTGATCAAGCCAATGAGGGAGAAGAGTTTCCTGCATTTTCCTCATCTAAAGGAGGAACCATCATGCCATTGTGTCTCTGTGTTTAGAATTTTAATGCAGTTGGATAAGATAGAAACTAAGGCTGCACTAGGAATCAAAACCACAACAGCTCTGTTGTGGAGTCTGAGTGTAAAGAGCTTTTCAGAGAAAAAGTCTATATAAACTTTAATGGACTTAGACAAAACTACTGGCTTTAAAACAGTATCCACTATACTGACAAAAGAAAAGACGGCACTCACAGATGAGTATCTTCCCCAACCAAGTGTGGTATTGTTAGTGCTTCGGTTAATTTTTTTACACCTTTTCGTTGTATAAATAAAACATTTTAGATGTTCAATTAAGATAAGTACCCTTAATTTAAAACCCTCAGTCAGTTGTGTGCTATAATTATTCAGAGCACCATGTGTGATATTTCTCACAATTACTTTCCTTTGCTTTCCCAGCAAAATTACTGGTAATTTCTGGTTTCCTATTTATTTGAGGACAAAGCAAAACATTACAGAATCGCCTTATAAGAGACTAATGCTTTTACTTAATAATGTATGCTTCCTGGTGAGTCTCCAGTATCTGAGAGAGGGAAAAAAATCATAGCCCAAGAGTTCTGTATTCTCACATAATAATAAACAACAGGACAAAAAAAGAGGGAAATAATGTTTGTGATACCACATGTTGCACTTAGATTGGTATCAGGGGGTAGCCGTGTTAGTCTGTATCCACAAAAACAACAAGGAGTCTGGTGGCACCTCAAAGACTAACAGTCTTTAAGTCAGCTTTTGTCGACAAAACAGTGGAGGTGTACACACAACCATGGTCCGCCTGCCAATGTAACTCCCCTGCTATGCTGACAAAATAAAACCACCTTGCACTTGCTTATGTTAGTCTCCAGGAGGTGTCCCTGGAGGTGGCCCCTTATCACTCCTATAGTCTAGGTAGGGCCCTACCAAATTCACGGTCCATTCTGGTCAATTTCACGGAGGGTTTTCAAATTGATCAATTTCACGATTTCCGTTCTTTACATCTGAAATTTCATGGTGTTCTAACCGTGGGGGTCCTGACTCAAAATAGGATTGGAGGTGGGGAGGGGTCGCAAAGTTGTTGTGGGGAGGGAGTCCCAAGGTTGCCACCCTCACTTGTGTGCTGCCTTCAGGACTGGACTAGGGGAGGTTCCCGGAGGTGGAGGTAGGTTCGTGCCAGGGGTCACAAATAGGGGCCCCCGGGCAATTTGTGGGCCTCTGAGATGAGTGCTGACAATGGCTTGGACTGTTTTCCAGTGGATTGACAGCTGCTGCTAATTTCCTATGTGTGGTAGAAAAGAGAGCATGGCAGCCAGTCCTTTTAAGACACTCTGGTCCTAATGTTAACACTTGTGCCTGAAGGTGGTTGTTGGATAGATGGGAGAAATAAGACTACTCTACTACAAAGGGATAGGATACTCTACTTCCTGATAGGCTTATTTGCCTCGTTTTCACATCATATCCTAAATCAGTGGTTCTCAAACTTTAGCAACCCGAGGACCCCCATTTTGATTTACATTTTTTCATGGACCCCCAAACCCTCGCTTCGCCTCCACTTTACCCTTTCCCCCAGGGCCCCACCCCCACCCCTGCTCCATCTCTGCACCTTCTCTTCCCTGCCTCTTTCTGCCCCTGAGCACACCCCACCCCGCTCCTCTCCTGCCCTCCCAGCACCTCCTGCATGCCACTGAACAGTTGTTCTGCAGCATGCAGGAAGCACTGGGAGGGAGGGAGAGGAGTTGATCAGCGGGGCCGGTGGCCCTGAACATAATTCTGTCCCCTCCCCCAAGTGCACCCTGTCCCCACTCCTCCTCCTCCTCCCTCCCAGCACCTCCTGCATGCCGCTTAACAGCTGTTCCCTGGCGTACAGGAGGTGCTGGGAGGGTGTGGGAGGAATTGAGGGAAGGAGCGGGAGGAGTTGATCAGTGGGGCCTGCGGACACCCTGGAGTGCCCTTGCGGACCCCTAAGGATCTGCGGACTCCAGTTTGAGAAATGCTGTCCTAAATTAACCTGTGGGGAGATGCACAGATTTTTGTTTACCAGATGGGTGGATCAACTTTGATGGTGCTGAAAATGAATTTAGCACCAGAACAAAGGATGGAACAAGCTCTTGATAAGCGATTTGGAACCATCCCTCCATCCAAGCTGGCCAGCATTCATTTAAGTACTAGGAAGCAAAATAAAGAAGAAATGATGGGAATCTGATATTCATGCATATCCAGATATCAGCATAGAGATTTAAGATAAATTAGAAATGGACCCAGTTTACTAATGCTTAGCTAGAGCTGAACTTGCACATGAAAACCATCCAAAGGAATCTAATCACACTCTGTGATGCTGTGGGATTTGCTGCAGAAATTTTAATCTTCTGTGCAGCAGCCCAGCAGAAAAGAAAACCATCACTAATGTGGAAGTTGGAAGCCCTCTGCCGTGAGCCCTATTGGCAGAAATCTGTTTTTATATGCTTAATGAAAAAAGGAATGAAAAACTGGATTCATGAAACTTTTCAACAGTTTGAACAAAAGTGGTATTTGGTTATAAAACAAAGGATATTGGCAGTTATACAAAAAATAAAGGAGGCAGTTCAGTTAAATATCCACATGGTGAAAAGAATGGCCATAAAAAAAGATTGTTATAATTTTAAGACAGGCCAGGACAGTGTCATAAATGCTTGGAAATGGACTGACACCAAATTAAAAGGGCAAAGTTTTGGAGCCCAAGTTTTTGTTTAAATCTGGGCAGTTAAGTAACACCAGTGGTAGTTTAGCTAATAAATGTAGGGTAGTGTCTGTGAAATGCACAGGATTGTGGACATTGGCTCAGATATAACAATTTTTAGACTAGTGTACTAAAAATACAAGGTGATAGAGGATCCAAAATTAAGCAGCCCACTTGGTGGCTTCATGCTTTAACATGAACCAATGACTTCAACAAGCTACTTGTGTTTTATAAGCCCTATGACTTCAGAAGCATTCTGAAACAAATTGTAATTAGAAATGTCTAATAACCGACTGTAAAAATACCTCAAGCAAGTTGTATTATAAAAATACTAATAATTTCACATAACATCCATACAAATAAATTTAATTATTCTTAGAAAATGTTTTTTGGTGTTCATTTTTACCGTTTAAATTGACATTGCTATAGTGCAAGTTGTAGCCATTAGAAATACTTGTGTGTCCATCAAAGATGACACATCTATTAAGATGAGTCCATAACTGAAATTAACTAACTAACTAAATAATCTTTTTCCCCCCTGCAGTGTAGCATAAACTGAACAATATCACCAGTTTTAGGTCTGAAATGAGGAATGTCTGAGTCTCTTGGATTATGCAAATTCCTTTTATTGCTTAAGACTGAAATATATCTGCATAATAATCTTTCCCATGAGAAAATGTTTTTTCCCCATTTCCTGTACAATACTTCATATTTAAATTACAAAAGTTGTCCAAGGAATATATATATTATGTTCTACTACCTTATGTGTAAGGAAACCATTCTCCTATCAAATAATTCACAATCTCAAATTTACAAGATTGACAGTGAGGGAGAAGATCCTTACAGGGTGGAAAGGGGTTGCTATAGAAAGGAGAAATAACATGTGCTTTATGTTGGAACTTGGCAGACAAATTCACTGATATCATATGGCTTTTTTTGCACTTGTAATTAGAAGTGGCTTTGATTTAAAATGTGAAATGTTTTAATTGATATCTGCACAATATGGCTAATCACTTGTGGTGAACTTTTTGATCCCTCTTCCTGACACTAATTTAAAATAGATAAAGACATAAACTGTGAACAGTTTCATCTCCACATGCCATAAATTACTTTCTATAAGAATTTGAAGTATTGGATACCTATAGACGTATTTTTTAATAGAATGTTGAAACATTTAAACCCGTGGTTCTCAACCTATTTACCATTGTGGGCTGCATATGCGACTCTCTATGTATTATGTGGGCCACATCCACACAATATATATACTTCCTGTATGGCCCTGAGGATGTCACATGGGCTGCAGGTTGAGAACCACTGGTTTAAATTATCTATACAATCTGTTAGTTGAGTGAGTTTGTGCAAGTTTTAATACTCTGCCCATCTTTATGGTATGGGAATGCCTTAGTGAATTTGTCCCTATATACACACCATCCCTGAATTGTAAGAAATACTGTGGTTGGCTAAGACATGAATTTTCCCCATATAACTGACCTTCTGGCTGGTCAGTCGTTTTTGGAATTATTCACTAGCTAGCCATTGTGTGAGACTTGGTCACATTACTGTCATAAAACAGAGAAATTTTGGCACAGGGTTACAGATGCTGTAGCGCATTTAGGCCAAAGAGGCATTTTAAAGACTGTATTATAAATATTATTGCATTATATAGTTGTTAGACTTGTGCATCTGAAGTTCTGGGTACTATTCCTGTCTTTTCTATTTTGAGTCACTGGGGACCCTGTGACCTTGGCAAGTCACTTAACTTTTTGTGTCTTGGTTTCCTACTCTGTTACATATCTATATGTGTGTATATACATACACACACAAATACAGACTGTAGACTTCAGTGTATAGCGGGAACTCTGCTCTTCTTTTTTTTGAAAGATCAGTTGGGCCACAGTCTCTGAGTCTGGGTCTTATACTCTACTGTCATCAATATTTATATAATTTGAAAAAGTTAAAAACATATTTATAGGATATTACAGTAAAACCACTCAGGCTGCCACAGTTCTATATATGCAGTATTCCATCATGTTAAACAAGGCAAGTTTTGTCAGTGTTCAGAAAAGTTTTATCCCCAACTGTGCTAACATATGACAACATGACTCATCTTTGAGGTTATGGTGCTAATGTTGATAGTGATCTACACTCAGTTCTCTGGAAGAAGTTTACTGTGGTCAAATTCTTTATAGTAGATAGCCTAAAAGATTTGTCCCAGGCAGCAAATGAAATCTGAATAAAAGAATCAATTCAGTCTTACATTTTTATATAGAGAGCTGTTTGTGGAGTGTCCTTTCCAAGACAGTTCTTGAACTTCACTCACACACAGTACATAGTACATTAGGCTTAGGGTTTGGTATGATTAGATCAATCAGGCCATATATACATTTTGCTCCTTCATACATTTATGTATGCAACCTATCTCTATAGAAGGATATTTAACATAGTAATATTTGTATTTTCTTGCATTGACTGTATACTATTTTGGCTTAGAAGAAATCTGGAAGGCCTTTTTGCAGTCTTGAAAGAGATAAAATCAGAAAGGTTAGGAATTAAGGACGTTTTTGCTTTAAATTACTGTCTTATTAAGATATTTTTATACTCCTCCCTAGTCATCTGACCAAGTTTCCATTTCTTGTAAGCTTCCTTTTTGTGTTTAAGCTCACCGAAGATTTCTCTGTTAAGCCAAGCTGGTCGCCTGCCATATTTGCTGTTCTTTCTGCACATTGGGATGGTTTCTTCCTACACCCTCGATAAGGCTTCTTTAAAATACAGCCAGCTTTCCTGTACTTCTTTCCTCCTCATATGAGCCTCCCAGGGGATCCTGCCCATCAGTTCCCTAAGGGAATCAAAGTTTGCCTTTCTGAAGTCCAGGGTCCATATTTTGCTACTCTTTTCTTCCTCTTGTGAGGATCCTGAACTCAACCATCTCATGGTCACTGCTGCCCAGGTTGCCACGCACTTCTATTTCTCCTACCAATGCTTCCCTGTTTGTAAGCAGCAGGTCAAGATGAGTACAGCCCCTGGTTGGTTCCTCCAGTAGTTGCACCAGGAAGTTGTCCCCAACACTCTCCAAAAACCTGGATTGTCTGTGCACCACTGTATTGCTCTCCCAGCAGATGTCAGGGTGACTGAAGTCCCCCATTAGAACCAGGGCCTGTGTTCTGAAACTTCAGTTAATTGTCCGAAGAAAGCCTCGTCTACCTCATCCTCCTGGTCCGGTGGTCTATAGCACATGCCCACAACGACATCACCCTTGTTGCTCTCTCTTCTAAAATTAACCCAAAGACTCTCAGCAGGCTTTTCTCCAGTTTCATACTGGAGCTCTGAGCAATCATACCTCTCTCTTACATACAGTGCAACTCCTTCACCTTTTCCTCCCCTGCCTGTCCTTCCTGAACAGTTTATACCCATCCATGACAGTACTCCAGCTTGTTCTCAGTCAGGTCAGTTCCTGGACCCTGACCTCCAAATAAGTCTTTCAGTCCTTCAAGTCTAGGGCTAGCAGTCTCCTGGCTGTTTTCTTGGAGGCAGCCTGGTGCAGGGCTGTTGCCCCTTTGCTGTCTCATGCCTTTCTGCCTTCCTTTCCTTCTCTGTGCTCTCCTCTTTGCAGCAGGTCTTGTTTTCTCCATTAGTTGCAGCTGTGGGTGCCTGCCTCCATGACCGACAATTCTGGCAGCTGCGTGGGGGTGTGATCAAGCTACTTGCTTGTAAGCAGGAGAGACTCTCCTTCCCCCTCAGTCTATGCTCAGTCTGGGGTTCATTACATATCCTTCCTTGCAAGGCTGAGGCCTGGCGTTGGCTGGTGTAAGATATTTCCCTGGACAGAAAATCGGTGTTGCCATGCAAAATTACTGCCTGGTGCTGCATCTGAAAGGCAACAGGTACCATCTCATGCTCCTCAGGTTTGTCTCTTTCATCACATTTAGCCAGTGCAAGGGGACATGATAGGTAATTAGTGTGAACTCATTTCCTAGCAGATAGTACTACAGGCTCTCTATTGCCTGTATGGCAACCAAGCACTCTTTTTCTATCACTGAGTATACTTTCTCATGGGGAAAGAGTTTCTGGCTGACATACTATCATTGTTCTTCTCAACCTACCTCTTGAAAAAGGACTGTCCTAGACTCTGATGAGTTTGTTTGTAATATAAATTCCTTTTCAAACTCTGATGAGTTTGGGCCATACAGCACTGGGTGTCTGCAGAATATAGCCTTCAGTATTTCAAAAGACATTTTCACAGGTGGGTGTCCACAACACCCATCTTGGAGCAGCATCCCTAGTTAGGTCAGTTAGTGGGACTGCTAAGGTGACGAAATGGAGTATGAACCAGTGGTAGTAGCCAGCTAAGCCTAGGAAGGCACACACTTGCCTTTTGGTCCTGGACGTCTTGTAAGGCATGAACTTTATCCACCAAGGGCTGGACTTGTTCTCCACAATGTGTCCTAGGTAACAGGCTTCTTCCTTTCTTATTACACATTTAGTGGGGTTTGCAATTAACTTGGCTTCTCTCAGTGATGTGAGAACGGTCGCTACTTTATCCCGATGGGAGTCCCAATCCTTGCTGCAGATAACTATGTCATCCAAGTATGCCGCATATTGACTGTGCTGTTGAAGTAATCGGTCCATCAAACAATGAAAAGTGGCTGCTGCCCTGTGTGACCCAAAGGGCATGGTCTTAAAATGAAATAGGCTGATCAGTGTAGAAAAAGCTGTTTTCTTCTGGGAATCTGGTGGTAAAGGGATCTGCCAATACCCCTTTGTCAAATCCAAAGTGGTGATATATTGGGCATCTCCCAGTTGATCTAAGAGTTCATCCACTCGCGGCATGGGGTAGGTGTTAAATTTAGAAATTGCATTCACTTTTCTGAAATCTATACAAAAATATAGTGAGCCATCTGGGTTTGGAACCAGCACGATAGGATACCTCCAGTTACTCTGGGATTCTTCTATTACCCCAAGTTCTAACATGGTCCTGATCTTTTTCCTGATGGCCTCCCTCTACTTGTTGGGGATTGGTTGGAGCCCTTCCCTTATTACTTTATTGGGTTCTGTATTAATGTGATGTTGTGCCAGGAACATCTTCCTGAGGACACCTGAGAATGCCTGTGAGAAAGTGGCCACCGGTTGGACTGCCCATTCCTTTTGTTTTTGGTTTAGGTTCTTTCCAAGGGCTACTAAACTTTCTTTAGGCATTAATTAACTTGGGGTCCTTCTTCTGATTACTCAGGATATGCTGTGATGAAAAGGTTTTCCCTGGCTTTCCAGGGCTTCAGTAAACTTACATGGCAAATTTATTGCTCCTTTTTCTTCCCTAGTTGATTAAGTAGTCCATGGTCCCTACTTTCTTTATCAGCTCTTAAGGGCCTTGCCACATGGCCATTAATTTTTATTCTGAGCTTGGAAGAAGTAATAGGACTCTGTCACTTGGCTGAAAGACGCACACCCATGCCTCTTTATTATAGTGTCAGAATTGTTCCTGTGCTTCCTTGAGATTTTTTCTAGCATATGCCCTGATAGCCTCCAGTCTCTTGTGTAACTTTAAAACATACTGCACTATGTTTTCAGCTCTCGATGCTTGGCTTTCCCAAGTTTTCCATACCAGGTCAAGTATATCTCTAGGTTGTCGTCCATATAGCAGTTCAAAGGGCAAAAACCCTGTTGAGGCTTGGAGCACTTCTCTGATGGTGAAGATTAAGGCTGGGATTAGTTGGTCCCAGTGTCGCATATCGTGGGCAATATATTTCTTGAGCATCCGCTTGAGTGCCTGACTGAATCTTTCTGCTAGGCTAGTGATACTCAGACTGAGGCACCCAAGCCGCAAGTGGCTCTTTAATGTGTCGCCTGTAGCTCATGATATTAAATCACTGTGTGATTTAATTATTAACCAATCTAATTTATTAACCAAGCAGGATGCTTTTACTATGTTATTAACTAATTGTAGTTGTTCAAATAATAATACTTGGCCAGTCATTTTGCTGTGAGAATAAAAAAATATATAAAACCTAAATATTTCCAAGGTGAGCTGTAGCTCACGAAAGCTTATGCTCAAATAAATTGGTTAGTCTCTAAGGTGCCACAAGTACTCCTTTTCTTTTTGCGAATACAGACTAACACGGCTGCTACTCTGAAACCTGTTTAAATATGAATATATAGTACTATAGTAAATGAAACAATGAATTCACAATACTGTGACTCTTTTGGGTAATGTTGATCTCTAATTTGTCTTCTGAACCACTAAGGTCTGAGTATTACTCTACTAGGCCATCTGGCTGTGGGTGATACACAGGTGTGCATAATGCTGTAATTTTTCATAGTTCCCATATTTCTTTCATCAGCCAGGATGTGAAATTTGTCCCCTGGTCTGTCAAGATCTCTTTGGGAAACCCTACCTTCATGAAGGAGCTTCAGCAGCAATAGTCCTGGCATTTGTAGACTGCAGTGGTATGGGTTTCTGGGTATCTGGTGACATAGTCCACTCTGACAAGTATATGCTGATGTCCAGAGGCGCTCTTCTCTAGGGAGCCTATAAGGTCAATTCTTATTCTTTCAAATGGAGTCTCTACCAAGGGGAGGGGTACTAGTGGAGCCCACAGGATTTCCTAAGGGCCATTAATTGGCATTCAGGACACCATGCACAGAAATTCTCAACTTCCTTAAAGACCTGTGACCAAAAATATTGGAACAAGATCCTAGACTGCATCTTCTCCTTCCCAAGATGTCCTGCATGTGGGGTTGCATGTGCTAGATACAGTAATTTGTGGCGATATACCAAGGTACTAGCAGTTGTCTCCATATCTCTTGTGCCTGCTCGTCTTGGTCTATGAGATATAAAAAGTCTGTTTTAAGGGCAAAATGGGGGTGTTGCCATGCCTTTAGGGGATCCACCTCTTTGTCGTTTATTGTGGCTACTTGTTCGAAGGCTTGGCTCAAAGTCTCGTCATTCTTTTGCTCCACATGGAAATCCAAGAATCTAGTTAGCTTCTCTGGGTTCATTTGTGGAGAACATGTTGTATCTGGAACCGCAGATGACCTTCTCCCAGGTATTTCTTTCTACCAGTATCAGTTCCAGAGTTTGTGGTCTCTATTACGCTTCCCAAGGGGATTGCCTCTCTCACCTCCCTCCACTCTTTCCTTTCTATCTATTTTTCTTTCTGGGATTTTTTTTCTTGGGCTGGGAGGTAAGAAGGTCAAGGTCCTTAAAAGGGAACAAAACCTCTGACATCTCTTCTGAGGTGTTTCCTTGGATCCTGTGTTAAGGGAAGCTTCTGCAAGAGGTTGGGGAAATGCGGCCAGTCTTGGCCTAATATCACAGGGTAGGGGAGGTCAGGAAGCATACATACGCTCCTCCAATCTTGGTTCCCATCAACAGGCAGTCTTATTGTCATGTTAGGATACCGTATAATATCTCCATGGATACATTCAAAAGGGATTTCCTTTTCTCAAGTTTTCCTACCACCTCAGCTATCCATTTCCGGACAAATATCTGATTACAACGTAAGTCCACAAGGGCCAATGTCTTTTGACCCTCCATTTCAACTGGGATTGTGAGTTTCCCTGGGCTTTTTTTTCTGGGACCTATTCTGTCCAGTCCAGACCTGTCCAAAGTTACACTCTATGTTGGGGCAGTCACAAAATCTGTGCCCTTTTTGTCCACAGGAATAAAAGGCTGTTGTGTCTGGCCCTTGTTTTCTAGTGGCTGGGTTACCTTCTTTCTGAATTTCACTGGGCCCTAGCTCCTGTGTAGGAGCTGGTGGGACACTTAAGGTTGTGGGCCTATTGTCATGGGGAAATCATACCCACAAACCTTGAGATATTTGCCTGCCCCTGTTTTGTCCATCGACCAGTTAGTTGTCTGCGTTTTTCTTTGAGTTTACCTAAGAGGGCCCACCCCTCTTGAATCCCCAGCCCATCTCCTTCTCTGATGTATCTGCAGCACTTATTTCCTCCACAGAGGATCCCCAAACAACTTGAGCCTTATAGTCCACCATGAGGTGGGCGGCCTCGGCTAGGTTTACCAGTGAGTGTCTACAAACCCAGTCTCGGCCAGCCTGCGGAAGAATCTGTATGTACTGTTCCAGAACTGTGACTTCAGCTATCTGGGGTCCTGTTTGAGACTCTGGGTTTAACCAGTGTCAGCATAAGTCCTTAAGCCTTTGGGTGATCGCTTGTGGTTGTGCCTTGGGGGTATAGTGCTCGTGATGAAAACGGTGGTGGTAGGTCTTTTTGTCTGTCCAATATAACCTAGCCTGTCCAATATAGCCTTCAGTTGCTCACAGTCCAGGGCTTCTATGTCGTCAAGTCCCTGGTATGCTGCCTGAGCTTCCCTGATGAGGAGTGGGGTGAGCTGAATTGCTCACTAGGCTGGAGGCCAGTGGGAAGCCATGACTATCCTCTCAAAGGTTATCAGGAATGATTCCATGTCTGTTATCTGTCATCATCTTGGGGCGCATCAGGTCGGTGTGGTTCCCTGAATTATGAGGGATGCATTACCTGTTGCTGATGGGCTGCCATATGTTTGTTGTCTCTGTTGTTGTGCTTGTGAGTCAGCCAGCCATTGTAGGAGCTGATACATATCCAGAGTTCTCTTGTATATACAGAAAAAAAGGAGGGAAGATGTTATTGTTTTGTTTTTATTTTGGGTTTTTTAGGCTTCCCTTTTCCACAGAGATGGTTAAATGCAACCCCACTTCTGGTACCACATTCTCACTGCTTCTTGATGTGGTCTTTCTAGAGATCTGAGCTTCTCCCCACTGATCCTCCTTAGCTTGTTCTCATTCAGGTGAGTTCCTGGACCCTCACCTCCAATTAGTCTATCAGCCCTTCAATTCTAGGACTGTCAGTCTCCTGGCTGTTTTCTTGGAAGCAGCGTGGTTCAGAGCTGTCACATTTTGCTGTCTCAGGCCTTTCTGCCTCCTTTTCCTTCACTGCTCTCCCCTTTACAGCAAGTCTTGTTGCTCCAAGTGGTTGCAGCTGTCTGCCTCCATGATTGGCAATTTTGGCAGCTGCCTGGGGGTGTGATCAAGGTGCTTGCTTGTCAACAGGAGAGACTCTCCTTCCCTCTCTGTCTATGCTCAGTATGGGGTTTGTAGACCGCATTACACTAAGCAGCTGGGGTTTTTTTTGCTTATGCCTAGAAACAACTTGCATCTTAGAGTCCAAGCAACAGAGATAATCAGTTCCTTCTTGTTATTCTCTTCTTCCCACATGCTTTCAGCTGCCAAGTTCAGCTGTTGGGAGGAGTCCCTTGCATGATGCATCTTCACAGGAAAGAGCCAAACTAATAATAATAGTCTTTTGTCCTCTTGTTGATGGTACATAGGGAAATTCCAGATGCCACATCCCACAACTATCTGTCTGATATCGATGGACGTTTCCTTTAGGAAAGGGTGTAACACTTTCTGTTGAAGATCAGACCTTCATACTAGTTAATGTCTCTCTCCTGTCTGGTGATTTACACAATCACAGAAGCTCACAATACAACCACTCAAATATTACCTTACAATAAGGGATTCAGATGTTATAAGTGGAATTAATGCAACTCATAACCATTCAATAAAGTCTGAACATTAAATACATTATTATAATTGTAATACCTAAGAACATAAGAACAGCCATACTGGGTCAGACAAAAGGTCCATTTAAGCCAATATCCTGTCTTCCGACAGTGGCCAATGCCAGGTGCCTCAGAGGGAATGAACAGAACAGATAATCATCAAAAGATTACCTGTTTTAACAATACTAACACAGAGATGAGCCAGACTGATTCCAGCTATGTATTTGTCAGTGTTCAGTTGAGACATGGGAACCTTGGCATGAGCTGGTTTCTGGCTGCCAGCAGCAAACCTACCTCAGGATGCTTTTCATTAGAAAGATAAGACCTCTGATATGAGAGCAGGATAGATTATGATTGTTAAATGAAAGGTCTATGTCTGAGGTTTCTTTTGCTTTGTCCACCTACCTCACCCCACTGGACCGGAGAGTCCAAGATGCCAGAAACAATCCCACACTTTTTCTCTGTTCCATATCAAACTTAAGAGTTGGTCAACCCTCACAAAATGGCAGATAATGAAAGATATAAGAACATAACAACATAAGACTGCCATACTGGGTCAGACCAAAGGTCCATCTAGCCCAGAATCCTATCTTCTAACAGTGGCCAATGCCAGGTGCCCCAGAGGGAATGAACAGAACAGGTACTCATCAAGTGATCCATCCCCTGTTGCCCATTCCCAGCTTCTGGCAAACAGAGGCTAGGGACACCATCCCTGCCTATCCTGGCTAATAGCCATTGATGGACCTATCCTCCATGAATTTATCTAGTTCTTTTTTGAACCCTTGTTATAGTCTTGGCCTTCACAACATTCTCTGGCGAGGAATTCTACAGGTTGACTGTGCATTGTGTAAAAAAATACTTCCTTTTGTATGTTTTAAACCTGCTGCCTATTAATTTCATTTCGTGACCCCAGTTCTTGTGTTATGAGAAGGAGTAAATAACACTTTCTTATTTACTTTCTTCACACCAGTCATGACTTTATAGACCTCTATCATATCCCCCCTTAGTCATCTTTTTTCCAAGCTGAAAAGTCCCAGACTTATTAATTTCTCCTCATATGGTAGATGCTCCATACCCCTAATCATTTTTGTTGCCCTTTTCTAAACCTTTTCAGGTTCATATAGGTTTCAGAATAGCAGCCATGTTAGTCTGTATTCGCAAAAAGAAAAGCAGTACTTGTGGCACCTTAGAGACTAACCAATTTATTTGAGCATAAGCTTTCGTGAGCTACAGCTCACTTCATCTGATGCATGAAAGTGGAAAATGCAGTGAGGATGTTTTTATACACACAGACCATGAAAAAATGGGTGTTTATCACTTCAAAAGGTTTTCTCCCCCCACCCCACACTCCTGCTGGTAATAGCTTATCTAAAGTGATCACTCTCCTTACAATGTGTGTGATAATCAAGGTGGGCCATTTCCAGCACAAATCCAGGGTTTAACAAGAACGTCTGAGGAACGGGGATGGGGGGGTGGGGGGGTAGGAAAAAACAAGGGGAAATAGGTTACCTTGCATAATGACTTAGCCACTCCCAGTCTCTATTCAAGCCTAAGTTAATTGTATCCAATTTGCAAATTGCTCATATAAATTGGTTAGTCTCTAAGGTGCCACAAGTACTTCTTTTCTTTTTGCGAATACAGACTAACACGGCTGCTACTCTGAAACCTGTCATCATGCAAGGCACTGCATTTAGCCGTATGGAGTGGAAATCCATCAACTGCATGAAAAAACTTGGACAGATACAGACAGACATCATCTTCCTCTCCAAATGCAAACAGATGGACATGGTACCAAAAGGACTGAAGGTAAAAAATCCATTACAATCTACATACCACACAGACTATGCTGACAGCTTGTGCCACACGCTCTCAAAGAAACTGCGGAACCACCTGATCAACATCCTCTACAGCAAACAGGGAAAGATTAAGAATGAGCTCTCAAAACTGGATACTCTCATAAAAAACCAACCTTCCACCCAAACTTCCTCGTGGCTGGACTTTACTAAAACTAGACAAGCCATTTACAACACACACTTTGCTTCTCTACAAAAGAAAAAGGACACTAAACTTTCTAAACTACTACATGCCACAAGGGGCCACAGCAATGGTTCCCTCAACCCACCCAGCAATATTGTTAACCTATCCAACTATACTCTTAGCCCGGCAGAAGAAGCTGTCCTATCTCGGGGCCTCTCCTTCTGCCCCTCCACCCACACGAACATGATACAGTTCTGTGGTGACCTAGAATCCTATTTTTGACGTCTCTGACTAAAGGAATATTTCCAACACTCCTCTGAACAACATACTAATCCACAGAGACCTTCCTACCAACACTACAAAAAGAAGAATTCTAGGTGGACTCCTCCTGAAGGCCGAGACAGCAGACTGGACTTCTACATAGAGTGCTTCCGCCGACGTCCACGGGCTGAAATTGTGGAAAAGCAGCATCACTTGCCCCACAACCTCAGCCGTGCAGAACACAATGCCATCCACAGCCTCAGAAATAATTCTGACATCATAATCAAAAAGGCTGACAAAGGAGCCTTTGTCATCATGAATAGGTCGGAATATGAACAAGAGGCTACTTGGCAGCTCTCCAACACCACTTTCTACAAGCCATTACCCTCTGATCCCACTGAGGGTTACCAAAAGAAACTACAGCATTTGCTCAAGAAACTCCCTGAAAAAGCACAAGATCAAATCCGCACAGACACACCCCTGGAACCCCAACCTGGGATATTCTATCTACTACCCAAGATCCATAAACCTGGAAATCCTGGGTGCCCCATCATCTCAGGCATTGGCACCCTGACAGCAGGATTGTCTGGCTATGTAGACTCCCTCCTCAGGCCCTACGCTACCAGCACTCCCAGCTATCTTCGAGACGCCACTAACTTCCTAAGGAAACTACAATCCATCGGTGATCTTCCTGAAAATACCATCCTGGCCACTATGGATGTAGAAGCCCTCTACACCAACATTCCACACAAAGATGGACTACAAGCCGTCAGGAACACTATCCCCGATAATGTCACGGCAAACCTGGTGGCTGACCTTTGTGACTTTGTCCTCACCCATAACTGTTTCACATTTGGAGACAATGTAGACCTTCAAATCAGCGGCACTGCTATGGGTACCCGCATGGCCCCACAGTATGCCAACATTTTTATGGCTGACTTAGAACAACGCTTCCTCAGCTCTCGTCCCCTAATACCCCTACTCTACTTGCGCTATATTGATGACATCTTCATCATCTGGACCCATGGAAAAGAAGCCCTTGAGGAACTCCACCATGATTTCAACAATTTCCATCCCACCATCAACCTTAGCCTGGACCAGTCCACACAAGAGATCCACTTCCTGGACACTACAGTGCTAATAAGCGATGGTCACATAAACACCACCCTATACCAGAAACCTACTGACCGCTATTCCTACCTACATGCCTCCAGCTTTCACCCAGACCACACCACATGGTCCATTGTCTACAGCCAAGCGCTACGATACAACCGCATTTGCTCCAACCCCTCAGACAGAGACAAACACCTACAAGATCTCTATCAAGCATTCTTACAACTACAATACCCACCTGCGGAAGTGAAGAAACAGATTGACAGAGCCAGAAGAGTACCCAGAAGTCACCTACTACAGGACAGGCCCAACAAAGAAAATAACAGAACGCCACCTTTAGCCCCCAACTAAAACCTCTCCAACGCATCATCAAGGATCTACAACCTATCCTGAAGGATGACCCATCACTCTCACAAATCTTGGGAGACAGGCCAGTCCTTGCGTACAGACAGCCCCCCAACCTGAAGCAAATACTCACCAGCAACCACATACCACACAACAGAACCACTAACCCAGGAACCTATCCTTGCAACAAAGCCCGTTGCCAACTGTGCCCACATATCTATTCAGGGGACACCATCACAGGGCCTAATTACATCAGCCACACTATCAGAGGCTCGTTCACCTGCACATCTACCAATGTGATATATGCCACCATGTGCAAGCAATGCCCCTCTGCCATGTACATTGGTCAAACTAGACAGCCTCTACGTAAAAGAATAAATGGACACAAATCAGATGTCAAGAATTATAACATTCATAAACCACTCGGAGAACACTTCAATCTCTCTGGTCACACGATTACAGACATGAAAGTTGCGATATTACAACAGAAAAACTTCAAATCCAGACTCCAGCGAGAGACTGCTGAATTGGAATTAATTTGCAAATTGGATACAATTAACTTAGGCTTGAATAGAGACTGGGAGAGGCTAAGTCATTATGTAAGGTAACCTATTTCCCCTTGTTTTTTCCTACCCTCCCCCGCCCCCGTTCCTCAGATGTTCTTGTTAAACCCTGGATTTGTGCTGGAAATGGCCCACCTTGATTATCATACACATTGTAAGGAGAGTGATCACTTTAGATAAGCTATTACCAGCAGGAGAGTGGGGTGGGGGGAGAGAAAGCCTGGATTTGTGCTGGAAATGGCCCACCTTGATTATCATACACATTGTAAGGAGAGTGATCACTTTAGATAAGCTATTACCGGCAGGAGAGTGGGGTGGGGGGAGAAAACCTTTTGAAGTGATAAACACCCATTTTTTCATGGTCTGTGTGTATAAAAACATCATCACTGCATTTTCCACTTTTATGCATCAGATGAAGTGAGTTGTAGCTCACGAAAGCTATGCTCAAATAAATTGGTTAGTCTCTAAGGTGCCATAGGTTCATATAGGTGTCACAGTTGAGTTTTGGAATAAGGGACACTAGGGTAGGATACAAGAGACATTTCTATAAACAAGACACCCCTTCTTCCCAAAAAAACAAGTGAATACCCCAAGTAAGATTAAAGGGGAAACAAGAAAAAGAAATTCTCTCAAATCCCTATAAAATTCTCTAATGTAAACAAGGATCCAGACCTGTCATAAATATAAAGGGAAGGGTAAACACCTTTAAAATCCCTCCTGGCCAGAGGAAAAACCCTTTCACCTGTAAAGGGTTAAGAGGCTAGGATAACCTTGCTGGCACCTGACCAAAACGACCAATGAGGAGACAAGATACTTTCAAAGCTGAAGAGGGGAGAAACAAAGGCTCTTGGGCTGTCTGTGTGATGCTTTTGCCGGGGACAGAACAGGAATGGAGTCTTAGAACTTAGTAAGTAATCTAGCTAGATATGCGTTAGATTCTGATTTCTTTAAATGGCTGAGAAAATAAGCTGTGCTGAATGGGATGTAGATTCCTGTTTTTGTGTCTTTTTGTAACTTAAGGTTTTGCCCAGAGGGATTCTCTATGTTTTGAATCTGATTACCCTGTAAGGTATTTACCATCCTGATTTTACAGAGGTGATTCTTTTTACTTTTTCTTCTATTAAAATTCTTCTTTTAAGAATCTGATTGCTTTTTCATTGTTCTTAAGATCCAAGGGTTTGGGTCTGTGTTCACCTATGCAAATTGGTGAGGATTTTTATCAAGCCTTCCCCAGGAAAGGGGGTATAAGTGTTGGGAGGATTTTGGGGGGAAAGATGTTTCCAAACGGACTCTTTCCCAGTAATATAGCAGTTAGATGTTTGGTGGTGGCAGCAATAAAGGACAAGGGCAAAAGGTAAAATAGTTTGTACCTTGGGGAAGTTTTAACCTAAGCTGGTAAAAGTAAGCTTAGGAGGTTTTCAGGCAGGTCCCCACATCTGTACCCTAGAGTTCAGAGTGGGGAACGAACCTTGACAAGACCCATGCAACTGTCCCTTTAACCCCAGGAGGCCTTTCATTTATCTTTAAATGGTAAATTATTTTGCTCTTCTAGCTATCAGTTCAGCAATGTACTTAAGCAACGTTTAACTTTAAGCACATGAGTTGTTCTGTTGAAGTCAGATTAGGCACGTGCTTAAGTACCTTGCTAAATAGAGAACCTAGTCCTCCTACCATGGAGAATGAATGCAAGATAATAAATAAAAAAAATTACCCAAATCCAACTGGCCAAAGGAAATGAACACCCTCAAATAGGACAATCTACAGCAGTCCTAATACAAATATCAAAATTTTCTCAGTACTTGCACATAATATCCTTTCTTTTACCATATTATTACTTTCTGTCTATGTCATCCACATCCCTAGCTAAGAAAATTCATGTCAGCTTTAATAGAATACATATTCTCATCATATCTCTACTCCACATCTCTACCTCCACCTTTAAATATTCAGAGTCCTTCAAACTGTGGGTAAACTTAGGAATAGAATCACATTTACCTTTATTAAACTGATATAATTTTGGAATAGGATTTGTATGTTCGGTTGAAAAAACAAAACAGTATTTTAAAAATACAGTAATAATTTTCTGGTGTTTTTGAATGGAGGTATCCAAGTCTTACCTAACCCACAATGTAGTATGTCTTTTAACTCTGCTCATGTAGATTACTTTGTGCCAGTTCATTCAGTTGTGTTTGTATATTTCTTCATTCTCTGTCACCTGTGGCCGTGACAATTTATCTTTAATTTGTGTAACAATAACAGATTTTGCAGTTAGGTTACTGCAGAATTTCACTTTAATACATCACAGTGATCTCAGCTTTTTCGTTTTTCCAGATTAAATGACATCAAATGGAAGACAAGAGAATGATGTATCTGAGCAGTTAATTTTTGCTGTGATATACATAAATCCCGAGACCCCTATTCTACCATCATTTATGAGCTGCATAACTCAGACTTTCACTTTATTTGAAAGGGAAGGGCATATGATGCATCTCTCTTGTTTAAAACTTGCAGACCATTGTATTTTCTTTTCTAGATTACCCTATTAATATTAATTGCAATAATAATAGTTAGAGATGGTTCCAAACTTAAACCTTAAATCCAACCCTCATCCACCTGAACTCCCAGGTCTGAACTTGCATGTACACTTTTGTGACAGGGTCAGATCCCAAATGAGGAGGGGCCTGTTTTCTGGATCCAGTTCATACGTGGCAAAATATTCAAAAACATTTGATGTTTCTTTCTGTAGAGAAACACTTGCACTGAAAACACAGTTTCTTCAAATCATAGGTGTAGCTTCTAATAGCGTACATCCTCCTTTAAAAATCTGCTCATAGCTTCAGTACTATTTTTGTCTAACTGAATTATTGTTATTTATTATTAATTATTTAGCATTGATGTCTCAGAAAAGAGAGATGAATTAATAGGCAGCTTTCATGATCCTTCCCCAAGAACTCCTTACCCGTCAGGCTCAAGCTTCCTATTTACCTTTTGCTGTATTTTGATGTGAGGAAGGACCTGGTCATCTGCTAACCTAAAATGTCTTTGGGAGCAGTCAGGTGGTCCATGTCCATGCACAATCTGTTTTTGGGTTTGTTGGAAATGCAAATTCAAATCTCCTCCAAAACATGTGTAAGCCACATAAAGATCTTAAGAAGGATCATATGTACCTCCCATTTTGGCACCAACAGAAATCTGGAGACTTCTGTTGGCTGCACTGGATTCCACCTCTTTCTGGGACCTGATGTGCCACAGAAAGCATCGTAGTACTAGGGAATCATCAAAATCACAAAATGAAATACATAAGGATTTGTGCAGACACTTAAATTGTGAATATTTGGCAGTGCCTGTACATACAAGATTAGCTTGCATTGGTAGGGTTTCCAATTTGACATTTAAAATTTGCCAGGAATACCAATTCTCAGTCATTAAATGCTTGTTTAAAAAAGTCATATTGTGTGTAGGTTACTTATCCAGTGTAGCACAGATCATATGCAGCCGCTTGCTTTTCAGTGAAGTCTTCCTTAATGCTATTTTGCAGCTGAGCTGATTGAGGCAGTGAGGTCTAATGACATGCCCAAGGTCTCACAGTGTATCCATAGCTCAGTCAGTTTTAGTGCTTAGGAACATCTTGGCTCCCAGTGCTTTCCTCTAGCCACTACACAAGAATGATGTTCAGAGCTTCTGACATTCATATTCAGGGAGCTCTGACATTCAGGTTTATTAATAGACTGTAACTGGAAATTTCATGTTTTAAAAAATAGCATAGAATCCATAAATGTAGTAAGGAAAGAGGATAATAGTTCAGCACCGTGATGGTTTAATTAATGTTGGGCTAACCTTAGAATGTGGGAAATGTCAGTTTCTGTTGGCTACATCTAGGCTGAATCTTGGTTTTAGCCCACAGCTAGGTGCAGTCAGTGAGTGGGCAGCACACTAGGACTGTTCTGCCTGAGGATCACAATACAGTGCTTCAGTGTTCCCTCTCCTTTCCCCCACACCCTGTGGCTCAATAGACATATTATTTTCTCCCTCTTCTAAAATCACCCTCCCCAATTCCCAGTAGTTTCCCAAGCCCAATGTGGAGACAGACAGGAAGGCAGACAAGCATCCTCCAAGTATCAGATATAAGTAGCTATTTTAATGAAAACATTTAAATTAGCTAGGATTCTTTTGTCTTACAAAGTTCTTTGTACACCCAGTACCTAACAATAACTACTTTGCACTGTTATAGCATTGTACATTTTCAAAGCAGTGTACACATATTGACTAATTAATCTTAACTCTCTCCTACCATAGATACTTCAGAAGAATGGACATAGCAGCTAGCGTGAAAGCTCGGGTTCTGTGGGTTCTTCCCCTATACCTAGCAGCTTTCCCTCATTAGAGACCCCCATTCATCTCAGTGCCACTCAGATCTTATCTTTCTCTATGAGAGGTGCTGCACCCTAAAACTGAGATCTTGTCTTCATTACGGGAGTAAGTCGACCTATATTACGCTACTCCAGCCACGTGAACAACGTAGCTGGAGTCGATGTAAGTTAGGCCGACTTACCCTGGTGTCTTCACTGCACTGCGTCAATGGGAGAAGCTGTTACTGGGGTCGACCAGAGAGCGCTCTGCCATCGATTTAGCAGGTCTTCACTAGACCCGCTAAATCGATCCCTGCTGCATCAATTGCAGCAGCATCAATCTCCCCATAGTGGAGACCAGCCCTAGGAGATCCTGCACAGTTGAAGAATTAGTACAAAGTCTCCTAACACTATGGGATGCCCTGTGTGGGTGTGACCCGGACTTCATTACGTCTGGGTGAAACCCAGCTGCCATAACAGCACCTAGGGATCAATAGCAGTCAATTATGTAAACCATAGCACCCTGCTGCCCTAATTTATACTACAGGGCGTGGCCCAGCTCTCAGCATCTTTGTGCCCCCTCCCCTTTATAGTTGTATTGTGCAGTTCTTGGGAGCATCTGAGGATTGGGACCAGTGTATCTGATACTGGGATGTTGGCTGGTTAAGAAATACAGTAAAACGCTTTGAAAGCTACTGATAAAAATTGCTATTTAAGAGCGAAGTATTATTTTTATAATAATGGGGTAACATGAATATTTATTAGTATTTCTGACATGTTCCACCTGAATATATAGTTTATACTATGTATGGATTCAGTTTCCTCAGTGATAGACATTACGATTTTGGGGGGCTGTCATAGCTAAAACTGTATAGTGTAGTACAGGGGTGGGCAAACTTTTTGGCCCGAGGGTTACATTGGGGTTCCGAAACTGTATGGAGGGCTGGATAGGGAAGGCTGTGCTTCCCCAAACAGCCTGGCCCCCACCCCCTATCTGCTCCCTCCCACTTCCCGCCCCCTGACTGCCCCCTCAGAACTCCTGACCCATCTAACCCCCCCTACTCCTTGTCCCCTGACCATCCCCTCCTGGGATCCCCTGCCCTAACTGCCCCCCAGGACCCTACCCCCTATCCAACCCCCCCTGCTCCCTGACTGCCCAGACCCCTATCCACACCCCTGCCCCCTGACAGGCCCCCCGAGACCCCACCCCCTATCCAACCCCCCCTCTAAATGCAGAATGCAGCCCTGTGAACATGGGTGGAGGACTCAGGAGGAGCAGGGGCAGCCACACAGCCGGAGAGAAGTGGCGGTTTCCCCTTCAAAGCACCGTTTCTCTCCGGCTGGCTGTGCGGCCGCCCGGTGCTCCTCCTGAGTCCTCCGCCCACGTTCGCCACGCTCCCACCACTCACACCGCTCACCTGCTCCCCTGAGGCTGAAGGTGAACCTCTCTCCCTGCTCTCCCCTGTCCCCACAGTGCAGCCCCCTCCCGCGCTGGCTGCATGGCGAGCTGAGGCTGCGGGGGAGGGGGGATAGCAGGGGAGGGGCGGGGACTAGCCTCCCAGGCCGGGAGCTCAAGGGCCGGGCAGGACGGTCCTGCGGGCCTGATGTGGCCCGCGGGCCATAGTTTTCTCACCTCTGGTGTAGTGGATACATGCTAACAAGTGGATAGCCTGTTTATGAATCATCCTTCTTCAAAGCGGCCTCTGCATATTCCCATATGTGGCCCCCATCTGCCACTATTTTAGAGAGTGGTGTCTATGCAGGGCACTCACTTTTCACCTCTTTTCTTATCCTATGTTTCTGAGAATATAAAAGTTGGAATTGGCCTCAACTGCCCTTCAGTTTCTTCTGACTGCCAAAAGTACAGTGACTTCGGAGCACACTAAGGGTATGTCTACACTACGGAATAAGGTCGAATTTATAGAAGTCGGTTTTTTAGAAATCGGTTTTATATATTCGAGTGTGTGTGTCCCCACAGAAGTGCATTAAGTGCATTAACTCGGCGGAGTGCTTCCACAGTACCGAGGCTAGAGTCGACTTCCAGAGCATTGCACTGTGGGTAGCTATCCCACAGTTCCCGCAGTCTCCGCTGCCCATTGGAATTCTGGGTTGAGATCCCAATGCCTGATGGGGCTGAAACATTGTCGCGGGTGGTTCTGGGTACATATCGTCAGTCCCCCCTTCCCTCCCTCCCTCCCTCCATGAAAGCAAGGGCAGACAATCGTTTCGCGCCTTTTTTCCTGAGTTACCTGTGCGGACGCCATACCACCGCAAGCATGGAGCCCGCTCAGGTAACCGTCACCGTATGTCTCCTGGGTGCTGGCAGACGCGGTACGGCATTGCTACACAGTAGCAGCAACCCATTGCCTTGTGGCAGCAGACGGTACAATACGACTGGTAGCCGTCCTCGTCATGTCCGAGGTACTCCTGGTCGCCTGTGTGAGGTCGATCAGGAGCGTCTGGGCAGACATGGGCGCAGGGACTAAATTTTTAGTGACTTGACCAGGTCATTCTCTTAAGTCCGGCAGTCAGTCCTATTGAACCATCTTATGGTGAGCAGGTAGGCAATATGTCCTTCTGCACCGTCTGCTGCCAGCCAAAGATGTAAAAGATAGATGGAGTGGATCAAAACAAGAAATAGACCAGATTTGTTTTGTACTCATTTGCCTCCTCCCCTGTCTAGGGGACTCATTCCTCTAGGTCACACTGCAGTCACTCACAGAGAAGGTGCAGCGAGGTAGATCTAGCCATGTATCAATCAGAGGCCAGGCTAACCTCCTTGTTCCAATAAGAACAATAACTTAGGAGCACCATTTCTTATTGGAACCCTCCGTGAAGTCAACCCTGTAAGCCGTGTCCTCAGTCGCCCCTCCCTGCGTCAGAGCAACAGCAAACAATCGTGCATCTGAGTTGAGAGTGCTGTCCAGAGCAGTCACAATGGAGCACTCTGATTGGGCTAAAACATTGTCGCGGGTGGTTCTGGGTACATATTGTCCGGCCCCCGTTCCCTCCCTCCCTCCGTGAAGGCAAGGGCAGACAATCGTTTCGCGCCTTTTTTCCTGAGTTACCTGTGCGGACGCCATACCACCGCAAGCATGGAGCCCGCTCAGATAACCGTCACCGTATGTCTCCTGGGTGCTGGCAGACGCGGTACTGCATTGCTACTCAGTAGCAGCAACCCATTGCCTTCTGGCAGCAGACGGTACAGTACGACTGGTAGCCATCCTCGTCATGTCCGAGGTGTTCCTGGTCCCTGTGTGAGGTCGATCAGGAGCGCCTGGGCAGACATGGGCGCAGGGACTAAATTTTTAGTGACTTGACCAGGTCATTCTCTTAAGTCCGGCAGTCAGTCCTATTGAACCGTCTTATGGTGAGCAGGCAGGCAATATGGATTGCTAGCAGTCCTATTGCACCGTCTTCTGCCGAGCAGCCATGAGATGTGGATGGCATGCAGTCCTTCTGCACCGTCTGCTGCCAGCCAAAGATGTAAAAGATAGATGGAGTGGATCAAAACAAGAAATAGACCAGATTTGTTTTGTACTCATTTGCCTTCTCCCCTGTCTAGGGGACTCATTCCTCTAGGTCACACTGCAGTCACTCACAGAGAAGGTGCAGCGAGGTAGATCTAGCCATGTATCAATCAGAGGCCAGGCTAACCTCCTTGTTCCAATAAGAACAATAACTTAGGTGCACCATTTCTTATTGGAACCCTCCGTGAAGTCAACCCTGTAAGCCGTGTCCTCAGTTGCCCCTCCCTGCGTCAGAGCAACAGCAAACAATCGTGCATCTGAGTTGAGAGTGCTGTCCAGAGCAGTCACAATGGAGCACTCTGATTGGGCTAAAACATTGTCGCGGGTGGTTCTGGGTACATATTGTCCGGCCCCCGTTCCCTCCCTCCCTCCGTGAAGGCAAGGGCAGACAATCGTTTCGCGCCTTTTTTCCTGAGTTACCTGTGCGGACGCCATACCACCGCAAGCATGGATCCCGCTCAGGTAACCGTCACCGTATGTCTCCTGGGTGCTGGCAGACGCGGTACGGCATTGCTACACAGTAGCAGCAACCCATTGCCTTCTGGCAGCAGACGGTGCAGTATGACTGATAGCCGTCCTCATCATGTCCGAGGTGCTCCTGGCCACGTCGGCTGGGAGCGCCTGGGCAGACATGGGCGCAGGGACTAAATTTTTGGTGACTTGACCAGGTCATTCTCTTTAGTCCTGCAGTCAGTCCTATTGAACCGTCTAATGGTGAGCAGGCAGGCAATACGGATTGCTAGCAGTCGTATTGTACCATCTTCTGCCGGGCAGGCAAGAGATGACGATGGCTAGCAATCGTATTGTACCATCTTCTGCCGGGCAGGCAAGAGATGAGGATGGCTAGCAATCGTATTGTACCATCTTCTGCCGGGCAGGCAAGAGATGAGGATGGCTAGCAGTCATATTGCACCATCTTCTGCCAGGCAGGCAAGAGATAAGGATGGCTAGCAGTCGTACTGTACCATCTTCTGCCGAGCAGCCATGAGATGTGGATGGCTTGCAGTCCTTCTGCACCGTCTGCTGCCAGCCAAAGATGTAAAAGATAGATGGAGTGGATCAAAACAAGAAATAGACCAGATTTGTTTTGTACTCATTTGCCTCCTCCCCTGTCTAGGGGACTCATTCCTCTAGGTCACACTGCAGTCACTCACAGAGAAGGTGCAGCGAGGTAAATCTAGCCATGTATCGATTAGAGGCCAGGCTAACCTCCTTGTTCCAATAAGAACAATAACTTAGGTGCACCATTTCTTATTGGAACCCTCCGTGAAGTCCTGCCTGAACTACTCCTTGATGTAAAGCCACCCCCTTTGTGGATTTTAGCCCCCTGAAGCCAACCCTGTAAGCCGTGTCGTCAGTCGCCCCTCCCTCCGTCAGAGCAACGGCAGACAATCATTCCGTGCCTTTTTTCTGTGCGGACGCCATACCAAGGCAAGCATGGAGTCCGCTCAGCTCACTTTGGCAATTAGGAGCACATTAAACACCACACGCATTATATGTATATGCAGTATATGCAGCACCAGAACCTGGCAAAGCGCTACCGGGCGAGGAGGCGACGTCAGCGCGGTCACGTGAGTGATCAGGACATGGACACAGATTTCTCTGAAAGCATGGGCCCTGCCAATGCATGCATCATGGTGCTAATGGGGCAGGTTCATGCTGTGGAACGCCGATTCTGGGCTCGGGAAACAAGCACAGACTGGTGGGACCGCATAGTGTTGCAGGTCTGGGACGATTCCCAGTGGCTGCGAAACTTTCGCATGCGTAAGGGCACTTTCATGGAACTTTGTGACTTGCTTTCCCCTGCCCTGAAGCGCATGAATACCAAGATGAGAGCAGCCCTCACAGTTGAGAAGCGAGTGGCGATAGCCCTGTGGAAGCTTGCAACGCCAGACAGCTACCAGTCAGTTGGGAATCAATTTGGAGTGGGCAAATCTACTGTTGGGGCTGCTGTGATGCAAGTAGCCCACGCAATCAAAGATCTGCTGATATCAAGGGTAGTGACCCTGGGAAATGTGCAGGTCATAGTGGATGGCTTTGCTGCAATGGGATTCCCTAACTGTGGTGGGGCCATAGACGGAACCCATATCCCTATCTTGGCACCGGAGCACCAAGCCGGCGAGTACATAAACCGCAAGGGGTACTTTTCAATAGTGCTGCAAGCTCTGGTGGATCACAAGGGACGTTTCACCAACATCAACGTGGGATGGCCGGGAAAGGTACATGACGCTCGCATCTTCAGGAACTCTGGTCTGTTTCAAAAGCTTCAAGAAGGGACTTTATTCCCAGACCAGAAAATAACTGTTGGTGATGTTGAAATGCCTATATGTATCCTTGGGGACCCAGCCTACCCCTTAATGCCATGGCTCATGAAGCCATACACAGGCAGCCTGGACAGTAGTCAGGAGCTGTTCAACTACAGGCTGAGCAAGTGCAGAATGGTGGTAGAATGTGCATTTGGACGTTTAAAGGCGCGCTGGCGCAGTTTACTGACTCGCTTAGACCTCAGCGAAACCAATATTCCCACTGTTATTACTGCTTGCTGTGTGCTCCACAATATCTGTGAGAGTAAGGGGGAGACGTTTATGGCGGGGTGGGAGGTTGAGGCAAATCGCCTGGCTGCTGGTTACGCGCAGCCAGACACCAGGGCGGTTAGAAGAGCACAGGAGGGCGCGGTACGCATCAGAGAGGCTTTGAAAACCAGTTTCATGACTGGCCAGGCTACGGTGTGAAAGTTCTGTTTGTTTCTCCTTGATGAAACCCCACGCCCCTTGGTTCACTCTACTTCCCTGTAAGCTAACCACCCTCTCCTCCTCCCTTCAATCACCGCTTGCAGAGGCAATAAAGTCATTGTTGCTTCACATTCATGCATTCTTTATTCATTCATCACACAAATAGGGGGATGACTACCAAGGTAGCCCAGGAGGGGTGGTGGAGGAGGGAAGGAAAATGCCACACAGCACTTTAAAAGTTTACAACTTTAAAATTTATTGAATGACAGCCTTCTTTTTTTTGGGCAATCCTCTGTGGTGGAGTGGCTGGTTGGCCGGAGGCCCCCCCCCACTGCGTTCTTGGGCGTCTGGGTGTGGAGGCTATGGAACTTGGGGAGGAGGGCGGTTGGTTACACAGGGGCTGTAGTGGCAGTCTGTGCTCCAGCTGCGTTTGCTGCAGCTCAACCATACACTGGAGCATACTGGTTTGGTCCTCCAGCAGCCTCAGCATTGAATCCTGCCTCCTCTCATCACGCTGCCGCCACATTCGAGCTTCAGCCGTCTCTTCAGCCCGCCACTTACTCTCTTCAGCCCGCCACCTCTCCTCCTGGTCATTTTGTGCTTTCCTGCAGTCTGACATTATTTGCCTCCACGCATTCGTCTGTGCTCTGTCAGTGTGGGAGGACAGCATGAGCTCGGAGAACATTTCATCTCGAGTGCGTTTTTTTTTCTTTCTAATCTTCACTAGCCTCTGGGAAGGAGAAGATCCTGTGATCATTGAAACACATGCAGCTGGTGGAGAAAAAAAAAGGGACAGCGGTATTTAAAAAGACACATTTTATAAAACACTGGCTACACTCTTTCAGGGTAAACCTTGCTGTTAACATTACATACATAGCACATGTGCTTTCGTTACAAGGTCGCATTTTGCCTCCCCCCACCGCGTGGCTACCCCCTCAACCCTCCCCCCTCTCTGTGGCTAACAGCGGGGAACATTTCTGTTCAGCCGCAGGCAAACAGCCCAGCAGGAATGGGCTCCTCTGAGTGTCCCCTGAAGAAAAGCACCCTATTTCAACCAGGTGACCATGGATTATATCTCACTCTCCTGAGGATAAACACAGAGAGATAAAGAACGGATGTTGCTTGAACGCCAGCAAACATACACTGCAATGCTTTGTTGTACAATGATTCCCGAGTACGTGTTACTGGCCTGGAGTGGTAAAGTGTCCTACCATGAAGGACGCAATAAGTCTGCTCTCCCCAGAAACCTTTTGCAAAGGCTTTGGGAGTATATCCAGGAGAGCCGCGAATGCCAGGGCAAAGTAATCCTTTCACATGCTTGCTTTTAAACCATGTATAGTATTTTAAAAGGTACACTCACCGGAGGTCCCTTCTCCGCCTGCTGGGTCCAGGAGGCAGCCTTGGGTGGGTTCAGGGGGTACTGGCTCCAGGTCCAGGGTGAGAAACAGTTCCTGGCTGTCGGGAAAACCGGTTTCTCCGCTTGCTTGCTGTGAGCTATCTACAACCTCGTCATCATCATCATCTTCTTCGTCCCCAAAACCTGCTTCCGTATTGCCTCCATCTCCATTGAAGGAGTCAAACAACACGGCTGGGGTAGTGGTGGCTGAACCCCCTAAAATGGCATGCAGCTCATCATAGAAGCGGCATGTTTGGGGCTCTGACCCGGAGCGGCCGTTCGCCTCTCTGGTTTTCTGGTAGGCTTGCCTCAGCTCCTTCAGTTTCACGCGGCACTGCTTCGGGTCCCTGTTATGGCCTCTGTCCTTCATGCCCTGGGAGATTTTGACAAAGGTTTTGGCATTTCGAAAACTGGAACGGAGTTCTGATAGCACGGATTCCTCTCCCCATACAGCGATCAGATCCCGTACCTCCCATTCGGTCCATGCTGGAGCTCTTTTGCGATTCTGAGACTCCATCATGGTCACCTCTGCTGATGAGCTCTGCATGGTCACCTGCAGCTTGCCACGCTGGCCAAACAGGAAATGAGATTCAAAAGTTCGCGGTTCTTTTCCTGTCTACCTGGCCAGTGCATCTGAGTTGAGAGTGCTGTCCAGAGCGGTCAAAATGGAGCACTCTGGGATAGCTCCCGGAGGCCAATACCGTCGAATTGTGTCCACAGTACCCCAAATTCGACCCGGCAAGGCCGATTTAAGCGCTAATCCACTTGTCAGGGGTGGAGTAAGGAAATCGATTTTAAGAGCCCTTTAAGTCGAAATAAAGGGCTTCATCGTGTGGACGGGTGCAGGTTTACATCGATTTAATGCTGCTAAATTCGACCTAAAGTCCTAGTGTAGACCAGGGCTAAGTGTAAGTTTGCACTGCAAGTGAAGATGTGATTGTAGCACAGATAGGCAAATCATGTTAGCTTTACTCAAGCTAGCACAAGTAACAGGTGTAGTGTAGACATGGTGGCACAAGCTTCAGGACAAAGTAGCTGCTGGAGTACAAGCCCAGCAGAGACCCTGGATCTGTACTTGGATTAGTAGCCTGTGCCACTGCGTCTTCACTGCTATTGTTACCTGAGCTAGCTAGATTAAAGGTAGCACAAGATGCCTACCTGTGCACCTTCACTTGCACTGTAGACATACCTTCCTATTTTAGGTTTCAGAGTAGCAGCCATGTTAGTCTGTATTTGCAAAAAGAAAAGGAGTACTTGTGGCACCTTAGAGACAAACAAATTTATTGGAGCATAAGCTTTCATGAGCTACAGCTCACTTCATCGGATGCATTCAGTGGAAAATACAGTGGGGAGATTTATATACATAGAGAATATGAAACAATGGGTGTTACCATACACACTGTAGCGAGAGTGATCACTTAAGGTGAGATATTACCAGCAGGAGAGGCGGGGGAGGGGGGACCTTTTGTAGTGATAATCAAGGTGGGCCATTTACAGCAGTTGACAAGAACGTCTGAGGAACAGTGGGGGATGCGGGGTGGAATAAACATTGGGAAATAGTTTTCATTTGTGTAATGACCCATCCACTCCCAGTCTTTATTCAAACCTAAGTTAATTGTATCCAGTTTGCAAATTAATTCCAATTCAGCAGTCTCTTGTTGTATCGTAGAGCTTGGCTGTAGACTATACCGGAAACCTACTGACTGCTATTCCTACCTAGATGCCTCCAGCTTTCATCCAGATCACACCACACGATCCATTGTCTACAGCCAAGCTTTACGATACAACCGCATTTGCTCCAACCTCTCAGACAGAGACAAACACCTACAAGATCTCTATCAAGCATTCTTACAACTACAGTACCCACCTGCTGAAGTGAAGAAACAGATGGACAGAGCCAGAAGCGTACCCAGAAGTCACCTATTACAGGACAGGCCCAACAAAGAAAATAACAGAATGCCACTAGCCGTCACCTTCAGCCCCCAACCAAAACCTCTCCAACGCATCATCAGGGATCTACAACCTATCCTGAAGGACGACCCATCACTCTCACAAATCTTGGGAGACAGGCCAGTCCATGCTTACAGACAGCCCCCCAACCTGAAGCAAATACTCACCAGCAGCCACACAACAGAACCACTAACCCAGGAACCTATCCTTGCAACAAAGCCCGTTGCCAACTGTGTCCACATATCTATTCAGGGGACACGATCATAGGGGCTAATCACATCAGCCACGCTATCAGAGGCTCGTTCACCTGCACATCTACCAACGTGATATATGCCATCATGTGCCAGCAATGCCCCTCTGCCATGTACATTGGTCAAACTGGACAGTCTCTACGTAAAAGAATAAATGGACACAAATCAGACGTCAAGAATTATAACATTCAAAACCAGTTGGAGAACACTTCAATCTCTTTGGTCACTCGATTACAGACCTAAAAGTGGTAATTCTTCAACAAAAAAACTTCAAAAACAGACTCCAACGAGAGACTGCTGAACTGGAATTAATTTGCAAACTGGATACAATTAACTTAGGCTTGAATAAAGACTGGGAGTGGATGGGTCATTACACAAATGAAAACTATTTCCCCATGTTTATTCCACCCCTCACCCCCCACTGTTCCTCAGATGTTCTTGTCCACTGCTGGAAATGGCCCACCTTGATTATCACTACAAAAGGTCCCCTCCCCTCGCCTTTCCTGCTGGTAATATCTCACCTTAAGTGATCACTCTCGTTACAGTGTGTATGGTAACACCCATTGTTTCGCCTTCTCTATGTATATAAATCTCCCCACTGTATTTTCCACTGAATGCATCCGATGAAGTGAGCTGTAGCTCACGAAAGCTTATGCTCAAATAAATTTGTTAGTCTCTAAGGTGCCACAAGTACTCCTTTTCTTTTTGCTTTCTTTTTAGACACTTTCCTTGTTGATTTTTCCATTTTTTATCTGCCCTTTTGGATGCTATTTTCATTGTAGTTGGTTAGCTAATTGGTTAGTTATCTTATTTTCTAAAACTGAAAAAAGGGAGTCTTATATTTCAGTGCCCATGCAGGAAGGTCACTTCAAAACCCTGTTGGCAAGGTGAATTTTCAGGCTCAGTTGTCTAAGTCTGGTACTGCTTGTTCAGCATTGACTTTATAGATCTGCCTGCCAGAATGGTTCTGTGTATGGCTTACACAGCATACAGGTCCCTATCTCATATAGTTGATTGATTCCAGTGTTGATGAGAAAGTACCATTGACTAGAAACCAAAAAACTGCTTGCCAACATCGTTCCATACCTGACGTGAGCATCAGAGAGGTGCTTGCACTTATCTGGTTTGACTGAGGCTGAGAATCCAGCACTGTTGACTTTGGAGAACCTAAAGTCCCCAAGATCTGGTCAGGTTGACTGAGTACAGTGTAAAGGGTTCAGCACAGATAACCAAGAAGAGCCTTGTGGTTGTCTGAGTTCAGGGCCAAGAAGATTTCATGTTTTTGAAGGTGGTTCACCAAAATAACTCAGTGCCTAGTGCAAGGACATTGTAGTTCTCAGTCTTGAACATCCACCACTCTCTGGTTTGAGGATCTGACATTACATTGCTTAAGCGTATCTTAATCCTGTTACTTACCAGACCTTGTAGGCCTGGCAAAAGCAGCATCAGAAACTCTGGTCTCAGTCTGAGTCTGAGTGGTGGAGGATCTCCTTGGTATTGAGCTTTAAGTGGCTTCAGATCTCTGACTTGGTGTTGGCTTCATGGCATTAACTTTCTTTGTCATCTGGTCAGAAGGAAAAACAAAACAAGTATCATGTCTGTTGGTGGAAGCACAAATCTAAGTCTGGGTCTTTTTGTGGCAGCAGCCTTGTTTATGTTTGTTGGCATACCATAACACTTTAATAAGTTCTATAGTGAATTGCAGTGGAGGCTGTCTTAAAATCTGTGAAGTTGATTATGAGTGTATTTTGCGATTTGATTCTCTTTTCCGTGATTAATTTTAGGATGAAAATCTGGTTGGCACATGATCTTCTGGGTCAAAATCCAGCCTGCTCTTTCCCTAACTTTGCCTCAACTGCTTCCTTTATTCCTTTTAAGATGATTCTACCAAAGACTTTGCCTATCACTGAAAGGAGTGTAACACCTCACCACTTATTGCAGTTGCTTAGATCAGTGATTCTCAACCTTTCCAGACTACTGTACCCCTTTCAGGAGTCTGATTTGTCTTGCATATCCCAAGTTTCACCTCACTTAAAAATTCAGGCTTTGGCTTCTGCCCCACGCAGTGAGGTTCAGGATTCGGCTTTTTGAGAACCGCTGAATTATAGTATATAGAACAGTATAACAAGTCATTGTCTTAAATTGTAGTTTGTTCTGACTTCACTAGTGCTTTTTATGTAACCTGTTGTAAAAGTAGGCAAATATTTAGATGAGTTGATGTACCCCCTGGAAGACCTCTGTGTACCCCCAGGATTACACGTACCCCTGGTTGAGAACCACTGGCTTAGAGTGCCTCTCTTCGGTATTTTGACTTCATTTCCCCATTGTTCTGGAGGCCTTTCCTGGTCCCATACTTCATTGAAAAGTTCAGCTGATTTTATCTGTCATCCTCATCAACGTATAGTTAAAGCAAAATATTTTTAAAACATTTTCCTTGCCTGTGTCAAAACTGTTCAGTATCCCATATGCAGTATCTATAGACTAGCAACAAAAAGCATGTCAAGTGCAACATCACTAAGTACTAGCCAGCTCTTATTTTTAACAGTGTTCACAAATGATGGCTAATTTAAGTGCATTGTATTGGACTTATAATGGAGCAACAGTTATTGCTCATCTCTGGAAGCATCTATTGATATGTAAAGCGAAGACATTAGCTGTGTAATTAGCCTGCAGCATAACCACCATCCTTCACTCAATCATTTCAATTCCAACTGCCCAAACAATAGTAACACTTCACAATGTTTTCACTTGAAATAGCTGGTGCTGTAATCATGGTGTGAATTTCTTATAAAAAGCTTCCACAGATAGTGTACATCATGCTGGGAAAATGAGTTTAAGTACAAGAAACCGATTAAAACTCTAATAATCTCCTAAGGATAATTTGTTAAAGGGGTTTTGTTACTTTGCTTTAGCTCTAAAAATATCTACTTCTTTATTAAAAGGCTCAGTACCTTAATAACTATTTAAAATTCTATAAGAATAATCAATGTTTTTATATTTATTGTTTGTATATTTTTATATTAAGATTGAATGCTATTCTGCCATTAGTTTTAACACCAAATAATCATCTCCAAACATTTTTCCTATTTCATTATTCAAATGGTTTTGCTTTGAAAAAAATATGCAGTGTACTCTAAACAGGAGGCTCCTTGAATACTGTAACATGTTTTAAAGACACATGAAGCTCATTATATTCTTAAAAGGATTTCGTAAAGACACGTTTTACTCCCCCTCCTGGCTTAAAACCAGAAGCTGATAGCAGCAGGAGATGGTAGTCCAGAAAGTTTCCAGGAACCAAAATGATCCCATGCATAAGATGTGGGTGAAGTAAATGCTGTCTATGGTAAAGGCCCTAGCTGATCCAGGGTCAGGTCAGGGAAAGAGAGCTTTTATATCAAGGTGCAGCTTGCACAGTTAAAGTAAACACAGACTTGAGTGAATGGTTTAACGTAGGCACTGGTGTCAAACAAGGATGAATTCTCTCACTTCTCCTGTTTGGCATTGCCATTGACTTCATTATGAGAAAAAGTGTAGATGGATATAACACAGGCATCTCATGGGTTAACAGTACATTAGAAAAATTAGATTTTGCTGACGACATAAGTGACAGTTTAGTCAACATGTGAGGAAAAGGCCAAAAGATTGTCCAGCATTGCAAAAAAGATGGGGTTAATAATTTAGTTTTGAAAACAAATCTAATGAGAACAACTCCCAACTTAAGCATTATGTTAGAAAACAAAGGAATACAAGAATCAAGTGAATACTTTGGCAGTAACATGCAAGCCAGTGTCATGAATTGGCAAGGAGGCATTTGCATTCACCAGTTTAAACAAGATTTGGTCACTGAAAATCTGCAATTTAAAGACCAAACTATGAATATTCAATTCAAATGTTATGTCCACCTTAACATATTGATGTGAATATTGGAAATCCACTAAAGGTACAGACAGCCATTGAAATGCCTTTGAAAGAAAATGCCTCTTTAAATGGAATACATTTATAACTGTCAGAGTTCAAGAAGTTTCAGAGTGGTAGCCATGTTAGTCTGTATCAGCAAAAAGGAGGAGTACCTTAGAGACTAACAAATGTATTTGGGCATAAGCTTTCGTGGGCTAAAACCCACTTCATTGGATGCATGCAGTGGAAAATACAGTAGGAAGATATGTATACACAGAGAACATGAAAAAATGGGGGTTGCCATACCAACTCTAACAAGACTAATCAATTAAGGTAGGCTATTATCAGCTGGAGAAAAAAAACTTTTGTAGTGATAATCAGGATGGCCCATTTCAAACAGTTGACAAGAAGGTGTGAGTAACAGTAGGGGAAAAAATTAGCATGGGGAAATAGTTTTTAGTTTGTGTAATGACCCATCCACTCCCAGTCTTTATTCAAGCCTAATATCATGGTATCCAGTTTGCAAATTAATTCCAGTTCTGCAGTTTCTCGTTGGAGTCTGTTTTTGAAGTTTTTTTGTTGAAGAATTGCAACTTTTAGGTCTGTAATTGAGTGACCAGGGAGGTTGAAGTGTTTTCCGACTGGTTTTTGAATGTTATAATTCTTGACGTCTGATTTGTGTCCATTTATTCTTTTGTGTAGAGACTGTCCGGTTTGCCAATGTACATGGCGGAGGGGCATTGCTGGCACATGATGGCATATATCACGTTGGTAGATGTGCAGGTGAACGAGCCTCTGATACTGTGGCTGATGTGATTAGCCCCTATGATCGTGTCCCCTGAATAGATATGTGGACACAGTTGGCAACGGGCTTTGTTGCAAGGATAGGTTCCTGGGTTAGTGGTTCTGTTGTGTGGTTGCTGGTGAGTATTTGCTTCAGGTTGGGGGGGCTGTCTGTAAGCGAGGACGGGCCTGTCTCCCAAGATCTGTGAGAGTGAGGGATCGTCCTTCAGGATAGGTTGTAGATCCTTGTTGATGCGCTGGAGAGGTTTTAGTTGAGGGCTGAAGGTGACGGCTAGTGGCATTCTGTTACTTTCTTTGTTGGGCCTGTCCTGGAGTAGGTGACTTCTGGTATTCTTCTGGCTCTGTCAATCTGTTTCTTCACTTCAGCAGGTGGGTATTGTAGTTTTAAGAATGCTTGATAGAGATCTTGTAGGTGTTTGTCTCTGTCTCCAGAAAGGAAGAAGGAAATATCTGGGATGTGTTAAGAATGAAACCAGAGCATCTGCCATGACAGGCCTGCCATTGGGAAGCTGGAGAAACATGTAAAAAGTGCTGACCAAAATAATCCCTCCATGGAACAGTACTTAAAGAGGGAAAACTTACAGGATTTGATAACATAGATAATATGCAAACACTAGCTCAGGATACACAGGGATGGTAGAACCTTGTTTGTGCTTTAAGCAA
The DNA here is from genome assembly GCF_965152275.1 of Natator depressus. Classification (NCBI taxonomy): domain Eukaryota; kingdom Metazoa; phylum Chordata; order Testudines; family Cheloniidae; genus Natator; species Natator depressus. Next base: position 97,941,335 of record NC_134241.1, read on the forward strand.
TATTTGATCACATGGGAACGATTCAGTTCAGTTCAATTATGTATTTAAGTTACACACTGTAGTATAACTGATATTTTTGCTTGAGAGTTAAGAGCAGAACAGATCTTAAATAATCTTTGTAATGCCTGTCTTGGTTAATTCTTGCACCATGCTTGAGCTTTTAATACCAATATTACAGCTATGAGCCAGGCAGCAAACCTTCATAGATATCGGCTAGTTAAATGTTTTAGTAGTTATGATCATCTTATTTTGACTTTGGGAGCTGACATTCACACCAGTTGATTTTATTCTGTTTGTCCATAATTCATATTTAAGAGACGGTTTTATATGAAAAAAATGAGTTTTATAAGATTGTAGGTAAACATTGTGTATATATAAATGAGGATAAATTTATTGGCTGTTTGGACTGCTCAAAGCACTGAGATTCTATATAATTCATATTTTTTAGCAATTCTTAAAACTGAAAGTATATGCTGCGCTCTTCACGTAAGAATTCACAGTACAGCAGGCATGAAGGCATTGCCTAAAGATAATCTTAATTCAACCAAACTAAGGCCAGTTTAATTCTGAACGAGTGTCCACACAGTGGTTTAATGCAGATTAATTAATCCATTTCAAATTCATACCTTTAATTTTGATTAACTTTCCTGAATATCCTTGTGTAGACAAGCCCTAAGAGCACAAAAATGGACTGAAGTGTCTAAATAAGAAGCCAGAGAGTGAGCCACTTATTTTTAGGGTTGCCAACTTTCTAGTCACACAAAACCGAACACCCTTGCCCCCCCCCCGCCCCGCCCCTCCTCCGAGGCCCAGTCCCTGCCCTGCCCCTTCTCCAAGGCCCTGCTCCCCGCTCACTCCATCCCCCCTCCCTCTGTCGCTCACTGTCCCTACCCTCACGCTCTCGCTCATTTCCACTGGGCTGGCTCAGGGGGTTGGGGTGCAGGAGGCAGTGAGGGCTCCTGCTGGGGGTGTGGACTCTGGGATGATGCCAGAAATGAGGAGTTCAGGGTGCAGGTGGGGGCTTCAGGCCAAGGCAGTGGGTTGGAATGCGGGAGGGCTCCAGCTGGGGGTGTGGGCTCTGGGGTGGGGCTGAGGGGTTTGGGGTGCAGGAGGGGGCTCTGGGCTGGGAGTGAGGGGTTCAGAGGGCAAGAAGGGGACCGGGGCAGGGAATTGGGGTGTGGGAAGGGGTCAGGGGTTCAGGCTCCGGGTGGCACTTACCTCAAGCAGCTCCCGAAAGCAGCAGTATGTCCCCCATCCAGCTCCTATGCGGAGGCGCAGCCAGGTGGCTCTGTGTGCTGCCCCATCTGCAGGCACTGCCCCTGAAGCTCCCATTGGCTGCGGTTCCTGTGCAGAGCCCACTAGCTGCCCCTACACCTAGGAGCCAGAGGGGGGACATGCTGCTGCTTCCAGGAGCCGTGCGGAACCAGGGCATGTAGGGAGCCTGCCTTAGCCCCACTGCACCAATCAGACTTTTAACGGCCCAGTCAGTGGTGCTGACCGGAGCCACCACGGTCCTTTTTGACTGGGCATTCTGGTCGAAAACCGGACACCTAGCAACCCTAATTATTTTTTTAAGTATGACAGGATGTACCCGGCCCTTTGTGGCCTCCTCCAGGAGGCACTGTGATCCTACTACACCCTACCCCATGAAGGAGTAGTGAAAGTGGGTCCTCCAGGCCTGACTAGAGAGGGATCATGGAAATAGCCAATCAGGGCCCAGGAGGCTCAGGTAAAAGGAGCTGTGGAGTGTTAGCAGGGCAGTTCCTGGCTGAGGCCAAGGGGACAGTGAAGGGTGCTCTGCTCTGTCCCAACGAGCTCGATGGGCTGCATTTGCTAAACCTAGGAGTGAGAGGCCTTGAGAGCTCTAGCCCTAAGGTAATGGATGTAGATAAAGAGACCAGGTGGGAAGAGTCCCAGGGAATGTAGCAGCAACCAGTTAAAGGAAGCAGCATGTGGTTGCAGTTTATAGGGTCCCTGTGTTGGGACTCAGAGTAGTGGGCAGGCCTGCGTTCCCCCATTGGAAACTGGGAAAATGGCCTAAGCCCAGAGAAGAGGACAAAGCTTATTTAGAAGCCAGAGTGAAGGGTGGGATTTAAAGGGCCCAGAGACAGGGCTGAAGACCCTGGTGAGGGCCGACAGTTTGTTGAACTCTGCTCCCTGGAAGGGGTTCATCCATTTTGACTGTGTGACTTAGCCAGAGGACTGAGCCACTGAAGACCTACCAAATGAGGTCAACAACCTACAGTGGGTGCCAGGGGCAGGAAAAGATTGCAGTAGCACACTTACCTGGTAGGAGGCACTCAAGAGAGGTGAGTGTCCCCCGTCGCATTAAGGAAGGGGAATTCTTGATGCAAGATAACAAAAAAGACACCCCAGGAAATGGGTGGTGAAAACTGTGGGTTTTCACCTACGGGATCCCAGACACAGACTGAAAGGAAAGCATACCTAAAGGAATATATGTTTCAGCTAGTTGAAGTAGAAGCAAAGCATTACATTCTAAGACAGTGCTGGAAGAGATCATAAAGTTAGAGTGAGAACATTTTACTAAATCACAGAGAATAAACAGATGAACACTAACACTTCACACATTCGAGAAGAACCACAGGTTGTGTCAACTTGACAAAAGTAGACATGGCAGCAGTTTGCTTAATCGAAGACATCTCTTCAGTGGAAGATTTTCTACCAGAAGAATCAAAGGGTAGAATAATAGAATCTTCACTAAAGAGCCTCATAAGTAGTTCTCAAAGTCTTAGTGTTTTCTGCATACTTTGCCAGAGCAATTGTGGTTTGGATGGATGACCTGTTAAAAACTCTTCCAAGGAGAAGAATCTCAAAGCTGTAGTAGAGAAAATCTTTTATCTAATCTTTTACTAAATTCAGAAGCTTATGGGTAAGCAGAGAGTGGATGGACCAGGGAAAGCGGGATCTCCATTCTGAAATATTCATGACAATCAGGGATATGCCACAAACAGATTGACCTGGGACACATATATATAGATAGATAGATATAGTATTGCTGCTCAATGGAGCCATAAAACAACGCCTTTTACTCATTCCTCTTTTATTAAGGAGAATACAAAAAATAAGAGAAAAAGCAACAGATACAGTTGTTAGCCCACAGGTATGTAGCTTAATTAAAAAAAAATTCCCAGCAGGGGTAACTTGAATGAGACACTGCACAGACTCCATTGAGAATCGTCTCTGCAGATTCCAACAATGGAGAAGTTCATGCCTGTAATGTTGTTGGTCTGGAACCTTCAGCACAGCAGTCACCACTGGAAAGCTGATACCTACTTACACATTTATTTAAATTATATAATCCACCTACATTATCGAAGTTCTTATACTATACCATCAAAAAAGAAATTTTTACTATACTGAGAAGTCACTTATTTATTGTCTGCATTGGGACTGTGCTTCATGCTGACAATGTTCTGTAATAAGCATTTGCAGGATTGGATCCCAGAGTTGCAGCAAGGATTCATATTCTTCAAGGTCCTCTCGTTAAGCACAGAATGACCACAGTTCTCAATTAAAGAGGCAAAAAAGACAGAACTGACATAGCTTACAATATATTAACAACACTGAAACTTTAAAAAACTAAAAAAACCACAGCAAAATGACAATAAAAATGTAGGAAGTAACAAGACATGTGCCAGTCATAAAACTCAGTTACCTTCTGTTTATGCAGTATTCCTTCCCCAACTCTTTGTATTCTGTGTGTTTAGATTGTAACTCCTAGGGACAGGGAAGTATCTAATATGTCTGTAAAATACATAGTACCTTTTTTGATGCTATGATAATATTAACAACAACATATAAACCTTGCACCTTCTGCCATGACACTTTCATAGCCAGTGAGTTTTCCACAAGCTATTAACTTAAAATTTGTGATCAGTGAATCAAATATAGCATTATTCTCATATAACAGATGATATATCAGTCCTCTTCTGAAGAAGCTTGGGCCCCCAGAAGAAATTCCTGACCATGTAAAAGCCTGAAAATGTAAATGAAATGCTGAAGTAATATCCCAACAAATTTTTCCCCTCGATAAGTAACTTTGAGTTAAACAGGATGCAGAACTGTTGCAAACCTATTTTCATTCAAAGTCCTGTCTGAGTGTTATTTTTTTTTTCCTCTGCTCTATATCAGGGTTTAAATCAGAGAAGATTAGGATCTTTCAATCCACTGTCAAGTATCTCTTTGCCTTAACTAATGCCAAAAGTCATTCTTTTAACTCTTTCATCAGATAGACTTGCTTTTATTTTGTTGAACCTCCAATTTTTGGCCCTGCTTTTCCTCTAATGGGGATCAAGTGTGTTGGGGCATCTTTCAGAACTGCAGGGATTTTCTTTTCCATTCGGTCCACCAAATCAGAGACCAGAATGATCCCACTAATCCTCTGGATTTTAATTTTAGGAATTCTAGCTTGAAATGCCTATTACACCTCTTTGCCTGTTTTGTGGCTGGTTTCTTTACTATTTGTCATGTGTCCACAATTTCAGTAACTAAAATATTAAACTTCCAGGGTTTCTACCTTGCTCTCTATAAAAGGGGCCCTGTAGTTTACCTAACTTTATAGTCATTCTTTCCGGAAAGTCTCTTTCAGGTCCTAGTTTGTTCTTTCACTATTAGATTTGTGTCTGGGAAGGCCCTGCCTCAGTTCATCAGAGGATCTGGGTCTATGGCTGTTAAAGAGATTCATATTCTGAAAATGTCTTGTTTTTCAGTTTTTGTCATAATAGAGTTGTCCGATGGTCCATTAAGTTCATTAGTCTGGCTCTGTTGGGGGGCTTCAGAGGAAGTAAAAAGAAACACACACACAAAACCCAGCCCACAGTACAAAGCAGTGTTGTGTAGTATATTGGAGAGGAAGGGAATTTCATGTAACTCTGGTTGTGGTCAACTGACACCTCGGTGCATGAAATTTGATTACACTATATTAACAAGTATGTTGACAAGCACTGTATGTCACTGTTGGTCGTTCAGTTTTCCAGCCCTCTTTTAAAATCCTGCTACAGTCTTTTATTTGAAAAAATCCCATGATAGTGAATTTTATGGACTGTGTAGTGAGACAGAGTGGTCTCCCTCCAAGTCTGATGGGGAGGAACTGCCCCGCACACCCTGGGTGGACAGAGCGAAGCCAGCCCCACCCCCTGTGCTGGAAACAGAAGGACAGGACAGGAAGTATAAAAGGGATGCCCTCCAGCTCAGTTGGGCCAGAGTTAGGGAAGGAGGCAGATGTCTCTACTTTGCTGTGGAACTACAGACCAAAGACCAAGCTGTGCAGTGTCCTGCTCCCAGAGGAGACCAACTGTGGAGGGGAGTTGCTGGGGCTGCCATCTGCCATATACTCAGAGGAGACTGAGGACCTATGGACTATGAAGTCACGCCAAGGAAGGGCAGTAGGAAGTAGCCCAGGAGAACCAGACATAGTCTGGTTGTGTGGCCAGGAAATGAGTCAATGTTTCTGTAGGAACCACGCGGTCCCAGTGGCGGGACCACCTGCCACTGTTAGAGCCCTGGGCTGGAACCCCATGGAGCAGGTTTGGCCTGGATCCCCCTACCCCCTGCCACCAACCCCAACCCTGGGGTGGCAGCCTACTCACCCTAGGCTGGCACACCTGTGCCCTGCTTGTGGCTTGCCCCAGCCAAGAGGCAGTGAGCCCCTAGACTGTGATTGCTGTCTGCTCCGGCCTGAAGGCTGAAGCTAAAAACTGTTCCTTCCTCTGCCCCACCTGAGGGTCACAGCTCCTATACTCTAAATTGCTGTCTGCCCAAGCCATGAGGTTTTGGGTTAAAGATTGCTTGTTGCTCTGCCCCACCCAAAGGGCCAGAGCTATAAAGTGTAGATTGCTGCCTGCCTCAGCCAGAAGGCTGGACAATAGACTGTGTGCTGCTCTGTTCTGAACAGAGGGATAGAGCCCTAGCCTTCTTATTGACTGCTTACTGTGTGATGTAGTGAGGCAGAGTGGCCTACCTCCAAGCCTGACTGGGAGGGATAACCACAGAACGACTACAGACTGACTGAGCACAGTGGGAAGTATTTGTTTATTTGGTTTTAATCTGCATGCTATCAACTTTGTTGATTGGCTGCTTATTCTATTGTAGGACAGTGTCAATGGGTCTGATCACTTTTTATTTTACTCTTCATAATTTTTATTGCCTAAATTGAAACCATTTAAACTGTTCTCCTGGCAAAGCTAAATAATCTTTGTTTCTTTGGTCTCTTCCAATATGGAAGCCACACCATACTTCAGATTTTCTGTCTCAGCCTTAGCATGACAAGATACTATTACTTTGAGTGTTTTAGTACATATTTTGAAAGGTTTCTATGCTGGTTAAGTTAGTCGCGTACTCAAGATAATTGCATAGAAGTATATTTGTGCAGTTGCTTGATACAACTCTAGACAAACACATTTGTTCTGCCACCTTTAAAATCACATGTTCCTTTCCACCTCCCCCGCCACAAAAAAACCGCCACTCCCCCCTTCCCCAATTTCATGGTATTTTGAAATAAACTAGAGCAATCATTCATACAATTTATCTGAAAATTTTGAAAATAATAAATGTTATGAGGCTTGAACTCATGGATTTATTTTGTACCAATTTACTAAAAACATCGAAGTACTGCACTGTGTGTATTTTTAAGGTATAATGTTGTTACTGTCCTTTCCTTGGATCCTCTGTGGTGTTATTACCAGCCATGCTGCTGCCAGCCAACTGTGGAATATGGATAGTGTATGTCTCCATTATGGTCCATCATGCTGGTGCAATGGAGCAGAGGACCCAGGGTCTTCAGAGGCTGCAGTTTACTTGGCTGGGACCCAGAAATAATGTTAATATGTAGGAGAAGCAACTGGAAGATTTGGCTAGTTTTGTGTCAGCAATATTATTTGATGTTGGACAAATATTGTTCACAAATAAGGATCTTATTAGATCCACAGCTTCTGCCAGGTGCCCAATTCTTCCTTTGTAAGGCTAATGACTTTTTGTTTTGGATGTGGACCTTGATATGATTGTACATGCCATTTTTACCTTGAGGTTTGATTAGTGTACTGTGATCTACTTGCAGGTACATCTTTGAATTGGATATAACTATATGTACTTCATGTGGGTGTTGTGAGAGGCTTAATTTACTAACACTTCTGCAAACACTCAGCTAGAAGTCACTATAAAATATATTATATCATAAGTTGGATGCTGTCCATCTTATTTTTCAGTACTAAATTAATCATGAAAATATAACTGGATACTCATTAAAGTCTACACAACAAAAGAACAAAACAGTTTTATTTATAATAGCTCTTGTTCATAAAGTTTTTACCTTCTAAAATCATCTTTATAAGAATCTTTACATATATTTTCTACTTTTTTTGTTTGCTCCTCATCTAAATGATAAAATATTATGAAGCATTCTGTGTTTAGTGAATAACAGATTCTAGGAGTAGGGGGAGAGGCAACTTGTGTTCTAAACTTCTTAAAAAGAAAAAAACCTCACTTTTAAAATGCTATTATCTGGCACAGATATTCTCTGCAGAATAGGCTGGAATGAATTACAAATTGATCCATTGCTTCTGGTACAGTAGGTGTTATATGAGTTTGTCAGGCTGTCTAGAGTGGCTCATGACTGTGAATGCCAACATCAGGGCAGACTGTTGAGAAACATGGCACAAACCCCAAATTGGCTGTGTGTTCTATACTTAGATTTCACCAACCAAGTATTAAGTGTGAACTCCTCAGGCACTACAACAGCCTTAACATGGAGTCACCGACAGTCCACTTGGGTACTCTGGTCCACCTAGGCAGGGTTGCCTTTATGAGATGGTCCCTTACACCAAAAATCACAACAATATTCAGGTTACTCCCAGTCCCAAAAGACGAGTCACTTACCTCAAGTCAATTGTACCCCATATCTCAAATCAAAGACAAGGCTTGTAGCCAATTCTATAATACTAATTAAAGATGTGTCAACTAAGAAAAAGAAATAAGAATTATTTACAAGGTTAAAGCAGATACACGTACACACACAAATGAGTTAGAGTCTAAGGTTCCAAAAGGTAATAGAAACTGCTGAAATATGCTAGCTTTCTATGTCTAAGCAGCTCAGAGCTTCCTTGCTTATGCTTAGAAATATTGCTCTCTCCAAATTCTCAGCAGCATAGTGATACAGTTCCTTCTAGTCAGGCATTTTTATTCCCTTTCCCCAGAGCTCAAACTGATTGGAACAAGTGTTGGCGCCTGTCTCCTCTTCATGGTGGGGGGACATGTGCGTGTGGGGAAATCAACAAAATCTTTGATATTTCACAATGGCTCATTTGATTTCAGTGGGCCTTCTTGTGTGCAGAATTAGCAATTTACATTAATGCATCTTTCATGTTTGGCGAGTTACACAATTTCAGAGGTTTACAAGGTAAACATTCAATATAAGTTTATACCATCACCTACACTAAACATATTCTTATCAACTTAACATCTTTTCTAACAATTGTAACACATAGGTGAGCCAGATTGGTTCCCAGCTATGCATTTGTAAGTGTTCAGTGGGGTCTAGGGGCCTTGGCATGAGCTGGTAACTGGTCTGCCAGCATCACAGAGTTCCAGTAACATCATATTTGCTTCAACATGACCCCATATAAGCTCTATAAAGTCAACATTTTTCAAACGTTACCCAACCAAGATGTCATTCTTCTCAAAAACTGTTTATTCCAGCAACTACGACATCAGTTGAAGATTTGAAAATTTATTCCTTCTGTTGAGTATGTTATAAGGATATGTATTGCATATCCCATAAGCTGCATCTAATATGTAGCAATTGTCTAAATGCATGCAATACTTAAATACAACACAAATAAAAATGTATCCGTACATTAATACATCTAAGTAAAGTTTTACTGCTGAGCATACGAATTATCCGTGTCAGTTTGTTGAATTATTGCACCTAAAACAGAAACAGATTACCCAGAATATAATAATATTCTAAACTCTTTGGAAATAAGTACTGAATAGGGCTTCAACCTACAGAAATATATTTTGTTTATCAAGAAATAATTAGGTTTTGACTGACCAGAGCTCAGCCTTCTGTACTGCAGCACTATGCTATGGGGGAGTAGCAGAGAGGAACACACTGAAAAATTCAAATAGGAACATGTAACATTTTTAATTTACTTTAGTTCATTTTCTTGAGTCAAATTCCACCCAAAAATGTCCTCCCCCCACAACTTGATGCAGTGTTAATGTGAGTCCCTACAGTGCCTTCCCTCTTCCCAACCACTTATTCCTGGTAGGAACACAAGTAAACTGTATGGTAAGGTGGGGAGTATGTAGTTGACAACACTGTGTGGGAATTTGAGTGCACATCCGTGTGGAGACCCCTAAGCCTTACCCTAAAACATCCCTCTGTGGCTCCAGAAAATTGTGTGCCCCCTATACAGGTTTTGGTAGAGAGGGCGCACAAACTTTCCATCCCATCCCACATTTCACCTCTTCCCAGGTTTTCTGATATGCACTTACGTTTGCACTATGGTAGTTTTGGAGGAGTTAATGTTCTCTCAGCAGTTGTTGGCAATGTTTAATGAAAACACTATTGAAACAGTGATAAGAAACATAAACTATTGTACAGAGAAGGTCAAATGATTACTTCCATAATTCAAGGAGAATTTGACCCAGGGTGGAGAGGCACAGGAAGAGAAAATTACTAGCAGTGGGTTATCAGAGGAAAGGCATTATCATGAAATATAGATGTCAGACTGAATGAAACAAATATGATATCCCAGAAATGAAGTCAGCTTGAAATGTTTGAGCCACATTAGCATGCCTTCCCCATTAGTTAAGTTTAAACATAAACTAAATAGTATTCCCAATAGTAAAGATTCTCCTTCCAGTGATTGTCTATAAGCACATTCCACTAATGGTATGTATGTACCCCATGCACTCGAGTTCAAAATCTTTTGGCCATCAGTGTATGTATGGCACACATGCTCCCTGAGAGTTGTGCTCTGCGTTGAGGGCATGAAAGGGTGGAGCATGCCAACTGTCACTTAGGTCCTCTAACTGCCTCCTAGTTTTAAGATATAGTGACTTATTGTCCACAGCTGCAAACTGATAGCATCCTTTTAAACAAGGTTTGGGATTTGGTATATGAGACCTTAGCCTGCTTAGTATAATGACAAACACATGATTAAAAATCTTTTAAATCTTTTATTAGAGCTACAGAAAGAAAGAAAAACAGTTAAAACATTTGAAATGTAAAGTATTAAGTAAGTATGCAGTGATGATGAAGAGGGGTTGGTCCCAGGATATTGGAGAGACAAAGGGGGTGAGGTAATATCTTTTATTGGACTAATTTCTGTTAACAGCAGTTGGTCCAATAAAAGATATGAACTCACCCACCTTGTCTCTCAGGTATTAAATGAGTCTTTCATTTCAACAACATCCCTTATTCCCTTTCCCCTTAGCTGGAGAGAGTTTTTAGAAGTAACCCAATTCACTTCTCCCCCTCCCCATCTGACAGTCTTTTAGGTGATATTAAATATGATTATTTTTTGGGAGTAAAAGAGAGGAAGTTAGTTGAGATGGTCTGGAGCTGTTGTTCATGCCATTGCTGTTGAAGTGCAATCCTGTTTTCTAGAAAACAAAACAAGACAAACACACAGAAAAGGCGAGAGGAAAGAATAGCAAAGGTAGAAAACACAGCTTCTGTCTGTGGTCTTAACTCTCACAAGCAGTTTCACTGCTGGAAAAACACAGGCACAAGTGGTTAGCCAATGTTTGGGGCCTTGCCACTTTGTTTTTGTTAGGAGGAGAAATTGATGATATATGTCAACTATTTCTTCAGTGCAATCCTATTTATTTACAGTGAATTTCAACAAAGTCCTATTCCCCTGAAGACAGAAGGGATAAATAGCAGGCAGTTTCCTTGCTCAGTTTCCAAACCTGTCTTTGCAGCACACTCTGTGCCCAGTGAATTCTGTCTCTCTACTCACTCTCATGGCCATGCTCATGACTGCTTCTCTCGCTGCCTTTTCACTTTCTGTGAGGTTTCTGCATCACATATACATACACAGCTAGCTAAACAATCCCATAGCTTCTGCATTTGCAAGGGGTCCTAGGGAAACCCTCCTTATTCTTTCCATGTTAGTTCTTGTTCACGCCTTGCAATGTGGCCCAGTACCTTGGACAGTGTCTTCTGTTGTTTCCAGCTGTCACAGTGTAAAAGGGGCTTAAATGCTCCTCCCATTTAGCCTGAATGTATGGTGTGTATCACACCCATCAGATTTAACCAAGTCTGTGATTGTCTAATGATTAAAAATCTGCTTGAGGGCAACCATTAACACTACATGCATAACAGTATGTAGATTTGATCCCTGAGTCCTTACTCAGCTAAAATTCCCCTTTGAAACTTATGGAAATACATACAGCTGGAGCTATCCCAAGACACTAGAGAGGAGGAGAAAAGGTCATGGGGGCTGTCTCCCAGCAAACCCCAGGCTGAAACAGAAGACCCTACTCCCTGCAGGGGCTTGAGTCACACAGAGACTCCAGGAAGGGCACAGGAGAAGTTCTAAGGGCCACTAGGGTCCTGGAACAATTGAGGCCATCTCCTGATTAACTAATTGCTCTTTAGTTTGTTTTAATTCCATCATGATGTGATTATTTTAATACTTCTCTGTGTTCTTTATAGAGTTTCAGACAGGGTGTGATCCCTGGGAAAGAGGAACATATGGAGATGGAGACTTGTACGGGGTCATGTTCTTCAGGCATGAACTTCTACCCTCCTTGGGTACTCTGAAAAGTGGGAGAGGCTGATATGGAAGTGCACTGGGGTCTTCATGGAACTCAGGCTGTGTGATAGTCTGTTTGTGTTTGTAGGCCCCGATTCAGAGAAATACTTAAGCACTCGTGTAACTTTAAACACATGAGTAATCTCATTTACTTCAATGAGATTACTAATGTCTGAAACATAGGCATATGCTTAATTATCTTGCTGAACTGTGGTCATAGTTTGTAACTGATTTCTTTAATAAGTGCCTTTTGCTGAAACAGAATGGGATTATATGTATCATGACAGTATGCTCTCACACCTTCAAAAACTTACAGTGGAAATATTTTAAGTGCAAGGACCGTATGTGTGTGAAGCACCTAGCACACTTTGGGTTCCATTGTAATATGAATAATAATATATTAAATAATGATTTGCTTGAATCATGATTGCAAGATATGGACTTGGTATTGCAGCTCAATTAACCCTATGAAGCTAACTGTCATCACTTAGGATTCAGAGGAGAGTCTCATACTTTGTTTTACACTAGTTGCATGCCAGCCACTGGCAACCTTGAAGCCACCTACAAAATAGATTGTACCTGTGTATAATCTCAGGCTTTGGCCTAAAATTCATGCCTGTTAAGGATCTCAGGACATTATGGTGACTGCAACTGCAGGGGCTACTAATGTGAAAGTGACATTAAATAGAAGAGAGAAGGACTATGGAGGCAGGTTCCGTGTAGGCAGGTTACGAAGAAGACATGTTTTGAGCCCCATTGTTGTCTGGATACACTGAAAGTATTTTCGTCATTTTAAAAAATATCACTTCAGTCTAATGTTATTTGCAAACTACAAACAAATAGACATTGACTAGAGGGAAAATGTCAGGCTTTTTAATTTCCCATTGCAGGGAGGCATACAGGAAACTTCACCTTTGTCAGAGATCTTCGTCAGACAACCTAGTTGTATTCCAACATGCTATAAATACGGACAGCTATTTAAAGCCACTATATAATCAAACCATAGATAAAATCATTACCTGCTAGTTCAGTTTCAAAACTCTAAAAGCTTTTTGAAAAATTTGTACCACCTACGTACTTTAGATCAGATTAAATTGCAATAAAATTATTGATTAGTGCGTCTACAGCTATTTATATTCTGCTGTCTTCCTGCATATAAACCTTACATAGACTTCAAGGGGATTTACATCCTGATAGATATCAGTGGGATTTAAGCACATGCTTAAAGTTAGGTATGTGTTTAATTGTTTTGGTAAAGCAAGTCCTTAGTGCATGTAGTACCTCTGGAATTGGGCCCTAATTAGGAAAATATTCATTGCTTTGCTTGTAAGTATCTAATTATTTGCAACTGCGTATCGTTATTTTGTTTTATTATACAAAGTGGTAAGGAAGGATTAAATTAGTCACAAAATGGAGCAGAAAAAATTCATTCTGTCAGAGGAAGAGGGAAGGATAAAACATACTATATAAAATACTGGATATTGTGCTTGAGTTCAGTCTAATTTTTCCTTCACTTTCATAGATTACTAGAACCCCTGGATTGAATTATAGCTTCATAATTCAGTTGCCTGTTGTATATTATCTTGAAGTTAAAGTTTAATTCTTTATAACTGACACTAACATAAGAACTGTAGAGTGTTGTGGAAAAAATAGACAACCATATAGGATTTAAGTTTTTATATTTTAAAATGTTTGTAGCTCTAATAATAAAATTTTGTACTTATCTAGTGTCTTTCATCCAAATATATCAGAGTGTTTGGCAAATATAGGCAACTAATATTATTCCCTTGGGGGTAACTGAAACAAAGAGATGTTTATTAACTTTCTCAAGGTCACACAGAATTGAATGGCAGAGTCAGGAGTAGAGCTCAGGTATCTTCATTCACTGCTAGTCTCTCTGTTAAACAATGTTGCCTTGTAAGAGGGTGTACAAACCCCACACTGGAGAGGAAGGGGTTAAAGAGCTACTTTGGTCCTAGGCAGCCCCACTCTGTGCCATCTACAAAGCATGCCTGGGCTGGAGGAGGAGCTTGAAAGAGGAGCAGCCCCAGAGTAGTTCAGTAGCAGGCAGAGCTAGTGGAGGTGAACAGACCTATAGTGTTAGCTCTTCTGAGGAAGCCTCTGCTATAGGAGATCCAGCTGCCTGCGGTCCCTGACTATTGAGAACTTACCTGATCTGCTGAGCTAAAAAGGATGCTGGATACTTGCAACATCTGGGATTTATCCTCAATTTATTTTTATTTAAACGCTTTTGCTTTGCCTTTTTGTGTAAGGAGCGTGGTAGGAAGCAATCCAGGGGAGCAGCAGCATAGCACCTTTATGGTGCTGCCCACCACAGGGCCCTGGATTGAAACCTGGTAGAGTGAGTGGGCCAAGGTTTCCCCTACCCACCCCTGAATGGGGCTGAAAGCAAAAAGCCTACACTGGATACAGGTGAATATAGACTAGGAAGAATTTATAACTCAGAGGGGAACAACTTTGGGACCTTAGTCCAGTGAGCCCTGGGATCCCTTGTCTGACAGTGAGGCTGCCCTTTGTGGGGCTACTTGGATACCCTGAGAAGGGTGGACACAGCTACTGACCTGGCAGGAGGGCTGAGTCACTGAAGGGGCAGACTACCAGAGGGACCATCAGCAAGGGGTTTCAGCTGGGGAGAGAGGAGCTACATCATGCATAGTTACAAGGAGGTGCACCTGTGGTGAGTGAACCACTTCACATGCCTCGTTAAGAGTTGCATATACAGTGAAGGCTTTTTGAGTTTACCCTTGCAGCAGGACCCATGGAAAATTGAGAAATTTTAACAGATGTGTTTGGCATGTCATTTTGAGTGATTTTTGCTAATGTTTCACCGATAATCCAGTGAATTTTCATCCTTTTCAGTTTTATCCAAAGGCAGCCCATGTTTGTGTCAAAATGTTGTGATTACTTTGTCCCAATTTTTTTTAACAAAAATAGGACAATTTTTGATTTCATACTTTAGTGCTGTAATATTCAATTTTTTGTCTTCAATTTCAGTGCAAACATTTCATACAGCTTTACACTGTGCTCTGCTGTCTTCATACAATGTCATTTTAACGCCGAGTAAACAAAGAAATTACACCAAGATATTTTCTTTGGCACACAAATAAAAAGTTATACATATTAAAAACTGGCCTTGTGTTATGAAGAATATAGCTCCTGAATGTTCACAAACATTCCTATATTATATCTGAATAGAAGTGTGTGTAAAATTATTAATCATGTAGGGCTGGAACTATGAAAACACAGTGACAATTACAAAATAACAGTGGAAATTACATGCTGATAAAGTCTGAACAGTAAGAATAGCAGTTTTATTTGACAGTGTTTTGACATCGTTGACATATTGTTGTCACTGGAGACCATCCTTTCCCTGTTTGTGAGATATTATTTCAATACATATCATCTCAATAGAATCACAAATCTTAAAAAGGAACGATGAGTGATATAGTCTCTTACTGGTGTGCAAGCTGACATGTTGATCCTCCACATTCTTTATTTTTGAGAACCCTTTTAAAGTAGAAAATATAATATTCATATCCACTCAGTGATACTAATAAAAGAGGGCCAATTGACAAAGGGATGCAGATGTTGATTTGAAAATGATTAATGTGTAAAGAAGCAAAGTTGCTTAGAAACACCACTTAGTATAACTCAGTGTAGGAAGAGAATGGCAGAATTAAACACACCTACTATACAATAGCTACAGTTTTAAGCTAATGAGAGATTTGTTGCCATCCCTTACTAGACCAATAAACATGAATCTAATACCTATAGCTGGGATAGTCTCCGTTAATGTTAACCAATATCTTTAATTGAAGTTTTGAGAAGTGTGTGAAAACTGAGTAATATATTGCCTTCTCTTCAGATAGTGCAAGCCCGTCATGGCCAGCACTGGATTGTGGACTTACACAACAGGACCCACACACCACCAGGGAGTGGAAAGCAGGGGATGATCATGGCAACTGCCAGGCAATAGAAGCCTTCCCTGTTGAGAGAGGCTAATGGTGGCCAGTTCCAGTGCTACTAGCAATCGGTGGGATTTGCTGGGGTACAGTAGGATTCTTCCACTCATAAATGGCAGCCCCTAGGAGACACAGTCCTCTTTCTGTCCTGACCTCCCTCCCACTCTTCTCATCAGGTTATTGGTCGCATGGAAAATCATTTTTCCCGTAGCGCTGTCAGTACGGCTAGTTGGGTTAGGACAGGCTGTCACAGTTTCAGCCATTTGTGTCTATCTGGGCTTTGAAGTAATTGTACGGGTTTCCCTGGTCAGCAGCTCGTTCTGCTGGTGAATATGCACAGGTTTGTGGTTCACTTAGTTGATGTTTGTTGTTCAGGATTGCCACATCAGGCAGTGGGGTTAGACTAAAATGAAAGAGGGAAAGGTAGATAGTTACTTCTCCCACCTCTGCGGAGATTGGGAGTTGGGTAAAGGCCCCCCTTTCCTTAGAATTAGGGACCCACCCATCTTCAGTGCAGAAGGGTATTGGAGGCTCCCTGGCTGCCTCATGCAATAGTCTGCATGGTGCTGTGGCTTTGGCTAGACATTGGAATGGCTGTGGGCTTTGATTATGTCTTGGAATAATGTAGGTTTGCTAGGACCTCAGGTGAAAGTGAGCTGGGCAGGAGTGAAACTGTCAAGGATCAGGTCCCTCTTTACTCTGATAAAGTGCTTAAGAGCCATGAATACCAGGAGGGGTAGGCAATGGAGTTATTCATTGGATAGAAAGTTGGCTAGATTGTCAGGCTCAACGGGTAGTGATCAATGGCTCCATGTCTAGATGGCAGTCGGTATCAAGTGGAGTGCCCCAAGGGTCAGTCCTGGGGCCGGTTTTGTTCAATATCTTCATAAATGATCTGGAGGTTGGTGTGGATTGCACACTCAGCAAGTTTGCAGATGACACTAAACTGGGAGGAGAGCTAGATATGCTGGAGGGTAGGGATAGGATACAGAGGGCCCTAGACAAATTGGAGGATTGGGCCAAAAGAAATCTGATGAGGTTCAATAAGGACAAGTGCAGAGTCCTGCACTTAGGATGGAAGAATCCCATGCACCGCTACAGACTAGGGACCGAATGGCTCGGCAGCAGTTCTGCAGAAAAGGACCTAGGGGTGACAGTGGACGAGAAGCTGGATATGAGTCAACAGTGTGCCGTTGTTGCCAAGAAGGCCAATGGCATTTTGGGATGTATATGTAGGGGCATGGCCAGCAGATCGAGGGACATGATCGTTCCCCTCTATTCGACATTGGTGAGGCCTCATCTGGAGTAGTGTGTCCAGTTTTGGGCCCCACACTACAAGAAGGATGTGGAAAAATTGGAGAAAGTCCAGCGGAGGGCAACAAAAATTATTAGAGGACTGGAACACATGACTTATGAGGAGAGGCTGAGGGAACTGGATTTGTTTAGTCTGCGGAAGAGAAGAATGAGGGGGGATTTGATAGCTGCTTTCAGTTACCTGAAAGGGGGTTTCAAAGAGGATGGATCTAGACTGTTCTCAGTGGTAGCTGATGACAGAACAAGGAGTAATGGTCTCAAGTTGCAGTGGGGGAGGTTTAGGTTGGATATTAGGAAAAACTTTTTCACTAGGAGGGTGGTGAAACACTGGAATGCGTTACCTAGGGAGGTGGTGGAATCTCCTTCCTTAGATATTTTTAAGGTCAGGGTTGACAAAGCCCTGGCTGGGATGATTTAATTGGGGATTGGTCCTGCTTTGAGCAGCAGGTTGGACTAGATGACCTCCTGAGGTCCCTTCCAACCCTGACATTCTATTATTCTATGATTCACTGCAGAGTAGCACCCAAAGGTGAGAGTAACTGATTATCAGAAACCTCCCACCAACACCCTCTTCTCATTCAAAATATGGGGACTCCAAATAGGGTTCAAGAACAACATCTCGATAGGAATCCAAGCATCTTCTTCTTTCTCAACAAGTGGAGGTGTTGTATGCAATGGAAAATGTCATAGGAGTTCCTCTCCTCTAAGAAGGAATACATGACCTTATTAGAAAAAAAATAGTTTTATTTCTAAATCTATTCTCTTTCTACAATGAAGCAGAGTCTTCCCAGACTCTCATGCCTAGCTTCTTGATACTGATTTAAAGAAGTAATAGAACTAGCCACACATGGGTGGGCAGAGTGATTTGGCTTCTCCTCTGCATATTTTCCCTGGACAATGGGGCTCATCATGTTAGTTTAGTTTACTTGTTAACAGGTATCTTCAAATTGTTTCAAACCCTATGCATAAAAAGGTGGATGGGAGTAAAGTTGTGGATGCAAGGATGTGAGAGAGACAGAGACTGATAAATTATATAAGAGTAGTGGGATATTGAAGGAGGGAGAGCTCTCTGAGGCAAGAGAAGGGGAGCAGACAAAATCAAGTGCAGGAGGAAAGTATGCAATGTAGGGAAAGAAAGAGGAAACAATAGACTCCAAAAAATCAATACAGGAAAAGGTATTCCTTTATAGGAAGGAAAGAGCGCAGCCAGGAAGGGAAAGAAGGTAAAAGAAAATCAAGAAACACAAACTACAGTTGTTTGGCACATTGTATAAATACACCATACGATGAATGAATCATAAAAGGTATATTTCTTTAAATTGCAGAGGATGTGGCTTTGGAGGTTCTGCCAGCGCAGGCGTTTTTCACTCTAATTAGTGGGCTTAAACTTTGAGCTAGTTAATGTCAAGTCCATTTACCAAGCCCTTATCATGTCTAATTCTTCAAGTAATGTTGAATGGTTATCTTGTCCTTGTAGGTATGGCAAAACTAATCTTGTTTCAGGTAAAAAAGTACTCTTTTAATCAGTGTATTAATTGTGAGTATACACGTATGTTATCATGAAGTTAGTTAAAATGGGTCTGGCACTCAGGAACCCCTAATTTAAAATCATCATATGAAAAACAGTTTTCCTGTTTGCTGACTTCTGTAAAATAAAATGTTACTATAAAAGGTATCAAAGAGAATTACTCATGTAGAATAATTTTATCTTGCCGTCCCTAACCTTTCTCTTAGTGGTGGTTGTGTGCTTTGGTTTTATTTGTGTTTTTTTTCTTTTTGACAACTAGTTTTCTCAAAGTACTATTAGAACTACAATAAACAAGCTTTCATTAATCCTAAAATATGTGTGTATCTGCCACCATTGTTAGGCAGAGGAATGTCTTGAGACTCTTGCAGTCCCCTGAAGAAAATTACATTAAAAGGAATACACATATGAAAAGTTTACAATACATAATATAATCTCAAGTGCAAATATACAATTGTCATCAATGATATACCATATGATTGGAATTTTCAAAGGCACCTAAGGAAATTAAGTGTCCAAATTCCTTTGAATTTCAGTGGGAGGTGGGTCCCTAACTTCTTTAGTCTCCTTGGGAACCTCTGGTATATCATTGGCTGAGATTCTCAGAACTGTGATCTGTGGACTGCCAGTGATCTGGAGAGCTGTCTGAACTAATGTTTCCAGCTGCTAAATTTCATAAAGACAGCTAAAATTACATTAAATACTTTCCTAATATTACTTTTCCACATAAGCAGTTGCTGTGGTTGCCAGTGGGTTTTTATGATTGTCCTGTGGACCTCCCCTCCCATTCACAATCTCTGATGTAAACAATAGTAAAACTATATACTAGGAAACTATGTCTAACTTAAAAAAAATCCTAATCATGACCCGAAAAAAATGTAAATATACCATTCTTATTACATTATCTGCTGCAGTATTACAGGATGCGGTGGTGCTTTTATCTTTGCTTCCCTATATAATGTATTAGATCTGCTTAACACTAGACTTTTTGCATCTTATTGAGACAAATGCTATTCATTTCTTCCTCAGGCAAATTTCCTATTAACTTCAATGCCTATTTTTATAAATCACTTTGAGCTGTATGGATCAGAAGTGCTATATGAGTTCTAAATATTCTTCAGCTAGAATTCTGATTGAGTACAGACTAAGTCAGGACTTCAGGACTTGGTCTATTGAAGCTTCTAATTTTGATGCCATGTGCATCTTTTTCTCTGCACCCTGTTAATCTCTCTACACTGTTATTGTAGTTTGTAGTGTATTAGTCTGTTTTATACAGAGTACAGTCCTCTAACTGCAATTGTGGCTGGCCCCTGAGCACGGGGCATCCTCCCCCCCTTATGCATAACCTGGCACTTAATAGGTAAAATTACTTTCAGAATTACTTGCTTAAACAATTTTCTTTGACAAGCAACTGTAATGTTATCAGTGAAATACAATTTCTTTATTTCATCTTAAATGTGTCCTACTTTAAATTACGGTTTGTTCTATTAACTAAGGCCAACTAGGACAGAACTATAGCGGAGGAAGCTGATAAAGTTAAAATTGAAGTAGACTATATGTTGTTTCAGTGTCTGAAGTTGGTTAAACTCAGAATCTGTAAGTGTTGCTTATACAAATAATACAGAAATTCATAGAAAAATAAAACCTACGTATAGCTTTTGAGTAAATCATAGATGAGATGGAAAAAGTATAGTGTCAGCTTCCTATTGACTTTATTGAATTATTGATATCCAGCACTTAAGCATTTTGTAATCTGCTCAAGATGCTTTTATAATCTAGAAATTCCATTTTATGAAGTTGACATAATGCAATCAAAACATTTAGGCTAACATCTTCATATCAGGAAATTATCTCCATGTACTGTTTTGTTACTCTTTTTGATTAAAAGAGAAATTTCTGCTGCACTCATTCAGTTATATTTGTGTTTCTTGGAGGAAAATATAAATAGCAGTACAATAGGCATGATTCACTAATGTTGAGAGTAATAGATAGGTGAAAGAATATGCTAACTTTAAAGTAGAGTATTGGAATATATGTCAAAATAGAAAGGACCTGCTCTTGCTCCCTTTGAGATTCATGGAATTTCTCTACTGAAACAACATATCCAAATTTTCCCAAAATTCCTATAAAAAGGATGGGGGGTGGGTGGGTAGGTGGATTTGAGGACCCTGAACTTAGTCCACACTTTATATTCAACTCCACGCATATTACCTTCTGGGAGGTTGTGATCCTGTCCAGCTAGGTAGACCTAACAGCCTTTTCTCCACATGTGGGGGAGGATGCAGATGGAGCTCAGTAGTGGAGCCATTCTGTAAGGGAAGGAGAGAAGGATTGAGTGGAACTGCCTCCTGCTGGAACTGCCTTGCTCCAGGCCGGTCTGTTCAGGTTTAGTGCTATGGAAGAGATTGACTCGAGTGAACTGAGCTGTTTTACTGCCACTGCATTGTATGTTCCAGCAGCAATTAGAGTCTCACAAGGCAGATTAATATTGAAAAAAATGGAATCTTGTTAAAAACTATTGAAAAATCAGTTAGATAAAGAGTAACTTTAAAATCTAAGTTGGTAGGTGATGGAAAAATTAGGTTACATTAGATTACACAGAGTTGGTTCTAGCTAGTTGAAGAAACTGACTTCTACCAACCTACCTTTCGGCTGGTGTTCTTTTATAGCTATTGTACAGTACAGGCTTCTTTTTAGTTAGAAAAATGTTTTTAAAAATGGAATCACCCCTGAAAACAAGTACATGTGAATTACAGGTCCCTCCCCACAAAAACTGCAAACTTGAAAAAAGTTTTGCAAAATTTGTGAACTCAAAACACAGTGAGTGGTTTGCAAAATTTCAGACTCCATCAGGTTCTCATGTCCTCATTTTCTAGTGTTTGCTGAAAGAATGATAGGAAGCCTAGTGTCAAGCCAGCAAATTTTATAAGGCACTTTATTTCTCTGTCCCTCTGGCTGCCACAGAGATGGTTGAATGGACCAGAATTTCTTCTGGAGATATTTCTCTGGAAGTGGAGTACGCTTCTTCAATGGCCAGTTTAATCCATCCCCAAATACTAGCTTTCAAAGCTTTTGTATCCTGTTTGTGACCTTCACATCGGACAACAATTTCCTTAATGTTGGGTCTCTAACTGATATTTAATATTTAATTTATTTAATGGCTCTCTGGAAGTCAAATGCAAGTAAATGAAGAGTGGTGGTGGTTGGTTGGGTTTATTTTTGGGGGGTGTCTGCTTTGGATAAAACAAGATGTGAGATGTCAGGATGTAAAGGAAAGGAGCACATGGAAGGAACTCTGTGAAAGGACTGCTAATCACTTTTCAGGGAAGAAATATAGATATGGCTTCATTTGCGTAAATCATGTCCCCTCTTCCATGGCTATGCTGAACCCTTTGAGAATGGAGGCTGTCCCTGGAGGTGCTCAATACCTGCATGATGGGAAGTTCAATTCTGCAAGGTCTCTGTGCATGACTGTATTCATTAAGTGCTTGGGAGCAAGACAGGAGGGGACTAACGGATTGGGCCAGATCAGCGCATCTATCATTATATTTATCCTAAAGTCCATCTCCCATGAAAAGATGGAACATTAGAGCCAGAGAGCCTACTCCAGAATGAACGCTAAATTAACCTCCTCAGCATGACTCCTCTCCATGTTTTAAAGGAAGATACATTTTCCCTTTGCCCTGAAGAATTCCCCAGTGCCCAATACAGCTATTTAGGCTCAGTGCCAGGGAGCATGTTTGGCTCTTAATAAGTACCTTAATTCATGAAGTTTTCAATCAGAAGCGATTGCAACTAGGAAGGCAACCTTAATGGTGAGAGGATTTAATAGTATTTCTATGCCAAAGCAAGAAATGTGTCCAAAGAAGGTGCATTGTTTGTTCAGATGGGATATTTCCACAGGCTAGCTAGGTAACTGCATATCCAAATGAGCAGTTGCCCATGTGGTTGTCCAAACTGTACATAAATACAGGAGTTCGGGGGTTCAGCAGGTGGATATGTATAAACTGAGTCTGGATTTAAAAATTCAGCTCATAGTTTCAACTGGGGACCCTATTAAGGTTGAGAGACAAGATAAAGTTCTGTTTGTAGACCCCATCTTTGCCCTGAAGAGTTTACAACTAATAATGTAAAATAAGATGCAAACAACATAAGGAAGGGGGCAGGAAGGATGAGAGTAATGGTAATGTGACCATGTGGCTCATAACTTCATGGTTCCAAATCAGTTTTTCCTTGTATAAGTAATATTGGCTACCCTTGATTGCCATTCAACCAAACCATCATTAGTTGGCCAATTTCTTGTATTCATCACAAGCAAAATCAGTAAAAGTGGGTGTGAAGGAAGAAAGGCAAGTGGCTCCACAGAGAAAAGTATAAAGGGCAATATGGCAGGAAAACACAGATAACTTATTATTTTAGGAGAAGTGGAGTAAAACAGGCTGACATTTGTCTGAAACACCCCATCCTGTTATCAGAAATTTATCCTGCTGAGAAAGGATGTAAGTGGTTTCTCCTGATTGAATGAGGTAGGCAACTCATTATCCCATCTGGATGTAAGGGAGGGAGGAGTGGCTGGCTCTCTTTGGGTGAGAAGATCTAGGATGTATGCTGAGCAGTCCTTAGGGAGTAATGCTAAGACCAGTCGAGACTAGAGAAGGTATAAGATTCTTTGTATTATTGTTGATTTCTTTCTCAGTTAAGTCAAACCTCAGGAAGGGGATGCGTTTGGATTTTATATGGGGTGTAGAATGTTGGTAGAGGAGGTTGTGAAAGCCTAACATAACAAATTGGACATTCAAGGCTGACTAAAGATTGGCAAGGCAACTGTGGGGAAATTAAACTTGCTGAGCATGGATGACATTGGAACTGACGATAATACTCTAAAAAGCAATTAAACGGTAGTACAGAATCTAGGCCACCAGCAAAATCATAGTAGTCAATAGATTGGAGGTCAGATACAAGGTAAGAGTAATACAAAGAAACTTAGCAAACTGTGCCATCCAAAATGTGGGGAGCTGGGTCTTGGCTGTTGAAAATCTATCCCACAATGTACTGCAAACAAGCTTACCTTTTTTAATAAAACACACAAAACAAAAACTTTTACTGTTTTCCTTGATAAATTTTCTACAATACTGTCTTTAAAAAGAATATGCAAACTTTACTACTTATTAATAAAGACTTCACAAATTCACTAAAAATTGGATAAGTCAAAGGGAAGCAGTCTTTCTTGCTTTCTCTTCTCCCTTCCCCCCCAAACATATGACTGAGTGAAGCTGTATACAGTCTTTTACCCTTAAAACTCCTGAACACAACTCATCTATATTTTATGCAAGAAGTAAGACATATAACAGAAGCAAAATGCTCAGAGCCAGGTATGAGTCAAAGAAAAACTGTCTAGGAAACTGAAGCAGCCCATACAGTCCATCAACAATGTTAACCCCTAGCCTGTCCCAGAAGCAAGTTCTGCAGCTACTAACACAGCCTGCAATGGACCTAGCAAACGAAGTGTGCTAGAGATGAAGCCAGCGAGCCCTACCATGTAGGGATACACATATGTTAGCTTTAGTGTTAGAATAGGCATAAAAGGAAATAATAACAATGTATTTCAATAAGGGGTAGTACAAATACTAGGTCAATATTCAGTTCACACACTTGTATCAATTTACTTTGCAACTCCAATGCTATATGAAAAGGCTAAATTCTGTTTTTAGATACATGCACATAACTATCATTGTTATCAGTGAGTTCAGTGACCTCAGTGGGAGTTGTGTGTGTATCTGAAGGCAGAACTTGGCTCTTAAGTATACTAGAAAAGCCTGCTAAATGGGTAAATACTAGAGTGGTAACCATTCCTGGATAAATACTGCCATTCCTGTTCATACATTTCCTAGACTTTCCTATCAGTCTGGTGTGGGTGTGAATTTCAAGCTATAAATTTAACAGCATTTGCACAAATGCACAAATTAAATTTATGTTTTTATGCAAATGCACCCCCCTGTATGAATGGTCACTTTCTAGCAAACTTGTAAAGATTTGAATATGGGGTTGAATGAGATATGAGAATTTGTGAGCTCATTGCACCTGAAATTGGGGCTGGTGGCATCTTGTTGATGCTCTCTTATCGGTTTGTAGTTGGAAAGGAGTAAAGTGTTTTGAGAGGGAAGAGGAGAAATTCAATTAAAAATATGCTTTTCACATTAGACACAAACATATTTGTTTGGTTTGGTTTGGTTCTTACCCTGCTTACTCTGGTGTAACTCCAGTGTAATTATTCCAAGTTTGTATAGCACCATAGTTATTACAGTATTTTTGTAAGTTTCCTTCTTTTAGATTTAGAGAGTTTATATAAATGTATAACTCTTTTAAAGTTTTGTATTTTACCAAGTTGTTAGGCTAATACAATGATAGATAGATATATAGATAGATAGATAGATAGATAGATTAGATATAATTTTGTTACTTAACTGTTTAGAGGGGAAGATCAGAGGAGGAAGAAGAGGAGACAGTAGTAGAGGAGAGAAGTCAGAGGTAGAACTCAGTATGACAAGGTGAAGAAAGACTTATACATGATGCCCCCATCAGGATGAGAATTCTGTCTAGAATCTGAGATCACTAGCATTAGGAGGTTTGCATCTACATATACAATGTGCTGCTATTGCCCAAGTCTGAGAGTTGTGGTACAGGAAGCATAGGGGAGGATTAGGGTCTTAGAATCATAGAATCATAGAATATCAGGGTTGGAAGGGACCTCAGGAGGTCATCTAGTCCAACCCCCTGCTCAAAGCAGGACCAATCCCCAACTCAATCATCCCAGCCAGGGCTTTGTCAAGCCTGACCTTAAAAACTTCTAAGGAAGGAGATTCTACCACCTCTCTAGGTAACGCATTCCAGTGTTTCACCACCCTCTTAGTGAAAAAGTTTTTCCTAATATCCAACCTAAACCTCCCCCACTGCAACTTGAGACCATTACTCCTTGTCCTGTCATCTTCTACCACTGAGAATAGTCTAAAACCATCCTCTTTGGAACCCCCTTTCAGGTAGTTGAAAGCAGCTATCAAATCCCCCCTCATTCTTCTCTTCTGCAGACTAAACAATCCCAGTTCCCTCAGCCTCTCCTCATAAGTCATGTGTTACAGACCCCTAATCATTTTTGTTGCCCTTCTCTGGACTCTCTCCAATTTTTCCACATCCTTCTTGTAGTGTGGGGCCCAAAACTGGACACAGTACTCCAGATGAGGCCTCACCAATGTCGAATAGAGGGGAACGATCACGGCCCTCGATCTGCTGGCTATGGCCCTACTTATACATCCCAAAATGCCATTGGCCTTCTTGGCAACAAGGGCACGCTGTTGACTCATATCCAGCTTCTCGTCCACTGTCACCCCTAGGTCCTTTTCCGCAGAACTGCTGCCTAGCCATTCAGTCCCTAGTCTGTAGCGGTGCATTGGATTCTTCCATCCTAAGTGCAGGACTCTGCACTTATCCTTGTTGAACCTCATCAGATTTCTTTTGGCCCAATCCTCTAATTTGTCTAGGTCCTTCTGTATCCTATCCCTACCTGCCACCATATCTACCACTCCTCCTAGTTTAGTATCATCCGCAAATTTGCTGAGAGTGCAATCCACACCATCCTCCAGATCATTTATGAAGATATTGAACAAAACCGGCCCCAGGACCGACCCTTGGGGCACTCCACTTGATACCGACTGCCATCTAGACATGGAGCCATTGATCACTACCCGTTGAGCCCGACAATCTAGCCAGCTTTCTATCCACCTTATAGTGCATTCATCCAGCCCATACTTCTTTAACTTGCTGACAAGAATACTGTGGGAGACCGTGTCAAAAGCTTTGCTAAAGTCAAGAAACAATACATCCACTGCTTTCCCTTCATCCACAGAACCAGTCTTGTGAAGGCATTTTGAGAAAAAAACACCGTGAAATACAGAGGCCAGTGGGGAGCAGGATCATGATGGTGCTGGTACAGTTGTAGTTTAGATTATGTGAGCTAAGTGAATAACAGTTGGAAGTACTACAAACTTTTTGGGGGTTAACTAGTGTAACCCTTCTGCTTGTCAGAGTTGGCAGCAACAAGGGCCGGGTTCAGTATCTAGAGGTTCCATTCCAATAACACAATGCAAAACCGGCTTGAGCCCCCACCCAGTGACCTGGGACAAATATATACCACCCCCACTGGGCGCCTCCGAGAGGCAATACTTCCCTCTTGCAAGCACATAGTGTGAGTGTAGCAAAAAGCCTTTTAATAACAGAGAGAAACAATGTGGCATTATGTTGGGGAAATACCACCAACAGGATTCATAACACATGCCATGAGCAAAAAACCCACGCCAAGCAAATTGGGACGTGTTCTTTCCTTTTGGTTCTTGAGTCCAGCAACCCAAAATCACCCAAAGTCCCAAAAGTCCAACAACCAAAAAGTCTCTGTCCCTGGTCAGGACAGCCCCAGAGTTCGAAAGTTTATCTGCAGAGTTTTACCTCCCAACCTGGGTGGAGATGGGGCGGGGGGGCTAAGGGGCACCTTACGTGGTCCAAAGCTGATGGCCCTACCTCTCCATGGGGCTCCGCTCTGCCAGCTGCCCCATGAGCTGCTCTAGGCATCCAACAAACTGCAATGCTCTGCTCCACAAGCCGCTCTGCTCTGCGTCCCGCAAACTGCTCCACCATATATCTTCAGGCTCCCCCACTACTTAACACAACACTCAGTGATTTCAGCTCTTAGTAAGTTTAGCTCTTTTGTGATTTCAGCTTGTAGTAGGGGAGCCTCAGTGCTGGTGCACCATTAGCCCAAAGTGAATTCAGCTCAGCAGCCTGTAACTAGACTCCTAAAGGAATGAAAATTAGCTCTGATATTCCACAGTGGAGAGAGGAGGAAGTGCAATTAGCATATAAGGCCCTCACCAGGGGCCCATACCACCAAGTATTAATACCTGTCTCCAGCCTCTATCCATTCACAGAATTTTGGAACCCATGTCCCTTGCCTAGTGAGTGCTACTTAGTTGAAGGCGAGTCCTTCCATCATAACAAAAGGCCAAGTACAGTTCCACTGTCCTTGATTCCCATAATCAGGGTAATAACAATTTATTCTTCCTGCCCCAATAACAGAGACACTGGGGATCCCACAACAGCCAAAGTGACCATTTGGGCAGCTATGGCCTCATTCTAGGCGGGGTGGGTGTGCCTATGCAAATGAGATCAGCCCCTGAAGTTCTTTTCCACAACTTGCCGCACCTCACCACCAGATGTCAGGGTGGAGCTCATCCTGACTCTGCTTACACTAGGACTAATCAACTAGGCCTCTGTTATTTTGTCTTTTCAGGGAAACAAATTTTCCCATGTAAAACTGGAAGACAACAGTTATGTCAAGCAAAGAATTGAAAGACAAGAGGATGCTTCCCACTAATGGAGGGAATTACAAGAGTATAGTCTGTCCAGATCTATTTCCAGGAACACTATACTATACATCTATTTGATAATAGAAGAGAACATAGATATTAGAGAAGCAAATTGTTCCCCAAAAGACTGAGGCACTCAACTCTAGAGCCCCGCAAATCTGCAGATATCCGCAGATATCTGCAGACCATCTTTGCAGATCAGATGCGGATACAAAGTTTGTATCCTTGCAGGGCTCTACTCAACTCAGGACCAGATGTGGGTCAAAGGAGGTTTTTAGCCACTTGCTAATCTTGAGGACACCTGACAACCGGGCCAGTCCCCAGCCAAAAATAGAACAACTTTTCACCTGGCTGAAAGTGATTCCTGTACTACCAATGGATTTCCTTCTGTAGGAGAAATCTTCCCCTGGTCCAATAAACTGGTTTTAAAGTAAAACTTTATGCCAATAAAGCAGCATTAATAGACCAGGAAACTTGACTCATAATTCTTAGTGAATTATAAAATAAAAATGAGACAGTACTACTTTGAGTGCTTGTCCATCTGAGATCTCTGTCTTCTGGTCAGCAGTGTCCACTGGGGCTGTATGTGCACTGCAAGTGTCCTCGTGCTCATGTACTGAGGGCACAAAGGGTACAGCAGGCTCAGCTACCACTCATTTCCTTCTCACCCACCTATGACTGCAAGTCAGAGCTTCCCAGCATCCACATTTTCACAAATCCTCCTTTTGCTTGGCTGTAAATATCTGTGTGCATATTAGAGTTTTAGATAGTTAGGTTATTTGCCTTTAAAGGTAACTCTTTAAAGGTTTTATTTCCCTATCTTATTTTTTCCTTTCTGATTTGGGAGTTTCCCAGTACCAGGACCTAGGCTATGTTTACACTAGAAACACTAAAACAGCACATCTGCAGCTGCACCTCTGTAACACTCTTTACAGACACTACAGCAACAGGAGGGGTTCTTTGATGGCTGTAGTAAATCCTCCTCACGAAGAGGCAGTATCTAGGTCAACAGACTAATTCTTCCATTAACTTGGTGCTGTCTGCACTGGGCCTTTAGGTTGACTTAGCCTCCATAGTCTCTCTGGCACCTTAGAGACTAACCAATTTGTTTGAGCATAAGCTTTCGTGAACTACAGCTCACTTCATCGGGCCCCATCTTTGAAGACCATGCCTACTCACATTCATGTAGGATTGTTAAATCTAAGTTCACAGACAAAAGTATCATTCCTCTGGAAGAAGCAGAGGCAAATCCCTCACAGGAATTCACAGTAAGAAGAGGCCTAAGTCAACTTACTGCTTTAAGGGAGACTCTATGGCCCAGTCTGGGTACCATGGGAGCTCAGAGGGAATACAGTATCAAATTCAGGTCCCACCTTGAGGATCAAAAATCAGCTGCCTACACTATCGAGGCCAGAGCATCAGGGATTACCTCAGCACTGAGCACTTTGGCACTGGTCATTGTTACCAGTCTCATTGGTATTACTCTCTTGAACACTACTCGTTTCTACACTAAGTGTGTCAATACGAGGTATGTTGGCACTACCAGCCCCAATACTACCTTCTCCCACACCAACGTCTGCAGCATCACCCCCCTTTGTACTGAGAAAGTATGCAGTAGGAAAGGACCTTCACGTTTCATAAAAACTGGAATTTCCTCTACTTTCTATGGAGCTAAATATCCTTATTGTGGACCAGTACCTTTTACCTCACTGGCATTGAGTGCCTCCCTCTGACTGATGTCTTCTAGTATCACTATACAACTTAGCGCTCTGGCTTCAGCCTCCCACCCCTTAGACCTAAAATATTCATTTTCATCCTCTGACTCACAGTACAAGAGGGAGGGCCCTCCAATTATTCCACTAGGGCCCCTTTCTTATTAATATTGAAAGACTGAGGGAATTGAGGGCTTCAGTTAGATCTGTGTCTCATGGGAGGGGTTGAAAGTAGCTATATACCATTGTGCCCATCTCCGTGGTGGCCCCCAGTTCCTTTCCCATACAATCTTCCAACATGGCCTTATTGGAACCTTTGGGATCTTCACTTCCCAAGTAGCCATCCTTCTCTCCTGCTTCACATCAGGAGCCTAAGGTGCGTGATCTTGCAATACGTGATCCTGAGCATCCTCAAACTGAGGATCAGGTGATACTGGTGACTGTTTCATCCTTGCCCCATGACAAGGCGGTGGCCCCATCTGCTCCTTCTCACCCAGATGACTATAATTGCTTTCAAGACCTTCTCAGAAGAATAGCGGATTCTTGTGCGATATCACATGAAGAGGTACAAGAATCCTCTTGTAAAATTTTGGATACTCTCCATTCTTCCACACCTGTGCAAGTGGGATTGCTGCTTAATGAAGCTCTCATGGACCTCAACAAAAATACATCACTGACTTGAGCTACAATTACTCTATGTCTAAAGATGCAGACACAAGGTACCAGATGCCTTCCACCATAATGGAGTATTTGTACACATACTCAGTACCTGGTTCCCTAACTGTTGGGGAAGCTAATGAGAGAAACAGACAACAGAAGCCAAGAATGGCTCAGATCCAAAAAAGCTTGATTGATTCTGACAAAAACTATTCAGAGTTGGCTTGCAATTTCAAATGGCAAGCTATTAGGCATTATTAACTCAACATGTCTTCTTAAACTGTAATAAATTCTTGGACTTCATTAACATACTCCCACAGGAGAGCATTTAGGTTACAGAAGGGCAGTTAATTTCCAGGATATCCCTCCAGGTGGTCTTGAATGCTGCTGATACTGCATTTTGATCCATGGTAGCCTTGGTTATCATGAAAAGGGCATCCTGGCTACAGATAAGAATCCCAAGAGAATCCTAGAATCCCAAGAGAAGTACAGTGAACTATGGAGAATCTTCCCTTTGATGGTCTGGACCTCTTTAGTTCAAAAACTGATGAGACACTTCACTTGTAGAAAGATTCCTGAGCTACACTATATTCTCTTGCTGTTTGTACTCTGGCTCCCAAGAGAAAAGCAAAGACCTCACCACATTTACTCCAAACAGAGATCATCATTGGGTTCTGTCATCTATTACAGAACCTCAAAGCCGCAAGGAAGAGGCGGCACTTGCAGAAATGGAAACCTTCTGTCTCAGCTCCTATTTCATCTCATTCTGCTTCTACATCCACAGAACTATTTTGATAGGTTGGGTGGGAGTTGGAATGTGACCAATGTAAAGGATCTAAACCTTCCTCCCTCCTATTTGGGAATAGTCTTCAATTTTTCAAGGAATCATGGAACCTGATTCTTAGTCAGGTATGCTCTACAGTTCCATACTACATGTACCCTCAACTCTCCTTTCCTGTCTCTCTTCATGGACCCCTCTCACAAAACATTGTGATAGCAGGAATTAGTCAGTTCTGTCTGTCTGGAGATGTAGAAGAGGTTTCCTCCTATAGAGGGGAAATTTTCTATGTGAATTTACTTCCTAATTCCAAAGAAGGGAGGATGGTGTCCAACTCTGGACTTGAGGGGGCTCAATGCTTTCATCAAGTTTAGGATGGTAACCTTAGCCTCCAAAAACCCCAACCAAGTGTGTAGGGGAGTACCTTTTCTCCACCCGCTCAACCAAGACCTGAGTGGTAGATGCATCCCCTCTTGGATGGGTAGTACACCTGGTCCTTCATCAGGCACAAGATCTATGGATTCATGAAGAGAGTTGTCTATATATAAGCATGTTAGAGTTCAGTGCAGGTCACAAAGCCTGTGCTCCATTTCCTTCCACTGATGCAAGGACTGACTTATCAAGTGGTAACCCACAACACTATGGTTTTGTTTTTATATAAACAGGCAGGGAGGGATATATGCATCCCTACTATGCCATGAAGCCTTTCAACTACAGAACTGGTGCATTCAACACTAAATGTGTCTCGGCATACATCTGCCAGATCTGCCGAATGTTGTAGCAGACTGTCGAAGAAGGCAGCTTTCATCAGACCACAAGTGGCTGATTAAAGATTCAGTTATACATCACATTTTCAAGGAATCAGGTCATCCATCTTTAAACCTGCTTGCAACAGACTAGAAAAGAAAGTATTCCGGGGGGGTCTCAGCCCAGGATCTATATTAGATGTATTTGTCATTCCATGGTCCCCAGAACAGATATACACTTTTCCACCAATTCCTCTGATTCCCAGAATACTCAAAGATCAGACAGAATTATTCAAGAATCCTCATGATTGTTCCTGTCTGATAGAAACAGGAACCTGGAGTTGATGCTCTTATCAATTCGTCCACCAAAACCCTTAGTATTTCTACTGAGCTTAATATCTCAAGACAACAGGAACACCTTGCATCCAAATCCAGCCTACCTCCATCTCAGAGCCTGGCTACTGGATATCAGACACAGAAATATCATGTTTCTCTGATGTCTAAAATATTCGTGTGTGAAGTAGAGAGTTCCACCAGGTAAACCAATGCTGTAAATCGGAAGAGATTATTGATTTGGGGTGAACAGTGTCAACTATACCATTTGACTCTCAGATTCCTGCTATTTTGGACTACTTAAGCTCCCTGAAAAGCTCTGGAATATTGGTGTGGTGGTTAGTATGCAGAAACACCTGCCAGGTGCACGCTGTCCTCCTAATGAAAGCTACCCTTCCTCCCACCATCCCACTATAGTGATATTCTTTACATGGTATCTGTGTGATGTGAGCAGTTTTAATGGGGCTCCCATTTGAAACCCTGGCAACCTGCTCTTCATTGCACTTTTTCTATGAAAACTTCCTTTTTTTTGGTGTCAATTTCATCAGCTAGAAGGTTTGGGGAAATGTAGGCCCTCATGGTCTAGCTTGCTTTATACTGTGTTTCATAGAGATAAAGTATCACTCAGACCTCATCCAAGTAGTTAGGACTTCCATTTAAATCAAATGATTCATTTACCAATATTCTTCCCTAAACTTCATCTAATCAAGGGAAGACTAGGCTGCATAATTTAGATCTTCACAGTGCCTTATCCTTTTATTTCCGTTAGCTCTTCCTCTACATTATTTGTAGTGTTTGTTGACAGAATGAGGAGTCAAGCAAAATCAGCCCAGAGATATCCAAGTGGGCGAAGGATTGTGTTACGAATTAGAAAGTCTAGGTCATGCAACTCAGTTTAGGGCTTGCTCCAGTGAGGCCCTGGCAGCTTGCCATCTCAGACATTGCAAAGCAGCTTCTTGGGGTTCAATCCATACCTTTTGCATGGTAGAACTATTGAGGTCTGATGCTGCTTTATTTAAGTAGACTATGAACACTCACTGCCTTCACATCAGGACACAGTGCTTGTGAGTCATCAAGAACAGAAACCTTAGGGACAAGCACACGAAGATTGAAAAACGTTACTTATATGGAAGTAACTAGAGTTCTTCAAGGTGTGTTTGTCTATATGCATTCCATGATCCACACTCCTTCCCCACTGCTACGGTCTTTTAACATCTGGAGTCTGAGGTAGCAAAGTAATGGAGTGGCAGTTGGGCCTGCTCCATCCATTGTTCTCTTGGTACAGGAGCACAAGGACACTTCAGGCACAGTCAAAGACACTGCTGGACAAAAGATTCTGATCTCAATTGCATGGGGCACATGTGCACCAAACGTGGAATACATCTGGGCAACACATCTCAAACTCCAATTACTGTAAGATAAGTAACTTTTCTGTCTCAATAATAGGGGAAACGAGAGTCAGACAATAGTTTGCACTAAGAAAATATATTTTCTGGGTTTTTCCAACTGGATCAGAGCTCAAGTGAAATGCAGCCTCTCCCTCAGAAACTAAGTAAAAATTACTTCTGCTGAGAGAACCTTCTGAACAAGTGATATAGGCTCAACAAATCGGACACACAGGAGAAACATATCTGACTTCCACTTACTATGTGACTGTCAACCTGTGACCTCCTCTGTGACCAGCATAGTCCCAGACTCTACACACAACACAAACCACCCTGAATTTTCATTTGCAGGGGCGGGGAGGGGATAAATTATGGCATGAAAGCTTGCAGTGGGAGACTGACAGCCTCTTTAATATGTTTCAGGCTAGTCCCTTGAATTACCCAATATATTAACCCTATCTTCAAACTGGGGAAGCAGAAGTCTTCATGTAAGTGTTACTGTGATCAAACTTCTAAAATGATAAACACAATCTGATTATTTTGTTTGTTTGTGGCCCTAGCCATTGTTAATGAGGAATATGAGCCCAAACTGACACCACAGATGACTATTTTGTATCACAAGTATAAGAGTGCTAGCTAGTGGAAACGTTTAGAATATTTAAGAAGTTCTTTAATTAGGGCTGAAGTACTGAAATATATGGAGGCACAGAATTGCTTTTGAGTACTCTGCACAGTGGTGTATAAATATATTTTAAAGGAAATCTTGTGATGCTTCCTCAATTCTACCTTCTTGCGGCGTGGGAGGGGCGAGAGGGAAGGGGGAGAGGAGGAGAACACTGTACAATACTCCTCATTTGTCAGAAAGTGAAGTAAATTCTTTGCGCCAAATTCTGTCCTCAGATGTGCATGAGCAATGCCCACTGCCTTCAATGGGATGGAGACATGCATGAGTGTGCACACCCACACAACCTCCCCATCTCCTTGGTAAAAATCTGATGACTGGCGCCTTAAATCTGTTGAGAAATAAGTACTGGGGTTATACAATAGGGTATTTGCAATTGTGTACTAAAACAAGTAGCTGCATTATGGTATTGTATCATCATCTGCATTTTAATACAGCAAGAAACCAAAATTGTGATCCTGCTGCTTTTAATTTATACAAACTGTGGTATGAAATGACAAATTGTTCTGGAATATAAAATGCATTTGTAAAGTAAAAGCAGAGTAAGGTTTTTCATTTTCTGTATACTCTTAAGAACAAGAAAACAAGTATATTAAACAATAATACACATTTTCTATTAAGGTCTGATATGTAGTGTTTACATTTCCTATGACTGTCTCTTAACATAGGAAAGCAATATTTTTCACTAGCTCATTTTCTTTAAGAAGCATCACTCTGTAATATTTTGCTGATTGTTTCATGGCTGAAAACAGCACAATATATTGTGCAAGTGTTTTAAATGCCACAGAGCATGCTTTGAGTGTCCCTAAACTAAATTTCTGAAATCTTACAGGTTTGTATTTTGTTTGCCTCTTACTCACACATGAACAACTTAAAAAGGAAGGAATGATTGTATTAAAGCACAGAGATCTTTATTAAATGTTAGTAAGGAAGAGTGCAGTCCTACAAAGTACTGAATATGCTTTGAGACATTGTTTGAAGTCAATAGAAATGGAGAATGCTCAGCACTACGCAGGATCGAACCTTTTGGAATCTGTTCAAGAAAATATGTATGTTTCATATGTGCTGAACATACTCATGTATCTGTGCTCTATTCAAGATGCAAATTTTAATTTTGCTCTTTAAATGTTTGTGTAGTTTGTACATTTTGGTGATTTTGAAAGAATCAGGAAGAGCATCTCCAATCGTATCTAAGGTGTAGCCAGTAGTATCACTATTCTAGAATGTCAGTATAACTCATGGGTCAACTGCAGTAACATATCTTTAATGTAAGGTCATAGGAATAAATTTTTCCGGTCACAATACATATTCAATAATGTTACAACATTTGAGATGCTGAAGATATAGCCAGATTAATAATGCAAAATAAGGTAATAGGGCAGTTTTACTGTAATGAGGTGCCCGGAACTGAATGAACTGAACTGAATTCCAGGTGAATTTTCCAGTCCATTTTAGCAGACACTTGAGGTTCTGATAAGCTTAGGATGTGCATCCAGAATTTTGGATGCTGAACTGCATGATTGAATCTTTTGAAGTTCAAACTGAGCATCAGCCCATATACTCCCTGTCATGCTTGTTTGAAAAGGAGTACTAGTGGCACCTTAGAGACTAAGATGAGACTAAGGTGCCACTAGTACTCCCTTTCTTTTTGCGACTACAAACTATGCTGCTACTACACGGCTGCTACTCTGATACTTGTTTGAGGAGCACAAGAGAGCATGAGCACAGATAAAATGGAACAGCTTTTTCATAACTGCCTTTGTTTTGCCTTTAATTTCTGTTATGATTGTGACAGACTAATGGGAAGTTTCATGTACTTTATTTTGCAGCAGAATCATGACTCCCTACAATACCTCTGCTATTCTAGTATTGTGCCTTCTCTTCCAGCTGTGCCTGATTGATATCAATTGTATATTGTTTATGAGTAAAGTTTACCAAATACCACAATAAATGGAGCATAACAGTTTAATGAACAGAGGCTCATTACAATTTTTGTTTCTCAGAGAAAAATTTAATTTAGAATATCTAGAAAAAAATCCAACTTATAATAATGTTTTATTTAGTATGCTGCTTTGATGGAAGTTCTCTGCTATCCATTAAAACTCCAATTAATGATGTTTTAGCATTAGTAATATATTTAACTAATGTGGCCCTCTTCCTGTGAAGAAAACAATTTTTACAGACTGAGTAAATGGTTTTGTATTTTAAACCATGAAGCTGTTACAATCTTTTAGACATAGCCAGGAGGAAGGATAGTCTTATGGATACAGCACTGGGTTTTGGGAGATCTGGCAACAGCCTTCTTTGGGCAATTCAGTTGGGTCCCAATCCTACCACCCTTCCTCACTGAGTAGTACCCTACAAATAACTCTTATCCTGTCATAATTATTTATTGTTTATTTATAAACTGTTATCACATTATAGGGGCTTTTTAGACTGACATTCCAGGAAGTGAAGAGGTGGGAAGATGGCTGTTTTGGGGACCCTCTGGAAGTATTTTCCAGTGAAGGTTAGGATCAGGCATAAACCCTCCTGGAGTGCAAGGGAAAATGCATTTCCTGTGGTACTTACTACATGTGTTCTACAGTTCATAGAGTGCTCTCCTAGTGGCACTGCTCTGCCTCTGGCAACCAGTGCATGGGGCTGGGATTATTTATACCCATCCCCATCCCATACCTCTGGGGCCTGGAGAGCTTCTAGCAGCAGTGGCCAGTCTCCTCCTTTTGGACTCTACAGCCATATTACAACTGCCTCTAGCATGAATATTTATATTTACCCAAGGAATATTTCAAAGCACACTTCATTTTCTCTTCTGCATCCTTTTTTAAGTTTACCATTCCAGTCTCTTGATTTTGAAATTAAATATAAAATACCTTCTTTTAGATAACAGTGCTAAGGTGGTTATTGAATCTGACAAAAGGCTGACATTCTATCATTAACTCATCCTGTTGTATATTTCTTTTTCACAACAGCATAAGTTAAGTATAAAGTGTCAGCCTCAACTTTTTAA
Source organism: Natator depressus (assembly GCF_965152275.1). NCBI lineage: Eukaryota > Metazoa > Chordata > Testudines > Cheloniidae > Natator > Natator depressus. The sequence goes on from NC_134241.1 coordinate 97,978,656, forward strand.
TTTTCTGGCTTTTGTCAGTTTCTGTCACAACTCTTCTGTATCAGGTATTCTTGTTGTGGGAGCAGTGGAACAAGAAATAGTAGAGAAGACCCATAATTAAATCCTGAAACATGTCGGTATGACTAGTACAATGACATTCATGCTTGACAAGGGGAGTAAAGAGATCAGGTTGGAGCATACTGTTAGATAAGGAGACACTTTTCCACCATAGCTCTTGCTTTGAGAAGATCCTCACGAAGTCTTGGATGGGAAGAAATGTGAATCAAGCCTGGTAGAAGGCACTTAAACTCTTTGGCACTGGTGTCCATCTTTTTGGTATGTAGTTTTACAGCACCTAGCACAATGGGATCCTGGTCCATTACTGGGACTCTTAAGTGCTGCTGCAATACAACTAATAATTTTACAGGAGACAGTGTCTGCTGAAATCCCATATCACAAAATAGATGGAACGGAAGCTGAATACTAGAGCAAGGAGATGTATAAGCTTCGTATCAAATGCTGAAACAAAAGGGAACACAAATATGGGAAATAGTCAAAAGACCCAAATTTTGTTTTTGTTACACCAGTCCAACTCCACGTATTTCAATGGAGTTGTTCTTTGCACAGATGTAACTGAATTCAAAATTCATCCCAGTATCTTGATGACAAGATTGGATTTATCCCTCATTCAACTAAGATTGACTCCTGTTATATTTGTAATTGTGTAATTATTTTCTGCCTATTTCAAAGTTTGCTCTAGTTTCAAGTAGACTGTTTCATTTTAGTGGTAGCATTGGTGCCTCCAGTCCCTACTGTAATACAAATAAGAAATAGTCCGCATTATGCTAGGTGCTGTACAGACATATTTCAAGAGCTAGTGTTCTCTTTAGTTCACATTTTAATTTAAGAGAAGACTCTCAAAGTGAGTGTCACAAGAAAAAAGATAGAATAGGGGTAAGACGCACAGGACAATGATATCCAGTTTGTATAATCACATATTGCTATGTGCACAATGGTTTTGAGTTGAATTGTGTGTTTTTAAAAATATAAATATGCAAGAAATATGATATCAGTAGTCCTGTTGTTTCTTGTGAACTATTGCAGTATTGTCAACCCTAAGCATTTAAAAATCATGAACCAGCCCCAACCCCCTGCAAAACATGGGATTGGCTTAGAAATTATGATTTTTTTAAATAATAAAATGTGCTCTGTTTTTTTTTTTTAAATGTGCTTCTGGTTTTTGAGCCTTGAGGTTGAATGGTTTCTCTGCAACCACAAGAGCTAGGCACTTTGGACTAGATCATCTAAGGTATTTAAGCCCCTAACTTTGATGGAAATCAGTGGGAGGTAGGCCAGATTTTTAGGGGTATTTAAATACCTAATGATCCTGATGGGCACCTATTGGTATTTTGAAAGGCACCTACATGCCTAACTCCCATTGACTTAAGTGGGAATTAGGCTCCTGTGGCAATCCACTAGGTACCTAGCAGCATCTTTAAGATCCAAAATTCCTTTAGAAATCTGGCCCTTAATTTTTAAAAAGTGAAGCTGAGTCTCAAGTTATCACATGACTCCAAGAGCTGGAGTTTTAAGAAAAACATCAAATATCAAGAGGCTTGAAATAAAACCATGAGAATTACAGCAATACAGTGTTGCCACACTTTGTTCCATCTCAAAGATGGCTGCATTTCACTGAGTGGTGAGGCGATCCCTTTCTATAAAGTATGCAGTTGGTTACAAACTTTGTAAAGCACTTTGTGAGATATTTGGCTAGATGCTAGAAATATGTCTGGCATACCTAAGTCAGTGAGAGATGCCACATAAGGGCCTACATTCACAACACTTGTTATAAAAAAGAGACTGTAGCTTGTGCTGAAAGCTTACACTAAATGAAAGTCTCAGTAGTTTGAGGTGGGTCAATTAGAGATAGGGTGGGTCCCCAGACTGGATCTGATATGTGCATGCATCTGCTCATCTTTAAAATATTTGCATTCAGAAAACTGCTGTGAAAAAAACCTGAATAGTGAATATTTAGTTATTACAAAACCCCTCTCTTTTAAACAGAAGAAAACCCCATAGAAACAGAACAACTGGCAAATTAGCCATAAAAACTTCAAAAATGCAATATATCTTCACAGAGTACAAATAAGCATAACAACATGAATCATTTAAAAATCTATTAAATAAAAACAGCAGTGTTCTCTCTGGCACATTCCTTTAAAAAAATTAAATATAAAAGCTAAACATTCTTTGGCAAAACATTCTTGGTTTGGATTTGCCCAAATCTATACACAATTTAATGCAGTGATAAGGTCTCTGCCTCCATCTCCCTGTTTGCATGGGGAAACTCAGGAAACTTAATGTGAATGAACTAAAGATATGAATTTAAAATGAATTAGTTTAAACTGAATCAAATTCTTAACTGAGTTTCAGTTCACTTCCAAATTGGACCATGTCATGTCTATGCTACTCGGTCTGTAGTGGGATAGCTATGGTGCAGTAGCTATTACAACACAATCCTGTAGTGTAGTCACTGCCAACGGTGACAGAAGGGGCTCTTCCATTCATGGAAGAATACCACCTCCTTAAGTAACGGTAGCTAGATCAGTAGAGATCTTTTTCTGTTGACCTACCTGCATCTGCACGGAGGGTAAGGGGGGGGATAGGCTGGCATAGCTATGGTACTGAGCGGTGTGGATTTTTCAGACACGCTATGTCGACTTAAATTTGAAGTGTATATCAGGTCTTAAACTAAACCAAACTAAGGTTACTGTAACTCTGAATGACAGCATCCACACAGGAATTTAATGGGGCTTAACCCACTTTAAAAGTTAATTCTGTTAACTTTCCTGAGTGTCCCTGTGTAGTCTAGCTTCAAGTAGCCTTAAGTCTCTTTCAGTGAGATGGATGCAGTGGGTGGGATCATCTGTACACTGGCATTGGGATACTGTGGCTGACACACCTAGTACAGTACAAGAGAGAGCCTAGAACTCCAAGTATCCTCCCACCCAACAGTACTTTCCATGATTTTGTCTTTTCTAACCCCGTGTTGCTCATAAGCTTATCAGTTGTTTTGGTAAGAAAGGGTAGAAACTGCGTATGTGCATGCCTGAGACTTTCTGGTAGGATGTGGGAGCTACAATAAAACTTACACTCCAACACTATATATGTTCTAAGATGGGAAACTGAGTCACAAGTGTACCCAATTTAGGCTTAATCAATTTTTGCTTTTATTTGGACTGTATATGTGACAATAATGGTGTCTGAACCCATGTTTATGCCAGATGATAGATAAAACATAATAGGTAGAGGGCCATGTTACCCAACTGCAAGATACCAGGAAGTTCTCCTGTACTTCATGATGGTTATTGCTGCCTCTGATCTCTGGTCTGGACCTTCAGTCCTGATCCTTCAATTTGTGGTCTGGTATTTCTCTGATCTGGACCCCCACTCATTTGGATTCTTACACATTTCCTCATTACATATTCATTAGCTTTTCTCCAATCAGCATTAAGTATTTGTTTTATTTAACCTATACAGTATACATGCACAAACTTCAATTTACACAACTTTGGCTGTTTATACAATTTTCATGTCATTGTGTTTTCATGTCATCCTGCTCCTGGGTTTTCCCAGTGAAAGGGTACTTTTGTCATTACAGATTTGTGTATTTAGTATACTAATTAACTTTCCCTTTTACCTAAAATCTTCAAATGCAACATTTACCTTTGTCCTATCAGCAGTCGCGTTATTGAAGGAAGTCAATGTAAGAGGAGAAGAACTGGTGAAACCACACTCATGCCAACAAGATAATGCTTGTGCCAAGGCCTCAGCCTATCTCATCTAAACTCAGTCACTATCCATAATTATAAACTACTGAAGTATAACTAGCAAAGCTCTTAATCTTACCATTTAGCAATTCTTTATTTTTATACTTCAGTATCATAATTCACTGTGTGTATTATCATACGGCTTAACCTGTGGGGGGGGGGTTAAAATGCACTGTGACCCCAAAATGTCAATATTTCTTTATTAGAGAGACAAGGTGGGTGAGGTAGTATCTTTTTGTTGGACCAGCTTCTGTTGGTGAGAGAGAAGCTTTCGAGATATGTGGGAACAACACTGCAGACAATATTTCTTCTTTAAACATGGATTTTCTGGAACTCTTTCTCACGCACAGTCCAATCTTATGTTTGAGATTCATTATGAAAAGCTTCATTAGTAATTTCCCCAGGGTTGCATTTTGAGGATGTCTGTATTTTAGGGCCTTAATCGTCAATTGTTCCCTAACAATAGCATGCTACAGTTTCAAAGTGCTGCATAGACATTAACTTATTAATCCTCATAATATCCCTGTGCAATAGGTAAGTAAGTGTTATTAATCTCTTCGAGAGATCCGCTCAGTTACGCCTGTACTCTCTCAGGCACCTTTGCCTATAGATCTGCTGAGCATTGCATCTCCTCATGTTTGTTCATTCTCCCTCGCTTTTGGTCTCGGGTCCTGGCACAAACAAAATAGCTGCAGCTTCTCATATGTGGAAGCAGAAAAGCAGTCAATAGATATTGCTATAGAATAGTGAGAGAGAGCTTAAAATACACACATACTATATATTTAACATTAAAAGAGGGAAGACAAGAAGGTTAGTGTTTTACCTGTTTTGGTATAATCTTAGCTGAAACAAGGATTTGCCAAGCTGCTTATCAAGAAGTAAGAGTTGGTTCCTTGATGACTGGTTGAATTTCCTCCTATTCTCCCATGGAAATAATAGCTATGTGCTTTGCATAGTGTGTTTGATCTAATAACAAAAGGGTTAGTTATTTCCAAGTGCATGCATATAGATATATTGGAGTCTATATAAGTTGCTATGTTCTCATTAGCTAGAAGAGACAGGCTGCAGTAAATGTAATACATTGTTACAATTAATGTTCTAGTTTGTGACTGTGTTTAATTAATTAATTGTACTGCCCTAACAGCGTGTTTGGTGTATAGTAAATTAGCTGGAGACGAAAGGATAAAGAAGGAAAACTTGAACTTCTGGTCACAGTGCTGGCATGCAATGTGGTTAGGCTGCTGTTATTGATCTCTCTTATCCAAGGGAACCTTTTCTGTATTTAATAAAAAAAGTTCATGTTTTGTTAAGGAAATCCAAGCATGTGCTTTGTGATTCTTCAAAACATAGGAGGAAACAGACCTTATGTTCTCCATGAAGCATCATGTTAACACAAGCTAATGCAAGACAAGTGATGCAACAGTGTGATCCTATGGGGTAGCTGTACTCACTGTCAGGCAGAAAACAACAGCTTGTAGTTAGGTTTCAGAGTAACAGCCGTGTTAGTCTGTATTCGTAAAAAGAAAAAAGAAGTACTCCTTAGCTTGTAGTTAGTGTCTGCCAGACCCTCGAAGTGGAAATGTTGTATCCATAGTCCCAAAACTTATCATGTTGGGAGGTGAGGAAAACATTAAAATTGATCATTCTAGTTCTGTAGTAGCTGAATTCCAATACTTGCTTGGAGTTCTCTAAGAACCACGATGATATCAGTAAGGACTGGACGCTGTCTGGCCCTGACATGGGGTAAACAGTTTGGGAATGACCCAAGCCTCCCCAGCCTTTGCACTTAGAGGAGTGCAGAGTGCTCGGTCCGTATACCGTGGGAGCATATGGCATCCCAGAAACACAGAGCCATGGCCTTGTTTCCATGCCCCCACCCCTACCTTGGGTAAGTGGAATATCATTAGCAAACATGGGAGAGCAGGCTGCACCTCAAAACAGGATGTAGTAGGGGGCTCAATCCCTGGGCACACCAGTGTAACAGCCAGCACATCTGTGGCTCTGATATTTACTCGTGGCTCTGCTTAACAGACACAATGTAGTCCTAAGGGCTTGCTCCTGCCACCCTTATTCACGTTGGAACTACTTGCATAATGAGGTGTTACTAGTGAAAGTAAGGGTGGCAGAAAAGATCTGTCAAGAAAGATCTGGAAGATAAATGACAATTAGCATGGAAATGAAAAGATGACCTTGTAGTCCATGCTCGTACTACAGCATAACAACCAGGTGATTTTTGGCACAAGCAGGAATTCTAGCTGACACCATGGGTAGGCCCAGAGGTGAAAGTAAGCCGGTATGGTCTGGTACGGCATACCGGCACGAGCTGATACACAGCCAACCGTACCGGCAGGGGGCAGCTTCCCCAGGTGGGCAATTTAAAAGGGCCCTGGGCACCAGGCAGCGGCCAGAGCCCCAGGCCCTTTAAATCACCGCCAGAGCCCCACTGCTGGAACCCTGCGTTCCGGTAAATCTCTTAAATTACTTTCACCCCTGGATAGGCCAGATTAAATGCTTATTTGATTTAAACCCTGTTGAATCCCACTGGTTTCAATGGGGTTGCACAAGTGGCAAAGAGATTCCCGATTTGGGACAATGAGTCTGTGATGGTGACATATCACACTTGTGTCTGTTGATATAGCCACATATGTAGTATGGTATGTAAGATCATGCAAAGGCAAATTCTTCCCTGATTTATAATCTATTCAACCCCGCCTAAGTCACAGTGGGAGTGTTGTACAAGGTATGAGTCAGGGCACAATTTATTCATCAGTGAGTGGAGATCCCAGCAATGCTTACACACTAAAAAGGAGCGGCAAAAGGCCTAATGTCTGATTCTGCTCTCCTTTGAACTCATATCGATCAGGAGTAACTCCACTGAACTAAATAGAGTAACACCGGTGTAAAACTGGTATTAGAAGAGAATCAGTCCCAGAGTAAGAAATTTAGCTCTGAATATCCTTCCCTGTGTGGGGTTCATAGAATCTTAACATTAATTTACTCTTTCATTTAATTATATAGACTCATAGAAATGTAGGGCTGGAAGGAACCTTGAGAAGTCATCAAAGTTCAGCCCCTGGTCTGAGTTAGGACCAAGTAAACCTAGACCATTCCTGACAGGTTTGTCCAACCTGTACTTAAAAATCTCCAATGATGGGGATTCTGAAACCTTGCTTGGAGGCCTATTCCAGAGCTTAACTACCCTTATAGTTAGGAAGTTTTTCCTCTGTTATCTAGCTTCAATCTTTCTATATAATCCCTGACAGCAGTTATTTGGGGAGTGAACAGCATCCTCTCTAGTAGGTCAAGGGAATGTTATAACAGCGATAATATCTACATAGTAGATAGAAGTGGGACAATGTTGTCAAACTTTATGTATAATGTTTTGCTTTGTTTACCATTTGGGGAATAAAGGAATCTACTGTACCTACCTTGCTTATAATTCACTAAAATGGGTCAATGCTTGAGACAGCAGTTGTTCACAAATTACAACCACTGTAATTAGGAACTAATTTCGGGTAATAAAAAGACAGATAAGGGGTTAGTTGCTTTAAGAAAGAAGACGAGAATCAGGATAGCTTGCACAGCAGGTGGTTACAGTATATTAGGAATCATGGGAGTTATGTATCTGCATCAAAAGGAGAATATTTCAGAAAATTACCATTGGAGCAATAATTTGAAGTGATATAGTTTATTAAATTGTGGTGGTGGAGGAGGGGAAAGACAGTACAGTCATTTACTAATTATACAGTGTCAAGCTTTATGTTAATGCCACATGAATGAATTACATAGAGGATTCTTGTTTTGTTAACAAAAGTCTCATGGGGGGGGGGGGATCACAATTTTCATAGAAAGCTGCATGTGCCGTTTTATGAAACTTGCTTAAAAATTGACTAACTTGGACCATTCTTCAGTTGTATTTCAATTTCTGGAATTTTTTGCTTAAAAACACAGCCAGACTTAGTAGCAATACATTGTAGCATTTTCATCTGTGATACTCAACTAATTTCTGTATGAAAACAGTCGGCTTTAGTTTTACTGAAGAAAATATCTAAAACATTCCTGTTAACTGTTTTCCCTATGTAAAACAGCAATTATGACCTCTTTGGTTTAGCACTTATTCTACAGAAATAAGAAATTGCCATTTGGCTCTATTCATTTTGTACTTTGTTTCACACTTTCATAAGATGTATCAGCAGGCTTTTAATTATCCTGCAAATGATTCTATTAAGCATTCTCCTTGCATATTAAATGCAGGAGACATTGTTTTGAGCTTCTCTTGCCTCCTGTGAATAGAATGTGGGCAGACATAGAAAAATCAAATTATTTTACTAAATGAAAACAACCTGAGCAGAAGAAATCATTTTGAATAATGACAGCTTGGGTGAGAGTGTCACCGTTTTCTATCAGTTTGCTCTGCATCACATCGGAACTCACTTGATGGAATGTTTAAAAAAAGTGTCTAGTAAAAATAAGCTGTGACAGTCTCTAAGTAAATGTAATAAATCAGGAGGATTTTCAAAGGGAATAAAAAGTGTCATTTATGATGGTTACAGCTTATACACCCACTATGATTCCTGTACTGGTACAGTTTATACTCTCCCATGGTAGATAAAATTATTACTTGATCTGTCAAAATTGAATGACAAAATTTTAGTGTGTAGACAGCTTATTTAAGAATAGTAAAGTTCTTTTGTGTTTGCTATCCTAACTCAGAGTACTGTAGAAAATAAGAAACAAAGGAAAGCTATCATTGTTCAAAAAGTTGTGGTATAGAGTTGAAAACAAAGGGCAATAGCAAAAAATCATAATGTTTTACCCACAGGAATTTGCAAGAAAAGCAAACATACATTTTCATCTGAAGGGTTATTATTTTAAAAGCCCAAGAGACCTAAATTCTAGCACTCTTCCTATGATGTAATTAATTTTTAATTATGTAATATAATATTTTTTCCTTCAGCATTCAGCAGACCAGATTCTGCACTCAGTTTCAACTGTGTACAACAGGACTAGCTCCAAGAGCGGAATGTGGCTTAGCATTGCTAGGTCAGATTGTCCCCTCTATGCTAAAATCTAAGGGAAGGTGCTAAGGGAGAAGAAAACTCAATATGGGTTTCCTCTTGAAGTTTTCCCCATATTGTTCTGTTCAGGGGTGGTTATGCATCATCTCCGCAGAACAAGCTTGAAGTCTGCCCCCAATTTATGCAGATCTACAAGAGCCAATGACATCTGTGCTGAAGCCCTAGTCCTTCCCACCTGCTCTTGTATCCCTTCATCCTCTCTCTCCTCCCTGATTGGGTACTGATAGTGTATCCAATGAAAATTACCCAGGGCCTCCCTTGGACATAGCTGCCTCTCAAACCCCCCTTTAAGGGGCTTTTCTACAGTGGAGGGTAGCTGTGGTTAGGTAATACAGCCAGGGACTCTATTAGGAAAACTTACAGACTCATTATTCCATTCACAAGAATAAGCCATGCAGGGGACAAAACTCCACAACTTCCAACTCAATGTTTCCATTCATCTCTCCCTTGTGAGTGTACACTTTCCCAAGAAAGGATCGAGGAGTTGTATTCACCTAAGCTGCAGTTCTTGGACGATAGGCAGCAGCACCATTGGTTGTTTGGTCTGTACAAAGCACTGCTCCTAAAGGATCCTTGCTTTCAGGGGCTCCCCTAATTTTGGCCATGAACTGTGAAGCATGTGAGCCTCTAGTTAGTTAGCCCGGCAGTAATTATGGGATTGAAAGGCTTCCCGTAACTATGGTACCCATGGTTGGCAGTGATTGGACATCTAACATAGTGAATGCCAGTGAAAATGAGGTAGGATCAGAGGCTAAAATAGGAAAAGAACAAATTAAAAATTACTTAGACAAATTAAATGTCTTCAAGTCACAAGGGCCTGATAAAATGCATCCTAGAATACTCAAGGAGGTGACTGAGGAGACATCTGAGCCATTAGCGATTATCTTTGAAAAGTCATGGAAGACATGAGAGATTCCAGAAGACCGGAAAAGGGAAAATATGGTGCCCATCTATAAAAAGGGAAATAAAGACAAACTGGGGAATTACAGACCAGTCAGCTTAACTTCTGTACCTGGAAAGATAATGGAGCAAATAATTAAGCAATCAATTTGCAAACATCTAGACGATAATAAGGTGATAAGTAACAGTCAGCATGGATTTGTCAAAAACAAATCATGTCAAACCAACCGATAGTTTTCTTTGACAGGGTGACAAGCCTCGTGGATAGGGGGGAAGCAGTAGACTTGGTATATCTTGATATTTAGTAAAGCTTTTGATACTGTCTTGCATGACCTTCTCATAAACAAACTAGGGAAATGAAACCTAGATGGAGCTACTATAAGGTGGGTGCAAAACTGGTTGGAAAACCGTTCCCAGAGAGTAATTATCAGGGGTTCACAGTCATGCTGGAAGGACATAATGAGTGGGGATCAGTTCTGGGTCCAGTTCTGTTCAATATCTTCATCAATGATTTAGATAATGGCATAGAGAGTACACTTATAAAGTTTGCGGATGATACCAAGCAGAGAGCAGTTGCAAGTGCTTTGGAATATAGGATTAAAAGTCAAAATGATCTGGACAAATTGGAGAAATGGTCTGAAGTAAACAGGATGAAATTCAATAAGGACAAATCCAAAGTACTCCATTTACGAAGGAACAATCAGTTGCACCCATAGAAAATGGGAAGTGACTGCCTAGGAAGGAATACTGCAGAAAGGGATCTGGGGGTCTTAGTTGACCACAGGCTAAATATGAGTCAACGGTGTAACTGTTGCGAAAAAAGTGAACATCATTCTGGGATGTATTAGCAGGAGTGTTGTAAGCAAGACACAAGAAGTAATTCTTCTGCTCTACTCTGTGCTGATTAGGCCTCAACTGGAGTATTGTGTCCAGTTCTGGGCACCACATTTCAAGAAAGATGTGGACAAATTGGAGAAAGTCCAGAGAAGAGCAACAAAAATGATTAAAGGTCTAGAAAACATGACCTATGACGGAAGATTGAAAAAAAAAGGGGGGGAAGGGTTTAGTCTGGAAAAGAGAAGACTGCGGGGGGAAGTGATAACAGTTTTCAAGTACATAAAAGGTTGTTACAAGGAGGAGGGAGAAGAATTGTTATTCTTAACCTCTGAGGATAGGACAAGAAGCAATGGGCTTAAATTGCAGCAAGGGAGGTTTAGATTGGACATTAGGAAAAACTTCCTAACTGTCAGGGTGTTTAAGCACTGGAATCAATTGCCTAGGGAGGTTGTGGAATCGCCATCATTGGAGATTTTTAAGAGCAGGTGCCAAAGTCCCTTCCCCACTCTGAACTCTAGGGTACAGATGTGGGGACCTGCATGAAAGACCACCTAAGCGTATTCTTACCAGCTTAGGTTAAAAACTTCCCCAAGGTACAAACTTTGCCTTGTCCTTGAACAGTATGCTGCCAGCACCAAGCGATTTAAACAAAGAACAGGGAAAGAGACCACTTGGAGACGTCTTGCCCCAAAATATCCCTTCAAGCCCTACACCCTCTTTCCTGGGGAAGGCTTGATAATAATATCCTCACCAACTGGTACAGGTGAACACAGACCCAAACCCTTGGATCTTAAGAACAATGAAAAATCAATCAGGTTCTTAAAAGAAGAATTTTATTTAAAGAAAAGGTAAAAGAATCACCTCTGTAAAATCAGGATGGTAAATACTTTACAGGGTAATCAGATTCAAAACATAGAGAATCCCTCTAGGCAAAACCTTAAATTACAAAAAGACACAAAAACAGGAATACACATTCCCTCCAGCACAGCGAATTGTACAAGCCAAAAAAACAAAAGAAAATCTAACGCATTTTCTAGCTAGATTACTTACTAACTTTACAGGAGTTGAAAGGCTTGCATCCTTAATCTGTTCCCAGCAAAGGTATCACACAGACAGACAGACAAAAGCCTTTCCCCCCATCCCTCCAGATTTGAAATAATCTTGTCCCCTCATTGGCCATTTTGGGTCAGGTGCCAACGAGGTTACCTTAGCTTCTTAACCCTTTACAGGTGAAAGGATTTTGCCTCTGGCCAGGAGGGATTTTATAGCACTGTATACAGAAAGGTGGTTACCCTTCCCTTTATATTTATGACAGCAGGTTAGACAAATACCTGTCAGGAATGGTCTAGATAATACTTAGTCCTGCCATGAGTGCAGGGGACTGGACTAGATGATCTCTCGAGCTCCCTTCCAGTCCTATGATTCTATGATTACTGCATGGACTAGATAGAGGTCCATGAGACAAGAAACAGTTTACAATCAGTATGTGAGAAGAATGTATGGTCTTATTCTTTATCATTTGTTTTAGTTTGGACTGAGGTAATCCTGAAATGTAAGGTTTTACGTTGAGACTGTAGCTATACTCAAGAGAAAAGGGGTGTTTATAAAAAGCTTGTACTTGTATATACACATGTGAATATCCAATATGTTATTTAAGGAGCTTTCTCCAGGGAAAGTAAATAATTCAAAGGTCAGTTATATATTGTATGGAATCACCCAAACACTGCTTTAATGATCAAAAAGGCAGCTTAGTGTGCTGTTGTGGAAGTTAATTATGTGTGTCCAGGATGACTAATGAGAGCAAGAACGTTGTTGCCAACATGGAGTAACAAGTCCAAGAGCAAGAGTCCCTGTAAGGAAGGTGTGACCAGAGGCTGGTGCTTTTATACCTAGAAAGGAGGGACTGAAATGTTGCCATGGGCCTGTGGCGTTATGGGAAATTGTAGTTCCTTGTGTGTTTGTCTGTCACTGGTTAAATTAAAACTGTTTTGCTAAGGATTATTGTGTGTATTCATGGGAGTGGGGTGAACAAGGTTGAGTTACCTGATTATTTTGCATCACAGGTAAATATTTATTTTTAATGAAGAAGCTTTTAGAATCATAGAGTTTAAGGTCAGAAAGAACCACCATATCTAGACTGACCTCCTGTATATCTCAGGCCACCAGCACAACCCAGTACCTGCATACTAAACGCAACAACCAAAATTAGACTAAAGTACAGCCCACAGAGACTAGACTATTATATGCCATAGGTGCACCAAGGCCTAAGGCCCCTACAGTGGCAGGGAAATGATTAAGTGAAATATACCCAGACAATCCTGATAAGTGAGCTCACATGATGTAGAGGAAGACAAAAAACCATCCAAGGTTACTGCCAGTCAGACCCAGGGGAAAATTCCTTCCTGACCCCACATATGATGATCAATTAGATCCTGAACATGTGAGCAAGAACCAGCCAGCTAAGCACCAGAGAGAGAGAATGCTCAGTGCTACTTCAGAGCCCTGCCCACCTCACCCATTATCACATCTCCAGCCATGGCTATCCCTGATGTTTCAGAGGATGGAGAGCAAAATACCAAACAAAACACACACACACACACAGAAGACACCAACAGAAGTTCTTTCTCCACCTAGATCCATCTGATACTGATCCCTATCATCCCAAATTTAACTAATAATTTCCCATAGTGGTACCATGTCAAATGCTTTACTGACGTCCAAGAATATTAGATGTACTGCACTTCTCTGACTATAAAATCTGTTATTTTCTCAAAGAAGGAAATCAGGTTGGTCTGGCATGATCTACCATCAGTAATCCCATGTTGCATTACATCCTTTTTACCTACATGAATTTAGTTATTCTTTCCTTCACAATTTGTTTTAAAGCCTTGCATACTATTGAGGTCAGACTAACAGGTTGTAACTGCCCAGATCACTTCCTCCCACCCTTTTTGAAATCTAGGTATGACATTAGCTATTCTCCAGTCATATGGTACTACCCCTGAATAGATAGATTTATTTAAAATCCTTGCTACCAGACTAGCCATCCATGTGCCATTTCTTTCAGTATTCTGGGATGGAAATTACCTGGTGCCCCCCGATTTGAGCACATTAAGCTCTATGTTTTTCCTCCACCTCAGATGTGGTAATTTCCATTTTTAGACACACATTCCCAGTCATACTGTCTTCACGCACATTTTCCATATTATCGTCCTTTTTGAAAACCGAGGCAAAATGTTCATTTAGGGTTTGTGCCACAACTAGATTATCTTTTATCTCCTTCCCATCCAGGCTGCATAGCAGCCCAACCTCAGCCTTCCTTATTCTCTTTATAAGTCTAAACCCCCTCTTATTTTAAATTTCCTTTGCAAGAGCTATTTCAGCTTGACTTTTAGCAATTCTCACTTTATTCCTACATTCTCTAACCTCCACAATGCAACTTTGTTTGCTCATCCATCTTTTTCCCCCCCATTCTCTATAGGCTCTCTGCTTACCCCTAATAACCTTATTGAAGTGGTTAATCTTCCAGCTGCATGTTGTGTCTTTCCCTACAAGTTTTGTCCCCTTGCTTAGGAAGTAAATTTCAGATAGTTTTTGTATAGCTGAAGAAATTCCAAACCTCCTCCACATTTAAGTTCTTGAGCCCTTCAGTCCAGTTGACTTCCTTAAATAATTCCCTTTATTTCCCAAAGTCTGCCCTTTAGATATTAAGGATCATAGTTGATGGCCTCGTTTTGATTATCCTTCCATTTAATTTAAACTCAGTCAACTTGTGATCATTCAATTCAAGGTTATTTCCTACACCCAGCTCTTCTATGACATCCTCACTACTTACCAAAAGCAAGTCTAAAATTGCATCACCTCTTTTTGGTTCAGTGACAATTTGATGAAGAACAGTATCACACCCACAAATAACTGGGCCCTTCCAGTATAAGTAGCATTTATTCTCTAAACTCTATCCGGGAAGTTAAAGTCTTCTATTATGACAATTCCCAAAAAGTATTTCTCTAATAATATTAGAAATATCTCTATCCATGTAACTGAGCACAACTTGCGGGGGGGGGTGGGGGTGGAGGGGAAGGGGCTACAGAAGACCACTAACGCTATCCCTATAGAACCTCTTTCACAATCCTTGCCCAACGATATTTTAACCCAAACAGATTCTGCTTTGTTCATTAGTATAAAACTAAATTTCTTTATAGTTCACAGCTTCATTGATGCACAGTGCTATCCCACCACATTTACCTTTATTCCTATCAATCCTAAAGAGCACATACCCTCCAGTACCTGTATTCCAGTTATGAGTGCTATTCTACCATATTTCTATAATCCCTAGAGTATCTGATTTGCCCTCCTGCACCAGTTGTTCCAGTTCCTCTGTTTTATTGCCCAGACTCCTTGCATTTGTGTACAAGGATTTCAGTTGTTTCCCCTTGAATCTCACCCTGGCTAATACTTCAATCAATATTTGTATTCTTCTTCCTTGTTATCCTACTCTTACCTTGTGGTGTTTCATTATCCCTTAGCATATCTTCATTTAGATGATTTATTTCATTAGTGGGGGATTATTGGTAAAATCCTCCTATAAAATGTGTTCAGGTGAACAGCTAGAGGAGTTTTACATAGGAGAGTGTAAACACTGGAGCAGACAAAAGTCTGGCTTTAGTTATGAGCGTTATACTACAGGCCTTTTGTGCTCATCTGTGATACAGCTAGCAGGAAATTCTTACATTGGGTTATGGTCACTTGGTATTTGTATTTTGCTAATTTTCTCATTTAAACAATGTAAGTTCTGACAGCATCAACATTGGCTCTGGGAGAAGCCAAACCTGAAGAAACCCCATCAGATTCCCTGCTCTTCCAGCTCCATGGAATCTGATCCTCATGGAGGGGTTGTCATTTGTTGGGGGCGGGAGGAGAATCGTGCCAGAGAGGCAGAACTGTCTCCTTCTGCAAATGCAGGCTCCAGACATATCAAATTTACAATGTGAAGGTAAAGGTACTTTTTCCATTTAGCTTTCTGAAGACATCATTAAGAGGCGAATTTATCATGGTATAATATTCTACCTGTGTAGGTAATTAATTTGATACTAGAAGGCCTTTATCTGATAAAGGTGTTACAAGATCCTGTAGCTGGAAGTTGAAGTCAGCAACATACAAACACGAAATAAGAAGCAAGTTCTTAACAGTAAGGGTAATTAACCATTGGAACAGGTTACCAAGCAATGTTGAAAATTCTTCATGACTTGGACTTCTTTAAATCAAGATAGTGTCTGAATCAGAGTTTGCCAGACAGTGGATCCTAACCTACTAGTGGGTCCCGGGAAGGTTCTAGTTGGGTTGTCACATCCCGGGCTGGCCTCAGCAAAAATATACTTCTTCTGGTCCAGTGCAGCACTGCTTATGGTGACGGGGTGGCCTAGCCAAATCTGTAACCCTGGGCACCAGGTCACAACAGTTGGAGCAGCGAGTGGGCCCAGTCTCATAGGGCAGAAACCACCACTGCAGGGTGAGTGCAGAGTGGGCTTGCTCTCCAACTTCCTTCACTCCCTCCCCCTGGCCTACCCTCTGCACTGTCCTGGGATTAGGGTTGTGGTACCAGCGCAGACAGTGCATATATGTAATGGTGGGTGACAAAAAAAGACAATGCAGTGGGCGGGTTGCCTCAATAGAAAGTTTGGGATCCACTGCTCTAAATCCACCACAAATTGTGGAAAGATATTAAAAGAGGAGGATTTGATGTGGAGTCAAGACACAATCTTCCACCCATCCTGCACCTGCTTTTCTCTGTCTGCACATTCCAGCAGCATTGTTTCTGTTCTGAACATAGAGTTGCATTTACTACAGTCTGTTGGAAGATGTGTTTAGAAGAACACCACATTTGCACATTGCCTAAGGAGATATGCAGCCATACTTCTGTGCACTTTTAGATGGGACTTGGGACCCTGTTTCAGTATTAACTAGTCCTTGACAAAAATCCTTAACGCTGTTTGTTTGTGGATTACAGGGTAATTAGATTATCCCTATTGGTTGCTTGGTATGTTCAGTAGGAAGGTTTTTGATAACATGAAGTACATGACAAAGCAAATGATCATCTAATAAATTATTCCGTATTAGCTGTAAAACATATTATATTGAATTTTTAATAGGAGTTCATCTTTTTATATTAGATTGACCATGCAGAGACTTAGGTGCATTCCATAGGAATAATAGTTCCAGGGCTATTGGGCTTTCATAACTAAAAAATTAACAGGTGAGAAGAATATCTCCTGCATAACATAATATGGATTCAGTTTGATCAAAGTACAGTGAGTAGTAAACATTTTCCAGTAGATACCACTTTGTGATCTGCCACTGTTACTTCCTTTTCTAAATACAGTGGGAAACCATGGTATCACATATACCACTGTGTGGTTATTTTTAGCAAAAGCTGACAGTCCAATGGTGACCACTGCACTTAGTCACAGGTTTATAATTGGATAACAGAAAATAAGAGTGAACACACGATCAGTTAAGAGTTGCAAACATATACCACAATGAAAATCTTTGAGTATAACTTTTGGCAAACTAGTCCGCACTTCTGAAGGAGGAGAGGATCCACCATAGTGAATAAACTCCCTGTATCAAACTCACTTTTAGTTCCCAGTGTAGTCCTTTCAGGCAGCTATCAGTGTCTGATCTTGTGTTTCAGAGGCTCCCAGGAGCTTGGTCAGCTTTTATAATGACTGATCTGTAGTGAGCAGAAATCGCCACTCCCCTGCCTCCCACCCAGTTGTTACAAACAGCTATTGAAGTCTCCATCTCCTTAATCACCCAAAGGAATTCAGGATCCAATCACTGTAAGGTTAGGGAGAGAGAGAGACAGACAAATCCATTATTGTGCAAAAGCCCAAATGTAGGCCGGGGCAGCGGGGAGCCAGACTGCCTCGCTACTTCTGTCAGGTGTATCAGGGAACTAGCCTGGCTGTGGGGCCAACAGTCCGTAGCTCAGGCCATCAGGCGGGGCTGAGCACATAGTTCAGTATTAGCCAGGCCCAGACCCTGGATCAGGGCGGGGCAATAAACAGTCAATAGCTCAGGCCCTCAGGCAGGGGCTGAGCAAACAGTTCACTAGTAGCAAACCCAGAGAGGGGGAGACTGCCAGCCACGAGTTGCTGCAGGCCCACCCACTCCACTGCGTCCCAGGCCGGGGCCCTAGCAGCGGCAGAAGACCCGCTGCTGTGTCAGTGGGGATCCTGGCCGTAACACACTGACATTGGCTCTGGCAGTGTGGCAGCCTGACTAGGGTCAGCTGCCCCCGGGCTACTTCCTGCCTTTCCCTCTAGAGGTACCTGGGTCCAGACAGCATCCTCCAAGGGGTCACACACCATAGTCTACTCAGGCTAATTGGAGCACGGTTGGCTTGCCAGCTCCTCAGGGTAAGTGGCAAGCGGCAAGCTTGGCAGTGTCTCTGGGCTCGGGCTAGCCTCAGGCATTGGCTGGTCTGGCCAGTCCTCGGGTTGGCTGCCGATGGCCGTGGCCTCCCAGCTAGGAGCTCTGCCACAGGCGTCTGGCCTCTCCGGTGGCTGTTTTTCAACTGAGCTCTGGGGTCGAGCTTTCATACTTCCTGTCCGGCGCCTGGACCTCTGAGGGGCAGGCGCAGGGTTTGCTGGCTCCACCCACTTTGGCGTCCAGAGAGGCTCGTCCCTCTCCGGGGTGGCGGGAAGCCAGACCGCCTCGCTACACCAAAAAAGAAGGGTTGGGGTGAGCTACAAAATGTCCAGGGTGTTGGAATCTGGTATTTTGGTTTGGGCCAATCTCTAGCAAACATAACTGTTTTCATGGGCTTCAGCATGGCTCTACCCCTTTTTGAGTACTAAGCATGTTAGGTTTTGTTCTCTCGACTATTAGCTTGTTTGCTGCAAGTACAGTCAAACCTAACCTTTCCCCCTTGAAACAATGGGCACTCTAGGAAAAAGAAAACATTCTTTTGTAGCAACAGAGAAGTCAGCACAATATAAAGCCTCATTAGGCGAACAGCTAAATCATGGAAAAAAGTAAGCAGAGGACATCAAACACACCAGAGATTTTTTTTTTCTAACAGCAGTGTCTTCTAAATATAGATTATAGTAATTTACTTTCAAACAACTCATTTTCAGCATCTGACATGTTCATTAACCCCAGGTAGAAAAATTATTGTGGTGCATTAATTTTTCACCAATGAAGACATTAGTCATATTTGCAAGTATCATTAGTGTCTGCCACCGAGGTGGAAAAGTCTTACTGTCTGTCCAAATGGAGGATGCATTTGAATGTTAACTAGGGTCTGCTGAGTTCTATGGGTTATCAACCCTCGCACACTTTTATGCACTGAATTTTAATTAGGCTGCTCTAAAAGTACATAATTAAAGGACATGTTTTATAAGTGAAAAGGACAGATATGTAATCCTTTAGTAAAATAAGGTAAAAAGTACAAGGATTTAGCGTAAGTATTCTGCTGGTTCTTATATGATCTTATACTGTACTTATTGTCATATTTGTAGGGCACCATAGGTGTACTTGGCCATTATAAGAATAAAGTGAGACCATCAGAGGAAGTGTAGTCTATTAGGGTGGGATTTTCAAAAACACCTAATGGAGTTAAGTGCCCAACTCCAAGTGAAAATCAATGAGGTTTGGGTGCCTTCCTTCCTTACCTTCTTTGAGAAATTCCACCTTTAGTGCTTATTGACACAGTTAAAAATGCATATCTTTCAATGGAAAGAAAGCATTATGGCCTGTGATGTAAATCTGTGTTTGTAGTAAGCAACTATTTTAAAAAATTGGTCTTGTGACCCAAAAAGTAAGTGATTCCATTTCACTTTGAAATGAACACTTTAAAGCTTTCAATCACTGTAGTGTGTTGTGAAATACAGGCATGCATATAGAATGAACACTTTTGTTCATACTACACACATAACATACAGTTTAATCATTGGAAACTTTCCTGATTTTCACTGGGAGGGGACATCTAACTCCCTTAGACACTTGAGAATCCCATCCCATGCTTTTCAATAGTCAGTGTCCATAGCACTTTTAATTTTATTCATTCTTTTTTTTTTCTGTGTTGCCCATGCTCCAGATTCAGATGTTCGTTGGGATTCCTAGTGGTTGGAGTGGTCAGTAGCAGCAATATTACTCTCCTGGGAGATGGGAGACCCAAGTTCAAGTCCCTTCTCTACTTCAGGCAGAAGGGGGAATTGAACGCAGGTCTTCCACATCTTGGGCAGTGCTCTAAACACTGGGTTCCTCCTTCTTGGTTTGTTGTGAGACAGGACTTAGGCACCTGGTTCCAGGAGTCAGTTCATGGCTGTGAATCCCAAATGGAGGGGGGTACTTCCCTCCAGTCTGGATTTAGGTGCCTTTCTTCCATTGGGGGGTGGGGCTTAGGACCCAACCCTCTCTTCAGCATTTCATACTGGCTCGCGTAGGTGGCTCCCCACTCAATTTGCCGGCTTTTGTAGATTCCATTCTGAGGCACCTAACTCTCCCCAACCATTGTATAGGGAGCCTGGGCACTTAATGCAGGGCTATGGATTCCACTAGATGGGTGGGCATGTAAACATTAGATGTTCCAACATTGAGTCCAAGTTTCCTTTGTGGATGTAGAGTTAAGTGGGCTGTGGTTTGCATTAATATACCTTGTTTGAAAGGTCAGGATCACTAATTCTTTAGTTAGTCAGTCATCTAGTCTTCTGGTTATAGAATTCAGTCAAGCTTGTGACAGAACATAGTGTTTTGTTGTTTGGTGCTACAATGGCACTTGCTTATAATGGATGCCTTCACCATGCTGCTTACTGTTATAATGTGAAAAGATTCAGTGCAATTAGGTAATCAAAACAGAGCTTTAAGATGAAGTTGCATTAACATCTTTCCATTTGAAAATCGTTAAATGCCATTAAATATTACATAAATAATTCTGAATAACTGTGACTGGCTGAGGGGGCATAGTTTGGCTTCTGATCCAGGCTGGAATAAGGTTTGGAGTTCAACTTTCAGAGCTAGGGTTTGGTCCAGATTCTACAGTACCAAAATTTCATGACCCATTCTTGTGAGATTTTTGGACCAGACTTTTGAAGGGTCCTCGTCCTTTTTCAGTCTAAAATGTGCAACAACATTTGTACCTGTAACTGAACTGTGGGTGAAAATCTGAGTACATGTGCCTTTGACTACCTCATTAGGGTACAAATCAGGTATGTTGATGCACAGGTACCCAAATTTGCACTCCTCCATTATAAGGACATGAGTTGTGGCCACAAAAGTGAGGTTTGGACCTCACTATTCTAAAAATGTACTCTTTTAGCCATAGCTGGAGCTGCACAGGAAAACAGGTTTCTTCTAGTTCTGGATTCAACCCGGAACCATAACTATTGCAGTAGGCTTGGAAAGGGAGATTTGAAACTGATGCTCCTTCTTGGACTTTGAGGGGGTTTAGATTTGAGGTTGTAGTTTTGTCCCATATCTAATACAATACATTTCAGTTTCCAGAACTGAAGTCCATGGAGCTGCATCAAGGCTTGGAAATTTATGTCTTTGGAGAATATTTGATAGCTCCTATAGTTAACTTTATTTTAAGCTATGTATATGGAGATCTTTAAAATTATCAGTATATACCCTATGGCTATACAACAATGGATTGTGTTAATGATGCTAGAAGTCTATTTTGTTGTTCCTCTGCAGTGGACATGCTTGCACAAACACACCATGCAAAAGTGAATACTAAGTGATGGGTGTGACAGATGGACAGTGTTCTGAACAAAACATGATTTAAGAAACTTTACTGAATTAAGTTAAACCTTATCGAATTAGGCTTAATATCTTGCGGATACATTGTATTAAAAATGCAACTGTGTGTTGTTGTTGTGGCATTATATGCACCTTCTCTAGTAGGTAGGGGAATGCTAATGTATTTTCTGTTATCAGCACTTTGAGGCCACTTCCCTGGGGAAGATAGTAGTTCAAACTGGATTCTCCAGGGACCAACAGATGGTTTTTTTAAAATTTTGGATCAATAGCCTGGCTTTAAACTGGCTCAGGGCCTTCTTCCTGATCCATCAAATAGACAGGACCCCGGTCCACAGAGGGCCCCAATCCTTAAGTTAGAATTGGAAGGACTGGGCCTACAAAGAGCCCATAAGACTGCGTGCTTGTTCTGAGCTGAAGCTGTGGTGACAGTATAACTACCAGGAATCCCCTTAGATGTGGGGCTGAAGGACTGCTTCCACCAGAATCCATGTTAGGGTGATTTATTGTTTTATAATATGTTTTCTTTGTAATGACTTTTTGACCTTAAGAATAAAGTAGGCTTGCATAGGAAGTGCTATGTGGTACCTTATAACTGTACTAAACACACCTGTTAACAGTCTCTGAAGAGAAAGCGAGCAACCTCTCTGAGTTAGGAATAATACAGTGAAGTCAGGGAACGGTGCAGCCTGGAAATACCCTGGTCAGAAGGGAGAGAGATGTGGGTCTCCATCAAGAAGGGTAGTGGCTGGAGAGCTGGAAGTTTCAGTGGGTGCCCTTGCTGAACCAAAGAGGGGAAATGCAGGTATAGTTGCCCTGGTCTATGACAGTGGGAAGGCCACAACTTTATTTTGATGAGCAAATTGAAATAATTATACTAATATAATATCCCCCTCCATCCCCAAAATGAAAATCCTGGCAGTTCTGCAGTTTGTTATGAACCACTTTGTGATCATATCATCGGATCTCAGGACCACAGGCATAGATCCCTCTTGCATGATCTGTATCATGCTAGCTGCCCATTTTTCAAGATGAGAGATTGGACACACCCAGCAAGGAAACTGCCCTCTTAAAGCCTGAGGGAAGGGTGTGCCCATAACCCATCCCTTTTCCTTCTAATCATTGTAGGTTGCCCTTTGTTAACCCATTTTCTAGGTTGAATCTCACCTTGCCTGCTGTCTCAATTAACCATACCCTCCCAGGACACTTCAGTTTATCCTCACTACCCACCACTTTAACTGAACCCTTAACTTGTGAATTACAAAATTTATATCAGCACTGTAATGCATTTCTGATTGTTAAAGGTATTCCATGTGTTAAATTGTATTACAATATGAGAACCGTGTTCCTGGGAATCTGACGGCAGAATTTGCCATTAAATGTAAAGTCAGGCCACGAAATTAACCAAGAAAATGTGGTGATCTAATCCATTTGAACACTATTTTTATTACTGAGACTGCACACACCAGATTTTTTTAAATATACCATATGAGGTCTGTCAGGTTTCCCAGTAAAAAGAGCATTTTTCTCTATATGTTAATGAAGGTTAATATAAAATGGGTGAGTGGCAGTGAATTATATTGGGGAGGGGGGGATTAATGCCTAAGAGAGGAGCATTTATATCTAAGAATTAATGCTCAGGGTGTTTGAGAGAATAGGTCTGCACTGGGAACATAAAACAAGATAATCACTTTCAAGCACTTTGTGTATAACTCTGGATATTCACTATTGTGCTCAGTTTCAGTTATGTGATTCCAATTAAAATCAGCAGGAATCTCTTAGATAATGTGCTGTACAGGTCTGGAAACTGATTCTAAATATTTGATTGACATTTAGTGATAAACAGAAGAAACCTGTATCGCTAGCAAATATGGATGATTTTCAAAGATTTAGCCATTTGCAGTTTTGTCATATGATTTCACATTAAATTGACACCAAATGTAGTGAAACTGCTTAAACCCAGTGAACTCATGTGGATAGCCGTTCTGATGCCTAGTAAAGTGCTGCAGCCACATGTTTAACGGCTATAGAAGCTAATACAGTAGGAAATTAAACCAGGAATACATTCTGAATTGCATAGACCAGGAGTTCTCAAACTTCATTGCACCATGACCCCCTTCTGACAACAAAAATTATTACATGACCCCAGGAGGGAGGACTGAAGCCTGAGCCCACCCAAGTCTCACTGCCCTGGGCAGGGGGGCCAATTCCAGGATGGGCCAAAACTGAAGCCCAAGGGCTTCTACCTCAGGCGGAGGGCCTGTAACCTGAACCCCACCATTCAGGGCTGAAGCTCTCAGGCTTTGGCTTTGACCCCAGGTGGTGGGGCTTGGGCTTTGGCCCTGAGCGATGGGGCTTGGGCTTTGGCCCGGGGCCCCAGCAAGTCTAATGCCAGCCCTGGCGACCCCATTAAAACGGGGTTGCGACACACTTTGAGATCCCGACCCACAGTTTGAGAACAGCTGGCATAAACTAATATGAGGCTAATCCTTTGCAACCTTTCAATCTATGGAAATAAACGTTATCAAAAATTAATATACAAAAACACCATGTTGTAGATCAGTTAAGCCTGGTCTATGTATAACATAATGAACCCCAAACCATCAAAGCAAGGAAGTGTAAAGCTAAGGCATATAATAGTACTTTCTACCCCTCCATCCCAGAGATTCCCTCTGCTCAGGGCTTACATTCAGCTGGAGCTGTCCGGAGTTCCGGTAAACATTTTTAACCCTCCTGGAGTTTTTACAGCATGTTTGGGATGAGGGTGCCCTCCTGAATCTGGGTTGCTCCAGGGCGAGAGAGATCCCTGGCCAGGAGTGCCTAAGTTATGGCAGCCTGTCTCTCCAGCTGCATATTGGCATAGTGGCCAAATCTCTACAGCATTACTTACTGCAGTCCTGCCCTGACATGCCCCTCCTGTCACCAAATCAGTCCTGGCATACAAGCTGGTCCTTAGATGAAAGCCTAGGCTCTCTTCCTCAATCCCTATACTGGGGGAATTCTCCTGTGGCTAGATGTATGGCTTTTGGTGCCCCTTTACACTGCTCTTGTCCTTTTACTTGGCATAAAGGGGCCAGAGCAGATATGTGAATCTCAACCAGAATGTATAGACCAGACTTAACTGATGCACACTGCTGTGTTTTTGTGTATTAATTTTTGGATAGTAGTGATAAAACAAACATTCAAACTTGTATTGAGTGCTTGGGAATACACACTTTGGTTACCTATCTGTTTTTATACACAGAAAAGACTATTTATGCACTTAATTGCAGAATATGCATGTTAAATGAGCATACATTCAAATGTCGCTTGTGCAATTTAATGTGTTTTGAACATTCAGTTCATAATTAAGTTTATTGTGTAGCCATTTTTCAGTGCAGTTTATTTTCTCTATAGAAAAGAAGTTTCTAGGAAGTTAAAAGCTAGCTGAATTCTTAACCATAATATTACTTATTTACATGTAATGTTGTTTTTTCTGGCTTTTACGCAACACAAAAGCTATGTATATCATTTTCATTTGTTTGTCTTTTAGCTCGGCCATAGAAAGTTATTCTCATCTCTAAGTAGTTCACTTGTGTTATTTAAGCACTTTTTTGTTTTGAGGGAAATTACTTTCATAGGAAGAAATTTACCGCTTTGACTGTGATCAGGGCCACAGCTCAGTCTGTAACATTCACCGCTGACATGCCTATTTCCTACCTGTCAGAATGAAATACTAATGGTAGGTCCTATCAGTTCTGACATTGCTTTCTTATTTTTTATAACCAAGGTCACTTTGCTTCAAGTTTGCATTTCCCATGCAAATAGAAATGAAACTACAAAAAGGATTTTTTGCAGCAAATTTTTGCTGATAGTGTCTTATTTTAACATTTTGCATTTAAGGGAGTAAAACATTTGAAAATTTTAAGGTGATAAGACATTTACTTGTTGGGAAAACAACAAAAGAGTTGCTTTTTCATCTCTGTTAAATACACATGTAAAATCAGGCTGGCTAATGAGCTGGTTCTTTACTTGATGTCTCCCTTATTGCATTAATGTTCAAATGAAACTCTTGAAAGGTGGTTAGGGACTATTGTCTAACCCTTATATAAATATCCATTTAAAAAATTCCAAAAGAAGCTTTATCCTCTATAGGAAAGGGAAGCTATAGTGGGGGAGGAAAGACACAGCATTTTTCTTAAACACACAGAGAGGACAGTATATCAGTTCCCAAGACCTGTTTTTTCACCGAATAGTTGTTCTTGAATCATAATTTTCATTATTGCCTGTTGTGTATCATGTCCTCTTTCATGTGTCCAGAAATAAGGCTTGTTTTGTCCTTCAAGACTAGAGGAATATAGCACCATGGGAAACCTGTGCTCTTGTTTTTTATCCATGTGCTCAGGTGTAGTGCAGGAAAAGTATTCTAACGTTATATTGCCAGTGACCTCAGCTCTGATTTAGATAGACTATCTGGGTGGTTTGGGAGAAGTAATTTAACATATTTGCTAACTCAGCTAACTTGTATATGGAGAATTTCTAATAAGGATTTCTTTAACTGATGGTTGTTTGGAAGAATTGTTCATGGTTGTTTTTAAATATAATTTCCAGGCCCTTACATTATGTTAAAAATGGTGGTTTTCAGGTAAGGTTCCTTTTCTTAGGGATAGACTCAAATGCTTCATCTTTAGATAAAATATGTCATTGTAGAACTGCTGTGACAAGGGACACTGTCATCATAATTTTATGTAGGTGGTTTCCATAGGTTTTGCAAAAGCTTATTTACACAACGTTTCTACTTTTTTTAGACATTACAATGGAAATAATTATAACCAACTAAATCAACTTTTGTGTTTGAAGGCCAAACATTTGATAACTGAGACCCTAAAATAAGGAGACCAGAAGAGACTGCAGTTATGATAGGTCTCTGTATATGCAGTGTCTAAGGGGGCTTCTAAACCCGCAGCTTCACAACTGGGTCTCTATCAGGACAGCTAGTCCTTTGTGACTTGGAGACATGTGGCACCTAAAAGATTAAGGAAATATAGTACAGATAGCAATTACAGTTCACAACCTCCATCTTCCTTAGTGGAGGGTTAATATGCCTCTTAAAAACAAACCACCATCATGAAAAGCTTTGGGTAGCAAATTGGCAAAACACTACAGTGTACTAGCCTATTTGGGATCTTTTGGAAAGAAGTAAAGGAGTACTTGTGGCACCTTAGAGACTAACCAATTTATTTGAGCATAAGCTTTCGTGAGCTACAGCTCACTTCATCGGATGCATACTGTGGAAAATACAGAAGATGTTTATACACATACAAACCATGAAAAAATGGGTGTTTACCACTACAAAAGGTTTTTTCTCCCCCTACCCCACTCTCCTGCTGGTAATAGCTTATGTAAAGTGATCACTCTCCTTACAATGTGTATGATAATCAAGGTGGGCCATTTCCAGCACAAATCCAGGTTTTCTCCCCCCCCCCCTTTTTTTTTTTAGAGAAAACCTTTTGTAGTTGTAAACACCCATTTTTTCATGGTTTGTATGTATATAAACATCTTCTGTATTTTTCACTTTATGCATCCGATGAAGTGAGCTGTAGCTCACGAAAGCTTATGCTCAAATAAATTGGTTGGTCTCTAAGGTGCCACAAGTACTCCTTTTCTTTTTGAGAATACAGACTAACACGGCTGTTACTCTGAAACCTGGAAAGAAGTAGTAACTCTTAAAATCAATCATATTTCCTACTAGATAGGAACTTGTATAGGTGTGTGCAGGTTACAGTATTTGCAAAAGAAACATTCCACTAGTCTGTCTTTGGAAGGTAAATCTATTTAGAGAGCATGCCCACAGCACACTCAATAAATTCATTCCCCTAGCCCCTCCCCATTTATTGCTCTCCTGTTATTTCTTCTTCTTTTCATCTACATGCTGCTGCCGAAGATACCTAGAAAGCTTCTGGCACTGATAGCATCACACATTGCATTAATTTACTCCCAATTTAGTGTCCTTATTAGTTTTCTCCCCACTTCCCCAATTAGATTAAGTGCATGTTGGTAGAAAATATTTCTTATGGCTGGACTACAATTCAGTGGGGTATAATATAGTCTGGACTTCTGCCAGTAATGTCAAGCAGCAAGTAATAAAGCATAAGCATGGGATGTACTATTGTAATGGTGTTGTTTTACTGTAGTTCTCAAATAATATACTTCTACCCTATTCTGACAAGTTTCCCCTTCTGTAAAATAGAAATTACAATGCTTTCCTGTATTGTAGAGGTATTGTTGGGGTAAGCAAACATTTTTAATGCACTTTCAGATTCTCAGAAGGAAGCTACATAAGTGCAAAATATTACATAATTTAATAATCATTATTAGTAATAATAGGCTATATCAACTGATTGAGTGAAAACTGAAAGCAGGCACCTTAAAATTTCTAACAGTATTTAATGCATGAGGGCCATATGTTGTTTTATGTAGTGGATGAAAGCAGATGAAAAATCACATCTTTAGCCACATCTATTAGGGGTTGAGAGACTGGCATCACCTTGCAAACTTCAGGGATGAAATCCTGGCCCCCATTGAAGTCAATGGCCAAACTCCTATTGACTTTAATGGAACAGGATTTCACTAATGTGTCTGGCTCTTTTTCATGTCCAGGGACACTATTGGGCCTGGAGAGGATGGAGGGACAAAAGAATGTTCTCCCCATCTTTCACTTGAAAATCTGGGCTTTTCCTTTATATTATATTACATGATCTATTGCTCCATGCTGTCCCCTCCTCACCGTCCCATAAGAGTGCTTAGGGACATCATGAGAGTCTGGTTCCTAAAGGAGCTGTACTGCTGTGGCAAACATGAGGCCAGGATAGTGGCAAAAATGCCTAGGCCTTCCAAAAATTTCCATAGTCTGCAGGATTTCCTGTTGTATCTTGGGACATCCACCAGTTTGCATGGCAGTGCCCTTCAGTGCAGTATCACTCCTTACTCCATATGTTGAAAACCATAATGGGAGAAAGGATGGCCTTGTAGTTAAGAGACTGGATTGAGACTAGGATTTGGGACCTGAGATCAATGCCTGGCTATGAAACATATTTCTGTTTGAACTTCAAAAATTTCTGCCTGTAAAAAGGAGATACTATTTCCCTACCTAGTAGGGGTGTGTGAGAATAAATTTAATAATGTTTGAGAGGCATTAAGTACAATGGTGATGGATGCACAGTACCTAGCTGCACAGATTGATGCAGCGCATAGTCTTTTCTATGTTGTTGCTTTGCTGATCATAGAATAATAGAAGATTAGGGTTGGGCCAGAGTGATGCCCAAGCCAGCTGGGAAATTAGAAGAAGTGACCAGGACTTGAACTTAACTCGTTTGCATGGCAAGACTGAGCCCCACCTTAGGGGTAGTAGGAGGCTTGTTGTATAAAGAGTGAAATTCACCGAGGTAAGGAAGATCATAGAATCATAGAAGATTAGGGTTGAGAGAGACCTCAGGAGGTCATCTAGTCTAACCCCCTGCTCAAAGCAGGACCAATCCCCAACTAAATCATCCCAGCCCAAGCTTTGTCAAGCCAGGCCTTCAAAACCTCAAAGGATGGAGATTCTACCACCTCCCTAGGTAACCCATTCCAATGCTTCACCACCTTTCTAGTGATATAGTTTTTTCCTAATATCCAACTTAGACCTCCCCCACTGCAACTTGAGACCATTGCTTCTTGTTCTGTCATCTGCCACCACTGAGAACAGCCTAGCTCCATCCTCTTTGGAACCCCCCTTCAGGCCGTTGAAGGCTGCTATCAAATCCCCCCTCACTCTTCTCTTCTGCAGACTAAATAAGCCCAGTTCCCTCAGCCTCTCCTCACAAGTCATGTGCCCCAGCCCCCTAATCATTTTCGTAGCCCTCCACTGGACTCTCTCCAATTTGTCCACGTCCTTTCTGTAGTGGGGGGCCCAAAACTGTACGCAATACTCCAGGTGTGGCCTCACCAGTGCCGAATAGAGGGGAATAATCACTTCCCTCCATCTGCTGGCAACGCTATTAATGCAGCCCAATATGCCATTAGCCTTCTTGCCAACAAGGGCACACTGCTGACTCAGATCCAGCTTCTCATCCACTGTAATCCCCAGGTCCTTTTCTGCAGAACTGCCGCTTAGCCAGTCAGTCCCCAGCCTGTAGCAGTGCATGGAATTCTTCCGTCCTAAGTGCAGGACTCTGCACTTGTCCTTGTTGAACCTCATCAGATTTCTTTTGGCCCAATCCTCCAATTTGTCTAGGTCACTCTGGATCCTAGCCCTACCCTCCAGTGTATCTACCTCTCCCCCCAGCTTAGTGTCATCCGCGAACTTGCTCAGGGAGCAATCCATCCCATCATCCAGTTCATTAATGAAGATGTTGAACAAAACCGGCCCTAAAACAGACACTTGGGGCACTCTGCTTGCTACTGGCTGCCAACTAGACATCGAGCCGTTGATCACTACCTGTTGAGCCTGCTGATCTAGCCAGCTTTCTCTCCACTTTATAGTCCATTCACCCAATCCATACTTTTTTAACTTGCTGGCAAGAATACTATGGGAGACTATCAAAAGCTTTGCTAAAGTCAAGATATATCACATCCACCACTTTCCCCATAGCCACAGAGCCAGTTATCTCATCATAGAAGGCAATCAGGTTAGTCAGGCATGACTTGCCCTTGGTGAATACATGTTGACTGTTCCTGATCGCCTTCCTCTCCTGCAAGTGCTTCAAAATGGATTCCTTGAGGACCTGCTCCATGATTTTTCCAGGGACTGAGGTGAGGCTGACTGGTCTGTAGTTCCCCAGATTCTCCTTCTTCCCTTTTTCAAAGATGGGCACTCTATATGCCTTTTTCCAATTGTCCAGGACCTCCCCCGATCGCCATGAGTTTTCAAAGATAATGGCCAATGGCTCTGCAATCACATCTGCCAAGTCCCTCAGCATCCTCAGATACATTGCATCCGGCCTCATGGACTTGTCCAGCTTTTCTAAATAGTCCTTAACGTGTTCTTTCACCACTGAAGGCTGCTCACCTCCTCCCCATACTGTGGTGCCCAGTACAGGAAGAAACAGGATTTTTCCTGTTTTTTATGTTCTCTGTTTACTTCAGGTTCTCTATCTATTGAAGCCTTTAAAAAACAAACAAACAACTATAGGCTTGCTGGTCAGCATTTATCTTTGTTATGGAACCAGAAGGGTATTGATCAGATTTGTTTTCATGTCATCTATACATACAGCATTAAATCTAATTATAGAGCTGCAGCTTTAAAAGGCCACCTGGCCTGCTGGAAAGTAGTGTCTTTAATTTATTTATTTATTTGTTTGTTTATGTTTTACCAGAAGCTCAATGTTATTCAGTGGCATTAACTCTGCAGGGCAGGAAAACCCCTGGAGGACAGGTGAAAAGTTAAGGCTCTAGGATTGTTTGGCATTTGATTAGCAAAGAAAAGAACACATCTCAGATTATTCCCATCCTGACCAGTAAACTAAAAGCACATACTGTAACTCATGTATCCAATTCTATCTGTCCCATTTCAGAATTAAATAGATTAGATAAATAAATCTAACTTTTGCATTCTCATGTGCACAGATCTGATGTGCATCGTGTATCACTGTGATTCATAACAATTTCTGACCTGCATTGGACCTAAACACTCTCTCCTTAGTTTTAGTTCTTTGGTAGTTTTCTTTTAACTTTTATTTGGTATGGATTGTTACTAGTAAGCTGTAATTATAGAGCTCATTAATGTTTTAAAAAATGCCTAAATACAAACTCAAAAGGGGCTTTAAAAGTGCACAAACGAGACAGAGACGTGATAAGTAGGCATCAGTAGACTATGGGGCTTTTCACTTACCATAGCTCAAATGATAATTAGAATATTTAGATGCTAAATACAGACCTGGGAAAGAAAATCAAATGAAAAGGATTTTTATAAATGATTATAGGGATTTTCTATTGTAGATTCATACACAGTACAAAGTTACGCCATGTTTTGCCTTTAGTTCAGCAGACCTGTGCTTTACTTGGAAACTGTGCATGCTTTTTATAGCAAATGAGACTTAGTGGAAAATGAAAGTGCTAACAATAGAATGTGTGGGAGATGAATTGGTGAAGGAACCGGGGAATGACTTTGTATCTAAACACAAAAATGAAAATTTATGGTAGGGACAACTTGCTGTTCTGTTTCATGCTGGTTTTGACCCTAAGATACTACTAAAAACAATTTAATAAAATAGGAAACAATATAGTAATGAAAATAGAGCACAGCATAGTTGCAGGTAAATGAAAAATTAGCTGGAAATATCTTTGTCAGTCACCTTTACACAAGTGTCTCTTATCATTAGTGCTGTGTGAACGTAGTACTACGTGTCCATGCTCCCAGAGCAGAAAGCTGGCAGGAAATCTCACTAAAGTTAGCTGTGATTGCAGAACTTCTAACCTTGCAAGGGCAAACTTATTACCCTTGCCATTCCTGCACAAGCATTGGTAAGTATCAGATATGTCACTGCTGCAGTGATTGCAAGACGGAGGATTATTGTAGGAGGTTTTAAATCCCGATCTGATGAAGCATTTAATTTTTACAACTGGAACCTTGGTTTCCCTTGACTATTGACTCTCTGAAGCTAACTTTGCATTATTATTTTTTTTACTTTGAGTGTAAACTTCCCTGATTTCTTATGCCCTGTCCTTATTTTCCTGTTATCTTCTCCATCGTTGCTTCTGTTTGACTTACTGTATACCTCAGATTGCAAATAGTGGACTGCTGGTTTACATGATGCAGGGAACTTTTCCTTCATTGACTAGGTATTTTTCATCTGCTGGATTATCAAGATGTGCTGGGTGGCTACTTCCCCATCATCAGCTTTTATGGGGCTGCCATATTAGAAATACTATCCAACCATCAATCCAGAAAGTCAGCAACCCCTGCTCCAATTGGCTCTTCTACTGCCACAGGGGTAGATAGGGGTATCCCATAAACCTTGGCACCCAATGCAACCGCACTGCTTTAATAAACAGATGTTGTAACTGCAAATCAGATAGTTGGATGTCTGGCTACCAGAGGAGTCCATCCAAATTTGGATCACTGTGCTTGAAAATTGTAGATACAGTGATTATAGTATTGTCAAAAGTTTGGTATTCACTTCTTAATGGTAAAAGTGAGCACCCTGCAAAAAATTATATAAAAGAAACAAAAAGATAAAGCTATTTACGTGTATTTTCTGCTGACAGTCTGAGTATTGATGCATTCTTTTTCTTCGCTTGACAAGGTTAACCAACTGTTTATGGCTTTTGTCTTATTTAGGTGGTAGTTGCAAAGATATTTCTAACCATACTTATTTCAGGTTTATTGGTCTGGGTGAAACTGTGCTCAATGTTCAAATAAAAGGCAAATTACTTGCTCAGTGTATATGAGAATTTGGTCACACTTCTAACATTCTCTAGAGTAATTATATTAATTTTCTGTCCACCAATTTGAAGCTATCTCTTGCAAGTGTTTGCAGCTTCAAAATCTTGTAGAGAGGTTAAACTGTATAGACTCACTACTTAGATGTATATTGCCATTTATTTAATCCTTAGTCTCATAGTATCAAAACTGCAGATCAATATTAAAAGCTTAGTTTAAAGCAGAAAATGGGATATTTATTTAGAATTTATGTGCCTGATTCTTAAAATAGCTATTTAATTCATTTGGTGGATTTTTAAAAACATCTTAATCATAAATGATTATCTTAAACAATTAAACCTTCACACGTTGTTTATTTAAAAAAGTCACCTTATCATGAGCGCAACTAGCCAGGTTCCTACTCCTCTAAAGTAATGCTGTAGAAAACCAATTCTGTGGTTTGTCAGTGACAAGCATAACCTAAAATTCATATTCAAAATCAAATTTAATGTTCACTGCAGAATTTTATAACTTGTTTTTAAGTAGGGTAGGAATGGATAAACACTTTGGATTTGAAATTTGCAGCGGATTTGTACGTTATTTAACATGCTTCCATTGTAGCTTCTCAGGGGAAGGTAAAGAAGCAGAATTTGGAGGACAGCAACAGCACTTTATTGGCACTTTTGTGGTCTGACTACCTTGTCTGCAATAAGGAAATTTACTCTGTTAAGAACTGAATTCCTTCCAGCCTTCTGGTAGAGCACATGACATTCACACACACAAGTGCTTCAAGCGATTTCCATATGTGCCAAATACCATTTGGACTGGACTTATAGAAGGGCTAAATAGCAGTTTAGTCTGAACCATTTCAACCTGCATCAATGTTGGCAGCACTTAGATAGTCATCCCACTACTGTTCCATCATGTGCCAGTAACTTGTTGATATCTCCCAGAAGCCACTGCTTCTGGGAGCTGTGTTGGGGAATGTAGAAGAGGAGCCCAGAAGACAGGCCACCTGAAATGATGTACAATAAAACTAGTGTGGCAAAATTCGCAAGGTTCAGAATGTTACACTCCCCCTAAATCAATAACGAGTAAAAGACATAACCAAGATGGCCATAGTGGGCTATGAACCAGCACTCCCCCTTGTGGTACTGCAAGTATTGTTTTAATCCCAAAAGTTCTGGTGCTGTCTGGAATTTGCAGCCCCTCAGGATTTTGTGTGGGGTAGGAACAGAGTTGGGCAGGAACAAGGGAGCCAGCTGTAATAGCAGCTGCAGTGTTGCAGTAACAGCCAGGTGAATATGCATAAGTGGGAGTTTCATGCTAGCAACATCAAGGCTGCTACCAGGGAATTACTGTGATTTTATTCACTTTTTTGTTTGTAACTAAACAGAATGGAAGCTCTCATAGCACCATGCACAGACTACTACGTGATGTGAAATTTAATCTCTTTTCTGGTTTTTAAGACTCCCATTTTATGATTAACAGATTTTCCTTAATGTAATTAATGTTACACTTGCTTGTCTGACTTGTATTTACCCCCTCTTATTGTTCTTTTGAAAAAAGATCTAATTATTTTTATGAGAGGAATGTGTCATGAAGAGCTATTTTAAAACACATATTCTCTCTATTGCTTCATGCACAACCTCCAGTTTAACTTGTAACTTCCTGTTGTTATGTCTTGTGACATTTGTATCATATCTTTATTTTTCACAATGCAGGCTATATTCATGTTCACTTTAAGCTGTATAGCCATCTTTATAATGCTACTGAGATTTGGAGAGAGGCCAGGATGCCAACATGTTTTATGCTAATTGAGCACTAGCATAATTGTTACATGTGGCTTATATTTACCAAGTATAAGCTAGTACCTTACACTTTTAGTTTATATTATGAAATATTTTAACACCCAAAATGCTGTCTCTGAGAAGTCAGAGTTCATTGCAGAACATTTCAACTCACTGTAATAGTGCCGTAGAACCTGTACCAATGAGATTTCTCAGAAAAACTATAAATCTAACTTTGGCATGACTAGTACAAGTCTTAAAATTTCCATATGCCAGCATTTAAGACCCCGTCCAGCAGAAAATACCGTCGTCTGTACGGCTACACAGCCCCCAGATGGGTACCATATCTTGCTCCCTTGGAGGCCTAATTCTTCTACAGAAA
This sequence comes from Natator depressus, assembly GCF_965152275.1. NCBI lineage: Eukaryota > Metazoa > Chordata > Testudines > Cheloniidae > Natator > Natator depressus. The sequence continues at coordinate 98,013,593 of NC_134241.1, forward strand.
TATTGGGCTGCAAAGGAAGACCATAATTTAAAAATAAAAAATCCCCACAGCTTCAGGATGTGAAGAACTCATGCTGTATACATTTTTAAAAACACAAATATTTCAGCAGCTGAGTTGATGGATGGATTTGGCAGCCTCTCCTCAAATGATCTGGGATTTTTAGAAAAATAAAAAACAAAAACCGCTTAAATGCCAGGAGGAGCTCCAGACTGAATTTTAAAAAATAAATAAATTAGAGCTCTGCACAGCCTTCTTACTATGCTTTGTATTATCAGGGCCATTCCTGAGATCAGCCATTAGCCTCCACCTCTCTCTATCAATATTAGGGAGAGGAGAGCCAACAGCTGTCATAAATGACTCCTCCTGTCTGGCCTTAGGAAGGTGCATGTCAGTGAGGGAAGAGCATAATTGCAATATTTGGCCATGACCACCTTAACTTTATTTCTCTCCCTGACTGACCTGCCAGTCTGTTCTTGTCTCATCACTCGGGTCCCTTTGATACGATTCTCAAGGGCCAGAGTGATGCCCAAGCCAGCAGGGGAACTAAAAGAAGTGATCAGGACTTGAACTTAACTCTCTTGCATGGCAAGACAGAGCCCCACCGCAGGGCTAGTAGAAGGCTTGCTGTATAAAGAGTGAAATTTACCCAGGTAAGGAAGATCACAGAATCATAGAACATTAGGGTTGGGAGAAACCTCAGGAGGTCATCTAGTCCAACCCCCTGCTCAAAGCAGGATCTACCACCTCCCTAGGTAACCCATTCCAGTGCTTCACCATCCTTCTAGTGAAATAGTGTTTTCCTAATACCCAACCTAGACCTCCCCCACTGCAACTTGAGACAATTGCTCCTTGTTCTGTCATCTGCCACCACTAGGCAGCAGTGACCTAGCTCCATCCTCTTTGGAACCCCCCTTCAGGCCTTACTTCTTGTAAGCTTCCTTTTTATGTTTAAGCTCACCAAAGATTTCTCTGTTAAGCCACGCTGGTCGCCTGCCATATTTGCTATTCTTTCTGCACATCGGGATGGTTTGTTCCTCCGGTCTCAATAAGGCTTCTTTAAAATACAGCCAACTGACCTGGACTCCTTTCCCCCTCATATTTGTCTCCCAGGAGATCCTGCCTATCATTTCTCTGAGGGAGTCAAAGTCTGCTTTTCTGAAGTCCAGGGTCCGTATTCTGCTGCTCTCCTTTCTTCCTTTTCTCAGGACCCTAAACTCAACCGTCTTATGGTCACTGCTGCCTAGGTTGCCACCCACTTCTACTTTCCCTACCAATTCTTCCCTGTTTGTGAGCAGCAGGTCAAGAGGAGCGGAGCTCCTGGTTGGTTCCTCCAGCACTTGCACCAGGAAGTTCTCCCCAACACTCTCCAAAAACTTTCTGGATTGTCTGTGCACTGCTCTATTGCTCTCCCAGCAGATGTCAGGGTGATGGAACTCCCCCATGAGAACCAGAGCCTGTGATCGGGAAACTTCTGTTAGTTGTCCAAAGAAAATCTCGTATACCTCATCCTCCTGGTCTGGTGGTCTTTCGCAGACGCCCACCACAACATCAACCTTTTTGCTCTCGCCTCTAAACTTAACCCAAAGACACTCAACAGGCTTTTCTCCAGTTTCATACTGGAGCTCTGAGTAATCGTACTGCTCTCTTACATACAGTGCAACTCCTCCACCTTTTCTCCCCCGCCTGTCCTTCCTGAACAGTTTATACCCATCCATGACAGTTCTCCAGTCATGTGAGTTACCCCACCAAGTCTCTGTTATTCCAATTCCATCATAGTTCCTTGACTGTGCCAGGACTTGCAATTCTTCCTGCTTGTTTCCCAGGCTTCTTGCGTTTGTGTACAGGCAACTAAGATAACTAGCCGATTGCCCTAGTTTCTTAGTATGAATCAGGAGGCCTCCTCTGTTGCACCCTCCTCCTTGTGTTTCCTCTCCGTATCCCACTTCCCTCAAGACTTAGGTCTCCATCCCCTGGCGAACCTAGTTTAAAACCCTCCTCACTAGGTTAGCAAGCCTGCCTGCGAAGATACTCTGCCCTTTCTTTGTTATGTGGATCCCATCTCTTCCTAGCAATCCTTCTTTCTGGAACAACATCCCATGGTTGAAGAATCCAAAACCTTCTCTCTGACACCACCTGCACAACCATGCATTTACCTCCACAATTCGGTGGTTCCTATCTGGGCCTTTTCCTTCAACAGGGAGGATGGACGAGAACATGACTTGTGCCTCAAACTCCTTTATCCTTCTTCCCAAGATTTGGTGTGGAGGTCTGCTACATAAAGACATGTAAAAAACAGCTAAAAATGGTCCTCTTAAACCTAGCTTGCTGAGAAAGCATTCTCTGCTTTGCTCTCAGATTGGCCAGCATGGGGAGAAAAATCATTGGGAATGGCTCAGAAGAGAGATCATCATCCTTAAGGTAATTAAGACCTGATTTTCCAAAACCTCTGGATGGGGAACACACAGGGGCTTAGGCCATTATACTAGCCTCCAGGTGTGACCATGGCTGTGAAGAGAGCACAGTACAGCTCTGCAACTGCCTCCACATAGAGTAAGATTTATTATTTTATATAGGCGATATTTCACAATAACTCCTACAAGCACTTTATTGAAGGTCTGTCTTTTAAAAATATATAGTATGTGATTTTAGAATAAAATTATAAAAATTGAACTTCAGATTCTACCTCTGTAGTTTCTATTGCCTTTAAGATTTGGAGCTAGAAGAAGAAAGAGAAAGAAGCAATGCTTTAGTAAATATGCTGGAAATCTAAAGCAAGAGACTGGTCTTTGATTGGTTTCAGAGTAGCAGCCATGTTAGTCTGTATTCGCAAAAAGAAAAGGAGTACTTGTGGCACCTTAGAGACTAACAAATTTATTTGAGCATAAGCTGAATGCATCCGATGAAATGAGCTGTAGCTCACGAAAGCTTATGCTCAAATAAACTTGTTAGTCTCTAAGGTGCCACAAGTACTCTTGGTCTTTGATTGTGTATCAGCTGTGCAATAAAGTTTTCTGGCTTGGTTTTTCCTTTCTTAAATTGGTCCTTGTCACAGGGATGTTTGACTACACAAAATTTGACATATTATGACTGGTGCAGTGAAGAAATCAAGCAGATTTACTGCCAACTGTGTACATCTTTGTATTCAGTCAAATAATATAACTTGCCTGGCTCTTCTTTCCTGATGAATGCCATAAACTACTGTCCCATGTCATTACTCAAGAACTTTGTAAAAATAATTTTAAAAGATAGTTTGGCAAGGGGATAAAGGGTAAGAAGAAAGCAATTTAATTTCTGTATAGCTCAAGGTTCATGCTCAATTAATTATAGTAGGAATAAAGTAAATACAACTTCAACTTAGTGTCTTGACAACTAATATAAATCTTATATTGTAGTTGTAAGAATATGAAGCAGAAATCTTAACAAAATTTAACTAAATTGTATTGACATTTAAAATATGTGAAACAATAACTTTCTGGGTCAAATATCAATTGTCTTTGGATTAAAGTTTGACTCCTTCATCATTTTCTGCCTATTTTGTAATACATATCCCTGCATTTATTATGAGTACTAGAATTACAGCAGCATACAGAAACATCAGTTGAGATTGGGGCCACACTGCACACACATTAGGCACTGCACAAATACACATTAAGAGTTAGTAGTTCCTGCCCTGGGTTGCTTGCAGCCCAAGTATGCCACACATACAAAAGCTGTGACAAGTAATGTTACGCCCATTTTACTGATGGGGAAATTGAGGTTCAGAGAGGTTGAGTTGCTCTGCGTCACATAGGAAGTCTTTAGCAGAGCTGGAAACTGAAATCAGATCTCTTAGAGTTCCACTCCATTGCGCCCACCACACGAGAATAATCTTCTCCAGAAGCAGTTTAATTTAGTACAGATTTAGCTTGGTATTAAGTCATGGATCACATTGTAGCTTGTTGTGAACTCATGGGCCTTTAATCAAACTAAAATCCTTCCACTTTCACCGTTTTTATTTTCCTTACACTATCCACTAAAAAAGTCCCAGTCACCAAAACACTAACAATCGTGTGACCTTCTGAAGTCATGATGAAGTAGTGTTTAAAAAAAAATTCTCTTGTACAACCCTTAGTACAAAAGGCACTTAACAACTCTAACTCACTGATATGATTAAAGTACTATATATTGCATTTGTTTCCCATTACCATGTAAGAATAGCCTCATATCTACAAGGGTCACCAGCTTTTGCCATCAGTTACCACACAGCATTGTCTGACATTGCAATAGGGTTTTCTTTTTTTGCATTTCTGAGAACTGGAAATAATTTGATAACTGTGAGGTAGTAGGTGGAAAATGCTAACTTTTCAATGGCTTCTACATCTCTTGCACATGCAGCTACTACATATTCTAGTAATGACTGCTGTTTCTGTTATGATGTATGATGGTTTAACATTACAATGAGTGCAAGAGTGTAAATTTACATACTGCCATTAAAATTCTGCTAGTAGGGCTGTGCAAAATCATAGAATCATAGGGTTAGAAGGGTCCACAAGGATCATCTAGTCTATTCTAGCCCCCTGCCAGGATGCAGGATTTGTTGTGTCTAAACATCCAAGACAGATGAAGCATCCGATGAAGTGAGCTGTAGCTCATGAAAGCTTATGCTCAAATAAATTGGTTAGTCTCTAAGGTGCCACAAGTACTCCTTTTCTTTTTGCGATTACAGACTAACACGGCTGCTACTCTGAAACCAAGACAGATGGTGAGATATAGTCTCTAAGGTGCCACAAGTACTCCTTTTCTTTTTGCAGATTCAGACTAACACGGCTGCTACTCTGAAACCTGTGAATATAATGTAACTAAAATATGCTTCATGCAAAAACGTATCTTGTAAGGTATCATTACAAAGCTTATAATCTACTGAGTGTGGTCATCCTATTTGTATAAATGTATCACTCTTGTATCTGAAACTAGAAATATGAAATATAACTCTGAGGGCCTATTGTAGTTATGCAAAGTGTGAGCCATAATAGTGGTTTGGAATCTTGATGGCTCCCATCATCCAGGACAATTGACTGTGGATGGCTCTGTTTGCAGGTAGGCCTTCCTGTGAGTCAGGCTGGGCTGAATGGGGGCTTGGGGGTCTCGCAGGACATGTGATCATGTCAGCTGAACTGGAATCCATCTTTAACCTGATGCTTTTCCACTGAGAAGGAGGGGTAAGAACCCAGAGGGACAAAGGATTCCCCCCTTATGCAAAAGATATATAAGTGGGTGGAACAGAACAAGGGGGGCAGCCATCATGAGGAATCCCCTAGCCACCACCTGAGCTGGAACAAGGGCTGTACCAGGGGAAAGGATTGTGCCCAGACTAGGAAGGTGTCCAGCTCCAGTCTGTGAAAAAAACTTATTAAAACATCTCTAAGTGTGAGATTTTATGTGTATTCAGTTTTTATTACTGTACTAGACTTAGACTGGTGTGTTTTATTTTATTTTGCTTGGTAATTCACTTTGTTCTGTCTGTTACTACTTGGAACCACTTAAATCCTACTTTCTGTATTTAATAATACACTTTTTACTTATTAATCACTTTTTACTTATTAATTAATCCAGAGTATGTATTAATACTTGGGGGGGGGCAAATAGCTGTGCATATCTCTCTATCAGTGTTATAGAGGGTGAACAATTTATGAGTTTATAAGCTTTATACAGGGTAAAACAGATTTATTTAGGGTTTTGACCCCATTGGGAGTTGGGCATCTGAGTGTTAAAGACAGGCACACTTCTGTAAGCTGCTTTCAGTTAAGCCTACAGCTGTTAGGGGACGTGGTTCAGACTTGGGTCTGGGTTTGCAGCTGGCTAGTGGGTCTGGCTCAAACCAGGCAGAGCACTGAAGTCCTAAGCTGTCTGGGCAGGAAAGCAGGGGCAGACGTAGCTTTGGCACATCAGGTGGCGGCTCCCAGGGGGTTACTGTGATCCAGCCTATCACAGATGGCTATCCAGCCTTCTTCTGAAAACCTCCAGTGAATGAGCTTCCACAACCTCCCTAGGCAGTCTGTTCCATTGTCCTACTGTTCTCACAGTTAGGAGGTTTTTCATGAGATTTAATCTAAATCTGCTGTGCTGTAGTTTGAACCCAGTGCCTCTTGTCCTGTCCTTTGTGGCAAGAGAAAACAACTTTTCTCCATCTTTTTTATTGCAGCTTTTAAAGTATTTGAAGACAGTGGTCATGCCCTTCCTTAATCGCCTCTTTTCCAAATTAAATATACCCAGTTCCTTCAGCCTTAGCTCTTATGGCTTGCAGTCCATCCCATTGATCATCTTTGCTGCTTGCCTCTGGATCCTTTCCAGTTTCTCTACATCTGTCCAGCTGAGATCACAAACTCCATTACCACTAGGGCAGGTTCAAATCTTACCCACAGTCAATCACTCCATAAATGTTTGTCAACCTGGGGTGATGCAGTACACCTAGGTTTAGGTCCTGGAGCCTGTTGTTAATTGTTAGCTGCAGGTGTGTTCTCTGTGTGCTGTGCTGGCTCTGCACAGATAGGTGGCCCAGCAGACCTTGATCGAACTGCCCAAAGAGACCACAGACCTGGGTCAGTAGCAAAGGTACTCAGCCAGGTTTATTGTCAACAAAGTATGATCTATCCCCTAGACTGTACAGATCCACTAACACATGTATGCCAGTTACAATGGACCAGCTCAGTGAACAGCGGGACTTTCCGCTCCCCCTAGGGTTGCCAACTTTCTAATTGCACAAAACCGCACACCCTTGCTTTGCCCTGCCCCTTCTCTGAGGCACTGCCCCACCCTCACTCCAGCCCCGCTCCCTCCATTGCTCACTCTCCCCACCCTCACTCATTTTCACTGGGCTGGGGCAGGGGATTGGGGTGCGGGAGGGGGTGAGGGCTCCAGCTCGTGGTGCGGGCTCTAGGGTGGGGCTGGGGATGAGGGGTTTGGGGTGCAGGAGGGAGCTCTGGGCTGTGGCAGGCGGTTGGGGTATGGGAAGGAGTGAGGGCTCCAGATGGTGGTGCAGACTCTAGTGTGGGGCTGGGGATGAGGGGTTTGGGGTGCAGGAGGGGATTCAGGGGGTTGGGGTGCAGGAGGGGGTTCAAGTTGTGGGCTCTGGGAGGGAGTTGGGTGCACATTGGGGTTCCGACGTGTGGCAGGGGGTTGGGGTGCAGGTGGGGGTGTGGGGTCTGGGAGGGTGTTAGGGTGTGGGAGGGGATTCTGACATGGGGCAGCGGGTTCGGGGTGTGGGCTCTGGCTGGGCGGCACTTACCTCAGGCGGCTCCCGGTCCACAGCGCAGTGGGGCTAAGGCAGGCTCCCCGCCTGACTTAGCTTCACATGGCTACTGGAAGCAGCCGGCATGTCTGGCCCCTTGGCGGAGGTGCGGCCAGATGGCTCTGCACGGTGTGTGCTGCCCGCGCTTGCAGGCGCTGCTCCTGCAGCTCCCATTGGCCATGGATCCCGGCCAGTGGGAGCTGTGCAGCCGGTGTTGGGGGCAGGAGCAGTGCGCAGAGCTTCCTTGGTCACCCTATGCCTGTGGGCTGCAGGGACATGCTAACCGCTTCTGGGAGCTGTGCGGAGCCAGGGCAGGCAGGGAGCCTGCCTTAGCCCTGCTGTGCCGCTGACCAGACTTTTAACGGCCTGGTCAGCGGTGCTGACCGGAGCGGCCAGGGTTCCTTTTTGACCAGGTGTTCTGGTTGAAAACCGGATGCTTGACAACCCTAGCTACCCCCTTGGCCTGGCAAAGACACCTCATCTGTGACCCCTCCTTTAAACACTGATACAAACAAGTTACATGATTAGTTACTACCCTTTACCTTGTGCATATTGGTTCGATTGAAACATTTCTAAACATTACCCTGTCGTCCTGACCTTTTCTTTAGGAGGGGTCAGTATGCCCCTGTATCATCCTCGGGGAGTGTGTTTACACCATATCTTGGTATTGGGGTGTTCTGGCATAATCCTTCTGAACTGTGTTTATACAAGTGTCCAGTGCCTCGTCCAGTGCCATGTTCTTGCCAAGTTCATGTTCAGGACAGTGAACCTGCCAGTAGGCATGTTTTGTGACAGGGCCTGACTTTTGCTCTCTTACTGTGTTTTATATCTGCAAGGCCTGACTTTAGTTCAGGCCTTAGGCCTTATACTGGCCTCATGTCTCAGATTCTCTCTTTCTATACAAAGCTCTCCAAATATTAATCTTTTTCCATTCTCCACCCACCCATCCCCTTTTTCCTCCCTCTTGTTTCCCTTTTCAGGGGGGCAGAGTTGGATCATTTTGCCTTCACAGCTACCCATGGCTTTCAGAGAGTGGGGTAGTGATCATTTCCCAGGAGCTTTCCTGAAGTATCTCTCTATCATCCCCTTCAGACTCAGAGGAGGCATCCAATCTTGTACTGAGCTAGAGGGTGTGGGTGTGGGTTGAGGGAACAGTCAGAGTGGCCAGGAGGCCTATGAGGCACCGGGTGGCAGGTTTCCCTTGGATGTTTGGGATCCAGAACCCAAAAACTCAAGTTAATTAACAGGGATAGGCCACCTGCCAACCACTGCGAACCAGACCTTGTAAAGATTGTGTTCTAATTAAAAGCTGGTGTACCAGCTATTGCTCACAAATGGGTGCCTTATCCTAAACATGTAGCATAATTGTTTTGTGTGCTTTGGCTGAAATGTCCATTCAGACACTTGAGATTTAATCACTTTCCTTACATGTTTTGTCATTTCCCATTTACAAAGGTTTTTCCCCCTCACTTTTTGTTTTGAGAAGAACATGGCTCATTTTATTTTTATTATTGTTACTTTAGTTCCAACTGCCGCAAACTCAGGTAAGCAATGCTTGGAATTGCCCCAGATGTAAAATGAGCACTTTATAATACAGAAATGCAGGGAGTGGAGACATTCTAACAATATTTAGCATCTGTCTCGGAAGGGGTAGGGGGTGGAGATGATGGGGCATCTGCCCACACTCGGTTAAAAGGGGTTAAGTGGCCAGGAAGGCCAATTAACTCCCCTGGGTGCACCTGGAGGAGGAGCCAGGGAGCAGGCTACTAATTAAGAGTATGCTCAGCTGTGCAGGAATAGGCAGGGTCAGTGTGTAGTCAGCTATCTGGCTATTGCAAGGACTAGGAAAGGCTGCAAGGAAGTAGGTTAAAGTCACTCCTTGGGTGAGGGGAATTGGAGGCTGGCAAACTTAGAGAAGGGAGAAGCCAGTAAAGTAGGAAGAAGCCCTGGGAAACTGCAATGAGGACTAAGGAAATATAAGCCTTTGCTGCATGTTATAGGGTCTCTGGGCTTGAATCCAGTGTAGTGAGCCTGGATTCCTTTACCAGCCACTGGGAAGTGGCCCAGGATGTTGGAGATGCTAGCCAGATGACAAGGTCAGGAAGGACTTTGATTTCTCCTTAGAAGGGGAGGACTTTAGTGACCTAGCTGGAGGGCTAATCCACAAATATGAAGCTGCAGATCTGGGAGTGAGTGGGGCAGCAGAAGGAGACAAGCTGGGGGAAGACACCACCAGAGAGTGCAGGCTGGTGGAGCTAATCCCCAGGATGACCAGTAGGAGATACTGCAAGTGGTGAGTGAACCCTGTGATGAGGGCATGACAGATGTGGGGGTCCCATGCTCTGATGCCCTAGTTCGGTGTCAGTAACCATCACAGAGGAATTGTCTAGTCTTCTGGATGACTACCCTGACACATAAGGAGAAGAGGGGAAAACCAGCACACCAGCCAGCACCGATCAAAGACCCATGCACCAGTCCTCATTCTGGAGCACAATAAACAGGGAGATGCCTTCTCCAGCTGGCATATAGGAGCGACATGTGCTCTGGGTTCTTATCCTCGACTGCGGTGAAGAGCTGAGTGCCCAGTGGCACAGAACAGAAACCTGCACTTTGGGTCCTTAGCACAGAGTGGTGAAGAGAAGAGTGTTAACGCTTCCCAGCCAGCAGGGTTGAGCAGCTGTACACTGGTCTCAAACCTGAAGTGGGGAAGAGGAGAATGTCAGAGCACTGGAAGGCAGAGATTAGTTAAATTATGAAAAACTGTGCAATCAGTTGCAGCCATAGGTCAAATTGGAGATGGGACTGTGTAACTTGTGCTGATTTGGTGCTCTTTGGAAAGTATCAGGGCTGTAGTGTGGCTGACCGGCATTTTAATTAAGTGCTGTTGCTACTGCTGTGTTGCAGCCCTCTACAGGAATGTACATGGGTGCACTCTACAGTCTTGTATGAAGCTTCACAGAGATTTTTAATCTGGAAAAATATATGCCATTAATTTCAGACCTGAATAGCACATGGGTTTGGGTAAAAGTAAATTTAATTTTATTCCAGTTTTCTTTTGTGGCCTCACTATCTCCTAATGGTGAAGAGCCTTCACTGTGTCCAGGGGAACTTCTGGAAGAGTATTGCATCACAGGCTATGATAGTTACTTATGTATTGTCATGGTAGTGCCTACGGATCCCAGCCACAGGCCAGGAAGGACCACCGGGGCTAGGCACTGTACACGTGTAACAAAGGACAGTCCCTGCCCCGTGGAGCTTACACACTAAGACCTGGTCTACACTACAGAGTTAGTAAGAAGAAAAGGAGTACTTGTGGCACCTTAGAGACTAACCAATTTATGTGAGCATGAGCTTTCGTGAGCTACAGCTCACTTCATCGGATGCAATAGCTGTATGCTATTACAATAATAATAGCTGGATGCTGTAGCTCACGAAAGCTCATGCTCAAATAAATTGGTTAGTCTCTAAGATGCCACAAGTACTCCTTTTCTTTTTGCGAATACAGACTAACATGGCTGTTACTCTGAAACCTGACTACAGAGTTAGGTTGATGTAAGGCAGCATACAATGATCTACCTCTGTAAGCATGTACACTAAAATGTAGCTCCCCCAATGTAAGTCACCCACTACATCGACTTAACTCCACCTCCCTGAGAGGCACAGTGCTTAGATTGATGTAGCTAGGGTGACCCAGTGTCTGTGTAGACATTGCGATAATTACACTGCCTGTTGGCTGTCAGTCCTGCCTCAGGGCTCACAGCTGGAGCATCCTCTCCTCCATGCAAGTTGCTTTCTAAAACTGTAAGGAGTCACAAGAAGCCCTAGAATATTTATGGAATCGGTGGAGGTCTTTCCTGGTTTCAGTCCCATCTATACCTATTGGATTCAGTCCACCATGTTTGGATATTCAGCTGGGGAGCGTACGTACCCACAAGTGTGCCTCATCTATGACTGTCCTATCTATTTTAGAAAAATAGGGGACTCCACGATACTATATCTCAATATCTAGAGATCATTCATGTTTTCAGGACAGGGAAGTAATTGTAGCAGAGTCTTATTCTAAGTCATAGCTGAAATTCCTCATGTGTTTGCTCTCTTTGGCCCATGATTCTCATAATATTGGAAAAGATGAGGCAACAGCAAGCCCAAATTATCCTGGCAGCCTACTCTTGGCCTCAATCTGTCCTGGAAATTTTTCACGTTTCATAAAAAAATAATTTTACTATCAGTTTCTCAGCAGGTGTCTAGAGAGGAACCCATGTATAACATCATCATCCTCAGACAGTCCTTTGTGGACTGAATAAGGAAGACTACCCTTAATTATATGTGGCAATTCTTCAAGAATTCTACCTAAATCTAGAAGCCAGTCTGCAAAGAGCATTTACTACTCAGCCATGGCATAAATTCTCTTGTCTTTTTCACAAAAAATAATAAAAATGAATTCCTCTTTCACTTATATTAATATGATTTTTTCCCCAAGCAGGCAGATCTTTCCTCATCAGGCCCATTAATTAAAATATCTGAATTCTTAGGTTCTATGTAAATATGTTCTAGATAGCTTGTCTTAATTAGAACAGAGACATTTTTGCCCTTTGGGCAATGGAAAATAGACAAGTGATTAAAAACTGGTTTGAAAAATAGGTTGTAGAGAAAAAAGGGATCCAAGGTACAAATTGCTAGCATTACCTAGTGTCAAACTTGTAGCTCTGTGAATGCTTCTTGCTAATTTGCATATTACCGAAGAGAAGTGTATGTTGTGGTGTGATGGCTGTAGTGCACCCCATGCTCTGGTTGCCAGGGCATTACCAAACAATTGTCTGCTTTCACTCCAGGGATATGGTGGATCAATTGGAGAAGCTTGTCCAGTAAGGGCGAAATTCATTCCTGTACAGAGGGTCTACATATAGCCGAACACTCCATTGGAGTCACACTTAACACTCAAATGGGGCTTAAATGATGCATAGGAATTTACATGAGGCCTCTGCATAGGAATCAATAGGGAGGAGAAAAGAGAGATTTAGGCAGTTACTTATTTGAGCATAAAATGGAAGCAAGGAACAGATTCTGCAAGACACAGAATCAGAGAAGACAGAAAGATTAGCTGGAGGGAGCCCTCCAATTTATGTTTAAACACTGGTTGAAATCCTAGCCTCATTCACCTCAGCCAAAGGAAGCATATCTTTGGAAGTCTGGCTGCAAGAATCTATTTACTTTGCATTTGATTTTGCCTCCAGGAGATCTGGTTTTTACCTTAGTGGGTGTGGATGAGCCTGTTTCTGCCACAGACTGTCATCAGGCTGGCTACATCCTTGCATATGTGTGTGTCTGTGTGCATGTAATGAATAGTAATTTTTTTGACTGTCCACTATAATTATGCTATGGTGAGGTGTTTGTAAATGCATGATTTTTCATGTTGGGTTTTCTTTAGACAACAGGGTGTTCTGAATAAATGTTCATTTTCATACTAGTAAATATGTTCTGCAGAGCACTGCAAAGTGACTGGGGACTAGGACTGAATGTGACCAAGATTGTTTTAATCACAAACCTAGAAAAGATCCATGTGTGGGCCTTGCTTATTGAGAAATAGCATGAGAACTGGGTCCTTTGGGTTATTACTTGAGAGTTATTGGTTAACTGTTTGTTTGTTTTAGCCAGGATTTGTTTGTATTCATAAAACCCCTTTTAAATTCATGCCTGGGGACTACTGCTTTGAAATCATAGAGTGGACTGTTTGACTCTTTCTTGGCAATATTCAGCCTGGTAATGAGAAGAGCTAGGAATGATCTGAGTTATTCAAAGTCTTGTTTGTTTGTTTTTGAATCTCAAAACACTGCACGTTAAACCACAACTCTTCATTTAAGGATCAACACTCACCTGGCATGTATCAGAGTAAAGTTCCCTTCTTGGGTGGAAATGCCAGACAATCAGTACTCACTGTCTGCAAAGCAGTTCTCTTCTGAGAACTCCCTCTGGAGTGTCTTCATGTGGACACAGAAACAAGACACAGACGTTCTTTGTTTAACTTTATGTAGCAATAATAAGTGGGCAAATCACCCCCAACTACCCAGCAGGTTTCTTCCGGTGCTGCTGTTTAGCTGGACCCAATGACCCCTCATGTACTTTAAACCTGAGGGTGAGTGAGAAGGCCATGTCTCCTTTACGCCCACAGGCCTGCCAAGGGACCCTGACTGGAAGCCAGAGTCTCGCCCCCTCCCTGGTTCCATGCTGGGGTAGGAAAGATGAGATGGTGGGAGCCCAAAGCTGCTTCAGACATAGAGGCATACCCCTTACCGTGCCATGGTAGTGCCCAGGGCCACTGCAAAGTAACCCACTAGCTACTCAGTTGGAATCTTCCTAACCTGCCAGCCACCCTGAAACTTTCTAACATTGTGACAATTGTAATTTAACACCTCCCCCAAAAACAAAACAAAAGAATCTTCTGGGTGGAAAGTGGAAAAAACCCACCTATCAGTTTGCCATGTTAAGCATAAAAAATAATTCCTTCCAGACTCCAAAATTAACTAGCCAAAACCCTTGCATCATAGGAGATCCAGCTACTAGTTTGGGTGGGAAGGGTGGGATTGAAACAGGAAGCCTGCAAGGTCTACCCTGGTTGGGAATCATTGCCTTCCTCTCTCTACACCTGTACAAGAGACAGTCACCAGCCCTGGACTGCCACCATCATCTAATGGCTCCATGGTGGGTAGGAGAAGCCCCAGACCTGGACGCAGGTGCACTGTATGACAACTCTCCCCTTGTCTATCTTGCACTCCAAGCAGCGCAAGGAAAGGAGGAAGAGATGGGAAAAGCAAGGAGGGAGTGAAGCTGCAGTCCCTAGCCTCTGAAGGTGAAGGGAGTGGAAAGAGGGGCATGTGGAATGCTGCCTTAGCTGTTCTTAGCTGAGATGTCCCATCTGGTGGGATGTGGATGATGTCATTGCTGTTTACTTCAATTCCCTTCCTAAATTCAAGCTGTTTATCCCGTCTGATCCATCCAGGCTGAGACCAACTATGATGCAGAAAAATAATTTTTTCCCCTCCTTTCCACACCAGTCCACTCTAACTTGCCTACTAAATCAAAATTTGAAGCAAGTAAAATTGTAGAGATCACACACTTAAAAAAAAAAATTCTACTACATGCTTTCCATGTACCAGTAGTTGGAATCCCAATCTAGGTTACAACATGCATCCCGGAATGTATAGGAAATATTCAGAGTTTAGGTGGCAAAATGAACTTAGTTATTTTCATTTACTACTTCACTACATACTCTGTATGCTAAATATGCATTTCTTGGTTAAAACTAGAACAGCAATTTGTATTAAAAATAGTGGTTAGTTTTCAGTGCTAGCAATTCAGTGGAGAATACCTGGGAAGTGCTTTAGTTTGTGTAATGCTCGTTACCAGAAACTTTCTGTGGATTTGATTTATAAATAGTATACACAAGCATTCTGAAAATCTGGTGGAGAATTACAAATAGCTATCAGTATTAAAAATCCAGTGTGGGCAGATCACATTTCAAGAAGATGAGCTATTCTGCATTTTCTGGCAAGAGCTGGCATCTGTTTTCAGACGTAACCTCTTCAGTGTAGCTCAAGAGCCTGTCGAAGAGAATGCTGCTGGGAAGAGCTCCAAGGTAAGACAAAGCCAGGTTTGCAAGATGTAGCAATGAACTAGCATGATTCTTCCGCCACTCATCATGGCCTCCTCTGTGTGGAATAGTAGGCTCAGTGAGGTAGAGCACAAACTAAGATTTGGCAGAATATGTAGTCGGTTGCGATTCAGTCATGATCTTTTCCAAGTACCTCTTCACATATGAAGCTTCCAAGTGGGCTTGATGACACATTCTCTTTGGTTTTTATTACTCCTCAGATGACAAGGGGTTTTCCCTGATATTCTCCAGCCTATGTGTGATAACCCCAGAATTGTCTTGGTGAAATTCAGAGCTGAACGTTAAGGACTGAGGATCCAGCATGCATGCTATGTGGTATATTTCCTGACTACACACTTAAACTGCTCAGAAAGACACTTTCTGTTTCATGGCCTTGTTGGCTTGATCCAGTACTTGTGTGCTGAGATAAGACTGTCAGAGCTCTGACAGCTGGTACCATGACAAATATGCAAGCACTCAGGAGCTTATCTTTCAAACTAACTCCTCAAAGGGCTTGAGAATGTGAATGACAATGTCTTCCAGGCTCCAGTTGTCTCCAAGCAAAAAAGTATCAAAGCTTGTTTGTTCTCCATCAGGCTTTTCTACATGTCATATGTGAAGTTCCACCTTGTAGCTATTTCCTGGGAGAGCTGGTTCATGAAGAGACCTTTCTGCTTCCTGCCTATGCAGTTTGGAGAATACAGTGCAAGTGCGCTTGTAGGTGATAAGTATCCAACTGAGTGCAACCATGTCTCACTCTCTAGGATATGTTTAAATACACAGACTTCTTGCAATTGATTTGGTTAAATAAAAAATATTCCTGAAAATTATACAGGATGTGAAGAAAGCATCTCACTGTACACCTTATAATCATTACCCAATAAAAAGCTTTCACAGTAGCACAATATTCTCAGAATAATTGTGCTACTGTGAAGCATTATACAGTGAAGTAATTATGTAAAGCATAATTATCTCAGAACCACACTTGGTTTTCTGATGTGGCAATATACCCTTTATATGAGCATGCCCAAAAGGGCATACATGGCTGCTTCCACAGGTCTGCTGTCAAAAGCCTTGCCATGCAGAATAGTAGACCTCGTCTTGAAACTTTTTGAACCAGTGAGATTAACACAACCCAGTGTTTTTGTATTCTGGGCCCACATGTGTGATGTTAATTAAGAGATTTTTGTTTCTAAAGTTATTCTGCTCACTGTGACTTGGCTCATAGGTTTTGAGGGGAAAACACTGTGGGAGGGAAGTTGGTACCTAAGTTTTAATAGTCTCATTATTTGCCAGAAGCCCAGATACTCTACAGTAGATATGATCTGATTCTCAACTAGCACCATTTCCCTCATAGAAAATAAGGATCTTCCTGGTCCCTGGAGAATCCATCCTACCTGACCTCCTCTGAGCTGCAGAGTGCTCCACTGTCCTCTGCATGCCTGAATTGAAATTCTGAATATATGATGGTCCCTGTTAACCATTTTCTGGTGCTTTGATAAGCTTCCAGGTGTGTAGTTTCAATGTGTTTTCTCATAGCTGATGTAAAGTAGCCAGATATAACATTCCTGGGAGAAATGTTGACTTGACTTTACTGTTCTTACAGTCAGTTTTAGCAGGGTTACTTTGGCTCAATGAGAAATTCCCTAACTCTGCATGTCTTTTTCCTCAGATTTTGTTCCCCTAAGATTTGAAAGGGAGGCATCACATAAATATAAGGCTCCCCTCTCTATAGTATTTAATAGGCAGAGATTAACTGATTTAAAAACAACAACCAAAAAATACTGATTGGCCAGCTGGTGTATACAGATGAAAGTCATGGTGTATCTGAGACTTATACCCTTAAGGGTTCAGTGTCCAGATGGTTACAAATTGTTTCAGAGAGACAAGTTTCGTGGGCATATAAAAGCTAGGTATTCTTCACACTCTTGTAAAATAGTATCTTTTTTTTTTGTAAAAATAATTATTTGAAAACACATTCTTATCCAGTATATGATGAAGGCAATATGTCAGTTGCTGTAGGGTGAGGATCTGTAGTCCAGAAAAAAGCAACAAAAATGATTAAAGGTCTAGGAAACATGAACTATCAAGGAAGATTGAAAATATTGGGTTTATTTAGTCTGGAGAGGAGAAGACTGAGGGGACATGAAAACAGTTTTCAAGTACATAAGAGGTTGTTACAAGGAGGAGGGAGCTACATTGTTCTCCTTAACCTCTGACGATAGGACAAGAAGCAATGAGCTTAAATTGCAATGAGGGCAGTGTAGGTTGGACATTAGAAAAAAAATCCTAACTGTCAGGACAGTTAAGCACTGAAATAAAATGCCTTGGGAGATAGTAGAATCTCCATCATTGGAGATTTTAAAGAGCAGGATAGACAAACACCTGTCAGGGATGGTCTAGATAATACTTAGTCCTGCCATGTGTGCAGGGGACTGGACTAGATGACCTCTCGAAGTCCCTTCCAGTCCTATGATTTTGTGATCTACTGAAATCTGCTCTTGCATGTGTCCCAATTACTTTCATCCCAAGTCCATTTCTAAAGAGTACTTTTAAAAAAAGGTTGACTTCATTTAAAACCATGCAAGTGATCAATATTTCTTTGATTTCAGTCTCCAGATAAGGAATTACGTAGTTACTTTTATCTCAAAGTTTTCAATCTACCCATACAACCTAGAAAAATGGTGTTTTGTCATCAGAGTTTCACCTTGGAAAATATAAAGGAGGCTTCAATAATATTGGAAATACATTTGCTGAGCTGTAAGAATTCTTTCCCAGCTGTACACTGTCCATAAAAAAAGTTATCTAATTGTACTAGGCACATTTTGGAAACTTTCCCAGAGGAATAATAGATAAGTTAACGGAGCACTTTTTAATTTTGCAAAGTGCACTCTTCCTTATAATTTACTTAATATAGAAATTTAATGTACTGCAGTTTACTGAACAAATTACATTTAAAGTATTTTAAAGTTAGCATGGAAGCTCTGCTTTGGTAGCCAGTTGGCCTTTTTTATTTGATTATCCAGATAAGGACAAGCAGTAACAAAATTCTCTCTCTTAAGTGGTTCTAGGGATTATCTCTCAACCATTACCAGTGCTAAATGCAGAATTTAAATTCCAAAAAGGAAAGAAAATAATACCGTTGATTTCTTGCATCTGCTCTAGTTACTACTTACTCTTCCTTTGGCCTAAGTCTGAGATTTGTTCCATAACAGCTTTAATGAATCAGCCATACAATAATGCAATCAAAAACTAAAGATGTGGGACATAGCTCATCCTCTCTCTCCCTCTCTCTCTCTCTCTCTTTTTTTTTTTTTTACATTTAAGGAGGCCAGAATTCTTTGCCACCCGCATATGCTGTCATCCACTTAACTGATGTAGTGGTTAAGTCAGTCTTCCATTTTATTTGACAGTAACATCAGAAACAATGCAAATTTGTATTGTAAATAAGTTTGTACCTGTTCTGTGTTTTATATTGCCCTTATTACTATGATTCATCATGTGTGAGTCTGTCTTTCTCCCTTTCCCACAAGAGGGAAATTGTAACTTTAAAAAGAAATTAATTTTATTCAGTGTCTGCTGTTCTATGTGTTGGTTGTGTTTTTCGTGCGTGTGTATTTTGTGTGGCTAAAGGTAAGGTAAAAGTGTTCTCTGCACATAGAATAGTGTGGTGATGTTTGAGATGGTTCTTAGATCCTGTGGGAATTTGTTCCACAGTCTCAGATTAGCCCCTGAGAAAGCTTTGTCTCCTGTACAAATGAGCTTCAAGCTTGCTGTGAATGGCTCTATTGTGCCCGAGGAGAGCAGACTTGTCCATGGCCCCCATTCTGGAGCTTTTAGCAGTCTTTTAGATATCCTGAGCCCCCATCACAGAGTGCTTAAAGATAAAGAACTTGACTCGATATTTTACAGGAAGTTACTGTGGAAAGCGGAGGACAAATTTGATGTGCTAATGGTGCAGCCTCCGTTGCTGAGGAGATAAGGTGCAGCATTCTGTACTAATTGGAGTTTCCTAAGGGCTGATGGTTTAATACCCTGGTATATTGCATTGCTGAAGTACCACCAGGAGGTCATGAAACCATGTGTTACTGAGGCCAGATCATCATCTGCAAGGGTGGAATGGAGTCCCCTAGCCAACTGCAGATGGTAGAACGCATTACTAACAGATGCTTGTATGTGAGCTGAGCATCAGGGAGTAATCCAGGAAAACTCCTCAACTGCAGACTGACTTAAACAATTGTTAGTATGTACTTTTAAATCAAAGAGACTGCAGTGTGGCCCAAACTCTTCAAGGTGTTCCCCTCTACCTACCAGCAATGCCTCAGTTTTCCTGAAGTTCAGCATCAGCCAGCTGCTGTTCACCCATGAACTGACATTGGCCAAGCAATGGACTGGTTTGGTGAGGGTAGTTTACCGTATATGGAGAAACAAAGAGGTGTTGCACTGTTGCCAACTGAGTTTGAGATTTTTCCAGTTCCTAGTGGCTGTATGAAGATACTGAATAGGACCAGAGAGAATTAATCCTCATAGGACTCCATGTGTGAGAGGTCTGGAGGTGGATGTGTAGTTTCCCAAAACCACCCTTTGGGTGTATCTCTCCAGGAAGGATTCATACTCTTTCAATTAATTCTCATGGAGTCCTGCAGTCTCCTTCAGGTGGCTCAGTAGGATCACATGGTCAAATGTGCTGAATGCTGCACAGAGGTCCAGGAGAATGAGAAAGGATATCCAACCTCCATTCATTGACAGCAACAGATCATCCAACAGAGACACTAATGCTGGGTCTGTCCTGTACTGAATCCAGATTGTGCGAAGTCTAGGATGTTGGCTTCAGTTATGAGTTTGCAGGTGGCCTTTGACTAGATTCTCTATGAGCTTGCTCAAGAATGGATGGGTTGACACTGGGTGGTAATTAACTAGATCTGATGTATCAAGAGTTGGTTCCTTCATTGTTGGAAGGACTATTGTGTGCTTCAAGGAGGAAGAGAAGAGTCCTTCACTGAATATGAAGCATTGGCTATTTTGGTCACGAGAGGCCCTACTTGCTCATGCATGTCTTACACCAGCGAGGAAGGGCAGGGGTCAGATTCACAGGGCTTGCACACAGTCTCCTTCAGAGTGCCCACTATGTCCAGTGATGTAAATATTCAGAATTGATAGAAAGAAGGTAGGCTGTTTGATCCAACCTTTCTCTGCTGGCCAGCAATGTGGTCTGAGAAGTTTTCCTGAATGTGAATGATCTTTATAGGGGAGTAGGAAGGTCTTTGCAGAGCTTCATGTAGGCGTCTGCTGTTGACTGCAAGCAGTATCAATTGATGAAGTGCTTTACCAACCTGAATAATTCTTAGGGTGAGATTTGCTGGCATCTCTGGAGTCTGACAGTTACGTTCTCTTGGCTTGGAATACAACTTCAGCGCAGACTCAAACATGAAATATTTCTCCAACACTGTGTGCAATTTTATGGGTATGCCTAGTGCACACATGAGGAGTCTCCTGTCCTGCGTCCACCTCACAGTAACACTGATTACTTAGAAGAGATAGGAAAAGAGGGAATCTACACCACCCTAAAAGACACAAAAAGGGTGGGCCCCAGCACCCCTGCATCTGAAATTAGTAGGTGCCTTGAGGTGGTATAGCACAATGTGACTGAATACAGAAATGATCCATTGTATTGCTGACCCTGAGCCTCTTCAAAGCATTAGTAATGGAGCGATGAGAAATTAGAGGAAAGCTGAAATAAGAATGCTGTACGTTTCAAATGGTGGCTCTTTAGTTCCAGGAGCAGCATAGCTGATAAAGGGGAAGCTAAATTTCTTTTCTCAGTCCAAGAGTATGGCCAGAATTGGGCATACTTGCAGTGGTGTAACATAGCAGTCCACTTCCACATATTTATTTTGAAGTATAGTTTGTGTTTCTGAAACTAAGGGCTTGTCTACACTTACAGCACTGCAGCCGCACTGTAGCACATACTGAAGATGCTAATTACACCCCAGGAGGTGGTAGCTATGTCAATAGGAGAAGCCCTCCCATCAACACAGCGATTTCTAAACCGGGGGTTAGGTCAGTATAACTGTCAGTCAGAGATGTTTTTGTAGTGTAGACCAGAGATAAGCTATTTTCTGGTTACCAGTCTCGAGAGACATTCATTCATAATAATGTTGGAAGAAGTTTCCGAATGAGTGTGGGGGTTGCCTCAAAAGGACAGTGCATATGTATTATGTTGTCACTATTCACAGACACTTTGCCATTTTTAGCTTAGATGTCTATCCATTTCCTTTCCGTGGCTAGTCTTTTTTCCTTCTCTGAGAGCATCTCTTTTACTACTACTTCTCTGCTGCATGACACTGGTCAGGCAAGTTCAATGGCTTGACACTCCTAAGGCTTTTTAATAAAGCTACAACCCTGGTTTCAGTCTCAGAGGGACTTTTCTTGGTGTTGGACATCGTGCACATGAAAGAGGCTGTAAAAAGGAGGTGGTGATCAGCACTTGAGTAACACATTTCAGATAAAATCAATGCCCCTAACTGAAATCAAACTTCTTTTCTGAAGTTTGAATAAAGTCAGTTAACTGTTGTAAAATCATGTTTCATTGTCGTGTGCCTCTTCGCTTCTATATTGCAATTGGAATAAAAACCCAAAGTGGCAAAATATTGCAAGAGTCCGTTCACTTACGCCCATTTAACTTTACTCTGAGGAGAATCAGGCCCCCCAGTTATAGAGCAGCCAGGAATTTGTTTGACCCATTGTTTGCTACTTCACGTCTCTGACATGTATGTGCTTGATTCTTAGACACAGACTGCCGCCAGCTTTCAGTGAATTAATGGTGATGACATTTTTAGAAATGAATCTAACCATCCTTCTGTGAACAGCAGCATGAATATCCAAAGTAGGCGTGACTGCTATCTTTGACTTTTACACTGACATTTTGCTTTCTCTTGTGCTCATGGTTCATAGTGATGTGATGGAACTTTGCTAATACAGTAAAGTTTGGCATCGTTTTAGTCTAGTATGCTGCTTCTGCTGGGTTGATCAAAAGTATCATTAATATAAAAATCTGTAGAAATTACGTTTTAAATAGTCTCTTTTTTAAAAAACAGCAGTTGTTTCCTTCAGCTATTTACCAGTTTCAGTGCATTTTCTTTCCAGTATTTTTCTCGCAGTTCTTCATGGGAAAATTAATATTTCTCAGCTTGTGTATATGAAGTCAGAGAGGTTTGAAAGACTTTCAGATGTTTAGAAGAAGGTGGTGAGGTGAAGAGTGAACAGATTTGAGAGATCACAAATTGGTAAATTCTAAAAACCTGCTCTTCCTTTGTTTAGATGAAAATTTCAAAGACTTGATAACACATCAACTGTGAGATAAGCTGGAGGTATGAAACAGCTCAGTCTCTCTATCCCCTTTTCTTTTCTGAAACTCCTCTTTTTATTTATTTTATTCAGGTGCATTTGCAGTCAGAAGCCTCTTATCAAATGTGTGTTTGTAGTTGAAAATGACACACCTGCCCAGTAGCTATGGTAACAAAGGCTCTCTTCTATCTCAGGCTTCTTGTTGCTCTTTTCTTTTTTTTATCACCTGACAGAATAGATAAGTATTTTTTTAATGTGGTTCTTTTAAAACTTGTTTCCATTCCTTTGTAGACTTTCTATAATAATGCGAGCATCTTGGAACTATAAACATTTTTGCCACAGATTAAAGTGGGCTGGTCTTTTATGACAACATGGGTTTTCTTGTTTTTTAGCTCTGGAAAATTGATAAATGTAAGACGAAAATGGAGAAATACAGACTTTTTGGTAGAAAAGAGGAACACAGTCCAATGGAAAAACAACTTTTTATTTTTGGAAATTATGGACTATACATATAACTGCAGTGAAGACATCAAGTTTAATTAGACCTTGACATTACAAATTTCAGACTACAGGAAAAACTTCGAATGAAATAATAAAAAGATAGCAAAACATTTCTGTTTGCTAGGGACCTGATCTAGATAGGGGCTGCGCACATCCGGAAGGGTACTGAGTGCCATCCCCTCCAATTAAAGTTAAAAAGACTAGAGGACTCTCAACCCTTTGCTGGATCAGGATTTATTATAAACTTGGATGGCTCCACCATGAAGAAATCCAGCATGGAAAATACTCAGTTTAGTGACATATCCTGTCTTTACAAACCCTGACAAACAAATATAAAAAGGAGAGATTGCATTTCTTCTTAAACTACATCTTATCCTGTTCAGCATTCAGTGCAGTCTTTAGTTGCTACAGCTTGTAATGTGTTTCAATGCCATCTGTTTTGTATGGTTCTAAGTCAGGAATATCAAACTCATTTCATATGATGGGCCTAATCCAGTACCCTGCCATTTAGCACAGGCCATGTTCAGCAAAAGATATTAAAATAGAAATAGCTAAAGATAAACCATATTGGTAATTATTTATATTCACCCTTTGAGTTATTTGTTTTCTTTTCTTTGACTTGCCAGGTTGGGGTACCTACTCTCCAGCTAGCAGATACCCCTCTTCAGACAAGAGGACATTGTATTGGGCATGAAACCAGCTTCCACCAGCCTCTCCCATGCCTTTTAAATGTAGCAAGTTGTTCCACACCTGTACACGAGGTTTCGCTGGATTGATGCGCTGCAGTCTGGACTACAAGGCTATGATTGGTAGAGCACACCAGTGTGTTGCATTCTAACTCGCCCACATGGACCGGTCCACACAGCAGAGTTAGAGTGCAATACACTGGTGCTCTCTACAGATCACACCCCTGTAGCACAGACTCCGGGGTTGTGCAGACAAACCCTAAGATTTATGGGAAGTCAGGGAGCCGAATGAAACTGTTTCTTGCCATACGTGCTCTGTATTAGGGAAATCGGAAGACAGCCTGTGTGCGTGCGGGTGTAGGTGCACTTTTTCTTAAATAAGGTGAAGAACAGTGTCCTCCTGTGGAGTTCAAGAAGCTCTTAGAAAAGCATATCCCTGTCATAAAATGTAGCATTATTTTTGTTTTATGTACAGTGCACTCTGTTTCAACGCTTGCTGTTATAAGGTTACCAGTGATGACAGGCTATCTTTCTTCAGTTCTGTCTGCTCTCCTGTCTGTCTGTCTTTCCCATTTGACAAGTACCTTCCAATAACTGCAAATCCTGTAGTTCCTTAACAGCCTTTTCTAGATAAAATGTGCTATGTTCCAAGTAAGTATCATAGTTATAAAACTTCATAGCCTTTATCTACTCCACAAGGATTTGTGGACCAGACTTTGTCTTCAAGAATATTCATGCAAATCCTGGTAACTTTATAGGAGTTACTTTTGATTGTTACTGGGGTAACAGGGTAGAGTTTGGCCCCATCTTATTAAATCAAACTCTAACCATTGCTCTGCATTTTTCTCACCAACATTTGAGGTAGCACTTCATTTTTATCATATTTCATCTTCATTGTTATTCATCAAGCCTGGAGCTGATGACATAAAATGAAAACAACTTCCAGATGTTAGTATATAACAATATATTTCTGAAACAAAAGTACTTAAATGGTTATTTGGTTTGTTTCAGATTAAAGTATAGATGTAATCTTGGGGCCAAAACGTAGTTTTATCAAAATAGCACCAGTTACCCCTTTTGACCCAAGCAGCTAGCCAAACAATTCAGTCTTGTAAGTTTCTCCAGTTAGGAGGAGCAATAGAAGACACAGTCTTCTATCTTTGATACAATCTTATTTATTTACAAAATCCTGTTCCTCTTCGAGTGGCTCCTAACATTCTCACTTATAGGTAACGTGCCGCCTTGTGGTGCCTTATGGTAAAAACCTCTTCTAGCAGCGTCAGCTGATGTGCTCCCCTGCCCTTCTCCTCAGCCTTCACGAGGCACTGAGGGTGAGGCTATCGGGGGGTGGAGCACCCTCACGATCTCACTTGCTTCCAACCGAGTAGCTGGACAGATGTTAACCACTCTAGTCCCTTCGGAGTCAGTCTCTTTGTATTTTGAAATAGTATTAGCTTATTTTCATATAGTTATTGAATTGGGATTTCTCCTGGTTGTGGGTTATGGAGGAACTCAAGAAACAGGAGAAGCCAGGGTTCAAGAAGAGTGCTTCCTGCCTGGCTGTCTTTCTGGCATCTGGTGACCACATTTGGTGCCTCAGATGTCTCTGAGAAGGACACTCGCCTTCTCAGTGTCCAACTTGCTGAACCTTTACTCCCAGAGCATGAAAGGATAGGGAGATTTGCTTGGGTCTCATACTCTTAAAGGAAGCCCTTGAACTAGACCCTCTAGACCCAGTCAGAACTCAGATTCTAGGTCTGAGAGACCAGTCTCTACCTCTGTGGCTACCAGTGGCTTCAAGTGACGGAAGGGTTCCAAGAAGCTGCTACCCCAGTCATGGTAGGACTCAGTTCCTGTTGCTCCTTCTGTCAAGCCCCCAAAGCACAAATGTCCAAACTGAGGGCCACGTGGTTAGATATTGTTGCCCCATTTCTGAAAGAAACGTTGAGAGCTAGTTCAGCCATCCTCACCAGTGCAGTACCTTCTTCCTCTCTGCTACCCAACCCTGACAACCCCCCTGTAGATCTAGGTCCAGGCTGCTGCTTGGCTTTATTTTTCTGCTTCTGTGTTACCTTCAAGTACCTAAGCCCCAGTCCTGCAATAGGCTCCCTGTGAGCAGGTCCTCTACACCTGCACCACGTAAGTCACTGGGGCTCAGGACATTCCAGCGCTGGTGTGCAGGCGGGTTTGAAGGCTGAACCAGCCTTTTAGATGATGCCACTTTCTCTGTGTGGTATTTGACTCATTCTGTGGCCGGTACATGGGGCAACAGGTCATAGTCAGGATCACTGAGGGAGTGTGGATGCCCAAACAGAAGGACCAATAACAATCAAAGAGGAGCTTCTTTGTTCTTCAACCCTTACTCCTGGGCCCTGCACAGGGGCCAGTTGCAATCTGGACCTTAACTTTTGGAGTTCATTTACTTGATTTCCCAAACTTTACATTACAGTGAGGCTAGCTAGTGCATTTATATGTGTGTGTGGATATTTTTGCATATATAAAGAATGTCATACGCTCTCTGCTTAAACACCCCCGTTGGCAATTAACCAACCTAATTCTGTGGCCACATCTTTACTGTAAAACCAATGGAGGAAAGTGATTCAAATGAGTAGAAGTCAGGGCTATCTATATGGTTGTCTTATATAAGAATTTAATCTTTAGAAGGTTATTCTAATATCTTAGTCAATAGCTATATCATCATAGTTATGTCATGTAATCAGGTTATGTAATAAATATAAAACTAAAGTAATAAAAAAAAGTGCTGAGCCACAGTAAAACTGGACATGGAAAGGGAAAAGAAAATCATGGTAAAAAAGGAAAGTTGTCATTCTTTTTTTTTTTTTTTAAATAATTTCTGCCAAACAATACTTAGGCTCCTTTTCTAAAGCGCTGCCTCTTGGTATCTTAGTGCAGAGAGGTGATTACAAAATGACTCATTCCTCTCCATCCTTTTTCACTTATTTCTATTGTTTTTAATTTCCTTACAGAGTAGGCAGCTGGTCTAGAGACCACAGGGGTTATTTTCTGGATGAAGGCACATCTTATTGAAAATATAACATATGACATGAAGAGCTTTCCTCAACTGCGAACTGTGTAATATACTCGTTCTTCCTTGGAAAAAAGCAGAAAACAAATGATGAACTTCTTCTTTCTCTATCAGTCACCTCTTATTCCTGTATCAGGCAGTGATTCAGAAGAAGCTTGGCAAAAGAAGAAAAAAGCTGCATTTGGGAGCAGATTTGGGGGGAGGGGGGAGGCGAGAGTGAACACAGGAAATTGTGGCTCTTGGGAGAAGAGAATCTGATCTTTTAGAAAATAATTTGAGCTCAATTAACAAATGAGGTTACTTGTATGTACAATGTATCTGGAGGTTATTTAGTGTCCATGGAAAATGTATGAGAAAATAGACACTTGGCAGTTGATCCTGCTTTTCGTGATATCTGAGGGGTTAAAGAATAGCTTTCAAATCTAAGTAGCTTTTTGGATGAAACTTTTGGGGGGGGGGCGTTATTTGTGAAATTTGTAGAGATGAGCCCAGAGTTCAAAATCAGATGTTAACACTCTCAGAGTTTGGGGTCTGGAGTATTGCTTTTTGGTTCTGCCTGTTTATTGAGATTGGATCCAACCTTTAAGTAACTAAGAAATGCTGAATCCTTCTAAGTTTAGGGGCATTAGGGCCCTGTACTTTGATTTGTGCCCGCCTACTGAAATTTAACCATGAGTCTCATGCTTAGATTGCCAAGTCACATCATGTTAGGAAGAAAGTGAGGGACAGGCTAAACAGCATCATGGTAATAAAGCAAATTACTGGTAGATACAATTGTAGCCATCAGTTTAAGCTACAATGTCCAGTATGTTGCGTTAGTTACCCTTGGAATAGAATGTGGAGAGTTCTGGGTTGCATGAGGATTGCAGTTTAGACTGATCTTTTCCTGCTTTCTCACTCCACTTTTAAAAAAGGAAAAATGTGTTTGTGGTTGCTTTCCTAGCTGTAGGTAAACTCTGCTCCATTTAAAAAAAAAAAACACATTGAGTCACTATTGGACATGTAATCTGTGAAACAAAGTCAGGCGCTTGCTATTTTCTTCATGTTTTATAACAGTGCCAGGATCTAAGTTATAGGAAGAAGCTGAAAAGCCTCAGGTTGCTTCTATAGCTTTTGATAAAAGCTGGTATTCTGTGAACAACCTAAGAGAAACATTTCTTTTTTTTATAACAGTCCTGAATTCTGAAATTTAGTGCAACAAGGAGAAATATTCTGTACATAATTCTAGAGATGTTATAATTCTATACATGTACAAATATATTGTTTTAAAACATGAGACCAGATGCTACGAATAGAACAAAACCCTTTCTGATGGAACTCAGATTCTTATGTTTGTTTTGTTACCTGCTTTGTAAGAAACCCCCCAAACCAGCCAAAGAAATGGGTTGAAGCGGGCCAGTGTTTTCAGTACGTGTGGTGACTGTACATACCACATTTTATGCACTTTCATATTATTACTTATTGTGTCAGTGCCAAGGGGCCCCAGTCAGGGATCAGGGCCTCATTGTGCTAAGCACTGCTCATACATACTGTCTACAAGTACCTACGCAGGGAAGAGATTTCTAACAGTTGGCAGCTCTTGACTTCAGCAGACAAAGGTATAATGGTTGGAAACTGAAGCCACAGAAATTGAAACTAGAAATAAAGGGCAAATTAAATGGTGAGGGCAATTCATTCTGTGGCCTGAGTTGTGCAAGAAGTCAGACTAGATCAGTGGTTCTCAACTTATTTACCATTGTGGGCAGCATATGCAGCTCTCTGAGTTATGTGGGTCGCATCCACCCAATCTATATACTACCTGTATGGCTCTGAGGATGTCACATGGGCTGCAACTGTGTGCTGATTGGCGCACAAGCCTCTCACGAGTTGAGAACCACTGGACTAGATGATCACAGTGGTGCCTTCTGGCCTCGGAATCTACCATTAACTTTTGGAACAGATGCAGAAAAGGGCTACTAGGATGATCCAAGGAATGGACAACCTTCCTTATGAGAGGAGACTCAAAGAGCTTGGCTTGTTTAGCTTAACCAAATGAAGGCTGAGGGGAAATATGATTGCTCTTGATAAATACATCAGAGGGAAAAATACCAGAGAGGGAGAGGAGCTATTTAAGTTAAGCACCAATGTTGACACAAGAACAAATGGATAGAAACTAGCCATCAACAAGCTGAGGTTTGAAATTAGACAAAGGTTTCTAGCCATCAAAGGAGTGAAGTTCTGGAATAGCCTTCCAAGGGGAGCAGTCGGGCCCTGTAACAGGTTTAAGGTGGGGTACCTCGCTGGCTGGGTCCGGGGAGGGCCAGTCCACCTTACTCGGTCTCTGGAATCAGCGAGGCCTGTTCAAGTATGGCTCAAGCCTACACTCAGGTGGACCTGCAAATAGTCAATCAGCCTAGGCTCTGGTTCAGAGCGGGGCAGCAAGCACAGTCACTTATGCTTAGATTGCACTCAGGCGGAGCAGGAAATAGGCATGTAGCCCAGGCTCTGGTTCAGGGTGGTAAACAAAGTCTCTCAGCTCCAACCTCAGGTGGCACTGCAAGCAGTTAATGAGCCCAAGCTCTGGTTTAGAGCTGGGTAGGAAACAAAGTCACTCAGCCTGGGCCTGCAACCAAAGTCAGTTAACGCAGGCTTTCATTCAGCTAGCCTGAGGGAGGGGAAAACTATCACCCACCGCTTGAGTGGCAGGGGGGACACAGGCCCTCCCACTCCACTGTGTCCTGGCCCAGTGCCCTAAGAGTAGCAGAGTGGTCTGCCACCGCGTCAGCGGGGATCCAAGCCGCAACACACTGACTCACCCTCTGCCAGCTGTGCAGCCAAACAGGGGTCTACTACCCCATGGCCACGTCCACACTCCCCCTCCAAGGTGGCGAGGTAAGGTGGTCGGCGGGGGCCTCAGTTGCAAGCAGTAGCTCTGCCGGGGTTGGGCCAGCCAACGGTCTGGGCCAGCTAGCGATCTCCTGCAGGGTCAGGTCATCCAGGGGTCCGGGTAATCCGGGCCAGTTGTCTGCTTCCCCCGGGGTCAGGTCAGGTCAGTCCAGGGTCCAGGCGGTCTGGGCCAGTTGTCTGCACTCTACGGGCCTCCTGCCACCTCCCAGCGTGAGAGCCCAGAGGAAGCATATATCCCCTTCAGTGGTTGAGCCCTGACCGAGCTTCTGGGTCCCACCTTTATACCTCCTGCCCTGCCCCTTGGCTTCCGGGGGCTGAGGGGGGCAGAGTGGAGCTAGGGGGTAGAGCTCTGCTCATGAGGGGGTGGAGCCACCCTCTTCCTCTGCATCTGGGGAGGGCCAGTCCACCTCACTACAGGCGACAAATCCTAACTGGTTTCAAGACTGAATTTGACAAGTTTATGGAGGGGATGGTATGATGAGACTGCCTATAATGGTATATAACTCTACTGCAACTGCTAGTAGAAACTATCTCCAATGCCCAGTGATGGGACACTAGATGGGGAGGAATCTGAGCTACTACAGAGAATTCTGTCCTAGTGTCTGGCTGCTGGTCTTGTCAAAATACTCGAGGTCCAACTGGCCACCATATTTGGGATCGAGAAGGAATTTCCCCTGGGTCAGATTGGCAGAGACCTGTGGGTGGTTTTGCCTTCCTCTGCAGCATGGGGCATGAGTCACTTGCTGATTTAAACTAGAGTAAATCGTGGATTTTCTGTAATTGAAGTCTTTAAATCATGAGTTGAGAACTTAAATAACTCAGCCAGAGGTTATGGGTCTATTACAGGAGTGGGTGGTTGAGGTTCTGTGATCTGCAATTACAGCAGGTGAGACTAGATGATCATGATGGTCCCTTCTGGCCTTAAAGTCTGAGTCTTCCTAGGAATGTGATGGGTTCTCTGTCACTTGAAGTCTTTCAGAAAGATATCTATCTTGATTTAAAGATATGCTATAGATCGAACAGCCGTTATGGGCTTGATGCAGAAATTCCTGGGTAAGCTTCACTGGCCTATGTTATGCAGAAAATGAACTAGATGATCGTACTGGTTCCTTTTGGCCTTCAAATCTATGAAAAAGGCAGGCCCTACTACCCCAAAGAGTTTACAATCTAAATAGATAAATCTCATTACAGTTTCTTCATATATAGCTGTCATAGTTTTTAGAATATAGAATATCAGGGTTGGAAGGGACCTCAGGAGGTCATCTAGTCCAACCCCCTGCTCAAAGCAGGACCGATCCCTGACTAAATCATCCCAGCCAGGGCTTTGTCAAGCCTGACCTTAAAAACTTCTAGGGAAGGAGATTCCACCACCTCCCTAGGTAACGCATTCCAGTGTTTCACCAGCCTCCTAGTGAAAAAGTTTTTCCTAATATCCAACCTAAACCTCCCCCACTGCAACTTGAGACCATTACTCCTTGTTCTGTCATCTGCTACCACTGAGAACAGTCTAGAGCTATCCTCTTTGGAACCCCCTTTCAGGTAGTTGAAAGCAGCTATCAAATCCCCCCTCATTCTTCTCTTCTGAAGACTAAACATCCCCAGTTCCCTCAGCCTCTCCTCATAAGTCATGTGTTCCAGTCCCCTAATCATTTTTGTTGCCCTCCGCTGGACTCTTTTCAATTTTTCCACATCCTTCTTGTAGTGTGGGGCCCAAAACTGGACACAGTACTCCAGATGAGGCCTCACCAGTGTCGAATAGAGGGGAACGATCACATTCCTCGATCTGCTGGCAATGCCCCTACTTATACATCCCAAAACGCCATTGGCCTTCTTGGCAACAAGGGCACACTGTTGACTCATATCCAGCTTCTCGTCCACTGTCACCCCTAGGTCCTTTTCTGCAGAACTGCTGCCGAACCATTCGGTCCCTAGTCTGTAGCGGTGCATGGAATTCTTCCGTCCTAAGTGCAGGACTCTGCACTTGTTCTTGTTGAACCTCATCAGATTTCTTTTGGCCAAATCCTCCGATTTGTCTAGGTCCCTCTGTATCCTATCCCTACCCTCCAGCATATCTACCACTCCTCCCAGTTTAGTGTCATCTGCAAACTTGCTGAGTGTGCAATCCACACCATCCTCCAGATCATTAATGAAGATATTGAACAAAACCGGCCCCAGGACCGACCCCTGGGGCACTCCACTTGATACTGGCTGCCAACTAGACCTGGAGCCATTGATCACTACCCACTGAACCCGACAATCTAGCCAGCTTTCTATCCACCTTATAGTCCATTCATCCAGCCCATACTTCTTTAACTTGCTGGCAAGAATACTGTGGGAAACCGTGTCAAAAGCTTTGCTAAAGTCAAGTAACAACACGTCCACTGCTTTCCCTTCATCCACAGAGCCAGTTATCTCGTCATAGAAGTCAATTAGATTAGTAAGGCATGACTTGCCCTTGGTGAATCCATGCTGACGTTCCTGATCACTTTCCTCTCCTTTAAGTGCTTCAGAATTGATTCCTTGAGGATCTGCTCCATGATTTTTCCAGGGACTGAGGTGAGGCTGACTGGCCTGTAGTTCCCAGGATCCTCCTTCTTCCCTTTTTTAAAGATGGGCACTACATTAGCCTTTTTCCAGTCATCTGGGACCTCCCCCGATCGCCATAAGTTTTCAAAGATAATGCATATAATTTGGGTTCAAAGCTTTAATGTTTACCCCTAGCGCCGTGCTATTGTTTTCCCTGCAGTCTGCAGCATTTTGTCAGGGAAATATAAAATCTGGAAATAAGGAAAACACTATTTTTGTTGGCAAAATTACATGTTATGTCTATCTATAATTTTTTTTAATAAAAGGAACTTGAAGTAATGCAATTATTTCAACTGGGAAACCCCTCAGGAGCAAGTTGTACACAGTAATTATGATTTTAGATGGAGCTGACATCTTTACTAAGTTCTGTGTTATTCTACCCTGTGTTAAGTATGTTCACTTTTTTAAGTGGGCGTTTCAAATGTCTTCTCTTAATTATCACTGTGTAACTGAAGAAAAGTACAAACTCACAGCTACATAAACTTGAATATTTTTATTTAGTTTGTTGTGATATTGTTTATCATATATAAATCATGTAGACGCATCGGCAACTAAAACAGAGAAGCCTCCTGCTACTGTTTATTTCTTAATTATAGACTCTCATTTTCCAAGGCATGTCTTGAGTTGGTCCTTTCCTTATCCTGCCCTCTTGCTTATTTACTGGCAAAGCTGATTATACTTTAAACCTATGTGACCAAGCTTTAAAAATGTACGTCAGGTTCATTTTAACATGAACTATTTTTCTTCTGAATCACATGTAGGATTGCTGGATTTTGTTTTTCCTTTTTTGTTTTATTTCACCCTCTCTTCCCCTCTCCACTCTTGAGTCTTAGGACTTGCTCCCTCTGGGAGAAGAAGGAGGCGGGTGTTGTTGGAAATAGTCTGTAAAATATGTACCTGCTAAAAGTACCTTCAGACATCTGTTTGAAATGTTATTCCATACATGTTTCTAATATTTAGCACACATTCACTGGAGATTTTCTCCTCTTGCGGCTGTCCTGGGAGTGGAGAGAAGTCTCCTCTTGGTAAGGTTCTTCTAGGCCACTGTGGGATGGGAAACCCATCTTTTGCTGCTCTAATAGCCTATTTGTTGCAGGGTTGAAAGATGCCCCTGATTTTGTTGGGTCTAAGCAACATCTTTTTCACATGGATCTAAAACTAAAAGTGACATCTTGGCCCTATTGAAGTCAATGGCAAAACTCCCACTGACTTTAGTGGGCCAGGATTTTACCCGAATGCTTTGAATTTCTCCAGCACCGTTCATCCGAGCATCTCCTAATGTGTCACCTACATTAATAAAATCTCCCACTTTTGAAGTAGGCCGTATTATTTGATGCATTTTACAGATGGGGTAACTGAGGTACACGATGACTATCTGCCTCAAACAAGATGACAGTAGTTGAGGGCTTGGCTACGCAGTACATTTGTGTGCACCAGCTGAGGTGTAAATTCTAGTACGCACCAGTATGTTGTGCACGAACTGTCCCTGTGGATCCTGCTGGTGCCCACTAAAAGTTCCTTCGTGCATGTTGATGTAGTGTGGGACTACATCAGTGTGCACTAGGAAATCTTTTTGTCTGCCAGTAGTCTACATGGACAGTTAGTGCACAACATGCTGGTGCGTACTAGGGTTCATAACCCAGCTGGTGTTCACTAATATACCCTGTAAACATTCTCAGAGCCTAGAATTCGGAATTCCTGTGCTTTAGCAACAAGAACCATTCTTCTTTCCTCCTCTGATTTATTTCCCAGTTTTATGCTTTATTAGGAATATAATAATTGCATTTATATAGACTCTTTCAACAATCTCAGTACTTTAGAAATACTAACTAGCTAAGCCTCGCAACACTCCTGGGAGACAGGTAAGTATTTTTCCTGTTTTACAGATGAGGAGGTGAGGCACAGAAGTTGTGACTCTCAATGCATATCGGTGACAGTCAAGACAAAAACCCAGGAGTCTGCTGCTCTAACAATTGCCAGTCCCAACACAGCCTTAGTTGTGTATCATGAACTCAAGCAATGGTCTTTGCTGCCACAGTATCTTTATTAAGCAACTGCTGCTGGCGGGAAATTTTGGTGACATTGCTAATGACTCCCTATATCTTGTTATGTGAACTTTATAAAGATAGTATATTTTACACAACTGCTGTGTCCTCTTAGTTATTTCATGAGTAAATAGCAAACCTATTCTTCACCTCCTTTAAATGTGCCAAATAAAAACGCAGACTCATGAAATGCAGCTAGATGAGGAAGTGCAGGTTGTACTTTGTAAGCAGTGCTAAAGGATTCTTCCAGAGGTGGTGAATCAGTGTCCCAAAATGTTTTATACTGTAACTGTGCATCCAGACAGGAAAAAAAAGTTAAGGGACGAGAAACCAAAAGATCTTGAAAAAGTTCAAATTGAATTGGAAAAACAACACAAGCAAACAGGAGATTAAGAATATTTATATATACTCTAACATACAGAACATTCTGTACGATTCTAAATTATAAAAGTGGTGTAACAAGAAACAAAGATTGTTTACATGTGGCAACAAAGCCAACAGACTCCCATCCTACTAGGTAAGGAAGACATCTACAGTGGTCTTTAAAAAAAATTAAGCACCCAACTTTTAAAATTCATGAAGGTGATAAAGAAATTTCTAAAGCGTTAAATGAATTTTACCAAAACACATATTCAGAAGGGCTCAGGTAAGAGTAACACAATCTCTACTTCTCTGAAAAACCTCAGAAGCTTAAATCCCCAACAGAAATTTCAGAAATAGAAAATAGTGTGCAATCATTTAAACTTATAAAGCACCATGCTCTGATGGGGATAGAGGAGAATTTCTATTTTAAAAAAAAATTAAAGATGCATCCGCTCTTATTTTGGAAGCAATTACAGATTGTTTTATACTGCATCCTACTACATAAATATTCGTCCACCCACTGTATATAAGACATAGGACATTTTGAGACATGTTGAATACCGTAAATTTTTACAGTGGATTGGTAAAGAACAAATTTATTTTGCACATGTTTCTCTGTAATTTGGATACGCTAAGAAAACTCACATTTTCCTCTGCTTTAGTCTGGGAATGGAGTAGTAATCTGGAAATGGTATTGTGTGCTGTGGGATAAACATCCTGTTATACTTGCTTGCACAGGGGTTGCTAGATGTTTCTTACATTGTCTGAATTTCCTTTTTAATCAAGTTTCTTTTAATTTTTGACTTTCTAATTAACACAAAGCTTGGAACAGGACTCAAACATTATAGATAGAAGTAACAGGCTGAAACACTAACTGTTAATCATATCTTTAGATTAGAATTAACTTATTACCTTATAATGTGCGCTCAGATTTCATTATTTTCCGCAAATCTTCTTGAGAGATTGCAGGTAAAATGCTGTCACTCCATCTGATCTGTATTCAGAGTACACCAGCTTAAAGACTAATGACTACAGTCCCAGTGTCTGGCTATACCAAAAGAAGGACAGGAGACACTTGATATGGATTTTAATCAGTCCGCAACTTTATTATATAGATGTCTGGGACTACCCCGCAGATAAAGTGTACAGTGCAGGCAAATCCACATTTATTAAAATCATTACCTGGGGCTTCCACCAGCCCTCCTTCATTTTCCATCTAGGTCCCCCCAGTCCAACCCATGGCTTCGACTTTACCATCCACCCCCGTCATAGGAGGATTAAGGTGGGCTATAAGAATGGGGGGAGTTGACTCCCTGCCATACAAATCATAGGAGTCCCCAAATCCCCTCCCCCATTCTGTTCTTTTATCCAGCACCTCCTTTTAAGTCCTTTAAGAGGCCATTTATCTGGTCACTGGATACCTTCCCTATGGAGTACCTTCACTGGACATCTGCCAGAACAAGGCACCAGCAATTAGCTTGGCTGCCTCTTCCCCCCGCCCCAATCTTCTTGAGAGATTGCAGGTAAAATGCTGTCACTCCATCTGATCTGTATTCAGAGGACACCAGCTTAAAGACTCTTGACTACAGTCCCATTTTAGTTGCATATAGTTTCACTAACTGACTTAATTTAATGTGCTCCTGATGCATCAAAACTACCTTAAAGAAAGTCCTGATGTTTCACTAGACTAGACCACCTGAGTGGAATTTATGTGACACAATTTGTGGTGAAAGAAACTTCATTTCTGGAAAGTGGAAACTGTATGGTTAAATTAACATATTAACAAATACATGTCTGAGTGAGACAGTATCTCAGCTGTCTCGGCGGCACAAGCATCCTGAATGTAGGTAGCTGTGGACAGAGATTCCTGTGAGTCAATGGGCTCCCTATTCTTCCTCAGGGAGCTCTGTTCTAGCACTTGAATAAAGCTCTGGTCCTGTTTTTGGATCTAGACAAAATTTTAGCATGACTTTTTTTCAGAGGGTCTCTTGCTCAGGTCCTTGCAGTGTCTTATATCAGTGATGTAAATTAGAGCCCCACCCACATAAACGTTGTAATAAAAAGAATGAGAAGCTAGGTGTGAACCTGGGAATTTCACACATTGTAACCTGGTGCAGCCATGTACTGACAGAAGCTACTGGAAAATTATTCATACAAACCTCAGCAAAATGAACCCAACAGGCTTCATGCTGTTCTAATTGAAATTCCCTTACAATAAGGAATACCACTGGCACTGGTATTTTCACCCAGAACAGAAGACCCAATTTTAAAGTGTAACTGCAGTATGATCACTACAATAGCCCCAGTGGTTGTTTTTTATATAATCAGTTTTGTGGTCCCCACATTATCTGTTTTCATGGTGCTGCAGATTTTTTACTATTGACCTGAATAATTGCAGTGCAAAAATTGTCCGGAGGCAAGAGTAGGTTTTAGCAGATAGGTAGGGGGCAGTTGGAGATTGTGGTGTAAGCACCTTTGCTGGGTGTTTCTGCTAAAATTAACGAAAGTGAAATAGTTAATATTGACATCATTAAGATGAAAGGGAAAGTTGAGACCACTCAGAGCTATTGTTTCAGCTTGTCAGGAGACTCAGGAACAAACATTCTGGTCACATATTTAAGATTTGGTTCAAAGCTGTGAGGGCTGGCATCTAAATTTTCATTAAAATATATATATATTTGCAGCAAAGTGTTCAATTGTTGGGGCTCAGAGTGAGGGGAAAACTTAACCAAGAGCTGTAATATGAATGAAGAAACATAGAATAGCAGTTCATCATGAAGAGATGTACACTAATTATTTTCACCTTTCTCTCACTCTCCCAAATCCCCTTTTCTGGGCAATGATAACAGAGGGTATTCAGGAAGGTAACCCTTATGTGCTCTTGAGTCTTCTGTTTTTGAAACCAAAGATGTGGCGGCTTCATACCATCCCCAAAGCACTTCTCCTTGTTTGAAGAAGCTTGGGATTCCAGCGTTGCATCCCTAAGTTACAAGGAAAAGTAAAATAAATCTGTGGTTTTTTGTGTAGTGCCCAGTGGTGTGTGAATGAGAAATTCCTGTGCAGATGACATTAAACATTCTTTCATTTCTTGGACTGTAAACCCTTTGGATCAGGGACCATCTCTGTTGTGTGTTTGTACAATGCTTAGCACAATGGGACTCTTATTCAGGATGAGCCATAGGGCACAAACCTAATACAAATTATAACTAATTTATCATGGTAGAGGTTCATTTCCTGTTTTCGAGGGGAAAATTGTGGTTTCTTAGGGTATGTGACTAATGAATGAACCCTCTGTGTGGAACACAGTCTGTTGCACGCAGACTCTGAATACGTGTCTCTGTCCAACCACAGATCCATAGGATATAGTAGGATCGAGTACTTTCAGATCCATAGGATTTCCAGGAATTATAAGACTAAACACAGGTCTCTTCCTACTAATACAGCTTTGTCATCCATATTCTCATATTCGAGCTGTCCTATTATTCTAGTTGTCACTCCTTGTTTGTTTTTATGAACATGTGTCAACATGTCTCTGGCATTGTGCATTTGAAAAATGCCACTGAACAATAACAAATTAAATGTAGTAGACCATTGCAAAAGAACAGAATAAACCCTAAGAGTTTATAACTAACTGTAACACTATTTTTAACATAGAAAATGTTCTTCTTTGGTTATAGAAAAATAAGTTGTTGTGGATTGGGGAAAAGAAGAGATGATCTTATTTAAAGAGATCCACTATCTTTTTTTTTTTTTTTTGGTCTGTCTTCCAAACCAAAATGTTTTATGTTTCCTGCTTTATAATGGGAACATGTGAGAGAAAATATTGATTTCCACCTTGTATGTATCAAATAGGATCAAGAAAAACTTATGGTAAATGTAAGCCTTTGGTCCAGTCAGGGCAATATTAATCATGGGTTCCTCGATCTTAGCTCCTGGCTGTATGTGTAGATCTCAGATGGGGTCTGCTGCCAAAGAGAGTTGGGGCACACTGCAGGATGCAGTGGGAATGGCATGGGCCTGGTTTCCCAGATGTCTGACTTCCCATGCCCTCAGTGGTCCAACAGTAGCTGCTCTTTGAGGCAGAGTACTGGCAGCACATTGAAGCCTCTGCCAACATGCAAGAGCAGGAGCTCCTGCTTACACAATTCCACCTTTCAAAGCCTCCTGCTCTGTTCTTTTGCTGGTTGTGTTAAGAGCTGGAACCTGACCTTGTGTCCTGGTGCCCCCCAGAGATTACAATCAGATCAGTCAGAGCTCATAACCCAGGTTGACTAAGGATAGGGGTTGCATTAGGCCATCTGCATGTGACACACAGCATGTAAAGGAGCTAATGACTTTTCTCCGTGCTTGCTCCCTCTGCTGCATGACCGCGAGGAGTCTCTGGCACCTACATCCAAACTCCAGTTGATATTCTAGGGCTGTAGCCTGGAGTATCGAAAACGGAAACATCCAAGTGGGAGCAGGTGTAAGGTCACAGAGGGTTTGGTAGGGGAGGGCTCAAAGGTGGTAGAAGGAATCCTCACCGTTTTTAGAATTGCAGTGGAGGGGATCAGGAGGTGTCCTCCAGGTCTGGAGAAGGAGAATGATTGATTGTTTCTGCATATTTCATGTGGCTTTGTTGGGGAATGTTGCT
This sequence comes from Natator depressus, assembly GCF_965152275.1. Classification (NCBI taxonomy): domain Eukaryota; kingdom Metazoa; phylum Chordata; order Testudines; family Cheloniidae; genus Natator; species Natator depressus. The sequence continues at coordinate 98,052,601 of NC_134241.1, forward strand.
ATTGCATGTTTACACACTCTAAAAGCACATAAATATGCAGAGTTTGGAAGGGCATTGCAGGTAGTTACATCTGTGATGTTGAAAAACTGAGCATCAGCTGTGAGCCATGAGAACTGATTGTGACATGAAGAATGCTGTTGCCAAAAGGTCTGAGAAGTGGATTTGGGCATACCTGCCACTCAGTAACTCCCTAGTAGTAATAACCACACTGCCCAAGAAGTTTATGGGGTGTTATCTGCTTCCTGGAAGGCCCCACAAGCACCTGTTTGCTATTCTTTCCCCAAAAGAATCTCCAAATCCCTAGACCATGTTAGATGAGTTAAGATACATTCATTTTAGCATAGGTTCCATTATTGAGAGAACATTCACTCTGACACAGTGTAAATACCTTATTGTGATATATATTCAATACACAGGAAATACCACAATAAACTCAATGTTATGGCAGCATATTAGTTCACTTTTAATGGTGTCCATTCTATGCATCAACAAGAGTGTTGTCTGTTTCTTTTTCTTTCCCCCTTCCCTGCACATTTTCCATATACAATAGACAGGCATGCACACAAAGATCAAATTTTCTCCATTTCTATGCATATTTAAGACAGCACAGTTGTCAGATTCTGTAATATCACAAATATGAGGATGAGCCTTTATTGTACTAGAAAGGAGCACAGGGTGACTGTGAGGTTTTAGACACACACAAACAGTATTACCAGTGGTATAAGACAAGTTATGAATGCACGAAGGATAAATTAATACTTGATTAGACATTGTAACTTCTTTCCCTCGTGAGCAAATGATTCTCTTGATGGTTGAGATGCAAGTCCTTGTCTTTATTCTATGATTTTGTGCAGTACCTTTCAATTGGCAGCAAATGGGAAATTTCAGGGTAAACTGCTACTATCATGCAAGTATTGCAGACAAACTCAGTAGCTGCTCCAGTACTTGGATACAAAAGCTTCTGTTTAAAGTTGAAACCTAAATGGAGATAAAGCAAACAGGGATAAACTAAGTCTAAAAGATAAAGCAAGAAGAGGTTTGTTTATTTCTAGGTAATGAGATCATTGTATAAATCACATTTTACTCTCATTAGAAGACTGTGTTATGTCTGTTACTGCTCTTTCTGACATTCAGCTGCTATATTCCACATCCTGGCTAAAGACATTTTAAAGGATGTTCAGGACGTTTATTGGGAGCAGGTGGATTGATTTAAATCATCAATTTTAATCATGATTGAAGTCAGCAAACAGGAAAACTTGATTTCAGTCTTTGATTTTACTCTTGTTTTGCATTTGTACTTTTTGGTTATTTTTTTAAAGAAATCTTCATTCTCATTAGTGTAACCATTAAAATGTTGATTTGCAATCAAATACAGCCTTCACACTAAAATTGATTGTCCTTTTTGGTAATCAGGAGGATACTCTATATCCATACACATTTATTTAAGCAATTATATAGCTTTTTTATTTAGATTCTTAATTTTTACTTTTTTATTATATTAGCAAAAGGTGAATAATGCATTTCTTGTTTACTAGACACTTTTTAATTGGCATTCATGTCATGTTGCAGTTGAATGGAAATTGGAATTCAATTTAAAGTACAAAAACTGTGTTTTTAAAATTTATTTGTATTAATTAAATCAAACTACCTTCAATGTTTTGGCTACATAAATTTTTCTTCCTCATCCAAACATTTACATTTAAAATTAACTGATTTATTACACAAATTAATTATTAACTAGTTAGTGAATTGACAGATTGTTTCTGGTTAGCAGGGTCAGATTTTTCAAAGATCTCTCAAGATGCAAATAGATGTCCTATCTGGACAGGATAGGACTCTGGATAGGATTTTCAGCAGTAGCCAAACAGGTTATCTGCCCAACTCCCATTTAAATCAGGGTGCCACATCCCCCAAATTTTCACAATTAGTAGATCTTATCCTCTCCCTCCAAATAGACTGGAAGAGGAAACCAACCTTTCCTGCTGTTAACTCCCAATCAGCTTCTGAACCTTGAATAAACTACTTCAAATGAAGAAAAAAATCTCCCAGCATTTACTAGCTAAACTGGAACCAAAAGTTATTAGGGCAAACACTTTTTTGCACCACAGAAACTGAAAATATTTACATTTTGAAAAAAATGTAAATATCAGCATTCTCCATTGTAAAAACTGAAAATAATATATATACTTAATGCAGTACCTGACATTGTGACACATTTATGTTTTGAGTTGATCTGCAAATTCAGAAATGTTTCCCCCCGATTCTGTGTATGTATAATTACAACAGCACCAGCCTTTAACTCATTAAAATTTTGAGGAAGATTAATTGATACAGCGTATATTTTTATGTATTTAATTGATTTCATTAGATCATAATAAGCTTAGGTTACTATAGATAGGTTGTCATGATTTCAAATTTAAATTAAAAACAATTATTTTACAATTATTTTCATCCACCCTGATTAGGTGTTTACATTAACTTCTACTGCAGAAATATATGAAATGCCTTTTAAAATATACTAAGGAATTAATTTACATTCAAACAGGAATTAATTCAGATAAGTTCTATGGCCTGTGTTATGCAGGAGGCCAGAATAGATCATGAGAGTGGTTCCTTAAGGCTTTATAATCTATTCTATAATCTAAGTATTAGTTTTAATGATATTGTTTCAAAAATTAGATGCCCCAAGAATAAAATTTTACATTTCTTCTTGTATTACAAATCTCTGGACTAAACAATTTACTCTTAGTGTTTGATCTGACTTTGTGTGAGTTGTTAGAAAGAACATTTGTCTTTTGAGTAATTTGGTGGCAACTTTAGGGCCCACTTCTGCAACCCATGTCCATGTTAAGTAGTACTTTTCAAGCAAGTAGTCCCACTGAGGTCAATGGGACTGTTTATGTGTGTAAGTATTATTTACTGTAAGGGTTGCTGAATCAGTGCCCTAGAGACTTTAAGAGCAAATTTTGCCCTCAGCTGCAAGATATTCTTCCTTTATGCCTGCAAGGGGTAATCTTTTATGCATAAAAGTTCACAAAAAATTAAACTTTTTTTCTTGCTCATGAGTTGTGAAGATTTAAGTTTGTAAAGTAGTATAAAAAATGTGATGAATTTGTATCACAGTAGTCTAGATGAAATACAAAAGTGAATTCTTGATTGTACCACTAGCATGTATTTATGAGACAACATCCAATTCTTAATGAGAACTTCAGTGCAGCAGAAACCTTATTTTTCATGTAAATGCTGATGTGTGCTGAAAGTCCTCAGGATTCCAAGGAATCTGATGGATACAACGTAAAGTAACCGAATGGATTTTAAGATTACGACCAGGATTAATTTTTTTCCTAGAGAAAAGAAACCATTATTTTTCTGTGTGGAATGTGAAGCCATTATACATGAGCAATCCAGAGGAAACAATATAGTTAACAAAGGGAAGATCAGGACAGCAGCAAAATGGTCATTTTCATCAACTTACTGAATGTTCATGTTTTAGCTACTTATAAACTGTATATACTGACCAAACATAAAATGGACCAAAAACTGATCCCAGAGGGGCATCCACGGAAGAATGTGGTGGTAATGGTTGCTGAAGTAAAAATACTTTCCTTCTGGGGTTATTTTATCTAGATGCTCTATAATTAGACTATATTGTTTAAAATAGGACAGTGAGGCTTACTGTTTAAAATCCTTTAGTGTCAAGTTCTTAACCACTTGGCACCCTTTGTCCTGACCTGAGAGGGTATGATTGAAAAGGTTGCAAATGTGAAGGAGAGCAATGCAAATTAATTGGCTTATTGATATTGCTATTGAATTGTTAATGTTGAATGGTGCAGTTATTTTGAACACAACTGGAAAACTTGAGTGAGCCATAATTGCTGTGGGTCTGAAGAATGTCCCAATCTATGCCATCACAAGTGGAGCTGGGTGAAATTTGTTGGACAAATAAAAGGAGTACTTGTGGCACCTTAGAGACTAACTGTCTCTAAGGTGCCACAAGTCCTCCTTTTCTTTTTGCGAATACAGACTAACACGGCTGCTACTCTGAAAGTTGGACAGATAGTTTCACTGAAAAATGTAGTTTCAGATCAACCAAACTATTTGTGAATTTGGGTTGAATTTGGCAAACAGTTTCAGCTGAAAAAAAATCAAAAGTCCAAAATGCTTCCTTTAGGTCTTTTAGAAATGAAATATTTTGATCTTTTATTTAGAAATTTAGCTACATTTGTTTAAATAAAACAAAAAAGGTAAGATACAGCTGAAAAGAAAATGCTAAAAACAAAAAGTCTCCTCATATGCCCAGTAGTAAATGCTTTGCAGATTTGAGATCACAATCAATCAATGTGTAAACAGATTTAATGCCACTTTCAATGGACTTGCCTCAATATACACCAGGGCTGAATTTGGTGTGACAAACAAGATTTATGTGGGAGGGGAATACGAAGTTTGGACTGGAACAATAATAAAACTTCTGCCCCTTCCTTAATTAAATCCTGTTTGATATCCCTAAATTGTTCTTTTGTTTGGTTTTGATTATATGACAAGTACTATACAGTTCGATGAAACACTGGTACAGTTAGGATAGGCTACTAATTTTATTTAAATATTAGAAGTTTTCCACAATTAATCCAATTTATAGTTTTAAAACAGTAAGGGATGGAAAATCAGTGTTTCTGTTAAAATTACATGTAAAGAAATGATTGAAGCTACAGCATAAAGGCAGGAAGCTATATCATTGCTAATCAATCTAAAGAGCTCTCTCTTACAGATGTCAATACAAAGTTAAGTGCTAAAATAATTGTAGTGTAGGCTTTCTCATAATTACTGTTGTTCATTTGGCATGTTGTGCAAAAAAAAAGAAAAGGAATTTGCTTTGCAGTCAGCAGCCGCAAATCTCTAAGGAGAAGGCAAGAAGATAGCAGAAGGCTGATAGTCATCCATCATTCCTGACAATTTCACAGCCTGAAATAACTTGACAGAAACCCAGAACAAAATGTTGAGAATTGAATGCTGCTAAACTGAGTGAATTGACTTTCTGGTGTCACAGCAAGACCTGCTTGAAGTGGCTGATGATTCTGTTTTCTGTTTTCAAAACCGCTGATGTTTGAAACCATCTCCTGGTGTGAATACTCTTAGCAGATTTTTAAAATAGCTCCCTGGCTTCCAAATATTTGCATTTTTCTTAAATACGATTTCTATGAGCATAACTAAATGCTGCAATTTCATTGTTTCTGTATGTGCTCTTAATATAACATTGACTCTTTGATCATCAGGTATTTGGACTGGATTCACTTCTGCTTGTGCAGGGCCAATGGTGGTGGTGAGGTTAGCACCCTCCTGTGCTAGTGGGGGTGGCAAACAGAGGTAGCAAGGGTAGGAAATGTTTGCATTGTTGACCCTAGCAGCATTAGGACTTAGTAAGGGCATGCTGGAACAGCAAACACTTCCGGCGATTGGGCTATGCCATCTCTCTCCATGTTTGCCTCTGTTCTGTGACTAGCTCTGCTCCACCTTCAAGGTGCATTGTTGGGGCATTGCAGAACTTCTCTCTCTGTGGAACCTGGGAGTGAATTGAGCCCTTTGAATTCGTAGTCTTTCCCCAGTTTTGTGAATATCATTTCTTCTGACACTTTAGGTTCCCTCTAATTTAGCATGGTTACAAATATTTGTAGCGAAATGATGCAAATTGTTGAATAGTTCTAATTTAAATAGCATTCAATATAGAAAAGGGGATTATTTTCCAGTTGTTTAAATGAAAAAGACTGGAAATGTTCCTTAATTATGATAATCAGACACTTATTTGGCAATAAACATTGCTTAGTTTCGTTTCCCATTCATATTTCAATGACTAAATTTACTTCTAAAGTGGTTATACATTTTTATTGTCATAAAGAACATAAACTGTAGGGCTTCCATGGAAAGAGTATAGGTAAGGATGTGGATTAATATTTTGCAATATATAAAGCATCTTAGATCTGTAAAGGACCGGGATGCAGGTAAGTCCATAATGTATATGAACATTATACATATGAATAAAGTACACTGTCACTTATCTATGAAATGAAAAGTTTAGCAAATTTTATTTCTCATCGTAGTGGTCTAGATTTAGTCAGAAAGGAGCCTTGTACCACACATGCATGTGTCTAAAGATTTTGAATAAACGCCTCATAAATCCATTAAAATACTCAGCTGTATACTCAGATCTCTTTGGATTTTGTCCAAACTTATCATGTTTCTGATGGACATATTTATTTGATTAAAGGATGTACTGAAAATATAGTACTTTATATTCAGTTACATTGCTTATTTAACTCCATAGTAAATTCACAAGAAACAGACATTCCCGATCTCTTACTTCCTCAATGATGGTGCTGTAGCAATTGTTTGTATATTAATGTAGTTATAGCCAGTATTAAAAGGTTGCATTACCAAGCCAATCAGTCTGCAATATTCTGTTTTATTTAGGCTCTTTGCAAAAACAATAAATGATATCTGTTATACTGAGGCATAGATCCAGTGCTTTGTGGCATCCATAGTAACCTTACAACAGCTCCAGGGATTTATAAAAATTGAAAATTTGACTGTGGCAAACCAATTTTACTGAATCTTTGTGCTAAAATCTCTTATGCACACTACTGCTACTTCTTTCATTGGGGAGGGGGTTGGAGGGGGAGACATGATTTTCCTCTTGACCATGCATCTGTTCAGAAGATGGGGGAAAAAGCTGACTTGCTCTACATTTCAATTCTAAGAAAGTTAATTATATATTGCATCTGTATAGAGTTGTTACCTAATCAATATAATCCATCCTAGAAAGAATTTCTACTGACAGACAACTGTCATTGTCACGTATTCATCAAAGATTATTTGTTTACATAACATCAATAAAGTGAATAACAAGGCTTCTTTGAAGACAATTCTCTAATTATCTTGTATTTACATTGTTACATAGACTAGTGTGACCCAGGAATGTGCACCTGTGTAGGAGGCTACCTTCAGGGAATGGAACGTTGAACATATGCAAAAATATCATTTATTTATGTATGTTTTTCATGCATTTCCAAAAAACTGTATTAAAGTTTAAATAATTAATTTGGGGTTTTTTTACTTTTAGTTTGTAAACCAGAATTTTATTTACAGTCTACAGTTACTTACAGATGCTTTTCAGGCAATGTGAAGTTGTCATCCATCTGACAAAGATATTTTGTTTGAGATATTCATCATTTTGTGATGTGTGTGTTTTGTTTACATTGCTTCAGTAATTCACTACTGGGACTAAAAGTTGCTTTTGAGGTTTAAACACACTGCAGGATGCCAAAGAAGCAGCAGATTCTTCTGTATATGAAAGCTTTTGGTCCATCAAGTGATCAAAAGCTGCCAGAATCAAACCTGAGATCTGCCATTATAAATAAGGTACTGACAATTCTTATTGTGAAAGGTCGCCCCAGGGGTGAAAGAAGCAGAGAGAACTGAATTGCTGTGGCTTTTTCTTAGGACTTCTCTGTGTATTCAATAGTATATTTCCTTTGGAAGTTTATGTATTATACAGTGACATTTTGCCATGATACATTTTGGTGCTGAAATAGCCATTTGAGCTCACTTTAACAGACATCAGGATTCCATGTTTATGATTAGGGCTTCTGTTTTTCAGGTTTATTCATTTAATTTTTCAAGGTGTATCTTTACATAAAACTCAAAAATTCCCAGATGCTGGAAAAAATGGGGGCTTTCAGGACTTTCTCTTTTCATATACTGTAATGAATAACATATATTATATAGGTTTCAGAGTAGCAGCCGTGTTAGTCTGTATCTGCAAAAAGAAAAGGAGTACGTGTGGCATCTTAGAGACTAACAAATTTATTTGAGCATAAGCTTTCGTGAGCTACAGCTCACTTCATGGAATGCATTCAGTGGAAAATACAGTGGGGAGATTTATATACACAGAGAACATGAAACAATGGGTGTTACCATACACACTGTAACGAGAGTGATCAGGTAAGGTGAGCTATTACCAGCGGGGGGGGGGGGGGGGGCGGAGAACCTTTTATAGTGATAATCAAGGTGGGCCATTTCCAGCAGTTGACAAGAACGTGTGAGGAACAGTGTGTGTGTGGGGGGGGGGGAGGGGATAAACATGGGGAAATAGTTTTACTTTGTGTAATGACCCATCCACTCCCAGTCTTTATTCACGCCTAAGTTAATTGTATCCAGTTTGCAAATTAATTCCAGTTCAGCAGTCTCTCCTTGGAGTCTGTTTTTTGAAGTTTTTTTGTTGAAGAATTGCCACTTTTAGGTCTGTAATCGAGTGACCAAAGAGATTGACGTGTTCTCTGACTGGTTTTTGAATGTTATAATTCTTGACGTCTGATTTGTGTCCATTTATTCTTTTACGTAGAGACTGTCCAGTTTGACCAATGTACGTGGCAGAGGGGCATTGCTGGCACATGATGGCATATATCACATTGGTAGATGTGCAGGTGAACGAGCCTCTGATAGTGTGGCTGATGTGATTAGGCCCTATGATGGCGTCCCCTGAATAGATATGTGGACATAGTTGGCAACGGGCTTTGTTGCAAGGATAGGTTCCTGGGTTAGTGGTTCTGTTGTGTGGTGTGTAGTTGCTGGTGAGTATTTGCTTCAGGTTGGGGGGCTGTCTGTAAGCAAGGACTGGCCTGTCTCCCAAAATCTGTGAGAGTGATGGGTCATCCTTCAGGATAGGTTGTAGATCCTTGATGAGGCGTTGAAGAGGTTTTAGTTGGGGGCTAAAGGTGATGGCTAGTGGTGTTCTGTTATTTTCTTTGTTGGGCCTGTCCTGTAGTAGGTGACTTCTGGGTACTCTTCTGGCTCTGTCAGTCTGTTTCTTCACTTCAGCAGGTGGGTATTGTAGTTGTAAGAATGCTTGATAGAGATCTTGTAGGTGTTTGTCTCTGTCTGAGGGGTTGGAGCAAATGCGCTTGTATCGTAAATGGACCGTGTGGTGTGGTCTGGATGAAAGCTGGAGGCATGTAGGTGGGCATAGCGGTCAGTAGGTTTCCGGTATAGGGTGGTGTTTATGTGACCATCGCTTATTAACACCGTAGTGTCCTGGAAGTGTGGACTGGTCCAGACTGAGCTTGATGGTGGGATGGAAATTGTCATTACTCTTTGCAGTTGTATATACTGTAATGAATAATCTCTTTGTAATGTTCCCTAGTGCACTTTAATGTAGTACTGTTTCAAACACCACTATATTAAAGCACAGTAGGGAACCATTGGTGCACACCAGCAATGTCTACATGGACTAATTAATATGCAACACATTAGCAGTCAATATTACTGCTCCATGTAGACAAGACCTCAGATACAAGTAACCATTTTTGGTGTTTTCCCAATGTTTTATGGGGTATGTATCTATCTATCTAATCAGCTGAAAATCAGAAGCCATAATTAGGCTTAATTCAGAGAATAAGTATGTAATGCCAGTTCCTTGAGATAATAGCCTCCTTGACCTTAGACCAGAGTTAACTGCTAATCTTTTATTTGTACATGTGAAAATTATAAAATGGCAAGAAAATAACTTATCTGAGTTTTCTAGCAAGCCTTCTAAATTTCTGTACATTCTGTTCCTGACATAGGATCACCTTAGTTCAAGTCAAATAATTGGTTACACAAATTGTCAAGTTTCTGAGTCCTTGTATTTGCCAAAACTCTGTTTTCTCATAGTGCCAGTATAAACCCAACTAAGATTCATGAGAAAAGCCATGAACACTTGTTAGATATGACTCCCTATTAAATTAAAATACAATTAATTAAAATATCCTACCCATATTTCTAAAATATTTTTGGTCATATAGCCTTTAGTTGCTCTAGGCATGGCTTTCAATTTTTCTCAGGTATTTTATACAAGAGAGAACTACGTTCGACAACTCTCACTTTAGATCCACATGTACTGTAATTCTGTAAAATAATACGCTATCAATTTTTAAAAGAGCATTCCAAAAGTATTTCTCACATTTACATTTCACAGAGAAATAAGCTACTTTAGTTTCAAATGCTAGTTCAGGTCCCTCAACAGATGTAAATAAGTACAATCATTCAAAATTGTTGTATATTTGTATTAAAAAGCTTTTTTTATGTAAACCAGCACTTTTTGAATAAGGAGTACACTGATTAAATCTCCCCAGCTGTCTTTAGACGTTTTCATATATTCTAGCTAAACATCTTAGAGTTTTTCTGGTAATTTACTGCTGTTAAGGAAATAATATAACATCTCCATGAATATCTCCTTTAAATTTAGCAAGAAGATTATCTAAGTAAATATCTAGACAACTCATTTGAAATAACAATCTATGAAAACTGTTCAACAAAGAAAATGTTTCTTATGTGTATAATTCAACCTTATCTTAATTGATGTTTATATTTTGATAGGTTTTACAGTTGTCAATTTTCTTGTAAAATATAATGTAATCTGGTCTATAGTTAGGGTAATATAGTTACAAACATGAACAAAATATGGTTGTCTTGTAAGTTCAATCCTTTTGGCTTTTATTGTTCTGTGTTGGTATCACCCTTTCAGTAAATCAGACATGAAAAAATCATGTGTAGAGTACAGCTGTGATGAACAGTGTAAAGAAAGGATTTGTTACCTCCAGACAAGGGGTATCTTGACAAGGGGTGGATGTCACGAGTTCTGTAGAGAACTCCATCCCTTAATAAGGAAACTGTCTTTGTACTTCCTAGAAATCTCAATGTAAGCATCTTTTGCAGCCCTAGTGTTACTGTTTCATAATGATCATCGAGAGGTACAGATGCTGATCTACTAGTATAAATCTAATATGGAATCATGGGACTGGAAGGGACCTTGAGAACTCATCTAATCCAGTCCTCTGCCCTCTTGACAGGACTAAGTATCATCTAGACCAGTGGTGGGCAGCCTGCGGGCCCCACGTGTGCCCGTCAGGGTAATCAACTGGTGTAATTTATCTTAAAAGTCACAATAGCATGGATTATGAAGTCCCCTGCAGAGAATAAAAGCACACACGCTACCTGTGTTCCTCAGATGATAAAAAGAACTTGTAGAAATATTTGATCTACTCCTGAAAAGGAAGGTTGTAGAATCTTCAGGAGAGGGGTTGACTTTTTTTTTTTCTTAAGTGTTTTGCACAGTGCCTAGCACAACGGGGCCCAATTTCCAATTCTTTATAAGTATTTACTGATACTAAGAAGAGTACCAGTTCTGTAGAGCAACTGGGAGAATTTATTTTGTTTTAGGATGTGGCCACCACTACTAAAGGAACTGTGTGTGGAATAAGATCCTGCACTCCATCACTACTCTTCAACTCTGTGTTGCAGAGGGATCCAAATTGTAAAAATAGAGTATGCTTTTCCATGTGAAGGTTTGAAGCAAAAACAAATAGGTAGAAATCAAAAGTAAGCATGCATAACACTGATGGAAAATCTATCTGTATCTAGTTACAGAAGAAATTGTTAGAGCTTTTTACCTTTGTAAAGCTATGATTACTGCAACACTGTCAAGATCACCAAGCCCTCTTATGACCAAAAAGCATTGGTTGTGCATGTTAAAATGACTTCATTTTCTCAACATAGCAGGAAATATTGAAATGAAGAGACTGGCAATTTACTTATTTTATTTTTGGGCCTCTCCCCCATATGCCCACCTCTCAGCTTCTTAAACATTATAACCTCTTACCCTGCCCTTACAGATTCCCATGATAAGCATGAAAGTCTAGGAAGGAAAATCATAACCCTAAACTACTAGATACATCAACTGCAAAAATCCAAAATACACTGCAAACACTGGCAGTGATTCTCCCAAACCTTTCTTCTTAACAGTGCTTCTTTTATCCTCCTCTCACTCTTGGCTTCACATCTTCTTCTAAGCCAACCATTACGCTTGGAACATCTCCTGTCATACTCTTCAAGCCTTCATGTCATATGGATCTGACCCTTTTTGTCTGTGCCTTCCTCAAATCTGATTATAAGTGTAAAATCCTTTGGGCACAGAGTGTTGTCTTCTGTATTTTTTTACTGCTGGGCAAAATGACTGCACACAAATGTATTTTTTTCTACTCTCTAACACTTAGTGCAACTGATGGCTATTATCTTCCGTTCCTTTCTTTTGAGAATGTCCAGTATTACATGTCAGTCCTTTAAACTTGAATATTTGGACTGGACTACATCTCCCATCATGCACCATGCTCCTTGACTCTTCTTAAGCCACCTTAGTGCAACACAGGAGTCCCTCACCCTCATGTATCATGGGAGATCTAGTCCCGTTGGGAAACTCAGTCCAGAAGAGAACTGCAACTCCCAACAGGCACCAAGCAGCATTTCCAAATTTTTTTATTTTTTATTTTTTTTTGGTTTTCAGTTGAAACCAAAACTTTTGCTTTTGGGATATTCAGTTTTTATGAAAAGTCAAAATTTTCTGTGGAAAGATTTTTTTTGGGGGGGGGGGGGGTGAAAGTTTTTTCATCATAAACCAATGGTCTGTTAAAGAACAGGTTTTTTGATGGAAAATTTTTGACCAACCCTCTTATTTCTTCGCTATGTTTTGGGTCTGATAGACCATACAGGGGAGCCAGACTTAGTGCTGGGCCTTGAATATGGGAGCAGCAGTTCCATCGTGTGCATCCTCTGATCACTCAGAATCCCCTCTGTGGCTATATGTCACAGTCTGTGCGCTTTTTGGTCAAGAAGGGGTGGGTCTGAGATGTCCCTCTCCATAGTATTCCAGTCCAATAAAATTTGTGTGAAATAAGGCTGATCTCATCAATACAATCCCTTCTGCACACATTATGTCTGTGAATGGATGGCTGTGCCCTGCATGGATCTTGAAACTCCTGTGTGTGTGTGCATGCGCGCGCATAACTGCATTAGTTCTGAGACAAGCAGAAACCTCATCAGAAAGAGCTGGTAGCCAGGGAACATTATGCAACTGGCAATTAATTCTGAAGAACATTTTATATTTCTAAAGTAATTATATGCCATTTATTGAAATACACAAATATTGGGTAATACCTCCTCCTTCATTTACTAGTCATAGTTTCTCATGCCAAGAAGATCATATCAAATACTTTGCTGCAATAATAAATTTGCTCATTTTATATTTGGTATTGAGATACATCCAACAGCATTTATTTTATTAAAAATCTGTCTTATTTTAATGCTGGTATATGTGATGTGCTAAAATTTACCTTCTCTCCTCTTTAAGTATTTTAATGAGAGCTCCAGTGAGGGAGAAAATCCTATAATTCACAATCTGTAAACCTTTCTTTTCATTATCTTTGTAAGACTTTAGTACCTGTGCAAAGACTTGACAATTTCCAGTTAACAAAACACAGGTGCAGCTGATTAACAAATCTGCTAGGGTTCTGTATGATTCTTAACATCATCCGTCAGTAGGTGAGAATTTCTTTTCTTATGACAGCAGAGAGATGTTAAATATTTGTTAACTAATGGGGGTGGGAGGACAAGGACTAAATGCCATAAAGTTTTAAACCTTTTTAAACTTGAAAGGAGACTTGTTTCCTATACAGGAAGAAAGAATACATTGGTTATTTTAAAATGTTAAAGGTATTTAATTAAATTTTAAAAGGTCAAAAAAAAATAACCTTTAGAAGTCTTTGTTAGGAAATTTGTACAATACTTAGTGTACTGTTTGTTTTCAGCCACTGGTGGCAACTTCAGCTATTAGTTACTGAATCTGCATTTTGGGGTTCCTTCACTATCTTTTATAAGCATATACTTTATATAACACCTTTTATCCTGAAGGATCCCCAAATCTATGAAATACACACAGATCCACAGAAATGCACCATTGTTTGGTGGGGAGGCAGTGATATCGTATTGCCAACTACATGCATCAAAAGTTATGAGTCAGGCATCAAGTCACAAGATTAGTTTAAGAACCATGACTTTTTTTAAAAGGGTTTTTTTTGTTTTGTTTTGGTTTTTTAGCCTTTGTGGTACACTTAGGTCACATTTTCAATATTTCTCTGCCACTGTGAGGGTTGGCAATTTTGTTTTTTCTTTAAAAAAAATCTGAGTCTTGTTTAGTCCCATGACTTCAGGAGCTGGAACTTTAGGGAAAGCACCAAATATTGCAAGATTCATGATAGTTGACAACACTGGCAACCAGCTAATGGACAGCAGGCTACACAACAGTGGTAGGAGCAGAGAGAAATTTGGTCTAAAGCACCAGGGCAAATCCCCACAGCTACCAAAATACTATGGGATATTTAATGTCCATGCAGAGTGCAAGACCTCAGGTTTTAAAATCTCATCTAAAAGACTCCCACTTAGTGCCATTGCACAGTGCCCAAATCCTGTATTTTGGATGGTTGAAGGGCTGAAGTATTTCTGCTGGATTCTGAAACATTTAGGGTCTGGCTACACTGCAATGTAAGCCCAGGGTTGGTGGGACTCAAGTCAGCTCACCCGTGTTAGGGAACCCTGGGTTTGAGCATCTAGACTGTAAACCCTACATTACAACATTCTAACCCATGGTCCAACCCAGGGCACTGATGTCCATGCTGCAGTGTGCAGACCCAAGTCAAAGTAACCATATCCCAGAGTCCCTAGTGTGCCCCCTTTCTGTTCAAAATATGGCCACTTTATCCCTAGGACCTTGGGGCACTGTGGGAAAACTTTACTGCTCACCCTGCATGCTACAGGATGTTTTGATGATGACGATATTGTCGCAGTTCTCATATATGGCTACGCGTATGACTCCGCAGTCTGAATCTTAATGCACAGAGTTGGCCACACTGAAGGCATGGGAAGTTTGTATCAATGATGTTTGATGCAGCTCTGTGGTGCCTTTCACGTGGAGCCTGGAGATAATTTCATTGATCCTGCTCGAACTTGTCACATGCTGATCTTGTCAGAGACTGCCAGTGACTCCTGTTCTGAGCCATTTGCTCAGGTTCTTTGGGATTGATGCCAGCCCACTGGAGACTGCTCTTCATATTATCTTTGAAGCGCTTACATGGATGACCCTTCTTTCTTTGGCTCTGACTCAGCTCCCCATACAAGATCTGTTCTGGGAGACGGTGGTCTTCCATTCGGATGACATGCCTGGTCCACCTAAGTTGTGCTGTCAATAACATTTCCTCAATGCTGGTAGTGTTTGCTTTCTCAAGGACCTTAATATTGGTCACTCTGTCCTGCCAGTGAATGCTCATTACGGAGTGGAGGGAGCACATGTGAAATTGCTCAAGCTGTTTATTGTGACCTCTATAAAGAGTTCACGTCTCAGATTCATACAGGAGAGATGTTAGAACCATTGTACTGTAGATCTTAAATTTGGTAGAGAGACGGATGATGTGTTTGGTTAAGAACTTTTGTTCGAAGTTGGCCAAGGGCCTGGCTGGCTTTACTAATTCTGGAGGAGATTTCTTTATAAAGGGAACCATCACTTCAGATGGTACTGCCCAAATACCTGCAAGAAGGTGGCTGGCACTGGGGCATTGGAATGAGGTGCTGGTTGGAACAAGACCTCTGTCTTCCCAAGACTGCTGGTGAAGCCAAAGAGCTGGAGCTGGGATGCTTCAGAAAATCTGGCAACGATGACCTGAAGGTTGTCTTGTCTATGAGCCATCAAGACACAGTCATCCGCAAAAAATGCCTCGACGAGAAGCCTCTCCAGTGTCTTATTCTTAGCATTGAGTCTTCGAAGATCAAAGAAGGAGCCATCAAGTCGGTAGCTGATGTATATCCCCTGATCCAAGTCCCTTGTTGCATGGCTGAGAACACAAGCAAAGAATAAGTTGAATCACAAATTGATTTCCTCCACCCAGTCCCCCGGAACAGTCTTCACATGCTAGAGAAAGGCAGTTTCCCTATCTTGGCGAGGGCAAAAGACCTATCAGCTACCCTCACCTTATTTGGCCCGCTCATTGAAGCACAGTGTGTGTCTCCTCTACATCAGTTGCCAGTCTCTTTTTAAGCATCCTCTATTACTATCAGTGTTTTCGTTTATGCTCTTAAACGAGTTGAGTATTGAAATTGCACTAATCATGCAATGTCACCCATTACTACCTCTCAAAAGCAATAAAAAGCCTGCAAGTAATGACAAGGTGGTTAGAAAATAGTAATTCAATGTGGACAGTGTATACCTACTCTTGTTTTTATGATTTATTAATCAAGAACATAAAAAAGGACAAAAATCACACCAGCAGCCGATTTTACTTGTTTGGCAAATGTTTGCTTACTGTATCACTAACTTGTATGACAGTACTGCATTTCAAGAGACGTTTGCATAGCTTATTGAGAAAGCTGCATATTTTTCTGGTTAAGGTGTGTACATAATAGTTACATTTTTTTGCACACTTCACTGACTGAGCTGCATAGACTGCTTTAACTATCACTAAGAATACTTGACTGATTCAGCTGCATATTTTAGTGCTTTTGATTTTTTTACTTTATTAATTCAGTGTCATACTTTGATAAAATTCAGTTCTGTAGTGGCTGAATTTTAGGTCCTGCCAATCTAGCTCTATGCCATACTGAAAGGACTGAACACATTGTTAACTGCTAATGGTACTGTGAACATTAGTGGCTGAAATTTTATACTCTGTACTGTTTGGTTAAATGAACTGCATATTACTGTTTTTATATACATTGCTTATCCAGTTGTGTACATTTGCTCAACTCATTATATAAAATCAGCTCGATTGGAATAAGAACATGCTCTACCAGCTGTCTGCTATGAGTCAGTTAGCACGTCACAAAATTAGCAACTTTACTTTTTCTAACAGTGGCATGATTGTTTCCAAAGTTAAAGCAATTTGTTTGGTGAACTTGTTTTTTTCACTTACTCCATGCAAACATCCAGACTAATATACCGATTTGTTGCAACTTAATTTGCTTTTACAAATTAAGCAGAGCTATATAACAAATAAAAAAGCCTCAGACAAGTAAAATGAAATGCTTGTACATACAGTACAAAATTAACCAAGTACCTATAAAGGATTGAACACACCTGTGAAAGAACTGTGCTGTGCACTCTAAGTGTAAGAGATAAGGAATAAATAGAACTTTCACAAGATGGACATTACATCCAATAAAGAGTCAACCTAAATACTGGAAATGGAAAATATAAAAATTAACAAATTAAGCACATAGCTTAGTGAGCAAATTATAAAAATGAGCTCATGATGACCCATAAAAAAGCAGCTCAATGAGCAAAATATATTGTATTCAGTCACTCAGATATGTGGCTTGATCAGTAATGTTTGTAACAACTCCTGCCCCCACCTCAACCAGCTGCAGTAAAAGCATGCATCTCAGAGAGGTGTTCCTCCCCTTAACACCAGGGAGTTAGGCTAGCCGAAAGTTTAGTGGCACCCAGAATTGCATACCGTACTCCACTCAGAACTAGTAAGGCCTCAGCTGGAGCAGGACAATTAGCTCCCTGAATATACTGTACCTTATATTGACTCCAGAAAGTTAATATGTCCCAAAATGATATAGCCTTTTTTTACAACTGCATCACATCTCATATTGAACCTGTGATCCACTATGACCCCCAGATCCTTTTCAACAGTACTGCCATGTAGCCAATTATTCCCCATTTTATAGCTGTGCATTTGATTTATTTTCTTTCTAAGTGAAGTACTTTGCACTTGTCTTTTATTGAATTTCATCTATGAAACACCATGTAGGCATGTATGTAGTTACTTTATGCTTTTGTACAGAAAGCAAATGAGAGCTTTGTACAGAACAGATTGTAGTTCATAACGACTATAACTGAGGTTTTTTTTCTCTGTTTTTCAGAGGGTAATTTTCAACATTGTCAACTTCAGTAAAACAAAAAGCCTCTATCGTGATGGAATGACTCCTATGGTGAAATCCACAAGCAGACCAAAATGGTAAATTATCATTCTAAAATTTTGCTAATACCAGAAGAATTTTGTTGTGTTTGGCACTTACCTGAGTTCAGGTGTAGTATCGAGTATCTGTGAAGTAATGCTTTTCATCTAATGCCATATTTCAAATGGATTGACTAAGACACCAGCAGGTGAAATGTCTTGATCACATACAGTACAATATAGACAACATAAAAATGCACACACACAAATATCATACATATGATGATGTACTTTTGTTTGATGACACGTAATAAACATATCTACTACTAATAATATGCAAACCTAATGAGCCTGTCTTAGAGTCCTTACGCATACAAAACTTCCAAGAAGTAGCTAAGAGATTTGCCTAGTTTGGATTGCAGAATTAGGCCATAAGTGAAGAGTAATTTACTTCATCATTCAGAGACAGATTCTGGCATCCCCCGCCGAAGCATGTTAAGTTGTGCAGAGCTCTTACCCTCCCCATGCACGTGTGCTGGGGTCATTCAGAAACTTGCCATATGCAGTCTGTGAGAACAAAATGGTGGTAGCTTTTCGTGCTATAGGCAGTGCTGGATGCCCCACAGAGTGGAATGTCAATGCCCCCATCTCCTTCTGCAGTGTCTGGCCGTCTAAACATGGAACTGGGTGGTGGTGGTGGTGGGGAGATGCATGCTACAGCCTGTGGAAGTATGTTGCGGCCATCATCCTCCATATGTTCCTCCACCGGGTATTCTGCCTGCTGTGTCCTGGGCAGGTACAATGTCTCTACATACCGCTGGTGATGTCGTGCTGCCAAAGAAGCATCACTGGGTGAAATGCTGCTCCCCTGAAGTCGGTAGCAAAACTCCCATTGATTTCAGTGGGGACAGGATTTCACCTTTAGTGTCTAACTAAGAGGCCCCTCCAGAATCTACAGTGAGGAAGCCTACACAAAGAATCTAAGCTCTGACAAATGGTTCTTGACCTGGCGTGAAGTGGCCTGTGCTCTGAAACATGGACCGATGTTAAATTGGCTTTAGCCCTACAAATTCAGCAAAGTGAGAACATTTTACAGTCATTTTACAGTCATTGCTCCTAACTGGTTAATTCAAAATAAATGTTTGAGCGATCTGCATGTGCAAGTCATCTGACTCTTATACTCTATTTACCTTTCTTAAATATGTCAACTGTTAGAAGATTTCCACCTCCATAATGTTCAGTTTTTGTTGCCATAAGATGCATTCCTATAGAAATGTTTTCATTTTAATCACTCAAGATGACAATTTTGCCTTAAGTTAGACTGTAAGTTCATCTGGACAAGGGAAACCTATTTTACCACGTGTTTGAGCAGCACCTAGCAGGATGTGGTCAGTCCTGGATGGGTGCTACTACAGTACATATTAAATAACAATCATTTGGTGCATAGCTACTGCATGTACAATCATGTTAATTGTGTTTATTATTTTATCCCAAAGAAGTCTTCTTTTGGGTCAGGTCCAGATCAAATTTAAGTGATTTTCATCATCTTTCAAAATCTCTTTCTCTTTTCCAACCAAGTCTAGTGTTTTAAACTAATTATTTTGTGTATGTTAATTTCAGCCTTAAATCAACTGTTGCTTTACTACGTAAGTTATTCCTTATTTTGGTTTCAAATTAAAATGTAAATCTCTTACAAAAATGTGAAATAGGTTCTTTCTAAAAACATATAGAATCTTTAATTATTTCTGAAAACCTGTTTCTCCAGCATTTTCCAAATGATTTATTTATTTTTATGTTTTATATTTTGGGGGGGTGTGCATTTGCTCTCCTGAAAGTGACGGATGAATAGCACTGCCTGGAGCCAGGCACAGGGTAGGCAGCAGGCGCTATGCAGCTTTCTCCTGCAGCTCCATCGCTGCACTCTAATCCTGTTTCAGAAATCCTCGCTCTAATTTATGGAGCTATTTACAAGATATAAAACAGCGTCAGCAATGAAATAGATATTTTACTTTTAAAATATCATTCTATTAAAAAGAAATAATTTGTTTTCTAATAGTCTGTTTGAAAACATCCTGTTGTACTTTGAAGAAGCACAGCAATCCATACTCTTACCAGGCTCTTAGTGATATTGGGGTCTCCTCTCCTCTCAGTATGATTTACTATATTTTAATGTTAATGGGAGTTGTGTGCACACCAGGGCACCCGTCAGTCTTTGATAAACAGTATGTTCTTTCTTATAGCTGAGTGTCTTCCTTTCAGATTATTTCTGAGACATCTTTACAGCCATTTCTATACTAGTTTCCATGGTATTCTTGTGAAACGTGTAAAAATTATTTTCCATGTTTTCATTTTGTTGGAGCAGGTTGTACTAGTACTTACAGTTGCTAACACAGCTTTCGGGTAGCTCTGGTTCTTTAATATGAATGGGATAATTTCCAGTCCTATTCATTCCCGTGCTGTTTGCTGCCTGGTATAATTATTCTGAGGCTAGTAGGAGGTGTTGGGTCATTGGGACTCTGCAAAGGATCACAGTGCAGGATTCATGGCCATAGACTGTAACATAATCTAAGGTGGACGTAGACATGATTTAAACTGTTTTCAAAGTCAGCATTTTAACGGACATGATGCAGATGACAGGATTAGACAGAAAAAACTATGATACAATGTAGATTTCTTAAAATCAAGGTAAAAGAAATCAAAGTTCTAGAAGCAAACCTCTAGCTATTTGCGAACACAGAGTTCACTATTGTACCTACAAAGTACACTATACTGGGTATATATTATTTCATCTTCATTATGACTGCCTGGGCAGATTCCAATGCAGTTGCATGCTCCATACCGAAATTCTCCACAAATTCACTTGGTCACAAATCATTAACAGAAGTAACAAGGAATCACAAACTTAATTACTTGTGCTTCCTTCTTTTACACAGGCAGGTTTTGGTTTTGAGACAATAGAAAACAGAAAAGTCTGTTTTCCTCATGTTCAAGAGATGCATGCATACCAATCCTCTAAGTTAAAGAAGTATGGGCTGGATGAATGGACTATAAGGTGGATAGAAAGTTGGCTAGATTGTCGGGCTCAATGGGTAGTGATCAATGGCTCCATGTCTAGTTGGCAGCTGGTATCAAGTGGAGTGCCCCAAGGGTCGGTCCTCGGGCCGGTTTTGTTCAATATCTTCATTAATGATCTGGAGGATGGTGTGGATTGCACCCTTAGCAAGTTTGCAGATGACACTAAACTGGGAGGAGAGGTAGATACGCTGGAGGGTAGGGATAGGATACAGAGGGCCCTAGACAAATTGGAGGATTGGGCCAAAAGAAATCTGATGAGGTTCAACAAGTGCAGAGTCCTGCACTTAGGACGGAAGAATCCCATGCACCGCTACAGACTAGGGACCGAATGGCTAGGCAGCAGTTCTGCAGAAAAGGACCTAGGGGTTACAGTGGATGAGAAGCTGGATATGAGTCAACAGTGTGCCGTTGTTGCCAAGAAGGCCAATGGCATTTTGGGATGTATAAGTAGGGGCATTCCCAGCAGATCGAGGGATGTGATCGTTCCCCTCTATTCAACATTGGTGAGGCCTCATCTGGATACTGTGTCCAGTTTTGGGCCCCACACTACAAGAAGGATGTGGAAAGATTGGCAAGAGTCCAGCGGAGGGCAACAAAAATGATTAGGGGACTGGAACACATGACTTATGAGGAGAGGCTGAGGGAACTGGGATTGTTTAGTCTGCGGAAGAGAAGAATGAGGGGGGATTTGATAGGTGCTTTCAACTACCTGAAAGAGGGTTCCAAAGAGGATGGATCTAGACTGTTCTCAGTGGTAGCAGATGACAGAACAAGGAGTAATGGTCTCAAGTTGCAGTGGGGGAGGTTTAGGTTGGATATTAGGAAAAACTTTTTCATTAGGAGGGTGGTGAAACACTGGAATGCATTACCTCCGTTACCTAGGGAGCTGGTGGAATCTCCTTCCTTAGATATTTTTAAGGTCAGGCTTGAGAAAGCCCTGGCTGGGATGATTTAGTTGGGGATTGGTCCTGCTTTGAGCAGGGGGTTGGACTAGATGACCTCCTGAGGTCCCTTCCAACCCTGATATTCTATGATTCTAAGAACTGAAGTTATGGGCTAATTTTTTTTTTAAAATTGGGGGTGGGGTGGGGGGAAGTGTTTCCCACTGGTTTTAAATTAGAAGCTGAATGTTGCATCCAGGACAGAATTTGGCTCTGTGCATAGACAACGTCTGGATATCATGGATGGATAGGCCTCCAGAGACAAAGATTTTTTGAAGAATCTTTATATTTTGTTCTGAATGTAGTTATGTGAACATGGCTTCAAGCCTCTCAATGCCTTCAAAGTTTGATTCTTGACTGGAACAAGTCAGTGCCAAGAGCTCTAGAAGGAGAGTGTCAAACACACGTCAGCATTTTTGACCAAAAAATTAACGAGGAGTCCTTGTTGTACCTTAGAGACTAACAAATTTATTTCGGCATAAGGTTTTGTGGGCTATAACCTACTTCATCAGATGCATGGAGTGAAAAATACACTAAGCAGGTATAGATACACAACACATGACAAGATGGGAGTTGCCTTACCAAGTGAGGGGTGTCAGTGCTAATGAGGCCAGTTCAGTTAGGGTGGATGTGACCCATTCCCAGGAGTTGATAGGCAGGTGTGAGTATCAACAGAGGGAAAAATATTTTTTGCAGTGACCAACCACTCCCAGTCTTTATTCAAGCCTAATTTGATGGTGTCAAGTTTGCAAATTAATTCCAGTTCTGCAGTTTCTTGTTGAAGTCTGTTTCTGAAGTTTTTTCGTTGAAGAATGGCCACTTCTAAATCTGTTATTGAGTGTCTATGGAGATTGAAGTGCTCTCCTACTGGTTTTTGAATGTTGCAATTCTTGATGTCTGATTTGTGTCCATTTATTCTTTTGTGTAGAGACTGTCCAGTTTGGCCAATGTACATGGCAGAGGGGCATTGCTGACACATGATGGCATATATCACATTGGTAGATGTGCGGGTGAATGAGCCCCTGATGGTGTGGCTAGGTCCTATGATGGTATCCCTTGAATAGATATGCGGACAGAGTTGGCAACGGGGTTTGTTGCAGGGATTGGTTCCTGGGTTAGTGTTTCTGTTGTGTGGTGTGTAGTTGCTGGTGAGTATTTGCTTCAGGTTGAGGAGCTGCCTGTAAGTGAGCACTGGCCCGTCTCTCAAGGTCTATGAGAATGAGGGATCGTATTTCAGGATAGGTTGTAGATCCTTGATGATGCCCTGGAGAGGTTTTAGTTGGGGTCTGTAAGTGATGGCTAGTGGCATTCTGTTACTTTCTGTGTTGGGCCTGTCCTGTAGTCGGTGACTTCTGGGTACCCTTCTGGCTCTGTCAATCTGTTTCTTCACTTCCCCAGGTGGGTACTGTAGTTTTAAGAACGCTTGATAGAGATCCTGTAGGTGTTTGTCTCTGTCTGAGGGATTGGAGCAAATGCGGTTGTATCTTAAGGCTTGGCTGTAGGCAATGGATCGTGTGATGTGGTCTGGATGAAAGCTGGAGGCATGTAGGTAAGCATAGCGGTCAGTAGGTTTCTGGTGTAGGGTGGTGGTTATGTGACCATCACTTATTTGCACTGTAGTGTCCAGGAAGTGGATCTCTAGTGTGGATTGGCCCAGGCTGAGGTTGATGGTGGGGTGGAAATTGTTGAAATCCTGGTGGAATTCCTCAAGGGCTTCTTTTCCATGGTCCAGATGATGAAGATGTCATCAATGTAGCGCAAGTAGAGTAGGGGCGTTAGGGGACGAGAGCTGAGGAAGCGTTGTTCTAAGTCAGCCATAAAAATGTTGGCGTGCTGTTCTCTTGTCCTGTGGGGCGAAATCTTTAAATGGAGTCAGCATCAAGGTTTAGTTAAGTATTACTGATGTAAAAAGAGTATATCACTGCCATCACTGCACTCACTGTGACACAAATGTTTTGGTATTGACACATACCTCTCTTTTAAAGTAAGGTCAGACATTCCTACTAATGAGCTCTGTATAGCTCAAAAGCTTGTCTTTCACCAACAGAAGTTGGTCCAAGAAAAGATATTACCTCACCCATCTTGTCTCTATTTAAAGAGGCAGCGGTGTGCTGAAGAATAAGAAAAAGCAGCTATCCTGGAGGAGATCTTCTTTTAAAAAAACGGGAAAAGTAGAGTAGATACTGATGAAAACATCTTTTTCACCGACAACTTCAGAGTCCAATCCTCAAATTGTGCATACCCGAGACTGAATGTTTAGAACATAAAACATTTGGAGAATAAATCCAAGTAGGTTAGTTTCTGGTGGTTTTTCTGCCACATAAATATGTTAATATTAAATTGTATGTCTGTCAGTTACATCAGTCAAATCTCATTGCATTGAATCACTGCTTATGTGAAGAAACTCCGCGTCATACCACATCAGGTTGCATCAGTCACATTTCATGGCCAATTGAACATGATGAAACTCAAGATTGTAATTCAAGCCAATGGGATACAAAGTGACTTGTCAAATAAGATTGCTCAAAAGGATTTGGTAATTTATAAATGTTGAAGTAAGATATTAGTGTCATGGCTTTTTCTGGCAATTACTATTGCAATTATCTAAACCTTACCTTACGTGAAGTTTAGTGGGAAGTTGTTTTTCTGTTTTTTGGTTGTGTGTTTTTTGGCTGTTTTTGTTTTTTTAAGCTCCATTTCCTGCTGTAATATCACTTTTTTTTCACTAGTTTTTTTTAATTGCAACCCAATTGTGTTCGTTAGTCATGATTTCACACTATAATCTCTGCCCTTGGAAGCTATTAGTAAACTTTACTGTAGGTGCAGCAATGGAATTACACTTACTCACTGAGTATACTGGACCATTACACTGACTCCAGAAAGTTTTACCACTTTCTCAAACTAAAATAGAAAAGTGACTTGTTCAGGAGACAGCAGATTTTCTAAATGATGAAATGAGCAAATATTCCCTTTTGGCTGGGAATAGATATAACTCTTGATTATTCAGCGTATCATTGTCTCGTTGGGGACATTAGTATTTCAAATTGCACTAATCTTTTAAAAGTAATAACTGGCCACTCATCACCTTCGGTATTTCAGCAGGATCACATGCAAAATTCTAATTAGTATTTATAGAATAGTAACTCCTCCCAGTAGAATAGTAGCTATAGCTGGCAAATATCGGGTTGACATCTGTTTAAGTCTTCAGACAGCCACTGTATTTTGTTCTGCATTTTAAATGACCAGAGAGTGCTAGGTGAAGTTCTCATAATTAAGGTATAAAGGCTAATAAACAGCTTGGTTCTTGCGTGCATGAACCACAAGCTTAAAGGCTGTTCTTCGCTTGAGATGCAGTATCTCAGCACATGTTTGTTTGTAAGCAGTGATACCTGGCAAAATATTATGGAACCATCACCACACAAAGAGAAAATTTATATCTAGGTTTGACTGTTTCTGTTTTTAATGTCAGGTTTCAAACATCTTTGTGGCAATACTGTCACTAGTTTTCCTCTTTTATCTTGTTCAGCATGATGGGTTTTAAATGGATAGTTGCCTTCCTGGTCAAGCAAACTGCCACCTCTGCTCCTATAACATTTGAGTTTCCTGCACTCTGAGGGTTACTGGAAAAGAGAAATGCTGCAGAAGCCATGTATATGTGTATTTTAGAGAAGAGTAATCTATATGTATCCCCGTAAAGTTTATTGTCCTCATGAGGCATTTTGACACATGCAGAGAAAGCAGTGTATATTTTATGAATGGTACTCCTGTATGTTCCATTCATCAGAAGAGGGCAAAACTGTTATGAAAGAATCAGAATTTTTAAAGCTTGTTTATTCTTGTGAAATGTCCTTAACATACATACATTTGTGTGTGTGTGTGTGTGTGTACAGTACAATGCTACAACTACCATGTCTACCATGCTGCGGTATATACTCAGTCATTTTTAGCAGCAGCTTTTTTAGCATGTACTTACATATCCTTAGCCATGAGATAAGCCGTTTGTGAAACGGACTGTCCTCTGCGGAGAAACAGATGAGAAATACAGTACCAAAAATATATCTTGCTAATCTATAAAATGTACAATGGCTAGGCTTAGTGATAGCATCATCTGAA
Organism: Natator depressus; assembly: GCF_965152275.1. Classification (NCBI taxonomy): domain Eukaryota; kingdom Metazoa; phylum Chordata; order Testudines; family Cheloniidae; genus Natator; species Natator depressus. Next base: position 98,078,540 of record NC_134241.1, read on the forward strand.
TTTAGGTAAAGGAGATTAACCAGCCTTTATTATTAACAGACTTGCTCCTTTGGAATATTTTAGAACTTTTACTACTAACTGGCAGCTTCTATCTGTGTGCTTTTTATGTTTTTGTTTCCGTTGGGTTTTTTTTAATGCAATGTTTGCTTGCCTCTGTTTTCTGAGGGATCTGGCAATAAAGCACACTGAGTATCAATCTGTAATGTTTTAGTCAGAGAAAAAAGGGAAAAAAGGTTGATAGGACAAACATTCCTGTGACAAAGGTCACAGGCAACTATCAACATTTTTTACCAAGTTCATAGATTAAACAGAGCTGCATTTATATCTTTTTTACTAATTCGGTATTATACTGTGAGCAACAGGAGTTTATTTTTAGCACCAAGATATATGTTTAGAATGAAGAGATGGTGATTTTGATCTTTTAGAATTTGGCGTGCATTTGAGAGGATATTATAAATGATCATAAAAATGGCTTTGAGAACCAAGCACTTCTGTTTCTGAAAAGTAGTGTGTATATAATATTCTACTAATATTATGCATCTGACCTTCCATAAATCAATATATTATATTATGGCAGAGCCCAAGTGAGGATCAAGACTAATCATGCTATGTACTGTGGAAACACAGAAATAGACACAACTTCTCCAAAGTTCTGACAGTTTTATTATTGATTTCAGAGGCAGCAGATTTAGGCCAACACAGAGTGCTGTTGAACATCTCATCCTAATGATTTATTCTAAGCAATAACAGTTTAGGGAAAACAATATAGGGCTTACATAAGAGACCAAATGTTTGGTTATAGTATTTATATGTAAAACACTAAAAGCTATATGCTATAATAACTCGATCTATTTGCCATACACTCTGTCAGCATGAGTTCCATGCATTGACTGCAGGTACTCTGATCCCCAAGGTTATAGTCATAAAAAGTTACTCTCTGTACTAATTTATTAATCAAAGCACATCAGAAATAAAGGTTGCTTTTCCTGTTCAGTAATTTTTTTGCCATCTATAAATAGCTAGTTCACTACTGAGCTGATAAGAAATTCAAAAGCTTAATAAGGAATAGTTACCTGAAAATAGTGTTTCTGTGGTCTAATTAAACATCAAGGGTGGGGATTTTCAAAAGCCCTCAGCTTTGGACTGTTTCCATTGAAGTCAATGGGAGTTCTACCACTGAGTTCGATGGGAGCAGAATTAGGCAAATGTCGGGCGCTGCAGTTTCTTCTTCGCACAGTTCGTCCTCCTTACTCTTGTAATGATGGGACTGTTTGCATAACAAATGTTTCTAGGGCTGGGTCCCTAACTTGTGTGGATTTAAACATGTAAAATTGGGACTTCGGTCCAAAAACAAGTGCTATAAATTAGATACATATGGACAGCAGTGAACTCATGTTAGGGTCAAACTGCAGCTAAACAAGAGGACATAGCAGCTATTCATCGGGATTTTTGTACTGTGAACTAATGGAGAGAAGCTGAATGAAAATCACCACAGTTCAGAATGGCATTAACCAGGCATAAAAACTTAATAGTAAGAGTCCTATACAGGCAAAAGAAAGTGCCTCTGAGAAACCAACTTGAAAACCAGACTGCTAACATAAGATACGAACCCCGCCCCCCAAAAATCTACTCAGGAAGTGGGACATCTAAGAATGTTTTAGTGGTCTTCAGAATGTCTTCCAAAAATTAAACCTTCCTATTTTAAGGGCTTGCACTGGCCCACTCACGAGGATTGAATTTTATCTTTAATGAAGCTGGAGTCCTACAGAAATATAATGTATGATCATATAATTGAAGGCTATAATGTGAACATACCAGGTACAGCAGTGCATGACCATTGCATGACCATCCTTTGGCTCTGTCTTTTCTTACTTTTTAATCACTTAGCATTGCATCTTTAAAGTTCCTTTAAACATTTTTTAAAAAACTATGCTATGGTATAATTATCAACATATGTCATAAAGCATAGCATGTGCAATATGTCACCGATAACATTGTGGGAACCACCTAAACTTCTTGAATTTTCTGTTATTTTTAGTGCTTGATTCACTCACTTTCATTTGTGTTCATTTTCTGTGAAGAGAATATTGTTTAGTGAGTAGAGAAAGAGACTGGGCGTCAACCAGGTTGTGTGTTATGAAAAAAAGAAAAATGATCTGCCCATCCGATGGGTGTGTCTTTGTAATACAGTGTTAAATGCTAAAACAGTAATTCAGTCTCTTTTATAATAATCTGTAATACAACAGAATAGAGATGGATAATGAGATGGTCATTATGTGCCATGGAAATGGCCAGATGCAGAAAACATGAAGCTATAACTGTAAAATATCAGTAAAAACTGTCTGGTACCTATAATTTTATCTCTTGGGGTTGAGCAATTGGAACAGATACTAAGCCGAAATATTTACAGCGACTCATTTTTGTCCAAGGAGTGTGTGTATGTATGTATTAACATTTGCATTATATCCTACTATATTTGGCAATTAAGAATGAAACATGGCAGTGTAAAGACTATGCCCTTTCATGCCTCTTGGAGTCTTTAGAAGTTTGGGGGAAAATTTTGCTATTTTAACTGCAATTATCCAAATTCTGGCTTGGCATGTATACGAATATATAATACTGTGAGATTTTTGCATAGAGGCATAGAATCAGAGTTTAAGGCCCCAAGGGACCTCTTGTATATCACAGGCCACCAGTACCTGCACACTAAACCCAACAGCCAAAATTGGACCAAAATATTGCAGCCCACGGAGACTAGATTATTACATGCCACAGGCAGAGAATAGGAGAGACTGAGGTGCCGCAGTGCCTGAGGTAGGGAAATGATTAATGGGAGATATAATCAGATAACCCTGGCAAGTGACCACACCGTCATGCTCCAGAGGAAGATGAAAACCCCCAAGGTCATTGCCAATCTGACCTAGGGGAAAATTCCTTCCAAACACCACATATGCCAATCAGTAAGACCTACAGCATGTGAGCAAAACTAACTAGTCAAGCACCTGAGACTGAGATTGCTTGGTGCCACCACAGAGCCCTGGCCTTCCCCATCCAATGTCCCATCATTCAACCAAGAATCACAGAGAGAATGAAAAGTAGCAGGAGTTCTCTTAGTGTTTGTATGCAGTATTTCTTTGGACCAGATACTAATTCTGATCTGGCTCCTTTGCTTTGCTCAAGTTGCACAACAGAGCTAGGTTCTGACCATAACTGACCAGCTGGAATTCCCTTTCTTGGAACGGTTGGGCTCTCAACTAGCAAAAAGGTGGCAGGGCTGGTTCCTCTGCCTGCTACCTCCAGCCATCAATTTAGGAGTCACATTGGGGGAGGGATGTTGTGTGTGTGGTAGATGATCTCTGCTGATTATGTGCTGGCAAATGGCCCGTTAGGAATTTGCTGATTATTTGCTGGCATACAGCCTGTATGGCACTGGTGTAGGTTAGAACACGGGAGCCTCCACTAGATGCAACCCAACTGACATAATGAGGGAGGCATAACTGGTTCCCTGACAGCTCCCCCACTCTCCTGTGCCAAGTAATTCGCAGACACGGGGGGAAATCTACACTTTACTCCACTACATGAAAATGTTTGTCCTACAGCTTTCTTCCCCCAACCTACAGCAGTGGAATAAGAGACAGACAGCATTTTGATGCACTACCAGGGCAGGGAAGAGGCAAAGACTTTTCTGAAGGGCCTGTCCCTGATTATATAAGCCTCACCTAGACTCCCACCTTCCAGTTTTATTTGCGTCCTCACCTCAGAAGCATGAAGGCTTCACCTTAGTTCTCTAGCTCACTCTCTCCTCTCTTTCTCTCTCGCTGTCTTGCAAGAACATGAAAGAGGAGACAAAAGAAAAGAAAGGAAACAAAAAAGTGAGATCAGAGGAACGAAACCACAGGGCTGTGTTTCAGAGACTGTGGAAAGCAGAGCTCATACCTCTGGGCCAAGCACACAACCCTCCTCAGAGGTCATCTCAGCCAGGGCCAGCCATCCAGCTGATTGCTGTGATCCTGTTTTTTAAGGTGATACTCAGAAGGCCCAGTCTCTGTTCCCCCTCCAAAGAAAGAACAGGCTCCCCTGCTGCTGGCAACCATGGCAGGTAGCCTGCCTGCCTGATGTCAGCACCCAGCCTCAGCTTGCAGCACTGCATCACACCTTACCTAGTTCTACAGCAGCTTCTCTGCTACCACAAAGTTCAGGGGCTTCCGGACTTGACCTCGTAGCTAGCCCACTTCAATTAAGTCCTTCAGCTGTATTTCTTCTGCCATTTTTCCTTGCTTTTTTGCCTCCTGTTTACTTTCTGATGTACAGCTCTGCTCTCAGTGGCTCTGGAAATACCTCTAGGAAAGGGGTGTGGCTGAGACATATAATCAGAACATAGATTCAGAACTCATTGCCTCCTTGCTTCCTAGTAGGTGGCACCCTAACTCTGTTCCTTAATCCGCTGTCGAGACTTACCACAAACACAATTACTGGTAAGTAATGACCTCTCTTTTCATTTACTTTTATTAAATAAATAGCACTTTTGCAATAATTACAAAGGTGGATTCTTTCAAAAAAAAAAAAGAAAAATGCAGAGCTCAAATATATCGCATTCAAGACATTTTTTAAAAAGTATATCAAATCCAGTTAGAAAATTCTGTAAAAATGAGCGCCATAAAGATTATTTTTGTAAGTAAAACACACAGCTTTTTTTAGCCATGATCTGCCCCTGAAGACTGTAATTTAAAGAATCTTGACAATAATAATAATAATAAGGAGGAAGACATAGACAAAATATAACAAAATATAGGTATTCAGGGAGTAAAGATGTAGCAGAGATTTCAGCATTTGAATCTGGTTCTTCACATAGAAAAAGCAAGTTCTTCTATATTGTTGTTAACTGAGACAGTAAACAAAGATATTTCATTTCCATAGGGGAAAAATATTTTGAAACAAAGTTTAGCAGGAAATAATACTGGAGATCTGGAAGCCTAGAGCAGTGATATCCAATGATGAAGTTAATAACTCCTAATCAATGTAGAAACTTACTGTAGTGATAACAGGAAAAATTCAAATTTTATTTTTACCAAAGTGCAGATTACCTTTTTATTTGAAGACTTCATTATCTGATCTTTTGTCATGTGCCATTGCAATAATATGATTCTATTAAGTATTTTGCAAAATAGAGTAATGTTAGGTATACGTGAAACCCTTTTGGTATGTTTTAAAGAAGCATCAGTTGTGGTTGAAGCTTAAAAAAAATTAAACCTGAAGTGATCCTCAATATCAATAAATTTGGGAGTATCAAGATGAAAATCATTTAAGATGACTTTTAATATTTGATGAAAATCTTTAATATTTTCTCAACTTGCAGTAAAAAGCACCAGTAGCTCATACCTGCAAGACTAAAGTTGAAATAACAATTTAGTTTTGATAAGGAAAAGAGAAAAATATTACCCTTTTCTCATCTGCTATCATATTGGAAGGTTAATACTTTTATGTTATTGTATAAACTTAATTCAGTTAATGAAACACAAACCATATTTAAGGTTCCATGTAGCTCCTTATTAATGCATCAGCATAGCACTTTGGTCTCCCATAACTTTAGGGGCTGGTCAACATTTTTATCAAGCGCGCAAAGGGTGCTGGCACAATGGCAGAATGAATATGATGAAAACTGATAGCATAGAGTACCTTGCTCTTTTTGCAAATGTTTGGTTTCTTATGACCATGTTAGCTGGGAGAATTATTCAGCGGGAAAATAAAAGCTAATTTAGTTGCAGCCAGTTAGATCTTTAAGGAATAATGTTTATAACAGGAAATCAAAATAAGTCCACATAAGCAGAAAAAGAAACAAATTGGGGTTCAAACCGTTTTATTTCCGCTGGGTGTGGAATCCGATACTCCCAAAGGCAATTTTCCCAATCTGTCTCCCAATCAGCTACTTTATAGCCTTTCCTCTGAGTACCTCTATAAGGGGAGGAGGAAGCAGAGCTGGAGGGTTATGCCATGTTCCCCAGGGACCAGAGTGTCACAGGCACAATCATAGAAAGTCCAATAAATTTTTCAGTGGGAGAAGTCTGGGTGTTCAGGTTCAGGGTTGTAATTTGAACACTTCCGAGGGATACGTTATTAGAAAAAAAGAAAATTCTGTGTACTCCTGATTAAATGATGGGGGGAAATAAAGTCTCAGACTACTGCAGATAGATGTTAGAAAAATGGATGTGCAGTTGAATTGGTAGCTGTCCAGTGTATATAAGCTTGTGAGTAAAAATAAATACCTTCTATTATAATTATGAGGATTCAGACAAATAGCACAAATTATGGTAGCCATTACATGGTCTGTAAATTGAGAAGTTTGCATTGTGCAAAGTTTATATACTCTAAAACCTGGGCTTGATCGTCTGTCATGTCAAGGGCAATAGAAAAATAGTCACTTGGAGGAGAGATGTTCTGTTCTGGGACAATTATGGTCTAAATCCCTTAGTTGGGATTTAGGGATGAGGGAAAAGTTGCGGCAAACTAATGAGGGCATAGTTTATGTAAATGTAACTGTAACTTCAGCTTTCAAATTATAATATTTCTCTGGCGTAATGCTGCTTTCCAAGCAGTATTAATTGTCTGCATCAGTCAGTCTTGGCTCCTATGTTCTTTGCAGCAGTCTACATGGGATCATTGGTCTATTGGCTACCATTAAAGAAGCCACATTCTGAGTGTAAAGTACAAATCAGCATTTAAAAGGCATATTACAGCCCTGTGATCTCATCAGTGCTGTTGCACCTTCATTTTCTCTCTCATCTGTTCATATATATGGGCATTTATATTGCTCCCATAATTGTGGAATTTACCTTCTGGTACCAACTACTTTCCAGACGACTGTTCCGTAGCTAACGTGTCTGATCACTTCACACAAACAACAGGACTGAATAACAGGAGTCATGACTAAGTGTTTGTGTTTTGTGGTTGATATTCATTGGCAGAAGTGAGTTCCCCAGGATAATGAAAACTAAGCATGTACTGTAGATTTGTCTGTATATTTAGCATCCGTCGTCATGTATCTGAGTACTGTACAAGTTTTAAAAACAACAATAATTAAATGTTCTCTTGGGGGCGAGGGAAGATACTGACCACATTAGCTTATTTCCTTCTTTTCCCACATTGGTCCTAAATTATTAGACTAAGAGGTTTGGTGCTGAAACGATGTTGGACTAGAGGAATGGGGGGAGGAAAATAGTAACTCAGAGTGAAATGCTTGGATAAGATCTGTTTCTGAGGCCTCTTGATGCTAAAATTACAGGGGAAAATAAATGACATGCTGACTGCATGTTTTTCATCCACACTCGCAGCAGAAAAAAATGGATGTCTTCTGTATAAAGTGGGAGAGAACTTTACTGTGATCAGGCATGGGAAGCTATATTTTAGTTCTTAACTGACTGTATTGCTGTACAATAGAATATAGCAATTTACACTCGCAGTACTGCCATAGAGTGGATTCTTATCAAATGCTGAGAGTTTACATAAAACCCCAAACAAACAAAACCCCTCCCTGCCAAATACCAACCCATCAAGATGGTATAAGCAAAGTGTGTGTGTGTGTGTGTGTGTGTGTGTGTGTGTGTGAATGGTGAAGATTAAGTCTACAGGGACCAGATTTTTAAAATGCCCAGGCTCCCTGATTACAGGGCTAATTTGTACTTGGAAAATTTTTATCCCCAAAATAAATATATTGCAGACACAAGCCAGGAAGTTAGTGGCTCAGTATTCCAATTTGCTTCAGCATTTTTCCTTTTGGGCTTCCAAAAGTGGGTACAAATGTTGTGGGTGCCAATAACACTTGTTAATGGGACCCCTTTTCAGAATCTTAGCCCTTTAAAAAGGTGGGGTAAAAGTATACATCCTCTGGGAGCATCTTCTACTAAAACAGATAAGAAAGGGCCATTATGACTTTACTACAGCAAAGCCCCAGTTAACAAAGACATTTTCTCTTTAGCTTACAGAAAATGTGGATTAAGGCTCAGAAAATCTCTTGGTAAGTGAAGCTGAGATATTTCATATGCAACACACAATGAGCATACATAGTTCTCACAAATAGCATTTACACAACCTGTCTTGTAGCATGAATCACATGCATGAGAAATTTCTAAAACCTGCTTATGTCTCAATAGGAACTATTGCTTTAAGCATCTATTTCTGTAATCGGTGTTCAAGGAATGGTAACTTGTGTGTTCTGCTCCCACACTTCAGTTTCATGATCTAAGGCCCTAATACTGCAGTATACCCAGGTAACTCAGCCTTAGGTCAAAAAAGTGGTTAAAATATAGAGCTGTATTTTTATTACTAATGGCAAAGGAAACTCCGATCTCAAGAGGAAGAGCGCAGTGCTGGTATTTTGCTATCTCCACTTTCTGGAAAGCTGTCATGGATCCCTCCCAACTAACTTTCATAATGAACAGCTGTATTTTCAAAATGGTAGATCAGTCCATTAGTCATCTTGTGCAAGATACAAAACTGAACCACTGTGAGAAGTGCAGGTGTCTGTTATCTTCGGGATTTTTGTGGCAGCATTTAAATATGGATGCTTGGGCCAGAGGCTGAATTTCTAGATTCCAGAAGGGGGCACTGCATCGTCAGTGTTGTTTGAATTCTGTTGTCTCCTGCTTTAGATCAAGCCTTTGGTGCTGCAAATGACTACCACAATAGGAACACATGATTAAGTCTCTCAACTTGGTTCAATTCCATTTGTTTGAATCTGTTTTTTTTGTTTAATAGAAAAATTGTTCTGTCATTAGTTCACCTCTTCATGAGTCTTGTGAAGTTGTTGTCATTCCAACATCCTGTTTTCTGTCCACTATCCTTCTTCCGGAATGCAAGATATGTGCCACAAAAGGTATCATCTTGAAAACTGCTGGATATTGCAGACACTGTAGATTTTGCTGATAGCTGTTATAAGAATTTAGCATATAGAGCCACACACTGTAAAGAAACTAGTTGCATCTCATTAAGCAGATTGATGCATCATAGAAGGTACAACAAACAGTATATGAGAATGAAGGTCATAATGCCAGGGAATAAAGTGGTATTTTCTATAAGAAAAAATAACATCAGCAACAAAAACCTTATTGGTGGTGCATGCTATTGTGCCAAACTCTGTTACACAATTGTGCTCCAATAGACACACACTGAAAATACTATCCAGTCAGACATCTGACAGGTGTCTCAGAGGAATACATGGATGAAAAAATAACTGTCTCAAGCTCAACTTGGGCAAGATGAAAGAAAGACCGATTGGGAGAAGGGAGGCACTTAAATGACAGGACCTCTATAAGAAGTTGTGGTTGGGTTGTTTTTTACTGGTTACCAGACACTCTGAATATACAGGTTTGGCTATCTGCCATCTTTGCGAAGAGGCATCAGGAACTTCAGGCCCACATCCTCATCACTGGTTTCACTGACCACAAGAGGCAAAGCTCCTTCTTCACCTGGAGTAGCTCAGATTTCCTTCAGGGTCTTTAGATGTCTAGTTTCATGTGTGGGCCAATTCTGTCAAGGCAGATGTCACATCAGTGATCATCTGCTCTGATTCTCATCCCTTTGGACAAATATTTACAGATGAGGAAACTGAGGCATGGTGCCCAATTTAAGGTCACTGAGGGAGTCAGTTTCAGAACTGATATTAGAACTCAGAAATTCCTGGCTCCTATCTGCTACTCAGTCCACTAAACCATGCTGCCTTTCGTTACCAAGAAAAGCCAAAAAATTTAGAGTTAGGACTGAAAAGTTCAAAACTGGTTAGGTAGATATTGTGACCCATGTTACATGATATCCAGCAAGAGCCTACTCCCTATGAATAGCCCAGTCCTAAGCAGGTGCAACACATTTTTAGGGGTTGGTTGGCGTTTTTTTTGTTTGTTTGTTTGTTTAGATTTAATTTTATAGAAACTTAGAAGAAGATAGAAAGTACCAGTGACTACCCCCTGATATGTTGCCTGATTTATTGATTGTTAATTATTAGTTTCTTCATTTAGAATCCCCAGGTAACACTCTGAAATTCTGTAGGTCCTTGTCCAAGGATCACGTCCGATATCAGAATTACTACTTTGGGAGACTCATGGGACAGTGTGGTGACAACAACATGCACACTCAGGGAAGATCTTTGGTAATTCTAAAAGTTTTATTATTAAAATAATTAGTCCAATAAGTAAACAATCCAAACAAGCAAAGTGATGTAATGCAATACTGTCAAAATGGCCCGCACCATCACAGGTATATACTCACTCTGTAGTTGGGGAGAGCTCTAGAAGTTGAGACAGATCCTAGTCTGATGCTGGATGTCGATGAAGACCTCCCACAACTATACTTGAGACTATATGTTTTATAGGCCTTGATGTACCTCATGCATATGAATGCATAGCACTTCCCTCCTTTAGCACATCTTAACTTCGTCACCCTCATCATATTGAGGTGCCCTTATCATATACATTAGTACATTAATTAAGCAAATTAATTAATTTATTAATTTAATTACTCTTGTTAACTGTGGTTGAGCATCTGCTAATATTCCCCTCCAAAAATACTCTAAACTAGTACAAACTTGTGATTCTTATAAGACTGTTTATTATTTTATATTATTTTGTGACTTAAGGTCACTGTTAGCTTACTTAGTTATACTAACTTATAGAGCAACTACTCCCACTTAGGCTATAAGGCCTTATACTTATGCTCACTGCTTAAGCTGTTCTTATAGGTCTAGTCCAGAGGATTTTTGCATTTCTGCTATCTGTTCCTCACCCCTTTATCTTATGATTACTGCTATAATTAATAAGTATTGCAGGAAGCTGTACTCGGTGGCCCCTGCCACTCCCAAAAACATATCCTCTCTTTCCCTATTTGCCTTTGATTATAAATATTCGTGGAAATGCATGAGTTAAGGTTGCAAGTACTTATAATTATATTATGAACCTGAGGTTCTAAAAAAGAGTATTAGTTGATGACCCCTTTATATAGAGTTATCATGGCCAAAAATGCAAATCCATAACATATAGCTACATTAGATCCAATAATCTTCCCATCAATTTGCACTAAAAACTCCCAATGATGTCACTGAGTATTTCACATGCAAAATGATGGCAGGATCATACCAAGATTCAGATTTTTGTTATTTTTATACTAATAAGAATTTGTGAAATTGTTGAAAGCATCAAGGTTTGGGGACGTCACACTTTTATCTAAATAATGTACCAATGTTGGGACTCTGGATTTTCTCCAGTACCTACTTGAGAACTGAAGGTTGAGTCTAACACTTTGTGTATGGAATGTAGATAATGCCAGAAGGGCTTTTATGCTTTCTCTATGGCTATCACTTCAACATGGTCACTTCAGTTTTCAGTTTTCTAACCACTTCAGTTGGTTAGAAAAATAGCTACAACCTCCAAAACAAAACAGAACCACCCAACTATAAGGTGGATAGAAAGCTGGCTAGATTGTTGGACTCTACAATCTCAACGGAGACTCAACGGCTCGATGTCTAGTTGGCAGCCAATATCAAGCGGAGTGCCCCAGGGGTCGGTCCTGGGGCCAGTTTTGTTCAACATTTTTATTAATGATCTGGATGATGGGATGGATTGCACCCTCAGCAAATTCACAGATGACACTAAGATGGGGGGAGAGGTAGATATGCTGGAGGGTAGGGATAGGGTCCAGAGTGACTTAGACAAATTGGAGGACTGGGCCAAAAGAAATCTGATGAGGTTCAACAAGGGCAAGTGCAGAGTCCTGCACTTAGGATGGAAGAATCCCATGCACCGCTGCAGGCTGGGGACCGACTAGCTAAGCAGCAGTTCATGAGAAGCTGGATATGAGTCAGCAGTGTGCCCTTGTTGCAAAGAAGGCTAACCGCATATTGGGCTGCATTAGTTGGAGCATTGCCAGCAGATCAAAGGAAGTGATTATTTCCCTCTATTCATCACTGGTGAGGCCACATCTGGAGTATTGTGTCCAGTTTTGGGCCTCCCACTACAGAAAGGATGTGGACAAATTGGAGAGAGTCCAGTGGAGGGCAACGAAAATGATCAGGGGGTTGGGGCACATGACTTACAAGGAGAGGCTGAAGGAACTGGGCTTGTTTAGTCTGCAGAAGAGAAGGATGAGGGGGGATTTGATAGCCGCCTTCAATTACCTGAAGGGAGGTTCCAAAGAGGATGGAGCTCAGTTGTTCTGTTCAGTGGTGGCAGATGACAGAACAAGGAGCAATGGTCTCAAGTTGCAGTGGAGGTCTAGGTTGGATATTAGGAAACACTATTTCACTGGGAGGGTGGTGAAGCACTGGAATGGGTTACCTAGGGAAGTGGTGGAATCTCCATTCTTAGAGGTTTTTAAGGCATGGCTTGACAAAGCCTTGGCTGGGATGATTTAGTTGGTGTTGGTCCTGCTCAAAGCAGGACATTGGACTAGATGACCTCCTGAGGTCTCTTCCAACCCTAATATTCTATGATTCTAACTCTCCTTCTCCCTAATAGTTCAACCCTGGGCTCCAGAGTAACTAGACTCAGCTCTCTTTGAAATCATTCAGATGCAGTGCCTAATAAGGACCATTTTGCACCATTCTCTTCTAGAGCCACAGCTTGCAAGCCCCTTGACCCAGGGCCCTCTGCGGCCAGAGGTTTATAGGTTGTCTCAGCCAGCCCTGCCTTAGCCTTCAAATCTATACTATCTATTGAGTTTCTCTGAGAAGTTGTACAAGTAACTTTAAACCACTGAAATCAAAGTTTATAACAAAAAAAGTTGTCGTGCTCTCAGTTGTAATGGTGCTATTATAATGTAGAATATTAAATATTTAACACAGTTTGCAGTAGATAAAAAGCAATTTTATTTAATTTTTCCTAAATATTAATGCTATCATGCACCATAATCCTTTCATTATAATAAAAATTTGTTCAAGCTCATTCTTATTAAACATTTTCTAATTTCTAAGGCTATGGATGTGTTGCTTCTGATCCTAGTAAGTAATAAGGCCAAAATGCCATTGCAAAGGAAAGAAAAAGATGTCTTCCCTGGCATGAGATAAGTGCAGGATAGGAAAATGATAGTTTTTTTTTACCCAAGGGCATCCAAAGAAGTACACACATTTCCCAAGTAATCCAGACGGCAAAATTTTGGGTCAGTTGTCAGGGAATGAAAGGTAATATCTACAAAATACCTAGTGAAATGACCTGGAAAATAATTTGTAGAGTGTGCCATTCATTTCAGATGAAGGAACATTCATCTATCTGTATTACTTTGAACTGCAGAAAATTTGGGGATAAAAAAAGTTTTTAGTCTGAAATTAGTTTCCAAACAACTTTTTTTTCACTCCCTAGGATGAAAGTTATGTGGTTAATGCTCACGGAACTATTTAAAAAATGGCTCCTACGCAGGCTAGTAGTTAAGGGGGCTACTAATGGCAGTAAACCTTGCACTTAATAGCAAGTGTTTGTAAGAGGCACCCTTACTCCTCAATCTAGCGATATTCAAGCACAGTAAGCAAATATATTTCCACATTTTAAATGACTTTTTAATATTGAATTAGATAAATTTTGGAGGAATATGGTTTACAACTTATCAATATTTCAGGTCAGATCCTCAGCTGGTATAGATCAGTGCAGCTCCATTGATTTCAATGAAGCAGGGCCATTTGCACCAGCTCAGGATCTGGCCCACTTGGCTTAGTAAGTACGGTTTTTTGTTTGCTTGTTTTTAAATAGCCATTGGTTTTTTTCCTTCTTTCATCTCCTCCTTCCATCTAATCCTACATTTCTCAGAGACTTGATATGGAAAGAGGCATATGTATTTTAAAACAACACTCATCCCACAGTGCAGACTTTTTTTCCTTATGGAATGGTTACCTTTTAATCTTTGATGTCCATAGCCTCTCAGTGGCACAGAAAAAATATTGCTAATTTGTATACAAATTGTTTTACTGAAACAAAATTGAGCTCCCCTTGATATTAAGCTAATTAAGACAGTTTTTGAAGCCAGCTTCTGAGCCAATATCACTCATGTGCTGATTAATTTGTTTCAGTGGGGCTACTACAGATTTACACCATTTAAACAGAGACAACAAAAGCCACTGCGGTAATTTATGAGATGTCATGGTCTTAATCCTGCAAAACACTAAAGTAGGTGCTTAATCTTAAGCATATGAGTAGTTTTACTGAAGTCAAAGTAAAGCACAAGTGTAAATGCTTTCCTGAATAGAGGCCTGTGGTCTCAAACAGCATACTTATTCATAATTATCCTATTTATCATAATTAACTCTATATCACCTCAAATGCAGGAAAGGCAGCCTTCTGAATCTGAACCCAGGCAAGACAGAGGTGAAGTTGTGGGTAGAATAAAACCCTTTGAGGAGCTAACATCCATTATTATCTTGTCCTCCATCCAAGGAGATTAATGTCAGATTGTTAAATCAATCCAGTTTAGTCAGTCCTCCTGGATGCCTTGCTGCTCCTGTACAGACACAAATATACAGAACCCTCTCCCGCCCCCAGTCAGTTTTTCCCCTCTGTGACTAGGCAGAAGACTGCACCACATCTGATCAAACACAGACCTGGTCACAGTGACATGCCAGGGTGACCTCCTGGCTTCACTATTGCAGCTCACTGAACACTCCAACATTATAAAAGCTTCAGTTGGTCCAGAACATAGCAGCTCACCACCTCAACAACACCAGGTGCTGAGAGCCTCTCACCCAGAGCTCCATTCACTCTGTTGACTCCTCAGAAAATACTGGGGCAATTCCAATGTTAATCTTAAAGAACAAACTTGGTGTGAGTCTGAATGGCTGTCCATGCAACATGGCCCAAGATAAGAGTGAGCTCCTCTATTCACAGTAATGACTTCCTTTACTAGCAACAGCTCTGTTCTCAGCAACTATCAATCTCTTGACATCAAGACTGAAGCTGATAAGAGCAGGAGAGGGGACTTCTTTTCATCAGGGCCTATAGTTTGGAACTCAGTACTGCAGAGGATTAGACAGATGACAAATCTCACTGCCCTAAAAGCGAAGTGTAATACTCACCTCTTCAAGCGAGAGGAAAGAAAAGACGGCGAGAGACAGAGTAGTAGTGCAGGAGAGGGGTGAGGTGAGAGAAAGAGAAATTAAATAAACCAACAAACAAAGAAGCAAACAGAAATGCAGCCCCAGCTTCCCTAAGGGAAATAAAGAGACCAATCAGAGCACTGGCCTTTTGTGAGTTTGGCTATCTCGTGGGACACGCTTGTGTCTATGGCAATGGATTCTACTCTAAGATCCTGTATCAAAACAGGAACATAGTCTTTAATATGTGCTTTTAAAGAGAGTGAAACTAGAATTTAATTCAGCTAAGTGAGAAATGCAAAGAAGGACTAACACCACCTACAGCTGAGGCATGTGGAGAGAGTTCACTAACATTAAGGACTCCCTCAATTTGCCTGTTCCTTTGGAATAATACATAAACAAACCATTTCATCTGTGACAGTCCCAGTAATTCCACACTGGATTTTCTTGCATAATGTAAATACTTGAAGAAAAATTTTTGCCTGAGATCTGTTAGACTGAATAGTCTTGCCAAGTGAGTGCTGGAAATTTAATTACATGGATTATTTAAAACTGGATTAGACAAAACACTACAAACTCTTATGTGGGGAGAAAGCCTATATTGTCAATGGGATAGACTAGATGACAGCTCTTATTTTTAATGTTTATTCTGTTATGTGTGTGCAGCCCATGTGCAATGAGTTGTTGTTTCACAGAAATAAATAAGGACAGATTTTGATTCTGTTATAGCCCCAGTCTAGCAAAATATTTAAGTACATGCATAACTAGAATCACCTGAGTTGTTGCATTGACTTCATTTGGGCTGGTCATGTGCTTAAAGTTACATATTGCTTAAGTGCTTTGCTGGACTAAGACCCCCTTTCTCTGTAAATGTTGAAGGTGATTAGTATTAATGAGTGAACCTTAAAAGGTTTGGACTTGGGATAAGACTGCATGTTGAATTGGGTTATGTTTCAAGAACTCATTGACTATGTTAGATTAAGATAGCATTTAGAATTCAATCCAGATCCCATTCAGTGCTTTGGCCAACATTTTACTAACTGTAACAGTTACTTCTAATCCCTAAACATCTATTTATTCCCGAAAACAAGAGCTGCAAGATTAGACATTTATTTATTGGTTTTGGCAATGCCCACAATGCTTTAAGTGGTTTCCACACAGAAAAGAAGGAAAGATCCTTGCACCAAGGAACCCACAATGCAAGGACAGAGAGAGATATACAGGGAGAGTTTACAGACAGACACAACGTATCAGTACAATGGATACATTGGGGATAGGTCCCAAGATACTTGAAATTAAAACAGTCAAGTAGGTCCCCTTACAATAAACCCAGGGCAGTGCATTTTCCTAGGATCACAGGTGAACAGAAGATATATATATATATATAGAGAGAGAGAGAGAGCTGGAATCTTGTAAATATCAATAATTTACTAGTTTACAGGTTTAAATGGGGAATGTAGTGGTAGAGGGGAGGAAGGGAGCAATTTGTACACTACTGTCACATGCCCACAAATGACAACACAGTTGGTACTGAACATCCAAGTTTAGGCCTACAAGCTATGACAGTATCCTCTGAAAGAGAATGGTTCATGTTATTCCAAAAGAAAAGGGTCTTTTAAATTCATGCAGACTTACAGAACTAAGAATGCAGTCTGAAAGCATTGGAAAGCATTCATTTGACAAGACATTGCAACAAGGTGGGAAAATATTTTTCTTATTTATACTGACTCCCACCTCCCCAAAGACAGGGGGTTTAATGGAATTTTTCTTTAACCTGTGCAGATGCTTTAATCTACAGAAAAAAACAGTTAGTTACAAAACCTACAATTCCTGTACATAAAAAATACCGAAATTCTATTTTAAACATTGCTTGGCATATCAGGAACTTTGCACTGGTAATTGCATTGTCAATCATGTGGGATCCCGCTGCTAAAGAAATAGTAGGTTAAAACTCAGAATTTTTTTCTTTGGATGGATGCAGAACTGACTTATATAATTAAAAATATATAAATGTTTCACTCATAGAATCATAGAATCTCAGGGTTGGAAGGGACCTCAGGAGGTCATCTAGTCCAACCCCCTGCTCAAAGCAGGACCAATCCCCAATCAAATCATCCCAGCCAGGGCTTTGTCAAGCCTGACCTTAAAAACTTCCAAGGAAGGAGATTCTACCACCTCCCTAGGTAACGCATTCCAGTGTTTCACCACCCTCCTAGTGAAAAAGTTTTTCCTAATATCCAACCTAAACCTCCCCCACTGCAACTTGAGACCATTACTCCTTGTTCTGTCATCTGCTACCACTGAGAACAGTGTAGATTCATCCTCTTTGGAACCCCCTTTCAGGTAGTTGAAAGCAGCTATCAAATCCCCCCTCATTCTTCTCTTCCGCAGACTAAACAATCCCAGTTCCCTCAGCCTCTCCTCATAAGTCATGTGTTCCAGTCCCCTAATCATTTTTGTTGCCCTCCGCTGGACATTTTCCAATTTTTCCACATCCTTCTTGTAGTGTGGGGCCCAAAACTGGACACACTACTCCAGATGAGGCCTCACCAATGTCGAATAGAGGGGAACGATCACGTCCCTCGATCTGCTCGCTATGCCCCTACTTATACATCCCAAAATGCCATTGGCCTTCTTGGCAACAAGGGCACACTGCTGACTCATATCCAGCTTCTCGTCCACTGTCACCCCTAGGTCCTTTTCCGCAGAACTGCTGCCTAGCCATTCGGTCCCTAGTCTGTAGCTGTGCATTGGGTTCTTCCGTCCTAAGTGCAGGACCCTGCACTTATCCTTATTGAACCTCATCAGGTTTCTTTTGGCCCAATCCTCCAATTTGTCTAGGTCCCTCTGTATCCTATCCCTGCCCTCCAGCGTATCTACTACTCCTCCCAGTTTAGTATCATCCGCAAATTAGCTGAGAGTGCAATCCACACCATCCTCCAGATCATTTATGAAGATATTGAACAGTGGGGTGCCCCGACCCCTGGGGCACTCCACTTGACACCGGCTGCCAACTAGACATGGAGCCATTGATCACTACCCGTTGAGCCCGACAATCTAGCCAACTTTCTACCCACCTTATAGTGCATTCATCCAGCCCATACTTCTTTAACTTGCTGACAAGAATACTGTGGGAGACCGTGTCAAAAGCTTTGCTAAAGTCAAGAAACAATACATCCACTGCTTTCCCTTCATCCACAGAATCAGTAATCTCATCATAGAAGGCTATTAGATTAGTCAGGCATGACCTACCCTTGGTGAATCCATGCTGACTGTTCCTGATCACTTTTCTCTCGTGTAAGTGCTTCAGGATTGATTCCTTGAGGACCTGCTCCATGATTTTTCCGGGGACTGAGGTGAGGCTGACTGGCCTGTAGTTCCCAGGATCCTCCTTCTTCCCTTTTTTAAAGATTGGCACTACATTAGCCTTTTTCCAGTCATCTGGGACTTCCCCCGTTCGCCACGAGTTTTCAAAGATGATGGCCAATGGCTCTGCAATCACATTCGCCAATTCCTTTAGCACTCTCAGATGCAACTCGTCCGGCCCCATGGACTTGTGCACGTCCAGCTTTTCTAAATAGTCCCTAACCACCTCTTTCTCCACAGAGGGCTGGCCATCTACTCCCCATGTTGCGATGCCCAGCGCAACAGTCTGGGAGCTGTCCTTGTTAGTGAAGACAGAGGCAAAAAAAGCATTGAGCACATTAGCTTTTTCCACATCCTCTGTCACTAGGTTGCCTCCCTCATTCAGTAAGGGGCCCACACTTTCCTTGGCTTTCTTCTTGTTGCCAACATACCTGAAGAAACCCTTCTTGTTACTCTTGACATCTCTTGCTAGCTGCAGCTCCAGGTGCGATTTGGCCCTCCTGATTTCATTCCTACATTCCCGAGCAATATTTTTATACTCTTCCCTGGTCATATCCAACCTTCCACTTCTTGTAAGCTTCTTTTTTATGTTTAAGATCCGCTAGGATTTCACCGTTAAGCCAAGCTGGTCGCCTGCCATATTTACTATTCTTTCGACTCATTGGGATGGTTTGTCCCTGTAACCTCAACAGCCAGCTCTCCTGGACTCCTTTCCCCTTCATGTTAGTCCCCCAGGGGATCCTACCCATCCGCTCCCTGAGGGAGTCGAAGTCTGCTTTCCTGAAGTCCAGGGTCCGTATCCTGCTGCTTACCTTTCTTCCCTGCATCAGGATCCTGAACTCAACCAACTCATGGTCACTGCCTCCCAAATTCCCATCCACTTTTGCTTCCCCCACTAATTCTTCCCTGTTTGTGAGCAGCAGGTCAGGAAAAGCTCCCCCCCTAGTTGGCTCGTCTAGCACTTGCACCAGAAAATTGTCCCCTACGCTTTCCAGAAATTTCCTGGATTGTCTATGCACCGCTGTATTGCTCTCCCAGCAAATATCAGGAAAATTAAAGTCACCCATGAGAACCAGGGCGTGCGATCTAGTAGCTTCTGCGAGTTGCCGGAAGAAAGCCTCATCCACCTCATCCCCCTGGTCCGGTGGTCTATAGCAGACTCCCACCACTACATCACTCTTGTTGCACACACTTCTAAACTTAGTCCATAGACACTCAGGTTTTTCTGCAGTTTCGTACCAGAACTCTGAGCAGTCATACTGCTCCCTTACATACAGTGCTACTCCACCACCTTTTCTGCCCTGCCTGTCCTTCCTGAACAGTTTATAACCATCCATGACAGTACTCCAGTCATGCGAGTTATCCCACCAAGTCTCTGTTATTCCAATCACGTCATAATTCCTTGACATCACCAGGACCTCCAGTTCTCCCTGCTTGTTTCCAAGGCTTTGTGCATTCGTATATAAGCACTTGAGATAACCTGCTGATCGCCCCTCATTCTCAGTATGAGGCAGGAGCCCGCCCCTCACAGACATTCCTACTCAAAGTACTAAACAAAGATTGCACCATACAACAAAGTCACCATAAACAACAGTTAAACCCTGATTTACTGCTCTAAGTCCCTGCACTTTCTGGCTATTTTTTTGTCTAAACCCTTTGGATAGCTCCACTATAACAAAAGGCCCACTGAGTACTTCGAAACCTGCTGACAAGAATACAGTTAGTCCATGCTGCTGCCCTATTGATAAGCTCCGTTTGCAAGCTGTTTAAATTTAAAGGTTTCATTGTAATTATGTCAGCAGAAAGTCTGTGAATAATTTTTAAGAACAGCCCAATCAGAACTATTTGCCCAATTCTGGTGCTCAGTTTTCAGTAAAATGGCTATCCTTAATGTAATTGCTGCTTGGTGAATCACTTTAGCTAGTGGAAAAGTGAATTGGAGGTAGTTTCACCACAGCTGTAAAGAATTATAAGGAGATGCTGTTTTTTAGTTTTTTCCCCCCAGTGCTGGAACAACCACCACTGTTTCCAAGTTGTACTGAGACACCTATTTCAGAATATGATGCCCCAGAATAGGGTTGTGCATTTAAAGGTGAATGCTTTGGGATCTCTACTTTAATACCTAGAGCTAATTCAGGAAATGCACAAGTAAGACAGACTGCCTTGCTCAGTGGTAACCTATAAGACATCTCTCTCCCTCTCCTTTCTGTGTGTGTGTGTGTGTGTTTGTATGTGCGCTACTGCTGATATTTTGCTCAACAACTAAAAGAGTATTTAGAAATAATTCTTAAGTAACTTCTTTGTCTCTTATATTCTTTATCACTAAGGGCATGTCTACACTTACTGGTAGATCGGCACTGCTGCAATAGATGCAGCGAGTGTTGATTTAGCAGGTCTGGTGAAGACATGCTAAATTGATGGGAAAGCACTCTCCCATTGATTTGTGTACTCCATCTCCCTGAGGAGTGTAAGGGAAGTCGATGGAAGATGCTCTCCCATCGACACAGCACAGTGTAGCCACCGCAGTAAGTGGATCTAACTACGTCGACTTCAGTTACATTATTCACGTAACTGAAGTTGCGTAAGTTAAATCAATTTACCGCGATAGTGAAGACCAGCTCTAAGAATATTTGCATAGAAACATCATTTTTGTTTAAGAGATCATGTGTTTGGTTTATTCCCTAATACAGAATAATACTCAGTTTGTAAGAGAGCTGGGCTGAAGAATAGTGTTCAATCGTTCAGGCCTGATTTAGATACAGTCTAGCATGATGGAAATTTTGCAAAATCTATTGGTCTTCTGAGATCTCTCCCATCTTGGACCAAAATCTCACAAAAGTAATTTTTCTTGCAATATTTCAGCCTCATCTAAACTGGAGCCAGAGAATACGTGTCTTCTAGTCTTCATTTTGATCTCTAACCAAACTATGGGGATGTATTCCGATCCAGAGATTAAAATCTGCACTGTTGCCCTCTCCCTAAATGTGAACTGGTTCATACTGGAAGTTGTTATTTGAAATCAATATTAGATCACTGTGGAAATGATCATGTCCCAGGCTATGGACTGATTTCAGGTGATAAATAAATGCTTTGGAAAAAGACATGCTTTCAGGCAAATATTTTTAGTAACGAAGAGTGTAGGAAGGAAAATATCTACTTAAAATGTATGCAGCCAGATTTGGCAGTCTGTATTTATGCAAAACTCCCATTGACTTTAAGGATCATGCTCTATAAACATACCTGACAATTTTTCTTTAGAAGCAAGATTTTCCATGAGACAGAAGTATCTCTACAAGAAAATATCATGCAACAACTACTGAGGCAGAGCACTTTCCATTTTAGCAAGGAAAGGGTACAGAAGAAGAAACACTGCCTACTCTTTATGATCTGCCCACTTTAGTTAGTGGTACCACTGTAGAGCTGATATCTGATATTTACCACAGTACCATGGCAACATCAGAATCAGAAACAGAAAATAAAGAAAACAGTCTGTCAGAGACATAATAAAGAATCTATTTTACAGAAAGGAGGTGTTAAGGGGAATCTGTAGGAGAAGCTGTTAACTTACAAATAAATTAGGACTGTAGGAAGGAGGTTAGGACAGTGTGGTATCCTTAAGGAAACAGTTCCAGCATGGGATTTGAAATTTAGCATCGTCATTGGGGAACATAGAATCATAGACAGAACTAAGAATTTTTTTATCTTGGGTGGAAAGAATTATGGGAGGTTACAAGGGAATATTGAGTTCCTTGCTACCTTAGAGGTAGAAGTGACAAGTCCAGGATGGGAGAGATTTAGAAGCCAGTCAGTTTTTAGAATCCATTAGGGGTGCAATTTACTGTAACTATAGAGAAAAAATAATTTGCTCCTGTTATTTGCTCAGTCAGCAAAGATTCCTAATTAAGGATAGCTACTGAGCGTGTGGGGTATGAAGTTGTAAGGGCTTGTCAGCATAAGGGCTTGTCCACATGGGAAGTTAGTGTGGAATAATCTCGGGTGTGAATTTAAAGTGCAATAGCTATTCTGCACTAACCAACTGTATATATTAATTATTGTTATTGATTCATTTATAGTAGCACCCACTGTGTGCTCTAGGAGATTATCAAACTCTCAAAAGAACAGTCCCTACTTTCTGTCCACAATCTAAGAAATTCAGAGCTATTGTACATAAAAAGACATTGAATTAAGGATAACCCAAATAGATCCTTTAGAACCATATCTGTTGTGTTCTTACCTCTCAACCTCATGGTATGAAGTATCATCCTTCCCCATGCTTTTCTCTTCAGTCTCATTGGTATGTGGATAGTTTAGAGGGAAAAGATGGTCTTGTAGGAGCCAGGAGATTGGGGATCTGTTCCTAACTGGGAGGGGAGACTGCCAGGTATATCAATGGGAAAACTGACTCCAGGAGTTTTGTTTTTAAATTTGGTTTTAAAATATTTGGGTTTGGGCTTAGACCTTTTTATGAGAAATTTCAGCCTGGAGCAATTTTTTAAAACTATCAAATGATAAAGACTTGAAAATATTTTTGTATGATAGAAAGGTGCATTTAGACCCTTAGCTAGAGCAGTGTGAACAGTGACGTTGTGATGAATATTCTCTTTGGCCCATGGACAGTTATAGAAGTCACTCACTTTTCTGAAGAATTGCAGAAGGTGACATTGGTTTTCCAGTGACTGGGTTCTGTGCTGTCAGAAGGAATCCTTCTCCAAAGCCTGAGCTCATGGTAGTTTCCAAGGTTCTGCACACCCACCCCATTGGAGAAAGGGGTGGGCAAAGGCCAGTGGGCTATGCCGTAGTGGATCCACAGGCCTTAGTCTCTCTCAACTCCCTCCCATCCCATTCAGCAATTCATTGGGAATCCCTCTGGAGCTATACACTGTTCCTCCAAGGGCTTGCCAATCCTGTTCCTCTCATGAAGTGGAACAGCAGCCAGTCCATTGCATCTGAGAAGATTCACAGCCACAGAGGAAGGAGGACAAGGATTGTCCCTAAGTGATTGTGTGTCTTGGGGAACAAACCAACTCCTCCCTCATGTTCTCCTTGAAATTCTTATCTCATTAGAAGATATAGGTCCTTCATTGATTACTTTTCATGGTGTCTGTTCAGCTACCCCTATTTCCCCATCCAAAGCCAAACTATAAGATGAAGGTACAATATTATGGTGGCATAAAGTAGAAGTTAATTTGCAAGGATTTAAAAACTGAAACAAAAAAGCTAAAATCACATAAAGTCAATAAAGGCCTTGGAATTTTATTTTTGCTATGGAAACTTGAAACCTTTCACTTCCTTCTCACTTCCTTTTCTTCCTACGTTCTGGTCAGAACGATAGCGGTCTCTGGAAGATTTTGGAATGATGGTATGGTGTTGCTGTGCCCTGTTAAACAGTGTTGCATTTTGGCTGAAAGGCATTTCAGCAGTGGTTGATGGGATAGTGAGCAGAATACTTTGAAGGTGCAATGCCTATAGAAGAATTTGGACCAAATTCAAAGGTCACACTAATGGTGGTGAATGTGGGTGTAATTTGGTCAGAAAATGATTGTGAGTGGTGGTGGTGGAATTGTTACCATAGCAGTGAACAAAAGAGGCCCAGTTGACCACTATGGGCACCTCCAACGAAGGAACTGCAACAGAATGGGGGAAACAATCTCAAGAAGAGCAGGTGATGGTAACCCCATGACCCTTCCCTCCGCGGTCCCCAATGGGAAAGCACTTTTGAAGTCCAGTCAGGAATTCATAGGAACCCCACTGCAAAGTCTGCTCAAGGGAGGTGCTGAATCAATGTATGTCCCACCTGGACTATACCTCCCTGCCCATTTTGGGGGCAGATTCAACCACATGGGAGTCCCCTGGTGGACCTGAGATTGCCAATGATTTGAGCCACAGAGTGCACTATCTCACTTCCCACCACTGTGGTCCAGAGCCCATCAACACCATGCATAAACATACATGCTGAGAGGGTGGGAGTTCATGTGAGGGTGTAAAATAAATTAGGGGACCTCATCATGTAAGGTACACTAGTCTTGTACGCACCCTGAATTCCCTATGGGTGAAATTCCCTATTGCACACCTCTCTCTCACCCGTGTTATCCCATATTTTAACCTATGTACGTCCAACATGTCACTTACATCATACAGTGACATCAACAAAATACGGATTTTGGCCCACTGTGTATAGTCTGTATGTTAGGGGTTTTTTACTTTTTTTTTAATGATTTGAGATCCTTCAGGATGAAAGCTGCTAAATAAGTTGTTAGTGGAAATCGTGCAAAAGAACAAAAAGGTGCCATTTCGACAAGGAGTGAGGCATAAACAAAAACCCAACCCCAACCTCTGCATCTGTGTGTGAGCCGGTGCAATCTGGTTTTTCCTTTTTTTAAATTGCATTTGCAATTCTATATAGACACTTGGTTTCAGTCACAAACGCCCTTGACATTAAGCGTTCTAAAAGGTCATAGTAGAGTTCTGCCTTTCTTTTAATTTTAGATGTTTTTATCCAGGAAAACTCAGCACTGATGCAACATCTGGTTTTCAAAGGGATTCTTCTTTTATTCCTCCTTCCCGCTGGATTGATTGAGGCACCCATAGGTCAAGTGACATACCGAAGGTCACTCAGAATCAGAGGCTAGAGTAGGCTGAGTGCTGACAAAGATTTCTAGGTTCCCCCTTTTAAACTTTTAGATAAACAGCAGTTATAAGCAATAGTATGATTCAGAAAAAAGATGTGAACATTAAAGACAGTGACTCCTACTGTGTCGATTACTATTGGTACTGAGAGTTACTTGTAGAGACTTCTGAAAAGAACTCTTGGTGAGAAAAGACTGAGAGTTCCATTCAGCAAATGCTGGTTAAAGCATAAGTACCATAGCGGAAGCAGTGTACTGCATTGTTGCTATGCACCACTTTTCTTTATCAAATTTGTTTTCATTTTAATACATGTTAAAGATTGTCTTCAGTGGAACTATACTAGTTTAAACCAGCTCAGGGTCCAGCTTGTAGAATCATAGATGTTTTAGGAATGAAAGATTCTCTTCCTATCCTCTAGCAGCAAAGGAATATGCAGCGGTGACTGTTATTTGTTAGAATACATGAATGATCACAAGGGCTAAACATTACACTGAGAATGATGTGCACTTCAGCTTTGCAAATGTGCAGAAAATTTTAACACGTTAGTGAAACTTTCTGCAATTTTGATTCACACAATTTTGCATCCTTGAATTTTGTGAAATTTCACCAAAGAATTAATTTTGCCATAATCAAAACAAAGCAGACTCATTAAATTACTATGTATGTATAACAACTGCTGAGGCTATGAGAAAGCAAATTATTATAGAGGAAACACATATTTTGTGCAGTTGGTTTGTGGTAGAGTGGTCCAGAAAAGAATGGTTACAGGTTAGGAATATTCAGTATTCATATTGTGCTTGATCCAGCATTCCTTACACACCCAAAATTTCCACTCGCTTCTGTTGAAGTTCTTGGTGTACAAGGAATGCAGGATGTAGAGTTTACAGTATCAAAAGAAGAAGAAAGTGAAGGGAAGCCTATAAAAACCAGTCACTAACAATTAGTAAACAATTTTAGACTGCCAAGGGATTAGTTTCTAACAAAGAAATACACCACATGCCTTCCTCTTTCACCTTCAGTGCTACAAAAGAGAGCATGACTTTACTCAGATAATTATATTGTAGGAAGATATCTTCCATATATTCTTCAAGTTATATGGAGACTGGAAAAATGAGAAAGAAGAATACATGAGAAGTGCTGGTATACCTCTCTCATTCTAGTATACCAAAGAATGATCAAAAGAAATGTGACCTTCTCTGGGGGCACCTATATGTATTAATTACAGCTTTTAGCTTATTCTGCCAATTTTTTGATGTTTCATGTATCATTCAAGCCCAAGAAAACCTAAACTAAAATACATTGGTCACAGGAGGAAGAACTGGTATTAGAAATCTTGCAATTTGTCCTGGGGAATTTATTTTAACACACAACCCAGCAATATAGATGATAGTGAAAAATGGTGTTTGCAAAAAGCAGTCTGGTGTTACTTTGTGGGATGTTTTACAATCTGTTAAACATCACAATTCATCCTCTACTCTACATTACCTCTGTATTGTCCAAACTAAGGTCTGGCTCAAATATTTCTCTTCTGCCTTTATACTTAATGTATGTGTTTTGAAAAATTATTTTGCTGAAGTAAAATGCAAACTGATCAATCATATAAACAAGACAAAACTCCCACAGAGCACATGGAGAAAAGAACAAAGATTATTTTTGTCTGTCTAGTTAGCATTTTGCATATGCTTGAATATTTCTGACAGGTTGTTTGTGCCTTTTAGAAAAGGAAAAAGACAATAAATATGCATATAAACAGAGAGAGGAAGGAGAGAGATAGGCATGGATTAAGAGCAGAGTGCTGACATGATTCACGAGTGGCAAAGCAAAGTGGACTGATTAATTGAGTTGTGGTGCTCACTAGAAATGAAGATGAATGCCTTGATCCTTATCAGTATAGCTTATATTCTTAAGGGTAGGATTTTAAAAATGGAATTCAAACTTTGAAACTTTGAAAACCTTTTTTGCAACAGAAGTATGAGAGGGTTCCAGCCAGCAGTTGTGACGCTGGAAAGCTTGCTTGGTTCCAGCTGCACCTCTCTCACATTCTGTGAATATCCCAGGAAAGATAAAGAAGCAAATAGGCTGATCATTTTTGCAATCTTAGTTACTATAAAGATTGTAAAGTTTTGCAGAGTAGGAACGTAACATCTTTATGGAAACAAAACCAGATCATACAATGATTTTCCCTCGTAAGTTAATTTTAAGAACTGACACTACAAAAAATATTGAAAGGACGTTCCAACGTCTGATTCACCATTCAGTTATGCCAGTCTTATAGCAATGGGTCTCCACTGACATCATTAGAGTCATACCAGCATAAAACTGGTGTAAAAGAGTGGAGAAACATACCCTTGTCTACAGAAAGCTTTTCCAGAATTATCATTCCCATGTATGTGTGGCTTCCATGCTCTTTTGAAAACCTTTTATGTCACAGACTTTTGCTTGTGTTGTACATCCATTAATGTCAATGGCAAATGTTCCTCTATCTCCGGTAAGTGCAAGATTAGATCACTTGCTAAGGATTTCGGGACTGTTTTGAATAAAATAAGAAACTTCCGACCCTTGCCTGAATCCTTGTCTGAAGTTTGAACTAAACCTTTTTTAAAGTTCTGAAATGTTTGTATAAGGGTCTCCTTCTGCACCTCTAAATTTCTGTCTCAGACCAGTGATTTGTACATTTCAGATTAGCCCAACTGTCTACTAATCCCCAAGTATATAAAAGTTTAAAGGGCAAATAGTGTGACCAGATCCTGTTGATGAAGCATGGCAGGGTCAGATGTGAGAAGGGAGACAATGATTTATTTTATGAAGATGCATTGAGTGAGTAGGCTGAGTGAAGATTGCATAAGGGAAGAGGGTCAGACAGTGCAAAAAGAAGGGGAATTATAGGTGGGAAAAGGCTGACTGGCCCCTGAAGTAAGGAGAACATACTACCTAGTTTGCCCTCTAAAGAAGAGACCAAAGCTGAAGTAGGAGGAAGTAGATAGCTGGTTTTCCGCTCTGTTAAACCTACAACCAGGTAAGGGGGGGTCAATGAGAAGAGTTTTATGTGGAACGAGAAATATCATTTTGGGTTTTTGGGAGGGAAGAGTTAGCACTTCAGAAGGTTCAGATACGCATGAATTTTTAGAGGCTTATCCAATCCTGAACCACAAACTTTTTGAGCTTTGCTTATCCCTAATGCTATGAAGAGTTTTATGTTCAAAATATTACCTCTCTTACAATTGTTATAATCTGATGGAGCGATTCTTCCCATGTCTAAATACAACTGTGTACCACACTCTACCCCTACATAGAAAGACAGGTGAAAGTGCTGAAAAGCTCCACATGATTCCCCTCATGGAGTTTCTTTTGAATTCTTCCAATATTTCCTCCCTTCCCTAGTGAAAGAATCTGGGGTTCAACCCATAAACCCTGCTGCTTTCCTGAGATCGGTGAAGATCCCGAGAATCTACCAAGGTTATAAGGTCCTCCACCATGTGATCCTGGGCCTCCATGATGGCTCTAGGAGCTCTGCTTCTATTTCCTTACTCCACTGGAGCCACAGTATCAGAGACTTGGCAGTGCTCCTTTTCAAAGACAGTTCTCTCATGCAGAGGCAGCTCTGATAAAACCTTAATACGTTTTTTGACCGTATTATTTTCTCCCTGGTTTTTCAGAGGGAACAGTGAGTAACCTGCCTACTCTCTACACATGGCAAAGCTTCTCTTCATCTTTGGACCTGAAGAGGACCTCTGTGCCATCCAGGGTGCCCAAGCTGCTGAGGGAGCTGACTTCCATTCCTAGGTAGTAAAGGGGAGATCTGCTCATTTAGAGTCTTCTCCATGTGCAGATCCCAAGTGCAGTGTCTGTCCATTTGATTTTAAACTTAGCACTCATAGAATCATAGAATATCAGGGATGGAAGGGAGCTCAGGAGGTCATCTAGTCCAACCCCCAGGTCCAATCCCCAACTAAAAGCAGGACCAATCCGCAACTAAATCATCCCAGCCAGGGCTTTGTCAAGCCTGACCTTAAAAACCTCTAAGGAAGGAGATTCCACCACCTTCCTAGGTAACACATTCCAGTGCTTCACCACCCTCCTAGTGAAAAAGTTTTTCCTAATGGCCAACCTAAACCTCCCCCACTACAACTTGAGACCTTTACTCTTTGTTCTGTCATCTGGTACCACTGAGAACAGTCTAGATCCATCCTCTTTGGAACCCCCTTTCAGGTAGTTGAACGCGGCTATCAAATCCCACCTCATTCTTTTCTTCTGCAGACTAAATAATCCCAGTCACCTCAGCCTCTCCTCATAAATCATGTGCTCCAAGCCCCTAATCATTTGTGTTGCCCGTCGCTGGACTCTTTCCAATTTTTCCACATCCTTCTTGTAGTGTGGGGCCCAAAACTGGACACAGTTCTCCAGATGAGGCCTCACCAATGCTGAATAGAGGGGAATGATCACATCCCTCGATCTGCAAGCAATGCTCCTACTTATAGAGCCCAAAATGCTGTTAGCCTTCTTGGCAACAAGCACACGCTGTTGACTGAAATCCAGCTTCTCGTCCACTGTAACTCCTAGGTCCTTTTCTGCAGAACTGCTGCCTAGCCATTCGGTCCCTAGTCTGTAGCAATGCATGGGATTCTTCCGTCCTATGTGCAGGACTCTGCACTTGTCCTTGTTGAACCTCATCAGATTTCTTTTGGCCCAACCTTCTAATTTGTCTAGGTCCCTCTGTATCCTATCCCTATCCTCCAACGTATCTACCAATCCTCCCAGTTTAGTGTCATCTGCAAACTTGGTGAGGGTGCAATCCACACCATCCTCCAGATCATTAATGAAGATATTGAAAAAAACCGGCCCGAGGACCGACCCTTGGGGCACTCTGCTTGATACCGGCTGCCAACTAGACATGGAGCCATTGATCACTACCCATTGAGCCCGACAATCTAGCCAGCTTTCTATCCACCTTACAGTCCATTCATCCAGCCCCTACTTTTCTAACTTGCTGGTAAGAATACTGTGGGAGCCCATATCAAAAGCTTTCCTAAAGTCAAGGAATAACATGTCCACTGCTTTCCCCTCATCCACAGAGCCAGTTATCTCATCATAGAAGGCAATTAGGTTAGTCAGGCATGACTTGCCCTTGGTGAATCCATGCTGACTGTTCCTGATCACTTTCCTCTCCTCTAAGTGCTTCAGAATTGATTCCTTGAGGACCTGCTCCATGATTTTTCCAGGGACTGAGGTGAGGCTGACTGGCCTGTAGTTCCCAGGATCCTCCTTCTTCCCTTTTTTAAAGACGGGCACTACATTAGCCTTTTTCCAGTCATCTGGGACCTCCCCCAATAGCCATGAGTTTTCAAAGATAATGGCCAATGGCTCTGCAATCACATCCGCCAACTCCTTTAGCACCCTCAGATGCAGCGCATCCGGTCCCATGGGCTTGTGCTCATCCAGCTCGTCTAAATAGTCCCAAACCACTTCTTTCTCCACAGAGGGCTGGTCACCTCCTCCCCATGCTGTGCTTCCCAGTGCAGTAGTCTGGGAGCTGACCTTCTTCGTGAAGACAGAGGCAAAAAAAGCATTGAGTACATTAGCTTTTTCCACATCCTCTGTCACTAGGTTGCCTCCCTCATTCAGTAAGGGGACCACACTTTCCTTGACCACCACCTTGTTGCTAACATACCTGTAGAAACCCTTCTTATTACTCTTAACATCTCTTGCTAGCTGCAACTCCAAGTGTGATTTGGCCTTCCTGATTTCACTCCTGCATGCCAGAGCAATATTTGTATACTCCTCCTCCCTGGTCATTTGTCCAATCTTCCACTTCTTGTAAACTTCTTTTTTGTGTTTAAGATCAGCAAGGATTTCACTGTTAAGCCAAGCTGGTCGCCTGCCATATTTACTATTCTTTCTACACATCGGGATGGTTTGTTCCTGTAACTTCAATAAGGATTCTTTAAAATACAGCTAGCTCTCCTGGACTCCTTTCCCCCTTACGTTATTCTCTCAGGGGATCCTGCCCATCAGTTCCCTGAGGGAGTCAAAGTCTGCTTTTCTGAAGTCCAGGGTCTATATTCTGCTGCTCTCCTTTCTTCCTTGTGTCCATCACAAAAAAATTACTATACATAAATAAAACACTAGTTAATTCTACAACAATATTTTTATTTTTGAAGTATAATTTGTTGGATCTGAAACAAATTATTTAAGAGACATCAGGCCAAGTATATCATTAGTGTGATTCCTTTGACTTTAATTGGCTTATTACATAGATGATTTACACTAAAGTCATTCATGCTGATATACAAAATACATGTGTGGAAAAACTATGTACTTGAAACTACATTTCACCCTGAAGATGGTGGCTGGGATTTTCAAAGGATCTGAAGGGAGTTAGGCACCAAACTACTATTATATTCCACTTGGATTTGGATACCTAACTACCTTAGGCTTCTTTGATTATCCCAGCTGGTGAGGTTAGCGAGTGGTCACTCAGATCTTGGGAAGCGGGAGTTCCAGAGTGCTTGGTTAACTGCTGAGAAAACTTTCTTCCACCCTTCCATTAATCTGACTCCTGACATAGATAACTTGAATCTGTTGGATGGAGCACTGTCTTCTGGTCAGGAAGGGTGGATCAAGCTGTTTGTGCAGCTGTTGCTTTTTGTGTGTCCAGTATTAGTGAGGAATTCAAAAGGAACTGAAGATTAAAGTCCATTTTCACAATGACGGTGATGATATATAGTTTATGTATCCATTAATTCTCCATCTATTTTAATCTGTTTAAATGGTGCCCATCAGCATAATATGTGAGTGCCTCACAAACATTCATGAATGTATTCTTACAGCACCCCTGTGAGGTATGGAAGTTGAGCTGGGACAATTTTCAGTTCATTGGGAGTTCAAAAAAGTCAAGAAATGAGGGCGGGGGGGAGGAAGGGGACTGGAATTGACTTGAATGAAACCCAGCTTTTTTCCCCAGAATTTTTGGCCAATCTAAAAAGGCAACAAATTCATTTTGGGTTGAGCGAAATGTTTTGCTTAACCCAAAATGAAACACTTTGTTTTTGTTTTGGGGCATTTGTAAAAAATTAAAAAGCAAAGGAAATCAAGGGCTAGATTCACAAAAGGGTCAGAGGAGGAAGTGGTGATGGAGCCCCCCCATAAAACCTTTGGCCCAGTGGTCTCTGTCAGTCTTTCCCGGTGAAGCTGTTCTACTTTGTATAAAGTACATGAATATGCATTGAGAGTGGAAATGATTGACTGACTAGTGGTTAGGGCACTCACACGAGGGTATGGAAGAGGGAGAGAGCCAAGTTTGAATCCTTGCTCCAATGACTAATTAAATATTTATACAAAGTGGAACAGCTTCAACAGGAGCGGTTGAGACATCTATCCCAGAAGACTCAATAGCCGATGGTTAGGGCACTCACTGGGATGGGGGAGACCCGGAGTCAAGTCTCTATTCCAGAGCAGGGATTGGAACCTGGGTTTTCTCCATCCAAGGTGAGTGCCCTAACCATTGGGCTAAATGTTCTAAATGGCATAAAGGCTCCTTCTCCTGTCCTTTTGTGAATGGTGCCTAAGTCTCTGCCTAAGGCTAGATTCCCACCCCCCCAAAATTGGCCCCAATCTATTTGCTGAATTTGGGTCAAATGAATGAGGTTTTGGTTGGTCAAAACCACATTTTTTGGCAATTTAGATTTAGTCCATAAAATGCCACCCAGCTCTATAGAGAAGTATTGCTATCCTCATTTTAGGGAGGTGGAACTGAGAGAGAGAGATTATGTGATTTGCCCAAGGTCACACATGAAATAGAACCTGAAACTGAACCAAGAATTCTTGAGTCCCTGTTCAGTGTCTTTATCACTAATCCTGGGTCGATTCTTCAGACTCTTTTTGTTTTCCAGCCTCTTATTATCTAGGCTTAACTTCAACCAGCTGCCTTCATCTAGCTGCTGATTTCATTCAGGCACTGAGAAAGCTGGATATGGTACTGAGGGTATTTAGTGTGAAGGAAATGTGTTATGAGGTGTCACCTGCATAATGCTAGCATTTAAGCCCATAGTGTAGTCTGATGTCCACTAGCAGCTGGATATAAATACTGAATACAACAGGGGAGAGCACAGAGCCTTGTGAGCACAGGCGCTGACTACCTCTCTACTTGGGGGGTGCTCGGCCCCCCCTCTACCCCAGGCCCTGCCCCTGCTCTGGCCCTGTCCCCACTTCCACCCTGCCTCTTCTGCCCCGACTCTGCCCCCAGCCTAGCCCCCACTTCACCCCTTCCCCCAAGCCTCCACCCCTGCCCCGCCTTTTCCTCACCTCTTTCAGCTTCCTCCCCATAGCGCACCCTGTTCCTGCTCCTCTCCCTCCTTCCCAGCGCCTCCTGCATGCTGCAGAACAGCTGATCGCTGGGAGGGAGGGAGAGGAGTAGACCAGCGGGGCTGCCAGTGGGCTAGAGGTGCTGGGGGGAAAGGGAGACCTTGGCTGCCAACGGGTGCAAAGCACCCACTGGTTTTTTTTCTGTGGGTGCTCCAGCCCTGGAGCACCCCCGGAGTTGACGCCTATGCTTGTAGGTATCTATAGATGAAGTTTCTGAAGGAAGTGTTGCAGTTTCTGATCAGAGAACTCAGGGCTTGGTCTAAGAGAGAGGATTGGAATCACCAAAATAGACTGCTGCTTACCCCTGATAAATCTGTAAGGTAGAACAGGTGCATTTCATGATCCTAAAACACTGTGTAGCACATGTTGTGGAGAGTTCCAGCAGAATAATAAGGATGTTTGGCCCTTGGACTATGGCTAGGAGGGGGTTGTTAATGAGTGTCATCTATGCCATATCTCAGTCTGATGCCTGACTAGGGAAAGGTTAGGGATGATTTGCAAGGACACAAATTTCATTTTTAATTTTTTATGATATTACAAATAATGGGATGTAAAAAGAGCAAAACTATAAAAAATACTTATCAGTCTCCTTTGAAATATATTTTTTAAAACCTGATAATTCAAAAGAAAATGCTAAGCAGTAGAGGTGATGGATTTCCACGCCACATATTGCTCAGGAAATGGGCACACACACACAACCTTTATTCGTTTAATGGATTTTCTATGCACATCTACCATTAAATGTTTGTAAAACTTTAGCCCAAGAAATTTAGCTAGGAAGGGAAAGCATTATTATTCATTAGACAGGAGCAGATTTTTTGCTCATGATTTAGTTGGAATTTAAAATGATTAATACAGCTTAAAGTAGTTAGGTGATGAGAATTTTCTAAAACATCTTATCTGGATCTAATAAGCCCTTGTGGGAATACAAGAGCTTATGATGCATATAGGGAGATTTTCAGCCAGTTTATTAAAAACACATTTGCACTTACTTTAATAGTATTCTTCCATTGCACCTTAAGGTTGCAAGAAATTTTAAAACCTATTGCAGTCTGCCTACAGAAATTAGACCTACATGAACTTATTCAGGTGGAGATATTCTTTCATTACAAGACAGAATGGAACTGCAACTGACATAAGATGAAATTCAACCTGTGGTGGATGGGGATGGTCTGCATAAAGCCCTCCACACTAGTGATTGTGTCTTAATTTTTTACTCTCAAATAAAGTGCCTCCTTTCCCAGCAATGATTCTGGAAAAGTCTTAATGAAAAAAAGGACCCAATCCAGTTAAAAGGTAGTTCTGAAGTTCCAAGTTTAAATATTGGAAGGATGTTGATGGATGACAAAAGGTGGCTATTTTGTCCAAATTTTTACATAAAAAGGAAATTCAAGGGGCACAAAATTGCCAGAAAATTTTCAGTTTTGCAGCTACATTTTCACAGGGGAAAATGAAGTGTAGATTAATGTACTACACTTTTCAGTGTGCACACAGCAAAAGTAAAAATGTAACATTTGTTTGTTTAGATCATATCATTAAATTTGTCTTTATTAGATCTTCACTGTAACACTCAAAATTGAGCTGACTCTGAGATGAAAATGTAATAGGCAGTGAGATGACATGTTAAGGACTTACACATTCACCTTATTCTAGTGCTACAACTTCCAGTATTGGGTATATTAAGTAATTCTGATAAATCAGATAGAATTGTCATGTTTGTTTGACTGTCTGTGAAAATTTGTTACAGTATAAAAAGAGGAGAAGCTGAGGTTTACAACTAGGAAACAAAAATAATGAATAACAATGAATATTACACTCAAAGTTTGCGTGAAACAATCAGTGCCTAATTTAATCTAACAAGGACTCTGAGTCTCTATTTTCCCTCCAAAAAAGGTTATCTTAGGTTATCAAAATGAGACTATGACATTTCTGAGAGAAAATTCTGAGGCCATCACACATAAACCACTGTGATATAATCCAATGTGGCTTTTCTTTCCAAAGAATATACTTTACATCAAATGCCAGAACACTTGTATTCTTCCTTAGTATATATTCTAGGGTCAGGACAGGAAATATAACGCTGGGCTTTTGAGCTTCCAAATGAAAATGACTGCTAATACTTTAAAAAAGACCAAGAAGGAATTGACAAAGTGATGATGTTATTGTTGAAACTCTTTGCTGAGGACTCCAGTATGTTCAGAATCACTGTGCAATAGTAATGTTGCAGATATTACTGTTGCTTGCCGTATCCGCAGTGCATACCCTGCTATGCTAGCTACCCACCTCATTATAGCTGTGATGCGCAGCTGGTAGCACAGTAAGAGGAGACAGCTGTGTAGGCAGATGTTGGGGCATGAAGGTAAAGTCTCAAATTTTTCAGGGCCCTTCATAGACAGAGCTGATATTTTTAGACATGAGTTATTTTAAAAAATGTTCAGGGAAGTGCTCATTCCTTTATTCAGTGTGACTATTAAAATTACAATTTACAGATAATCCCTATGTGTACAAGCCTTTTTTGTTTTGGGTGGTGTGCTTTAGGCTTAATGCTGGCTGAATTGGTGACTGCATGCAGAGTGAAAGCCTTCCACAGATTAAAGTCATGTTTCTTTGGCGATTTATCACAAGGCCATCCAAATCTTTCGATGAAGAGGAATTCCACCCTGTTCCTGCTGTCAAAATGTGGGATTTTAAATGTCTCATTGAAACATAGAGCACAATCTTTCTTCATAGGAACAGATGCTTTAAAAACTGCATTGAAATTAATGCAGAATGAGGGAGTTGTCTTCCACCAGCTGAGTGAGGTATAGCAGGATCTATCTATCTATCTATCTATCTATCCACACACACACACTTACACTTTTATACTACTTGTAAAATGTCAGATATGCAGCAGACTGGTGAGAAATAGAAATAATATACAAGTTACACATGGCTAAAAGGCTTTGAACCTATAACCTACTTCCATGGTGAAGAGAGGGTATGTCCCACATGAAGGTGATTGCAGAATTAGGGAAAGTTACCAGTTGGCAGCATTTAATGTCTCTTTAGGGTTGCTCACCATTTCCTTTCTGGGCTTGATTTACATGGGTGTGCAAAACATACACCCAAAGCAGCTTCTTATTCACAAGGACTCTGAATGGAAGTGTTCTTATTCTTTGTATTCCAATATCATAGGTGGCTCACCTACTAGGCACAATTTCAATTTTCTAGGCTGCCAGCTGCAGTTGTTTTTATTTGTCTTTTGTATTTTTAAAGACCCCCTTAGTCTAATGGGTGCACACAGGGTCACAATGAAGTATGAGCTGACAGGGTGAATGACAGCAAGCATGTAAGGTCTGAGAGTCTTCGCTGCAATTTGCAACCTTAGTAACATACAGTTCATTGCTGCTCTAATAAAAACTCATTATAGCTCTCTATGTTTTTCAATTATTGTTTTAATTCCTTTGCAGTGTTTATTGCTTTTGCACAGCAGGGGACATTATTCTCTGCTCTTCTTTATCCCAGCAGATTTAGCAATACAAAACCACAGAAAAACAACCCCTTTTCATTTTCAGGACTTCAATCAGGGCAATCTAAATATGAAGGGGAGGGAAAAGATGTATATTTAATAGAGATCGTCTTTCCATAGATTTTCCTGTTTTTATTCAGAATTCAACAAAAATAATTTTGCTAAGCCTTCTTGTATATCAGTCAATGCAAGGATGTCTTTAGTCTGCAAGTAGACTAAAATAATAGTACTATCAGGGATAGACTTTGGTTCATCTTGATTCAAACTGAAATATTGAGCGGATTCCATTCATGGAATTTAAGGCCTATCAATCTGAAATGATTCTTAGGAGACAGGAAAGATTAGCTATATTCTGTCTTCAAAGAATTATTACAGGTTTCATCAAATCTTTCAGACAAAGGAAGAGTGTTTTGGGGGGGGTTTTCTTTCATTTTTTTAAAATTAAATAGAAGTTTGAATGTTTTATACAAGCAGGAACATAACTGTAACTATTTACTTCCTTGTATAGTTGACAGAGAGGTTCGCCAGTGTCTTGCATTGTATGTTTGTTGGGAAATTAGGTAGAGTGCAACTATTTTTACTTAAATAGCCCCTGGTACTTTTCTCACGAGTAAGAGTTATTTAGCTGTATTGCCCTGGCTACATACCAACAGCTAATTCCATTCTTTGTAAAATTTCTTGTAAAGTTTCAATTACCTATCATCTTCATTTCCCCTTCAAAAAATATTGTCATGTAGTGTCTGGGCAGAATGCGAGGCACATTTTTACATCTGAAGTGGCAGCATTTTAATTACGAATGAAGTGTTGATGTAGATAAAAGAGTCAGATTCACCATTAGCATATGTAGCCATGAGTACATTGATTTCAGTGAAAATGCACCTGATCACAGCAGTGATGAAGCTGGCTAAAGTTTACATACTCACCTTTACATATTGCATAAGATAAGGCAAGGCATTCCTCCCCACTCATTCTGCATAGTTCACAAGTCACAGATCATTTTCTACATGTACCTGCACAGTAAGGGCCAGATACTGTTACCCTTTATTCATGTTGAATAGTACCTTCCACTGAACGCATTCGATGAAGTGAGCTGTAGCTCACGAAAGCTTATGCTCAAATAAATTGGTTAGTCTCTAAGGTGCCACAAGTACTCCTTTTCTTTTTGCGAATACAAACTAACGCGGCTGCTGCTCTGAAACCTGATACTTGTAAGATATTCTTTTACTATTTAGTAAAACTAATACTACTATTACTAACCAATAGTAAAAAATAATAATAAAAAACCCAAAGCTATTATCACGTAACTGTAACCAGGATATATGTGACCTCATAACTTATACAAATCCAAATGGATTTTCACTATATTGAAATGCACTTTTGTGAATTAGGGACTATGGAATGGCCAAACTTTTTAAATTCCTACCACCGAGACAATAAAACTGTTAAAAATAGGTACTTTTTAATTAATAATGGCAGAACTGTAATTTTTCATTCTTCACATACTCAAAAGGCTGATCTCAGAGTAACAGCCGTGTTAGTCTGTATTCGCAAAAAGAAAAGGAGTACTTGTGGCACCTTAGAGACTAACCAATTTATTTGAGCATATGCATCCGATGAAGTGAGCTGTAGCTCACGAAAGCTTTATGCTCAAATAAATTGGTTAGTCTCTAAGGTGCCACAAGTCCTCCTTTTCAAAAGGCTGAACCACTTTTGGTTTAAAAAATTCAAAATGTGTTCTTGGGCTAAGACCAAGTGTCCAGAATTGCATCCTGAAAAATAAAAGTTTGAGAATGTTGTAGGCAACTAAAAATAGGTTCTTCACAATGGAACCTTGTAGGAAATCTTACCTTTAGGTGCCACTCCTTGCTGTTAAGTTTCTTGACAATGAGTTTCCTGGGTGCTCTGATCATAAACGTGTTTTGTTCTACACAATAATAGAAAATGGACCATAAAAGGCACCAAAATATCTCAGGACTGCAAACTTTATTCAACATCATAGGATTATATGACATAGCTAAATGCTGTGTTGTCTTTCAGATGAGCTAGAGATTATATATGAATCTTCGTCCTAAATTTTAAATAAAAATCATTCCATATATAATGCCAAAGATACTGATGCCTTAAGTAGGTATGATTTCTTATTGTATCTGAATTACATTAGCACAGGCCTGAATGATACTTTATGCAACATGAATACACATTTAGTTGAAAGAATGAGTTGGGAAAAGCAGGTGTTGGTAAGAGAGATTCTTTTCTCTGTCTTTCACCTGTATATTGATAGGCTGGCTTTGAGGTATCTTTGAAATTATACTTCCCTGTTTGTTTGCAATTGCAGATTCCTACTAAATTGTTAAATTGCAGTAGAACATCTTGTCTGCATTTTATAAATTCACAGCCACTCTACTTAAATACAGTTCTCACCCACACAGAGTTTCATTTGCTCAAAAGTCATAACTGCAGAATATCAGCAGTTCCCGCATAAATGACAGCCCAAACCTTTAGTTCATAATATTGAAAGATTCCCCTAGCTTGTGACGTTTCCTGAGGGAATGTCACAGTTGTCATACATTTCATCTGTTTTTTTTTCTAATTTTTTAACCTCTTACCACAGATGAGAGCTAGTAGGCCTTTTATCACAGGTGGTTTTTGCCTGAGAGTACACGACAGAGGCACAAAGCCAAAGAACTGTGATTAAAAATTTAACTCAGCAAATCTAACGAGTCCTTGTGGGAATGCAGGAGGGAATAACAAATCCTCAGTGAAAAGAGCTGAAGATTACTTAATTAAACAGGATTATAGAATTAGATTTAACTTTAAACTTGAAACTTAACTGAATTTCTTTGGTGAGGAAGCTGTAATGACTTCTTGAATGTCATTCCATTTTTTTTCCAGAGCTGGCATGAAATGTCATTGCATTTTGAGTTAAACCAAAGAAGTAACTGCTTACTTGTTTTAACATAGATGTCTTTACATGTCAAAGGACACTGTTTTTAACATTACTGCTGTCCTTGGAGACGTTTTGGTGACGGCTAGAAAGACGCAACAGACATTTTTGGGGAGGGGAAAAAAATTCAATTTTTTTTTTACACATTTGTTTATGGATTTCTTTTGAATACTTTCTTCCCCAGAGAAAGAGGAATTCCTAAAGGGTGAAAAATGAAGCTTTTGGTTTACCTGAGAGATGATCCGCTTTCCTTCTCCTTTTTGTTTTTTAAGTCAAAACTTTCTTGAATGGCAACTTTGTCTTTGCATTCAACATGTGGGTAAGTGGTTGGGCAAAATTAATTCAGAGGAGTTCAAAATCTCTGGACATTAGGGTATGTGTTTTATCCATTCATAGTTTGAAACTGTCTTATCAGAAATGTTAACCAGGGTCTTGACTGTGATCCAGTGTGCAATCACTAGAGGATATCAGGACAGGATAGGAAGTAAGACATTTTTTGCGCTGTTGAATACTGACTATTCACACTGAATTGAGAAGATGTTTAACATAATTGGTTCTCAAAGTAGCAAGATTCACAGATCTTTGGGATCCTTGCAATCCATGACAGAAGGCTTTTTAAGGCTCAAGTTCAGAACTGTTCCCTGGAAGGTCATGGGGGCATCATGGGCTAAATGTTGTTTAGTGATAAATTTAGAAGCAAATATATGAGATTGGATTTGAGACTCAATCTCAGGGCACCACTCCAAAAACCATATTTGTCATGTACTTGTCTATCCTCCTGTGGATGCTACAGACTCTTACAAACTGCAAATCTACCAGATGCTTTTCAACCTCAGAGAGAGGTTGGAAAGTGGGCTGAATCCTGCTCACCCTA
This sequence comes from Natator depressus, assembly GCF_965152275.1. Lineage (NCBI taxonomy): Eukaryota > Metazoa > Chordata > Testudines > Cheloniidae > Natator > Natator depressus. The sequence continues at coordinate 98,119,275 of NC_134241.1, forward strand.
TTTCTGTGAGTATCCCCATTGACTTCACATTTTCAACTCAATCGGATACCTTGGAGGAGGAAGGCAAACAGGATTAACTCCACTATATGTAAACTTTACTATTTAGTGGCCATTGCTAAATGGAATTGTTTGACAATTTTATGCTAGTCCAACTTTAAGATAATTATTAACCTAAATCTATTGGTATTCCTAGTGTGACCATATTAGTATATTTATGCCTGCATCTGTAATTTTCACTCCATGCATCTGAAGAAGTGGGTTTTTTACCCCCGAAAGCTTATGCCCAAATAAATCTGTTAGTCTTTAAGGTGCCACCGGACTCCTCGTTGTTTTTCTAGGGTGACCATGTGTACCTTATTTTAAGGGACCATCCCTTATTTCATTGATTTGTCCCTTAGGGTGATCACCTGTCCCTTATTTTAAGATGTATTAAAACTTATAAGCTTCAATTTAATGTTTAAAATGGTACTTAGTTGCATTGTATACTTGAGGGCAGTAGAAATGTACACGTAAGGAAAATACGTGATATGCTAAAGGAAATGGTGTTTCGCTAAAATGTCTCTTAAAATAAAGTATTTTTCATGTGGTTTTCCCTTATTTCCATCCAGCAAAGATGGTCAGCCTAGGTATTCTAAATAAAAGGCTGTGCCAAAGTTTTAAAGGGTTTGGGCTTCATTCATTCTCATGTCTGTGGATCCCCTAGCAAAAGACTCCAAGACACCCACATCTGTCAAATGCAAATGGCTGGAACTGGTTGGCTGGGGATGAGGCATGTCCAGGTTGCCTTGGGGATCTGATCGTTCAGTGATTCTATAGGGTAACCACCAACGAAGTGCTAGCTGACATTTACGATTGCTCTCTTTAACCTTTGCAAGGCTGCAAATTCTTCTCAGATTAAAGCAATATCACATCAATAAACAGGCATGTAAAAAGCTATAGTGTAATCAGTCTTATTGTTTCATAATAGGTTTATACAAATTATGAGTACCACAGTTTTATTAATGGGACTTTTAATTATCTGGTATAGTGAGGAGTGATGTAAAATATCTAACAGCTCTGCTAATTAATATGGGGATTCAATGATTGTTAATTAAGGGCAAATGGGATAGGGCTAACACAATCCACTTTTGACTATAATGAATAAAAAGACGAACCAATAGCTTATTTTCAAATTAACATGATTGATAAAAAGTCAACCCAGAGCACAAATCATTCGTCCTCGGGGACTAGTAATTTTCATGTTTAGACAATGGAATAAAGATCATGTCTGTAGGCCTTGAAATAAAAGTAAAAGTTGCAAAAGGCCTCAAAGGATTAAAATACACATTACTAAAACTTGTATTTAAATATATAACATTATCCACAGTAGATCTTTTCAGGTCACTTGCATGTCCCACAAATATAGATAAAGCTGGCATTCAAATAAACAACTATCGGAAAAAAATTCTCAAAAAAAAATCTAGCCATTATTTCTTTTTTTTCTCTAGCAGATGTTTTGAACACTATTTTACAGATTTCTGAATTGAAAGAAAGATTATAAAAAATCAGCTTGGCAGTATGTTGTTTATTAATATTCCCTCTTCCCCATCACCTTGCTGTCAGATCACCCTGGTTGTATATTCCATATTCTTCTGGACATGGCTGAAATTTCCAAATATGGAATTAAATGTTAAGTACCTAAGCATTTAGATTCCCAGGTACTATTGAATTCCATTATTGTTGCCATGTTAACAGAAGCTGTGAGAACTCAGTAGTCCTGACAATAAGGCCATTTTTGGTGAGATGTCTAAATATTGTTTCAGGAACCTACCTTTTAAGCATCCCAATCTGCAAATTTTGGCCTCTACAGGAAAAAATACACAAGAGTATAAGATTGTCATTGAGCCATGCAGAAAAATAAAACTGCAGAAAGTGCAGCCACTGAACTGTACCTTCAGCAAAAGAGATATACCCATAATTCACAGTCTAGTAGTCTCAGTTATGACATGGCAGACTGACATTTTACATTGTCACATGTAAAATATTAGGTCAAATGTTCCATTTACAAAACATTATTTCTACTGTAGTTTGTGTTTCAACAAAACCATAATTCTGTACATCTCTCAACCAAATCCATAGTCAGTGCTTGCTATGAGTTTTGCATCATGTTCAAATTGGTATATTGTTCATAACATAGCCCAGCATGTATATCATGAATGCTTTACTTTCATAAATGTTTAACTTTTATTATTGCCAATACATAACAGTACATATATAAAAAGCCTATATTAGCAATAACATTTTCTTTAATTAATTTTTCCATGAATGAATTCCTATTAGATATTCATTCTTGCAACATTGTATTGTGTTGTGATGCACTTTCGTGAAATTAACTCGAAGAGCTGCTCTTTGCAATTTTAATATTCCACTGGGTTTTCCATTCTAGAAAACTCATTATTATACATGTACAAAGCTGAAAAGAAACAAGAGAGAGGCATATTGTGTGAATAACAGTCAGGGAAAAGAGACAGCTGGCATGATAATTTTCTAATAAAGCTTAGAAAAGGCTGCTGTGTCTTGAAAAAATGAAAGAGCTTTAATTTGAGTATTTCTTTTGTTTGGATTTGCTTTGTACTAAAGTTCTGCATCTTATTCACACCTTTTATGAATATTAACTGAAAAACAAATATATCTTGTCAAACCCGGCTAGAAGGTAGGAGCAAAAGAATCAGTGGTATTTATTTGCAGGGGTGAGGAGTGGGGGAGGGTTTTTCTTATTCTCCTTATCAACTTTTATTTTGCTCCAGATTGTACAGTTTGGATCTTGATAAATAGAGATCTTTTGAAACCCAGACAATTTACTAACACATGGAGCCTCTAATCAATTTACCAAATTCAAACCTCTGATACATATGTGTAAATCTCATTAACTCTAGTATGAGTTGGAGACTTAAGTAAGGGCAGAATTTGGCCTAATAATTTATCAAGGATGTTTAACTTATTTCAGTTAATTAGAGCGATGAGGTCATTTCCCATTTACCCCTTTTACTACTTCATCCTAAGCCATCTGTAGGGGCATAGGTGTGGCTCTCTCGGAACCTGAACAGCGTTGCTTTGAATTTGGGTCATTTGCAGGTGCTCACATGTGATGTAGTGTTCTCTCAGCTCTTTGTTTGCCTCATCCCTCTTTTGGCAGTACACACTTCTTCCACAGTTCACCCACTTCGTAGTGTTGTAGCTAGGATAAAATGGACATCAGATTAAGGTTGTGCACCTTTATGACTGGCCCTAACCTAGTGGGTTCACAGTTAGGGGACCATGGTATTAGGGTTTGCTGGAAGGAGCTGCCAGCAATGGTTTGGAACAGACTTGCTACCCTGAGCTCCCCAGCTATGTAATAAAACACATGGTGATACTTGTTATAAGTTCTTCAGTTCATTTACCTGATGTGCAGAGCACTCCTCAAGAGTAAAAGTATCAACTGCCAGGCCATGGAGCAAGGGTTTACTTTTTAAAATATTAACATTTAATTCCTAAGTTCAAACACATGCTCTCCTGCTCCCCACCCTAGCTGGGAAAGGAGATTTAAGGTGTAACTTTAAAATGACGTGTACAAGAAAAAAGAAGCCAGCTCCTTTTAAAGTAGTACTCTATGCTCTCTGTTCATGTATTGTCTGTGGTAATGGGTAGACAAAACATTAGTGGAACTAAGTAAAATCAAGCATTTTTGGATTGTCTAGCACAGGGGTCGGCAACCTGCAGCACGCGTGCCAAAGGCAGCATGCAAGCTGATTTTTAGTGGCACTCTGCTGCCAGCCAGGGTCCCGGCCGCCGGCCCCACTCAGCCCACTGCTGGCCTGAATGGACGGAACACCGGGCCAGCAGCGGGCTGAGCGGGGTCGGTGGACAGGACCCCGGCTGGTAGGGGCTGGCAGACGGAACCCCAGACTGTCCGTGGGCTGAGCAGTTCAGCGTGCTGCCTGTCTGGGGTGCTGTCTGCCACCTGCACTGCTGGTCTGGGGTTCTGTCTGCCGGCCCCTGCCAGCTGGGGTCCCGGCTGCTGGCCCTGCTCAGCCCGCTGCCAGTCTGGGGTTCCGTCGGGGGGCGGGAGGGCTGTAAATGTAAAATTTATTACTGGGACGCGAAACCTTAAATTAATGAAGACTTGGCATGCCACTTCTCAAAGGTTGCTGACCTCTGCTCTAGCATTTTGCTGTGATTTTAGAAGCAGAAAAAAAAACCTAACACAATTTTGAACAATGTATCCTAAAACTACCATTACACAGAAATACATGTTAGTCAAATAAAGATTCTTTCCCCTTTATCTGATCCTTTGATATATGACATATATTAGATGTGACACAATGGGCCTGACTCTTCTGATATCAGTTTTGTACCAATATATCTCTACTGACATCAATGAAATTACTGCTGATTTACTCCAGTGAAAATGGAGTAATGTGTGGAGTATCTAATGTAACAAGTCACATATAAACTAGTTAATTTTACTCCACAAGTAATTAATATGTAGCAATACAAACTATTAGTATATTCCATAAATATATCAGTAGCCCTTGTATTCTCATGAATGAACTCATAGGAGACATAGGTAAACAATATGGAAATTTTGCTCTGTAGAAACAAAAATATTTCAGTAGAGCTTTTAAAAACTATTAAACTTAAGTTGTTGTGGACCATACAACACTGTTATAGAATTCCAGCTATTTATCTGATATATTTAATTCCTAACAGCTTGTTTTGAAAATATATCATTAATTGTCCTTTCTTATTGTTTCATTTGGTATAACTTCTTATTTTCATCAGATCTCTGCAGTAAAATGGCATTTGTGCTCCTTTTCTATTGCTCTTTCTGAACAGCCTCATCAGATGTCTTAAGCTGGGTGGCTGTGACAAGGTGTCAGGTTCTAGGAAGCCTCGTACGGAGGCAGAGTTATTTCTGCTGACTCATCATCTTGTCAGGTGGTAAGGTTGCATCAAGGGGCAATGTTATTTCTGCTGACTCATCAAAACAGATGAGTCCTGAAGGGATCTTCTGGGAGAAACCCTAAGAATAAAGTCAAGCGGAGGAGAAAATTTTGGTCAAGGATATATTTGTTTTGTTTAGGTTAACCAGTTTAAGGCAAACCCAAGGAAAAAGTGGAATTGTACACTAACCAGAGTGTATGTTGTTGTGCTGAGTGAAGTGGAAACTGCCCATTCCCAGGTGGATTCTAAACTGTCCTATGTGAACAAACTTTGGCATTCTAATGGGAGTGTTATGTTTTTCTCGGCACATCTGTTCCCTAGTTTGACTTTGCCCACTGGCACAGACAAAATTATTTTAATAGCACTGTAATAATTCTGGATGTTGAGAAATACCTTGGGGTTGATCTGTCGATGGGTCCGCCATGTCTTTTAGAATGCCATTTTCCATTGACTTTCTTTGACTGTGTGCTTCCAAGTGCTTGTGTGTGTTTGATGCTGTGATGTATGCACCAGCCCTAGAGCTATTCCCATGTCCATACACTGCTTAGTCTAACTTTTCACTCAGGTTATGTAAGTGAAGAGAAATAAAGATAGTGAGGCTGCACGAGGGTGGAAAAACCCAGACATTTTAGTGTACATGCAGAAGCCATTTCTTCTTTTTCAATAAACTATATAGTTTGTAAAATATACCTTATTAACTCTCAAATGAGAATAAGTTTGCATAATTAGTTAGTAGTTGTGGCTCAGTCACTTCTTACTGGTGACTTTGCAAAGGACATTTGAATCTCAGAGACTGCATTAAACCAGTCAGCAGTCTGTGGAAAGAGCCAGTCTACTCATTCAGTAGGAAACAAATTAACCCATTAGTCCTAGTTTGATTTCCCGGGGTGTATTTGAGTAAAATACAGTGAAACTGACATTACTTCTGTGCCATCTACCAATGATGAGTCTAATGAACCATCTTATAGAAGAAGGCAAAAAACACAGTGGGTATCAAATTGTCTGCCGTGATATCTAATTCTGGAGTCACTTTGGTTATTAAAACTGTTTTTTCTGAGCTTATAGAAGTGATGGATCATGGCTATGAAATGTGTAATTTGTCTGAAATATAGGGGTCTCTAGTCTGAGGCATTCTGAATTCAGAAACATCTTTGACAAACTACAAGTGTTGGCCTGTCTGAAGGGTTCCACTTCAATGAAAGCGCATGGGTCTGGGCCGAGAGAGGCAAGTGATGGTCAAACATGAAATTGGGTTTGACATTTCACAGAAACACTTGTACTTGAAATAATAGCACACCCAGGATGCTTATTCCCTACTTTGCAGCTTTACTTCTTGTCTCTGCCCTTGAATCAGGCATGAAGTATACTTGCTACTACAGTACAGACTGTGAAATCAGTATTGCATGTTTTCTGCATTCAATTTTAATCTGATTTTTAATCTCTAACCTTTTATACAAATTTGGAACAAATGTGAGCCAGGACAGATAGGTATTTCAAGTGATGAGTAAGCGATACAGAGCCTTTTATTTGCTCAAATTTGGCCCTGGACTGAATTGACTGAAGGCATTATCTGATGTCTGCTTGGTGATGAACGAATAGTATCCTCCTCGAAGAAACCACTATTGCAATTATACACTTTCTGGCAGTCTCAACGGCAAGACCTAGGATTAGAAGGGTAAACAGAATGAACTCCCCTCTCACTTCTTGAGGTGGCCTTTCCAGATCAGGACTGATGCATATTGACAGTGTAACTTAAAATATACACTAATGCTGCCCAGGCTGGAGCTATTCCTTGGATAACTAGAAGACATAAGACTTTGATTGGGAAAACTGAAGTACAGAGAGGTTAAGAATGCTACATCTTAAAAAGCGGCCTGTAGTTTTACAAGCTTTAATTTCTGGGTGCCGAACTAGAGACTTCTAGGACCTAAAGTGAGGCAACCACTCTAGTTTTAAAAATATAAGCCAAAGAGATGTGTAATTGGCTACAGAGCAGCTCAGTGTGAGAGCTAGGATTAGAATGTTTTCAGAGTAACAGCCGTGTTAGTCTGTATTCGCAAAAAGAAAAGGAGTACTTGTGGCACCTTAGAGACTAACCAATTTATTTGAGCATGAGCTTTCGTGAGCTACAGCTCACTTCATCGGATGCATACTGTTTGCATCCGATGAAGTGAGCTGTAGCTCACGAAAGCTCATGCTCAAATAAATTGGTTAGTCTCTAAGGTGCCACAAGTCCTCCTTTTCTTTTTGCTAGGATTAGAATGTTGTAGTTCCTGGATCCCAGCCCTGTCCTCAGTCTGCTAGCCTCACTGCTGTCCAAGCTGTCCAAGTCCTTTGGTGGAGGTGGGGACAAAATTCCAATGTAAATCATTTTGCAGGGGCATGGTGATATTTAATTGAATTGGAAAAGTGCAGTATGTCAATATGAACTTTTCCCACCCCCTATCCTCTCTCTCTCAGGCAATCATACCCTTTCATTTTAACAGCACAGGAACATTCAGCCACTAAGAGCTGTGCCAGCCAAAAAGCATGACTGCCAACAATTATGTGCTAGATGTGTGTGGGCATTAACACATGTATTTAAAAGGAATGGAAAAAAACGTATGTGTGGTCCTTAGTGTTTTATCTCTTCCCGAGTCTTCAGACTCGCCTTAAAATTAAAACAAATTTCAAAAAGAAAAAAGCATCCCTCTGAAGAAGAAAATTCATAGAAGCCTTTTGAGCCAATAGTTTTTCATGCCACCATTTTGTTTTTGTTCTGGGAGGATACATAATTGGAACTCTTTTAGTGCTTATTTGAATAATTGTTTTCAGAATATTCTGACACATTACCACCTGACCAGTTGTTAATGGGCAAATCTAGGGTGCCTTATGGTCAGGGCCGGCTCCAGACACCAGCGAAGGAAGCAGGTGCCTGGGGCGGCCAATAGAAAGGGGCAGCACTCTGTGCATTATTGGGGCGGCACGTCTGGGTCTTCAGCAGCAATTCGGCAGCAGGCCCTTCATTCCCTCTCTTCCTCTTTGGCGGCAGCTCAATCGGGTTTTTCTTTTTTTTTTTTTTCTTCGCTGCTTGAGGCGGCAAAAAAGCTGGAGCCGGCCCTGCTTATGGTGCTCCCGTTTTATTTTAATTCAGAATCCCTATTAACTTTATCCATTTGCTGTTACACAGATATGTTAAAAAGGACCTTTGTGTTAAGTGGAATTGATGGGTAGAATCATTAACTTCCAGCATATAAAATAATTAATGATGCAGGGCTTTTCTAGTAAGATATAAAGTACTTTCATACCTTCATAAGGAAAACAGTAAAAAAAAAAAAAAAAAAAAAATCAAACCCCCTCATTGGCTATGATACACTGCTATATTTTGGGTCCCAATATTAAAAACAGCTTTTACTTTTTCATCCAGTTTTTCGTTAATTAGCTTGCAATTGACAGTTAGAAATCATGTTAAGGCCCTTTTTAAAAGTTGGCAGTTCAAAGTCTAATCTGAATACATTTCTGCTCTTTAGCAGCTCCCATTCTGCTTACCCAAGACTTGTGTTGAAAAGGAAAGCCATTTAAATTATTAGTATGGCAACAATAGGAATAACAAATTTAATTACCCAAATTCATATCTTGTGCTAGTAAGTGAAATTCCATTATTGTTCAAACCTGCTTACACAGGTCTCGGTTTGGCCCTTTGCCTCTTAAAGTCCACATGAGTCCATCACTTACGCTATTACTGGCATTTTTAAACACCTCCTCTCTGTGGAAACGGGGATATTAGATAATAATTAATTCTGCAAGGAATACTCATCTTTCTACCCTCTTCTCTTCTTTCTTAACTATTTATAAGAAGAGTCACTCCAAATGGAGCTGGAAGAGCTGTCCATTCATTAGGAAAACTGCACAATTTAAGAAGTGGCTTGATTTTTTTTTAAATTTATTTTGCAGCTGAGCCAGATATTGATATAGGTAAAATCTATATAGCTCTTAGGACAGAGAAGAGTAGCAAAGATTAATAAACTTCATGCATGGCTTGCTGTTACAGCTGTATATCTAAAGGTAAATATACAGAGAACTAATCTATATATTACAGCTGTTTGAAAGAAACCTCTTGCTTAATGGTTTTAGATGATATAATTTGCACCATTACTGGTAAAACTAAGGCTTCAAATATATTTCTTGAGCATTAGATTTTGAAACTGGCTACCTAGGATTTTAGTTATCATTCACAAGTAATGTTGAGAATCAGTCATATCACTGAAAGTTATTGATAAAAATCTGAGCCTGTAATTAGAATGTGACTGCCATTCTGCTCTGCTGGTTTTGATGAGGAAGTAGCCTTTCCCCAGCAGATAATGTACTCTATTTTAAATCCCTGGATTAGATGATTCAGTCACTCACAGATTCATTAGTATTCCTGTGTAGAAGGGAAACAATAAATGTCTGAAAATGGTTTTGGTGAAACAGAGGAAAAAACTATGTTAACTTAAACTTGGGGATTTATTATCAAACATTAATGTTTATTTTTAGCTTATTTTATGCAAAAGTTCATCATTATTTTTCAGTGACGCTGAGATGCTTTGCAAATCTAATCAATGTGATACCAGATCAGATCTGTATAGCATAAGAGTTGCATATGGTGTTTAGTCAGGGCATACAGCTCCTGCTCACTTTCAACTTTAAATGCAAGCATAGGCAGTATCACAATTTTGTATACAAACAAGTAACCAGATTCCACAGTCATGACTCGTGAATAAGCCCACTGAAGACAGGTGGACTATCCATGTGAGTCAGGCATGCAAGACTGGGCATAAGGTCATGCACATACTCAAATGTGTCCAAATCTACAGTATGTAGTTTTGTTTTTAGAATAGTCATAATATGGTCCTCCTGTTTTGTGTTATAAGTTTAGACAGGAGCCAGGCCCAAAATCCTTACTCAGGCAAAACTCTCATTGAATTCAGTGGAAGTTTTTCCTGAGTGTGGACTGAATGACTGGGCCCTTGCTTATTTGCCAACAGAGAACTCTGTGCTAGTACTACCTGCATTATGTGACAGGTTATGAAATTCCCATAGTTACATTGCCAGAAACTGGCTAAAGTTTAGTGACACTCTGACTAATTTATGGTAATCCCATACTGAATGACATACATGCATAGTGTAGTTTTTTGTCATGATGTGATCCATAATGAGGAGTAGGTAACTGCTCTGAGTCTAGGGTCTGGTCTATGCCACAAACTGTTACTTTATTTGAACACACTTGTGAAGAATCAAGTTATCTGACATGATGACTAATCATGGAGTTTTAGCAGTTATGTCGTCTTGATTGTAGATTGCAGGCACTGAAGTAATAAACATACTAAATAATAATAATGCTGAACACAGTTTGTCTTGGTCTACACTGACCTCAAGGTCATGGACAGCAACAATCCAGCAACACTGATTCTTCACAATAGTGTCCAAACATAGTAAAATTTAAAAGTGAAGACAAGCCTTAGGAGAAGGATGGTACTTTGATTCCATGTATCCTAGTATCCTAGTACTTTGATTCCATGAGGAAGCTTTGCGTCTTCTACCCATTGATATGTAATTTGAAAATTGGAAGTGTCTTTTCAGGGGCAGACTTACTTAGTATAATCCTATGAATCCTACAGCCCTTTTGGGGAAGATGAAGGGGGGAAAAAACATCATCTGCCTTAAAATAATGAAGTTAAATTTAAAAAAATATCTGTGCCTAATGAGACAAGTGTTTGTAGGATCTATTCCAGAATTCCCTTTTCCAGAAGGGCTCCCTAGTTTTTAATTACTGTAGACTGCATTTAGAAACTGAATCTATAAAATGCTTAAACATTTGGTATGAAATATTTTTTTCTACAGTAGGCAACTGTTTTCTCTAAAGGAGAATGCATATGCTGTAAATCTTTGTTTAGAAGATTCCTACATATTATAGCTACACCTTTACCTTGTAAGCTGCAAGGGAGTGTAATTACATTTATTAGAAGCTGTGGTAACTAAATTAAGAAATACAGTATTCTCCTTCTTTCCCTGATTTTGTATACATCCTCAAATGAAGCCTACACCCAACCTTTAGAAGACGAGCCTGGGAGCTTTTCATAACTCTGTTATATACCAAAAATCATGGACTCAAAAAAGACACTGGTTGTATGTCTCATTACAACAATTTGTAGCCCTCCTAGGCTATGTCTACATTACACAGCTTTTAGCAACATAGCTGTGTCACTACAGCCGTGCCGCTAAAAGGCGTGCAGTGTAGCCGCTGTTTGTCAGCTCTTCTGCCAACAAAAAACTTCCACTCCCAATGAGCGGCATTTATGTTGTCCTGTTGTTTTCCTGCCAACAATGTGCCGTTCACACTGGCACTTCTCGTGGCAAAACTTTTGTCTTTCCGGGGACGGGGGACGTTAACACCTCTGAAAGACAAAAGTTTTGTCATTCAATTGCCAGTGTAGACATAGCCTAACTCTCCTTTGCTGTATGACTGCAGAGGTGCTAATTGCCCACTTCATTTTGAATGGTTTCTTGCTGGCATGTGTTAATTCCTTATGCTTAACAATTTGTTCCTTGTAGTTAGCTGTGACACTGTGATTACCTTTTTCAGATCTAAAGAAGAGCTCTGTGGAGCTTGTCTTTTTCAAAAACAGTAGTTGGGCCAATAAAAGATATGATTCTATGTTAACTTTTATTGATCTCCTAGTAGTATAATATAAATCTAGCATTTACCATGTTTCGTGCCTTTAATATGATGATCTCAAAGCCCTTTACCAACCTTAAGCAGTTAACGTGCATTTGTACCCTAAAAAGTGATTCTGTAAAAATGGTGTTTTGGGGTTCCACAACCAAGCTGCCATTTCATTGTGCAGGTGTTACAAAGGGCCTAATTTGGCCTGCAGATCCTCTGTTATTGGTAATGATGCAGGAGGTGGAAAGAATCCAGCTTGATTGTCGGATTCCAAAGTAACTTTAGGGACTGGTAGACAATATGGTACAGAGACCAAAGATACGACAATGAACATGGAACCTCACAATGCATTTTACAGAGTCACTTTTTAGGGTAGAACTACCCTTTAAGCCTCAGAACCCCTCCATCAGTTAGGTATTATCAGTATTACAAATGGCTTAGCTGAGTCACGGATGGGTTAACGAGTCTCAGGATATGTCTGTACTGCAGCTGGAGGTGTGCTTCTCAGTGTGGGCAGATAGAAACAAGCTAGCACACTAAAAATAGCAGTTTAGCTAAGGGTAGCACAGGGGGCAGCCTGGGCTGTAGCTGCCTGAATACAAACCCACCCGGATCCTTTGAATTCATACTCCATCAGCTAGCCCAAAGCGCGCCGCATGGTGGCCTCAGTGACAATGCTATTTTTAGCACAGTAGTTTGAATAGAACCTAGAGTGTGTCTGTCTACCCATGTTGGGAATCATGCTCCTAGCTGCAGTTTAGACATACCTTCAGAGATGTTCTGTGACTTCCTCTACGTACAATAGTCAATCATAGGAAAAGCTAGGAATAGAGCAGAGTCCTGGATCCATGTCACCTGCTCTATCCACTATACCACTCTCTTGTGATATTTTTTTTCTGGGAAGAAGAGTTGACCTTAAGTAGAAAGGGCATAATTCCTGCTACCGGTCATCTGGTTTACTGGCTTTCCTGCAGATGGGCTGCGTTTTGTACTGAACTCTCTAATGCACTGACATGTATTTTTCTGGTCCCTGGACTAGTTGTCAGTCAGATATGACCCTGTGATCACACTACTCCTTATCTCATATACTATTTCACAAAGCCAATGTCTATGCAGAGAAGTAAATCTGGTTAGTGATCTCCAGTCATGAATCGTCAGAAATACTCAGTTGTGATTCATTAGCATTTTTTTCTACATAGATCTAAAATAATTGGTATGAAATATTGGTAGTACTATTTGATAGTCATTCCACTGAAGCTTGTTTTGGTCATTATATCTCTCTCCACTCCTCCCCACTATGCCTAAGAATCAAATGTTATCTTGCACCATGTGTTGGTGGTTATATACTTGTATTGACAGCTATTGGACCAAATTCTGAGCTCCATTATACTGTGATAACCTCATTCAAGTCTTGAAGATATTTTTGAATGAATTATGCTAAGCAAATAAAAGCTGTACTGGATTTTATGATGTTTTAATAACATAAGATGAAAATAGTCCTTTGTTTCATAGATAGGTAATTAATAATCAAGAACATGCTCTACAGCCCTTTCTCTGGAGTTCTGTGTTTGAATTCTACCTGAGGTCACAAGGGAAATGACTTTTGAAGATCTAATCATGTGGATGTTTGTCCAATTAAAAAAACTGCCACCCTGATTAGCATTCTGCTCAAAAGAGACCTAGGAGTTGAAAGTACCATGAATGATACGATTCAGGCAGCGCGCAGTGAATGTTACGTGTGGAAACTTTCACGTTGCTTGCCTGCAGTAGAGAGAGAGGAGAGCCTAACTGCAGAGAGAACAGATGCATTTCAGAGTCTCCCGCCAAAGGGAGTATATTATGCTCCCTTTTAAACTTTCCCAAACACACACCATCTGTTTCACACTAGATACTTACAGGGTTTGATCAAATTAGAAGTCATGCTGAAAAGCAAAACTAAGGTTAGCCTGGACAGCTTTCTTAAAGCTACAGCTCCATTACATTAAGACTCAAATATTATCCCCACCAAACTGGATGAAGCATTGCAGCTTACTGAGATTGTTGATTAAGACCACATGTGGGCACTGGACAACTGCAGCCAGTACAATATTTCAAAAAGCGAAATGTTATGAATATCCTATAAAAGAACAGCAGGGAAAAACGCGTGATGGCCTTCATCAGTGGTTGGTAAGAATGAGGTGAAGGTACTGAAGCAGATGAAGATATTTTAAGTGGAGTAGTTATTAGGCAAGAATGATTGCAGAATAGAAAACTGTCAGGCTAATGACAAATCTGAATTCTAAAGAGTCCTACTGGCATGGAATGAAAAGATCAGATGGCTTTTATAAAACACTGGCCATGTAAAAGTCTTGAATTTATGTGACAATGAGGACTCCAAATAGGTTCTAGACTATATTAATCCAAAAATGACTCAAGGACTGAGATTTTCAAAGCAGTTTAGAGGATTCATATATTTGATTGCAATTAATAGAAGAGATATCTGAATCCCCAAGACTGCTTTGAAACTCTGAACCAGGGAAACCTCATCTAGCAACATGATAATAGTGATACTAGTGAAACTGAGGGACCAGGAGAGGATTTTCAAAGTGTCACAATTGCATAGAGATGTTAATTTACAAGGCCAGAAGATAATTCTCCTAGATTTAAGCCAGAGAATCATAGAATCATAGGATTTGAAGGGACCGCGAGAGATCATCTAGTCCAGTCCCCCGCACTCAGGGCAGGACTAAGTATTATCTAGACCATCCCTGACAGGAGTTTGTCCAACCTGTTCTTAAAAATCTCCAATGACAGAGATTCCACAATCTCCCTGGCCAGTTTATTCCAGTGCTTAACAACCCTGACAGTTAGGATGTTTTTCATTATGTCCAACTGAAACTGCCTTGCTGCAATTTAAGCCCGTTGCTTCTTGTCCTATCCTCAGCGGTTAAGGAGAATAATTTTTCTCCCTCCTTCTTGTAGCAACCTTTTATGTACTTGAAAATGGCTATCATGTCCCCTCTCAGTCTTTTCTTCTCCAAACTAAACAAACCCAGTTTTTTCAATCTTCCCTCACAGGTCATGTTTTCTAGACCTTTAGTCATTTTTGTTGCTCTTCTCTGGACTTTCTCACATTTGTCCACATCTTTCCTGAAATGTGGCGCCCAGAACTGGACAGAATACTAATTGTGGCCTAATCAGCATAGAGTAGAGCAGAAGAATTACTTCTTGTGTCTTGCTTACAACACTCCTGGTTATACATCGCAGAATGATGTTTGCTTTTTTTGCAACAGCGTTACACTGCTGACTTATATTAAGTTTTTGATCCACTATGACTCCCAGATCCTTTTCTGCAGTACTCCTTCCCGGGCCATCATGTCCCATTTTGTACGTATGCAACTGACTGTTCCTTCCAAAGTGGAGTACTTTGCATTCATCCTTATTCAATGTCATCCTATTTACTTCAGACCATTTCTACAGTTTGTCCAGATCATTTTGAATTTTAATCCTATTCTCCGAAGCACTTGCAACCCCTCCCATCTTGCGTTCATCTGCAAATTTAATAAGTGTACTCTCTGTGCCATTATCTAAATCATCGATGAAGAGATTGAACAGAACTGGACCCAGAACTGATCCCTGCGGGCCCCACTTGATATGCCCTACCAGCTTGACTGTGAACCACTGATAACTGTTCTCTGGGAATGGTCTGCAAATACAAATCCAAAATGCAAAAGGAAAGAAAAGAATTTGTGCTTCAGCAACATTTGTAGGTCTAGACATCCAGACATAAGCCTTGCACCTGTTTAGGTTTCTGAGGCCAACCTTTGTAAAGGTTTTAGGCAATGCTCCAATCAGCATTGCAAGCCCTATGGTCCAGAACCTCAAAAATTAGGTGCCTAATTACCTTTGAGACTCCGGGCCCAAGTGACTTAGAAGGCTAAATTCCATTTCCAAGATGGATGTAGAAGCTTATATGTCATAGAAAGACAATGAGACTTAGGTGCCTAAATATCTTTGAGGATATGGGCCTTAACTCCCATTGATTTTGAAGGGAATTGGGCACTTAACTACATTTGAGGCTCTGGGCCTAAGTACCTACATCACTTTTGAAAATGGGACTTAGCTAAGATTTTAAAGCTATTTAGGCATTGCTGTGTTCAGCATTGCAACACCTAATGGATTTAGGAGCCTAAAACTCACATTCAGGAAGGGATTTAGGCACTTAGGAGCCTAAATCCCATTGACTGTCAATGGAATTTTGGCTCTAAGTGCCTACATCCTTTTTGAAAATGAGATGTAGGCTCCTAAATCAGTTAGGTATTGCAACATTGAGAGGAGCAACAACTAAATACCTTTAACAATCTGAGCTTTAGGCCTTGCAATCGTGAGTGGAACAATGCCTATATACATTTAAAAATCTGGGCCCGAGTGCTTCATGGTTATAGGAGTCTGGTACTGTGACTTGATGGAACGACTTGTACCGAAAGAACTTTTTAAAGAGCTGATTATCTCTTTTTTTCCTAAGCAAGTAAAGTATAAAACCTGAGACATAATGGGAAAAAGCATTATCAGAAACTTTGTTTTTAATGTGTTAAGATTGTTTTAGTTACATCTGAGGCATAATCACGAAGAACATATGTCACAAATTATCTTGTTTTGAAGTGTTGTTTGGTTTATTTAAGACAATTCTAAAATAGAACTATAGACGTGTAAAACATTTCTAAAATAGATACCATGGGAAAGGCTGTGCTTAAGACATTTCCATCCCACCTAAAAGCAAGATGTAGAGGAATTCTTTCTCTCTTTTGAGGATCCAAGATCCAGGCACCTCAAAGCGCTTTAAGTAAGCTCCAGAGAAAGCCAGTTCTTGTTAGATGTCCAGCCAGCATGTTCATATAGTCTCAGAATGCAGGCTTATTTGGGGTATTTATCTTAACTGAATATTAAAACTGATTTGAGATTCATCCCTCACTAGTCCATTAGACTTTTCATTTAACATTCACTTCAGTATAAAACAAGTAATGGAATAAGCTATGCTTGTAAAACATGGCTGTTTATACCATCCTTTGGACCTGACCATTATACAGCCAGGTAGAGTACACTTCAGTAGGTGAAATCCTAATCTTTACTTGGAGTAATGCCATTTCTGACAGTTCTTTGAGGGCCTCTCTTCCCTTCCCCCACAAAGAATGAGTATATACAACACGTTTTCACTGTCTTTTGCTAATTATGTGCATACATTTTATATAAAATATTTCAATACTAAGTAAATGTTGGAACTCAGATCCAAGCTTTCAGGACAGTGAACTGATATATTATGAAAATAATTTAGCAAGTAGATCTAAAGTTTAAATGCAAAACTGTGATATATGAAGAGTACCACTTGATTGTGCACAAACTGACGTACTTCCCCCCTTCTTTCAGTGATTAATTTACACTTCCTTTGTTTTCTGTATGCAGTTTTTCAGGCTTGCATATAATGGTAAAACTCTGGAGCCAAAAATACAAATGAACTATCAGAAAGATTAACAAAGAGATTATTTCTCTACTTGTGCCCTTTTTAAATCCACAGGTGTCATGGTATTCCATATAGCAACTGAATTACATTTTCTCTAAGTAAATAAAGTCATTCTAGAAAATTAGCTTTTCAGGTCATTGTGCAAACCTGCCCTGAGGACTCGCATCAAATGAATGTGGTGGTGTCAAACTGGTCTGTAGTGGACATTAGCCTACATCATCAAATCCCCAAAGTGCTGATCAGGAGACTTTCAGAATGGTAGAGTTGGCTGGGCAATCCTGTCCTAGAGGCTGAGAAGATTTAAATTGACAATGGTGCCAGTATGTTGTTTGCTGCTCAGAAATTAATTTGGTTTCCTCCCCTCCATCATAGAAGCCATACAGGTTCACATATATGAGATCCAGAATATTTACATACTATGGTCATGTGATGGAAAGGAATTGGCAAAAGAACATTATACACATGTGGAATTTTTATTTTTACTGTGAATTATTTTTGTATTAACCTCTTCTTTAATCTATACACTTCTTGCTTGAGGCAAAACAGTCTTTACTTCACAAAACCATATGCCTGATTTCAAGACTTTCGTATCAATGAACAGACATGAAATAAGGCACCATGTCACAACACACAATTTGACAGGTTTCAGAGTAGCAGCTGTGTTAGTCTGTATTCGCAAAAAGAAAAGGAGGACTTGTGGCACCTTAGAGACTAATAGATTTATCTGAGCGTAAGCTTTCGTGAGCTACAGCTCACTTCATCGGATGCATCCGATGAAGTGAGCTGTAGCTCACGAAAACTTATGCTCAAATGAATTTGTTAGTCTCTAAGGTGCCACAAGTACTCCTGTTCTTTTTACAATTTGACAGGCGCTTTGACAAGCTGGAAATAAATTACACAAACATAAAGAATGTACCTTAGAGTGCTGAATGATATACTAATTATACTTTTATGCTTTATGAGTAAAGAACAGTTGAAAAGAGAGACAAAAAGTCACCCATCAGTCACACAAGTTGGGAGATTCATTGAGAGCATTGCCTATTCCATCATACACTTTGGAAGTTTATGAGCTGTAAAAGAAATGAGTTTTTACCATTCTAAAACATTTCTTTGAAACTTTCATATACATTTCAGGGAAAGCAAATATATGGGCAGTAAAAGTAGATGCACTGTTACTCAGTAATACTCGCATAATAAATTAAGCCTAGTTCCATTTTTGTTGCCATTAGCCTTCTTCTCTTATTTAATATGCCACGTAAAAAGTATTACTATATTATACAATGATAACAACTTTACTCTAACTCTATTGTAGTATACAGCTGCTGTTTTGACTCTTCTGTAACTGGCTTAGGCGATGGATACCACATACTAAGTTAAAAATATTTTTCTTTTGTCTGAGTGAGTTGGCTTGTGAATAGGACTCTTGGGCTTCATCATTTAAGAATGATAACTATTCACCAAAAGTGCCTTGAACAATAAAATGATTTATTTATTTAAAATCCCACTGCTGTTAATTTTTTTACTGCTTTGCTGCTTTTATTTCCCCTGATTTCCATAGTTCTAGGCCTTTTGCTTTTCTTTTGTTTCTGTTAGTTATTTTGTGATATTGAGCTGGTAAAGTTTGATTCTTGTTTGAGTGCATGTCCATATATATTCCATTCTAGGTGCACATGTGCCCTAAGTTTATATTATTTTGACCAGCTCTGTCTGTTGGGGCCATGGCTCACATTGAATGTCCTCATGCCTCCCACACAAGGGCATAGAGGGAGGGGCAGCCCCAACCAACACTCAGTTCCTTATTACCATTACTCTTGCTGGAATTCTGCACCACTGCACAATGTAGAATTTGTGCAGAATTAATGTTCTCTGCAGAATTTTATTTTTTTCATGCAGAATTTGTGATTTCTGTGTGGAAAAAATAATGGCAGCCCAGCCTTGCAGGGAACACTAATGGTAGCCCACTTGTGCTCCAACTATCAGCCCCACAGCAGCCAGGGCTCCTCCCTGATTATAATGTTATTTTGACAAATAAAATATGCAGAATTTTGATCTTGATGTATCTTGCACTTTAATTTTTTAAAATAAGTAAGACACCTAGCATTTTTATCCATTCTGGCAATTGCATTCTCCACAGAGTAATAATTTTCCCATTGCAGGTGGTGCTCAACACTCAATCTATTTGCATTGCTGTGGCCTATCATTAGGCAAATCTGGAATTTGCAGAGCCCAGATGCTGATCTCTGGGAGGAATTTTTCTCAGGGTATCATATGAATTTTAGCATCCCTGGCTGGTTTTTGTTCTTCCTTCATGTCTGTGTCTTTACTTTACTCATAAGGTTCTTTCAGTGTCATCCTTCTGCAGCTACTGTCTTCTTGACCTCCTTGTGCCTTTCCTACTCTTTGTACAAGTTTTTGCTTCCTGTGTGTTTACATCTGTAGTAATAGGGAAAGTTCTTTGAAAGTAGAAAACACTCCAGCTATGACTTCTGCTGGTGTGTTTTGTTTAAAGAATTTCAATGGAAAGCTCCACTGGATGGAGTATTAAACTCCTTTCTACAGCATTCTGGGACACTGAACTTGGCATGACATAGTTCTCTCTCTTTCTCTCCCATTACGTCAGGCTCTGCTATGCATTGTCAGAATGAATGTAACTCAAAGCAGACAAAGCCAGTGACATCTGAAAGTGGGTAGGCAAAATAGACACACAGCCATTCTTGTAGGCAATTTACAGCAACAGGAATCGGTCATACTATGTCTGAATTCCAACAAGGTAGACAAAGTGTACCCTGCCGTCAATGACCTGTGAAATACTATAAAGTATCAAGCAATAGCAGTGCAAATAACATATTCTATAGTTATATTAGTGGTGTGACACTAGTGTTACCTGAAGTACCAATATTTGCGGGGAGGGGAATTAGTCTGTTTGTTTATAAGGATGTCAAGGATTATTTCAAGTACCTTATTTTATAGGGACTTTGTGATAACAGTCACTACGCTCATGAATAAATTCACACAGAAAAATAAGGCAAAAACACCATATCACCTGTGGCCAAATACGTTTCACAAAGGATCACTCCATAACTAACCTCTCAGTCCTCATCCTCAAGGGAAACCCGCACAACCCCTTCAAAAGATGAGCGTGGGAGCTTAAATTCATAACTTTGCTAGACACTAAAAATCATGGTCCGAATAAAGACACTTGATGTATGGCTTATTACAACAATCTGTAACCCACTACCCCCCTTTTTTGTTCTGTGACTGTGAAGGTGTTAACAGGCCACTTCTCTTTGAATGTTCTCTTACCATATGTGTTGACTGCTTATGCTAAACAATCTGTTCTACCTTGTATTTAGTTGTGCTGCTCTGAGTACCTTTCCTCACCTGGAATAGCTCTGTGTAGCTCAAAAGTTTGTCTTTCACCAATAGAAGTTGATCCAATAAAAGATATTACCTCATCCACCTTGTCTCTCTCGTAACTCCATAGTAATTCTGTTTCAACTTCAGTGATTGTGACAACACTGCTATCATCTAATAATTCTTGGTTTTGTTACTACTGCCCGTCTTTGATAGTTTCTTTGTCCTTAGGCTGTCAGATATGAAGGGGAGCAGTATCTTGCTGTCCATGAATTTAGGTGCCTTGATCCCTGAACATTTTAAAATCATTAGAGGGGAAGTCCCTCTGGGAACCATGTAATGTCTGTGAAGAGTCATTTATGAAAATACCTCTCACCATAAGGTATATCACTCCCTATCCTGTCTAGAGTCAGACTTCCCTCTGAATTGTTTCTGAAAGTTAATCAGTGAGCAGACTGGCACATGCTGCTGGGCTTTGAAAATATTCCTATCCTGTGATTTGCCACACACTTAATAATACTTTGCATGATTTTCATACATATTCTATTAGGCTTCCTTGCTTAAGGACTTCAGATTTCAGGGACATTGTTGACAGCACCCAACTGTTGGACATTCTTGAGGGTTTCACATCAGTGGAGTATATGGTGCCACTTGACAGCTCCAACTGACTAGAGGATTTAAAAGTAGGTTATGCTACTTGTCTCTGTTGTAAAGGCACTGTTGGGTGGCTTTTCCAAATGTCAGTGCATATTTGTACTACCCAACCTGGATAGTGTTATACTCTTCTCCTTCTACTCTTTCCAACAGCTTGACAGGAGAAATTCTAGGAAGTTATCCTTTGCCATCTACAATTCAGCCCAAGTGCTGCCCTGAGGCGGGCAACTGGTTTTAGTATGGTACAGTGCATTAGTTTCTTTGAATGACAGACTGCAAACTCACTATTTTAAGAATGGGTTAGTGGAGCGGGTCCAAATTATTTGACAGAGGGTTTTTTGTTGTTTCAGTTGAAAACCAGCCTTTTGTCAAAAATGAAAAATTTCAGATTTCTCACTTCTCATATTTTACAATTTTTCATGGCAGCTTTAATCAAAGGTTTAATAAAAAATGCTATAAAAATGGTGACCCATTTTCAGTAACTGAAAATTGTCTGTAACACTTTCAATAATGTTTGTTATAAAATTTGGAAAAAATGAAAATGAGAATATTTCAAACGTGGCAAAATAAAAACAATTTTGAAATTTTTGGTAGAGACAGGAAAAAAATCTCATCATCTCTAGTTATCATTCTTCATGATTGTTTTGTGAACTGATAATGTCCTTTAGAGATCATACACAAAGAGTAAAGAGTTGAAGTTCTTGCTCCTCTTTAAATCTAGGTTAGAATTTGGAATCTTAACGTAAGTTGCAAATAGCTTAATCAGAACACATTGGTCTCATTGGGTACAGTGTCTGAATGATACTCAGGGGATGAGAGATGGAGTTGGATATTGATCAAAGAGGATACAAATAAATATTGAAGAACTGCATTACTTCCTGTGCTCTATTTAAGCTGAATGAGGTAGGGATCTTGTGTCAGGGGGTGGGGGGCAAGGGAATAGGAAAGAGACCATGTAATTAAAGATTGAAATGTGATGGATGTGTATAAGGGGGTAGAGTAAAGGCTATTTGAGCAAGCATCACTTTGGCATTTCTATCATAGTGTTGTGAATAGAATATATATGCCCAGTATAGAAATCGAGCCAACTCTGGGAAGTGAAGAAGACTATAGTATCCATTTAAAACTGCGGGGAGGGAGGTTAGAAGGGCTGTAAATAATAACCTAAATTGGAATGTGGCCAGGACACTGAGATAATCATCTATACTCTTAAAAAAGTGTTACAGGAATTGTAATGGTCAAAAAGGGTCAGAACCTGAGTTTAGGCTTTGCTGGAAAGACCATCTCCAGCAGCACAGCAGGGCTCTACAGTGCTGGGACACTTGCACCATGCTGACTCAGAGAGATGGCTACCATAGCTATTGCAAAAAGTAGTGCTGCTGACTACCAGACAGGTGTTTCTGGGAAGTTTTCCATCAGTATATTATCCTAGCCAAGCCAGCCTTAATTTGAGTTCTGACTTGCATGGCTGCATATCATGCTGCATATGGGCCTATGTTCTATAGGGGAAAACAGCACGAAATGGGGGATCTGTTGACATCCTGAACTGGGGCAGAAATTACCACATGAATGTGGAGATTCTGCAATAATCCCAGTTCTCTCTAACTGGTGTTACTCTTTAACCTCATTGGATATGTGTTCTGTCACCAGCTGAGCTGTGGTGCTGAGCTGTAATGAGGTCCTTATATCTTTCTTCGAAATTGATTTAATAATAAGATGCCATTGAGGGAGCAGATGAGATCCGAATACAAGTGGGAGATCAAATAAGAGTTTTTAGCAAAGTCCAAATTTTAACAGTACTTTGTTATATTTACAACACTTACTTACACTCACTTGCAGTGTCTGCATGTACCCTATTCTGGTGGGGTTTAGTAATACTGTTAGCAACATGAACTTGGTCTTTTCATTATTGCCATAGCTGGTTGACTGAAAACATTTATCCACAAACAATTTATTCAATATTTGATGGGAGGTGGGGGTGGGGCGAGAAAAGTTAATTTTTTAATTAAATAGTATTTGGTCATCTACAGAGTTAGATGAAAAATGAAGATAAAATAATTAATTTGAAGAAAAATTACATAGCATGAATACCTGGATCAGCTCCAACAGGCATAATATCCTCTTAGTATATGCTCACATTTGAAGTATTTGACAAATTTCTCACAATACTTATTAGAGAGACAAGGTGGGTGAAGGAATATCCTTTATTGGTCCAACTTCTGTTGATGAGAGAGACAAGCTTTCAAGCCACATAGAGCTCTTTTTGAGGCCTGAGAAAGGAACTCCCAGCATTTCAGCAAAATGCAAAGTGGAACAGATTGTTTAGCATAAGTAGCGAGCACATCAGGATCATTCAAGGTAGAATTAATAAATACTTATAGTATTTATAGCTCAATCTGTCTTTACTGACCACTACCTGACATCCAGGATATTCTACATTAATGAGGTTCTTTTGTACTCTCATTCCCTTGGGAGAAGAGACAAAAAAGGAGACCAACCAATACAAGGAACAAGCACAGGGACAGAAAAGTTGTGTTTGACTTATAATGGGTCATATTTTGGCCAGCCCTCCTGTGTAAGTGTGCTAGGGCTTGTGGTGGTGGGTGTTGTAAAAACCTCTGAAAAGGGGTTGGCCAGCATCTTGTTGGGGAGATTAGTCCCTGCTCTTGCATCATGTATTTTTGGGCTGAACCAGCCAGGAGCCAAGTGGGGAGCAGAGTGCACTAGTTCCATGTATACTTACATAAGGAAGTCATGTTCATGAAAATCATCCTATAATGAAACAGCTGATGGGAAACAGACATGCAGTGGACATAGGAAACATCTAAAGATGCTCTCAGAAAGGACTTTCAGTTGTGTAACATTGCCGGGTATGGTTACAGAGCATTGTAAAACTGCATTTGCAAATTAAAATAGTTGGCAATGAACAAAAAATGATGGAGTAAAAGAAAATAACCACTGACATGATCGTGAAATAAAATACCAACTAGGTCTACAGCCTCGGGTCATTTCCAGCAACTTGCCCTCACCAGCAGTAACAGCATTTGTGCTATATCGGTGATAGAACATGTAAGTTTCAAATCAGATGATATACCCATGAATGGATTTGTAAAGTCACGAAACCTGCATTTTTCAATTAAAGTGACAACCATCACTTAATATTGATGGGAGCTGAAAGAATTTCAGGTCTGTAGTTTTACCACCTAGAATAACCACAGGGGAAGATTTTTTATAGTCTGGAACAGCCTTTCATTTCTGTTTCCCTCACCAGAGTATATATTATAGAATGGTGACTGGTGCATAATTTTACGTCTTTGCAAAATCTGACCTGACCCTGTCAAACCTCCAGGGACATTCCTTTACTTTAAGTACCATATTCCTCCCTCATAATAAAACCCTTCTATAAGACCTCGTCTACGAGTGGACTAGTTTTCTTCCTGTCATAAAGGCCAGGTACATGACCTTTGATGAATGGTGACATTGTAGGTGCTTTAGAAATGTGTATAGATAGCTAGCCTAGATAAATGAATAGGGATATGAAAGGTGGGAAACCCAGGTTAATTTGCTTGTAAACACAGTGTCCTCCACAGGCAATCATAACAGAGCAGGCCATCTACAGCAAAGAGTACTATTTAGATAGGCTAAATCAGTTTGTAAATTGGTATCTCTGAATACAATATGACTATTAAGGAAATAGTTTCCTACCTATAAAAAGAGTATGAGTTTTTAATTTGTTACCAGTAGCACTATTCACCCAGGCTAATGACACCAAGAATGGATATGTGCCAGTAAGAGCAAAGGTTGCATTACATACTAGAGCACTAATCTGTTGAATGTGTGAGCTTTCATACACAAGTGAAATACATCAGCAAGCTTTCCTAAAATAAAGACTAATCTAGTTCCCAGTTTGACTCTTACAGTTTACTACTGAAAGTACAAATAGTTGTCAGCTCTGAACTATTTAAAATGTTGGGATTCACCTAAAGTGTGCAGTTGCCCAAGCTTCCAGAGAATGAAAGAATATAAAGCATGAAATGACTATTTGACTTGTACTGGGTTGAATTAAGTCTGTAGTGAAGACCTTATTTATACAGAACTCTTAATTTCTGAAAGCTTATAATTATTGTGTGTGTCCCTTTTAACTGATACAATAATGTGTTTAAGAGATGGATTAAGGATCTTGTATCTCCCATTTATAAACAGTTAACGTATGTTGATAATTTCAATTTCTACCAACTGCAGTAAATTAAGGTCACTTGTCCCCCGTGGACATACATATTTAAGTGGAAATACACTTTTTGTCTAATAACCAAATATATGTATTTGCTTATATATATTTCACACAAAGTCAAGAACTCAAAAGTTAGTAAATGCCAGAATTAAGGTTGCTTGTGCAACCTTAATTTGCTTTCCTTGTGCATATTTCTTATGATGGTCTTTAATTACATGATCACAAATTATTTTTTCCACGGGACCCCTGAATTATTCAGTGCACAAAATGGATAGTATGCACTTAGTGAGGAGCTATTGAACATTTTCTTTTCTTTTCACTGTTCAGTGTGTGTCCCCCAAGCCTTATTTGCTGCACACTATTCAAACCCTGCTCTTCAGACAAGATTATTGCCGGGCTTTTCTACGGGCCTCATCACTGTAGTATCTGAGTGCTTCACAAGTGTTAGTTAATCTAGTTTCACAACCCCCCTGTTAGGAAAGTGGATATTATTATCCCCATTTTATAGATGGGCAACAGAGGGACAGACAGACTAAGGTGAAAAGTTTCCACTAATTTTGGGTGCCCAATTGCAGATGCCAAGAACCTTTTTTCAGGGTATCTAGTATTATAGAGCACTTTTTATGTTCCAAGTAGAGCTCCCATTGAATTCAGTTGCAATTGCCCCAAACTCTTTGCCCAGCCAGTCCTAGTTCTCCCACAGAATGCTGTCTCTTTGTCTATCTCCCCTCCTCCCAACCTCCTTCTTCCTGCCCCACTGGTTCCTCATCTGTCTCCTTGTCCAGCCAGTCCCAGTTTTCCTCTTCCCCCAGCCCCCTTTCTCAGTCTACTCACCACACCCATTCTTATCTGGCTCTTGTCCACTCTGCATTCAGTTCAGATGACTTCCTTCTCCACACTGCTTGGTCATCAGTGGGGGTGGTTTCTATGGTGCAAGAATAAGAGAGACCGTCTCCCTGTTCTCAGCTTCCAGTGATCAGACCAGGACCTAGCATAGCCTGGAGCAGCTGGAACTGCAATTGCAAGGAAAGTTCTGCTCAGTCCTGGATTGGAACATGCTCAGTGCAGATGGATTCTTCAGGGACTTATGCTGAGAAGCTCTAGCAAATCTCTGCTGCACATGTGCTGCAAGAGGTCATTTTTTCAAAGGCTTGTAACCTGGCCAAATTTGGGCAGATTTTCATGGGGATGGCAACAGGCATAAAGGCCACACTCTGCCAAATTTCAAATCTCTTTTCCAAAATATGGGGCACTAGAGCTTCCCAAAGAAAAGGTCACCAGAATTTAACACAAGTAAAAACCTATTTTTCCCTAGTCTCATTCTCAGAACAACTGAATCATTTTAGCTGAGGTTTTCAAAAAAAAAAAAAATCAGCCTAAAACACACACCTGGCATGGAAAATTTCAGCCCAGTGAAAGCTTGACAAAATTATAAGCAGCAGGGCTTTAGTGCCTATAATCCAGCTAGATCCTCAATTCGGGTAAACTGGTATAACTCCTTTTTAATCTCTTGATGCCACCTGTGGTTCTGACTTTCAGTTTGTATGTCATGTGCCATACATAAAAACTTTGACACTCGCATAAAAACAAGAGATTGTCTTTAAAGGTTGAAATGCTCTTGTTACCTGTTCCCTTCCTAATGTCATCATGCTTTTTTGGCAACATAATTAATTTCTATGTGATGTAACAAGTAAAACATTATGGTATTGAATGAAGATTAAGCATCATCAACAGACGAAATACCTAAAAACAAAGACCTTACTTCCATGCAAAGGTACTTAAAAATAAAGCACATGGAAAGGGAAATACTAAAGTCTAGGCTGTATGAAGGGAATTGCCTATAACTAGAATGTTCTTCAAACTTTTCCATTAAGAATGAGTGTCTCTTTAAATTCAGTGTGCTAACTGTATTCTTACGATATTCATGGATGCATATGGCAGATTACTCATTGGCTAATAACTTATTAGTGGATCTGACCTCTGCAATGTGCTTGGGGAAACTGGCAGCCATTTATTGTTGGTCTGAGAGGTGCTTTAAAACAGTGAAGAAATTATTTCTAGAAGATGGGCAATTGAACTGTACTTTAAACTACTGTATTACTACCACAATGGAACTATCAGTCAGACAGACAGACATATTAACTAAGTAAGCCATAAATTCTACAAGACCCTGCAGTTTTACTTTCCATTTTTTTAGCTCCTATAGCTTACCTGAAAGTTATTTTTCTTGCACCAGTCTTCCCACACACACATTAGTTCTTTCGCCTCAGCTTTGACCTTTGATGTGGACTTTTCTCAGTTGCATTCCACCACTTTCTGGGCTTACTGAGCATACACTGTTATTGCACAGAGACCAGCATTCAGTAATTCCAAGTGTGTCACCAGCCATTCTTCCTATCTACTAACCAACATCTTCCTTACACTGAGCATTCCAAATTATACCCCTTTGGCTTCTACAGATCTGTGAAGAATTAGGTTTCAGATCCATATTCCATATGTGTTTTTGCTGCATGTTAACCCATGTACTCCTCTCTTGAAATCCCCATGACACAATTATTTTCTCAATTAGTGTGTTTTCTATGATCTACATGCCAAAGCAACGTGATTTGTTAGCATCCTCTCATAACCTCTCTGCACCTGTCCTTGCTGTTTTGAAACCAGCTACATTTGGTTCTTTAAAGATTGTGAACCAGGTTTACACTTAGATTTTTAAACAGGATAGCTGAGAAGCTATTTTTCCCCTAAAAAAATAAATAATGAAAATGAGCTAATATGAATACCCTATGGATGAGATACCCAATTAATTTCTAATCTAGAGTGGGAGAGCCAAAGAATCCTGGTCAGACAGTTAAACTGGTTCAGAATAAAAACAGCCCTAGACCAAAGATTAGACCATTCGTGTATGTGATCACAAAGCTTAGATTAGGTTTAGTGAAAACTTGCTTCTTTGCCTTCCTTTCTCTGACTCCAAATATAAGCACTTGCACCAGCCCCTTCACAACATTCCTCACTTTTTGGGTGTCCTGTAACATGATTTGGCAGCTATGGCAGCCGCTTTCTGGCTTCTGCTAACTTTGTTTGCAGTTGTGGGTAGTACAGTGCTCTCAGGGGTACTTAGCTACAGAGTGCACAAAATTTGATTTTAGTGGCAGTTGCGGTCCTAGAGAGATGGTGTTGGTCTCTGCAATAAGATCTTCAAAAATCATGGCAAAGGCCGCAGGTAAGGAGAGGAAAAGTATCTATATCAGAGGGTGGCAGACCAGCAGAAAGGGATCAGTCATGGCAGTCTGTATGTAGGACATGAAAATGTATGCATGAGGACACAAGAGGGACTTGATGATTTATTAGAATATTCAAGGAGGTGAAATGGAGGAGAAGGGAGTCTTAAATACCTTATACTGTAGTTTGAATGAGCCTGGGTAAACGTCCAACATTTTTGACACTTACCAAACCAAACTGAACTTCCACTCCTTCTGAAGTTCACCTATAATTAGTTACAGACTCCTGACCAGATTTCTACTGGAGCTTTTGTCGCCTAAAGGAACAGTCTTCTACAATCACATTCTGTAAAGGAGACACATTCATCTTAGCCTAACTCCCTTTTTTGGGTTGTATAGCATATGCTTAGAACATGCACGGGTGTATACATATGCAGTAATACATTTATAATTGCTTAATAACTTATTAGAGTATAGCAGCTCTTGAGGCACTGGGGAGAATCTGCAGCCAATTAGTTCTAAGAGGGCTGTGGAACAAAGTTAAAACACTAAATTATTGCTGGAAAGGTGGACAGATAAACTTTAAACTAGACTGGTGTATTAGCACTACAATGGAACTATCTGCTCTGTATAAAACATTAGTATGACAAATTAGTGCTTTGATCATGCTAGATATAACCATATTCATTTGTTTAATTAAACAATCAAGGCTTCTCTTGGTGTGGGTCATTTTTAAAAAACGTTAAAAATAAAATTAAACACATAATTAAGCTGACAAGAGATAAAGACCCTTGTGCAGCAAGTTGAAGGCAGTTAATTTATAAGGAGCTTGGTCCCTGAAGGCTGTGTAGTTTATTAAAGTTACTGAGGCAGAGATGTGATAAAATATTTTATGTAGTTCTTTAAAGGCTAAATTGCTCTGTCACTTTTAACGTCCACGAGATTCAGTCAATTAGGGTGTCTTGTTATGTTATTTTTTTCCTCCTAAAGTAAGCTAAACAAAACCTATAGCTATATTGATAATTTTTATGGTTCCCTTGGTAACCTTTCCAAATGTTTTCCTGTGATATGTGTACCTTTAAGCTTGGTGGCCAGTCTGGTTGTGATACAGCTCACTTAAAATGTGGTTTCCATCAGAAAATGCCAAGGCAAAAGATGTATAAGTCTTAAGAAGAGGGAGATTCATGATAATCTGGGAATTCTGCAAAGATCTCTCTGATAAGATGTAAAGCAGTGCAGGGAGCAAAGGGTTACTAGGTTCCTGCCTAGATTGATCTGGATGGGGCTATAAAGGGAAGGAGAATGGAAAGGAGGCTGTGAGAAGGGAAAGATGTGTTTTCTCCCAGTTGCCTGTATTTGGAAAGACCCTGTGTGGATATTACCCGGTAGTTTGAGTTGACTTGTTCTGGGCTTGAATTTGTGTTTTTTGGAAAATAAAACAAGGCCCGTGAGGAGACATGTATTTGGGACTTTATTTTACCTTCCCCCAACTGGTGAGTCTGCACACTGGCTTACAATCTCCTTTCTCCACAATGCCAGAAATAGACTGTAAAAGGTGTTTGCATTACTGCAACTAGCTTATGTTCTGAAGAAAGCAAATGTATCAGATTTATCTCAGATGTGTTTGAAAGTTTGATGACCAATGGAGTTATTTTTCCTGTCCTTTCCATGAGAATACTTCCATCTTCTTCTGCTGTCCGTAAGCAATTTTATGTCCATTCCACCCTTGATCCTTATCAAGATTACAGGGGTGGCTGTTGAAGTGCCACAGACATTTAGAGTCTGTGGCATTTCCATTGCATAACTCTCAGTTTCTGCAGGCTGTGGGGAAGTGACAAGCAGAGGCAGAATATGAGAAAGGAATCAAAACAACAAGATATCAGCAGAATGCTAAAAATATATTACTGAAAATGTGTCCCATTTTTACACAAAACCAGAGACTTTGAGAAAGTGCATTCCCTCATAAAGTATGTTTCATACAAAGTATATTGCCTCCTCACCCTCCAGTCCCTTTATCACTGGACAAAGACTACTCTTTGACTCCAGATCCCATTTCTAAAGGCTTCCATATTTACTATAATACATAGCTAGTAGTGGGAGGGTGGTGATCTCACCAATTTTTGTATGCAGAATGGGGGGGTATGTTTCCTGTTCTGTTACATACAAGTAACTAAAAAAAAATCCTCTAGCCTAAAGAACATGTTTGCATACAAGATAATGATGGTTAAAGAGAACTCTTAAACAGCTGATGATCGCACTCTGTATTGTGCAACAGAAAATACACACAATCCAATGTATACACTAAAAATGCCATGGCGTTATAAGAAAAACTGGTTGTAAATTTCAAAGTCATTACTACCCCTATTGGCCTATTCAAATCCTTACCTCTATAGACAACCGAGAGCCAAAGCCTTGTTGAAAGACTGCACCTGGAATCTCCCTTTCGGATGTATATATAGGTCGACTCACATACAAGAGTTACTGTGCCATATGCCAAAACAATATATTACTTTATATCCTCCTCTTATACCTTTTGTACTGCATGTTTTGAAATCAGCTACAGATCAACTGTGTCTTAAATTCACTACCGTATATGGGCTCCAGATTGACCTTTCTCAGATGGCTGTTCTGTTCAGGTTCTTATACCCATCAACCAAGTCCTCTTTAGAAATCCACCATCACAAATGTGAAGGAGATGCAGATCTCGTGCTACACTCTTTTTGCAGGAAGGGGGAATCAGGGTGCAATTTAGTGTAGGGCTCCTGGCAGCTCTTCTAACTCATCTTAGTACACATATTGGAGACTTGCATTGTGGATCTGAAGTTCAGACTCAAACCATAAAAAATGTGTGACTCTAACTACAGGGCAATACTGACCATTGCACAGTTAGGTTGGGAAAATAAAATGTACAAGTACTCTTTTTTCCGGAGGACTGTAAAGGTACAATGTCAACCACTAGGAGCAGTAGGAGTTCCCCCTCATGGAGAGGATACCTGTGAAAAACTCTTCTTAGATATTTTCACACATGAGTCTTGAAAAAACAAAACAGACCCCCAGTTCACAGCAAAATGCTACAAGAAATACTATTGTGTAGGAAATCCTCTTCATATCTTTTAAGGTAATCCAAAATGGAAAGGCTCCTATTCTGATCCTAGAAAATTATGTCAGGGAGGTAGCCCCGCCTGCCCCACATTTCCTGTAAGTATGATGATAAGGAATGTGATTCATCACTGTTGGTCAGTTTTTGACCCAGCCATGCAAGGGTGTAAAGGGGAGTAAGTGTGCAAGGGCATAAGGGGGAACGAGACCCATCTTTCTATCAGCACTGCTGTTCCCTGGCTGGCCTTCCTGTATCCTGTGACAAGAAGGTATTGGAGACAGAGCAGGGTCTTTGTGTTTGGTACATTCCTTGAATCTAGGTGAGTGTGGAAAAGAGAGGGGAGTAAACTTCATCCTACAGTGTGCCAGCCAGCAGAGCTGTTGGTCAGGGAAGGAACTGTCTCTCTCTGAAGTACAATTCTCTCCCTGGGGCGCCTGCTAGATCAGCACAGCTATGTGCCTCTGTTTACTGAGGGCTAGATGTTAAAGCACAAGCTAGGCCTATGACAGCCACAGTAAATTCCCATCTACAGAAATGGCACTGACCAGAATGACAGAAGTGAGAGGAACAAAATTATTTACTGACTGTATTAGATTAGCTAAAATTTTGAGGAAAATTGGACCTAGTGGGATAAAAATCAATTCTTTACCCTAACATTTTAAATAAAAATATGTATATTAACTGATACTCTACTGCTCCTTAATCTTATATCTGTAATTCTCTTTTAATCCTTACAAAGGAGAATAATGTATATTGTCAACAATTCGGTTTCTTTACAATTTAGTTACCAATGTTTTATTAATTATAGGATGTATAATACAGATGATCATCCATCTGCTAGTAGTGTATTCTTATTTCAGCTTTTAAAATTCCAGGTAGTTTTGACTGTAGTTCAGTCTAAATGTAGTGAAACAACTTGGAATTAAAAAAAAATATTTTCCTTCCATTTCTCTTCAACCCACAATGTAAAAACAAACTTATTGACAGAATATTCCTTACTAGTTCATTATATTCAGGTGTTCAGCAAGGTTACATCTACTAACCCATAAACACAATATTTATGAAAAAGATGATTATACTGTATTTTAAAAATGATGTATGCAGGACAAACAAATTGTTACAAGATGACTAAAATTTTCCTGTATGTGAATTTAGTATGTGAATTTTGAAAGCATTGAAAATTCATAGTTGAATGCTTTTGCTTTTGCATAAAAATTACTATTGCAGATGAAACTAAATATTCAGTGTTTGAAAGTAAAGAGAGATTTGGTTCACTGTGGGCTAATGAAAACTGAAAAATAATTATGCTGTTGCAATCAGAATCTCCACTAGAAATAACTAATTTCACTCCTCTTCTACTGGTCCAAAATATACTGCTTATTGTTCTTAAAATATTTATATATCTTTGCATTATTTATTGGGAGGAGGTATTGTTTCATGGTGTCTGTGTCTGTGTATATAATGTCTTCTGCAATTTCCATAGTATGCATCCGATGAAGTGAGCTGTAGCTCACGAAAGCTCATGCTCAAATAAATTGGTTAGTCTCTAAGGTGCCACAAGTACTCCTTTTCTTTTATTGAGCAAAGGATGCCTGGACTTCTTTGTACATAGAAGGAAATGAAAGATTATTTCATGTCAACAAAACAGAAAACAATAGTAAATCTATGATGTAAATAATGTGCGTTACAGAGAAGCCCAGTAATATTTACATGTGCCTAGATTGTAATTGGTCCTCACTTACCAAATTGGGTTTTTCTAGCCATATGGAAATATTTTGCTTGAGTGGATAATGTATTCTGTGCAGTAACTATTCTTATAAAGGTATACAATATTCTCCTTTGTACCAGTTATGGACTTGATGGCAAGAAAGGCCTTTAGGAGAGGAATACAACAAACAATAACTGTCAATTATTTCCCTTATTTCGCAGGTGAAGTTTTGCAATGCTAGCTTGATCAATGTAGATTCTGTGCCATTTTACATATTGTCTCCTAAACTTGGCCTTGCTTTCCCCCTCCTGTGTAACCCACATGTCCTCCATATCTTCCTTCAAGTCAACCTCAAATCTCATTTCAGTTGGCTAGTTTTCCATCGTCAGTCTCACCTCTGGTGTTGCCTGCTCCCCTCTTTTATGTGAACATATGGAAATAAAACAACAGTGAAAAACATGACACAGGAACAAAATAAATTGCATTAATTTTGACCAAAGAGTAGTTTTCCCTTCCCCTGTTTCCATTCTTTTCACTTCCTCCTTTTGTTGCCAGGGTGAGCACATACAACTTATTTTGAATCAGTGCTCCAACTTAGACCTGGCCTTTGGATCCTGCAAATTTTTCAGCATGGAAAACTTTTGCACATGCTGGCAGTCCAGAAGCCTATACACATGGAACAAGGATTGGGACCTTGAACTGTAAACTTTTAGGGCAGGAGCCCTGTCTTTCTTCTTGTCTGCAAACTGCTGTGCACATGAATGGCACTTTATTCAAAATAATACAAAATAATTAGGACCTACTCCTGCATAGTTTGTGGCCTCAAAATTCCCATTGCCCTCAATGGACATTGAGGCCCAGATCCTCAATGGGATCCTCAATTTCAGTGGGCATTAAGTGTCTAAGTGGCTTTGAGGATCTGGGCCTATAATCCCGAACACACACAATTACCGCTGAAGTCATTTGGAATTGAGGGTATTCTGCCCCAAATTTGGCCCTGACTCTGCAAATCCTTAAGTTGTAGCTCTACATTAATAGGTCCCCATTCTGCAAATTGACTTCAGCGTTTCTTTGAATGGGTGCACAAATCCTCAGTAGCACATCTACTTGCAGGATGGGGGACATCATAATGATTTATGTAACTCATAACATCTTCAGACTGTTTCACAAATATTAACAGGTGAGTGTAATGTTAAGAGTAAAGATAATGTTGTACTCCATTTTTAAAATGAAGTATATTTAGCATGGAAATTGACATCTGGGATGAGAACAGTGGCCAACCTACACTAGTATCCTCTGGTAGTTAGATGTTCCAAATGCTTCTGAGGAATAGACAACAATGGAATAAACTTCCCATTTACCATTTTTTCCCTAGCCCCATCACAAACTGCAAAATATTTTTAAAATAAAAAATACAGGAATAATTTTTCTGTCTATCAAAACAAAAAAGAAGGTAATGCTCTCAAGTATTTTCCTACTACTTCCTTCAGAAAGGCCCTGGAATAAGGCCTCAGGCTATATCTTGTACCCATTCAAGCCAATTAGATTTTTGCACTAACTTCAGTAAGAGCAGGTACAGGCCCTTGAAGATGAAGATTTTCTGGCAACATAGTTTATAAAAGCTTTTGATTTCTGGAGTGCTTCTACTATTCGGGGTAGAATGTATACTCTGATAGGGGTGGGAAACATTTATTTGTGGCTTTCAATAAAATGTTATATTTCACACACACACACAAATTTTACTGATACAGAGCTATTGAGATGGACTTCTTTACTGGTGTACTAAAACCACAATCAACAATGGTAAAGATGTAGATTTATGTATTTGGAGAATATGAAGTACACCCTCTAGTTGCAGTCCCTCAGTGGCATAATGCACACCAAAAGCTTGGGAGGTGGGTTGCAGTATACATCTTGGGCAGTGTCCATTAGCACATCTCCTATGGATCCCAGCTGTGCATTAAAGCTAGCTTCCATGGATGGAACCCCTGATGTGGACAGATGGTGCCTTACCCCAGGAGTGAATGACCTTGATGGTATAGCTGTGCCACCCAGCACAAAAGGATGCATTCTATGCCAGCAGGATGAATCAGGCCCAGTTTGGATAAGATACAACCACATTTGCTCCAACCCCTCAGACAGAGACAAACACCCATAAGATCTCTATCAAGTGTTCTTACAACTACAATACCCACCTGCTGAAGTGAAGAAATAGATTGACAGAGCCAGAAGAGTACCCAGAAGTAACCAACTACAGGACAGGGCCAACAGAGAAAGTAACAGAATGCCACTAGCCGTCACCTTCAGCCCCCAACTAAAACCTCTCCAGCGCATCATCAAGGATTTGCTACCTATCCTGAAGGACAATCCCTCACTCTCACAGATCCTGGGAGACAGGCCAGTCCTCACTTACAGACAGCCCCCCAACCTGAAGCAAATACTCACCAGCAACCACACACCATACAACAAAAACAGGTTTCAGAGTAGCAGCCGCGTTAGTCTGTATTCGCAAAAAGAAAAGGAGTACTTGTGGCACCTTAGAGACTAACCAATTTATTTGAGCATAAGCTTTCGTGAGCCACAAGTACTCCTTTTCTTTTTACAACAAAAACACTAACCCAGGAACCTATCCTTGCAACAAAGCCTGTTGCCAAATCTGTCCACATATCTATTCAGGGGACACCATCATAGGGCCTAATCACATCAACCACACTATCAGAGGCTCATTCACCTGCACATCTACCAATGTGATATATGCCATCATGTGCCAGCAATGCCCCTCTGTCATGTACATTGGCCAAACTGGACAGTCTCTACGTAAAAGAATAAATGGACACAAATTGGACATCAAGAATTATGACATTCAAAAACCATTTGGGGAACACTTCAACGTCCCTGGACACTCAATTACAGACCTAAAAGTTGCAATTATTCAACAAAAAAACTTCAAAAACAGACTCCAACAAGAAACAGCAGAAGTGGAATTAATCTGCAAACTAGGTACCATTAATTTAGGCTTGAATAAAGACTGGGAGCAGATGAGTCATTACACTAACTAAAAACTATTTCCCCATGCTAATTTTCCCCCTACTGTTACTTACACCTTGTCAGCTGTTTGAAATGGGCCATCCTGATTATCACTACAAAAGTTTTTTTTTTCCTGCTGATAATAGCCCGCCTTAATCAATTGGTCTCATTAAGAGTTGGTATGGCAACCCCCATTTTTTCATGTTATCTATCTATCTATCTATCTACTGTATTTTCCACTGCATGCATCTGATGAAGTGGGTTTTAGCCCATGAAAGCTTACGCTCAAATAAATTTGTTAGTCTCTAAGGTGCCACAAGTACTCCTCATTCTTTCTGCTGATACAGACTAACATGGCTACCGCTCTGAAACCTGTTCCCAAAAAAGGTGGTTGACACAGTGCAGTGATCATTTGCTTGTTTTCACTTAGGAAGAGAAAAACATCTGTACATTTAAAGTTCATCTGAAGCTAGAAAATGAGACTTATGCCCTACTTGTGATTGTTTTTTAATAATTTGGCTGAGATTTTGACAAATTTAAACCCAAAATATAATTTCTGGCCCTGAAATGAACCTCTGAAAATATGGGTTGGACTGGAAACTCTCTTTGGTGGTGCAGACACTGTCACTATAAGCTTATCAAAACTGTGCCTTTAAACAGCACAAATAGGAGCATTGCCTCAAAATGATTCCATTTTGATATTCCCCTGCCTGCCCCACCCATACTGTTGCAATGTATTTTGGGGGTGCTTTTCATATATAATAATTACTATAGTGTGTGGAAACTAATAGTTGTGTTAGAATAGGTTAAGTACACCTTCTAATAGGTTAGAATAAGTGAAGTGTGTCCTTCTTGGGTCATGCAGATTTATGCCCACTTTTTGCCTTCAGAAGAGGCTTAACTTAATCCTAAAAGTATCCCATTATTAATGAATAGATAGAGTATTATTTATTATGTATTCTACATCGTGTCCCCAGTAATGTGCAGTGAACAGTGTACATCTAAAGGCATATATGTGTTTACATATTCAGTGTGTTTTGAGGGGCAGGTACTTGTAGGATAGGCTAAAATTTTTGTTGTTGCATCTTTTAAATGAAATGTGTGTTGTGCTATGGAAGAAAATATACAAAACTATATGTTTGTACTTTTTGATTGAGCTTGTATTTAAAAAAATAATGCCATAGGACAAACACGCACTAAACAGTTATACTTGGATCCTCCAACTTTATCTCCTCATTTGAGCTAGGCAAAAGTGAGGGGAAAGGTTGATAAAAATCTGTGATATTTTTCGTAAGCTGGCTATGTATATTTTGCAGCAGCATGAAATACTGATTTTTCTGAATATTTGGGGACTGGAAATTTATTCACAGTGAAGAATGTTAAAACTTAAAATCCACTTTCTTGTGAACAGTCACTTATGTGAATTTGGAAAAAGCTGGCAGGAAGATGAAGGGGTTCTCTTCAAAAGCTACTTTATTGGTAGAATAAAGAATTTAGAAGGTAAAAATTCTGATCCCACATCTACTACTGATGGGCTCTAATAATACTCTATATGGATATAACATCTCACAAATATTATTTAGTAGGCATAAATATTATCCCCCATGTTACAAATAGCAAACTAATATTGAGAGGGATCCAGTTGTCATTCAGATCAGTTGGAAGACTTCTAATGGGCATTGGGCCCTAATGTCGTTTCCTGTAATCTAGTGAGTAGGGTGAGCCAAGATAACTGCCTTATAATCGTGACTCATCAATTAATTTGCAGTCTGATCTTGGACAAATCATTGAACTTCTCTGAGTGTGTTTCCCATCTGTAAAACGGGGTAATGATGGTTAGCTACTATGTAATGTTTGGAAACTACAGTGTATGAAAAGGTTGAGTCAGTGGCAGAGGTGGGAATAGAATTCAGGATCAGTTGACTCCCAGTTCCTGCCTTTCATTCACTACGGTAGAATTTGCTAGCAGCTGGCCAGTGCATTCTTATTTTGCTTCCTGCTGCTAAATTTCCTGAGAATACAGCTAAAAACCGAATACTTTCCTAATATTCCTTTTCCATGTAAACAATTGATGCAATTGCCACAGGGTGTTGTGATTGTGAGTAGAAGAGATGGTCTGTGTGATCATGAATGGGAGGAGTTGCATCTATAAGACAATCATGGTTAACATGATAACCCCTCCACTAGATATTATCGTATATTGGGAGGGAAGAGACTATGCTGCCTTTTTGTCCTGGTTCCAAATTTGTAAGTGTTGTTTTTGAGTTCTTACAGATTTTCAGAGAGAAAAAAATGCATGAAATTTCATCTATTAATTTAATAAAATTATCCAATTTCATGGAAGTTTCACAAGCACAGAAATTATTATGGAAAAATGTTACAAATATTTCGCCCATCTTAAATGCATAACTATTTTCAGGTTTCAACAGCACAGTAATGATTTTTCTCTCATCCCATTGGCCAAGTAAAATTTGGAAGTTGCCACATAAGTACACAGAGAGAAACTGGCATGTTGTTCTGTGTCTGGTTGTTTTCAATACACTGTTTTAGACAATTATGTCCACCTCTGCAATCTACAATCATAGAGGCCCAGATCACCAAGAGGACTTTGGCACCTAACTTCCACTTTAGGCACTTAAATCCACAACTGAAGCACCACCAGGATCCTCAAAATACTTGCTAATTCTGCAGGCACCTAACGTCCATTGGCTCCTCCATTTCCACTGTTAAAGTCCCTATAGTGCTGAGTTTCTGCCCCTGGACATGCACACTGTGGCCTCAGTCCTGATGGCCAGCACCTATCTCATGCCTAAACCGCGACTGGATCTTCAAATCAGACAAAACTAGGCATTGTGCCACCTACCTCACCTGCGGGGCCCAATCCAGTGGGCATTCTCAAAGCACACCTAGCTCCCCATACACCATCTGGGGAGAGGAGGCTGCCTGCCTACAAGTGTAGCCTAAAGGTCAGGGCATTCACCTAGGATATAGAAGAACTTAGTTCAAGTGCCTGATGAGAAGAGATTTGATCAGGGGTTTCACACCTTTCAGGTAAGTGCCTCTTTAACCATTGGATGTGGGGATATTTTGATGTGTATCTCTCTCCTGTTGAAGCTGTTCCACTTTGAATAAATAATTGTAGTGGCATGGGAGTTCTGTTATAGTTACGGTTGTGTCATGACATCTGTTGAAAGGTTGACTTTACAAGTCCTCTAAAATTGACATGCTCAGTTGCATCCCTTGAAATTTGCAGTACATCAGGAGGGTGCAGGACCAAATTTGGAGTCAGTTGAGCTAAGGGTTCCAGAGATATTAGCTATTTAAAAAAAATATTTCTAGCTGGGTTGTTGTTGTCGTTTTTCCCTCTCAGACCTAGAGATCAAAATATTGATGAGCTGTGCGTCAAAATGGTCCCAATCTGTCAAGTTTTACCCAAGGTAGTTCACAGCACCCACTAAATCTATGGGGGACCCAAATTGAGAACAATGTTTCAGAAAATGTACATATTTTTCACTGGCCATGCAACATGGTTAGGGGGTATCCATTCTTGCTGTTTTATATGCTTTAAACTTAACTCCTGTAAATGCTCTAAACATGAATGGCTATTCAGATTGCTTGCAGTTTGGTGTGCCTAATGGGGGGCGTGGGGTAGTGTTCCAAAACTGTATCCTTTGACTGAGGGGTTCTCAAGTTATTGGTGCCCCCAAAAACATAGTTTCCTTCTGCTACCTGTACTGTTAAACTGAGAGGTACAGGATGAATCACAGACCTAATGATGGCTGTGAACTCACCCTTCAATTATCATATCCAGGGATGAATTAATCACAACCACCCTCCCCCCCATTGCCTGAGGCAAAAGCAGTTGCTGGAAGTTGCTACAATTTGTGAGTCATGGGTGGCAATTTCATTTTTGGGGGAATATAATCAGTGTTTGGGGGGAATAACAGAGATATGAATGCTCCTTTGCAGGACTGCAGAGGAGTGGAGGAATGGGGGAGGGGTTTGGGGCTTCAGCAAGTGGTGGGAGATTATGGGGAGGGAGTGAATAGTTGGGGAGGTGAGAGCGGTTGGGTGCTCAGTTGAGGGAAGCATGGAACCCCCCAGCTCTGCCAGTGCACCCCAACCTCCCAGCACCCCCAGCTCTGCAAGCACACCCCAACTCCCTGTACTCCAAGTTTCCTGCACCCCAAAGTTCTGCCAGTGCACCCCAACCACCCATGCTAGCTTGAGCTAAAAATATGTAGTGTAGCCAGGGCAGCATGGACTAAAGATTATTCAGGAGTTGGCCTCCTCTTTTTCTTCCCTACCTCCCCACCAGCACGTGACTCAGGGAAAGGTTCTCAGCTGTGGATTCCGAATGGAGATAGGCACCTCCCTCCGGCCCACACTTAGACACCTAAGTCCCAAAGAGGGGTAGAACTGAGGACCCACTCCTCTCGTTGGCATCTACCACTGGCTAGATGAAGTAACTTCCCACCTAGAGTGCTGGCTTTTGTGAATCATATTCTCAGACACCTATCTCTCCCCATGCATTGTATAGGGAGTCTAAGCACCTAACCCAGTATTTGTGAATTCCTCTCTATGGCTAGGCATCAAAAAGTTAGGCTTGGCCTTGCTTCAGCATTGAACACCTAAGTCCCATTGTGGATTTAGCTGGAAATTCTTCTATTTTTCTTTTTCTTTTCTTTTCTTTTTTTAAAACATCCCTGTAGTATTGCAGACCACAGGTACAATGCGGTATCTTGTGCTAAGTATGGTTTCTCCCTTTGAAGCTTCTCTCTCTTTTTATTTTATTTTTTTTCCCAATCAGCACTTACGTTTCTTGTGGGTTAAAATTAGGCTTTCTTCCTTTTTTGGCACATGAGGCTTCAGTGTGTGTGACCTTCAAGCTGCCATCGGCCTTGAAGTGCAGTTTTTGCATCAGAAAATCTGGAGGCAGCGGGGGATTTTTTGGTTGTTGTTAAGTAGTACGATCATCAGAAACAGTCAATTGAGCAGCAACTGCAGGCACATCACTTGCAGGAGGCCATATAACTGTGATTTGTAGAGTAGCACCTCCGCACAGAGGCTCCTAAGCACAATGGGCCTTTTTCTCTTTTGCTTTACACGTTGTGTAGTCATGTACCTCAGTGCAAAGTGACGATCCTGATTTGATAGTGCATTACACTCATTTTGCCCATGTGTAAGTGACCACAGCGCAGAGCCATGGAGTATCGTGCCATACATGCTACTTTGCATAAGGGATCATTTACATTCCTGATCCATGGTAAAATATCTGTACTACAGTGTGTTTGAATTTCACTACCACACATATGCACTTATGCTTGTCCACAGGCTCTTTGCTTTTGAACTGTGCATATATTATACAGCCTGTTGCCTGCAGCAGATTTATGACAATCTCCCTACACCGATGCAAATCTTTTTTAGTTTTAAGATTCAAGCATTTAATGTCTTTTTTCTATGGGCGCGGAGGGAGGGGACTAATGTGCAGAAATGAGTACAAAAAATATAGTCATGTTATCTGCTTACTCTTACAATGGGGAACTAATAGGAAAAGTTAGCATCTGGTCAGTTTAATGGCAATAGCATATTTGTGATGCTCTCAGCACTTTATGTTGACTGCAGCCAAAGACACATATTTGGTGTCCTCTTTCCTTTCATACCCCGGGCATTGCAGCTGATAATAACAAAAATGAAGTTGCAGTTTGGTAATCAACATTTTAGGTGATTTTAATTACGATGGATGAAGAAGAAAAATGGCAAAAGCATGATTTCAGTAGTACTGAGCAAATATGACATGGAAGTGATACACAGACCTTATATTACAGATCTGTCAAATTACCCAAGGATAATTTGGGTAACTGGCAGATTCTCATGCTCATCAGTTCAATAGCATAGAGAACACAAGCAGGTTAGTTTTGTTTGGGTTTGACATATAATGGATGACAATCACTAGAGCAGCTTAATTGATAATGGGCATCTGATCTGAAATTAGGTGTGTTTCCCTTTAAATGGTAGCTGTCACATCACATCACGTCACATCATATATGTCATGTCATGTTCCATTAAATCACATTATATGCTGGCATGATACAAGATAGTATGATGAGGGGCTAATGTAACGTGGCAGCTAAGACCTGCTAACAATTTTGAGTAGTGGATATCTGATCTGAATGTGTGCCAGATTTTTAGCTGAAGGCTTTTGTGTGAGAAAGAAGAAGTCTTTTGTATCTATGAATAGTTTCCTACAACGGATAATTTTACCACGTGCCCATTTCAATTTCATATTACCAGTGGTAGTGTATTTTTATAAAGTGTCTTATGTTACCTTAAGGGTAAAGATTAAGGTTTGTCAGAAAGATGCATACATTTGGCTTTTAAGGCTTTCCTTTATTAACTGCTGGTTCAGATATAGTTCCAAGATATCATGGTGATTTGCCTGGTCTGAAAACTAATTTATAAAGCAGGTAAATCTCTATTTAACAGAGCTTTCCTGGTTTAAGTGGCCTTCCAGAAGACTTTTGATGATCTGCAAAACATATGATAGGTCTTCAGTGATTGGGTTAAATTTTTACACAATATTTATACATCACCCTCTGGGATCTCCAGAATATAAATTACAGTATATGCAAGAGTGAGTTATGATTTTGGTAAGGGCAGTGGGGAAAGCAAAATACATGCAGCCTCCATTTTTCATTGCTTGCACTACATTTGCAGCTATGTCAGTAACTATAGACCTTGGGGAATCAGACTCAGTGTTAAATCACATGGGAAATTTCTCATGTAGGTCTTCCCAAATATTGATTGTTAGTCAATCTTTAAACCCCTGCTATGCAAAGAATATTTTGCCTGTAGACTCTAGGGATGCAAATGTTTCTAAATTAAACAAATGCAAGATAAAAAGTCTCCTAATTGCTGAGGTTTTGCCTTTGGATTGTTGTTGTTCCTTTTTTGGTTTAAGTCTCATTAAAAGCCTGAATAATTCCTGTGTCTTGCATTGTCTATTTAAGGAACTGATTTGGTTGTGTTTTTTACCTCCAGTTCATTATTTATTCTGGAGCTTAATTTGATGGAAAGAGACTAGCCACATTCTGGCATTGCCATGAAACTGTCATTTAATTTAAAAATTTGGAAAAGCCTGCATCAATCATGCACGTACAGTAGTTGCTGTGATATTTTTTCTGACTGATAAATTATTAGGAAACATTAGAAACTGTATGCACTTTTTGTAAGCCTGATTATATCCTTTTCACTTGTGCTGTATCTATGTATCCGTCATTTCATACAGCATATCAATCCTTGACCCCATAATTCTTTTGGAATATAGAAAAATTCCAGTTACCTTGGGTATTTCAGTTAGAGTGGTCATTATGCTGAGAATAACCATTTTCGAAGGAATTAAATAGATTCTGGTAACTTCTAAAATGCCAGGATTGTTGCTCCCTGAACAGTTTCAGAGAGAGACTGAACCAAGTGATCACTGATGATAAGTTGGACTGTTGTAAATGCTCTGCTTGAGTCTACCATTGGAAGGTAACTTGGAATCTTCAGCTCCTGCTGACTGTGGTGGCCCTTGCATAATGGAATGAGTTCACATGAACACATCAACCCTTTTGTGAAATTCAAAGGCTTGGTTACCATTTTTATAGCCATTGACCAAAATTTTCAACT
The DNA here is from genome assembly GCF_965152275.1 of Natator depressus. Classification (NCBI taxonomy): domain Eukaryota; kingdom Metazoa; phylum Chordata; order Testudines; family Cheloniidae; genus Natator; species Natator depressus. The sequence goes on from NC_134241.1 coordinate 98,163,385, forward strand.
TGGTGTACCTAAAGTTAGGCTTTTAAATCCATATTTAGACACCGAAGCAAATGGCCTGATGTTTGGAGCTGTTGAGCAGTCACAGCTTCCATTAAAATTAATGGTTGCTGTTGGGTATTAGCTACTTCAGGGGAAAAAAGGTCATGGTTTTATATGCCCAACTGTAGGCAACCAGGATGAAAGTCTGGGTCTCTGTGTTTTGGGATATAGCTACATTAGAGATCACCTGTCTCTACATGTACACTTGTGGTAGTGATGATGATGAGGAAGTGCTTCTGTTAGCAGTAACCGGATGTGCACTTCTGAGGAGGCAAGGGATTTTCAGTGGAGCATTCTCTACTATGGAATTCCTACCTTCTGGTGATCTGCCAAAGGCAGACCACAGTGCATGATGCATCTTTTTGGTTAGGCACTTGTCTATGCTTAGGCTCTTGTCTATGACTTATCACACTGAAAGCTTTTCGAATAATGGATTGGACTGGGGCAATATGGTAGTTTAAATTAATATTTCTTGCTTTTGTCATGTTCTCCTAGGCTACGGTTTGTGGGTTCATAAAATAATTGAAATACATTATCACAGTTGAGACATTCAAGAGCAAACAAGAATTAGACAAAAATGATTTATCATATTTTAATTTACAGTTAGTTAACATAAATGCCAAGGAATCCTTTTCATGCTGTTGAATCAAATATGCATATTTGATTCATATAATACCAGTTACCATTGCAAAGGACTAGAATACTTCTATGGTTCATGCCACTAGAAACTAATTATCTGCCCATTCTGGAGTGCATAATTTCTCTTAGTTTCCATGATCCTCTGTCGGCTTGCTCTCCTTCGTCTCCAGTCTTAACTCTTTCTGTCCAACTGGATCCTTATGCACCTTTTATATCAGACTTGTATCTGTCCCATCATTCTTGCTCTCCAGATCCTCTGAAATAGCATCTGTTTGACTGTAACTGACTCCTTAGTATTCTTCACTTCTCATCTCCAAATCTCCCCGCCTATAATTTCCAACCCTCTCCAGTAAATTAATAAAATACTATTAGCCAAGCATCCCATTTTCTTCACGGTCAACCCTTCCCCTCCTGAATTTTGCATTTCTATCCTTTCTTTCCCGGCATGCCATCGTACTTTATATGCAGATACTAAAAGCAACATATATCATAATCTGTAGAATGTGTTACTTGTATTTATATGTGTGCACTGAAGTCAGCTGGGAATTATTTTTATGATACAATACAATGTTTGAATGATGCTGTAAAGTATGTTCAGTCATATTCTGCTCTGATTAACAAGGGTGTAAATCCAAAACAGCCCCACTTAAATCAGTGTAGTTACTCTGGAATTACACTCATAAAATGAGAGCTGAATTTAGCCCATTATATTACATTTTGGACTTCCTTAGCCCTCCTCTAAGGTTTCTACTAAGGACAGTCCCTTTTCGCCAAAAGCCAACAGTCAGTGACAGGAACCCCACTGTATGAAGCAACCTGCCTCAGACTTGACACATTTTCTGTTGTTTCATCTTCCATCTATTCAGTTCTACAGCAACTGGGACATTGGTTCAAAATGAGACTTCAGTTTGTTCAGTCTGTTTTGTTAGTGTGTATGTCAAGATAACTACTCAGAAAGTGAGTCGCTATGTCTGGAGCGAGCATATTGGACCCAGTGGTCTTTTCCTTTTCTTATGGCGTTTCATGTTCTTCTGACTCATTTACAGTAGGGGCCCATGAAGATAAATGTGTGCAAAGGACCACAGCAGCAGTGGGATAATAATCAGTGGGAATGGTTACGTACAGTAAAAGCCCTTGAGACAGGGAGTTGTGCAGTAGGAAAGTGTTATATTTTCTAGGTATGTAACATCTAAGCTAGTGATGGCCATTAACTCAGGTACTTTGCTGTGACTGCAGGTGAAAATTAGCCACAGAAGAGGGTAGTAACTCACCTCAATTACAATTTTTAAAGTACTTTTGTAGGAGATCAAAGCTACTTTGTAGAGCTTATTCATGAAACAGTAATGTTTGTATTAAGATTTATTTTACCATTTGGTTTAATTGCTTCTGATGTTTTAGCCCTCAATTATTAGCTTCTTTATCTGAGACATATAAAGTCATGAGTGAGTTATGAAGCTGTAACACACAACTTGAAAGAACAGATGCATCATTCTTTGACAGCCTCTTGTGTCTTATTCATATAATGTCAGTTTGAGGGGGGGGAAACTTAACATCAAGGTTTTTGCCAGGTATTTCTGCTTAGTTTCAAGTGAGGCAGAGATTCAGTTGCTGGTATCACCTAACATTGCAAAAGCTGTTTTGACATTGGCTGAAGGCTCAAATAAAGAAACAAATCAGAATGACACACCAAATTACAACATACTTATCTGAAAGTAAGTTGACACAATGTAATACGTATTTTATCATCTGCAATAGTGCCACTACATTGCATTTTTTTTATCTTCACTATCTAATCATCTTGTTCATTTGCATGCAACTATACCATAGGGCTGTAAAAAGAGACTCATTCGTATTTGCTTCAGATAATGGTGACCAATTCTGAAATCAGATGATGAATGAAAACACACATATAAGCAGATGCTAAACTCATTTACACAGGTGTAAATCCAAACTAATTCAGTCTTCTTCAGTGAAGTTACTAGACTTACAAGGGTGTAACTGAGATCATATTCTGATCTGTTGCCTGAAATACATGAATATGTTGAATCCATAGTACATGGACTATTAGCAGTATCTTAATTGAAATGTTCAATTAACTGACTTCAGTTTTCACTGATCCCATTACTGTTGCTCAGTATCAATGAGCTATACTCATTAGTAGATACAGTAGTCACCACAAGAATAGACATTATTGTCTATTGTCACCACAAGAATAGACATTATTATAGACAATATTGCCAAACACAGATGTTCAAATCATGAATATGGGTCCCAAAATTGAGTTTTTAAAACAATCCAGTTTAGGTTATTTTAGTGGCCTTCTGGTTGATGAGCCTTAGGAGTTAACATTTTCAAGATTTTCTTAAAAACCATGAGGGCTGGAAACTTACTTCTTTAAAAAGGAGAGCTGAGATTCTTATGTACTCACAGGAATTGAGGAGGTAGTGTGTTAAAAACACACCAAATATTGTGAGGCTTGTAATAATATTATGAAAGATGGCAACACTGCAAAAATTTTAGGAATGCTCACGCTAGAGTGTATTTGTTATAAACCACACCACTCTGTGAGAAATAGTAAACATAGAAACTACCATACTGGGTCAGACTAGTGGCCCATTTACTCCACTTTCCTGTCTGTGACAATGTCCAGTACTAGCAGCACCAGACAACGTTTAAGTCTTAATTTAAGTGTTTTATATTAAATACATTTTAGCTATAACGGTTGGTACTTATTATTTAAGTGTCAACAGTGTGTCTGACACAGTTCAGTTGTTAATTATTTCCATTCAGTAGCATGTAGGGTGTGTCTACTCTGCAGCTGGGAGCATGCCTCCCAGCCCAGGCGGGCAGCTTTGCGCTGGCTCAGCTCAAGCTAGAGAGCTAAGACTGGCGGTGTGGATGTTGTGGCACCCGTGGCGGTGGCTTGGGCTAGCCACCTGAACTCGGACCCATCCGAATCCATGGGTTTGAGCTGGAGCGGCCAGGCCGAGCTGCCACCTGTGCCGCGACAGCTATGCTGCTTTTTCTTTTTTTTAGCTCGCTAGCTTGAGCCAAGCTAGTGTGAACTGTCTGTCTGGGTGGGGAGGCATGTTTCCAGCTGTCGTGTAGACATTCCCTTAGAGGCCAGGGCCCCATTGTGCAAGACACTGTACAAATAAATAACAACGCAAGAGTCCCTGCCCCAAAGAGCATGTGATCTAGAAGGCAGACACAAAAAACCCAGGGTGCACTGGGAAGCCCAGAGGGGAGAAAAGCTGGAAGATGTCATTATTGTTGTCTTCATATTTTACAAGCTACTATAGAATAATATTAAATCTTCTATTCTAAAATGCTATTAGACATATGCTAGGTCCAATTCTATAGGAAACTATTCATTTCTATGTGTAGTACTAATTTCTGTATGCATGTGTTTATATGTGTTACACAGTGCATGAATGATAAGCGGGGCTTGTAGTACCGCCTATTAAGGTTGCCTGACACCTCCTACTACATGACCGAATTTTCAGTAGCTTATAATTTTGCCAGGCTTTAACCTTGGGCTGAAATTTTACATATCTAGTGTCTGCCTCAGGCTGAATTGTTTTGGTATTGTCAGCTGAAATCGCTCACCTGTTTCCGAGAATGAGGCTAGCGAAAAATGTTTTGTCCTTTTTAAATTCTGGCAACGTTTCTTTTGAACAGCTCTAGTGTCCCCATGTGTTGGAACGGGGATTTGAAATTTGACCAGGGAGTGGCCTTTGTGTCAGGGATGTGCCTTTTGATGTTCCTGTGAAAATCCACTCAAATTTGGCCAAGTTATGTGCCTTTGAATAATCACAGTTCACACACGCTCAGTAGAGACTTCTGAAAATTGTGTACTCACCAAGCACTGAGACAGAGACTAGAACGGGAATCCTGTGGAGTGAAGACTAGGTAGGCAAGGAACCAGAGGTGGGCAAGAGATAGGACTGGGACAGGATGGTGGAGACCTCTTCTGTAAATGCTCTTTGTGTATTTATATTTTATATATTTTATATATTGTTCTGTCTGTGTGCTGTGTATAGTGTATGTACTGTCCAGTTATGTTGCTGTGCATATATATGAACCAAACTAGAGAGATTGAATTATGGCTTCTGGAGTTTTGCCAGCTTCTATTATTGGTTACATGCAGAGAATGGCAGTGGCAGACAAAGCTCTTTACATAATTTTTCATCGATTCATATGTCCACGTGTTAAGCATTTGTATTTAAACACTATAACCATGTCAACTGAATCTAATTTCCATTTAGATGTACAGAATATCTGCTGTAACAAATGTACATCCCTTTAAATATATAATATTGTTTCTAGTTAATTCATGTGTTCGTTCATATGCTGTAGCATTACTGTGTCCAGGCTGCGTTGTTAATTTGTCCGTTATACCATATGTTCTCATGTCCATTATACCACATATATTTCATTTTTTTAAATACTGCAGTTGTGAAAGCAAGTAGACTTTGCTCTAAAAAATCCTATTTATTGCATTGTTCACTTAAATTAGCTGGAGACTGGAGAGTGAGTCAATCCAGTCAAAGGGGAAAGGAACATGTCAGATTAGCGTATCTTGTTTAAATGGTGAGGTAGGCATGTTTTTTGTCTCCAGAAATGTAGACAATATAAACATGCATGCACACACACAGCTTTTAGCAGGAGGTGATTTACACCCTCTTGTCCGCGAATGAAACTTCAGATTTGCTCCTTTTATTATAGATATGCCATTTCTTTTGCAGTTTACTACTAAACTGAAAGAAAGAAAAAGTGTGGAAAACAATAAGTTGGCTAATATGCTACCACCTTTTGGTTATATCCTGCAGCTACAGGCAATGACTGCAAATAATTTAATCCAAACTGGCAATGATGAAAAAGGAATGCATCAATCAGCTGGGAAATACCTTTTTAGTATATTGATGCAAGAAGGCTAACTGAACTAATGGTCATGCTGTTTACTGCACTTGATATGCAGGTTTTGTTCAAATTCTGCTATCTAGACTTACAGACTTAAAATGAAAAGACTGATGAAAATGATCAATTAAGTAATGAATCCAGGCTATCTTTCTGTTTACATTCTGAACGTAGCTGGCCTTTACTATGAACAGTATTGTTGTTGTTATTGCCTGTATGTAATGTTGTAGATCATAGATATATTGTGAGGTCAAATTCGGATCAAAATGTAGGATCTGTGAGGAAAAAATGCTTTTATAAAACTTATGACCAATAAACAGTGGACTGGAACTCGGGGGGGGGGGCTCAATTCCTGGGTTCAGTTCCCAGGTCTGACACTGATTTCCTTTTGACCTTGAGTAATTTCCTACAGTCTCCATCTGTAAAATGGGGGTGATACTTTCCTTCATCAGAGATGTTGTAAGGATAAATTAACTAATAATTGTGAGTTGGTCAGATGCTATGTGATAGAGGCAATATAAATACCTTGCTAGATAGGAAAATTTTAAATGTTCCTTTGAAGAGTGACTAGAATTTGGGAACCTCTTGAGAGTTGAAAGGAATACAAATAATATGCTATAAAAATGATTTTTGCAAAAAGTTAATCTTCACAGTGGAATTCCTGAATCTGAAGACTATGGGTGTATGCTTCATAGAATCAGAGGGCCAAATTCACTGCTGGTATTGAAGTCAATGGTATTCCTGGCAATATAGATGCTTACACTTGACAGTGTACTCTTCTTTTTCAAGTTTAATCTTATATGGGGCTGATCCAAGGAAAGGGTTAACTTCTGACATTTGTCATCCCCTTTGGGCCTAGATTACTTTGAAGATAAGAGGGATGCTGGCAGCCACAGCTGCTTTCAAAATAGTAGGGTCAAGGGAAATGTTTGAGGGGGCTGCCAGTAGGGGGACTGTGGATGGGATAGAAGCAGCCCAGAAGGGAGACGGATATACTGCTTTGCATTTGTGACCTGTATTTGAAATGTTCTTTAGTTTTGTTAGCAGGCAGGAATATATATTTTCCAATTCCTAATAAGAATGGGAAATAAGAACCTTCGAGCAGTGGGAGTTATGTCAGGAACTATTAACAAGAACAAAGACTTTATAGGGAAATCATTTGAGAGGGAAGCCATGGGACCCCCTGCAGATAGGCCAATTATGGAACACTACAGTGGCAGCAAAATAACAGGGGAAGGGAGTGCTGAGTCCAGAATTCATCATTGTTGTTAACATTATGGTTAAGTAGTGTTGTTATTATTAACGATTGTAAAACTCTTGTCAATGTTAAGGGCTGCCAGGAGGGGTGAAACACCGAAAGGGAGCTCTGGAAAGAGCTGTATCAGTCTGAAAGAGAGGGACAGAATCTGCTTTCTATGTGACGTGTATTTTCAAGGTACATTTTAATCACAGTGCATATGGAATTAGTTATGTAACTCCCAATAATGGGTATTGCACCTAATTCCTTAGTGTCTGCTAAAATATACTGCACAATGGTGCTCTGTTTAAGACTGGCTCAAACACAGATTTTACTCATTTGCAGATGAGTTTTTTGTGTTTCTGGTTTTTTGGGTACCCATTACACCACAATTATGTTGTGACAGTGTTGGGTTACAGTAGATTCTTACCAATTCAAGGCTGTTAAGATTGGTGGCCTCTTGTCAGTCATCTTGAAGTATGTTCGCTCCAGGTGGCATGGTCTGATTATTATATCCCCAGTCTAGTATCAAAACATGTGTATGCTTAATAGTTTCAGCCACAATAGAGAATAATTTGATTATAACAAGGCCAAAGAAGTGGAATAGTTTGAATATAGGATACAGAGTTGGAGTGTTACCATTACAGCTAAATGACATCTGTATGGAGACTTCCAGCATTAGAGTAATGTTGAACTTAATGTGATGCATCCACACAACATCCCACTCCTTGATCTCTTTCCATGGCAGGCAACACATGCAAGAATAGGACCCATTCCCTTCAACTCCAGAAATATAGGCCCCTTGCACTTGAGCTAAATGAGACTCTGTAGCAGCATTAGGACTTTCATTCTCTGTGGGCCAATCACAAGAGAGGAGTGAAAAATGGCTTTGTTTACCAATTGCAGAAAGTTTAAATGTTTCTCTGTCTCTTTAGCTCAAACTAACAACTTTAATCATCTACCTGAAACAGATCGTTTTCATTATCTAATGGAAAAAACTGATGTCACCTTTGGGCATGAGTGAGATGGCATGGCATGAGGGACTGTAGGATCCGCAGAGTTTGACAAGCACTTCTGTAAGTAAATTGTACACTGAAATCTCTCTTTATTTGTACATGCAGGCTCCATATCAGTAAAACACTTTATCACATACTTAACATAAAGCATATTTAAATCCCATTAATTCCAACAAGATTTAAGCATTTGTTTAAGGTTAAACGTGTGCTTAAGTGCTTTATTAAATATGAGTGTCTGACACTTCCCAGAGGTACCCAGGGTTGTGAGGCCCCTTGCTACCACCTGACCTTAGCATGAGGAAGCTTTGTCTGTGCCCGCTATGGGTCAGCTCCCCGAGTCCGCATGCAATACAAGCGCCCCCCTCTATGCCTCACAGACCCCACTGTTACTTTACAGGTTAGCAATTGGCATAGCCCAACCTTTGAGCTTTCTGAGTGTCTCTTTGGAGTGTCCCGCCCTGGTCCACTGGAAAATTGCAGTACTCAGAGATTCACTGCTTCCAAAGAAGCAGTGTACCCCAGTTTACCAGTTCCACCTCAGATCACCACGGTGCTTACCACGCGGCAGAAATATGTTTACAATGAAATCAAGTGTAAGTGTATTTAACAAAGCATAGAGATTTAAGTAATAGCAAGTAGAAATGTTAGAAACAAATGGTCACATATAAAATAAAATGATAACACATTCTAGAGCCTAGACTTAATTAGCACGATATTCTCTTGCATTGTAGAGTATTGCTCACAAAAATCCAAGCAGCGCTTTACAGCCGGGCTGGCTCTGCCCCTTCTTTCATGAGACAAGCCCACTGGTAGCTTGCTTCCTAGGAGAAGGATTCAGAGTAATTCTTCCCCCCTGCCAAGATATACCAGTCCCATTCTTTATCTGGGTGTGCAAATAGGCCTTCAATGTGAGGCATACAATACACAATACCCAAATGGCCAGACAGGGAGATAGGTGTCCGTTACCTCCTGCCTGAAGGGAACATTTCTGAGGTATGTCACCTCCTGGTGACCTGCCTTAACTCCATAATTGCGCTGTTTGTTTCATTCCTTCTGAAGCATTTGGCACTGGCCACTGTCAGAAGACAGGATACTGGGCTAGATGGACCATTGATCTGACCCAGTATGGCCATTCTTATGTTCTTAAATCATGTCAGATATCAGTGAGCTGCACATATTTAATCTTTTAAAGACTGGATTATTCATAACTGTTAGTTCATAATGGAATGACCAGAACTCTCACTTGTGGCAGACACAAATGTTTTTCTTTTGGACAACTAGGAATGAAAATATCCAACACTGTGGTTAAGCTTCTTGGGGCAGACACTGTCTTTTTGTTCAGTATTTGTATAGCATCTAGCACAATGGGGTTCTGGTCCATGACAGGAGCTCCAAGGTGCTACGGTAATATTAATAAATAGTAAGTGGTGAATGGGCGTGTTGCAACCCTTAATTCTGTCAACTTCTTTGTGTCACAGATAAACTGGACATGTCTAAAACCATGCCAGAAACAGTATGATTAAAGCTAGCAACTGGTGTAACCATTCCTGGTTTGTGTTTAAATACAGTATTATATTGCTTCAGGTACAATATCTTTCTGTGCAACCTTGGCGTTTCTGCAGCAGACTTTTCCCTTGACTGCTCCTTAAGAGTTGTGGTTTGACTCTATTGTAACTTTTCTCCCATACATCCATCAATGGAAGTTCCCACAACCAAACACAAATGCATGCATTTCTGTGACGTGGTACATAAACCACTTGCTTCCCTTCTTCCAGTGATTCAGTCCCAACTCCTCACTGGGGTGCATCCTCTTCGTTTATATCCTAGTATGCCAAAGTGCTTTCACTTCTGTTGTATGATGAATTTTTGAGACGGTCTCATTGGTCTTGTCACTGCAAACTCAGCCCTACTTTAGGAGATGTTGTAATTGCAAACATACGTGACTGTGTGTGAGCAAGAAAGGGAGTGTGTGCGAGCAGGTGGACAGTTCATACTCTGGGACAATCCAAATAAAGCCCCAGTGCTGGAGTTAAGTTCTAAATCCCCCTTCTTCAAGGTGAATTTTTACATGTTATTAAGTATCAGAAGATGCAGAAGGCTCATGGTAATATAAAGAGCTTAGCAGCTGAGACTTCCTTGCTTTCTGCTAGCTGGGAGGTGTAGGACTCTTCCTTCCTCCACTGTGTAGCCCTTCCAGGACTTCCCTGACTGCCTGTTTGCTGCCCTTGCTTAGAAAGCAAGAAGGCTTATATCTGGCTTTCTGGAGGTCACATGTGTGTTCCTAGTCATATGCCCTACAACTACGGGTCCTGTTTTAAAGTGTCCGGGCCGTAACAGGTGTGCTGGGACATGCCCTGTAAAGAGCTGCTAGAGAGTTTCTGTAGCACACAACAAGGCCTGGGCCTTGTTATAGTGTGACACAAACTGGACAGTGTTAACCACCTTCACTAATATCTTTTTTATAGCTCAACATTACTCTCCCAAGGTTTCATGCTGCCACTCTTGCAGGGTCAGGTTTGGTATCCTGAATGTAATCAAAATATTTTGTTTCACTTGCTTTAATGTATCTGTCTGATTGAACTTGACCTCCTTTTCTGGAGCATGTCACCTAGATTGGCATGATTTGCATGAACAATTTGTTTATTTAAGAAACTGCCATTGATTTCCTGGAAAAGAACTAAGAATGTATATGATTGGTTGATCTATTCTGATTCTATTGATTATGTAAAAAGAGAACATATTTTATCTACACGTGGGAGTTTTGCTTAATATATGTAATAATTGGTTTCAGAGTAACAGCCGTGTTAGTCTGTATTCGCAAAAAGAAAAGGAGTACTTGTGGCACCTTAGAGACTAACCAATTTATTTGAGCATAAGCTTTCGTGAGCTACAGCTCACTTCATCAGATGCATACTGTGGAAAGTGTAGAAGATCTTTTTATACACACAAAGCATGAAAAAATACCTCCCCCCACCCCACTTTCCTGCTGGTAATAGCTTATCTAAAGTGATCACTCTCCTTACAATGTGTATGATAATCAAGTTGGGCCATTTCCAACACAAATCCAGGTTCCCCCCCCCCCCCCCCCCACACACACAAACCCACTCTCCTGCTGGTAATAGCTTATCTAAAGTGACCACACTCCTTACAATGTGTATGATAATCAAGGTGGGCCATTTCCAGCACAAATCCAGGGTTTAACAAGAACATCGGGGGGGGGGGGGGTAGGAAAAAACAAGGGGAAATAGGTTACCTTGCATAATGACTTAGCCACTCCCAGTCTCTATTCAAGCCTAAGTTAACTGTATCCAATTTGCAAATGAATTCCAATTCAACAGTTTCTCGCTGGAGTCTGGATTTGAAGTTTTTTTGTTGTAATATTGCAACTTTCATGTCTGTAATCGCATGACCAGAGAGATTGAAGTGTTCTCCGACTGGTTTATGAATGTTATAATTCTTGACATCTGATTTGTGTCCATTTATTCTTTTACGTAGAGACTGTCCAGTTTGACCAATGTACATGGCAGAGGGGCATTGCTGGCACATGATGGCATATATCACATTGGTGGATGTGCAGGTGAACGAGCCTCTGATAGTGTGGCTGATGTTATTAGGCCCTGTGATGGTGTCCCCTGAATAGATATGTGGGCACAGTTGGCAACGGGCTTTGTTGCAAGGATAGGTTCCTGGGTTAGTGGTTCTGTTGTGTGGTATGTGGTTGCTGGTGAGTATTTGCTTCAGGTTGGGGGGCTGTCTGTATGCAAGGACTGGCCTGTCTCCCAAGATTTGTGAGAGTGTTGGGTCATCCTTCAGGGTGGGTTGTAGATCCTTAATAATGCGTTGGAGGGGTTTTAGTTGGGGGCTGAAGGTGACGGCTAGTGGCGTTCTGTTATTTTTTTTGTTGGGCCTGTCCTGTAGTAGGTGACTTCTGGAAACTCTTCTGGCTCTATCAATCTGTTTCTTCACTTCCGCAGGTGGGTATTGTAGTTGTAAGAATGCTTGATAGAGATCTTGTAGGTGTTTGTCTCTGTCTGAGGGGTTGGAGCAAATGTGGTTGTATCGCAGAGCTTGGCTGTAGACGATGGATCGTGTGGTGTGGTCAGGGTGAAAGCTGGAGGCATGTAGGTAGGAATAGCGGTCAGTAGGTTTCCGGTATAGGGTGGTGTTTATGTGACCATCGTTTATTAGCACTGTAGTGTCCAGGAAGTGGATCTCTTGTGTGGACTGGACCAGGCTGAGGTTGATGGTCAGATGGAAATTGTTGAAATCATGGTGGAATTCCTCAAGGGCTTTTTTTCCATCGGTCCAGATGATGAAGATGTCCTCAATATAGCGCAAGTAGAGTAGGGGTATTAGGGGACGAGAGCTGAGGAAGCGTTGTTCTAAGTCAGCCATAAAAATTTTGGCATACTGTGGGGCCATGCGGGTACCCATAGCAGTGCCGCTGATCTGAAGGTATACATTGTCCCCAAATGTAAAATAGTTATGGGTAAGGACAAAGTCACAAAATTCAGCCACCAGGTTAGCCGTGACATTATCGGGGATAGTGTTCTTGACGGCTTGTAGTCCATCTTTGTGTGGAATGTTGGTGTAGAGGGCTTCTACATCCATAGTGGCCAGGATGGTATTTTCAGGAAGATCACCGATGGATTGTAGTTTCCTCAGGAAGTCAGTGGTGTCTCGAAGGTAGCTGGGAGTGCTGGTAGCGTAGGGCCTGAGGAGGGAGTCTACATAGCCAGACAATCCTGCTGTCAGGGTGCCAATGCCTGAGATGATGGGGCACCCAGGATTTCCAGGTTTATGGATCTTGGGTAGTAGATAGAATATCCCAGGTCGGGGTTCCAGGGGTATGTCTGTGCGGATTTGATCTTGTGCTTTTTCAGGGAGTTTCTTGAGCAAATGCTGTAGTTTCTTTTGGTAACTCTCAGTGGGATCATAGGGTAATGGCTTGTAGAAAGTGGTGTTGGAGAGCTGCCGAGCAGCCTCTTGTTCATATTCCGACCTATTCATGATGACAACAGCACCTCCTTTGTCAGCCTTTTTGATTATGATGTCAGAGTTGTTTCTGAGGCTGTGGATGGCATTGTGTTCCGCACGGCGGAGGCTATGGGGCAAGTGATGCTGCTTTTCCACAATTTCAGCCCGTGGACGTCGGCGGAAGCACTCTATGTAGAAGTCCAGTCTGCTGTTTCGACTTTCAGGAGGAGTCCACCTAGAATCCTTCTTTTTGTAGTGTTGGTAGGGAGGTCTCTGTGGATTAGTATGTTGTTCAGAGGAGTGTTGGAAATATTCCTTGAGTCGGAGACGTCGAAAATAGGATTCTAGGTCACCACAGAACTGTATCATGTTCGTGGGGGTGGAGGGGCAGAAGGAGAGGCCCCGAGATAGGACAGCTGCTTCTGCTGGGCTGAGAGTATAGTTGGATAGGTTAACAATATTGCTGGGTGGGTTGAGGGAACCATTGCTGTGGCCCCTTGTGGCATGTAGTAGTTTAGAAAGTTTAGTGTCCTTTTTCTTTTGTAGAGAAGCAAAGTGTGTGTTGTAAATGGCTTGTCTAGTTTTAGTAAAGTCCAGCCACGAGGAAGTTTGTGTGGAAGGTTGGTTTTTTATGAGAGTATCCATTTTTGAGAGCTCATTCTCAATCTTTCCCTATTTGCTGTAGAGGATGTTGAATCTTGTTAAACCCTGGATCTTGTTAAACCCTGGATTTGTGTTGGAAATGGCCCAACTTGATTATCATACACATTGTAAGGAGAGTGATCACTTTAGATAAGCTATTACCAGCAGGAGAGTGGGGTGGGGGGAGGTATTTTTTCATGCTTTGTGTGTATAAAAAGATCTTCTACACTTTCCACAGTATGCATCCGATGAAGTGAGCTGTAGCTCACGAAAGCTTATGCTCAAATAAATTGGTTAGTCTCTAAGGTGCCACAAGTGCTCCTTTTCTTTATATGGAATAATTGTAACAGATTGATGTAAGATATCTCCTTTAATAAAGTATTAAAACATAGGAAACTCTCTTTTGATATGAAAATTTACTGAAATGACTTAAATGTCCTTATGGCTATTCACATGTCAGAGAGACCATTAGATCTGTGAAATTACAAAATATACTGAACATAAATCTGAAATTAGGAAGGAATATATCACGTCACCAATTTTAGACATTTCATAGATCAGATCAGTTTTATAATCCACTATGATGTATGGGAATTGAACCTATCTGACTTTTTTTAAGATCAAACAGAGGGAAGAGATAAAATTAACATAGTGTATCAAAAGAGAGTTTTGGGATTTATTTATTTTATATCTCCTAGATTAAATGACTACTATAATTTTGTTCTTTGAGGAAAATGTGAATGTTTCAGTTGATATAAAATGTGTAAGATGGTAATAGTCCTGCATGGGGTTCCTGGGAAAAAAATAATGTGTGATCATATAATTAAAGACTGTATCATAGTGCACAGAGGGGGGTGAATTAAGGTTTCACAGAAAATTCTGACATTTCCTAACTTTGGAGTGCTTGACTTTGTAATCTTTAACATATTTTTTGAGTTAATATGAATTTACCCAAGATGAAAATGTGTATTAATTATTGTAAAGTCCATTACATCTGTAATGCATCAGCTTAAAGAATCAGTTTTGGCATGAAATCTTGTATGCTGTGAATATTTGCAGTGGAGAGATTGAAATGTTAATATTGTGTTGGAGGGTGCAACAAGTGTTGTCTTTAATCTGTTGGCAATCACAGACTTCAGTGCAGCTGATGGATGTGCTCGCAACCTTTCAGTCAGGTCTGAATGATGGAGTTATTAAATGCCCCTTTGTTTAGTGATAGGTGAAACAATAGAAGTCACTGCCTAAGGCTTGGAGCAACATGACAAGGCCACATGATATTGATGACATTGGATTCACACAAATGACTTGCCCCAGTTACTGACCTTCTAACTAGTCTAAGTGTCTCTGATGTTGAAGCCTTTCCTGTGACATGCAGAAGGTGTGAATACTACTTACGTGTAACCTTAGAACCTCTCCCCTGCTGTTCACCATGCAGCACCTAGGGTTGGCTTAAGAGGTATGGGGTGTCCTCTGCACTCTGCATCCTGGGTGAATTTCACCTCATATGAATGTTTCTTTGTCATTCTGTACTCTGATAAAACAGCACCTGCCTCCAGTAAAGCATAAAAGGTAGGGAAACGTGTTATAAAGGAAACTCGGCAATTCTTCACCATAGCATCGCTAACTGACATTGCTGTAATTAGGAGAGAATGGAATAGAATGTTGGTGTACAATACTGATCTCCTGCTGCTGCATAAGTGTTGAGGAATTTATTTTCTAAGCAGGGGACATTGATCCTGTGACAATGTTCCATTACCATAACTTTGTTTACATTATAAAGAATAAATGGCACAGATGTAATCATTTAATTTATGGATGGTGGTGCTGCTGAGTGTCAATTGCTCCCAGTAGAATTATTGATCCTAAGGCATTCTGATTGGCTTAGGGAACAGACCTATTAGTGTTTCAGCCAATTGGAGGACCAATTTTACTGCTAAAGTATATATTGGTAAGTATAATCTTCTATGAATAAGCTTATCTCAGACTTAGCCAAACTTTAAACTTTAAAAAATATTAAGTGAATAATAGCTAGCTGTCATAAAGTGTGATTATCTATAATGGATTTCATGTGGTGTAATAATCAGCTATACTTAAATAGGAGTCAGTGATCAGTGTTGGGGGCTTTGATCCTGATTCTGCACAGGAATTCTCTTACCATGGTCACAATGGGATTATGTGCTGGTGTAAGCATGTATGTGGGTGGATTCCTTTGCAGAATCAGGGCCTTTGTTTGTATTCCCATTACATATATGCAAATTTAGTGAAGTCCTAGATAAAATGTATGCTTCCTTGCAGTGATGTTGTATGAGATCCTTCTTGTTCTAGTTACAGTAATAAACCATGCTTCATAAAACGGTCCATTAAGGAAGGGGGAAGAATTTTAGCATTAGAGGTATGTGCAATTGTGCCACAGGCAAGAATTGCAAAACATAGGGGGGAAAAATCTGTTACTCTTCTTTAGGATTTCAAAGGAGAATGGCATTGCTAAGTATGTGTAAATTGCCTTGATCTAATGACTAGGATTTAAAATTCAGTGAAAACAATTCTTTCTTCTTCGAGTGCTGTCCCTATGGGTGCTCCACTGTAGGTGCAGTGGTGCCCCCCGTGCCTGGAAACGGAGATCTTCATGAGCAGTGCCCGTCGGACCACAAGCGTACCTCCCCTATCTTGCGCTGTGAGCGGGACGCTGTGCGGTCTGACCGTCCCCTAGTTCCTTTTTTACTGCCTTTTGGTCTGGGATGGAATCCACACCAGAGCCCACTTCTCCCTTTGCCTCCTTAGATAGGGCCTCACCTGTCAGTTTTAGTGTAGTTTAGTACTTTCTTCTTCTTTCCTCTATCTTAAAAAAAAAATGTTTTCACTTTACACTACTCTTGGCCTATACAGTCTTACAAGCCCCTTTATACTGCAGATTCTGCTGCCCATTTCATCGCAACTGCCATAGTCATGAGACTGGCATCATGGCTGCACCTCTCTGGCCTTCCTAAGGAGGTACAAATCACTGTGGAGGACCTACCCCTTCAGGACCCCAAATTATTTGTGGAGCGTATGGATGAATCGCTACACTCCCTTAAAGACTGCCAAGCTGCTACTTTGCTCTTTCAGCATTTACAGAGCAGCACCAAAGAGGCACCCAGGGAAATACTATCTTCCCCTGCGATCCTGACCACCACAATACACTTCCCAGAGGCGCTATGATGCTGGCGACAGAAGCCCCTGACTAAATGCAGAGGCAATTCCTCAAGGAGCTACTTTGCATGCACCTTCAGCCAAACAAAATTTTGGAAGTGTGGTTGAGGCCCCAAGAAGCCTCTCTCTATTCCAGCCCTACCAACCATCTTTGACATCCCACCAGTTTGTGGACCTATTCATTCTGTTTTTTCCATCATAGAATCATAGAATATCAGGGTTGGAAGGGACCTCAGGAGGTCATCTAGTCCAACCCCCTGGTCAAAGCAGGACCAATCCCCAACTAAATCATCCCAGCCAGGGCTTTCTTAAGTCTGACGTTAAAAACTTCTAAGGAAGGAGATTCCGCCACCTCCCTAGGTAAAGCATTCCTGTGTTTCACCACCCTCCTAGTGAAAAAGTTTTTCCTAATATCCAACCTAAACCTCCCCCACTGCAACTTGAGACCATTACTCCTTGTTCTGTCATCTGCTACCACTGAGAACAGTGTAGATTCATCCTCTTTGGAACCCCCTTTCAGGTAGTTGAAAGCAGCTATCAAATCCCCCCTCATTCTTCTCTTCCGCAGACTAAACAATCCCAGTTCCCTCAGCCTCTCCTCATAAGTCATGTGTTCCAGTCCCCTAATCATTTTTGTTGCCCTCCGCTGGACTCTTTCCAATTTTTCACATCCTTCTTGTAGTGTGGGGCCCAAAACTGGACACAGTACTCCAGATGAGGCCTCACCAATGTCGAATAGAGGGGAACGATCACGTCCCTCGATCTGCTAGCAATGCCCCTACTTATACAGCCCAAAATGCCATTGGCCTTCTTGGCAACAACGGCACACTGTTGACAGATATCCAGCTTCTCGTTCACTGTAACCCCTAGGTCCTTTTCTGCAGAACTGCTGCCTAGACATTCGGTCCCTAGTTTGTAGCGGTGCATGGGATTCTTCTGTCCTAAGTGCAGGACTCTGCACTTGTCCTTGTTGAACCTCATCAGATTTCTTTTGGCCCAATCCTCTAATTTGTCTAGGGCCCTCTGCATCCTATCCCTACCCTCCAGCGTATCTACCTCTCCTCCCAGTTTAGTGTCATCTGCAAACTTGCAGAGGCTTCAATCCACACCATCTTCCAGATCATTAATGAAGATATTGAACAAAACCGGCCCCAGGACCGACCCCTGGGGCACTCCACTTGATACCGGCTGCCAACTAGACATGGAGCCATTGATCACTACCCATTGAGCCTGACAATCTAGCCAACTTTCTACCCACCTTATAGTCCATTCATCCAGTCCATACGTCTTTAACTTGCTGACAAGAATACTGTGGGAGACCGTGTCAAAAGCTTTGCTAAAGTCAAGGAACAACACATCCACTGCTTTCCCCTCATCCACAGAGACAGTAATCTCGTCATAGAAGGCAATTAGTTTAGTCAGGCATGACTTGCCCTTGGTGAATCCATGCTGACTGTTCCTGATCACTTTCCTCTCCTCTAAGTGCTTCAGAATTGATTCCTTGAGGACCTGCTCCATGATTTTTCTGGGGACTGAGGTGAGGCTGACTGGCCTGTAGTTCCCAGGATCCTCCTTCTTCCCTTTTTTACAGATGGGTACTACATTAGCCTTTTTCCAGTGGTCCGGGACTTCCCCAGATCGCCATGAGTTTTCAAAGATAATGGCCAATGGCTCTGCAATCACATCCGCCAACTCCTTTAGCATTCTCGGATGCAGCGCATCCGGCCCCATGGACTTGTGCTCGTCCAGCTTTTCTAAATAGTCCCGAACCACTTCTGTTTCCACAGAGGGCTGGTCACCTCCTCCCCATGCTGTGCTGCCCAGTGCAGTAGTCTGGGAACTGACCTTGTTCGTGAAGACAGAGGCAAAAAAAGCATTGAGTACATTAGCTTTTTCCACATCCTCTGTCACTAGGTTGCCTCCATCATTCAGTAAGGGGACCACACTTTCCTTGACTTTCTTCTTGTTGCTAACTTACCTGAAGAAACCCTTCTTGTTACTCTTAACATCTCTTGCTAGCTGCAACTCCAGGTGTGATTTGCCCTTCCTGATTTCACTCCTGCATGCCCAAGCAATATTTTTATACTCTTCCCTGGTCATTTGTCCAATCTTCCACTTCTTTTAAGCTTCTTTTCTGTGTTTAAAATCAGCAAGGATTTCACTGTTAAGCCAAGCTGGTCGCCTGCCATATTTACTATTCTTTTGACTCATCGGGATGGTTTGTCCATGTAACCTCAATAAGGATTCTTTAAAATACAGCCAGCTCTCCTGGACTCCTTTCCCCCTCATGTTATTCTCCCAGGGGATCCTGCCCATCAGTTCCCTGAGGGAGTCAAAGTCTGCTTTTCTGAAGTCCAGGCTAATTACCTCAGACCAGTGGGTCATGGGCGCAGGTGGAGCCCCTCTTTGGGGAGACTAGCCCCCAGTTCTGCCCCTTCCCCCTGCTGAGGCTGGAGCTTCGAGACCCCCCACCCTCCCCACTGCAGCCAGAGCCCCAAGCGCCCCCCCTTGGCCGGGGAGCCCTGGGGTGGCCAGAGGCCCAAGCACCCTCCCCCCCAGGCCAGAGGAGCCTCGGGCTGGCTGGAGGCCTAAGCATGCCCCCTCTCTACACCTGCCTGATGTGCCTTGAGCCAGCTGCAGACATGCCATGCCTCCCCTCCCCAGATCCCAAGCCACCCTGGGGAAAAGCGTCATGTACGGAAGATGCTTTTGATATGCTCCATGCAGGTTCCAGGGTGGCTGAAGAGGTGGTATTTGCTACTCAGCTTCTTGGGTTCATCAGTAATCTCTCTGGAGTCCAGGGAGATTACTGATGAACCCATGAATGCATGGGGCACAATAAAGCAAAAGCTTCCCCCCCCCCGCCAAAACCCTGCAACCGGGGGTCCAGCGGCAGCACCAGGACCTGCCTTGGCTTATTATACCCACCGCCTGTGCAGTGGGTCGTAGAGATCATCAGGGAAGGATACTCCATCCCTTTCCTATCTATCCTGCCCCGCCACCCTCACTTCCTGTCCTTCTTCAGGGACCCCTCTCATGAACCCATTCTACAATAAGAAGTAAATCATCTTCTGCAACTGGGAACCATGGAACCAGTCCCTCACAGCAACCAACAAGAGACAGCCCTGCACACCCTGGACATCAGATGAGCATTAGCTTTCTACCTGGACAGAACTAAACCTTTCTGAAAATTGCCATGTTTATTCCTTTCAACGGCTGAAAGATCCAAGGGTGCAACCATCTCTGAGCAATGCCTTTCCAAGTGGATCTTGCAGTGTATACATCTCTTCTACCAACTACACAACTGACAGCCTCTTCCTGGAACTAGAGCACATTCCACCCACTCACTTTGCACCTCCATTGCTTTTCTCAATAACGTTCCGATTGTTGACATTTGCAGAGTGGCCACATGGGCATCAGCGGACACTCTTGCCCATCACTACGCCATCTATCATCTGCAGTAAATGCCAGTCTGGAACCCCGGCTTTCCAACTGGGGCACTGCTCTCTAGTCAAAGAAGAGAAGATTACTCACCCTGTGCACTAACTGAGGTTCTTCGAGATGTGTGTCCCTATGGGTGCGCCATGGCCTGCCCTCCTCCCTTCTGCTTCAGAGCTCAAACATAACCTCTGCAGCACAGAAGGAACTGGGGTGTGGTTGGACTGCACAGCACTATATGTACTTCCTGCTCATGGTGTGAGATGGGAGAGATGTGTATGTACGGTCCAATGGGCACTGCTGATGAAGATCTCCAATACCAGGCACAGGGGGTCCTGCTGCACCTACAGTAGAGCACCCATGGGGACACACATCTTGAAGAACCTCAGTTATTGCACAGGGTGAGTAATCTTCTCTCTTGATCAAGTATACAGTGAAATGCAGCAGGATGAGAGCATTAATCTTTTAAAGTTTTAAAAAATAAAGGAAAAATATTAATAATACCCCACTTTACTTCCCACCAATTTCACTTAAGAAGGAAGAAATTGCCCTGTTTAGGTCCCCTTCTGCAATTTATTCCATTAAAATGAGATCTTTCTCCTGCACAACAGGAAACATTGAATGCCAGGGTTTGAATTTTCAGGAAAACTCCCATTACTCTGGATCCCTTTGAAATCGTAATGTTAACACATTTTCAATTAAATATGAACAACTCTCTGTGCATCTCAGCATGAAATACAAAAAGTGCTTCGGGAGCCTTCCAATTACTAAATCCTGAAGATTTTTTTAAAAAGCATTTAACTTTTACAGTATCTCTTTTATTAAATATAAAGTTATACTGTGGGTGCTTTATAACATAGAGATTAGTATGATAACATTCTTTTTGCACTTGTGTATTTTTATCATGTAACATCTGAATTTAATTTTAAATATTTTTTTCTATTGTAGTATACTGATAGTATTGCTTTTAGTATATGCATTGCTGTCTAGGATAAAAGTGCTTTGTTCATTTCATTCCTGGAAAAAAAAAATCTAAAAAGCCTGAATCAAAACAACAATAAATATATGTTCAGTTATTTTGTCTGCAGATAAATACATCCATTTGATTTCCACAGGATGACTTTGACATCTCCCCAACCAATTTAACTAGTCAGAATCCTTTGTACAATATCCTGTCCAGCACTGACATGACACTGGAAAGCGTTGATGAGTGAGAAAAAAGTATTTTATGAGCTATACTGTATAAATATGACTTCAGATAATGACAGTTCAAAGATAACCTCAGAATGACAGACACTGGCTATGTGGTCCCCAGTTGTGAATAGCAGAACACAGGGAGAGAGACTAACCCTTAAATGCAAGTGACAGAACCAATAAGAAATCATTACATTTGACTGATATCATTTAGCAGTTATTGCTTTCTATCAGTCACATGAAAGAAATGATGCACTAATAACACCCAGTATGGACTTTTCACTTTATGCTTTTAAAATGCTGTTTCATTAGGTAGCTGTCACCTAGATAACAAAATAGCTAAACAAAGTTAAAAAGAAAAGGAGGACTTGTGGCACCTTAGAGACTAACAAATTTATTTGAGCATAAGCTTTCGTGAGCTACAGCTCACTTCATCGGATGCATTCAGTGGAAAATACAGTGGGGAGATTTATATACATAGAGAACATGAAACAATGGGTGTTATCATACACACTGTGAGGAGAGTGATCACTTAAGGTGAGCTATTACCAGCAGGAGAGCGGGGGTGGGGGGGGGAACCTTTTGTAGTGATAATCAAGGTGGGCCATTTCCAGCAGTTGACAAGAACGACTGAGGAACAGTGGGGGGGTGGGGGTGGGGTAAACATGGGGAAATGTGAAGGTTCCTTCCCCACTCTGAACTCTAGGGTACAGGTGTGGGGACCTGCATGAAAACCTCCTAAGTTTACTTTTACCAGCTTAGGTTAAAACTTCCCCAAGGTACAAACTATTTTACCTTTTGCCCTTGGACTTTCGCTGCCACCACCAAATGTCTAACCGGTTTTATTTTATTAGGAAAGAGCCCGTTTGGAAACGTCTTTCCCCCCAAAATCCTCACCAAAACCTTGCATCCCCCTTCCTGGGGAAGGTTTGATAAAAATCCTCACCAATTTGCATAGGTGACCACAGACCCAAACCCTTGGATCTTAAGAACAATGAAAAAGCATTCAGTTTCTTAAAAGAAGAATTTTAATAGAAGAAAAAGTAAAAAGAATCACCTCTGTAAAATCAGGATGGTAAATACCTTACAGGGTAATAAGTTGAAATTGAGATATCCACTGACAAAAGGCATTCAAAGTGTCATTTTCTCCTAACTGAAACTGTGATTGAATATTGGAGGGTGTGATGATTCTTGGGCACCTAGGACTGAGAGTCACCTGTTACCTCCTGCCACCAGCTAGAGGGATTATTTCTTTGCAGTAACTGGATGTCAGCTCTCTAACACTACCAGCTTTTCAGACCCTTAAATACTCTTCTGAGCTACGGAACCCTAACTTGTAGGTTCACAATAGGTGCACCACAATGCCTGAGTCCATATGAATCATTCTCCTGTGGTATCGAGCCCCTGACACTGACTTCTTACAAAAATTCAAGATCCTCTGCACCCGAAAGTGCAGTGTACACTAGTTTACCAGTTTTACCTTAAACCCCCACTCCTGTAATCCACACAGCTCTCATTAGCACTTATAATAAAACAAAAGGTTTAAGAATAAAGATTTAACTATAAGTGAGAGAAAGAAAGGGAAATAACCGGTAACGCAAAACAAAAGCATAAAATGTGAACTTGGGTCTATCGATAGTTAGCTTTCTTATATAACAAAGTAGACCTTCCTCACTCCAAGTTCAATCTGTTGCGGAGCTGGCCAGTTTCATGAGAACCAGGATCCAAATGTTCATGAAAGCCTCCTGCTTCTTAAGGCATTTCCTCAGGGAATGGCTACAGAGTGCCTTTCCCTACACCCTGTTATACTGGAACAGTTTTTTGTCTTTATTCATAACTAGGACAATCTCCTGCTTCCTATAATGTTCCTTTTCACCTCCAAGTAGTTTTGATCGTTTGCAATTGTCTTTGATGGTTTTCCATTATCTGTTCTGGATGTGGCCAGGGTACAAAGTAGAACCTTGCATTACCCTGCAGGTTGATTAGGGAGGGCAACAACTCCCTCTCGCTTTTCATCTCCGAGACACATTACCTCTTGGTAACTGATTTCTACCCCAAGTCCATAAAACATGCTTTCAATACAAATACATTGTTTCTTGCATATTACCCATACATGCGTCTCACAGTGATTAAAAATCTTAACAATATAGGAGCTTTCTGTAGATACCTTATATGTTACTCCTTCTGGATAAAAACCCTCTGAAATGTGTTTGGGGTAGTGAGTTTCTCAGGTCTGAGGTGAGAGAGATTTGCAAAGAATGGGGGGCCCTTTGCAAAGAGTCCTATGTCACACAGAGATTCTCAGCAAATTGCATGACCATATTATATCTGTTGGTTGACAGACACACACAATGGAAGAGTGCTGCCAGCTACCTTTTTATGGTTTGTACTCTATTTACTTTCCTTCCATCCTTTGAATTACCTTCTTTGGAAATTGAAAATAAAATGTCTTTTCCCTCTTAATTTTATCCCCCTCAGTTTGACAAATGTATTTGTGCTTCAAAATCATCAAAATTCTAATCCTTCTTTTGATGATGATAATCATGTTCACATCTCTGGGAAGGGTTTTATTTGCTGCTTTTGCAAAGCAAGGAAGATTACATATAGCTTTTGGTGTGGCACACCAAAGTGTCTTCTATTCTATCTACACATAAAAAATGAATATGTGTAGATAATGCACATTTGTTTTATGTCCTGGACATATAAAAAAGAAAAGTGACCCCCCCACACACTTCTCATTACACATAAAAAAACCAGCGAGGAGTACTTATGGCACCTTAGAGACTAACACATTTATTTGGGCATAAGCTTTCGTGGGCTAAAACCCACTTCATCAGATGCATGGAGTGGAAAATACAGTAGGAAGATATATATACAGAGTACATGAAAAGATGTGGGTTGCCTTACCAATTCCAACGAGACAATTCAATTAAAGTGGGCTATTATCAGTAGGAGGAAAACTCACTTTTGTAGGGGTAATCAGGGTGGCCCATTTCAAACAGTTGACAGGAAGGTGTGAGTAACAGTGTGGGGGGGTGGAAATTAGCATGTTTAGTGCTGTCCAAATTGTGTAAAATTTTCAAACTGGGTTTCTAAAGTTATGTACTTACATCTGTATCTATACACCCAGATAAATGGTTTGATTTTTGAGAGAGAGGTACCCACAGCCTCCATTGGAGTCAGTCTTCAGCACTTCTGAAAATCAAGCTGCTTATTTAGGTGCTTTAAAGTGGTTTTATGTAGCTAACCTTAGGCAACCAAGTTTGAAAATGCCTGCAGCACTGAAGCTTTGTCATTAATCTTATGTAGCTGACTCATATTACAGCTTTATCTGTCTTATTGATTTTCCTTGTTACAGTGGGTGACATTTCAATATATAAGGAGGCGACATTTTCAATACTGAATTTTACAACAGCATTTGTGCTTTTTGCCATAATAAGTAGAGTGAATACTATTAACAATTTGGTAAAGTCAAATAATGTTGACATTTTAATGGCACCCACAGTCATTCAGCTTAATGGAAAATGCACAGCACTGGCAAAATTTTCACTGCAGAATACAGGGTTTTGTTCTCCAGGTAGAATGCACTGTTTCACAGTATCTCTTTAAACTTAAGTAAAGGAGAGTGTCAGGATTTCTCCCAAAGTCAAGGGTGAGGTTTTTCTTATAGATTAGTCTATCCTGTCCAGGTTTTGATATCACTTGCATTACCAGGTATCTGAATTCTTTCCACAGCAAAAAAGCCTGTAAAGTGACATTCATGGTCAAAATAACCTTAACATGGGAGAGTATCCTGATTTCTAAATATCACTCTGTTTATTTCTGCCTACACAGATGTGAGCCATCAGGTGTTTGATTAGCTAAGGTTTTTTAGTTGTGGCTCGGTAGTTTACATCATGAACTCAGGTATATTGCTTGAGCAAAAAGGCACTCTTTCTGTTCAAAGTTTTAGACCTGTAAACTTTCACCAGACATCTATTTCAGAAAAGAGTGTTTTGGAGACCTGTTTAGCAGACACATCCATAACAGTTTTGAAATCTTTTTCGTATCAATACTAATGATGAGATTTTGGATAGTTTAACATCCTCTTTCTCCTTGTTCTCTTCACAGATGTCACTATTCTATTTATCTTATTTTCTTTCTTAAAAAGAAAAAAAGATTGTCACTTTAGAGGTGGTGGAAGGAACTGAACTGACAGTGTCTGAAATCCCCTTTATTTGCAGAAAAGATATGAAAGTGGAAGCTTTCTGAACAATGCCCCAGCACCTGTATGCTTTCTTGTTAACCTGGAAAGATCATTTCTAAGGAGTTAGCAGAGAAAGGTACAGCATGATCCATGGCTGGAAGTTGAAGCTGGTAAATAAGGCATAAAATTTTAACTGAGGATTGGATCAATTTACTAAGGGCTGTGGTAGATTCTCCATCACTGGCAATTTTTAAATGTTTTTTCTAAAAGATCTGCTCTAGGGATTTTTGGTAGGGGGAAGTTCTGTGGCCTGTTCTATACAGGATGTCAGACTAGATGTTCACAGTGGTCCCTTCTGGCCTTGGAATCTATGAATCTATAATGGCAAGAGGACAGTCAGATACACTGCCCACATCCATTCCATACTTGCCCTCTCTGCAGAATCTGCCCAACAACATGGACACTTGTGATGGTGGGTTTCTTGTTAGGGACAGTTGGCTGATGGGGCCTGGACTGAGACACAACAAATAAATATCAATGACTGTAACTATTTTGGGTCATTACTAAATTGGCTTGAATTCAAGCTGGCAACTTAGTGACAATTTTTCATCACTTGGTAGTACAGGTCCCTTGCTAACATGACATTTGATTGTCAGAAATGGTTTGAAAAATGGTCCTTGTGTATATCTGATGTGTGTATAGAGATGTAAATATTTAGGTGCATTTTAATAAATACATGCATATTATTATTTTTCTGAGGCCCTCATCTTTTACTGAAATAATTCAAGGAGACCTGCAAAATTTTAAACCCTGTTTATTTTTAAACACTGAGCCTCAATTGGTCTAGTCAAACATCATTATTAGGAATCATTTTATGATCTGTTGATGGCTGTGTTTTTTAACAAAACTTTTTATATGCATAGATAAAATTAAATGAGAGGCTGAGCATGATTAAAGTTTTCCTTTATATTTTGGTTTTGCTGCTCATTCTCAACTGAATAAATCTGACTCAATTTCCTACTGTTTAGATAAGTGTAATCCTTTCTTCTTTTTAAGGAGACGTGGACCCAGAGTTTTGTGTTTCTCTATCTGTTGAGTTTTTTATATAATATTTCCTAACAGACCACAGTATAGCTGATTCTTTCCCAGCCTACTTTAAATCACACTTTTATTGCATTGCAGGTGAGTTTGTAGTAGGTACAGTTTTCACACTTGGAAGCTTTAGTAGGACATTGAAGTAATGGATTTGGACTTTCAGACTGACATTGTAGTGTATTCACCTATATGATGATTTAATCGAAATAAGATCGTTGGGCACTCTAAGTCACATAAGTATGAAAACTGAGCTCCCTGTACCTCTTACTTTTGTAAAGCAGTGGCTGTGAAATATTGGTCAACAGATGGAAAGGTTACTGACACTGTGGTGCTCTTTCAGCTTCCAGCAATATTTCACAAGCTCAATAAGTTTCCTGTCCCTTGAACAATATTATAGACAGCTGTTGCATGAAAATGGTTTACTCCACTTTCTAGTACTTTTTTTCAAATAGGGATAAATCTTCACTTGGGTGTTTGCGATTAGCCACTTCGTAGGCTGGAAATACTGTGGCGTATGAGCATGTTGTTTTGTTCTGTGGACTTCAGCAGACTATTGTATGAAATTGCTGTAATGCAGCCGACATTGTTTCAATCAACCAGAATCATGAAAAACAAGAAACTATAATAGTGTTCTAGTCTCCAATCAGAACGTATGGAATTTACACACATAATCCCCATTAGCTTAATATCCTCCTTCTTTAGAAGCCTCTGTTCCTTCATTCTGAATGACAGTAATATACTGGGGAAAGTGGTAGAAAGGACAAGTTCCACTGTAACAGAATTCAATCACTGACAAAGGGTTAGAAATAGAAACATTTTAATCATCAACAGGAGGGAAGAGCTGATGTATCTCAGAGCCTGAAGTTTCCTTCTCATAGCTAAGTATTATTTCATACGTTTACTATGATCATGCCTAGCGACTAGCCAAGATAGGCGCCCCATTGTGTTCGGCATTGTACAAACATGGTACAGTAGACAGTTCCGGCTCTGAAGACCTTACAGTCTAAACAGGCAAGACTGACAAAGGGTATGGGAAAGGGATGCAACACAGAAGCAGAGTGAACAGAGTGATGGTTTGCAAATATCATATTGGGTCTACAGTAATGAAAACACTCGCTTTCATATTTGGTTGCACATTAAAGATAGATATCAATATGAGATTTGGTTGGAGATATGAAAGGTAGTATTTTACTCAAAGGAGCCAAACTTGGCCCTTCGTAGAGCCTCATCACCAGCTTCTCAGGAACCACATGCTGCAACTGCCTTAATCTTTAATATGGATGCATAGTCTGTGAAGACTACATGTCCCAAAATGCAATGCTCCATGTGGATGTGATCTGTCTGCATGTGATCTGTCTGCATGTGGTGTTTGTAGTCTGTGGGCTGCAGCCTTGTATTAAATGATAAAGGCAACTTCAGACTGCATTGTAGAACTCAGTGGGCTGAGTATTGGCTGTCTCTGATCCGATTTAAACCCCTGATCATCACAGGAGATACTTGAGAAATTCTTTATCTTAACTGGTGCACAAAGTGAACCTTCTTCCTTCATAAGACAAATACCAAATCTCTCTGGAACTGTAATTGACTCAAAATGTGATTAATGTAACTTAATTGTCCTGACTGTGCGTACATCAGGCACATCCCCGCCATCTGAGTCTGTGGTGCATTGAATCACTGTGCTAATTTCCAAAGGCACTTTTAAAGGATGTCATCCTTTGTCTAGACGCTGAAATTTTTGAGGTGAGAGATACCATGCTCATCAGAAAGACTGAAACCTGTGTAACACCATGTTTATTCAAAAGATCTGCTAGCTGTCTCCAGTACATTATGCTCATTGGAATGGAATTCTAATTCACTGGTTTCTATCTAAACAGTCGCTTGCAGCAAAAATTGAGACGACCATTACCTTATTTTTTTTAATCTGAGATAAAAAATGTTATTGTCCACACAGTAGCATGTGGCAATAATTCACAAAGCTGCTTTGTGACATAATCTGGTAGCATTGATATAGACAAAGCAGATTTGATATCATTATTTTGTTTTCTCTGTGTAGTTTCAGTCTATTAAAGGTTGAAAGTGAAATTCTTGTTTCTGTTAACATGTCATTTTGCAGGTGGCTATTTCTGGGGTTTTTTTAAGTACACGCTTGGGCAATGAAAATCTAGTATATTTTACCCTTTGTCAGAGTTTTCCTTGAAACTATTGAGTGTCAATATATAAGAGTATGATACACAGTGTACAATTAGGGCTCTTCTATGTGAGAAAACCAATATATACATTCACATGCACACCAATGTGTTAAAAGGACATTAGGATTGTGACCGAAAACAATAGAATCCTGATGCACCATATGTCCTCCAGCAGTTAGACACAAAGGAGCACATTAAAGGATAATTAAAAGGGCACCCTGTTGTGCCTAGGTGTTGGAAGACATATGGTGCATCAGGATTAATCATGAATTGTGTTGCTCTTATTGTCTATCCTATAACTTTATTTGTTTTCAGTATACCGTAATTTGTGTGAGTTGGTGTGTTGCTATTGCCACAGTGGTGTGTTGTTTTAAAAAAACCAACAGTATAACAGATTTCTTGGGACAGATCCTCAGCTGATATAACTTGTCATATCTCCACTGTGCAGCTATGACAAGCTATAGCAGCTGGGGATCTGCTCCTTTACTTTTTTTTAATGTAAATAACAGTACAGAGCATGAACTTTTAGGTAGTGGGGCAGCATTTGGTGTGCTTGAGTGTTTGCTCTCTTCTTTTGCGCACTTGTATTTCTTTGTCATCAGTGCAAAATAGAATAAGTAGGCAAAGGAGAAAGCTGGGAAGTACAGATTGTTACTGGCAGATTCTCCAGATTCCACCTGATACTGAAAATCAAGCAATGTATTCTTTTCCTTTTACGTTATCACTAGTAGCAAAGATTATGCAATCAAAATTCAGCTGACAATTTTGCTGTTGATGCATGAGGCAAAATAGGATCCAGTGTGTGCCACCAAAGGTGTTCAGGCCGGGCAGTGGAAACATTAGCAAAATCTTCTCTTTGTCAGTAAGTTAAACATACATGATACAAAGACCCACACAATGTTGTGTAAGAATGTATCATTTTTACATAGTCACAAATCCGACTATGTCTGACCATCCAAACAGAAGGTTTTTGGAGATCAAGATAAATGGGAGTTAAACTCTCAGGGGTTTTATCTTTACTGCAATGCAAAAGGTGTGGTTTTACATTGAGACAGCTAACTTGATATACTGGATTACTCAGGATAGCTATTTGATATAAAATCCTAGTGGAGAAAAGGCATTGGTGTTTTTATCTTGATGCATCTAGTCAAAGTAAAGGCCAGGTGCAGCATACCAGGCTGATCTCGACTACATTGAGGGGAAAACTGTCTGTGTCTTGTCTCCACTAGGATTAACATCAAGATAGCTATCTTGAATTAGCTACCTTGATGTAAAAACATACCTCTTTTTACAGTGAAAACATAGCCAGAAAAGATACTAACATCATTAACTGCTAGTTAGTTTAACCATTCCAAATATCACATTAATTGTAAAGAAATTAAAATCGAAGGTTCTCCAGTTGAGACAAAAGTAGAACTGAAGTGTCTTCAAACGGTTGTGTTATAATTCATCTGGTAACCTGGTCATCATTGTTGTCTCCTTTTTTCCTCTCCTAAGGAAATAGTGCTAGGTAACTACCTTAGGCAGTGAAATGTCTAATCTAGCTGTGGGAAACATTTTCTGCACATGCCTACAACACAGTTCTCAATTCTAGGTTTTCAGTATCTGGATAATCTAGTACACCCAACAATAACCTTTAATTAGGATTGACATCAGAGAACTGCTAAGTGACGATCTAAGTGTACCACAATATCCAGATCTCCCTCTTGACAGCTTTTAAAAAATATCTGTGATAGCATTTTCAACTTGATATGCAAAGTGTTAGTCTCCTACATGTCCTGTTGCTGTTAGTGGAAGTTGTACAGTAAAGACCTTATTTCCTTAAGGTTGCTTATAAATTACGGGTGAAATTCTGACTCCATTGAAGTTAATGGCAAAACTCCCATTGACTCCAGTGGGGCCAGGATTATAGTTTATAGCTATAACAAAAGAAGAAAGGAATTACAGGCTCAGGGGAAGAGGAGTAGGGCAAAATGAAGGACAATAAGACTATGTGATCATTTGGGAGACTGGTGTATGGGTCCAGGTGTTTCCTATATATATAGTGGTATTTATCTCTTCTGGTTTTCTCAACTTGACTTATATTGTAAGCTCTTCTGGGCAGGGTATCCATGTGTATTGGTTCTATAAAACACCATTTGTAACTATGCCACTTTAAAAAATACGGTAAAGCCCATATTTGCAGTTGGGAGTCTTCTGCTGAATCATTTATTTCATGGTGAGGGTAAAGTTATTATTTTTTTCTTTTTGACCTGAGGAACGTTTTGGAGAGAGTTCTTGTTTACATCTGCTACTGCAAACCTGTGCTTGGTCCTTTCTTTGTAGCATTCCTTAGCTGCCTGTTTTCTTCAGAGGGGACTGGATAATGGAAATCTTCCTCTTGCTACCGAATATTATTGTCCTGTAGTGGTGATATATAGAGGGCAGGAATCTATCTTCCTTCACACCCAATGCCTATCTGATCCTGCAGCTGACCAGCATGGAATCCTTGTGTTGCAGCTCCAGTGAGATGATTGTGGATTATGACTGAACTTCAGTAATCTGGCATCAGTTGTTAAATCTTAAATTTCTGAGTTTCATTGTTTGCAATTATGCTGATTTCTTCTGAAGGATTTATGTTTCTGTTTTCCCACTGAAAACTTACTGTTTTGAAAGCAGTAATTTATTTGTAAGGATTAAGTTTTCTGGTTTGCATTCTAAACGCAGCTAAATATGGAGAAACTGACAGAAAACTTGAGGAAAAAATTGTGGAATCCAATTCCCTGTTGTGTGTGCATGGCAGTGGTCAAGGTTATGCTAGTTATAGATAATGCTGATTCCAATGTCTAGCCAGGCAGAAGTAAAGCATATGGATATATTCAGGACGTCCCTTCAGGTTTAACAAAGAAATATGCTGATGCTTCACAATCACTTTCTTCTCCTCCACTTTCTTGATATATAATCAAGGACACAAAATCTGAAAAACAAAGAATGTATTGTTCTTTTTTGTAATTAATTTTTATTGATTTCACAAAGAAACAGACAGTGAAAAGTACAAAAAGATAACTGTCTTAGGTCTTTTATGTTTCCAAATACTACATGTTTCATGGGATCGCCAATAGAATTATGCAGTTATACAATTTTAGAATGTGACAAAACTACAAGACCAGACAATACAAAACCAGACAACACAACATAGACATGACGTGTTAGGGTCAGGGTAAAAGAAATAAAATAGGAGAAAATATGCATGAATAGGGAGGGGAGGAAAGGAGACCAGTGGGGACAGAAAAAGCGAACGAGTTAGGTGGAATGGAGGTCTGGCGTTCTCTAAACCATCTCAACATTTTTTATCCAAATGTATCTAGAAATGGGATCCAAATGTATTTGAATTCATATAATTGTTCTCTGTGGTGATAAGATGGTCTTTCTTTGTCTACTAATTCAGAGAGGTCCAAAAGACTACAGCTGTAGTCTGAGCTCTTCCATTTTTGTAAAATTATGCACTTGATGATCACTGCAGCTCTCAAGAACCAAAGCTGGAGCTAAAACCAACTGAGTTGGTAAATAACCTCGAATATAATGTTCAGATGAGGTTTGGCTGCTAAAGCCAAGCACTGTTTTAACTCTTGTTCACCTTTATCCACAGCTGCCTGGCAGTTGGATAGTCCCATAGCGTATGCGTATGGACCAGGGTTCCTTTTTTCTTTGTTACAGCACCAGCAAATGTCAGAGAATAAGGCCTTTATAAGGCCAATGTCTGCGGTGCCCAGTACATTCTGAACACAATATTTTGTAGTATCAAGCATAGCCTGAGATCCTCAGAAGGATTTTTAACATTATATGCTTTGCCATTGGGGTTCTTTTAAGGGCTGTGATAAATCCCCTTCAAATGCTTTCACAAAGAACTCAAGGCTAAAAATGTCCCTCTTCATTAATCACTTATTATACATAGGGGACATGGGCCTGGGGAGTTTATGAAGCATTTCTATGGTTCCAAGTAATGTTGGGGCCTTTGGCAATCCTAGACCATCTTGACCTAATTGATATGTTAGCAAGTGTTTTAATTATAAGTACTGCACTCCGCTGAGGGAGGCAGGTCAGAACATTGCTTTAGCATTAGAAAAGGGACAAAACCCTCATCACTGACTGGTTGGGAAATCTATATGATACCCCTACTCAGCTAGTTCTTCCAAATCACAGGTTTGTTTCCAATTTTGCAAGCCTGGCTTGCCCAAAATAGGTGCTTTTGCATGATGGTGAGGATGAGATTTGCTAGAACAGAACAGACCCTTTGCACAGCCACACTGTAGTCACCTTGTTGTTCTCTATTGGATGAAAAGAGGACCAAGGAGACTCACAGAGGGAATTGGATGCATTAATACGCATTTGATTTCCACCCACTTGGGTGTAGGCCTTGCTAGAGCCCTAGACATGGCTAACAGTATGAACCAAAGCCTATGAATTAAGGTAGGCCTTGTTAAACTAGTAATACTAGGTGTCAGCTAACCAAGTAACCACATTCCAGACCTGAGAGGATGGTACAGAGACACACACAGTTGACCTAAAATCATGACTGGTGTGGAGAAAGTAAATAAGGAAGCGTTATTTACTCCTTCTCATAACACAAGAACTAGGGGTCACCAAATGAAATTAATAGGCAGCAGGTTTAAAACAAACAAAAGGAAGTATTTTTTTTACACAATGCACAGTCAACCTGTGTAACTCCTTGCCAGAGGATGTTGTGAAGGTCAACACTATAACAGGGTTAAAAAAAGAACTAGATAAATTAATGGAGGATAGGTCCATTAATGGCTTTTAGCCAGGATGGGGAGGGATGGTGTTCCTAGCCTCTTCCAGAAGCTGGGAATGGGAGACAAGGGAATGGATCACTTGATGATTACCTGTTCTGTTCATTCCCTCTGGGGCACCTGGCATTGGCCACTGTCGGAAGACAGGATACTGGGCTAGATGGACCTTTGGTCTGACCCAGTATGGCCATTCTTATGTTCTTGCGTTCACAGTTTTCAAGGAATTGTGTAAACAAATGCCTAAGAGATGGTACAAAAACACACCAACCCCCCATAAAGATAAAAAGGGGATGACAGGATAATGGATGAGGATGGTTTGTTCAAACTAGCAGGTACAAGGTGTAAAGGTGGTAACTAACAACATCTGGAATGTAATAGGGAAATTGTTGGTATCAGTGTGTAAAAGGAAAAGTTATAAGAGATGCATCTTTGTACCAACTTAGGGGACAGCATTATGTTATGTTGATTAAGCTGCTACCTTGTTGTGGGCATACATGTGTTAGCGTATTTGTAACCATTGAGCCAGGGCACTAGTACTGTGCTTTGTCAGCCATAAACCTGGCCAAGCACCTTCGCCATTGAACCGAGCCTGAGGTCTTTCTTTATGAGTAACATCGAGGTCTGCTGCATCAACACGCTGCACTCTCTGCTAGTGCAGCTAATGCCAGCTCTCCAAGAACAGCAGCACTGACAGCAGTGGGTACAAGGGTGTTAGCATGCTGGAACCAGTTTGCCATCTGTGACTTGATAAAAACATAATGGTAATTTTGTGGGTCTGGGAGACCAAATCCCCCCTTTCCTATAGGGAGATGGAGTTTTTTAAATGATAGTCATGGACACTGATCAGAGTCCCACCGGAAAGCTCTGATAATGCTATTACATTTTCTAAAATAAAACAGAGTCAAAGGAACTTAGGCAGAATTTTCATTTTTATTGTTAACCCTTTCTAACAGGCTTAGGGAGAGAAGGCCACCTATTTGTGCCACTAGTTCTTTGAGAGAGAGTACAGGATCGAAATTTGTCTTCACTAGGTTAATGTTTCTTGGTATGTTTGTACCTAGGTACTTAATTGCATCAATTTACCTATGGAAATTCCACTGAAAGAAAGTCCAGTACATGAAAACTGGGAGATTTCCAATAGTTCCACTTTTCCCACAGTTTAGTTTGGAACCAGAGATTGATTCAAATTTTTGAATTAATGATAAGAGGGCTGGAATTGTGGTTTCTGGCTTGGTCAAATAAAAAAGGGGAATCATCTGTATACAACATCAATTTATACCCCAGGGAGTCGAGTCGTATGCCTTGGCTATCTAGATGAGCCCACATAGTTATGGCTATGGGCTCAAGAGCCAAATCAAAATGTAATGGGCACAGTGGGCATCCTTGCCTAGTACCCCTGAAAAGGCTGAATTTATCTCTGGTCACATTGGTGGTTATCATGCGAGATCTTTGGTAAGAATGTAACAGAGTCTGAAACGAAACACAGGTCCAAATGCAGCTTTTTGTACAGTATAAAATATATCTCCAGTGCCCCCATCAAAAGCCTTTTCTTCATCTGAGGCTAAAATGGCTGGTGGTTTAGGGTCATCGTATTTCACTGCTATAATGTCAGTGTTGTCGAAGGTTCAGAGCCATGACGGCCTCTGACAAACCCAACTTGATTTGGATGCATGACAGAGCACAAAAGCTTCTCCAGTCTCATTGCCAGAACTTTCGCCAGTACTTTGACCTCACTATCCACGTTCATTTACGCAGGAACTGAGTTTATAGAAGATGTCAGGGTGGGAAAAGGGGCTGAAGATGTTGAAGGGGAGGAATACAGGTGGCAGGAGATGAGACAACAATGGGAGAGAGACTAGGGAAGTAGAGGCGGGAGGAAGAGGAGCCAGGGCATGGAGGGAGGGGATGGGGGAGAGGAAGCTAGAGGAGGTGGGGAAAGGGACAAGAAGGGGCAAGGTGAGGGATGGAAAGTAACAGGTGATAGGGAGAGGAGTCCATGTACGTTAGCAATCTGCATGGGTCCTCTGTGGAGTACAGCTGCATTGATCAGCTCCTGGGCACGTTTCCATGATATGTTGTGGGGAGACCATCTTGGAGGGACATTTCACGCTTGCAGCACATGGAATGTCAAGCTACTGGGCTTTGAGGACCCCCAGTGGCAAGATGTGGTGACACAGTAGGGTTGCCAGGAGTCCAGTTTTTGACCAGAATGTCCGGTCGAAAACGGACGCTGGCAGCTCTGGTCAGCATCGCTGACTGGGCCTTTAAAAGTCCAGTCAATGGCGCAGCAGTGCTAAGGCAGGCTCCCTATCTGCCACAGCTCTGCATGGCTCCCAGAAGCAGCAATATGTCCCGCATCCGGGTCCTATGTGTAGGGGCAGCCAGGGGGCTCAGCACGTTGTCCCTGCCCTAAGAGCCACTCCTGCAGCTCCAGTTGGACGGGAAACACAGCCAATGGAAGCTGCAGGGGCAGCACCTGCAGATGGGGTAGTGCGCAGAGCTGCCTGGCCACGCATCCGCGTAGGAGACGAGTGGGGACATGCTGCTGCTTCCGGGAGCTGCCTGGGGTAAGCGCCACCCGGAGCCTGCACACCTGACTCCCTCCCGCACCCCAACTCCCTACCCCAGCCCTAATCTTTCTCCCACCCTCCGAACCCCTCGGTCCCAGCCTGGAGCACCCTCCTACACACCAAACCCCTCATTCCCAGCCCCATCCCATAGTCTGCACCCCGAGCCGCAGAACCTGGGTTAGCCCTGAAAGACATTCAGAGCTAACAGATTACTACACCTATGTCACCTTTTGGAACCATAGACTATAACTCATTTGTGTATATATGCTTGCCTGCTTTAACCTTTTAATAACTCTCATTTCTTTTCTTCGTTATTCAATACTTAGATAGTTTACTATAGAATGGTCTATAAGTGTTGTCTTTGGCATTAGATCTAAGGTACAAATTGACCTTGGATAAGTGATTGGTCTTTTGGGACTGAGAGTAACCTGAATTTTTTGTGATCTTTGTTGTATAACAATCATTTATCACACAGTCCAACTTACTTTGGTGGCAAGATAGGCTGGAATGCCCAAGTCACGGTATATGACTCTGTGGTAATATTGTATTAGTGTTTTAGGAGTTTACACTTGTGGCTGGGTTGGTACAAATCTAATTATAGAACATACAACCAGTTTGGGGTCTCTGTCCTGCTTCTTGACAGTCTGCCCTGAGGTTGCCACTCATGGTCGTGAGCCACTCCACACAGCACGACAGCATAAGGTTAGACAATTCTCAGCCTACCTATATCAGGGACTACTCCTGAAAATTGGTAGCAATGGTTCAGTGAGAAGTAGAGTTCAGCATCACTGAACAAGCCTTGTGACTTTAAAGTTTGACACATTTTTCTAATTTGCAAATCCCAGTTTAAGGAGGGATAAAGACAATTGTCATGCAATAATCAGAGGTAGAAGTAGCTGTCATAAATATAAAGGGAAGGGTAACTACCTTTCTGAAAACAGTGCTATAAAATCCCTTCTGGCCAGAGGCAAAACCCTTTCACCTGTAAAGGGTTAAGAAGCTAAGGTAACCTCGCTGGCACCTGACCCAACATGACCAATAAGGGGACAAGATACTTTCAAATCTGGAGCGGGGGAGGCAAAGGTGCTGTCTGTCTGTGTGATGCTTTTGCCGGGAACAGATCAGAAATGCAAGCCTTCTCCTGTTAAATTAGTAAGTAATCTAGCTAGAAAATGCATTAGATTTTCTTTTGTTTAATGGCTGGTAAAATAAGCTGTGCTGGGGGGAATGTATATTCCTGTTTTTGTATCTTTTTGTAACTTAAGGTTTTGCCTAGAGGGATTCTCTATGTTTTGAATCTGATTACCCTGTAAGGTATTTACCATCCTGATTTCACAGAGGTTATTCTTTTACCTTTTCTTTAATTAAAATTCTTCTTTTAAAAACCTGATTGATTTTTCATTGTTCTTAAGATCCAAGGGTTTGGGTCCGTGTTCACCTGTACAAATTGGTGAGGATTCTTATCAAGCCTTTCCCAGGAAAGGGGGTGTGGGGCTTTGGGGAATATTTTGGGGGAAGACATCTCCAAGTGGTCTCTTTCCCTGTTCTTTGTTTAAAACGCTTGGTGGTGGCAGCATTTTCAAGAACAAGGCAAAGTTTGTACCTTGGGGAAGTTTTTAACCTAAGCTGGTAAGAATAAGCTTAGGGGGTCTTTCATGCAGGTCCCCACATCTGTATCCTAGAGTTCAGAGTGGGGAAGGAACCTTGACAGTAGCCTTGTTAGACTGTTAGTAATCTGTGGAAGACAGTAGTGCTTTCACCAAAAAGCTAATGGAAGATATTGTGTTTTCTGTTTCATTGCTCTGCATACATTATTCAATCTGATATATTCAAACTGCTTGCAAATATGAGGAAATATATGTCAGATGATTCAAGCCTTCCATGTACAAGTTGATGTTTTTCCACTATTGTTCCATTTTAAATCAGTGCCTGAAAGTTACTTTTAAATCCTTTGCATCCTTTGGAGGATTTATGTAGGCTGTCAGGGAACCACCAACGTTAAAGAAACAAAATAATGCCTGCTTTGAAAGGAATCCTAAAAATCCAACAGAAATTTTACCATTGCTGTTAAATATTCAAATACAATTGTTGAATGAAGATACTAGCAGGTGGTTTGGAATCTCCATATCTGTTTGACATGAGTTTCCTAAAGGCAGTTGTTTTTACAAGTATTCTGAAAAATCAGCAAGGCGGATTGACTTCTATGTTACTAAATATACTCCAGTGTGAATCCAGTTTATAGAAGGCCAAAGCCTGTACCCAGACATGCAGCCTCAGTGCCTGGACTATGTGTTGGACACTGCACTGGGAAAGGGAAAGAATCCTTCCTTTAAGGCCATAGTGAGGATCAGGACTGAATCAGGATGCCAAGTTGGTGCAGTTTCTCTCCGCAGAGAAGAATTGATGGAGGATCTGCAATCGTACATGGATCCATTTTACCTTTTGTGGCTAGTTGCAAGGAGTTTCCGGGAAGCAACACTCCATGATGCAGGGGGTCTGTGGAACTACTGAATGCGGTCTCCAAATCCTGTCCTCATGTTTTGAAGAAGTTTCACTAATTTGGACCTGGCTGCTTAGGAGGGTTAGGATTTCACCCATAGAAAATGGGTAAGGAAGAACTGTGAGTAGGGCTGTAAGATTCTTTCCAAATTTTGTTTAATATCGGTCCCTGAATGTGTCTGTGCAATCCAATTTATTTGCATCTGCAATTTCAAATAAGATTTACATTTGATTATCTTGTTTCTTCCATGGTTGAAATCTCATTCTGAAGCTACAGGTGAGGTTTTGATTCAGGTTCATACCCCTTTTCATGGGGCCACCCTGTGTCCAACACTGATGGAAGAACAGAATTCTGATCTCAGGGAAACAAATTTTCCCATGTAAAATGTTTTTAACATTTGAGAGACAAAATATTAAATGCTACTGAGAGAGTTCCCAAAAGTTGGGAGAATAATTGGAGAGGTATATATAAGCCTCTGCTAAAAATACACAGCTAAAACAAACAAACAAATCCCTCATCTAAAAATCTTCTAAAACCAGAATATAATGATGTGGACAAAAATTAATATAAGACAGTTCTCCAGTAACTGTGAACTACAAAAGTTCTTAGGTGTTATTGCAGTGCCTGCTTGTCAGATAGGCATAGATGGACTGGCAGTAGGAGAAATTTCCCCATGCCAGCTTTTCCAGCTAGATCTGAGAAGTCACAACTAAAATGTAGTCTCTCTGGGAGGAACCAAACGAAAATATAGTGTGCTGAGTGTGGCTGTTGCTTCTCATCAAATAGGATAGAGACATGGGAGAAATATCATGTAGCTTCATCATATGGTATTTCCCATGTAACTTATCCGAGCATACCAGGGCTCAGACTGAAAGTATACTTGCAGTAGATTTGTGGGCATAGACAATGTTTGAGTCGACCACTACTATTCCAAACAGGGTTCAACCTTGAACTCAGGATGATTTTAAATAAGTTTTCTGTTCAAGTAAGGCAGTTTACACTGTTCTAAATATAACCTACAGTACACAAACTATTTGGAAGCCAAGTCAGACATCATAAATGACCAGTCTGAGCAAAATTGTTGGGAAAACGTTGATATATTGCATTCATTTGTAGGTGTATTTATAGAATGTTTTCTCCTCTAAAAATTAGGTAGAGCGAGACTGTTTGTCCCTGTTCCCTGGTGAGTGTTAGTGAAGCATATTTGTTAACTCAGTTTGACACACAATATATTCTGATATTTATGGTGCCTTATGCTATGGTATTTCTGGCAAAGTATCTTATGATATTTTATTTAATGTTTGTGAAGTTTTTTGATTGCTTCCCCATAGAGCTTGCTTTTATTGACAGCCCGCTTTATGCTCTCAGATGGAGATAGAGCTGAAGAAGGATGATTCTGTACATCAACATTTTTTCTAAATTGTTTAAAAAATAGTAGTACAATGCTCAATTGGCTAGAAATTCCTTGAGTTTCTTCTACTCTTCTTTGTTGGAGTGTGGGCACGTCTTTCTCAGTTTGAGATTACAAGTTTGATTGATAAAGTTTGACATGCTATACTTAAACTTAGGTAAGGCATTTGACTTAGTCCTGCATGACATTCTGCTTCAAACTCCCGCTCTCCAAAATAGCACTATACAAAACCAGTGTAGCCCATGTATCAAATAAACTAAAACTGGTTCAGTCATAGATCTCAGAAAGTAATGGTAATTGGTGAATTATCATTCTTTGGTGGTGGTTGTAATGGGGTCCTGCAGGTATCTGTGTGTGATCCAAATGCTCTCCAATATCTTTATCAATGATCTGGAAGAAAATGTATTCTCATTGCTGGTAAAGTTTGCAGATGACAAAAAACTTGGTGAAGTGGTAAATAATGATGGGGACAGGTCAGTTATACTAACTGATCTGGATCACTGTGGGTTCATTTGACCACTTTAATACAGCCAAATGCAAGGTTATAGATCTAAGGACAAAGAATTTAGGTCATATTTACAAGATGGGGGACTGTATCCTGGAATACAGTGACACTGAGAAGGATTTAGGGAAGGGAAGGGCAACTTTAAGGTAGTAGAGGGCCAGAAAACACACAAAAAAACCTTTGGTGGGCTGGGGGGGTCTGTGAGATGGGGGGGATGGTTTCCCGATGTGAGGGAGGGGCATTTGGGTCCTGCCCCTGTGGTCTGTTGAAGAGCAAAGCTGCCAAGCATGCACCTTGCAGTGGTGATGCCTGATGCACAGAATGAGCATGGTTCCCTGCTCCAGACCATTGGTTTTTGCCACAGCATCATGTGACATGCATCCACATGCAGGCTGGGTCTCCCACTGCAACAAGACACCCCATCCCCTTCCTGGCTCTGATGCAGCTAGAATGCCTGCTCAGAGCTGGACTGTGGGAGGCCACATAAACAGATCTGGTGGATCAAATGTGGCCCCTGGGTGCCAGTTGTCCAGCCCTAACATTGGGGTTATGGTAGATAACCAACTGAAATGAGCTCCAAGTGTGATGCTATAGCTAAGAGGGCAAACACAATCATTGGATGTATAAATAGGGGAATATCAAGTAGGTGTAGGGTGTAGTATTACCTTTGAATATGGTATTAATGAACCATTACTGGAATATCATGCCCAGTTCTGGTGTCCACTCTTCAAAAAGGATGTTGACAAATTGGAAAAGACTAAGAGATGAGTCGCAAGAATGATTCACGGTCTGAAAAATATGCCTTATAAAAAGCTCAGCCTAATTAGTTTATCCAAGAGAAGGTTGAGAGATGACTTGATCATGGTCTACAAGTTGCTGCACGGAAAAAGATTTCTGATAGTAGACTGTTCTTTAATCTAAGAGGAAAAGGCATAACAAGAACAGATATCTGGAAGCTGAAGCTAGAGAAATTTATACAAGAAATAAGGTGCACGTTTTTAACAATGAGGTTAATTAATCACTGGAACAACTCACTGAGGGAGATCATGGAATCTCTATCACTTGAAGTCTTAAATCAAGACTGGATGCCTTCCTAAAAGATAAGTTATAGATCAAACAGATATTATGGGCTTTATGCATAAGTGAGTGGATGAGGTTCTGTGGCCTGTGTTGTGCAGGTCAGACCAGATGATGATAATATTCCCTTCTGGCCTTAAAATCTATTAATCTATTACAATTACAGTCCTTGCATTCTTCTCAGCCTAGAGACTGTTTCCTCCTAGCACTTCTAGGACACAAGGTATCTCAGAGGGACAGGGAAGAGAAGGACCATGGTCCCACCACCAATCCTTCTGTACCAGCCAGCACCGGTATAAGAGATTTTGCAGAAGACAGACTCCATGTCAGGACACCCTTATTTGACACAGGTCCTCCTTGTCCTCAGGTAATATCTTTAGCTGCTGTGCCGTGATGGTGCACTGAATTGCTGCTTCTGACCAACAGCCTCAGTGCTACACTTATTGGATACCTGCACTATGTAAAGGCCCCAACAGGAAGCGGAGTAACAGTCCATTGCCTGCTGGTTGCTGCCAAGTCTGCCTTGCCTTGCTGCTTTGCCTGACCCTACCTTGTTGGTCTGCTGCCTTGTCTTGCTGTCTCACCTGACCTCACCTCCCTTGGATTAGATCTTCTGGCCACTGACCTCTGTGAGAACTCCAACCATTGCCCTGAACTGCCTCTGATACTGACTGACCTCCTGGCAACCCAACCATCCATACACACTTGACGACCGCTCTGGACTGCCCCCTAGCCTGCTTTCACCATTGCGCATTACACTCGATCTATGCAATCTATGAGGTTGTGATGGTGGGGTTTTAGGAGGTTGTCAAAAGTAAACGAACAGCAAGAGGTTTACCTCACTGATTCTGCTTAGGTGATGTGGCTTTCCAGAGGCTTCTGTCTTTTGCTCCATTTTATTTTTTCTTTACAATATTTCTTCTTACAAATTATAAATCAGTTCAGCTGGAACTGCCAGTGCTGTGCTGCCAATACTCAGTTTTATTGATTCTATGATGGAATATTATCTACTTCACTGAAGGTTTTGCAGAGCTGTTTTTCATCCAGTGATAGATGTCGGCAAACCGTCCTTTGGAATTTTAACTTGTCTGACAGTTGCTACAGTGTGCAATCACTCTTTTAAAAATAACAATTTTGCAAACCATTTGTTTGGTAGAATAGGACTCTTCTTTTCTTTTGGTCATTTTATTGGAGCTTTAGTCAGCTTTCAAATTAGAACAAACTGTATGCAGATGGGGGAAGAGATTATTTTGGTATTTAAGGACATAAAAAGTACACCTGAATTTGGCATTTAAAAACGGGGGCAGAGCGGGGAAGAGGACAGGAACTTTCCTTATGTTCCAGTCATTAAGCCCACTGCTTTACTGGACTTCTAGCACCTGTTTCTTTTCTCCTTCCTGCTTTCCCCATTCCCCCTTTCCTGGTGATTGCTGTCCGTCGTTTCCATTCTCCCATCTTTTGTGGCTGATTTTCAGTCCCACAGTATAACTGGGAGTATAATGA
The DNA here is from genome assembly GCF_965152275.1 of Natator depressus. Lineage (NCBI taxonomy): Eukaryota > Metazoa > Chordata > Testudines > Cheloniidae > Natator > Natator depressus. The sequence goes on from NC_134241.1 coordinate 98,206,502, forward strand.
ACAAAATTAAGAAATTGAAATTTAGGCTCCCCGAAAAACAAATACAGGAAAATCTTCCTAGCAGTGATATAGAATATTAGTGTGTGAAATAGTCTCCCAAGGGAAGTAGTAGAAGCCCCATCTTTTGAGCAAATTCAAACTGGACTGCACAGAGCCTGAAGAGTATGCAGTAGGGAGCAAAGTCAGGAGTCTGAACAATGGGAATGGCTAGATACTGGGTTTTGACAGGCTAAGAAGGACTTGCTTTTCAAACCTTGGGTCAAGAGAATTTATGAAGTGAATTTATGTGTGTTTGGGCCTTATACCGTGCAATGGATAAGCACATGACTTAATTGGTAATTTTTTTAAAAAAAAGCAGACTGTGACTGATTGGACCCCCCATCTGAGATGCCACCTGATGTGCTGGGGTCTCACTGAGCTTGCCCGTTCCACCAGCCTAGGCTTCCTCACCCTGCCTTTGCTCTGCCAGGTCCTTAAGCCTTCTCTAGCACACACACAGACACACAGGTAAGGCCACACCCAGCTACAGACACAGATTGAAATCAGCACTGTGTGGGAAGAATCAGATCAGGGCACTCATAGCGCAAGCTCATAAAAATTCTCCCTCTCGCTCAATGTGGACAGAGATATGCACAACCTTCCTCCATCTGCCCCCAAGTATGAATTGCACAAACTGGGTTTTGAAATGAACAAGAAATAAGTTTATTAACTACAAAAGGTAAATTTTAAGTGATTATAAGGGATAGCAAACAAAACAAAGCAAATTACCGAGCAAATAAAACAAAACACGCAAACTAGGCTTAATACACTCAAGAAACAGGTTACAAAATGTAATTTCTCACCGTCAATGTTGCTTTAGGCAAGATGTAGAGTTTCTGTAGCTTAGATTTCCAGTTATTTCTCTTTATAGACTAGACCCCTGTCTCAACCTGGACTCAAGCCTGCCTTTCCCTCCAGGTATTTATAGCAGTCTTCCTTCCTGGGCAGACAATGGAGGAGAGTCAAGATTAACCCCTCCCAAGTCTTAAAAAGGATTTACCTAAAGCAGGAATCCTTTGTTTGATCCCCATCCCCCTACAGTGGAAAAGTACCAGCAAGTTAAGACATTGTCCAGTACCAGGTGACACAGTCACCTGACCCTGCTGTGTCAATGCAGTAAACTTCTCAGGAATGAGTGAGATTAGCATTTTCAAAGTTCTACTGTTCTCTTCCTAATGGCCTGAGCAGGCTGATGGCCTGCTCTCTGGTAGGTGTTTCCCAAGTACACACACAGTTGTAATTGTTACATAGTCAATATTCCTAACTTTAGGTACAGAAATGATACATGCATAAAATGATACATGCATAAAAATTGGATAATCACATTCAGTAAATCATAACCTTTCCAATGATATCTCATTATCTTGCATAAAACATATCTTAGTTATGCCATATTCATATCATAAGCATATTTCTATGAAGAATATGGGGGCACAAGGTGACACAGACATCCTGTAGTAAAGGTTGTACTATGTTTTACATATTTATAGTGTAATTGTAATTAAATGAATTAGTGTTAATAAGGTTACATTTTGATACCGTGAGTATTTTCTAAGTTTAAAAGGGGAAGATCGTTCTTTATATCAGTTTACTGTATACCACTTTACAAATGAAATATACTATACTTTAAAAGTTTTTATCTTTAAACAAGAAGCTGCCCCTCCTTTTTTATCATCAAGCAAGAGGCAGCAAGGTGTGCTGGAGTATCAGGGTTTCTTTAGATTTGAATTCTGCTGTGATCCAAATATGGATTTCATAGATTTATATCTGCTGGTGGATTCTAGCAGATGTGCATACACTGGAGGGCATACAGAGAACAGTTATAAAAATGATTGCGGCGGAAGAGATTGATATATGTAAGCAAATTTAAAAGATGCTTTAGAAAAATTATTATAGAATGAACAACAAAGGATATTTTTCATCTAGGCTTTTTGGGCCATTGTTCAGCATTTTATAGAAATTAATATCTTTGCTTTACAATTATGCAGCCTGGTTCAAAAAGTCTATAGGAATGTTAGCTTTCTCTCATGTTCTATAGATTTTTTTAAGGAAATATCTATATAATCTTATTCCATTTTTACAGAACCTGAGTGATTTAATCCCTAATAAATAATATAGAACTTTTTAATAAGGAAATAAATGAATAGCACAAAACAAACTAATACCCCAACCCTGCAATTGATGGCACGCCAGTGAAAGGTTGTGCCTACATGTACAATTGACTTCAGTTGGGTTCTGAATGGCTGCATGTTCTCACAGTAAGATCAGGGCCTAAGGACCTGTGTATATCTGGATTTCTCTAATAACCATTTATTTGATGGGCCAAATACCAAGGGAGATAAATTGCTTAAAGTGGCATAGGAAGCCTAACTAAGAGAAATAAAATGATATTAAGTCAAAGAAAAATTAAGTTGAATATCAGGGGGAAATATTCTAGTGGGGGGGGGTCTTTTAGAGTGTAGTGGAATAGTCTTCAGAGAAAACTGGTAGAAGCTATATTACTTGGGTCATTTAGAACTGAAATGGATGCAGGAGAAATAAATATATTGACAGGATAAATCCTGCAGTGGACTGAGTCAGGGGTGGAGAAATTAGGGACATAGAAGTTTTAGTGGGTATATTCCTGTCTCTAAAGATTGTACAATTCTGGCTTGATGACTTGAATACATAGACTCATAGAAATGTAGGACTGGAAGGGGCTTTGATAAGTCCTCTAGTCCAGTCCTCTGCACTGAGTCAGGACTAAGTATTTCTAGACCATCCCTGACAGGTGTTTGTCTAACCTGCTCTTAAAAACCTCCAATGATGGAGATTCCACAACCTCCTTAGGTCATTTGTTCCAGGGTTTAATTACTAGGGCTGTCAAGCGATTAAAAAAATTAATCGTGATTAATCACACTGTTAAACAATAATAGAATCCCATATTTAAATATTTTTGGATTTTTTTACATTTTCAAATATATTGATTTCAATTACAACACAGAATACAAAGTGTACGTTTCTCACTTTATATTTATTTTTGATTACAAATATTTGCACTGTAAAAAACAAAAGAAATATAATTTTTAATTCACCTAATACAAGTACTGTAGTGCAATCTCTTTATCATGAAAGTTGAATTTACAAATGTGGAATTATATATATAAAAAACTGCATTCAAAAATAAAACAATGTAAAACTTTAGAGCCTACAAGTCCACTCAGTCCTACTTCAGCCACTCACTCAGAGAACCAAGTTTGGTTACAATTTGCAGGAGATAATACTGCAAGAAAATCAACCTTCCGCTGGTGACATCTGACTCAGATGATGAAAATGAACATGCTCTGCTTTGGATTGTTATCAAGCAGATCCCTGTCATCAGCATGGAAGCATGTCCTCCGGAATGGTGGCTAAAGCATGAAAGGGCATATGAATGTTTAGCATATCTGGCACGTAAATATCTTGCAATGCTGGCTACAAAAGTGCCATGTGAACGCCTGTTCTCACTTTCAGGTGACATTATAAATAAGAAGAAGGCAGCAGTATCTCCCATAAATATAAACAAACTGGTTTGTCTTAGCGATTGGCTGAACAAGAAGTAGGACTGAGTGGACTTGTAGGCTCTAACATTTTACATTGTTTTGTTTTTGAGTGCAGTTATGTAACAAAAAAAATGTACATTTGTAAGTTACACTTTCACGATAGAGATTGCACTACAGTACTTGTATGAGGTGAATTGAAAAATACTATTTCTTTTGTTTATCATTTTCACACCGCAAATATTTGTAATAAAAAATAATATAACATGAGCATTGTACACTTTGTATTCTGCGTTGTAATAGAAATCAATATATTTGAAAATTTAGAAAAATATCCAAAAATATTGAATAAATTTCAATTGGTATTCTATTGTTTAACAGTGTGATTAATTGTGATTAATGTTTTTAATCACAGTTAATTTTTTTGAGTTAATCACGTGAGTTAACTGCAATTAATCAACAGCCCTATTAATTACGCTTATAGTTAGGAAATTTCCTAATGTCTAACCTAATTTTCCCTTGCTGAGATTTTAAGCCCATTGCTTCTTGTCCTATTATCAGTGGATAAGGAGAACAATTTATCACCCTCCTTTTTATAACAACCTTTTATGTACTTGAGGACTGTTATGTCTCCCTTTAGTCTTCTCTTCTTTAGACTAAACAAAGTCAATTTTTAAAATCTTTTCTTGTTGGCATGTTTTCTAGATCTTTAATCACTTCTGTTGCTTTCTGCTGGACTTCCTCCAGTTTGTCCACATTTTCCCCAAAGTGTGGTGCCAGAAGTGGACCCAGTACTCCAGTTGAGGCCTTATCAGTGCTGAGGATAGTGGAAGAATTACCTTTTGTGTTTTACTTACAACACTTCTGCTAATATATCCCAGGATGATGTTGCTATTTTTGCAACAGTATTACATTCTTGACTCATATTTAGTTTGTGATCCGTTACAATGCCCACATCATTTTCTGCAGTACTCCTTTCTAGGCAGCCATTTCCCATTTTGTATTTGTAAAATTGATAATTTCCTTCCTAGGTGGAGTACTTTGTCTTTGTCCTTTATTGAATTTCATCCTATTTATTTCAAATCATTTCTCCAGTTTGTCAAGATCATTTTGAATTCTAATGCTGTCCTCCAAAATGCTGGAAACCCCTCCCAACTTGTATCATTTGCAAACCTTATAAGTCTGCTGTTTGTGCCATTATCCAAATTATTTATGAAGATATTGAATAGAACTGGACCTAGAGGGGTCTCTATGTGATATGCCCTTCCAGCATGACTGTGAACTATTGATAACTACTCCCTGAGTATGGTTTTCCAACTAATTGTGCACCCACCTTACAGTCGGTTTGTCTAGATTTCCTTAGTTTACTTATGAGAAGATCATGTGTCATAGTATCAAAAGCCTCACGAAATTCGAGATATATCATATCTAAGGCTATGTTATAGTCACAGGGATTTTTAGTAAAAGTCATGGACAGGTAACAGGCAGTAAACAAAAATTTATGCTGGGGGAAAATTTATGCTGGGGGAAGGTGGCAGCGTGTGGCCCGGCAACACTAGGCCACGCCTCTGCCTAGCAGCTGAGCAAGGAAAATGTCATAGCTTCTGGGGATCCCCTTAGGTAAGCGCCTCCCAGAGCCCGCTTCACCCCGGCCGGTGCCCCAACACCCTGCCCCCTCCCAAACTCAAACTCTGCTGCGGGGGGAGAGAGGGTCGCGGTGGCCCAAGACTGCCCCAGCAGCAGCTGGTGGGACTGGTGCAGGGGCTGCCTGAGCTGCCCCTGAGCCAGGCACGCCAGCTGCTGCAAAAGTCATGAAGGTCCTGGAAAGTCACAGAATCCATGACTTCCATGACAAACTTGCAGCCTTAATCATATCTACTGATTCCCACCCTTTGATAAGAGTCTGAGCTCCACTTTTCAGCATAAACTAGTTTCAAGATATAGCTTTCCTGCATATTTGCCTAAGTGTTGTGTGTTTTTACATCAGTACATCAAAGGCTTGTCTACATACTGCCATCCTTTACATCATCACTGATTTTTTTTTTCCTGTTGCCTGTGTATGTGGCTGGTGCTGGGATGGGGTGAAAGGGCACACTGCTGTCATTTCCCTCTACTTGTGCACTTGATTATAATGATTTCTCAGACTCTTATTAGTTGCATTATTTTGCATAACGTCATGATCTTCTTTCCTGTGATTCACACCATGCAATATTTGGCCTAGTTAACTAACTACACATTTCCTAACCCATTATGCACTGATAAGATTCATGCAAATTCTGGTCATGAGTGCATGATGATTCATTCAATGAACAATCCATGCTCTGATTTGTCTTTTGACTGCAATTACATGCACTTGCCTAAATCTTGTTCTATTGATTTTCACAGTGCATTTTGGCTGGACAACTTGGGTCAATGATTTGCTAAACTGCACTTTAAAAAAATAGAATTATGATCTGAAGAGTAAAGCGTTAGTGCAAATGAAAACAGGGGACTTACATTGACCAAACCTTGAACCTAACTGCAGATCCTGATTCTGTGAAGAGTTGAAATGTTGTGCTGAGGGTACTCTGCATCTCACAGGATTGTGCCCTTCGTATCCCCCAAAACATGTGCGGTCTGTACGGATTGCTAACAAATTCAGGGAGTTTTTGTGTCCTCAGCTGTACATTAATTGGCTCCCTGCTGTTCATTAACATTCTTTTCCTCTCTAACCTGAACTCATACTTGCACCGTGGCTAAGAGCTTGGGGTTAAAGGCTGGCACTGATGGCAAGACTCCCTTTGATGTCAGTGGGGCTGCAGTTTCACCCCTGGAGTCTTGGAAAGGCCCGCAGTGTAACTTAACCAGTGAGATGATAAAGAAAAACATGAATAGTTTTGCAATCCTGTGTGTGCCATGGAGCTTAGCTACATGTTGTTCCACTCTGTGGGTGTGCAAAAAGGGATGAGATATCTTAGCTGGTGGCTCAGTGAACTACATAGACCCACTAAACCATAAAGACACAGAATCATAAAACTGGACGGGACCTCGACAGGTCATCTAGTCCAGTTCCCTGCACTCACTGCAGGACTAAGTATTATCTAGACCATCCCTGACAGGTGTTTGTCTGACCTGCTCTTAAAAATCTCCAGTGATGGAGATTCCACCACCTCCCTAGGCAATTTATTCCAGTGCTTAACACCCTGACAGTTAGGAAGTTTTTCCTAATGTCCAACCTAAACCTCCCTTGCTGCAATTTAAGCCCATTGCTTCTCGTCCTATCCTCAGAAGTTAAGAACAACAATTTTTGTTCCTCCTCCTTGTAACAACCTTTTACATACTTGAAAACCGTTATCATGTCCCTTCTCAGTTTTCTCTTTTCCAGACCAAACAAACCCAATTTTTTCAATCTTCCCTCATAGGTCATGTTTTCTAGACCTTTAATCATTTTTGTTGCTCTTCTCTGGACTCTCTCCAATTTGTCCACATCTTTCCTGAAATGTGGCACCCAGAACTGGACACAATACTCCAGTTGAGGCCTAATCAGCGCAGAGTAGAGCAGAAGAATTACTTCTTGTGTCTTGCTTACAACACTCCTGCTAATACATCCCAGAAGGATGTTCACTTTTTTTGGAACAGCGTTACACTGTTTACTCATGATTAGTTTGTGGTCTATTATGACCCCCAGATCCCTTTCTGCAGTACTCTTTCCTAGGCAATTATTTCCCATTTTGTTTGTGTGTAACTGGTTGTTCCTTCCTAAATGAAGTGCTTTGCATTTGTCCTTATTGAATATCATCCTATTTGCTTCAGATCATTTCTTCAGTTTGTCCAGATCATTTTGAATTTTAATCCTATCCTCCAAAGCACTTGCAACCCCTTCCAACTTAGTATTGTCCGCAAACTTTGTAAGTTTACTCTGTATGCCGGTATCTAAATCATTGATGAAGATATTGAACAGAACCAGACCCAGAACTGATCCTTGTGGGACCCCCCTTGTTATGCCCTTCCAGCATGACTGTGAACCACTGATAACTACTCTCTGGGAATGGTTTGCATCCACCTTATAGTAGCTCCATCTAGCTTGCATTTCCCTAGTTTGTTGATGAAAAGGTCATGTGAGACAGTATCAAAAGCTTTACTAAAGTCAAGATATACCACATCTACCGCTTCCCCCCATCCACAAGGCTTGTTACCCTGTCAAAGAAAGCTACCAGGTTGGTTTGACACAACTTGTTGTTGACAAAGTCATGCTGACTGTTACGTATCAACTTCATTATCTTCTAGATGTTTGCAAATTGATTGCTTAATTATTTGTTCCATTATCTTTCCAGGTAAAGAAGTTAAGCTGACTGGTCTGTAATTCCCTGAGTTGTCCTTATTTCCCTTTTAATAGATTGGTACTATATTTTCCCTTTTCCAGTCTTCTGGAATCTCTCCCGTCTTCCATGACTTTTCAAAGATAAAGACACGTATAAAGGAGCAGTAGCCTGTAGCTGCTCATCCTGCTAATATCCTGCTGCTTTGGCCAACTTTGCAATAGATGCTAGTGCAGCTTAGGTCTGAGGATTCCATCCCTCCACTCCACGTCTGTTGTGGCCAAGTGTCCAGCTTGTGTACTCCAGTGGCATGCTCCTTTCCAGTATTTCATTCTGTTAACTGAGTCTAACAGCATTCTCTTCTTTTTCATACAAACAACCAAAATCTTTGTAATCAGGAAGAAAATGAATGAGTGAAAGGTTATTTGTAGTCATGCTGTGACATTGAATTGCTCTTTAGCATAAACTATAAACAGTTATTTTCTCCCAATCCGTTTTATAATTATTCTGATATAGTTTGTCATACATTCTCCCTCTGAAATACATGCTCATTTGAAAGAAGGTTTATTTATTTATTTTTAAAATGCCCCCTTTTCATTACTTTTTCAGGACACAAGATAACACATCAGATAGTCAAGAAACATATAGGCAGCTTTTGACTGTCTTTTTATATTTACTTGCACTATGTGAGATAAATCTAATCTGAGGAACTCTCTCCAGCAATAAATGATTTATTATCTGAGTGAGAATGTGTTAGTGAAACAAAGATAAGGAGTTCTTATAATAATATATATCAGCTATAATTATATACATTGGTCTGTATTTGTTATATGCTGCATTTCATTTTTTATTACTTAAATTGCTGGAGGATTCTCTGCTCCTTGAAGTCTTTAAACCATGATTTGAGGACTTCAATAGCTCAGACATAGGTGAGAGGTTTTTCGCAGGAGTGGGTGGGTGAGATTCTGTGGCCTACGTTGTGCAGGAGGTCAGACTAGATGATCATAATGGTCCCTTCTGACCTTAGTGTCTATGAATCTATGAATCTGCTATACATTTTTGGGGTTTACTTTTTAACTTTAACTCATTAATGACTCACACATTTTTAAAAACGAAAAATACTTTTCTAAATACACTGATAGGCATAAAATGTTAAGACGGTATCTAAAATATTACAGTTGTTATAGTTTAGGAAATTCTAAAGTCTTTGGGATTTTTTAAAATTTCAACCATTGTATAGTCACATATATAACGATCCCTTGATAATCTGATTTGTAGGAAATGCATTTGGGGGGATGGGGGAAGTGTTTTTCCAATTATTCATTAAATGTGGAAATCCATCATCTAAGCTTAAAACTGTGATTCACTAGGTATATTGAAATACACTTGATCATGCAAAATGCTGAATTACACTCAAATCTCTTTGAAGTCAGTGGGGATTGAGGAAGTTTAGCACCTTACAAGACTGGATCCTTTATATGATAATCACACCCACCCATTTAATTTTGTATTCTTTCTTAGTTACCTGTTGGCTGTAGAGCTGGTTGAAATTTTTTTGCATGAAAAATTTTCCCATCAGAAGATATGGTTTAGTTGAAATCAAAACTTCTGTTGAGAAAATGTTGATTTTGTTTACCTGTTTTGATCTGCTGATCAGGAGAATTGGTAACAAAGTCATTTCAAAATGGTGACATTTCTCGTGGGATGAAAATTCTGTTTTCTATACAGCTGTATCTGGTTCTGCCTTGCCCTGCTCTGGCAGTGCAAATCAGCATTAAAGAAACCTGGAGGGTTGTAGAGTTGTTGTAGCAGTGCTGTGAAACCCCGTCTCATATTCCCAAATTGGGATAGTTCTTGGCCCAAGAAGGGGTGTGGCCTGAGTATTTCTAGACTCCGGCAATTTTCAGCCCCCACAAACCGTGCCTCCTCTGGGGTCATGGGCATAAATTAGAGTAGAGTATAGGTGAAATTCTGTCCCTAATGAAGTCAGTAAGAATTTTGCCATTGACTTCAATGGGGTTGGAATTTTACTCTGTATCGGGACACCTTTGTCACTTCTGTTGAACACTGGCAATAAAGAGGAATTGAGATAAATTCTGGGGGTTGGGAGGTGAATACCTGTTTGAGGACATGGACAAAAACTACAGTTTTACTCCAATCACATTATTATGGCTGGCATCATCTGAAGGCGCTATTACAGTCTTCCAAGTTCTTTTTCTTAGCATGCAAGCAAATGCTCTGTCTTGGAAAAAAATACTGCGATGTTAGTATCTGTGTTATACAAGGTCCTATGCAGAGGTAGTGGTTTTTGGAGAGGGAGCTGTGTGAGCAGCAGGAAAGTTTCCTTTCTGCATTGATGTCTGACTAGAGTAATTTCTTGGGAGCAGAGTTGGAGTCTGGGAGCCAGGCTTTGATGTTGGCCTAAGATTCCTGAGAGAGAGATTTCCCTGCATGCTGTTTAACCATCATGTTTCAGGACTGGTGTATATTTATGCAAATAAGACAAGAATGAATCCAGACTCTGTCTCTCTGATTTTTCTTCCACTGGGATGTAGACTTGCCAGGCTCCAGACATCTGTTCCTTCTTGGTGGAGGGGTGATGATGGTGCTGTCAGAACCATTGTTGGAGGAAGGGGTAACAATATCTATCAAGCACATAATTGTTATTCACAAGTGCAATCTTTTTGGGATGTGAAGATGACCCAGGAGGCAGTGTGATAATTTTTGGAACATAGTGCATACTGCATATTAATATCTATTTACTGTCCAAGGAGTTCCACATAGCTTCACAATAGCTGGATTCATGTAGTTATTAGTCTGAATAAGGTGTTCATCACACCCTCGTTGATGATATTGGTTGAAGATCTGATTAACCTACAAGTGGCTCAGTCACTAAACTCACAGATTCTCATCTGGCTGATGGGATAATTCCTCTGCCGTGTGTTTTCCTTTGTTGCACCGTTCAAGAATTATTCCAAGGAGATGCATGCCTAATCCCTGCCTGATGCCTGATGTTAGTTTTGTGAAGTGTGTGTGTGTGTGTGTGTGTATGGGGGGGGGGAATCTAAAATATAGAAATCTTATTTCTGGAGATAAAAGGGATAAAATGTATTGTTAAACAATGGGAAGACTCCTGCAAGTGACAGAAGTAATAATAGATTGTTTAATATAGAGGATCCTTTCCATCTCTGATTTAAGAGTCTACCATTAGGACTCACTAACATTCATCTGCAGAGATAATCATCTTAAACCTCATTAAAATCGTATTATTATAATAGCAAGATCACCGCATGTAAATGAAAAATGAGTCAGCACATGGAAAAAGGGGGGTCATCTCAATTTGAGACATAGAGGGCCATTTACACCACTCTGTCAGTGTAAAGGAGTGTTCAAATGGGTGTAAACTGAGTATAATGTACATTTACAACCACTTCAAGGCCAGGGTATACTCCCAGTGCAGTCTAAAGAGGCCTTGTGCAACTGGGAATCAGACATATAGCCTTTAATTTCTGAATTGTACATTCACATGATGTGTATCAGGCTTTATGCTTCTATCCTTTTAGGGTGGCGGGCATAGATTCCAACCCTTCCCCCTAATGAAGTTCCTCTCTAGCTGCTACTCCAGCCCATGAGCTGTCGCAGTGGTTTCTCCCCATCAATGCCCCTTGTGTATGCAATGGCTCCTCCACCAGCCCCACAATGCTCTCCTCCATATTGGCACGTTTGGAGTCATTACAGAGCCCGCCTACAATTTACATGAGAGGTGCAAAGACCCCTAAATGGTCATTACCTCACCCAACACACAGAAGTATATGGGAGAAGTCTTGTGATCAGTTTTTACTGTGTTAGTCTTCCTCTATCCTTAACTACCCGAGACAGAGTGGCATCCTGTGACATATTTAGCCAAGCATGCAATTATACGCTTGCATGCAAAATGGTGTCCTCACATGCACTGTGCGTGCAGGGTCATGTTGTGCAGAGGACGCCATTTTGTTTGCACATTCGAGGACAGAGGGAATCGTCCCAGGGACACAGGTGTTCCTGGGGCACGTAATGTATACCTGGCATAGAACAATGGCATGCCATTGCCTAGATGCACCCTGTATGTATTGAAGGGACATTGATTGTACAGTTTGAGGGCCTTTTTAAAACTGTGTGACCAAGAGTTGTGGAGTGCATCATTCAGATTTTCAAAGTAGGCAAGATGTTCACAATAGAGATGTGCATTAAATACCTGCTTACGTTCCTGAGCAATCAAATGTGACTTCTGTTAGGCTTGGCAAAACCCAAGCAATGAGGCACAATTTGTCCAGTAAAAGCCATTAAAAATATTGCAGTAGGATAGCAGCAACATGCACTTATCAAGAAAATGTACCTAAAACAATAAGCTGCTTTCAGTAAATGAGTCTTTAAATATTCTAGTGCTTAGAGATATTAAATTCCATTTTGGTGTTGTGATGAGAAAAGTAAATTAACTTCTGAAATTAATCATTTTATTTTTAATGAAAAAATATAAATACAGAAGCAGTGCTCTATCTATAATATGACTTGAGGGGATAATGATTTATATTAAAAATACTATTTTAGAATTTCTGCTACTGTTTGAGATAATTTAATTTGTGCCATTTGCATATGAAAATATGCAGCAAAATAGACATTTACACAGTCCTATAATAGCATAAAATACAATGCATTACACTTTGTTATCAAGAATAAAAAGTACTGATATAATTTTGTAAAGGAAATACTTGCTATAATAAAAATTTAAAGTAAAAAAGCCATAACAACTTGCATCTAATTTTTGCCATCTGTCTTGCCTTGTTATCACATAGAGATCTGAATTAGTTAAGGGTATGTTGTGAGTGCTTTATTTTGTTTTCTTTTTACCTCCTTATTGCAGATATGTATTCTATATACTAACATGTGCTTTTCCATAAGGACCTTTTTCTCCCACAAGAGCACAAAGCCCTGACGTCGAAACAGTAAAAAACCAGTACTGATGGTCAAGATAAATGGACTTAAAACTGTGTGTTATTAGTGATTGTTATTCTGGAATAGATCTCTGCTGTAACAACTTCTTACTGTTACATGAACTTATCATTACTAATAAATCAACAATCAGCCCATGTATTATCATTGCCTTTGTTAATCATTTTTATTACTACTGGCTCTGAGGGCTTTCATTAGTGCTCTGATTGTGCCAATAGTTACAGAAAAAGGGTAGGCAGTATCTCACAGCTAAGCCTTATTTCATCTCCACCAGTGTTTCACAGCTAACCAATGTGTAATGTAAGAATTCTGTTGGAGAGTCTCAGGATAGGAGGGAGAACACTGAAGTTACTTTGGTGAAACCACTGGAGCATGGCCCTTCTTGTATGAAACTGAAATGCTTTGGGAGAGATTGGCTAAAGCAGTGTCTCTCAACCTTTCCAGACTACTGTGCCCCTTTCAGGAGTCTGACTCGTCTTATGAACCCCAAGTTTCACTTCACTTCAAAACGACTTGCTTACAAAATCAGACATGAAAATACCAAAGTGTCACAGCACACTATTACTGACAAATTGCTGGCTCTCATTTTTACCATACAATTAAAAAATAAATCAATTGAAATATAAATATTGTACTTACATTTCAGTGCATAATATATAGAGCAGTACAAACAAGTTGTATGAAATTTTAGTTTATATTAACTTGGCTTATGCTTTTTATGTAGCCTATTGTAAAACTAGGCAAATATTTAGATGAGTTAATGTACCCCCGGAAGACTTCTGCATACCCCCAGTGGGACATGTACCCCTGGTTGAGAGCCACTGGGCTAGCGGGTGGGTGAATGTGCAAAATGGCTTCTTTTTCTTCCCCAAACTGGAAATTGAGTTTAGGTTTCCTAACCCCATGCAAACATCCTAACCACCTGATCATCCTTCCTCTGTCATGAAGAGAATCTTTCTGTTCTCTGACAGACAAAGTCTCTAATCCCATGTTTCTTGTATTCATGAAGCCTGGGGACCAAATTCAGACCCGTTATGCACTGACTGAGCCTTTGTACTTCCTCTTCAGAAAAATCATCATATTGTTCTGACTCCAAGCAGCAGTGTGGCTGTTTTCCAGTCCTCCTCCTACCATGCTTTTTAAAACAGCATCTTCTCAGAAAAATTGGCACTCTCCATATGTATTTACAGAAAATTTTCCCTAAGCATTTGGCCTACATTTTAATTGGTTTCTGGAAGTTCTTTAATACCTCCTCTGAGGTATTATAGCAGCATCTCTTCCCCAGTGACAGCAGTGAAATTGTGGCAGAAGCCAAGAAGCAGTGTAAGGCTAGGAAATGCAGCTCCTTTTCCTCAACCTCTTGCATTTATATTCCCAGAGCGATGCCTTCCCCAGGCCATCTAGATCCTGACACAGAGGGAAAGTTTAGTTTCGTCTGGAATGACCCTCATGCTCTTTTTCCCATCTCAGGCTAGCACACAGGTGAGGTCCATGCTGAGCCAATACAGTGGGGGTAGCTAACCATAAACTAACTGACGTTAGAGGGGTTTCTCTGAGATTGCCTTCCTTCAGAAGTCAGTTGCTGTCTCAGCCTCTTGGGCTACATGCCTTCTGGGGCCAAAGAAGCCCAGGCTGCCTGCAGTCACCTCTCCTACCTCTGGAAGAAACTCAGGTGAAAATGGAATAAACACACTCCCCTTTCATAACCTTTTTTTGCCTCAACCTTCTCCACAGGCATGCATACACATACTTAAAATGACTTTATCCCTTCCTGGGAAATTAAGCAAAATTCACTCCCTCAGTGTCTGGTCCTCTACCTCTCCCTTCCAGAGACAGCCAAATAAGGGGGTCCTAGCAGAGGACAAGCTGGCCTTCATTGCCTTGTGGGCTCTCCCTGGCAATGGACTGAGACTGTCCATCTCGTGGCTTACAACTGCCTCATACTTGCTAAGCAGGCGTTGAGATAACTCCTTGCTGCATTCCACCTTGCACATCATAGAATCATAGAATCATAGAATATCAGAGTTGGAAGGGACCCCAGAAGGTCATCTAGTCCAACCCCCTGCTCAAAGCAGGACCAATCCCCAATCAAATCATCCCAGCCAGGGCTTTGTCAAGCCTGACCTTAAAAACTTCCAAGGAAGGAGATTCTACCACCTCCCTAGGTAACGCATTCCAGTGTTTCACCACCCTCCTAGTGAAAAAGTTTTTCCTAATATCCAACCTAAACCTCCCCCACTGCAACTTGAGACCATTACTCCTTGTTCTGTCATCTGCTACCACTGAGAACAGTGTAGATTCATCCTCTTTGGAACCCCCTTTCAGGTAGTTGAAAGCAGCTATCAAATCCCCCCTCATTCTTCTCTTCCGCAGACTAAACAATCCCAGTTCCCTCAGCCTCTCCTCATAAGTCATGTGTTCCAGTCCCCTAATCATTTTTGTTGCCCTCCGCTGGACATTTTCCAATTTTTCCACATCCTTCTTGTAGTGTGGGGCCCAAAACTGGACACAGTACTCCAGATGAGGCCTCACCAGTGTCGAATAGAGGGGAACGATCACATCCCTCGATCTGCTCGCTATGCCCCTACTTATACATCCCAAAATGCCATTGGCCTTCTTGGCAACAAGGGCACACTGTTGACTCATATCCAGCTTCTCGTCCACTGTCACCCCTAGGTCCTTTTCCGCAGAACTGCTGCCTAGCCATTCGGTCCCTAGTCTGTAGCGGTGCATTGGATTCTTCCATCCTAAGTGCAGGACCCTGCACTTATCCTTATTGAACCTCATCAGATTTCTTTTGGCCCAATCCTCCAATTTGTCTAGGTCCTTCTGTATCCTATCCCTCCCCTCCAGCGTATCTACTACTCCTCCCAGTTTAGTATCATCTGCAAATTTGCTGAGAGTGCAATCCACACCATCCTCCAGATCATTTATGAAGATATTGAACAAAACCGGCCCCAGGACCGACCCCTGGGGCACTCCACTTGACACCGGCTGCCAACTAGACATGGAGCCATTGATCACTACCCGTTGAGCCCGACAATCTAGCCAGCTTTCTACCCACCTTATAGTGCATTCATCTAGCCCATACTTCCTTAACTTGCTGACAAGAATACTGTGGGAGACCGTGTCAAAAGCTTTGCTAAAGTCAAGAAACAATACATCCACTGCTTTCCCTTCATCCACAGAACCAGTAATCTCATCATAAAAGGCGATTAGATTAGTCAGGCATGACCTTCCCTTGGTGAATCCATGCTGACTGTTCCTGATCACTTTCCTCTCATGTAAGTGCTTCAGGATTGATTCTTTGAGGACCTGCTCCATGATTTTTCCAGGGACTGAGGTGAGGCTGACTGGCCTGTAGTTCCCAGGATCCTCCTTCTTCCCTTTTTTAAAGATTGGCACTACATTAGCCTTTTTCCAGTCATCCGGGACTTCCCCCGTTCGCCACGAGTTTTCAAAGATAATGGCCAAGGGCTCTGCAATCACAGCCGCCAATTCCTTCAGCACTCTCGGATGCAACTCGTCCGGCCCCATGGACTTGTGCACGTCCAGCTTTTCTAAATAGTCCCTAACCACCTCTATCTCCACAGAGGGCTGGCCATCTCTTCCCCATTCTGTGATGCCCAGCGCAGCAGTCTGGGAGCTGACCTTGTTAGTGAAAACAGAGGCAAAAAAAGCATTGAGTACATTAGCTTTTTCCACATCCTCTGTCACTAGGTTGCCTCCCTCATTCAGTAAGGGGCCCACACTTTCCTTGGCTTTCTTCTTGTTGCCAACATACCTGAAGAAACCCTTCTTGTTACTCTTGACATCTCTTGCTAGCTGCAGCTCCAGGTGCGATTTGGCCCTCCTTATATCTTTCCTACATGCCCGAGCAATATTTTTATACTCTTCCCTGGTCCTGTAAGTCCTTTCACTAAAAGCAGAAAGATGATGGAGGGAGAGGGAACCAAGTATGTGATCAAGTATCAGGGGGTAGCCGTGTTAGTCTGTATCCACAAAAACAACAAGGAGTCTGGTGGCACCTTAAAGACTAAAAGATTTATTTGGGCATAAGCATTCATGGGTAAAATACCACTTCTTCAGATGCATGTATGTGATAATGTTCAAGAGAAGAACAACATCAAAACAATGGTTAAAATAGGGAGAAAGTTGAAGAACCGATCAAGAACATGTCCATGGTAAATGTAATTCTAAGAAAAGGCACCTTCTCTCTTCTCCCTCCATGAAGATAAAATATAAAAGAAAATACGCTAGCTCTGCCTCTGATGCTGAGTCCTCATCTCCCTAACTTCTCCACAAGAATTTTATTACAATGATGACTCATTCAATTTGCTTCTGAAAAGGAAACAAAGAGCAGGAAACATCTCCATTTCTTATCTCCTCATTTTCTGACTCTAATGACAAACATAAGAAGAAATCAAATCAAGATGCATGAAAAAACAAGAACAATACTTTGTTAGTTTTCTAGCGCTTCCTTTTAAAAGAGTGAATAGCAAACTCTTGACTCTGAAACATAGGGATCAGTTATGGACATCCAAAAAAGGATATTTTCAACTGAGTTCTATGTGATCACACTTATAATAAACACCTTAGATATCCTGATATTCTGTAGTTTTACAGTGACCATCTAAGAGAGACAAGATGGGTGAGGTAATATCTTTCATTGGACCAAATTTTGTTAGTGAGAAAGAAAAGCTTTCAAGCTTAAAGAAAACTCTTCTTGACCTGAAGCTCAAAAGCTTGTCTCCCTCACTAACAGAAGTTCATCCATTTGAAAGATATTACTTCACCCATCTTGTCTCTCTAATATTTTGGGACCAACATGGCTATAACAACACTGCACAGGACATCTAAGAGACCAGCAAAGCCAAAAGAGTTCAAAACAACAACAAGATATTATTTGCTTCTTCCAAGATAGCACTCAGCTGAAAAGACATAATGAAATAAATGGGAATTCCCAAACTGATGAAAGTAAAGTCCAGAAGTTTTACTCATTTCAGGAATCTGATGGCTGCTTTACTCCCTAATCTGGATGCATCCATAGTCATCATACTGAAAGAAATGTCACACAAGTCAAAAGGTTTCAGAGTAACAGCCGTGTTAGTCTGTATTCGCAAAAAGAAAAGGCGTACTTGTGGCACCTTAGAGACTAACCAATTTATTTGAGCATGAGCCGATGAAGTGAGCTGTAGCTCACGAAAGCTCATGCTCAAATAAATTGGTTAGTCTCTAAGGTGCCACAAGTACTCCTTTTCTTTTTACAAGTCAAAAGGGAGCTTTATCTAAGGAACCCTCAAAAGAGAGTGGTGTCTCTCACAGAGAAGGACTTATGAGGTCATGGCAAATCTTTGTTTGTACCCTGGGTTTGGGCACTCCTAGCCTGGATGGATTTCCATGTCAAGTTAATCTTTATTCTCAGGGTACAAAGCTGAAATCTATACTCCAGAAGACTTCTCCAGAACTCAAGACGTGTGCTGCTTACCTGGAGCTAGAATTCAGGATGTGACGGAGTGTTTGCCGAGACTGATCAGGCCCTCGGACCACTACCCCTTCCTACTTCTCCATGTGGGCACCAATGATACTGCCAAGAATGACCTTGAGTAACTCACTACAGACTACGTGGCTCTGGGAAGAAGGATAAAGGAGTTTGAGGTGCAAGTCATGTTCTTGTCCATCCTCCCTGTTGAAGGAAAAGGCCCACCAGGTAGGGTCCACCGAATTGTGGTGGTAAATGCATGGTTGTGCAGGTGGTGTCGGAGAGCAGGTTTTGGATTCTTTGACCATGGGATGTTGTTCCAGGAAGAAGGATTGCTAGGAAGAGATGGAATCCACCTAACGAAGTGAGGAAAGAGTATCTTCGCAGGCTGGCTTGCTAACCTAGTCAGGAGGGTTTAAATTAGGTTCGCCGGGGGATGGTGACCTAAGCCCGGAGGTAAGCTGGGAAGTGGGATACTGGGAGGAAATACAAGGAGGAGGGTGCAACAGGGGAGGCCTCCTGATTCATACTGAGAAAGTAGAGCAATCAGCTAGTTATCTTAGTTGCCTGTACACGAACGCAAGAAGCCTGGGAAACAAGCAGGAAGAATTGCAAGTCCTGATATAGTCAAGGAACTATGATGTGACTGGAATAACAGAGACTTGATGGGGTAACTCACATGACTGGAGCACTGTCATGGATGGGTATAACCTGTTCAGGAAGGACAGGCGGGGAAGAAAAGGTGGAGGAGTTGCACTGTATGTAAGGGAGCAGTACAATTGCCCAGAGCTCCACTATGAAACTGGAGAAAAGCCTGTTGAGAGTTTTTGGGTTAAGTTTAGTTGCAAGAGCAACAAGTGTGATGTTGTGGTTGGCATCTGCTATAGACCACCAGACCAGGAGGATGAGGTAGATGAGGCTTTCTTCAGACAACTAACAGAAGTTTCCAAATCACAGGCCCTGGTTCTCATGGGGGAGTTCAATTACCCTGAAATCTGCTGGGAGAGCAATACAGAAGTGCACAGACAATCCAGGAATTTTTTGGAGACTGTTGGGGATGATTTCCTGGTGCAAGTGCTGGAGGAACCAACTAGGGGCCATGCTCCTCTTGACCTGCTGCTCACAAACAGGGAAGAATTGGTAGGGGAAGTAGAAGTGGGTGGCAACGTGGGCAGCAGTGACCATGAGATGGTCGAGTTCAGGATCCTGAGAAAAGGAAGAAAGGAGAGCAGCAGAATACGGACCCTGGACTTCAGAAAAACAGACTTTGACTCCCTCAGGGAACTGATGGACAGGATCCCCTTGGAGGCTAATATGAGAGGGAAAGGAGTCCAGGAGAGCTGGCTGTATTTTAATGAAGTCTTATTGAGGCCGCAGGAACAAACCATCCCGATGTGCAGAAAGATTAGCAAATATGGCAGGTGACCAGCTTGGCTTAACAGAGAAATCTTCGGTGACCTTAAACACAAAAAGGAAGCTTACAAGAAGTGGAAACTTGGACAGATGACTAGGGGCGTTCCAAAGAGGATGGAGCTTGGCTGTTCTCAGTGGTAGCAGATGACCGAACAAGGAGCAACGGTCTCACGTTGCAGTTGGGGGAGTTCTAGGTTTGATATTAGGAAAAACTATTGCACTAGGAGGATGGTGAAGCACTGGAATGGGTTACTTAGGGAAGTAGTGGAATCTCCATCCTTAGAGGTTTGTATGGCCCAGCTTGACAAAGCCCTGGCTGGGATGATTTAGTTGGGGTTGGTCCTGCTTTGAGCAGGGGGTTGGACTAGATGACTGCCTGAGGTCTCTTCCAACACTAATCTTCTGTGATTCTATGACTTGCCTGGAAGCAGCTTCTGAATCAGGTCAATCTTTAGACATTCTGCTCTTTGCTTCTAGAGCAAACATAATAGTTGGTAGGTTTGAATAGCATGGGACTTAAAAGGTGGATCTCCAGCAGTGGTGTAGTGTAAAAAAAGAAGTGGGTAAACAAACCTATACTAAACTCCATATTCCCCCAATGAGAAGTGGGTAATTACCCCTGACTACACTTAGGACCGGCCTGAGACCAAATGGCGCCCCAGGCGAGGAGCGTCTTTAGTGCCCCCTCTCCATTTATTAAACTTTTGAATACCTTATTTTTATTGCATTTGTAACCCAATTCATAACTTTGATGCATGATTTGCACGCGTCATTTATCCCTCTCATGTAAGACGATAAATTTGCACATTAGGATCTGTAAATCTGTATTTATTTAAGCTATATAAACCCAAATAAAAAAAATTCATTTCCTCTAAGCTTATAGAAACCTTTTAATTTTAAGAATAACTGAAATGTACTAACATTAAGAAATTGAACTGTGCACCAGCATTGGGTGGACCAGTATTAAATAGTGTTACTGTAGGTGACAGCCTTAGAATGTTAACCCTAATCCTTTAGTTCAAAGGGTTGCTTTTCTTGCTTTTGCTCTCACAAACTGAAGCACAGCATCAGAGAGATCCAAAGACTGGCCAGCGGCATTTTCAAGCGATGAAATAGCAAGCGATGTCAATCTCTCATCAGCCAGTGTCGATCGAAGATATATTTTGATGAGCCTGAGCTTCGAAAAGCTGTGCTCACCACTCGGACTGTGACTGGCAGTGTGAGCAGACTCCTCAAAGCAAGCCACACATTAGGAAAAGTGTCCTTCAGCTCTTCATCATGAATTAATTGGAGAACTTGGAGTGGAGAGTGATTCCCATGTTGCAAAATGTGATGGATGGTGTCCAATTCGACATAGAGGTCTCTATCATTGACGTCCAAACATTCCCGGTGTGTCTGCATCTGGTGAATGTCCACACTATTGTTGTAGAGTGTTTTCCAGTCTGCTGACAGATTACTAAGGTCATACAAAACCCCCCAGGTCTTTTCATGGTGCTTCATTTGTCCGAACCTTTCTTCGATGGACACTTGAGCAGTGTCAACGAGCGAGCAAAAAAACTCCCTCTTGAATTTTTCTTCCGAGCTTCCCATCACCTCATCTCTGCCCTTGTAACCAAACTGTCTCTTCTTCCGATTAATATGATTTTCCTTGAAGACAGGCTCAACTCCTAAGTTTTTCACCATTTCTTTGGCAGCAGTGATGGCATCTTCAAATCCATTGTCTCTGTAGGCCTCAATGAAATCAAGGCAACTTCTCATCAAAACAGTAGTGGTGCAATGTCCTTAGACGGAGTTTGTAATGCCTTTCATACAACATTTACTTGGAACAGGATATTGTGCCAAACCACAACCGAGACCAGAAATTTGAAGTCAGTGATCTGGTTTGCCAGGCTTTGCGCCTCATGTCAGATACCAACCTTGGCTTTACTCGACTGTGCCAATTCCATCAGGGTGTCATAAACCTCAGTCACTTTGTACCTCACTGGCCTTCTGTTTTCAATGTGGCTCTCCCAGCGAGTGTCACTGAGTGGCTTCATGGTCAGATCTGTAACATTGTCCGTGAAGATCTTCCACCTGATAGTTGATCTTGAAAATAGTATGTATATCCTTTGCAGTTCTCTGGAGAGAGAGATTGAATGTAAAGAAGATGACATTGCATCTGACACAACCAGGCTGAGGGAATGGCCGCCACGAGGCATGAAGAAAGCTCATGGATTCAGCACAGGGATCCTTGCCTGGATGCCACTGTTTCTTCCCTTCATGTTCATGCTGTTGTCATAACCTTAGCCGCATCAGTCCTGAACCTTTATTTTATTCTCATTCAAAACATTCATAAACAGTTCTGTTAGGCCTTTTCCACTAGAGTCATCTACAGATTGGAAGCAGATAAAATGTTCCTTTACTTGGATACAACCATCTTCGTTGTCAACAAATCTTACTGTAAATTACATCTTTTCACTGTGGTCAATGTCAGGAGTGCAGTCCATTATTACAGCATAGTACTTCACTTTGCCAAGTCTCATTGGTATGTTATCTAGCAAATTGTTTTGCTGCAATAATAGTCCATAGCTTCTTTACAAACTACCTGATGTAGGTGCTACTGCATGACATCATCGTATTTCCCAAGAAGCTCTACCAAATTGAGGAAATTACTGTTATGTTCAGTGAACAACTTATCCGACGAGCCCTGGAAGCCAAATTATTCTTTGCAAGGAAGAGGGTAATTGAGATCAGATGCTTGAACACGTTTTGCCAGTGCTGGGTTTCTACATTCATAATTGGCTGGTTTTCTGCATCTATACTTTTATTCGGTTTGAGCCTGGACTCGACCTCCGTCCATTTGAAGTAGGCCATAAAATGGCCAGGTGACTTTTCTGATGCTTTGTTCAGAGCATCAGCTAAGCTATGCCAGTAATTGTGCCTGGAAAGTGCAAGCAACGATCTGGCATTTTTGTCAAATATTTTGCAACAAAAACAGAACACTTTGTCAGTTGATTTCGAGTAAACTAGCCAACACCAGCCAATTCAGTTTCTCTCCATTCTTGAGCACTCTTTCATAGCGTGACTTTGAGAAGTGACGCTTTTACTGGAAACATCATATCCTCAATTTTGTCTGGCCCATTCAAAATTGTACGATCAATATCAGCAGAGTTTAGGATCTCCAGCCATAAAGCAGGATCTGATGTACTGATCTGTGGTGTGCAATTTTTCTCACTGCTGTTTCTGTCATCATGCGAGGCTGATTCTTCTTTATCATTTCTCTTCTTTTCATGTAAACCAGACTTTTCTTTGTCATTACTCTCCTTTTCATGTGAGCCACATTATTCTTTATCATCACTCTCCTTTGTGCCGCCAGAAAAACTGGATTATTCTCCATAGCTTTCCTCACATTTCCATCCTTATCTTCAGGTAAATCTGCTAATTCCTTAGTAATAGGACTTACATCATTTACATTTCACTCCTCAATTTCTTCTGCACTAGAACGATTGCTACTGCCTAAAGCCTGGTCTATATTGTTCTGTTTTCAGATATTTTCCCATCAAATTTGCTCCTTGATGCAAACTAGATTGCAATTGAGCTTTTTGCTTTCTATACTGAGCTCCTGAAGCCATCTTCAGGGACATCTTTTATGGGGAAAAACAGTCAGTATGAGGGAGAGCAGAAGTCTGTGTTCCGCAGTCTTAGAAAGCCATCAAACATTACATGTTAAGCATGGCAAAAGTAGTAACAGTATTTCTTTTATATTGTTGCGTAGATAGGGGTTTGATAGATATCTCTGGCGTCTCATTAAATATGTCCTTTATTAGTTGCTGCTTACACTCTTCAAGTCTTAAAACCCAAATGCACTTTCACAATTACACAATAAAACAAGGTTTACAATATTGCAGCTGGCCTCACACTTCACTTCACTTCGTTCTTATATGTCACTGACTGACTGGTGATACCCCACCCATTATATACTCGCAATGAATGGCAGACAACATTCTAGGAGATTCCAGGAAAATGTAGTTCTCAGAAAGTCTGGAAGGTTTCATGAGATTCTACAAAGGTCCAGAACATTCTAGGAAGTTAGTGGAAAATGAATCCACATATGCAGTACTAGAAACATTTTACTTCAAACATTCTATTTTCCTTTTTGTCACTAACAACAAAAACAGCACTCTGAACTCAGTACCCAAGGCGGCTGGCAGAGTTGCCTGCCCCTAATCTGGCCCTCACTACACTACTGATCTGCAGGCTAAAGAGCCATTGCTAAACTCTGGTTTCAGAGTAGCAGCCGTGTTAGTCTGTATTCGCAAAAAGAAAAGGAGTACTTGTGGCACCTTAGAGACTAACAAATTTATTTGAGCATAAGCTTTCGTGAGCTACAGCTCACTTCATTGGATGCATACAGTGGAAAATACAGTGGGGAGATTTATATACATAGAGAACATGAAACAATGGGTGTTACCATACACACTGTAACGAGAGTGATCACTTAAGGTGAACTATTACCAGCAGGAGAGCGGGTGGGGGGGGAACACCTTTTGGAATGATAATCAACCTTGATTATTACAAAACCACTACCAAAGGTTTCCCCTCCCCACTCTCCTGCTGGTAATAGCTCACCTTAAGTGATCACTCTCCTTACAGTGTGTATGGTAACACCCATTGTTTCATGTTCTCTATGTATATAAATGTCCCCACTGTATTTTCCACTGAATGCATCCGATGAAGTGAGCTGTAGCTCACGAAAACTTATGCTCAAATAAATTTGTTAGTCTCTAAGGTGCCACAAGTACTCCCTTTCTTATTGCTAAACTCTGAACTTTCAGGAGGCAAACTATTTGGTGAACATCTTGATAAAGCAGTAGCAGACGTATATGGGATCCCTCTCTTCTCCTAAGCAATCCAAAAGGATCATGAGTCATAGTACTCTAACAATCAGACCCCTTGCAATTATATTAGCTACAGATATCCAAGAAGGGATGCTGACTAAAACTGAGAACAGTAGAACAGATCTGCATACACCATCAGCAGACTCTCCTCATCCTCCATGACTCCTCTTAAACCATGAAATTGCCTCAGTACATCCCCTCTTTAGGAAGTGTGTGTCTTCTCATAAGAACATAAGAATGGCCATACTGGGTCAGACCAAAGGTCCATCCAGCCCAGTATCCTGTCTACCAACAGTGGCCAATGCCAGGTGCCCCAGAGGGAGTGAACCTAACAGGTAATGATCAAGTGATCTCTCTCCTGCCATCCATCTCCACCCTCTGACAAACAGAGGCTAGGGACACCATTCCTTACCCATCCTGGCTAATAGCCATTAATGGACTTAACCTCCATGAATTTATCCAGTTCTCTTTTAAACCCTGTTATAGTCCTATAACCTTATAGTCCACAACCTCCTCAGGCAAGGAGTTCCACAGGTTGACTGTGCGCTGAGTGAAGAAGTTTTATTTGTTTTAAACCTGCTACCCATTAATTTCATTTGGCGGCCCCTAGTTCTTATAGTATGGGAACAAGTAAATAACTTTTCCTTATTCACTTTCTCCACACTACTCATGATTTTATAGACCTCAATCATATCCCCCCTTAGTCTCCTCTTTTCCAAGCTGAAAAGTCCCAGCCTCTTTAACCTCTCCTCATATGGGACCCGTTCCAACCCCCTAATCATTTTAGTTGCCCTTTTCTGAACCTTTTCTAATGCCAGTATGTCTTTTTTGAGATGAGGGGACCACAATACTGTACGCAGTATTCAAGATGTGGGCGTAACATAGATTTATATAAGGGAAATAAGATATTCTCTGTTTTATTCTCTATCCCCTTTTTAATGATTCCTAACATCCCGTTTGCTTTTTTGACTGCCGCTACACACTGCGTGGATGTCTTCAGGGAACTATCCACGATGACTCCAAGATCTTTCTCTTGATTAGTTGTAGCTAAATTAGCCCCCATCGTATTGTATGTATAGTTGGGGTTATTTTTTCCAATGTGCGTCACTTTACATTTATCCACATTAAATTTCATTTGTCATTTTGTTGCCCAATCACTTAGTTTTGTGAGATCTTTTTGAAGTTCTTCACAGTCTGCTTTGGTCTTAACTATCTCGAGCAGTTTAGAATAATCTGCAAACTTTGCAACCTCACTGTTTACCCCTTTCTCCAGATCTCACACAAGCCACAAAGGTAATGATAACAGTAGAATCCATTAGAGAGACTGCAGATCAACTATAGATCCACATGTTTCAGACCTGAGTATAAAAAAGCATAGACCTCCAACTCCTGTCATTTTCCAGTTGTCATGGTCATGGAACAGTCTTTGCTTGTTTTCTTCATGCCATTATTATTATTAGTAGTATTAATAGTGTCTATTAATTAATTTACATTGTTGTATTTCTTTGGTAGTGTATACACACAAGACAAAAAGGCAGTCCCGGCCCCCCAAGACTTTATAGTCAGTGGCTTTTAGTCATCTACGTTGAAATCTCGTCTAATTTGAAGACTTTGGATCTTAGGTTCAAGGAATCTTCTGAGAGGAGAGACGAGTTTTCACCAGATCCAAAGTCAGATATGAGCTGCTTGGAGCTCTTGACTCATAAAAGGTCATAGGTTCTCCATTTTCCTCAGAGAACCCTAAGGCCTCTGTGCCATCCGTGATCAAGTTTTTTTTAAAAAAATAGGCCCTCAGATAAAACAGGAGGAAGAAGATCTCAAAGAATGAGCAAGTCAGGTATGAAGTTACCTCCTCCTGAGAAGAGTATCTGATCCAGTCATGCCCTCGCACCAGCAGCTTCCTCAGATTCTAAGGAGCCCAAGAATAAAAGGCCTCTTCATATCCTGGGCAGCCATATACTGAGTTGGGGCTTTTGGATCAATGCTCTGTCATGGGCCTATCCTCTACTTAATTACAGGTATTGGAATGGAGACTTGGATCAGTTATCAACCTCATTTAGCCTCATTTGTTCTCCCTCAGAGCAACTGTTCCCCATTCAAGCTTTGTGGACTCCAGGTCTTCTAAGTCAGAACCTTGAGTTCTTGGATCCACTGGCTTATCATGTGGAGGGGAAGTAAAGCATTCGGACCTGTGAGAACGATCCTATTAAAAAGCAGACTGTTAAGAGGACACAGACTGACTGCCTTCTGTGCTAGCTCCAGCTCCATCTACTCAGACTGCTCTTCTTGGCTCTGAAACACTGTATCCTTCCGTTTTAAAATTCTTGTGTGTATTCATAAAATGATCTGTCCTCAGGCCTTCTTTGCTTCTAAAATCCTAATATGAGGATTAGTGAACCTGGCACCTGACAGTTTCCTTTTTCTTAAACAGCATGGCTAATTTAGCCATTTCACCCCCCTTTTGTGTGATGTTCCACTCTTTTGATGCACTTAGCTGTTCCTTGTCTAAGTCTTAAAGATTTTTTTTTTAATATATGGATAATTTTATTACTTGGCATTGTCTATTCCTTCTGTGCATTGATCTTATTTCAAGTGTGTTGTAGCTATGGAAGAATCCTGCCTGGAGATTTTCCAAAGAGGAAGAGCTAATCCTTGGTTTGTGTGACAAAGATCTGACCCTGCCCCCTAGCTGCATGATCAGGCAAAAACCTATTATTTATTTGAAATGCAATAGGGCCCAAATGAAGACTTCTTGCTTTTTGCTAGATGCCGTACAAAATTACAGGGAGACATATGCCCTGCTCAGATCTTACTTGTTAAGAGAGGTGGGGGGAAGTAGATAAACACATTTTATTTTCCTACATGCATGGCTAGAAAGAGAAATGTTTGGCGAGGTTGCCACTGCTAGTAGCCCCTGCATACTTCCCTTTTGTGACTGTTCTCTTGACTGGCCTGTTGCTGAGAATGTACTTCTACAGCAATGTGGTGGTGAAAATTCTTAGTCGTTTTGCTACATTTTGGTGGCAAGGAGGATGGTAGCTGTTTGAGGGGAGATGACAAAATGTAACTGGCATAGAGTGAAAGACTTACATCAGACAGATACTTTCAATGTCAAGTCTTTGGCATATCATTTACAGGAAAATCTGTTCTAATGCATGTCACTCACGCCTGGCAGATGTTTCATTGTGGTATACTATATGCCAGTTCCATTCCAGAATACTGCTGCCTGCTTCTCTGTGCTGGGCACTGGTAGGAAACAGGTAGCTGTTTTTTCATGCAGCTGAACAAGGCAGCTGGTAATTCCCTCTGTAGAATTCCCTGGGGGCCAAATCCTCCAGGCTCTTGGTGGCAATGAAAGGACCAAACGGTGGTATTTTCAGGATATAGGGAAGCAGGGGGACTGCACAGGGTATGTCTACGCAGCAAAGAAAAATGCGTGGCTGGCCTCTGTCAGCCGATTCTGACTCGCAGGGCTCAGGCTGTGGGGCTGTTTCATTGCCAGGTAGACTTCCGGGCTTGGGCTGGAGCCCAGGCTGGAGGACCCTCCCACCCCACAGGGTCCTCCAGCCTGGGCTTCAGCCCAAGCTCAGAAATGCGGGGTCCTGGCCTCTCCTGGGCTGACTCTGCTGCCTTTCTGCAGCCTGAGATTTGCAAGCAGAATGAGTGAATCCGGACATCTGTATTTACACATGTTCTCTAACCAGTTCTCAGTAAGATCTTGTATTTTACACATAGACAGTACTTTATACAGAAAATCTCCAGTCACCACTTTAATGAACACTTTTCCCATACTTAAATGAGTAAGATGCTGATGGCTGTTTCTTTATATACAGCAAATGCTACTGAAATAAAAATCACACTACACCAACAGCGTAAGCTGATTTAATTACCAGTTCATTCCAATGGTTATTCCCATACCTACCATAACATTGTATGTTTAATTCTCTCTTTTATCCCCACTGTGGGTGCTTTTTTGGGTTATGGCATCTTAAAGTGGGACTTTTTTTAAGTTGTGGATTTGTTTATTTATTTATTTATTTATTGCAGCTGGTAAAACTAGCAGCAACTAGCATGTGTCTAGTGATTAAGACTTTTTCTCTTTGTAATTGTCAGATTGATTGGGACAATTGAATGATAATGAAAAACAGCTTGTTCCCTCATTTCCAGAGGTGACGCTTTCTGCATAATACTGCAAAATGTAACAAAAGGGTTTTCTTGGACGCTGCTTAAAGTTAATTGACAGCATCTGTTGTTTGGAACAACGGAGAGAAATAGCGTTCCCTTGGCTCTTGAGCATGTTACTGAGGATTAGGCATTGTCATGCTAGCTGATATCCCAATACGCTGTTTTTTCTTATATTAAGGTTCCCCTTTCTACATGTCTGAGTTGAAAAAATGAATTGATAAAATTTAAAGATCAGTTTCTTAATACCAGCTACAGCGAAAAATGCATCATTGTCAATTTACGTAGACAGGAAAAATCACAATACATAAATGTGTGTTACAATGACCTGATAGTAATAGTCTATCTTTTTAGAAATATCTTTTTGTTCCAAAGTTTTAAGAATTGTCTTCCAATGCAGTCTTACGTCTATTTAGGATTTTCAGAACAATTGGTAAGTGTACAGTAATATTTATTTATTTTGTCAAACAAACCCGTAATAGACTTAAAACATATGAAAGAAAATGGTATTGCTATTTTTTTTTCAGAAAAACAAAGGAAAAATAGGCTTTTTTCCTCTTACACTGGCCATTTGTATTCAGCGTCTGGAAATTATTAAATATATAGTTCCTTTTCTTTTATCTTTTTGAAAAACTTACACTTTAATTGCTGCTTTTTAATCTGATGTGCATTTCTCCCTATAAGATTTAATATTTCTCTTTTAAATCATTGATCACTGTCCAAAGTCACTTAGAACCAGAGGAAAAATCAATAGAGAATTTTGATTGGCTGACTTGGCTGCTAGTCACTGCAGCTGATCACAAAGAAAGCAATGATTTGATTTGATTTTGCATTTTCAATGTATGCCATTGCTTTTTACTGTGTGTAGGTAAACTTTGAAATTGCTGATTTAAAAATAAATGAGCACATGCTCTGGTTTGAATCTGTTTCTTTTTCTTCTTTTGGCACTTAACACAAGATGGCATACACATACATTAGCATTATTATTGTTTAGATGACTGCAGGTGTGTGGCGAACTCCAAGCTGAACTCAAGGTCAGAGACTTTATGATGATAACTCTCTTGCAGTCAAGATTTGTGTTTACATGAATGGTGCCTCAATCAGTGTATGTTAATCCACCAATTTTGTCATGCAGTTCTGGCAAGTAATTTCACATTTTACTGAATTAATCCTACAGTGAGTTGAGAACCACGGATAGTCAGATGCTAAATTGACTCTATTCAATGCCAAAAAAATTTAAATATGTTATGCTATGGTATACAATATAATGTGATGTAAAATATGTTGTACTATAATGTAAAATATATCATATTGTATTTTCCCTGGATAAATGCCTTAAATAATATCAATACTATTACTGGATTGAAAATCCTTTCATTAGGAGCTCATATCCTATTCTATTTTCATTAATTAGATTTATTATTTAATGTGTATATATTGCTTTGAGGAGGAAAAGAGCTATATAATTGCTAAATGTTAATAAAACTTAGAATGTAATATCCCTAAAGATGCTTGATATAATGTTTAAATTAATAGCCACACCTATTTGTATGTATATATGTCATATTCGTATATACATATTCTTGTGCACTCGTGTGAGTG
Organism: Natator depressus; assembly: GCF_965152275.1. NCBI lineage: Eukaryota > Metazoa > Chordata > Testudines > Cheloniidae > Natator > Natator depressus. The sequence continues at coordinate 98,236,902 of NC_134241.1, forward strand.
CTATTATATATGTCTATAGGTTGTATCCATTATATGTTATATCTGTCTAAAAACTATGCAGCCAGGAAAGGCCATGTCAAAGTAGTGTGCTGTGTTCTGTTAGTTATTAGGGAAGCTAGAAATGCAAGTATTGTGTTTATAGCAGTGGTTCTCAATCAGGGGTATGCGTACCCCTGGGGGTGCACAGAGGTTTTCTAGGAGGTACTCAACTCATCTAGATCAGTGCTTCTGAACCTGGGGGTTGCAACTCCTAGGGGGGTCGCAGGATGGATTTAGGGGGGTTGCAAGTGCAGGGCTGGCATTAGGGGGTGGCAAGCAGGGCAGTTGTCCAGGTCTCACGCCACAGGGAGCCCTGTGAATCTAAGTTATATGCTTCAGTCCTGGGCGGCAGGGCTCGGGCTTCATCCCTGCCATCCAGGACTCTGGCTTCAGACAAGGCTCACAAGTGAAAAATAGGCTCAAGCAACATACTGAAATATAAGTACAATATTTATATTCCAATCTATTTATTTTATAATTATATGGTAAAAATGAGGAAAAAAGCAATTTTTCAGTAATAGTGTGCTATTAAATTTTTTTGTGTCTGATTTTGTAAGCAAGTAGTTTTTTAAGTGAGGTGAAACTTGGGGTACACGTGACAAATACAACTCCTGAATGGGGTACAATAGTCTGGTAAGGTTGAGAACCATTGTTTTGTACCATCAACTGAGTTTTAAGAGTTGCTGTAATGTAAATGATGTAATATGCACTTTCTTATATTCACACCTCAGCAATTGATACAAATAATTTTTAAGGCGAAACTATGAAGATTAAATATTTATATTATGTTAATGATGCTATTACACTATTCAATAGAATAGATTTAGGATGATATTCTAAAATCTTTAATTAAATTGTAGAATGTCTGAAGCATAATGCTATAAACACTAACATGAAAGTCCAGGAAATACATCCCTCCCATAATACTTTTCTTGTCCCTTCTGCATTGGTTAGGGCTGATCTCAGCAGTGTCAGTAATTATTATTCTGATGACTTGCCCCTGAAAGGCACTAGCTTGTACCTGTGGGGACAGAGAATCCATTTGCCTGGCGCCGGGGAGTCGGAGGCACAGGCTGGCGCCAGTGAAGAGAAGGGAAAGATGATTAATACGTCTTATAGATTCACTGCCTCTTCACTTGTCCTAGACCTGCCAGTAATTCCTCTCCCCTGTGGTTCCACCTTGATCACAGATAATGGAGGCAGATTGAAAGTTTGAAGACACAAGCCTCTCTCTCCTCCTGAACTGACATTACTCACCCAGGCTAAATGAGCTATACAAACCACCTGCACCTGCCTATGGGAAGGCATCTCAGTGTACTTAGCAGTAATGCTACAATAAAGCAACAACTGCACTCTAATTAAACAGGGTTTTTTTTACTGCACAGCAGGCTGCCATTAGCAAAGCTATGATATTGCAATGGAAAAAAGTGACATAAGTGTGTACTTTCACCTTTGTAATTTATTATAAAGAACCTTTTCCTTTCCTTCCTTCCTTCCAAAAATGATATAATGCAAGGTATTTTGAACAGTAAGATAGTTACAGCATATTTAAAAAGGCAAATTGATGAACATAAATGAAAGAACAACTGTGTAAAGGAAATCTGATTTTAAATATTCTCAGAGATACATCCTTTTAAAGATAAGCTGTCTTTTTTATTTTAACTAAAGCTGTCTTCATAGTGCAGACCTCAAAGTCAAATGATCTCAGGGGAGATCTTTGTAAAACAACTCCTAACTGTAGAGTCTATATGTTGAGAAAACATAGATTAACATTTAGTTTTTAAGACAATTTAACAAGAACAGGAAACAGTGAAGTTACTGTTTAGATGTGAAGTAAAAAAGTGCCAATCTTATTCACTTGCTTATATGCGCACACACACACACACACAAAATGTGTGATGATAATACTTCTGTTTACATATGTGTCTTATTCTGAATTAGGTTATTATACATTAATTGACCATTTTTTCTTTTCAAAACCAGAATGAACAGAATGTATTTTAAATGTTTGGGAATGGGAGAATACATTGTTTTTATGCAGACAGAAATTGGATCAAGGACTCAAAACATAGATTTTTTGTGTCTTTTAACAGAATATTCTGCTCTGCAGTTTGCTATGTGTTTGTTGGACTAAATATACAGAAGATATTGGATATTAAAAATGCCTTTGATCTTTTTTGTGGGGAAAGGCTGGCAATGCTCCATACCTATAGTTATTTCTTTGTATAATTTTTGTTTTGATTTCCTGAAGGTTTCTAAAAGCAGCTCTATGCTGTCAGAAAAGTGTAGATGTTTAAATCAAGTTAAGCAATATATTGTATGTAATTGCACTTCTGATACCGCTGCCCTAAGAATGTGTATCTAGTAAAATGCATTCCATTTTAAATAATAAATCCATATCAGCTAAATATTAAATACTAAAGAAGACCAGAAGGTCAGGCTAGAGATTTAAATTCAAGAAATTGGCAGGAAGCCTACTTTTGTATAAGAAAAGTGATACCATTTCTAAGTACCTAGGGTATTATTTTGTGGGAGGAAGGGAAGAGGAAAAATAAACGGAAAAGTCCAATATATTTTTAAATGCAGTACAACTAGGAATATAAATCTTAAAGTCAAGATTTCTGGCAAAATACCTGCTAATACAGTATAAAGTTTACCTACTATAAGGTCACAAAGTGTAATTTTGTGAGCACCAGAGAACATTAAATGACATGAAAATTATTTTGTTCAGACCTCATTAGTCACGATGTGTTGTCATTTGGGTGATCTCAGTTTGGGAGTGACCTTTGACCCTCCAATACAGGGGCCTGCTAGCTAGTGTCTTGAGAGGATTAGCTAATGCTACACTAGGGGCAATCATATTAACAAGAAGGGAGAATTGGGATTATTATGAGAAAAATTGTGGCCCAGCATGCATATGGAAATTCTGGGCTCAGAAGTTATACAGGTCACCAAGATGGTTACAGGTAAAGGCTGGTTTATCATGGCAAATAACAAGGGAAGTTATGACATAGGAAAATAAATAATATTGGAAAAATGTCACTGGCGTGGCACTTTAGTGTATTTCTCATTAGAAACTCCAAAATTACCACCCCCAAAGATGTATGGGACTGATCCAGTGAACCTTTCCACTGACTTCAGTGGGCATTGGGTCAGGTCCAATATGTGTAACAACTAATGTAAGAGTCTTCTTCAGAAATGACAGGTTTCAGAGTAACAGCCATGTTAGTCTGTATTCGCAAAAAGAAAAGGAGGACTTGTGGCACCTTAGAGACTAACCAATTTATTTGAGCATAAGCTTTCGTGAGCTACAGCTCACTTCATCGGATGCATACTGTGGAAAATACAGAAGATGTTTGTTTTTATACACACAAATCATGAAAAAATGGGTGTTTATCACTACTGTCAAGAATTATAACATTCATAAACCAGTCGGAGAACACTTCAATCTCTCTGGTCACGCGATTACAGACATGAAAGTTGCGATATTACAACAGAAAAACTTCAAATCCAGACTCCAGCGAGAGACTGCTGAATTGGAATTCATTTGCAAATTGGATACAATTAACTTAGGCTTGAATAGAGCCTGGGAGTGGCTAAGTCATTATGCAAGGTAACCTATTTCCCCTTGTTTTCCTAACACCCCCCCCCCCCCTTCCTCAGACTTTCTTGTTAAACCCTGGATTTGTGCTGGAAATGGCCCACCTTGATTATCATACACATTGTCAGGAGAGTGATCACTTTACATAAGCTATTACCAGCAGGAGAGTGGGGTGGGAGGAGAGAAAACCTTTTGTAGTGATAGGTTTCAGAGTAACAGCCGTGTTAGTCTGTATTCGTAAAAAGAAAAAAGAAAAGGAGTACTTGTGGCACCTTAGAGACTAACCAGTTTATTTGAGCATGAGCTTTCGTGAGCTACAGCTCACTTCATCGGATGCATAGCATATTGTGGAAACTGCAGAAGACATTATATACACACAGAGACCATGAAACAAAACTTCCTCCCACCCCACTGTCCTGCTCGTAACCCATTTTTTCATGATTTGTGTGTATAAAAACAAACATCTTCTGTATTTTCCACAGTATGCATCCGATGAAGTGAGCTGTAGCTCACGAAAGCTTATGCTCAAATAAATTGGTTAGTCTCTAAGGTGCCACAAGTCCTCCTTTTCTTCTTCAGAAATGGGCAGGACAATTTGAAAAAGACCATGAGTTCTTTATGGAAAAACTCTGCAGTTGTGTTTGTCACAGAAATTATGTCCGACAGACTTACGGCTTTAATTATAGTGCATGAAAATAATAACCAGCCTCAAAGCACCTTACAAAGGTGGTAGTATCATTATCCGTATTTAAAGGGAGGAAACTGACACAGAGAAGTGAAATTACATATCAAAAGGCCACCCAGCAGGACACTGGCAGACTTGGAAATAGGACCGAGGTCTTCCTGGTCCCAGTCTAGTGTACCATCCACTGGGCCATATTGCCTCCTCTCCAGAATCAGCTGTCCCAAACATGCTCTCAGAAATCTCGTCATAGGAAAGTTGTTCTTCTGCTTTGAATACATTATTTTTCAGCCTTTAAAAATTAAATCACATGGTTGATCTCCCGTCCTCTCCCCAGGACCCCCAGTCACACTAGCTGTTTGGTGCGTGTGCACTTATCTGCGGTATCGTGTATCAGTTTTCTGCTCTCTGGCTAGATAGATACAGTACTGCAAAGTATATCTGCTGTGTCTATACTACACAGCAGTGCTGGTGGAGTGGAGCGTATGTGAGGCTACATGCTTCAGTGAAAAATAAGCTGCATCCACACTGCAGTATGTAGCCATATGTCCGCGAAAGACTCCAGCAGCAGGGAAAGGCTTCAGATGCTCCATGCTGCTGGAGCCTTTCACTGTGGGGAGGAAGGGCTCTGGCAGGCAGAGGCAGTGGAGAAACCCCCTATCAACGCCTTTCCCTACTGTCGGAGTCTTTCCCTGTTGGGGGAAATACTCCAGTAACAGGGAGCTGGTGGAGTCGTTCCATGCGTCTGGAGTCCTTCCTTGCTGCAGGGAAAGACAGGGGAGGCATGGCCTGGGGACATAAAGACACACCTGAAGGGTGTGGGGATATACTCAAATATATAACCTATTCTGCTCTCTACTTGCCCTTGCCATGTACTTGTGTTCATACCTGCACCCTTCAGGTGTGTCTTTACTCGCCGAAGCTGGGCCTCACTAGCACACTGCTATTTATATGCAGGTGAAGGGGGCTACGTAGGTATGAACACAACACACCACCTAAAGAATTGTGCAGTGTAGACATACCCCAGCTCTCTTCCTTTCTATCCTGATACTCTAGGAACTCCATACTCAGCTGCAGGGGAGAAGTGAGTGAACTCAGTTGTATAGGAGGGTCTTCCAAATACTTGAGGATTATTAGAAGTGACCTCTACTTTAGTTTAAGGCCAGATGGCACTAGAGATATTGTGTCTCGCTGATTTTCTTGGGCAGTGAAATGGCAGAAGGAAATTCCATGTTCAGATGTCTCATGTTCCATACTCCAAAAGCAAGTGTTTGCTCTCTTACATTTCAGAAAATGGGTCAGTGGCATTCTTATATATAATCATATGGTAAACAAAGATACTCTATCAAATTTCCCCAATAGGTACCACTTGTAGGACTGAAAACAGAATAAGCTAATATACAAATCTGACCATGACAAAGGACTGCTGGGACATACCTTATTATCTATTGGGTTATTATAACATTGGTTATGAATAATATTATAATTGTTTTGGGATTCTTTTTTTGGTATTGCACTACCTTCATCAATAGGGCTGAAAAAATGGCTGGTAGTCAGAGCTTTTCACCAGGCAGGCTGATCCTGGGGCTGAACTACAGAAAGCACATGGTAGATTAGGCTTGGTGATTGTGTACTAATTAATAATAAAAGGTCAACAAAAAGTAAGATCTGCCCTGCACCATGGTTGTTTAGTAAGTATAATTTATTTCCTACAGTATCTTTAATACCTATTGGGCCTGAATGTGATCCCCCTTAACACCCATTTAAGGCTAGCGTAACTCCATCGACTTCAGTGGAGTAACTCCTTTTTTACATTTGTCTGGACAAAATAAGAAATACGCCCAATATCTCTGTAAGTTACACAGGCTATTATAGTGAGTGCTACAGAAAACGAAGTCCCAGTTCCTTATTAAATCTTCATGGAGCACATGCTTATTGTAAAAACAAACAAACAGTAAACAAAATAAAACTAATGGATTTTACAGAATCTGCAATAATTTTCATAGTAAAACTTGGTGTTTTCTCATTGGTGCAGATACGAATGTGCTGAAGATTGCCAAATCTTACTACTAGGCATACTATTTATTACCACGAGCAATCCCTTAGATTTATTACTATGAGTAGTATCCTATGATCAGTGGGAGTAATCATGGTAGCAAGCCTTACATCTGATTGTAAACATTTGCAGGTTTGGACCTTGTAGCACTATTATATTTTTAATATTAAATGTTACCTTTATATGTATAATTTTATGCACACTGCCACCTGGGGAATTTGAGAATAAGGTGTCGCAAGTGGGATTATTTTTGGTCCATTTTTGGTATTCTTTGTCTATGTAAACTACTTTTCGGAACTGTTAATGAGCCTCCTTGAGCTTGAGTCTGGTTCAACATTGTTTATAATATACCATATTGTTTGTTTAATATTTTCTAAATTTTCTGAACCAAGTCCATCACCCAGCACTGCCAATTCATCATTGACCTTAGTAGCAGAGCTGTGCAAAATGTTTGTGTAAAAACTTGAAACCTCTGGAAAGTTGTCAGTTGCATTAACTACTTGAAACTCAGATCAGGTTTATGAACCCTTCAAGCTAACATGGATGCGCTATTGAGCAAACCCAGGGTTGATTTTTGAGGAAACCTAATTCAATTTATGGCTTTGCATCAAGGTCGTGTGAAATCTTCAGGTTCTCAACATGAATCACAATAGTTCTGACTAAGTATTGCTTTGAGAATTTGGGTTTGTTTAAACCTGAAACTCAAGGCTCAACTTGGGAACAATGAACCCCATGAGGACGGAAATGAAATAAAACATGTTACATGAACTTCTTGTGAAGGAAACCCACTGAGTTTTATACAGATCTGCTTAAATGATCCAGTGAAAACATTTAAAACAAATGCTCTGTAATACTGAGATTCAAAGGTTGAAATCTCTGATTTGGGAAGGATACTATGGTAAACATTAAAACCATGATGGAAAAATGATAAAACAACATGCAAATATAATGGTCTCCAATCTAAAGAAGCTATTGCTAATTCAAAAGACAGTCCTAAAAGGTATTGATGGAGGGTAATGATCACACTGCAAACAAGATATGCTTAAGTAGAGGATTTGCAAGCTCTTAAAAATAATCATCTTGATATCCAAGCTGGTCAAAAAACATCTTTTAACACTCCAAGAAGAACGTTGCAAAAATGGCTAGGACTTATACAACACAACGCCACCAGCACATGATCCTGTTGCTTGCTTGCTTGCTTGTTTATATGGAATTCATAGACAAGAACTAACAGATACCCTAGTGCCTAGACACCATGGAGAGAGAAGGCGCTTTATAAACACAAATGAGTAATGCATCCCTCTCACCCATGCTGATAAAATCTTTATGCCACAGCATGGCATCATGTATTCTCTTTCACTGTCTGTTGTGGAGCAAGTTAGGGTCACCTCCTTTCCCCCAACGTACACAATAGTCTTGGCTGTCGCTAGGATGTTGTCCTCCCAGCACACAGACAATACACACAACCTTTTGGTCCTTGTAAGAAGCTGTCTTATTCTACAATAACATTGTGTTTAGGTCTTCAAGGGTTGGTTTTTGTACCTATATGTTCTGTACAGCCTCTTCCCTATGTTCATTACTCTGCCTTAACCACTAGACCATGCTGTCTCCAGAGATGGAATCTGTGTCCACTGCATCTACACTACCATTGTTACCTGCTAGATTGAAGATAGCATGGTATGCCAACCTGTGCTACAATCACATCTTTGCTTGTAGTGTAAATATTCCCTTGGTTGAGATCACACAGAAAGGCGGTGGGCCAGGTATTAGCTTCCTGGCTATTGGTCTGACTGTTGGGGTGAAGAAGAGGACAGAGGAGGGTTGGCGGGAGACTCCCATCTCTCCACATGTTTTGATGCTATCCTTCTCCTGGCCATATTGCAATCCTTCTTGTCCCAAGGACTGTTGGGGGAGAGATGCAGTTCCCTTTAACTGCAGCTCTAAGAACCATGTATTTCAGGTTTTTTCTCTCCATGATTTTTTATGCAGAAGGGAACATATTGTCCTAACTCTCCCACTTGTTTGGAGAAGAATGATAAAGAAGAAAATCCAAGCTGTTTCAAGTCATAGCCTTTCATACATGAAGGCTTTTTATATTGTACTTCTCTCCTGGTTGGTGTAGCATTTTCATTCCTATTGTTATTTTGGTGTGTTTAGTGGCTACATGCAAGAACAGTGACATTTATATGAAGTGAATCCATTAAAGTCTTTATAATGAATAGCATGTAACTGTAACACACATACAGTTTTCTCATTTTGCCTTCCTCTGGGAGGCTACGACAACATTTTGGCAAGTAGGAGTAAACAGCTTTGTGTTGGCATGCAGTAAATTAAACTGAGTAATTAAAATCAATAGCTAAACACGAGCTAGGCAGAAAGGTCATATAACACAACAGAAAACTGTTAGGTAGCATATTGCAGGAAATCAAAATAAATTTCTGAACTTTTCATTATTCTTTGCATGCCTGAAACCATTCTTAAAAGGCTTATGAAATGTATTAATATAGGCATCATCATTCTCTGAGATTGTACAAAAAATATTTAAATGATAGCATGAGTGTATTTCTAGTTTCCAAGGTAATAACTGTAGCTATGGTTAATAAACTCAAAATCCAAATGCCACTAGGGTTATCAGTGAAAGATCTTGCGACATATGTGGGAGATATCTATTATTTTTTGGAATATTGGTTTGGTTTGGTTATTTTATCATAGAATATCATAGAATCATAGGACTGGAAGAGAGCTTGAGAGGTCATCTAGTCCAGTCCCCTGCACTCATGGCAGGACTAAGTTTTGCGCGACTATTTTGTTGCTTGCTAAAGAATAACTAGATGTTTTTACAGGAACTAAAGTCAATAGGTTCAGATAACCCAATCACAGGTACTTAATAAACAATACAGGTGTTAAGTATCAGAGGGGTAGCCATGTTAGTCTGGATCTGTAAAAGTGCCAAAGGGTCCTGTGGCACCTTATAGACTAACAGACGTATTGGAGCATAAGCTTTCGTGGGTGAATACCCACTTCGTCAGATGCATGACTACATGCATCTGATGAAGTGGGTATTCACCCACGAAAGCTTATGCTCCAATACGTCTGTTAGTCAATAAGGTGCCACAGGACTCTTTGCCGCTAATACAGGTGTTGATTCCTTTAAAGTTCTACTTCCTCACCCCCATCATGCTCTGATGAATAGGCTGATTGATAACATCACTCCCTGCCCACTACTACAGGAGTTGTAGAGGGAATCCAAGTGGGGGAAATGAAACAAAGAACTTGGCATAGCATAAAAGCATTCTCCCTGAAGCTCAGGGGACACACAGAAGAGGAAGGTTTGCAGGAAAGCAGATGGAACTTTGGTCCCCAGAAGTATGGGTACCTGGGATGAGTTGGGACTAACTACATTTTGAGGGAAAGGCTACACTTTAGGCATGTAGGCCTTTTGTTGTTTTAATCTTTTTCTCTGAATGATATGATCCTATGGGTAAATAAATAACTTTGTTTTGAAGATGCTGTTGAGAGTCACTGCAGTTACCTACTGTTCACAGCTCGCAGAGGGAGGTCTTTTGCAGGGGCTAAACCCAGTTAGATCTGCTGAGGAAATATGGTTGTAAACGGGAATGCTGCAGCCTGGGACCTGATGTGAGAATGACAGGATTCCTCCATGAGAAGTGAAGTTGCTGGGCCAGTCACTTGATAGGGTGCACTCAGGAAAGACTGCAAAGGGTCCAAGGTATAATTTACCCTCTAACTGTGAAAAATATGTTATTGTCAAGTTACCAGAAAGCACCTTTGAATAACTGATATTATATTGTCCTCTCACCCCTGTACTCTGGCTAACATGAATCCCTATGATTTGATTGGCTAAGGAGTTCAGAGCTCTCCATCTGCTCACAAATGTCTCAACTTTAAATCCATACCCTGGCAGTAAATCTATGTCTTCTCCATATCTCCCCCTTGAATCTACTTTCTTTCTTCTTCCCCTCTCCCTCACCCCCCATGTCCCATAGGGCTGGCCTTACCATGAGGCAAACTGAGGCGGCCACCTCAGGAGCCAGACTGTGAGGGGGTGCCACGAGGATCCAGAGTGTAGAAAATTGGGTCTGCTGCTGGTGCATATGTATTCTCTCTGCTCTAGATGCACAGAGATGGTGGAGTGCTGTGCTGGAGGAAAGAGGGCACAAGAGACAACAGGCAGGCAGGAGAAAAGGTGAGAGGGAATAACAGAAAGCATCAGGAGCTGCAGGGAGAGGGAGGAGGAGGAGCCTCTTATATACCTCTCCAGCACCCCCAGGAGCCTGGACTGATTAACACCAGCTTCTCAGGGAGCTTCCAGTTTCCAGCTTCCAGTTTCCTGCTGCTTCTCCCACGATAGCTGGCACAGAACAGCAGTCATGAGTGAAAGAAGAAAATGCCCCTCTGGGGCAGCATTCAGAAAAAGAAAGAAAGCAAAGGAAGCTTTTCTATCTCAGCAGGAAGGAGCTCTCCTGAGATACATAGACACAAATGTTCACGGTGAGCCTTCCGGCCCTGTGAGGATGTGAATGGTGAGGAGATGCCCGATCTTCCAGTTAGAGTGCAGGTGACTGGCAGTTACTGCAGCATGCATATCTCTATCTCAAATGGAGGCTTATGGCCTATGGACCCACTTGAGCAATAGCGTGAGGAACTTTCTTGTACTGCATGGGCCACAGCAAGTGAAAAACTTCATGTTCCCCAAAGACAATGAAAATAGATGTTTCCATCCAACACATTACTGGTATGAAATCCCCAGTGGTGACAAAGTGGAGAGGCCATGACTTATGTACTCAAAAACCCAGAATGGTGCACACTGTTTTTGTTGCAAACTCTTCCAGTCTAATGTTCCAGTCACACTGGGTTCTACAGGAACAAAGGACTGGAAAAATCTGGCTAGAAATCTGGCATGCCATGAGAAGGCAGCAAATCACCAGAGAGCATTCCATAGGTGGAAAGAGCTTGAGATGAGACTAAGGTTAAAGGCCACCATAGATGTTCAGCATCAAGAGAAGATTGCATCAGAGTCTTTTTCCTGGCAAAATGTTCTGAAAAGGCTCATTGCCATTGTGAGAATGCTTGCTACCCAAAACCTAGCATTGTTTGGCACTTCGGATCAGCTGTATGTGCCAAACAATGGAAGCTTCCTTAAAATTGTGGAGCTGATGGCTGAGTTTGATGCTGTACTCCAGGAGCAGAGCATCTAAGAAGAGTCACCACCCAAGAAATGTACACACACCACTACCTTGGAAAAACAATTCAAAATGAGATCATACAGTTACTGGCAACAAAAGTCAAACAGAAGATTGTGGCAGATCTGAAGTCAGCAAGATATTACTCTGTTATTCTGTACTGCACACCTGACATCAGCCATGCGGAACAAATGACTTTAATGGTGGTTTTGTAACAACAACAGAACCTAGTGAAAATGTCCCTGCAATGGTGACTGTCAGAGAGCATTTTCTAGAATTTATTGACATTGATGATACTACAGGAGCTGGTATGACAAATGTGCTTCTTAAAAAGCTGGAAGATACGGGAATTGCGATAGCTGACATGAGAGGTCAGGGCTACGCTAATGGTGCCAACATGAGAGGAAAGAACAGAGGAGTGCAGACATGGATCCGAGAGTTAAACCCTCAAGCTTTTTTTATCCCATGCAGTTCTCATTCATTGAACTTGGTGGTCAGTGATGCGGCATCAGCTTCTAGTGAGGCTGCTGAATTTTGTAATGTAATTCAAAGTATCTATGTATTTTTCTCTGCATCAACTCATCGATGGCAAATTTTGAAGCAACATCTGGGAACATCCTCTTGACGCTGAAACCACTGAGTGCCACACGATGGGAAGGTCGAGTGGAGGTGATAAAGCCTATCAAAGACCAAATTGGGAAGATAGATGATTCCATAGTTGCCATTAGGGAGGATAATTCTATGACAGGAACTGTTCATGGGAGAACAGTAGCAGAGGGAAATGGAATCACCAGAAACATACATAACTTCAGATTTCTGCGTGGCTTAGTGTTGTGGCATGACATACTGTTTGAAATAAATGTTGTAAGCAAGAGACTCCAAGGTGTTGACCTTGATATATCTGGAGCAATGGAACAACTGGACAAAGCAAAGTCACACCTACAGTCTTACCGGTCAGATGAGGGATTTCAAAATGTTCTGAAAAGTGCACAGAAGTTGGCAGAGGAACTTCACACTGAAGCTATTTTCCCACCCATTCAAGAATATAAGAGTCACCGAAGAAGACGACATTTTGATTACGAAGCGCGGGATAATCCCATAAGAGACCCCAAACAACAATTCAAAGTTGAATTCTTTAACCAGGTGCTAGGTTGTGCAATACAGTCAGTTGAAGAACGTTTCATGCAGCTCAAGGAACACAGCAGTATATTTGGGATGTTGTATGATATTCCAAAATTCCTCACTATACCTGAAGAAGACCTATACCAGCAATGCAGGGCACTAGAGACAGTGTTGACGCATGATGACATGTGCGATATTGATGCGAGTGATTTAGGTGATGAACTGAAAGCCCTTTCAAGATACATTTCAGCAGGATCAACTCCAAAGGCTGTTCTGGAATATATGTGCACACATCAGATGACCACCCTCTTTCCAAATGCTTTCGTTACTCTGAGCATATTTCTAAGACTTCCTGTAACAGTTACCAGTGGAGAACGCAGCTTCTCCAAGCTGAAGTTAGTAAAAACACATCTATGCTCCACAATGACACAGGAGAGGCTGGTTGGCCTTGCAACCATCTCAACAGAGCATGAGCTGGTCCAGACTGTGGACCTTCAGGAAGCAGTTCAAATCTTTGCAACCAAGAAGGCACGGAAAGCGCCACTTTGAGTATTCAAACAGATAAAAATGCCAGTGTTTACTCTGCAGACAAGAAAAGTTACATTTGCTGTTCAGGCGTTTGAAAGTTAAGTGTTACTTAAAATTTTTGAACAAGGCATTTTAAGTTGTTAGTTCTCCTTTATTGGGGTAGGTAGCAGAGCAGTACCATGAGAGGAGTAGAACAGGAAGAAGGCAGAACTGAGACCTTTCAAAGTTTTGGCCCAAGCGAGGGGGCATGGGGGAACATTTGAGCTCCCTGCCTCAGGTGCCAAAATGTTGTGGGCTGGACCTGATGCCCCATAGGTAAATACTGATTGCGTTTAATATCAGAGACAGGGAGAGGTGCTGTCTGGTTTGTGTAGGTATATATGTAGGGGCATCAGAGGAGAGTAGTCAGAGTGGAGGGATTTGTATGATCACTGTTCAGTGAGTGCCAAATCTTCAAAGCTTTAGCATGTCCGAACCCCTATCTGAGTCTGCACTTGGAGGCTTGCAATGTCTATATCTGCTGCTGGCAAAAAATCACTGTGTGATTTTTGTATGCACACTTTGCATGTTTTGCCCTGATTAGGCAATTCCTGGGGCTCTGGCTCCTACTGACCCTCAGCTGATCAGCATTTTATTGATACTTAAACAGTGTGTATGGGTGTTGAGAAATAGCATTCTAGTTCATCTACAAATGAGATCCTTTCAGCCATTCATAGCACAGCTAATTGAAACAAGTGAGTCGCTGACATGCAGTATCCTTGCTTCTGGCTGAGATCATTTCATTTCTATATCAATACATATATTTCAAGCTAAATTTTTAAATTCTGGGTATTTTTGCATCTATTTGACATTATCTATTTTGAAGTTAATCCCTGTTAAATGAAATGAGTCATTTTAAAAGACAGTTTTTGTCTCAGCTACATGTGAAGTAACTGTTCATTGACATTTAGAAACTGTACTGTATTCTAATAAATAAATTAACATTAGGGGCTGGTTTAAACCAACAAAAGTGAATGGACTGATCTGTCACTTATTGAGATTGTGTTTGGATTCAGTTTACTTCACTTATGAAAACGAGATTGGCCTTTTACCCGAGTCCCTGGAATTCACTTGTCCACATCTCATAATTGCCACAGAATACAGCACAATAGGCAGTCTCTGCTCATGACAAAAGAATCCAGTGTTGTGGACTGTTACTACTAGCAGGAATATTGCAAGGCCACATTATGGTGCATTAGCAGAACAATGCATGGAGCCTGCCTTGGGTCCGCCCTAAATGGCTTAACTAACTGGTACCTTAAGTTTAATGAGCATCAAATTCAATTTTACTTCTGTGAGATAAATTCCTTCCCAGAGAGAGACTTGGAACAGTGTATGATGGTATGTACAATGAAAATATAGGGATATTGTGATGACTTTTACTCAGTAATCCTTGTTTAACTCCGTTTGAAAATATTAGTAGAACTAAAGTTATATCTATTTAGTTTTTCCTTCTGTCTGAGTCTACGTAAATAAGTTTAATGTGGTGTTTTTTTACAAACTAGGAGTCCAATCCTATAAAGAGTTCTGCGTTAGCACATAGGTTTTCCTACACTGAGGACCATTGAATTCAGTAGTCCACTTGTGCAAAGCTCAATTTAGGATTGGGGATGAAGTGCTTCAACGCTCTCTTTCATTAAAATAAAAAACAGGAAAACCTCAACGGCAGCATTTCAAAATTCATGAAGACCGCTTGAAAAATAAAAGTGTGCAAGTGAGAGAGAAGTCAATAAGGAAACCCATTTCATGTTCAGGTTGGAAAGATTATTAAAATAGGAAGAATCTTTTAAAATTATGAACAATATATTGAAATAAGAGATCCTTTTAGTTTTTTAAATTTAATTTTCTTTTGTGTTTTGGGGTCGTATGTAATTAAAAATCAAATAATTAGGGGGAAAATTTTCTATTGACTTTTTAAAAGATTTAAATTACTATCTTTCTTTCTTCTGTCCTTGAATTCATGTAGCCATTGGCAGAACT
This sequence comes from Natator depressus, assembly GCF_965152275.1. Lineage (NCBI taxonomy): Eukaryota > Metazoa > Chordata > Testudines > Cheloniidae > Natator > Natator depressus. The sequence goes on from NC_134241.1 coordinate 98,252,153, forward strand.
GGGAATGACATCTGATTGTACTGGTTTCCAGTACCCCTCTTCTTTTCTCCCTCTCCCCTGGTTCCTAATCCTGCAAACATGTATGCATGTGCTTCATTTTAATTCACATGAGTAATCCCATTAAAGTCAATGGGACTTCAGTGGGACTACTCACATGTTAAAGGTAAGCACATGGAAAATTGTATGCAGAACCAGAGTTTAAATCACACTATAACCTTACGTGAACAACTTTGCTAAATTTTATCTTGATGTAAAATTTCTGAATTCAAAACACATGTTTAATGCTCTTGCATTGGAAATGGCTCATGACTTCTAACCTACATAGAACAGACTAGACCTCTAATAGTGCAGATACAATGCTATAGCTAATGAGTGATGTGGCTTTTCCCGTGATACTTTTGGTGGTATATTCTGTTCTTTAAAATTGTTTCATTTGTGTGGCTGGAATCTCAATTTTTGTGTGTGTGTCTGTTATCCCCTCTTTTTACTATGATAAAACAGGAACAGCAAACTTTGTATCACATAGCTGAAGTTGCTGAAATCTCACCCTAAGTAGTTAACACAGTGTATATCAATAAATTCTTCTCAGTCTTAAGAGCGTAGATGGGGAATGTTTGCTACATAGTGAAACCTAAAACAGCAACAAATGTGAAACTCGGAACATTGCTGAAAGCTTTTAAATATTTAAGTTATTACAACCCACATTTTAGACACTTGTGTATTTAACTTGATAGCTGTATAAATTATACATCGAGTATTTTTCCAAACATTTTCTAACAGTGTATTGACAAATGTCCTGTCATTCTTCAGGAAATGCATAGTAGTATTACAGCATTTTGTAGACAATTTGCTTATAGTTTTTTTCCATCCCATATGTTGCTTTCTCTTAATTGCATCTGCCTTCTTATTTATTTAAACATAAACATATATGAATCTTTCCCACAATCCCTCCTGATACTGTTGAGAGGATTTTTAGACATTTCTCTTCAAAAACTTCAGCTTCACCTCAATATAGTTTCGTGATTTCTAACTTGGGCCCCAAGCCTGCAAAATTTACTTATGTGAATGGGAGTTTGCTGATTTGGGCTATACTTTGTAAATAGGAGTGGAGTATGATTTCCTATGAGAGGTGTTAAAAAATAAAAATGAAAAATCCTACCCTAAGCAAAGTTTTTCATCAAAAGGGAGAAGTGTGCAAGACTCCATGCATTCCCTAGCAGCCTCACTTATGCTGTTGACTTTATGTGGAAGGTGCCCAGATAGTATTGTGATAGGGAACAGTATAAAACCTTAACATAGATAGATAGATGTACAGTCCTATTGCCTTCTAGTTTTTGAGTTGGAAAACTGGAAAAGAATTCAATGAGCCTATGAATGCTCAGGACCTTCAATTAAAGAGTCTGTAGAATATAATTTTAATAGGATTTCATTGAAGCCTTCTAGATGTATCACACATTTGAATTGTTTCTTAGAATGGCTAATGCTTTATTATTGTTTAATATAGTCCTGCCATGAGTGCAGGGGGCTGGACTAGATGACCTCTCAAGGTCCCTTCCAGTCCTACGATTCTATTATGGAAAACCCTGAAATTTTTTTTTAGAAACCTGTGCAAATATATCTATTCCATATTTCCTCCCCTTTTTTATCATTAGAGACATTGTCATAAGAATCTTTTTGAGGAGTTTGTCTGCTCTGCCTGCTTTTTCCTTATCTGAAATCATAATCTGCTAATGACATCATAACTTCCCCAGCAATCAATTGTGATGTCATGGATAGAGGATTATGGGCCTGATCCTGCAACTCTTTCAACACATGTTTAAATACGTTAGCAGATCACAAGTGCAAATACTAAAACTGATTTTTAAAATGGCCTCCATTGAGCCTCACAATTTGTGCCTAGACCACTTTTTTTTTATTATTAAAAGTTCAGACCATTCTTTTACAATATACTTTATTTTTACCTAGCATTATTCACACAAACTATTACTGATTTCTCCCTAGGGGAATGCAGTCTATACATGCAACTATATGTAAATTCTAGGCAACCCCCAAGTCTTCAAAAATCACAAATCAGGGCCCCTCTCAAAAATTTGGAAACTTGCTTAAAAATCAGGAGATTTAAAAAAAATATTTTGAGTCCTTTTCTTTGCCTTCTCATTTCTGAACCTTAAGGAAACAATCCCTTTGAATTTTTAAGTTTTCCTGTGCAACTAAGAGGGCTAGAAACTTACTTAAACAAAAAAAAGCTGAGATTCACATGCAATCTCTTGATTCCAACAGCTGGACATTAATAAAAACAGCAAATATGACAAAACTCAAGGAAAAAATAGAGTTGGCAACATTGTATATAATGTACAAGCAGCACTTGAATATGATAGATAAAGGTGGCAGGAGCAACATTGGGTGGAGAGATTTATTGCTGCCAAGCTTCTGAAATGACTGAGTACTGGGGGCCCAATGCTGCAGTAAGTGATTTGCACCTACAATTCCCATTGATGTTCAGCAGCTGGCAGGACTGGGTGCTAGAAAGCACTGTAATAAAAATAGCATTTGGTTATCTGAATACAAGAAGTACAATGTCTCTAATAGCACATGCATGGCCCTGGATGCCTGTTGCAGGGTCGCTGCCCTTTAAAATTGGAAATTCTGGGAAATGTTGTCTGGAGGCGCACTGATAGGAATGTAGTTCTTGACAGATGTCACATGACTGATCATATGACCAAGAGCCAGGCCTTCTGGTGAGATATGTAAGACAGCCTGTTGCCTGGATTTGCTTCTACTGAGCTTTAATCAAGACCTGTGAGGTGATGGCCCTCCACAGTTGCTAAGGGGATAGCCTGGGAAGGGAGCCTGTGAGGATTTAGTCTGAAAGACCGGAGCAGAACACTCCCAGGGCAGCAGAATTTTGAAGTGTGGTCTGTGTTCCCATCAAAGACTGATGGTGACAAGCATTCTCCCTGCACTCGGGGGAAAAGGATTGTGAAGCCCTGGGGCATGGCCCAAAGGACTATCACTATTAACAGGACTCTTAAGCCCTGGGGAGAGCATTGGAAAACTTTTCTTTGAGTTGGACTATAAGTTTACGTTAATAAACCAGACCCCAGAGGGGCACTGTAATTTAAAATGCTAATAATGTGGCTATTGATTGCTAGAAACGGAAAACTGAGGCATTGGGGAGCAAAGTGTGGAGGATATAGGAACCATGTTACAATGGAGTTTAATGTACTAAGAGATAGATTATGGCTTAAGCTTTTGCCTGCATTGGGTTTTGAGGCAGGAGTTTGACTAGAGGCTGTGCAGACTCTTTGACAGAGTATAATAGACATTATCTCCTCACGTTCTACCCCGTGTGTCATCACAGGCACTGAAGTTAGCAGGCCCTGAAGTGGCAGAGCTGCATTCCTTTACTTTCAACAGGGTTTCCAGAGCTACTGTGGACTGGCATGTGCCTTTCTGCTGCACAAGGATGGAAGGGGTAGCTCCGTGAATCCTTTCCATCCCCTTACATGCCAGTGACTTGCTACACACTGTCTGTCTCTGTATTTATAAAAGAATGTAAAGAAGGGGGGAGAAATATCTAGAGTTTAGTCATGTCATATCTTCAGTGGTAAGAGAGGGTTGAGTGTCTTTCTGAACAGCAAAAAAATGCTAAATAAAAACTTTTTACAGAACGGCAGTGAATTGTAGCTTCCATTTCCCCCCTTCCCATGCTATGTTTGATAACTATGCAAAAGGGAGTGCGAGGAGACCGAGACCATCTTGCATGCTAAGAAAAAAAAAACTGCTCTGTGGACCAGGCTGTATTTTATATATGCAGGTTTCAGAATAGCAGCCGGGCTAGTCTGTATCTGCAAAAAGAACAGGAGGACTTGTGGCACCTTAGAGACTAACAAATGTATTTGAGCATAAGCTTTCGTGGGCTACAGCCCACTTCATTGGATGCATAGAATAGTAAGAAGATAGATAGATACACACATACAGAGAACATGACAAGGTGGAGTAAGAGGCTGATTAATTAAGATGAGCTATTATCAGCAGGAGAAAAAAAAAACGTTTGTATATATGCAGTCAGCATGCAGTTTCTCCATTGCTGTGATATTGTCCGATAGGGGAAAAAAACATTTTTCCTACTAAAAATGAGTATATATTTTTAAATGGTTATCAAGAAAAATGTTAGCACTATTGTGAAGTATTGGAGAGGCCTGGTTGATATCGCACAAGCAGCTTGGAAAAACAAGATTCGTGATACACAAACCATTTTCATTTCCCCCTCTCTCCAGCAACACACCATTGGAGCATCTTAGTTTTAGCTTGGTGTTTTGGGTAAGGAATCCCAGGAGTGTTATTGCTTCTGGATGCCTGGGTCCCTCTTCTCTCTGACTCTCCCTCAGCCGACATGCATCCATGTGTTTTGTAAATAACAAGTGACTGAGAGGGCAGGATACTTAATCTCTTCTTAGATCAATACTACTTCATGGGTCAGCAACTAGGGATGCTGGAAAAGAGAAAGGGAGAAAATTGTTTTTTATTTCCCCTAAAGACTGAGGGCACCCCCTCTGCAGTGCATTCATTCTCTATTACCTGGGGAAGGAACCTGCTAAGGTTATTTCTGAACCATCCCCAGCTGCCAGAAAGGGCATTGTGAAGAGCCTTGCAAAGCATCAAGACCTAGGAAAAAGTTTTCAAGTTTCTCATTAATATGGCAGTCTGGTGACAGAGAAGGTCTGGTGGCTGTCTTCGTGCTTAATCCTCATGGCTGAGCTCAGCTGGGAGAGCTGTGTCTTGATGTGAACACCTTGGACCTGGGAGCAGAGTGCTCAATGGATTGGCTCTGAAATTGTTTCCTTTCTTGATCTGACAGAGCCTACATTTGTTGACATTCTGGGTATATTGAAAGGTCTGTTTGTTTACTTGGCACTTTTTTGAGGAGATGGGTTTGGGGGTTTTAGTTCTTTTTCACACCTTTTTGGCCAAGCAGAGCAAGGCTTTTTGCACTTAATTCAATGGCCTTTCTTTGTATGTGAATGTATGTGTACTGGGATAACTTTTGAGCCCATGTGTCATGGGGCCAGTGGCCCTTCAGGAGATTTTGGGCTCATGGCAACCCTGTGGGGTACACCTTGGAGCAATCAGATGCTCTAGGTGGTGCCCTTTAGCTAATTAGTAATGGAGCAGCTGAGCTAAAAACAGGCTGATAGATCTGTATAAAGAGAGTGCTGCTTAGAAGGGAGTGGGAGAGAAAGGGAGTTTCTCTCTAGAGAAGCCCTGTGGCTGGAAGAACTCACAGGGAGTGCTATAGGCCTCTGTGAGGAAAAGCCCTGAATGAGAGCTTAGAGGTGATAATAAGGGTAGATCTACACAGAAAAAAAAAAAAAAAAAAGCTTGCAGCAGCCAGGGCTGGAGGCTGGATTCTGAGACCCTCCAGCCTGAGCCCAAATGTCCACACTGCTATTTTTAACCCTGCAGCATGGTCCCAAGTCAGTTGACCCAGGCTCTGAGACTTGCTGTGGTGGGTTTTCTTTCGCGGTGCAGACGTACCCTAAGATCCCCAATAGCATTGTCAGGGGAGCAATGAGGGAGCACACAGAACTCCTGGCATGGAAGAGAGAATGGGGGACAAGAGTATGGGGGAAGGGGAACATGGGCGCACATAGCTGTAATATGAGGGAGGGAGTAGGAGTGTTGCAGAGAGCCCCTGAAACTGGTGGGGGGGGTAGCATACCCGAAGCTTGGGGGGGTGGGAATGGAGGAATGCAATTTGCCACTGGTAACTGCAATGTTCTGGGGCTATAGAAGCAACAATGTATGTGGCCTTCTAGTTTCAATTATGCAAATATGAATTGTCACTTTACTATCTGTTTGGAGTTATCATGCTTTTGTGTATGTAGAAGGCTTTTGATGGGTGCCCTAGCTAAAAAAATAAGAATTGGTAAGATCCCAGTACTATAGAAACTGGGGGGCTGTGGGGGGGAGGGGGGTTAGAGAAAATAATTGATATTCTAAAAGTGACACAGTGACACTCAACGTTAGAAAGGAAGATTTCAATAAAATGAAAGTTTAGTCAAAAAGCCCTAAAGTTAAAAAATAAAGGAAGAAAAATTTTTAGTGGTGTTTTTTGTGAAAACCAAAATAAATAAATAATAATAGTGTCTCAGAAGGCATGTGTCTCACTGAACAAAAAGAGAATCTGCAGGGTGTTAGTATATAGGCCTGTTTGTTAGCCTGAGATAGAATTTTGGGTTTGATTTTTGATACTCTTATACCCTTATTAATATCTGTGAACAAAGAACAAAGATGCTGTGTGTTGCATTTCCCACAACCAGATGGGGCTTTTAGTACAATGAGAAAAGATAAGGAATAGAGCTAAAAGTGTTGCTGGGTATAATGGGAGTGTAATATATGAGCACACACTTGAAGACTGCCTCGCCTCCTATCTTGAGCCAAGGTCAAACAACCGGTCAGGAGGGGGAAGGGGATGTGGGGGAGGCATAAGAAACACTAAAAGGCCAAAGAAATGCCTGCCCCTGACTGAAGTACAACCTCACTCCTTACCCCTCCCATGGGATACAAAAGAGATGGTCCCAAAGCCCCCACATCCAAGACCCTCCAAAATGGAACATGACCATAAATTGGAAGGGTGAGACCAAGAGCGTGCACTACAGGTATAATTATGCCTGCTAAGGAAACTGAGAAACTGGGGGAAAGGCTCTGCGGCATTAGAGCTATGGATATGTTTGTTTGAAACTAACCCCAATAAACATTGCATTGCCTGCACTTTGGACTTCTGGTCTTCTGCTTTCTGCCTTCATGACAAGAACCGGGGGAAGAGGTGAAGGGAAAGTCCCTAACACAAGGCAAAGAGCCAACCAGTATGGGTAACTGAAAACATTTCTGAGGGTATTCAAATCAAACAGAAATCCTTCAAAAGTTGGAAAGCTGATTCTAGTGAAGCCAATAAACAGGAACATAAATTCCACCAGGCAATGGAAATCAGAGGGGCCAAAAATGGATTTTGAGTTGCAAATAGCTAAATGTGTTTTAAAACAGAACACCCAAGAAATTCCTGAAGTATATGAGAAGCAGGAGGCTTATGAAAGAATTGGTGGGTCTGCTGGATCACCAGGGGATAAAGGGAGCAATCAAGGGAGATGAAGACATTGCTGAGAAACTACATGATTTCTTTGCATCCTTCTTCACCACAGAGGATGTTGGGGAGATATCTACCCTAGACCTGCTCTTTTCTGTAAATAAAGATGAGGTATTATCAGAGACTGAGATGTCAGAAGAGGTGATGGATGAATTTAAAAGCAGCTAGTCACGAGGCCCAGATGGCATACATCCAAGAGTTCTGAAGGAACTTTGGTATGAAATGGCTAAGAGCTAACAAAAATATGTACTTTCTCTTTAAAAACAGCAACTGTTTCAGAGGATTGGAGGGTACCAGATGTTCTATCTATATTTTAAAAAGGCTCTAAGGGTGCTCTGGGAAATTACAGACCAGTAGGATTAAATGGTCGATATTCATTATGGTAAAAGGTTAATAACTGGGTGCCTCAAGGTTCTGTACTAGCTCACATGTTTAATATATTTATTAATGGTGTAGAGAAGGAGATGAGAACTAAGGTAGAAAATGACACATAATTATTTAGATTATTCAGGACCGGACAAGACTGTGAGGAACTTCAAACACCTAAACAAGCTGTACAAATGGACAACACTATGGTAATGTTCAATGTCGATAAATGCAAAGTAATCCACACTGGAGGGAAATATTTAAACGATTCATACACCTTAAAGGGTTTTAAAATAAAGTAAATTCTTCAGGAGAAGACTCTGACATCATTGTAAACAATTCAGGGACAACGTCTGATCAATGTGCAGCTGTGTTGAAAAAAAGCTAAGAGGTTTGGCTGCATAAGGAATGAGATCAAGATTAATGCTAAAATTATATCTAGAATCGTTAATTAATGGTGACAAATGTTTTGAAAGGCATGTTAAACTTCATGCTGCAGAGACGAGGATGAAACCTAATGTGGGGGTCTACTGCAGGATTCTAAATCTTCTTCTGAAGCTTCTGGTACTGGCCACCGTGAGAGAAAGGTATTGGACTAGTTGGACCTAGGGTCTGATCCATTATGGCAGTTCTTGTATTCCTATATTTTCCTGTGCATTTATATTTTCTAATTTCAAAAATATTTTGATACTTATCAGCAATAAAAGTAAGGTGAAAACAAGCCTTGCAATCCAAATTACCCTTGGATTCCTCATGGACTGCTCAGTCTAAACCAAGTAAGGACTGGAAAAAAACATCCTCAGATCCACTTTCCTCCTTGTTTCTATAGTAGTTAGCTGAATCTTGTATCAAATTTATGTGGTATGTTAGAAATCTCCACTATGGTAGTGTGTGTGTGTGTGTGTGTGTGTGTGTGTGAACTCATCAACATCTAACATAAATATAGAATTCAGACATTACCAAAATCCTGCTGCAACTCTGGGCTCTTGTGAGACTTATAAATTATTCTTGCGTGAAAGAGAAGTCATCTGAGAATAACCTAAATGAAGTTCATATGGATTTTAAAAAATTATTCTTGTGGAAGAGAGGGGTGTGGGAATAGATGAACAGATGGGAAAGGGAGATGGGGAAAGTGAGGAAAAGGCTAATTAGGTAATTGAGGCTCAGAGGCTATTAGAGCTGACCCAATGGTCTACTGGCAGTGTAGTATAGGGAGTGGAGTTTGGGATTCAGGTTGGTCCCTCATTCTCAGGCCTGCATGCACTAAGTACACTGTAGAGGTAGGGTGCTCCATATGTTCCACCTCACCCTGGCAAAACATCCTCCAGCCAGCACAGAAGCATAATCAGCCTTCCTCTGCAGATAAGTTGTGTCAGGTTATTCTGGGGCACAGGAGGGAATAAAGGAAGAAAATGGTGTGTATGTGGGGGAAGGGCGGGGTGTGTATAAAATGCTACCAAGATAATAGTAAACTGTTCGTGAAGAGATGTCATGGGATAGATAGAAATATCTTGGGCATTCTCAGAATCAGAGTAGCCTCAGCACTGGCTACTCTTTCGACCTCGGCACTGACAGTGATCTTGGCACCGACTGCTGCTCTGGCGTTGACAGCATTTTTGGCACTGACGATGACCTCAGCACCCACAGTGGCACAGACAACAGCCCTGCCCCCTTCATCGGCTCAGGCATCTGGTTCGGCACCGGCTCCACCGGCGGCACCATCAGTGTCTCTGGTGCCCATACCTATGCTGAGGTCGGCATTGACAGCCCCGGTGCTGTCGGACACTCCATTGGCACCAACGTTCCCCCGAGAGTCGCGGGACCCCTTGGGAGCTGATGGCAGGGAGCAGCTGCTGCTTATAGGGGCTTCCTCCTTGTTGTCTCCGGAAAAGGCATTGGCAGGCACAACGATACCCCCAGCGGTTGAGGACAACAGGGTGCTACAACAGTCACTGCAAAGGGCTGTGAAGGGTCTAGACATTAAGGCTGAGGAGGTGGTCGAGGAGGCTGATCCTGTGGTGGATATCCTTGCCCCCTCAGGTCCTTCTCATGTTGCCCTACCATTTATTAAGACTATTGTGGATATCACCAAGACCCTGTGGCAGACCCCAGCTTCTTTGCCACCCACTGTCAAGCATAATGAGAGGCGTTATTTTGTGCCCTCCAAGGGGTATGAACATTTGTACTCCCACCCACTTGCCGACTCTCTTGTCATGGACACTGCTAATTAGCGTGAATGGCAGGGTTTCCAGGGGCCCTCCCCTAAAAAAAAGGGAGGCTAAGTGATTCGACCTTGTCGGGAGAAAGGTCTATTCTACAGGGGGTCTGCAGTTCCATATTTCAAACCAGCAGGCCATCATCAGCAGGTACTTGTATACCACTTGTGCAGCAATGGCCAAATTTACGGAGCTCCTCCTGTCAGACTCCCGAACCGAGTTCTTGGCCTTGACGAAGGAGGGGAAGCTAGTCTCCCGGGCTTCCCTCCAGGCCACGTTGGACGGTGCTGATGCTGCCACTAGGGTCATAGCTACTGTGGTGGCCATGAGAAGGAGCTCCTGGTTCCAAGTCTCCGGGCTCCCTTATGAGGTCCAACAGACCATTCAGGACCTGCCATTTGCGGGTATGACTCTTTTCTCTGAAAAGGCAGACAAGAGGCTGCATAACCTGAAAGACTCACGAGCCACCCTCAGGTCTTTGGGCCTGCACACTCCTGCCACACAGCAGAGACACTTTCAACCGCAACCTCCTCCGAGATTCCATCAGCAGAACCGACAGGACAGTTCTCGGAGGAGGAACAGCAGTGGCAGGAAAAGACAACACCCATCCTCAGGCCAGGACTCTGGCCAACCCAAACCACTTTCTGGCCCCAAACCAGCCTTTTGAAGGTGCAGTCGAGGATGGCACGCCTTATCTTTTCCTCCCGACTGTCCCCTTTCTACTGTGCATGGTCTCGTGTCACTTCAGACCGCTGGATGCTCCACACGGTAGAGAGCGATACTCCACCCTCCTTTCCCGTCCCACTTCAGGGACCCGTCTCATGAGCAGCTCCTTATCCAGGAGGTGCAGTCGCTCCTATCACTGGGGGCAGTGGAGGAGGTTCCTCAGGAGCAAAGGGGCGAGGGCTTTTATTTTCGGTATTTCCTAATACCAAAAGCGAAAGGCTGCCTGAGGCCTATCTTGGACCTGTGAGAACTCAACAAGTTTGTGAAGAAACTCAGGTTCCGCATGGTCTCTTTGGCCTCCATCATCCCCTCACTGGATTCAGCAGACTGGTATGCCACCCTCGACTTGAAGGAAGCATATTTTCATATCGCAATCACTCAGCCCCACAGGAAGTACCTCAGGTTTGTGGTCAACAGTGCCCACTACCAATTTACTGTCTTCCCATTCGGCCTGTCAGCAGCACCTCGAATCTTCACAAAGTACATGGCAGTCATCGCCGCACCAGGTGATGGTGTTTCTGTACCTCAATGACTGGCTGATCGGGGCTGCTCCAGGTTCCAAGTCGAAGCTCAGGTCAGATTAATCAAAGCCACCTTCAACTACCTGGGTCTCCTTCTAAATGAAGCAAAATTGACTCTGTCCCCTGTCCAGAGGATAGAGTTCATAGGGGCAGCATTGGACTCGACCCAAACCAGGGCATACCTGCCGGAAGCAAGGTTTCAGGCCCTGACGGATATCATTTGAGGCCTCAGACTGTTTCCCACCACCACAGCAAGAAACTGCCTAAAGCTTCTTGGACACATGGCTGCCTGTACCTATGTGGTGCAACATGCCAGACTCAGGCTTCGACCTCTTCAGTTGTGGCTCAAATCAGCGTATCACCCATCCTGGGACAGCTTGGACAGGATCGTGACCCTGCCTCACCTGGTCCTCAACTCCCTCCTGTGGTGGCTTGACCCTCAGGAGGTTTGCTCAGGGGTCTCCTTCACCATTCCGCAGCCATCTCTGTTGCTAGTGATAGATGCATCAGACTTGGGCTGGGGAGCATATCTGGGAGACCGCAGGACTCAAGGCTTCTGGTCTCAGGCAGACCTGGGTCTCCACATCAATGTCAGAGAGCTCAGAGCAGTGCGCCTATCATGCCAGACCTTCCAGGCATACTTAACGGGACCATGTGTATCAGTCATGATGGACAATACAACAGCAATGTTCGATATCAACAAACAGGAGGGTGTACGCTCCTCTTCCGTGTGCCAGGAAGCCCTCATGCTGTGGGACTTCAGTGTAGAACATTCAATACACCTACAAGCGTTGTACCTCCCCAGGGTACAGAACGAGCTGGCAGACAACCTCAGCAGGTCATTTCACAGCTATGAGTGGTCCGTTTGCCCAGACGTCGCAATTTCAATCTTCCAGATGTGGGGCTTTCCCCAGATAGACCTATTTGCCACATGACACAACAGGGAGTGCCTGCAGTTCTGCTCCTTCCAAAATCACAGTCCAGGCTCCAGCACGGATGCGTTTCTCCTCCATTGGGGAGGTTCTCTCCTATATGCCTTTCCATCCATACCGCTCGTTCATAAGGTGCTGCTCAAGATCCAGAGAGAACAAGCTCAGGTCATATTCATAGCACCAGCCTGGCCCCATTAGCACTGGTGCACATCTCTCCTAGATATGTCCGTGGAAGCCTCGATCACCCTGCCACCCTTCCTGGACCTTCTGACACATAAGATCACGGTCATCTTCAACATCCGAACCTCAAGTCGCTTCACCTCACGGTGTGGAAACTCCATGGTTGAACACGATGGAGCTTTCCTGTTCAGATCAGATTACACGGGTCCTCCTTGGCAGCAGAAAACCCTCTACGAGAGCCACATATCTTGCCAAGTGGAAGAGGTTTTCAATCTGTTCGGTGCAGCACCATTCATCCCCTATGCTTTCCTCAGTGTCGCTTATTCTGGACTACTTCCTCCATCTGAAGCAGCAGGGGCTTTTGTTGTCATCAATAAGAGTGCACTTAGCTGCCATCGTGGCCTTCTACCTGGGCGTGGAGGGCTGCTCTGTGTTTGCTAACCCCATGGTCAGCCGGTTCTTAAAAGGGCTCGACAGGCTGTACCCTAATGTCCATCAGCCAGTCCCTGCTTGGGACCTCAACCTGGTCCTTTGTAGGCTCATGGGACCCCCCTTTGAACCATTGGTGACGTGCTCCTTACCTCTTTTACAAGGTGGCGTTCCTGGTAGTGATAACCTCGGCCAGGAGGGTGTCTGATCTCAGGGCCCTAACATCAGAACCTCCCGACACTGTATTCTTTTAGCAAAAGGTTCAGCTCAGGGCTCACCCGGCTTTTCTCCCGAAGGTTGTGTTGCAGGTCTTTCTCCTGGTATTCTACCCTAAGCCTCATTCCAGAGGCAGGGAGCAGAGACTCCACTCTCTGGCTGTCCCCAGGGCGCTGGCCTTTTACATCAAGAGAACAAAACTGTTCAGAATATCGGTTCAGTTATTCATGTCAGTGGCAGACAGAATGAAAGGACTGCCTGTGTCGTCACAATGCATTTCGTCATGGATCGTGTCCTGTATTCGTGAGTGCTACAACCTGGTGGGGGTTTCTGCACCTCTAACCATTGTGAGCTTCACCAGGGCGTAGGCTTCATCAACAGCGCTCCTGGCTCAGGTTCCTACTCAGGAAATCTGCAGAGCGGCGACGTGGTCCTCTATGCATGCTTTCACCATGCATTATGTGATTACCCAGCAGGCCAGAGACGATGAGGCCTTCGGATGGGCAGTGCTCCAATCAGTGGAAGACTCTGACCCCATCTCCTGAACTTGGGCTTGTGAGTCTTCTGATTGGCATTGACATGAACAATCACTTGAAGAAGAAAAAATGGTTACTCATCTTCTCGCAACTGTTGTTTTTCGAGATGCGTTGTTTATGTCCATTCCAATACCCACCCTCCTACCCCTCTGTCGGAGTAGCTGGCAAGAAGGAACTGAGGGTGTGGCGGGTCAGCAGGGCTCTATATTGAGTACCATGAAGGCATGACTCCAGGGAGCGCCAGGATTGACCCAACGAATGCTGCTATGGGAGAAATCTTCCGGCAACTGTGCACGTGCATGCACACACGTCTGATTGGAATGGACACGAACAACACATCTCAAAGAACAACAGTTATGAGAAGGCGAGTAACCGGTTTTTTTCGCTTGTACAAAGACTGCTGAGCTGGGTGTTTCACTCATCCAAGCATCTGTCTGTAGCTAGCTAGCACATACAAAACTGGTTAAATTTATTTTGGTGAATGGTGGCTAGATGTGGCAGCAGAAGGGATTAAGAATACAGAGAGGTAACAAACATATGGAGTAATTTTTTGTGTTTGCATTTTTGCCAGCAATATTAAGTAGCAAGTGATTAATTCTGCTTTACATCTCCTAAACCTGATCTGCTATTAGAGAGTGATTTTCTGAGTACTGCACACTGCTTCATTATACTTTCTGCACAGCATGCCCTTTCCTTAGCATTTCACATCCTTCTCCTCAGTGATGTCTCCAGCCAGATCCCTCTAACTGGACTTGGAGTAGTTACATTATTTGTATTTCCATAGTGCCTAGAATCCCTTGTCATAGACAAGGATTCCATTGAGGTAGGTGCTGTACAAACACAGGGTCCTTATTGTCATTTTCCACTGATTCCCCTCACCAATGAATTTTCCTGTTTTGAAACTCTGAGTTTTTCAAAAGTGGTTTCCTACAGTTTTCCTGAAAAATGTGCCCACGCACGTGTTTGCAGTGCAAACCAGACAATTGCATGCACAGAGTTTGTGGGTACAATTTACATGACCACTTTAGAAAATCTGACCCTAGTATTAAGTTATCAAGCTTTCCAAACTACATAAATTTACTCCTGGAATGTGTTTCCTGACCTTTCTATGGTGGTGTCTGTCTAGGGGACCAGTCCTTCTCCCCGCTGATTTAAATGGAGCAGGATAGGGCCTCATAAGAAGCCTTCTCTGCCCAAAGGTTTCATTTCAACTGGTGAATTATTTACAGTTTTCCAGATTCATTACAAGCATTTTAAATGAAGGAATCTTCCAAAAATCAAATTAATCTTTTCTCTCTTCACTGTATATTGTAATAAATCTGAAAAAAATATTCCTTTTCCCTCTTTCCCTTCAAGTTGTAAAGAATACAGACCGCTAACAAGCAATCTTTGCACAGTTCATTTAATTATTTCAATTACCAAGCACTCTTCATAGAGTTCATTTAATTATTTCAATTAACGCATTAACCCTTGGAAGCTGTGTGCTTTGTGATATACTGAGACTGTAGACTTTCCAATCTTAAGAAACCCATTGATGTACATGAAACTTTGATTTTCCTACTCAGTGAGACAAAACCAGATACTTGTAGAGGTAGAAGACCTTAAGTTGCGCAGCTGGGTTGTTAAAGATGACAAATATATTTAGTGGCCATTCTAATTAATGTTAGCAAGTACAAAAGCAAGACTGTTATTTCTCAGTGTCTGTAACTGCCTGAGTCAGCTGTACCAAAGCACATTCTGCTTTCTGCAAAGAGCACTTAACTCCACTTGTAATACCCCTATTGCTCCATGAATCAAATATAGAGTTCTGTGCAGTGAGAATCCTAGGAATTTATGCTGTCGCCCTTAAGTTTAGAATTCTGAAGATGGCAGCTCTAGTTGACAACAGTAATAAGTGAAGAGAAAAACAATGCTTCGGACTAAAAGAAAAATTGAACCGTAAGAACCTCCATTTGAAAGGGCTGACTCACAAAAGGAAAGAAAAGTTTTTAGTGGATGACGAACTTGCTCATATTTTCTTCAACATTGTCGAACTCTTTAATTAATAGATAGGAGTCAAGTTGTCAGATTTAGATTTGGATGTCTAAAATTTGAGGGATGCTCAGATCTGGAGTTGGGGATTGGTCCATTGAAAGGCTGAAGTCATTTGCAAAATTAAGGTCTGGATCTGGGTTTGGACTTCAAACACTACAAAAGTTTGTAGGTATTTGGCTTTAAGGTTTTGATTCCGGCCCATCTCTTGCAATGGCCTAAAAGAACCTGTAGTTCAGTGATTTAGTAAACTTACATCTCTATTGCTCCAAACTGATGGCAGCTGAAAATGATCACTGCAGTATGTCATCACTGCTACCACTACTTTGCAATCATACTCAATCGCTTCTCTGAAAGCAATATTACTTAATTTTTTCCGTTCATTAGTCTCTTACAGCACCTATCATTTTTTGTTTTTCCTCCAAAGATCATCATCATTTCTTCGATGTCTACTGACGGTGATAGATTTGGCCAATCCTGAAGATGGTGGGAATTGTTTAATTTGCGTGTGAACGCCATATTAAAAATAGGCCAAATACAGTTTAGGTTGCCCTTTAATGCCATTGGGAGTTTTTCCTGGGTAAAGACTTCCAGAGTTAGTCTCATGTTAGGAAAAACCTCAAAAGTAGTTATTATTATTTATTGTTTGTATTGTGATTGCACCTATGAGCCCCATCATGGACCAGGAGCCCAATTGTGCTCTGGGTGCTACACAAACACGGAACAAAAGGATGCTCCAAGCCCCAAAGAGTTTACTCCCAACAGCCCTGATAATATAAACACTGTATAAAGGTAAAAGAGATAGCACAGGGAAAATAATAAAGTTTGTCTTTAAGGATCAAATTGTGGCCCATGACATAAATTGTTCCAGTACAGAAGCGCATATAGGATGAAACTTTCAAAGCTGCCATGGAATTTAGATACTTGCTTCCCATCATAAGAGATGGGGTGAATTCCTGCTCCTCCCCCCAAAGTCAATGGAATTGTTGCCACCCAATCCCCTTGATGATTTTGAAACTCTCATCATGGTGTACTCCACAAACTCAGTGTTTATATGTGTCTGTATTCTGGAGAACAATGTGTCAATCACACCCCATCCTTACCTAGAGTAGCGAATGAGTACAAGGATTAGAGGTAGTGGTTTGCTAGGGCAGGAAGTGAATGCACTCAAAAACTTGGGCCCTTGAGCATTGCCTTGGAATACCCTTCTCTAGCTGCAGCACTTCTCCTAGGATTATGAGGAGAGTCAGAAGTGGGGTGAAAAGCTTTCTGTCTGCACTCCCCTATCACCTGGATGATTTTGGTATGTAACTGTGCAGACTAGGCAGCCCAAATTTGTTTCAAAACAGGTAAAATATTTAACTATGTTTCTGTAATACATTTCTAGAAACAAACTGAAAATAAGTTGCCTGGAAGATGCTATGTGCTGCAGCTGTGCTTAGGATTTGTGGGGTTTTCCTTTAAATAACCATTCTGAAGTGATGAGATTCAGGCACTTGTGTATCAATTAGCAGGGCACATTTATGGGTATTCACTGCCTGGAAATGCAGAATGACAAATAAAAGTATCAAGGTTCTTCCATAACTTTGCTGTCCTAGTGCTAACCATGAAATGACTGCATTGTGACCTATAGTATACGAAGTCGGTGCATTTCTGCAGATCCATGATAAGATATTTTTCTCTACTCAGAAATGCAGTTAAACTCTGCATTCTGAATCTGTCCATGCCAGGCCCTGGATGCATTAGTATTCCACTGGCAGCTGCCTGTAGGTAGGAATATTGTTTTTGTCCATAACCAGAGGGAACAATCAGACTAAGCCATTCCCTGACTATAAACCAGCCAGAGTAATTGGGTTTAATTTTAATTTTTGTAATAGCTTTAAATTAATAGGAGCAGCTGCTGCCACAGTGTGTGGGTGTCCTTTTCCAGAAGGCATAGAACAAAAAAGGGAAAGAGTAAACAATAGTGTGTCTAGGACACAGAGGTTAATTCAAGAACTGAGCAATGTCTTTTCATTATCAAAAACTCAGTTGGTGATATCTAGCACTGTGTCTCTTTTCTTTTTCTTTTTTTCTTTCTTTCTTTTTTTCTTTTCTTTTTAAATTCCAAGATAAGATCTGAATCTGATTAGGCTCCTGTATGTAAAGATGTGTTGTTGGTATCTAAACACTAACTTTCTCTCTCCATATGACTCACAAATAGATTAACAGTGACAAAGTGGTGGGAGAGATAAGAATAGATTAGCAGTGACAGGAGTACTATTATAATTATTTTTGGAAGATAGTGCCCAAACTCTTAATTCAAACCATTTCTGCCCTGAGAGGGTGAATTTAAACCTAGGAATTGAGGATGGTTTCGACTGCTGTGTCAGACACCAGATAGTGAAATGTCAATACCAGATGTCCTAGACATCGAGATTAGCCATAATAGCCAAATGCAGCCATAAAACGGTGTGTCAAAGTGGATAATAAAACAGATGCTTAGCTTCTATAATGAAGGGGAAAGGGAATGAAATATCAAAAAGTGTATTTCATACATTAACAAAAGTTATCTTTAACTTGCTTCAAAGTACAAAATTATTGAACCGTTCGTCATTTAAAAATTAACTATCAGCAGATGAATTTCAATTAGCATTACCCTTTCTGGAATTCTGAATTTTCCCCTGTTGGTCCCATTTTACATGCAATATTATTGCATAAAGTAAGGTCTGCCCTTTGTTATTTCCCCCTCTGCTAATTTGGAAACAAATAAAGTTCAACAGCTCAGCAACATACCGTTTAAACTTGCATTACGGTTTGAGAACTGGGAGCTAGAATACATTTACCCACTGCCACATCATCTGCTTGATTTGAGAGCAAATGAGGGATGTCCTATAGCACTCCAGAGTAAGAGTGAGTGAGAGAAATATGTTAAGATACTCGATGAACCTATTAGGTGAGGGTACTTTATGCAGACGGCTGGTGGCAATTTTTCCCCCAATGGTACTTCAAAAAAAATTGAAAAGTATTTTTGTGTCCTTCACATATGTGGCCTTAAAAATCATTTCCACTTTGTTAGGATCAGATCATCAGCAGTAAGTAAAGGTCTTAGAAAACCACTAATACTGAAGGAAACCCTCAAAACCATCTGTGTTCAAGAACCACAGCAATAAGAGGGGCAAATAATTTTTATTTCAACTCTAAAGAACTGCATCACTGTCTCTCTATTGTATTTATCCAAGAGCATCTCGATTCCTTTTTTGTTCTCTTTGTAGCTCCTGAGTTTTGCTGATCATACTCCTTAACTGCAAGCACGTGCAAAATGAGAGGGTTTTGTTCTCCATTTCTTATTAGCAATGAAAGGCCAAAATTAATGCTCTGCAGTAGTCTAGCTTCTCAGAAAGGACACATTACCATTGCTATGTGTGTAAATCATATTATGTTTTCCCTCACCATGATCCTGGTTTAGCTGAGATCTGCTATGAGCATTAGATGAGACCTGTTTATAATATTATATAATTGAATTAGTTGGAGTCTGCAGGACCACAGTGTGCTGTTGCCAAACATGACTGGTAAATTAGTTGCATTAAATTACAAGAACATGTTACAACTAGAGAATCTGACTGTCTAGATGCAGGCAGAAAACCTGTATTCAATACCCAGAGAGGGTGTGAAGAGAGACATTGAACAGCATCTGTCCATATAATGGGTCTTTGCTCATATCTCTGAAGTACTTCACAACACAAATGTGAAATAAGAGAATCACATTGAATTTGGATGGTTGTGAAAGACATCTGACAAGATTAGATATTGGCATCCATTATCCCTTAAATTGATTAAGGCATTGACATAGTCATGTAAGCACCTCCACTATAGTGAGTCATTATACTGTATTTGCATTTTTAATATGCCCAGCACCATAGTAATTGGGTGCCATATGCATTTAGGCTGGGATTTCCAAAGGATACAGTAATTCTAGACTAAACTCCCATCCCTCTCTCTTTCTAAATCAGGACCAGGTGGCTGTTTCAGAAGAGAGAATTTCTGGGGTCATTCTACAACCTCACAAAACAAGAGGTTTTTGTTTCTCAAAAACTGATTTTTCCTGATACTCGCACTATATTTCTACATATCGCCTCACCATTAAACTGGATTGCAATACAGAAACTTCCCTCTGTTCAATGTTTGTCTTGTCAAGACACTGTTGCATTAAATATGTCTAAACCCCGACCTGAAGAGAGACAGCCTCCAGGCACAGACTCATTCTGTATAATCCATCTAGAATGAGTTCAAATAATGTCCTGGAAAGGTTTGCCATCCAGTTACCAACCTCTGAGCCATTAAGGTTCCCAGCTCATTCACTTAATTAGTTCGACCTAGAATATGAATTCCAAGTAGTTTACTGTAAGGTTTGAATTTATCAAGATTCTTATGTCCACACATATGTATGTGTTTTGTTTTTTAGGCAAAGGCTGCCAACTAAAAATGTATATTACTATCGCTGCCCAGACCACAGAAAGAACTATGTCATGTCATTTGCTTTCTGCTTTGACCGAGAGGATGACATTTACCAATTTGCCTACTGCTACCCGTACACGTATACTCGGCTCCGACACTATCTCGACAACTTACAAAGGAGGAACATGGACTACTTTTACAGAGAATTGCTGGGACTCAGTGTGGTAAGTAATAAGCATGTTTGCCAACTAGCATGCTTCATTTTGGATGTCTGCCCTTAGATGCTTATACAGTGTAATTCACTATCCCCGCTGAAGTACATACGCACATATTTGTTTTACTGCTATCTATGACACACGAGGCAGCTTGGTTGCGTGGTGAAATATAGGCAAATGCTAATTTAATTTCACATAAAATATCTCTTCTGCAACATGTAGTGCAATGCTAAGATTACCATGTAGGACCAGTTCACCTCCAAAGATATTAAATGGGAAAACTGAAACAGCTTTACGAGGGAAATTTGATTCTTGGCATCCTCTGTCTTGTATTTCTGTGAGATTTCTTTTGAATGGGGTTATAGCCTTTACTATCATTTATAGCCTTTACTATCACTAAAATGCAAACCATTTTTTTAAAAAAAGAAAAGTGGGTAGATAGCTTAACCTTAAAAATGGTTGAATATTTTGGTGGCCATGTGAAATGGATTTAGCTGTCTTAGTCCCACCCCTAATGTCCACCTCAAAAATAAAATGCCACCACAGTTGGTTCTCACTGACACACACGTTGTCAAAGAATAAAATGAGGCCTGGAGACTAAGCCTATTCTTTCTCCCCAATAGATGGTCCTTCCTGGTCAGGCTTGAATCAGAGCATTGTGGGAAAAGCTTGAACTTTTATTCACCTTGATGTAATTTTTCTGTGAATGAAAGTATTGCCAAACCCAGACATTCCAGAATCCTGACTCAGGGCTGGTCTATACTACCATAGTAAATTGATCTAGCTTACGCAACTTCAGTTACGTGAATAACATAACTGAAGTCGACGTAGTTAGATCCACTTACCTTGGTGGCTACACTGTGCTGTGTTGACAGAAGAGCATCTCTTGTCGATTTCCCTTACGCTTCTCAGGGAGGTGGAGTACACAAATCGATGGGAGGGTGCTCTCCCATCAATTTAGCATGTCTTCACCAGCCCTGCTAAATCGATACTCGCTGCATCTATTGCAGCAGTGCCAATCTACCGGTAAGTGTAGACAAGCCCTCAGGCCCCAAAATCATAACATTGGCTTAAAAATCATGAGTGTTTTTAAAAATCATAAATGCTGGTTCTTTTTTATTTGCCTTGGTTTCTGAGCCTTTAGGATGCACTTGCTTCACAGTTTCAAGCTTTTCTCCACAACCATAAAGGCTAGAAACTTTTTTTTCTTTTTGTATTTTTATGAGAGCTGAAATGTTTATGCAATCTCCAGCAGCTGGAGTTTTATAGAAAAAAATCTACAAAATATCATGAGATTTGTAACAAAATTGTGAGCGTTAGAAACACTGGGATAAATAGAGGACTTCATTCACTACGCCTGTCTGGTTCCCTTTACTAGCACTCAATTTATATAAAAATGAAATAAAATAGGAAATTTTAAGAAAAGAATTAACAAAGAGCTAGCTAGATTGTCGGGCTCAACGGGTAGTGATCAATGGCTCCATGTCTAGTTGGCAGCCGGTGTCAAGTGGAGTGCCCCAGGGGTCGGTCCTGGGGCCGGTTTTGTTCAATATCTTCATAAATGATCTGGAGGATGGTGTGGATTGCACTCTCAGCAAATTTGCGGATGATACTAAACTGGGAGGAGTGGTAGATACGCTGGAGGGCAGAGATAGGATACAGAGGGACCTAGACAAATTGGAGGATTGGGCCAAAAGAAACCTGATGAGGTTCAATAAGGATAAGTGCAGGGTCCTGCACTTAGGACGGAAGAACCCAATGCACAGCTACAGACTAGGGACCGAATGGCTAGGCAGCAGTTCTGCGGAAAAGGACCTAGGGGTTACAGTGGACGAGAAGCTGGATATGAGTCAGCAGTGTGCCCTTGTTGCCAAGAAGGCCAATGGCGTTTTGGGATGTATAAGTAGGGGCATAGCGAGCAGATCGAGGGACGTGATCGTTCCCCTCTATTCGACATTGGTGAGGCCTCATCTGGAGTACTGTGTCCAGTTTTGGGCCCCACACTACAAGCAGGATGTGGAAAAATTGGAGAGAGTCCAGCGAAGGGCAACAAAAATGATTAGGGGTCTGGAACACATGACTTATGAGGAGAGGCTGAGGGAACTGGGATTGTTTAGTCTGCGGAAGAGAAGAATGAGGGGGGATTTGATAGCTGCTTTCAACTACCTGAGAGGTGGTTCCAGACAGGATGGTTCTAGACTATTCTCAGTGGTAGAAGAGGACAGGACAAGGAGTAATGGTCTCAAGTTGCAGTGGGGGAGGTTTAGGTTGGATATTAGGAAAAACTTTTTCACCAGGAGGGTGGTGAAACACTGGAATGCGTTACCTAGGGAGGTGGTAGAATCTCCTTCCTTGGAAGTTTTTAAGGTCAGGCTTGTCAAAGCCTTGGCTGGGATGATTTGATTGGGGCTTGGTCCTGCTTTGAGCAGGGGGTTGGACTAGATGACCTCCTGAGGTCCCTTCCAACCCTGATATTCTATGATTCTATGACCCCCCCTTTCAAACCTTTTTATTGGTGAAGCAAAGTTCTTGGTTAAGAGAAGCCAAGTACACATCCCTGGTTGACATTAATCATCCCAATTAGGAGGCCCAACAATTACATGGGGAAAATAGATAAAAAGAAAACACAAAATCCATAGGGGGTTGGAAGTAGGAAACTTAATAATTTTGATTTTCGTGGGGTTTAACGATTAATCTCAGAGGACACAACTGTCATTAATTGTAACGTAAAACTGCTTTTTGTTAACTTTCACTCTCTGTGAAAATAGAGAATAAAACGGTCACATTTGCATGTTCATCAAAACCAGATTGGCTGATTAGAACATTGAGATATGTGGGATTTGTCTTTTATCTGCATTTTGACAGACAGATGTAGTCTTTAAATCTTGTTAACACTGCGTTACCTGTCGCCACTAAATATTATTTTTCATATTTCAGAAAATTAAACATGCCATTCAAAATATGGCATGGAATTTTTCTGTGTATAACTCCAGATTTTATATCTAAATGTACACACATAGTTTTTTTTCCAGAACTTGATATAATAACATTTTGCAGCTCACCAGGACAATATGTATAAAAAGCTTTTTAATCCAGCTCATGATGTTATCTTTGTACGAAACATTGCAATCGTAACGGATTTCTGGCTTTTCTCTATATAAGAACATCCTAGAACAGCTTGGATACTTAATGGTTTTGCAGGGCTTGAATAGGCAATTTCTGTAAGTTCACTTAAATATTTAATGTAGTGTTTTGTTGCTTAGCATATGACTTTAAAACAGGATTCTTTGGGGGGCCCTGTACCAGGCTGCATCAAAACAGAAGTTGACTGTACTTGAGAGGATCAAATGCCATACGGGATGGTTTTAGAAATTAAGGGTAAGATCCTCAACCCCACTCTGCCACTTTTATACTACTCTGGCCCTTTCATATGTCATAAAGGGGTCCTAAAAGTGCTAGTTCCAGCTGTGGGGTTGGTTGCAGCAATACTGCTGAGCTTCTGAGCAGCACTGCAACCCTGTGGCCCATGGGGCTGCTTAGGGAGGCTGCTGTAATTTAGACAGGCCCCCAGGGCTGTCTATTTTCTGTTGCGGGGTCTCTCCAGCCTTGGACTGGGAGGGCACAAAGGTGATTTGGAGCTACCTTAGTTAGCTCCCCTAGCCTATGAGTTCTGTACTGTGCCTTGAAGAGGTGCTGAACAGAACTTCACCACGGATCTTTTTTGTAGGATAATAGTGAAATTCAAGTCTCAAGAAGCCATATTTAGGTTATTGTTTCTAAAGCCCTTTTGAGCCACTCATTTTGCCACACTTAATGTTTTCAAAGTAATCTAAATTCATATTTTCCTCTATGAAAAGATATTCTGCCTCAGTAAACTCCTTAAATACTTTCAAAAATTCTATGAAACTTGAAAGTGAAACATCAATATAGGACATTTAACTGTCATTAGATCACAGAATGGCAAAAAGGAACAGAGCCAAAAGGCGACAATTCCTATTGCTAATGTGAATGGATAACTTAGTGGTTCTGTTCTGACCTTTAATATTTATGTGCTTTACTTCAGAGAGCTATCAAACATTCTAGATGTGCCAAATGATCTTGAAAATAGTCTATCCTACAAGCTTGGTATCATGGTGTCCTGGGTACCATTTATCCTGCTATTTTCATTCCAACCTCACTGGCTTCGGATAAGTTTAGACTGTATACATACTATCCAAACAGATAACAAACGTAAAAGCTGAAAGATTTTTTTTAGAATGTGCCTTTATTTATACTGCATAGTAAATGTTTGTCATACTGGAATATATTATATAACATTGAACATAATACAATGAAAGATTATTTCTATATGTGTGTGAAAATATAAACACATAAGTACACACACAAACAATGTATATAGATGTACTAGTATATTGTATGATGTTTGTATAGCTCCAGGTATGTCTCATTGTACATAATATTTCACAGTGGCCAGTTTTAAAGTGGATAACGCTCAAAGTTGGTAATCTAAACTATTTGCATATAGTGCGAGATTCTTCGCTTTTCAATACACCCATACCCCCACCAAACATTGCCCTGATCACTCACTCTTAATTAAATGAGCTCAGTCAGCTTGGCTCAGCTCGTATGGTCCACTTTACAAATCACCACTCACTTGGCAGTATTTTCATTATTCACTCCAAAGCGAGCCAAGATTAATTGGACACAGACACTTCCTCTCACCCCATTAGGCAGTAGTGCTTCCAAATTATACTTGAGGTGTATTGTGACTGCACATACAAACCGCAAGCCTCAAAGGAACCTGCTCAGTACACAGAGACTGGAATATGGAATTGTGTTAAATTAAATATTAAACATGCATATTTTAAAACAAGAAGGCAATATGTCTGATGTAGAGCTGTGTAAGTGAGCCACCACCTCTTAAAAGAGACATGAGATGCAGACTAAAATAGACCAGAATGTGGAGGCTGGGGGCTTGATTCTGATCCCCCACTGGTTTGGTGTTGGTCTCTTCTTTTCACTGGAGTTACTTCTGAGTTACACTAGTGTAAATGAGATCAGAATCAGGCCCTGGACTTGTGAAACTACTTACCAGATGTTACACTGCTGGCTCACTGATCAAATATCCTTTGTTCACTGTACAAATGGCTGGGTACACCAGTAAAAATAGCTAATGAGTTGTATGGATAGCCACTCGCCCATTTTAACTGATCAGTTATGACTGGTTTAAGGCATGAAGCAAAGAAAATAGTCAATTTTTCAAAGGTTAAATTTTCCATTTCTATCTTCAGTGTTAGGTTATGCAATAACAGTCCTCTATAATAAAGCTATACTCTTCTTATTTGAAAAAATGGAAGTTACAGGCCTCTCTGTGTGATGATGCATCATACTTTGCAAATGATATTGGTGTCAGATTTTGTAGTTTCCAATGTATCTAACTGCAACTAGGTTAAAATGTCACCTAAATGCGATTTGTGACAGTTTACTCAGGGTGAAAATATCCATAGAAACAACAGTAAAGAAAACTAAGCCCAACTTACTCGTTTTTCTAGGAAGTAAGGGTGTTCCTACATATGTGTTAGGGGCACATTCACTTTATTCCTCTGTAGATGTGTTTACTCACACATAAATAGCAGCTAGTGCTGCTATTTCCCTCGCATTGATAATATAAACGGCATTCCAAAACCAAATGCCAACTTTAAACTCTGCTATAGATATTTTCTCTGCCAGATTGGATACCAGCATGAGCAGAGTTGGACCTGAAAATGACAAATATCAGAAACAATATTTTCTTGCTTTTCTTTAATAGACTTATACTGTAAATATATATTTTTAGTTTAGTAGGTTTCCAGGTGATTTTGTGCGTTACTAGAGGAAAACAATATTGAGCTATATTATGTCATCGGTTTTTAGGAAGACTTCCCAACAGGGGTACTGGAACAATTTTTATAGTGGGGGTGCTGAGAGCCATTGAACCAAACTGTAAACCCTGTATAAAGGAAACCACTTCAAACCAGAGGGTATTCCAGTACCCCTAGTTCCAGCACCTATGCTTCCCAATTTGAATTAGTGAGGAGTTCTGCTTTAAAATTTATAGCATGTTATGGTCCATTCTTATTGCCATCAAAATTCTCACCTGTCAGTGCAATGTTCTAATCTAATAGTTACAAATAATAAAACTTCGCACTGGATGCTTACAAGTTTGTTCTTTGTGGCAGCACCCACAATGTGCTATGCTCTTTCCAGATGTACAAGAAGGCCCCTCCACTGAAGAGCTCACAAACTAAGGACTGACTGGTAGATGGAGGTCAGAGAAGCTTTTGTTGTATGGCAAACTGTATTGCCATGGCAGTCTGCTTTTTGTGGTTCTGATAGACACAGTGATAAAGATTTCATAATGCAGAAATTGCATATTCGTAATCAAAAGAAAGGGTTTTGGTTTAGGTCACCAGCAACATCTAGTTTTGTGAAAAAAGTAAACATAACTCTAAACATTGCTTTGTAATTAATATTGCCTGTGTCTGTCACATACATAAGCTCACAATTCTTAAGTGCTAGAAATAGCATTGGTTTATATAGGAAACTCACTCCCAGAGTATACTCCATTCTGAGAGGAACAGATCATAAATCAGAAAAAAGAATTAAAATCTTCAGTCAACATTGCAGCTCACTTGTGACATCAACTCTTGTCCTACCAAAAAACATTAAAAAAAAAAAAAAAGACAGTGGCTGGAACTTCAGAAGAGAGGAACTTTGAGCTTAATGACTCTGTTGGGATAAGAAAGCAGAATCAGCTGCAGATTGTTATGATCCATTTTATAGAAGGAAAACCTGCTTGAGGGAATAGTGATAAATGAACTGTGTGCTATGTTGTTTACTGTCAACCTATACAAGCCATTTTCATACAATCCTATTAAAATAAGCAGTCTGTGATGCTGTATCTACATTAGTGTGAAGATTGTTAACTACATCTTTCTGTCACTTAATATTTACGTAACTGCACTCAAGGACATAAGAACAGAATGAGATTTTTAAGGAATGTGTAACGCCAGCAGCCAGTGCAATATCCTAGATTGAATTGATACTGCTTTCACTTTCATTTCCAGAAGCTTTGTTTTCCGTCTTTTGTAGCAGAGCATTAAACAATAATTACTCTGTTGACAGTGCTGTTGACCACAAAGGGTTGAAGGGGCCCTGTAATGCTATCTGGAGTGATTAGCTCTATTGCCCAGTAGCACTTTACTGCATCGACTCTGCTGGGATTTTGGCAGTGTTTGAATTGGTTCATGTTTGGCTCTCCTGGGTGGTGACTGTATAAAGCTAGTGCAAAGCTATATTTTTTATTTTATTTTATAATCTCTGATTACTGACCCAAAAGATGGTGATCCTGGCATACTTTAGCTGCAAGACTGTGGTTTGGGATTGAAGGCTTGTCTAAAAGATTAAAAGTCTGCTCGTACCAAAGGATTGGATATACTGCACACAGAGGGAGGTTATTCATTTATTTAGCTTTGTACTCACTGCATAAAAGAATGCCTATCTGATCCTCTGGGCACCTTTGACAAGCTGTTATCTGCAGAGTTCATATATAAAGAGCTAGCTCCTACAAGGTGCTGGGCACGCTGGACCTGATCCAGCAAAACGTTGAACACACGCATAACTTTTAAGCATGTGAATGGTCCCATGGACATCAGTGGGGACTACTCATCTGCTAAAAGTAAAGTATATACTAAAGTGCTTTGCTAGATCAGGGCCACAGTACTCAGCACCTTGAGGGCTCGACACAAAGAAATTCTGGCAATTACCAACTGATAGCACCACCACTGCGGCACCGTGAATATAGCAAAAACGTAATAAATTCCACCTACCAAACTGCGACCAGAGTCCCCAGTCAAACCCATCTCCCAACACCCTGCAGGCTGAGGAGGAAAGTTACGCATTGCAAAGTGCCTTGAAGGAAAATGGATTTCGGCTGTCTGGACTATGTGTTGGATTCTGGGTTCCTTTTAAGACGTTAGTTTTGTTCTATAAAGCCTAAATGGCCACAGCATTGCCTATCTAAAGCCATGTCTACACTACAAAATTATGTCGACCTAACTTCTGTAGGAATACAGCCACCACAGTTCTTAAATCTCTTGGGTGTGCACACTTGGTTCCTTGTGTCAGCGGTATGCGTCCTCACCAGGAGTGCTTGTATTGTCAGCGTGGGGCTTTGTGGGATGGCTCCTGAAAACCAGAAACAGTTGGCGTAAGCAACGCAGTATCTACACTGCCAATGCATCAACCTAATTAAATCAACAATGCCTCTATGCCGCTCGGGGGGGTGGGCTTACTAAATTGGCATAGAAAGGCATGTTCGTTGGCAGGAGCCAAATTTAAGTGAAGACGCAAGGCGGCTTACGTCAACCTACCTTTGTAGTGTAGACCAGGCCTAAGAATTTGCTTCTTCCCATGGGATATTGCCCACAACTGCGGTTACCAGAGGCAATTGAACTACAGACTTACTGCTATAGAAGAGAGGAGGCGACAGGCAGAGCATTGACGGCGCATGACATCAGCTGTTTCTAACCAAACGTACTCCTTGCAGTGTGGGAGTAAATCAAATCTGCAACCAAGTAGAAGCAACTTAGTTTAATCTAACTGTCCAACAGCATAAAGAGAGTCACTGGAAGACATTTTGTGGATGTTGTGGTGGAAGGGAAGAACCATTTATTTGCCTCCCTAATAACCATGGTATAATTATGTTTTAAAATTCTTTGTCATACAAATCCGATTTGAGCTGAGTTTTCTTCCCCATATGCTCAAGTCATCTTCCCTCTTGCTTCAGCTGACACAGATCTTCGCAGAAGAAAACAAAGAGGATGGCTAGGGACCAGTTTTGAGGATGAAAGAGTTTTATAATATTCTACCAAACCACTGATAGAGTGGTCATTCAGAGCAGCAATATTCTTCCTAACAGATCTGCTCTCGTTCCAACCCCTTCTGAGGGCAGATCCTCAAAATAGGTCTCTCTTTTTGTTAGAAGAGGTGAGGCCCAACCTAAAATTTTAAGGAAGTAATGGTCAGTCCATGACAATATTTGATTTCAAGTTTCCCCACGTCCACTACTATCTTGAATACTAGAGTGTGTCCAGCTATGAGTTGAGCAACCTCCCAGGATTTTCTCCTGGGACTCATTCTACGGGCTTAAAAATAGCAGTGTGGACATTATGAGAAACTCGCTGGGTCTCAGAGCCCAAGATCCAGCCTCAGCATGAATGTCTGCTCTTCTATTTTTAGCCCATAATGCGAGCCCAAGTCAACTGACCCGGGCTCTGAGACTCGCTGCTGTGGGGGTTTTTTTTTAGTTATTTGCAGTGTAAATGTACCGACTATATTCTATTGACTGTAGTACGTCCCCGCTATGCCAATATTTCTTTGTCTTTTGCTACACTGTGTACCAAGCCAGAACCAACTTCACTGAAATGGGTCCTGAAGCATCACCCAGCCAGTTCTCAGGGGTGTATGGAAAGCCAGGAACCTCATCTTTAAGCAAGTCATACATTGCTGTTACCTTATTGGCTACCAACCTTGCATTAATAAACAGGGAGATGAGAATTCCATATCCTCTGACACCTTTTCTTCCAAGAGAATGTTAGCGTTATGTGGGAATCCTTGTCCATAGCAGAGAATAAAGGAGAGTATTTTTCTTCAAAATTACAACTAATGAAAACTTAAACTGTAGGTCCAAAATGATGGCATCACAGTAGGATCCAATCTTTACATGCTTTACTAAATGCACTATTCAAAATTGGATTTTGTTCTTTAACACATCAATAATTTTTCAGCCTGCATTTAGTGGGGACTGCTTAGTGCTGAGAAATAAAGCCCTCGTAGGGGTGTATATGCATATATAAAATTATTGTTTTTACAACTTTGGACAAATATTATAACCAGATAAATTTTAGGATTACAATGTATGTAAAGTGTGTATGTTGGGGGTGGGGGGAGCGAAAGAGGTAGATTCACACTAGTTAAATCACTCATAAACTTAACAAGTTGGCAAAATTGACTTTTGTTTCCCTCCAATTCTGCATTATTGGCTGTAAACTCATTCCTTTGGACTGTCTGCAGATTCTTGGGGAGTGGAGCGAGAAACAGAACAGTGTCATCAGATATAACTTAGTGATATAGAACTGGAACAGCAACTTTTACACTGAAAGGGGAGGTTCCCTGCTGTGGTGCCCTTATCTCCTTTCTGTGGGGAAGTCTTCAGGGTTAGTGAGTCTCTGCTCAGGCAACACCATATCCATGGAGACCTCTATGCAGGATCTGGGAGAAGAAGAAAATCCTATCACAGGATGGATTTTGACACTCATCTGTGTGCATGAAGGGTTAGATTAGCACGCGGTATGAGTGCTCAGGATATGGGTGAGTGAGAACTTCAGAATTTCTCGCAGTGTTATTTCCCGAATGATCTGTGTGCTCAATGCAGTGCAAACATACAGGGGAACACAGGTTGCTTACATCTAAATGAGATGCAGGCTATATAGTTCAGACATATCTGGATTGAGGCCCATTCTGGAATATGTGAGCACTTTTAGAAATTTACTTTTCTGCTTTGTCACTGAAAGCCTTGCTGAAAGAAATGTGTTTTAAGTAGAGATTTGAATGGAGAGGGACATCATTTGGCACACAAATGGCTGATGTCAGTATTTCTGAAAAAGCAATTTCTAGTGAAATGTATTTTATAGTTCAACATCATAGTAGTTAGCTAGAAAAGATCGATTCAGATCAAGTCAGTTTCCTGAAAATACAAAATATTGTACAAGTGATGTTATTGGGTCTAAATAATGAAAGCAAAACATTGCTTTTGGATTTTTTTAAATATAATAACATATAATAAACATTGGAGTTTACAAGTGTTACTTGTTTACAAGTGACAATGGCTACTTAACTGAAAAAAAAATGTAATGTGTCATTTAAATGCTTTTTTAGGAGAGGCTACTTAAAATAGGTCTTAAATGGAAAATCAGTCATAAGGCCGCATGGAAAGAGCTTCATTCGCCTTTTCACGTTTTCAAACAGCAGTTCAGCACCATACTGTGGCAGCAGAGAACAACCTGAGAAAAGCGAACATAGATTGAAAAGGTCTTGGTTACAATTTGACATTTTCAAAGAAAAAAGCAGCCCTAGGCCAAAAGTCAAAAGTTTGCACTAAAATATCTTAGACTTGTGCAAATCATTTTCAAGAGAAAGGGTTTATTGTCCCTGTTTTTTTTTTTTTATATAATCTAAAAGTGTGTAACTTGCAGGAGAACATAACATAATGATAATCCTTGTTATTAAGACTCCTGTTTTCATAAATATGCACACAAGCAAAATAATTTTCATAAACAAGTTGTTCCTGTTTTTAAAATGATTTGTGTTTCCTATTCGTTGCATCCTAATGTGGTACATACATGGTTCTTTGTTTAGTTAAGTTTAAAGCAGAGTATTAGTTGCTGAGAATTCAATAGAATTTATTTACGTTTTTATGTAGTACATTTTTAGTATTACATAAATTCCTTTTCTTTTTGACTTCCTGAATCAAAGTGGATTATAATAATGCATTAATGTACATCATGGCTACTTAAATCAGCTTTTTTATTTCATTAAGTAACATTTGCACGCAGTTAAGGATTTTTCAACTGAGATGGACAGAATTAAAATATTAATGAGTCTTGTTCATATTGATGTAAGCTGCACAGTTTTCCAGTGCAAAACCCCCTCAAAATTATAATTAAAGAAAAAAACCTCAAACATGTAGAACTTTCATCTGACAGTCTTCTTTATAAACAGCAGTAAAGTCTCATAACATTCTTTTGATGTAGGTAATATCATTATCCCCATTTTCCAGAGAGGGAAACTGATGCACAAAGCAGTTGGGTCACCCAGTAAGTGACTGAGACTTTGAGCCTGAGTCTGTGATCTTTTCCGTACGGGTGGACCCTTGTATATGCCTGGAGTCTCACTGCAGGACTGGAGTCTCACAACCCCAACTCCTTATTCCCCTTCCTAATATTTAAGTATTGCAGCCACTGCAGCCTATTTGCCTTCCTTTTTGAGGGAGCCAGCTAGTATTTTATCACATAATATTTCACTACATAATTTCAGTGCACTGATTGTAGGAGGAAGATATAGGCTAAAATTTTCAAAAGGGCTCAGCACTCATAGTTTAGCTCCTAGTTATGCACTGAAAGGAAATTGAGCTCTTTGGAAAATCTGGTCCCTGTTGTGTTGCTCAGCATTTGAAAATCTGGCCCACAGCGTTTAAGAAAATATTTAGAAATGGAATCTGCTTTTTTGCATAGTTCACATGATTTAAGATCTCAAGTCTCTTCCCCTTCACCCTATCCCGCATTTGAAGAGTGACCAGTAAGTTATTAGGTCTGATGGGAAATGTATAGGAACATCAGAGATGACTGATTAGGGGCATTTTAGACATTAACAACTGAAGACTGAAACAGAGGATGGAAGTACTCTTCTAATAAAGCAGGAGCCATGTTGGCACTGCAGAGAGATACGCCAAGCTGTCTGCCAGGAACAAGAATTGAAATGAATCCAGAATGTGAATATTTTGAAATCTCAAAGGTAATAATTGCAGCAAGAGTGGTGCTGGAAATCCCACGGGAAAATGGCAGAGATGGTAGTTTATAAGGGATTCTGTGACATAATGAAGAAAGATGTAGCCATAGGATTGAGATTAGTAATGTCACCACTAACAATGGGATCTTGAGGCAATAGCTAGTTTCATGTGGGTGATTTTTTTTAAAAAAGGTTTTAAATTTCTAACCGTAATTAATATGAATGGTTTATTTACAGAGTATATGTATAAGTGAAAGTAAAGCAACATGAAAAACAGCCATTGTTTTGTTGGACAGGGTGTATGAAGTGCAGGGAATGTTGTGTGTAGCAACAGAGCAGCACACACAAAACTGGAGCATTGCCTGATGTTGGTCAAATATTCCTTGTTATTTGCTTCCAGGAAGAGATGAACTCTCTGTTTTTAGCCAGAGGGTTGAGGATTGTTCCCACACAGTTGGCCATATTGAGTCTGGTTTGAATAGTTCAGATGTTCAGATCAGACTCTATGGGAAGGTCTGACTGTCACCTCATGCTTTTCAATGGAGGGCTTATATCATAACCTGGCTATGGTGTTGATATGGGTATTTCACCATAGCCTTTGAGACCCATCTCCTCACACATGCTGAGACATATCTAGTGTCCCCTTCCAACTAGGGTGTCTGACAGTTAGCTGACAGCTATTACCATCTATTAGTGGGGGCTCTCAGTCGTCTGGTCACTCACCACATTCTCACTGTCTCTTGTGCCATGATGGTTTATT
The DNA here is from genome assembly GCF_965152275.1 of Natator depressus. Lineage (NCBI taxonomy): Eukaryota > Metazoa > Chordata > Testudines > Cheloniidae > Natator > Natator depressus. Next base: position 98,285,471 of record NC_134241.1, read on the forward strand.
GGTGAGCTCCAGATACTGAAACTTCTGGGCCTTATATTGGAGAAGAGATAACTGAGGAGGTTCCTGGAATCAAATCTTCTATTGTGTAGGGAATGTATGTGGATGTACAGAAGAGCTGTTTCTTCTGCCTTAGACATCACAAGACACAGCTGAACTCTTTCAGTAGCATACTATCTGTGTATTCCGGGCCATCTCACCCTCATGGCTATTAGTAGTTCCTCTGACTGATTGATGGAAAATGTTTGTAATGTTCTTTGCAGGTAAAAGAGACCATTTCTGGACTATGTCCTGTGTGGAGAACTGAATCTGTCCTCAGATCTGCTTATTATTATCTATACTAAAATATACTTAACTGGATGGGTAAACATTTATATCTTTATAGTTGTAGACCCAGCTTGTCAGCTTACTGGGGGTGGGTTTCCTGTGGAATCTGGAATCACCAGGAAGTGATTAATGCAAATTCCCAAAAACCAGTTACGCAAAAAACCCAGCCTTTTGAAGCTTTGCCTGGAGAACAGGGCCATTGACTGATGATTACCTGTTACAGGAGGCTGGAGTTAAAGGCCCACACAGTATAAATAAAGGAGTAGACTGTCCCAAAGGGGTCTTGTTCTTCATCTGAAACCTGACATGAACTGGTAACCAAGACAGCAAACTCAGTTGGGACATTTGAAAGACTGACACTTACAAGAGCCCTATGCTGGAGTTGAGGGTGACCATTCCTAAGTTTTTAGCATGAGTGTAGGTTTGTTTATATTTATATGTTTTCTCCATAATGCTTTTGCCCTAAGAATAAATGTTCTTGCTTTGGAAGAGCTGTGGGGTAAAAACACCGTCATTGTCTTTGGAGAGAAAGCAAAGTGGAGGCAAGGGCTGTTAGGCAGATTGGTTTTCCGGGGTCATCACAGTGTATAGCTGGGACCTGTGTGTAGCCTTTAAACCCAAATCAGAAGGGAGTGTGACAAGGGTCCCTACCCAGAGACTGGTGACGGCTGGAGATCTGAGACCTGACAGTGCCCTCCGGGAGTGGACAAAGGAGAGGAATACAAGTGCAACAGTGACCGTAGCAGAGATCAAAATGTGGCCTTCTGCTAATTTTGAGTGCATAGTGGAATTCAATTATTAGTTATTTATATTATTGTAGCACTGAATGGCACCAGTCATGGACCAGGACCCCATTGTGCTAGGCACTGTACAAACAGAACAAAAGGTTGATCCCTGCCCCAAAGAGCTTATGATCTAACACAATAGAGAACAGATGGATGTAGACAGATGAGAGAGTACAAGCAAACAATGATATATTGGTCAGGAATGGTAGGCAGTGGTCTCTGTACACTACCAGCCTAGCCATTATCAATGTTTTTGTAGTCATCAGTGCAAAGACTGTTTCTTCTCTTCTAGTTTTCTAAGGAATGTCATGGCAAAGAGCTGGCTCTTATAGCATGAATGGACCCTGGGGAGGGCAAGACTCTTCCAAATTTTCCTTGAGAAAATGTTCCTTCTAAAGTGTTGGGTCTGCTGTTTAGAAGGGTTCCTTGAGTCTGTATCAAGGTTCAAGAAGGGTAGCTTGCTGGATAGGGGTGTCTGACATTGACGTCCATTCAGGGCTTTGTAATTCAGCAGCAAAATCTTGAATTGAATCTGGGGGTGTACAGAGAGCCAGTGCAGTTTGTAGATCTTGGTGTAATATGTCTTCCACAGCTTGCTTCACTTAAGAGACAGGTTGCTGTGTTGTGTCCCAGCTGTGCTTTTCTTGTGACTTTCTGCTCTAGGTGGAGGAAGAGAAAATTCTATAGCTCTGCATGGAGATGATGAACATATGAAGTTCTGAGACCGGGTCTTTCAGAGGAATAGATGAGGTCATCTTGCTATCAGGAGACACAAGATGATGTTTTTAGTGATTGCTATTTGATTCTTCAGTGTCAGTGATGAGTGCAGCATGATCCACAGGCTTTGGACTGTCTCAACAGCCAGAAGGCATTTGCAATGAATGGATGATGAGGTAGTGGTGCTTACCAGCTCCTCAGAGTGTTTACTGCTTCTAAGTAGTGTTGCTTCAGTCTTTGCTGGAATCTGTTTCAGCCACATGATCTACCTATGGACTGCAGTCATCTTCCGTCACAATGTATCTATGGGAAAATGATGTCTGTGGTAGATGAAAGTATGCTGAAGACATACAGCTTGGTATTTTGCTACAGCCCAAGATTTCCCATATACTTTATGGGTTACACATAGATGTGAAATAGAATCAGTTTGAGCCTTGAAGGGACTCTGCATGTCAAGGCCCTTGAACAGGAGCAACAGTTTGTGAACCTGTTGGAAGGAATGAAAGAAACCAGTTTAGCCCAATTCCACTGACTCTTGCCAGGGTACTCAGGTGAGTCAGCAACACCCCTTGAACAACAATGTCAAAGATAGTGGCCTGCTAAACCCAGGGTTGTGAGTTCAATCCTTGAGGGGGCCATTTAGGGATCTGGGGCAAAAATTGGAGATTGGTCCTGCTTTGAGCAGGGGGTTGGACTAGATGATCTCCTGAGGTCCCTTCCAACCCTGATATTCTATAGTGGATAACATTATTGTCTCATCCCTGTCCATCACCTGAGGAGGTCATCCAACAATGCAATTAGCCCTGTTTTGGTTCCACATTCTGCTTGAAACTAGACTGGAAGGGGTCCAACATATCTGCACAGGCTAGGTGATGCTGGAGTCAGATTCTTACCACCTTCTTGACAATCTTCTCCAAGAAGGGAGAGGCTTACAGCTAGTTAGTGAAGACAGTTCCAAGTGTTTGGTTTCTTGAAGTCGGGCCTCATTACAACCTGTTTCATAGTGTCTCCTAGAGAAGCCAGGTGAGGCTGGACTATGGATCTCAGGTGTTGATATGAAATTATTTTAGTCCTTTTTTTCTACCACCCTCTGTGAGACTGGTCCCAATTCTGACAAGGTGGGTACAATGTAAGTCTCCTTTATAAGTGTACTGATTATAAGGCCTGAGAGACAGTCATGGATTGGCTTGGTTTCATTGGTGGTGGGAGGAAAGTTCCTCACTGCCAGAGACATTTGGCTGTGGGGTTGAGAGGAGGCAGGAGGATTGATTATCTGGCTAATTAGTAGGGTTGCCAACCCTCCAGGATTGTCCTGGCGTCTCCAGGAATTAAAGATTAATCTTTAATTAAAGATTGTCATGTGATGAAACCTCCAGGAGTACGTCCAACCAAAATTTGCAATCCTAGTAATGAGTCAGAAGAGCTCTTTCATCTGGGATTTAGCACACTCCATGATTGTGCCAGAGGAGGACTTTTTAGCTTTGGGTCATCATTGCAACATAAGTTTCTGCAAATTCCTTATGCACCAGTAAATTAGTTTCTAAGCAGCTCTTGTTCCATGGGCACTCCTGTCTTAATGGTTAATAAAAGAGGGTAATTAAAGCAAAGGCCTATGCTGTGTTGTTTAGATGGGTACTGTGTAGTTGTATGTGTGGTTCCGTGCAAAAGATTTGCAGACTTCACCCAAGTTTTGGTATTCAGATACTTTTGGGAGTCTCTATCTGGCTTTAATATAGTCCCCCAAACTTGGGCAGATGTGGTTCTACATGTTATTTCCCACGTTATCTTCCCTGGGGGTGCTAGAAGGATGAATGGGGCCACTGGGGGATGTCGAAAGGGTAAGGGCTTGGAAAAGAGGGCTGCTATTGGGAAAGAGGAACAATAAACAAAGAGGTTCTGGGGGTGGGGGGCAAGCATGCAAAGAACCCAAATATCCAAGCAAAATGTTGTGCCTAAATGTACTTTGCTTTGGCCAGTTTCTGTGCTCTGTGCAAACAAAGTTTACAGAGGCCTAGTGCATATCTAGGATGGAACTGCGTGTATTTGGTGTAGCTCACCAGGGGGCTCACTGACTGCATGAGCAGCTTCAGTAATGATGTTCATCACAGCATGATAAAGTTTCCACTGAAATGACACATTAAGGGGTTTATTCTCCCATCCATGCCGGTGCATAAATAACTCTCTTAATGGGCAGTGCACATACTCAGCAGTGAGAGAATAGACCCCTTTGTATTAAAAATGCATGTCTGGATCTTTAACATAAAAAAGTGAAAATATCCCACAGTGGAAAGCTGACTTAAACTCAATTTCCCTCCTTTGCAATGTCAAGATGCCTGAGTGCTCAAGTGACTGAATAAGTACTAAATATTTAATGCATGGAGGTTACATTAACTGAGTCTTTGATCTGAAACTCCTTAAAGAACATCTTAAAAGCCCTTCAAAAACTGGTTAGTATTTCATTACAGTATTTTAAAATAGATTTATTTTATCAAAACATCCTGTCAGAAATCCTAAAGCTGTGATCAAGAACCTATAGCATTTTGACTAGAGTGTCTCCTAGTATTAGTTTCTTACTGTCTCGACAAGGTCACCCATTGTGGGTAAAAATAGCTGTCCCCATCATGCCTGGCTTGCACATGGTGCATGCACTGTAGCCCACAGTGGAAGTCTGCTTGCTTGGAAGTGCTCGGATAAAATGCCTTTTCATTAATTTGAAGAACTAGCAATCCTTTATATTTCTTTACTTTGCTGTGGAGCTGCTAGGGCAACTTCCTATGGATGGTCTGACCCAGTATGGCCGTTCTTATGGTCTTATGTCGACTCCCACAACATTCATAAAAGACACATGGCTAAATCCTCATGAACCACTTTGAAAATATACCTGTAGTTCTAAAAGGAATCTACCTCTATCAGTGTATAGTTTGTGTCAAGGATGTTTTGCATATAAAAAACACATGGAGAGGGAATCCTGTTATAGAAAGCAAGCCTGCTTTCTGTGGAGTTCTTTTGTAGTACCAACATTAAAAGGCTTGTTATAAATAAAAGTGGAATATAATTATAAATGCCCTTCGGAGGGGAAAAATCCTTGATTACCTTTGAATTCTTTTGCCCTTTAAAAAGGTTATATTTAACTGGTTCAGTTTCTTACTTGATGTTTCAGTTCCCAAGGGAAATCAACCTCCTATATGAAATGTTTCAATTGGGTTACATGACTTTACTTTGTATCTTGCATTTGTTAACAGACAGGTTATATAACACTGCAGGCTAAATATACATTGCTCTGTTTTAGATACCATTGCTACTCTGTGCTTGGAGGAATGACCAGAAAGGGGTCAAAAAGTTCAGCTGAATTTAACCCTTGCCAAGGCGATAGCAAGTCCCATGAAAGGTTATAAATGAACGGCAGCAGTTTTAAAAAATGTATTGACAGGCTGCTTGTCTTCCATGCGCATTCTGACAAAATATGGGCAAATTCTGGACCAAATTTTTCCCTTCTTCACACTGGTATAAATCTAGAATATCTCAATTTCATTAGTAGTCTCTCTGGCGTACCATCAGTGTAACTTTGTGAATGTATGTTTGTAAATGTGTGTCTGTGTAAGTTAATATGTCTATAAGCTCACTGAAATCATGGGGACCGATCTGTTAAGGAACTTTGCCCTTTCTAGTTAATATAGTGGTTGAATGCCTTTGGATTTATTAAGTTTATATTTTCCATGGAGTCCCTTGCTTTGCTGGTGGAGGAGGAGGAGGTGAGGGAACCTGTGTAAAATGCCCAAAAAAATTAAAACGAAAACAAATAAACATAAAACGTTTAGCCAAGACTTTTTCATGTTTTGTCTCCAATCAATGGACCCGCAGGCATGCCATCCTTAGGGGGAAAAGGCAAGCAAGAAAATCTCTTAACTAACTAGCAGTGAGCTCACTCTAGGAGACTGGTGCTCAAACAGTTGATAAGACACCAGGAAATAGCCCATTCAAGAACACACTTTAACCACATGTCTGTTTCGCTTCATCAGTCTGGCCTGCTGCACACTGAATCTGGAGACACGTTCAAACTAGATTTCTAGACTGTGCGGCACAACATTTGGGTTGAGTGGGAAACGGGATACAACGTAGGGATACAAATGATGTTTTAACCTACTGTTCAGGAATGTTTGTGTTTGAGAAAAATTCTATTAATGAAAAAATGAGGTAAAATGAGAGCGTATAGCTTGGCAGCTATTTGCAGGCACTTTAGCACACTAGAAGGATCCACTGATAATTGCTGTGGTCGGTGGCACCCACTGGTAGGCAGATAATGTGTATAATACCCTGGGAGTCATTGTTCACCAGTGTCCGCCTATAAATAATGCCACAAACCACTTCCTGCTGTACCACAGTGAGTACTGATGGACAGAAGCAGAGATGATGGCTTGGAAGAGCAGCAGTCACAGCTCTGGGCAGCACAGGCCTTTGGTGGGGAGGCAATGGGAGTGGAAGAAGGAATGAAGAGCAGAGAGCCTCATTCTCCTATCAGTTATACCAACATCAACTGAGAGCAATTTAGTTGAAGTCAGTGGAGCTGCACTGGTGTGCAATCAATGTAAGTGAGAGAGGAGTCAGGCCCAGAGAGAGTGCTGATGTCTTAGAGAGAGAACAGCCTTGAGGTCTTTGTGTCTCTGCTGAATATTTTTTTGTTTCGCTTTCCTTTAGTATGTATTTAATTTATTTTTGGTCTAATTGATTCCTTCTCTGTCTCTTTCAGGAGCGTTGCTCAATTAACCACAGTGGAATTCAATTTTTGCTTTAAACCTTGATACTTTCAGCAGGTGGCCTCATTTTTGCACCTGTGTAATTTTTTTTTTGAAATTAGGCTTTCACGGTTTTTTTAGGTTTGCCATTTTTTTAAAAATGTTAATTTAAAACAACCACAAAAGGAGAAATTTAAATTTTCAACACCATACACAAGACTGTTATTTCTTTAAAAGCACATTTATTAGTGCCACACTTCATTACTTTTATTCATTGTAAGCATGCCTTGTCTTGCATTTTGGGTTGAAAAAACTGTGTATCATGCCTTCTGCAGAGTCCATCCCATCCTTGCTTTCTCTATTTTGTGTCTCCTTTCAAGTCTCTTTAATTATTCTTATGTTTGAATTTAAAGTTTCAAGAGGCCTCTTTTTATAGCTATCTTTTATTTATTTAAGTTTTTCCCCCCACCCCCCATTTCTTTTCCCACTGCCCATGGGGCAGGAAATAAATTCAGCTTACCTACTTCTGCCTGGTCTGCTCTGTTCCTGAAGTTATTCTTCATTCAGGGAAAAAGCATTATTGAATGGTTAGAGTGTGCAATTAGACTCCTGGGAATCAGGAGTTCTGAACTGTATTTGCAGCTCTTACTTGCTTTGTGACTTGTAGTAAAACACTTCTCCAATATGTAAAATGGGATATTTAACTCCTAGGGGGTTGTTGTTGGATTTAATTAATTAATATTAGCAAAGTGATTTTAAGTCCTGGGATGAAAGATTCTGTGGAATTCCAAAATATTACTATTATTCACTCAGCTACATAATGGCTCTTTCTCCTTTAAAGCTTTTGTTATTGCCCACAGTCTTTTTAATGTTTGTCTATAAATTAGTAAATTAAATTTCCCATTTACCTGTCCAGTCACCTAAAAGATCCAAATCCCTCTATACTTGATGCAGCTTTTCCTTATTTGCCCTATGGCCAATTTCTTTGTAATGAGTAAATTTAGGTATGTTACACTTTCAGTTCTCATCTAAATGATTCCCACATTTTACGAAAATGTGATGTCTCAAAACTCTCCCTTATGGTAAGCCACTGATGGCCTTGAGCTAAGGAAGTTTCTCAGTTCTGAGCCATTTTTCCGTTCGACAAACTACTTTAACTTGTACCTTTGTCCAACACGGTCTCCTATGTGCATACACTTCTGGGTCAATCATTTTTTGTGCAGAAAGCCTCGTCAAAATATTTTTAGGAATTGAAATGTATAAGATCAAGTTTTGTTTTGCTTGAACACTATGGAATACATCCAAATATTTTAGGGGAATGCCAAGATGGTAAGACCATCCTTCTTATTATTATTATCATCTATATTATTAGCTGTCTCAAAATTATGCTTTTGATTAAAAATGATTTCTAATATTTTACATACTAACTGCTTCCTTTGTCTCTTGGCTGTTTTCTGAATAATAGTGCTATGTTTTGTACCATTGGAAATCTGACCCACAACCCCAGAACTATCAATAATAGCAGTATAGACTTTTTACAAATTCCTATCCTCATTGATACAAAAACATTGCATGTGTAAGTTATTTGAATGATCCAATACAGTATTTTGCATATCCAGAGTCTCAAATTGACTGATAACCCATTTTCTTGTATATTTTAGAGTACCACAAAAAGATATAATGTATACTGCTGTGATATTTTTCTCACATGCTGGAAAGAGAAAATATATCTATTAACATATGTGCCACTTCCTGACCCTGATTTTTATGTTCTACATTATAGTTTTTAGTGACCCAATGTTATTGTATCCATTTGTCTGTTGTGAATATATACGAAAGATGAAGACTATTCTTGATAGCTGACACATTCTAAGCAAGTTGATATTCACTGGAAATGATGAGTGTCGCATTTTATATAAGACCCAACCCCAGGCTACTATCCAACACTCCAACCCAACTGAACTAGAAACTCTGAAGGCTAACAAAGTTTGAATAACTTTAAAATGTATACTTTTTTGTCTGTGCGCTTTCTAGTTGAAAAACCCACATAGTGCAGTGCCGGGCAGTGGTGCTGGTGCTGGGGGTGCTCCCACACCCTCAGGCTTGAAGTAGTAACAACAAACACCAAATACATGGTTTCTGTGGTTTCCATCATACCCGACCTAAAAATTGTTCCAGCACCCCTGGTGCTGGGAGCCATATAAGTACCTATAAGATGTATAGATAGATAGATAGACCAGAAGCAATATTTCCAGAAGAGAGACTGTGGTTACAGTATTCCCAGTACATGCTGAAGAAGGAATTACTGGAAATATCCAGTCTTGTGATGTTTCAGACGTTTCATTACTATTTAGTATTGTATAAGATTATTCAATTAGCCTGTTAATTTACTTAAAGGTAAATATATTAACTGCCCAATCATCCACTGAACTAAATACTCTATATTTTGAAAGCACTTAGTTCATTACTTATACAATTTTTGTGCCAGATTTTGATTCCATTTAGACTGATGCAAATCAACAGTTATTCTCTTAAATTCAAAAAGACAAATTTAGGAAAGTACTTTAGCAAGCACTTAAGTCCATCCTTATTCAGGACAATACTTAAACATATTGGAGCCCAAACAGTTAGAGCCCAATCCTGCTCATATTAAATTCAGTTGCAAATATCCTGTTGACTTCAGTGGCAGCAAGACCAAAATTTATACTGGTGGAATTGAGATGAAAACCTTGGTCCTATACCTTTATTTAACCATTCTGATCTTTAGAGATTTTATTTTGTTTAGCCTTAGCCACAGTGAATGTCTGTTAGTCTTTCCAATGATGGCTTAAAATTAAAAACAAGAGAAAAATAATTATACACGGATGAAATTTCAAAAGGGAATTTCACATTCCTTTCAACTTTGCTTTCATAATAGGGAAAATTGAGCACTGTTTCGTGAGTCTCATGAGCATTTCCGCTCTACTGATATTATCACAAAATCCTAGATGTGTCTTAACCTCAATCTTATTTAGTTTATAATATGTGGCATCTTCGTACTGATTAGATCCTGAATTGCCATTAACTGTGCAGCCTGTTCAGCTAACCCTGTAAGAACTGAAATCTGCCTCTAGAAAAATGGTTCCCCACTTAGCTTTTTGCATAGTTGTTGTTTTAATCAATACCTGAGTAATTAAAATCCACTGTGATCAACGTTCTGGCTTTCTTACAGACCCCTTTTTATCTGTAAAGATGTGTCCTGATTGGCTTTCTGTAACTGCCCTGAAGGTCTGCAGCAACTTCCAGCAATCACCCAACTCCCTTTCTTGTCCTTAACTTCTATCCAAACTGTCTCTACTGTGTCATCCAAAATATTTATTGTGCACTCCCTACACACTCAGTATCACCCCTTATTGATCATTCCCACCTCTGCTCCTGCTTTATTTTGCTGTCCCATCAGTAATCTATGTATCCTTGTATGCGAAATCCTGTTCCTTTTCCTCTTTTAACCTGATCTTTCTATGTGTAGTATCATGGTTATCCTTGGAAGCAGGTGATTTCTGTCCAGTAATCTTATTACAGAGGTGACTATCGTGTCCTTTTTTCACTGTGCTTTAACTGTCTGCTCCCCAGTGCCCCACTTAGCGTTTACCCTGTGGGAAGACAGCTGCTGCTATGACCACCATCCTCCCTCAACATTTTCCACAAGTGGAAGGCAGCTTCAGTTTGCAGTCAGGACTTCCATGGTGGTTGCTAAGGGGATGTTCTGAATCAACTACATCCCCTACCCTTCCACTATTACGTTTTGCTGGCCCCTACAACCACCCTAATGAAGGAGTGGTTTCCATAGCTACAACCTCCACTCTGATGGGCTCTCCAAGGTGCTATATATGGGTTTCTACAGTGTAAAATTCAGATGAAATTTGGCCAGTGATACACAGATCTCCAATATCAACTGTAATATTGATAAATTAGTGGGAAAGTATGACTACTGGATTTCTTTATACCTATATAGCTTAGCACTTTATTTGACCAGCACCCAGATGTTGACATGACAGTGATGTATGCAAAATGTTAATATTTTTGGAGAAAATATCTCAAACTCTTCTTATTAGAGAATAACTTGCTTTGCGGGCATGTGGGAGTTAGATTTTCTATCCCTTACAGTTTTCATTAGAGAAAGGCTTACTGGTTCCATAGTGGAATGCTCAAAAAAAGCATTTTAATGTAGAATAAAGGTCAACACACTGGAATTTGAAACCATTAATCCTTTTGCTCTTAAAACAGCCAGAACTTTAACAGAATAAATCATAGACTTCCTTGAAATTCCAAAGAGGGAAATCATAGCTTTTTTAGGTGAGTCTAAAGTTGTTAGAACTTGTAATATTCTGTTTTATGTTGCACAGCCTTAAAAAGTTAAGAGAAATTGTTCTTTTAATTTTCTGATGTTTTGAAGGGAATATGTATGTTTGAGTCCAGGAAGGTTAAGGGATAAATTATACTGGAAAATAAGTATTCAGTGTAACAGTGCAGTGCAGGCAGAATGAAACCTTCTCTTTGGAGACATACTAATTATATCAACCTTTAGATGCAGAGACTGTCCTGCTGACAGGAGAACAAATTCAGCCTCCATACAAATTTATTTCTAGACTTCATATATTCATAAAGTTTAAGAGCAGAAGGGGGCAATTATATCGTGTCTGACCTCCTGAACTACACATTTCACCCAGTTACCCCTATGACTAAAGCACATCTTCCAGAAAGGCATCTGGGGTTGGTCTGAAGATATCAAGACTTGGAGAATCCAGAATTTCCCTTGACAATTTGCGCCAGTGCTTAATCACGGTCACTGTTAAAATAAATAAATTGTGCCTAATTTCTCATTTGAATTTGTCTGGCTTTAGCTTGCATCTGATATGTCTTGACATGTTCTTAATATGCCTTTCTCTGCTAGATTAGAGCTTGTTAGTATCCAGGATTCTCTCCCCAGGAAGTTACTTATTCCCTTCGGGGTGTTTCTTGTGGTGTTCTGCAGGGATTGCTACTATGCCTGACAGTAGTCAACATTTTCATGGATGACTTGGAGGTACAAAAGCATGTCCCTGTTGTTCCAGGCCTCTGCTCTATACTTCCTCTCTCTTGCTGTGTGAGTGCTTCTAGTTGATAAATCTTACCCCTAACACCTGGTTCTTCTGTTCTGCTAACTGAGAAAATTCCACTGCTCCAGACCCTAGCCACCATCAAGAAAACTGGGGAAGACTGCCTTTCACTCCCCCTCACTTCAGCCATCCCATTGTTCTGCTTGGGCCAGGTCCATTCACTAGTTGATAGCCCTTAACAACTGTTGCTTTCAAAGACAGCCTGGTAGGCACCATTCCCATGCTCCATAGCACAAGGAGCAGGGTGCAGTACACAATACAAGACAGATATAAGATACAACTAAAAGAATACAGGCAGTTCATAAAAATCAAACTAGAATTCATAGGTTCTGTATAGACTAATTTCTCCAAATAGTCACATCTTGCAAAAGTCTATTGCATCTATGCAGTTACCTTTATCAACCAAGCTTCTAATCTCATCAAAGAATGAAATCAGGTTTGTTTGACAAAAACTGTTTTCCATAAAAACCATGTTGACTGGCATTAATTATATTCCTATCCTTTGATCCTTTATCAATTGAATCCCATATCAACTGTTCCATTGTTTTCCCTGGGATTGATGGCTGGTGTGCCAATAACAGAAATTAGCATATGAGGCGGCAATAGGTAATGAAGCGCTTCAGACTTTAATACATTAGCCTTTTTAGTCCTTCAGACTTTAGTGCATTAACTCTGGATCATTGGATAGGTAGGGTCAAATTCTGTTTCAGTCACCAAAGAAAATGTGTTGGTTTGTCTTATTCCAGTTTGTCGGTTCTTCTCTATCACAAAATTATCCCACAGATTGGCCCAGCTAGTATTGTGACTTTAGGAGAGACCCAGACCTAGAAAAGCAAGAGTGATGCAGGTCAAGAATGAGAAGAATGCAGTTTCTCCCTTCACTCTGCTTCTCTGTAGCCACTGCTATAAATTATTATTAAACATTTGTATTACAGTAGCCACCCGAAAGCTCCAATCAGAATCTGTCTGTCTGGGTCCTTACATCGTTCCCATCACCATAGTATCCTATTGCATCAAATTGTTCCTGAATTTATCTTCACAAATAGTGAATTAGGGAAGGATTACAGATAGGGAACTGAGGCACAGTGAGATTAGGGGGCCTGATTGAAAAGCTCAGTGAAGCCAAAGAACTCTTACTCCCATTAAGGAGCTTAATTATTCTTCCATTTAGCCAAAATGAAGGGAAGCTAGCCTGCCCATCATTTCCAAAGAGGTCTGTGATTCTCCACAGATCAAAGACGTCAGCTGGCAATCACCAATAACATGTGTTCACAATTGTAATTCTAAAGGTACTGTGTTTGCTTATAGATTATTTACTGAGTTAACCAATGTACAATACATGTAGTGGTTGCAATATTGCTGCTTTTACAAAGTATATAAGAGAGAATAAATTATTTGATTAATACTGAACTAACGAGATGCACCATTTGTTTGCAAAGAAACCTAAAGGTTAATCGTTCAGATTTTAGTTCAACAAAAAGTCAGAACTTCCAATAACCTATTAAAGTGAATTGAAAAAGGCAAATTCTAAACGTGGGAGTTATCCATTACTTATGTGCAGTCTTGTTTACTGTGTGACTAGATCTGACTTGCCAGCTAGGATTTCCTCATGTAGAAATGTATTTCTTTTCATATGTGGAGAATGGGGCAGTGAATGTGGTTCTGTCATATTCTATTACTTTAGACTTTACTCTGTTTCATTTCACTCTGAAGTAGGATTGCTTCTGAAATGGGATTATTGACCCCTACCATTGATCATACTGGCCTTGTGTGTGTGTGTGTGTGTACTACCAAAATGTGATCCTCTGAAGGTAAAAATAATACATGCTGTGCTGTATAAATAATCTCCCCAGATTTTTTTTTTCTGGGGCTATTTTAGTTCATCATCAACATGAAAGGAAAAATTGCAGCACTTGTGCTCAATTTCCCTTGGGTAAGTAAATTATGGACCAACCTCCAAGGACAACCCAGAAAGAAGCGGATAAAATATTGATGATGTTCACCATACCTCTCACTCTTACTGCCTTGTCCCACAACTGAGCATTCCTTCAATGAAAAGTTATGGGTTCTTTGTTAAATTGCATCTCTCTCCTCCTTGTCTCACAATTTATTGTGATGCTGAAAATTTTATAACTTGGTAAAAACTTGCAGCAGCATCATTTGTCCCAGTAAAAGCCTACCCAATATTGAACAGGTTTGAAACAGAGCTATGAGCACCCACATTTAAAGACATATACGTCATGTCAACTCTCAATTTATAGGAAGTTTTTCATTCCTGTATCTGTTATCCACTTTAACTGTTGTATTTTTTATTTTGTTTTGTTTTGTTTTTTTAAATTTTCGTGAGGTTTTTGAGGATGGAGAGGGGAAGAAAAAGTAAACTTTAAATGATGAATTTCATTGTACAAGGACTCCTAAGTACAGTACTCTGATTCATTTGAAGGTACTGACAGACTTTGCTTTTTAAATTCAGTGGCACCACATTTTGGCTGGTGCTAGAAGTTCAGAAGACATTTTAAAAAGAAGCTTTATTTTTAAACTTGCTTACAGGCCACTGCAAGTGTTCATACCCTGTGTGCCATACTGACTCTCACTAGCTCCTGCTATTGTGCTCAAATGGTATCACATGTAAGAATCCAATAACAGGACTGATGCAAATATGGCCAAATTCTGTACTGATTGACAGCTTGAGCAACCGGGGAGTTCATGCACTCTAAATCAGTGAAGAATTCAACCAGTATGTATAACCAGAACCAAAATAAACAAAAGCAATAGAAGTGGCATGGGGACAGTCCAACACCATATGTTTAATGAGTTCACTGAGAAAGATTGTATAGGTTTTTGTCTACCTGAAGGTGTTTTAATAGTGGATAAAAGGAAAATGGGAGATGAATTAGATCTGGATTTTATTAAAGTATTTGATACAATGTCTTTTCAAAGATTTCTCTGAACATTAATTCAAATGATCTTGACTATTAAGTAAGGCCTGGTAGGATATATAGAGCCTGGGGCTGAAATATGTTGTCAGTCCCCCTTGTGGAATGTTTCTGAATCATTCCATTGCAGACACAATGAAGAAGATAGTGTCCTACAGAAGGACTTTGGTTTTGTCCCCAGACACCGTGGATCTGCCATTATCCATTGGATACTGCATGGAAGCTCTGTGCCTCCATACTTAACTCCAGGTCCCCTTGTAGCTCTACCAGTTCCCTAACAGTGGGACTATTGTGGATTTATGAGCTTGGACTTCCCTCAGCTATCCCTGCCCCCAGTACAAGGTGTCCAGAGATGAGTTAATGAGCTCCCATTCTACATTATTTGTCTGCCAGTTCTTCTACATGGAAGGACAATGCATGGCCCATTCATGACTCTGGTCCTCCACCATTGCTACAGATCTTTGGCCCTATGGAGGGGCATCCATAGGATCTTTGTTGGGGCACAGCAAGGAACACAGTTCCGTAGAAGAAGCTAACCATGTCTACGCAGATGGTTCCTTCATGCTGGTAAGATTGGCCTGCCCTCAAGACTGGTTAGAAAGGGCAACTGACTCAACGAACACAACGGGTGGTCTCTTAGAAGGAGCAATTCATCTGGCAGCTCTACTTAATCCAACCGATTCTGACAGCCCAGTTTACACGTGCATTATTGCACAAGTTACAGTACTATTTTAAATTACATATGAAGTTAAAAGGGCTTCTTAATGTCATTTAAAGTTAGTGGCACACTCTCCTATTGTCTAAAATGGTCTAAATCCTGGAAACCAATTTTTGATTAGTTTTCCCATATTATGACGTGCTTTAACATCAGATCCACTTTGTGTGGTGGCTTTCTCGTCAGAAATGCAGGTTGTTCAACCCCAGGGAAGGAGAAAGCTGGACGAATGTGACATACTCTGTGTTGTTCATCTTATGGAAAAGAAGACTTAGCAGGTTGGCAAGCCAGTAAAAATATACAGAAAAATTTTCTCCATTCCATGTGTGGGGGTGTGGGAGTGGGAGAGAAAGCTGTTGGAAGATTTTCTACATCTACTACTAATTCAATGGGCTAATGATGTCTCTCCAGGAAACTTGTTTTTGCTAATGTTAGCCAAGACATTTTTCTTCAGTGTTTGCTGCCAAAGCTGAGTTCTGGCCTAGTATGAGAGTCAGAGAGGTGGAGCAGCATTTCCACTACATTAGTCAGTGAGAAGGGAGAGGAGTCCAAGCTGGCAACAGTGAGACCAGCTTCCCTTATGGATGTACCACCAGCTCAAAATCTGACTGTGTGGCACTCTGCTTTTCTTGGCATTGCAGCACAAAGATGGATAAGACACAGTGGGAGTGGGAGAACACAGACAAGTTCCTGGTCTTTGATGGTTCTTGGCTTTTGACCAAATGTTCTGAAATGTGTCAGCATGAAGAACTCCTTCCACAATGCTGCTGCTGTAATCTTCTTCCTGTTCTCCTGCTGAGACCATGCCATTGCCCCCTCCTTCAGTTCCATCACTGGCTTCTTGTCTTTTATCCCATCCAAGTCAAACTCCTTGTTTTATCACCTGCAGAGCTCCTCATAATCTCACCCCTATCTACCTCTTTGTTCTCATTTGCTTCTGCTCCCCCTCTCATTTCCAACAATCTCCTCAACTCTTTAGGCAAGATTAAGATTTTATGCCTCACCCCGAGGAATGGGTGGAATGTACCTGTGCTGCCACAGGAACACCCCAGAGTGGTTATGGACTTGACCGGCAGCCCTCTACCTCCAGAGCTCAGGTATGCCCACTTTCCCACTCCCCATCCAACCATGAGCAGGCAGCTGAGCAGAAATTAGAGGTCTCACTGAGCCTGCTCTCACCTTGGCGCACAGAGTGGTGATGCAGGAAAGTCTTGCATGGGAGCAGGGGAACGCCTCGTGCCTGTTAATCTCCAGTACAGGTACATAGGCCAAGTTACAGATAGGCTCG
This sequence comes from Natator depressus, assembly GCF_965152275.1. NCBI lineage: Eukaryota > Metazoa > Chordata > Testudines > Cheloniidae > Natator > Natator depressus. The sequence continues at coordinate 98,302,107 of NC_134241.1, forward strand.
AAATTATTAGGAATAGTAAGTCTAACTGGAGTCAGTAAATGGCAACATAGCTTACATTTAAAATTTGCTAAGCACACTGTTCAAATATTCTTTTGAAAACAAACTCAGAAGGGAGAGACTGTCAATAATGAATAATATATAGTCCTACTGAAATAGGCCTTATCAATTTTCTACTTAAGAGTGAATTTATTTTTACACTAACAGGAGAATGACAGATTTAGATATATAATAATACCATAAATACCTTCAAGATTTGACCAATTATACATATAAATTTTTACTGCCTGCTTCTGTTCTTTGAAAAAAATAGTGTGGATAATTTAGGAGACAAATAATTTTGCTGTAAGGGCAAAGGTGCATGCATTTTACTGCCAGTTGATATTTTAAAAGAAGAATGGTGGGTTTAGAGTACCTTTCAGACCAACCTATTACGTTGCTAATAAACAAATAAATTTACCTCAGTGTGTTTTCTGTTTATTGCGAAAAAGAAATGGGATGACAAAGAGCAAGCACCTAGTTTGGCATTGCATGACTATAATATAAACAAATGACTTTTGCCTTCCCTATCTATCACATCTTCGCTCTCCCACTCAACTAAATCACTAAAAAGAAAAATTAAGAAACCCAGCATTTGTGCCTACTATTTTTCAGTATTCTCTATTATTATTGATTAGTCAGAGGTCTGTAATTGTATGGCAGGAACTATATATTTCCATCACTGAGGTTAAATTAAGACTCTACATGTAAAATAACTGCTTGTGTGGTCATGAATATCAGTCATGTTTGGCAGTTGTACCTTTGCAAAGTACTATTATTAAATCCTGTGTGTCTATAAGAATTTTGCATGTAATTTATCGAACACCTCTTTGTAAATGTTACTTTTTAACTCTTTTCTCATGGAAGACAAATCCTGGTGGAATTACTTATTTTTTAATCAATCTTTGCTCAGGCAAAATTCCAGTTGAAACCAATGGGAGTGTCACCTGAGTAAGGATTAAAGGCCAGATCCTGCACCACTGAAGTGAATGGGATTTTGCCATTTCCTTCACAGGGAGTAGGATTGGGCCCTTAATATGACTCTCTGGGCTTGCCTGTGTGTGTGATTGATTTTTCTTATATCAGTGTCATGAAGAGTTGAACAAATGATATTTCACTACGATAAAGACCTAGCTAAGAGCAGGTCTTATTGCATTATTTTTTTGCTGGTGATGGGCAAACCTGAAGAGATACAGTGCCAAATTTTCAAAAGTGCCAATTAATTTGTGTGCCTCAGTTTCTGGGTAGCCAACCCAAGACTCCTACAGCCTGACTGGCAAAGGTTCTGAGGACCCTCAATTCCTGTTGACTTCAGTGAACACTGCAGATGTTCAGCATTTTCAAAAAATCAGGAGGTAGCTATCAGAAATTGGGCATCTAAAAGGTGAGGCATCCAAAAATAGTGGACACATTTGACTACATAGACCTTTACTCTTGGGTTTCTTTTTTTGGATAAATAGTCAGACATCTGACTGGTTATCTGAACCTCTTGAATCTGCAAAAATAGATTTGATTTCCTCTCTCATATGTGCTCATAGAGTACATGTATATTGTGCTAATAGATTCTTGTGAGTATGTAGTTCTGTCATAAAGCAGAAGTCCTACACTGGGCTACTTTAATGCAGCAGCCAAGCTCTGGTACCATTGTGTATAGAGCAAGCCAAAGTCTTTTAGTGCAACATCTGAGAGTTTTTGTTCCTCTCTGCTGATTATTAGAGGTATTATATATCTTGGCAAATCAAATACTTCAGTTCTTTCTCCAGACAGACTTTCTTTTGCCATCAGGAGTACTGAGCATCATTTTTTTCCTATCAGAAGGTTGAGATATTTTGACCACATGACCTGATTCCAAACTTGTGTGCAGTTCCACATTTAAGTGATGTTGCCCATCCCCTTGAAAGGGCCATAGTGTTCCTTTCTAAGGATCTCTGCCAGGCTTAGTCCTTACTAAAATGGTACCTGGTGCAAGTGCATCTGCTACTATCCCAAAGGAAAGAAGTAAATGCTACTATAAATCTCATATAAAGAGAAATTGAAAAGATTGTGATTATTTACCTTCAACAGAAGACAAGAAGGGCATGATAAAAGCATATGAAATAATAAATGGTGTAGAAATGGCTAGATTGGAAGCTTCTGTCTCATAACACAGAAATAGGGGACATTCAATTAAATTGAAAGGTGAAAATTCAAAAAGATAAAAGGAAATACTTGTTCACACAACATATAATTAGTCTATGGAACTCATTGCCACAGGAAGTCATTGAGGTCAAGAACTTCGCAGAATTCAAAAACAGATTGAACATTTATATGGATAACAATAATATTAGTTATCATAATGATAACAAAAATTTGGGAAAGAATATTAAACCTCAAGCTTCAGGGCTTAAGCCAGTCTTTGACAATCAGAGATCAGGAGGATACCTAATGTGTGGGACAGATTATTCCACATCTACCTATTGTGGGATTCTTACATCTATTTCTGAAGCACCTGGTACTGGATCCTGGATCCTTAAAAGTTACTGGGTTCTCTTCTCTTTGGGGATGTTTGCATGAAATTACCAAATGCAGCAGATCTGGCAAAACAAAGATTTATTAAAAACAGAAAGTTAAATAGAATAAAAAGAAATGAAGCTGTTTGCTTAACATATATAGATTTATATTTCTCATAAACTAAACTGCGTACGGCATTCCCAGCTTAGTCACAGAGCAAAAAAAAAAAAAAGAAGAAGAAGAAGAAGAAGACGAAGAAAAAACCAAAAGTGAATAGTTAACATGCTCTGAAATCAATCCCTTTTCTCTGATCACCTGGTCAGCCTGTCAGTATCACTTGCTGTCCATAGAGAAATGTAAGCTCCTCTCTCACACAACGTTACAGCTGTGCAGAAACCAGACTTTCTGTATCTCGAGAAATTTCACAATTTTAAATTTCTTCTGAAATATTAAAAATTGTTGTGGTTCCATCAAAATGTTTTGGTTTTGACTTTGAATCTTTTATTTTATATTAATAACATAATATCAAATTCTTAACAAAATGTTTCTTCTAAATGAAATATCTGAACATTTCATTCCGGTAAGGCTGGAGCAAAGTGTTTTGATAAAGTCGAATCATGGAAGGGATTCGTTCGGACTTTGTGACTTGGCCAGAGGGCCAGGCCACTGAAGACCCACCAAGGTTGGCTGGCAGCCTGCAGGGGATACCAGGGTTGAGAAAGGAATGTGGTAATGCACCCCACTGCTCAGAGGTGCTCAAGGGATGAATGCCCCTTTGTACCCCCATTCAAAGCTCAGATGCTTTTCCCCCAGGTTGTCTGGTTGTATCTAATTTCAGTCAGGCTCTTGGGAAATCCCCTAACCAGTTTTGCCTTTTGCCAACAATGTGAATTAGGGGCAGGTCTCCAGACCTTCCTTCATGATATGTATTATTTATACAGGTATCCTGTACCTGTTTCTTACTATTCATGATGCACATGCCATATAAGGACATATACTGTATTTCATGTTTTCTTGTTGTTAAATACTGTGCAACCAATATGTAGTCCTGCAACAGAAATTACTCAGAATGAAGATATGCAGAACAAGTCAAAGATTTGAGAACAAAGATATTAAATTTTAATCAATATAACCATTTGTGAAAGGAACTAGCAAAAAGAATATGCTACTGGAGATAGAAATGCCATAGAGGTATAATACGCTCATTTGGAGTATGTTTGTTTTTGCCTTAGAGGCCTGAGTTCAAATTTGGATTTGGTCGTAAATTAAATAATGAAGGATTTATTCCCCACTGCTTTCCCCAAAACTAACACAAATGTTTTGCTTCAGGGTATGCTTGGCACACAAACAAATCAATGGTAAAAAGGATCAATTTTAATTAAGCATTATGCCAATGGTATTAAACATTTATTGTCATAGGATAATGGTCTCCTGCTGCTGTCACATAAATATGAAAGCAAATTGTGACATTTATGGAAAATAACTTCCAAGGTAAAGCCAAGATGTTTATTTTTAAGAGCAGGAGACATTGATCCTTGGACACTGTTCTATTCCAATTGCTTCAGATCTGTGATATCAAATAATTTACAGCAAAGTGATTATTCTGTGTATTTGGATGCTGGTGAGTGTAGTCAGCCAGCGATCGGCCTGGGTTTGCCATTGTGTCTTTACATCTCTTGTCCCTGGGTCCCCTGTGCAACACGCACTCCTGCGGAAGCTCACTGTTCCCTGTGGGAGTTAAGCTCACTCCCAGGGTCCTTTCTGAACCCAGTTGCCTCCAATCTCTGGCACTGCTCCTCCAGTCCAGCTACATGGCATTGATGGAGAGCAGAAGTCCAGAGCCCCTCTCAGGGCGTCAGCGTCTGTCTGCCCTAAACAAAAGGTAGAAAGGGAAGGCTAATCACTGACTCGAGCTGGGCTCCCCTAGCTACTGGCTACTGGGCTCTCTAACAGCCACTCCTCTTGAGGAAACTTCCCCTCCCCCTGCTCTGTAGACAGTTTCACCTTTTTAAGCTCTCCTTCTCCATTAGAGCATGTCCTGCAGGTGTGCCTAATTTTCACTACCCGAGTGCAGGAACACTTGCTAGGCTTGCTCTCAGTGGGATGGGGCCATGTCCCTTCACAGTGGGGCAGTTGCTGCTTCTGTCAATGTTCTTGTACTGCATTGTGACTGGTGTAAAGCCTGGTTCTTTTCCCATTTAATGTAATGGGAGTTTTTGGCATCAATTTGATCCAAACAGGATCAGGGGCTTAAAGAGCACACACATTGTTTCTTTCTCTCCAAGACCAGTCTAACCAAAATCCATAGTTGTTTTAAAATTGCTCGGTTCTGAGCATATATCTGTTCAATGTTTTCTTTGCCTGTCTGAGGTTTTATTTGTTAACACTGTCTGCACACCTCTAACAGACCCTTATTTTTCCCACTTTAACCCACAGCCTTGAGGCTCACCCCAGCTTACCATAACCATCACATTTCTGGGTGAGGAAAACTGGATAGGCCTCTTTATGGAGCCATCAACATCTTTCCTTCATGGACTGGGGAAAATGGTTGGGTGTCTGGGGCTAAAGCCCCTTCCAAATCTAATACCTTTATGTGTGTTTCCTCCTTAGAAATTTGTTTCTGTGGGATTTCCAGCCCCCAGTGAAAAGTATTCTGCTGCTGGTAAATGGAAAGGTCCTTGCTGAATGATGTAAGGCCCAGACCTGTAAGGACTCTGCACACAACCTCCGGAATGTTACCAGGAGAGCAGAATCAGACATCTTTTGGAGGTTACTTGGCTTTTATCAGTAAATTAATGATCAGCCATATAACAGTCTGATTAACTCCCACACATTCCAGTTGGCATAGTATCAATTTTACCTTAAGATGCAATTTCTGTATTTTAGCCAGGTTACCAAAAAGTGGGTAATTCTCCTGTAGTTACTTATTCTTTGCAACCTTTAGGAAAAATAATACCTCAACACTTTGGTGTGCATATATAGACATTTTTTCCCATTACTGAAAGGTTCTTTATCTCAGGAAAATGCATAATGACCAGACTTTACCCTCCAGAGGCCCACATTTGTCAGTGGCCAATCCTAATGCTACCGTTAAGTAACAGAGTGACTTTCTTGATATTCCTTTGTCCTTGGTCTGTGTTCCATTTTAATTCATATAAATCTCTGAGTGGAAGTAAAATGAACTGCAAATTGAGCCATTGCTGATACTTTTATTCTCTGAAATCCAGGTTATTATAACTTTGTTTGGTTTTCTCACACATGATGGGCAATTTATCAAGTAGGTACATTAGTAGAATTGTAGTTTTAAAATACTTCTGAGCAAAATCCATTTGGCAGCAGTAGGATCATGGGAAAAAAATTGAATTGGTTATTAACTTGAGTGCAATTTCTATATCAAGAATTCCTCTCTTAGAATGAGGCATGAGGAACTGATAGGAACTGAAATCAATGAGGAGGTATCTGCTGACTATACAAACATCAGGCCATCTGATGTTTGTTGAGGAGGGTAGGAAATGAGCAGAAAACCCACTCCTTTAGGACAAAACCTGTGGAAGATAGCGGTGACAATCCAGTGCAGTGCATGACAAAGCTCCACTCCTGACCCTACAGAAGCCCATCTTCCAAAAGAGGCCATGAGCCTCTTTAAAATAGAAGGTGATGATTGCTTACATATGACCATTGTCTCCAGAAATTTGTAGAACAAAGAGTGAAATTGATAGAGATTAAATTGGTACCCTTAGGTTCACCTATTTATTAGTCATGTTATACCTGATACCATTGTACTGAGGATAATCCAGAATATACAGCATCCAGAGCTAGTTGAATTCTCTAGCATATTGTGTATACAGTATTCTGCATAACCTGGCAAACTGTAGTGAATTCAGTAGCACTTCTGTGGCAGTAATGACATGTAACCATCTGTGATGATGCACCTGCAGAAGCCAGTGTCAGCTGTTGAAGTTCAGCAGCCCTAGCTTTGCATGAATTCACTGCCAGCAAATCACTCACTCTAGCCATGGAATTAATTTAACCCTTTCAATGAACTTCAAAATATAGTGTGTATAATAGTAAATCAGTACTAAACAGAAAAGCTCAGTCAAGATGCCCTGCAAATGGAATATGATGTCTTGTTGTAGCCATGTCAGTCCCAGGATACCAGAGGGACAGTGTGGGCATGGTAATATCTTTGATTGGATCAACTTCTGTTGGTGAGAGAGACAAGCTTTCGAGCTTACACAGAGCTCTCCTTCAGCTCAAAAGCTTGTCTCTCTCACAAACAGAAGTTGGTCCAATAAAAGAGATCTCACCCACTCTGCATATGGACTGGCATTTGCAGACTGGTGTTGGAGAGTGTATAAGAGCTTCATAGAAAATTATTGTAATAATTATTAGTAGTAATATTACAGTGATGTTTAGTTGCTCAGATCAAGGTTAGAACTCCATTGCGCTAGGCAATTTGCAAACACATAGTGAGAGACAGACCCCGCCCCCGCCATCCTTAAGAGCTTACAGTCTAAATAGACAAGACAGAAAAAGAAGACAGGGGAAAAAAAGAGGTGAAGAAACTTGACCTCAGTCACACAGTACTTCAGTGGTATTGCCAGGGATAGAATCTAGCTCTTTAGATTTCCAGTCCAGTGCCTTAATCATGGAAGTATGCCATCTGTCCTATGAAAATTTACAGCTTCTGCTTGCTTTCCTTTGCTTCAGGTAGTGTTAACAGTGTCTCAAATTCATAAACATTCAAAAAATTTTACTAGCATGACCTCATAATAAATACAAAACTGATGCAGTCCCCTAAAAAGGGAAGTAATTCCACTAGATAACAGTAGATCACAATCACTTCCTACTCGAAAACATGTTGAACTTGGGAGTTCCCATCCCAGGATTGCCAATTCTTGTGATTTTTTCCATGAGTGATATAATTTCAGTTGGGCCTGGAGCCCGTCTCCCAAATCACATGAGAAGCTTGAGCCATCTAGTGAATTTTAGCCTTGCCTGGGGGAAACTCACTCTCATTGGCTACCTGCCCCACTTGCCCACCTCCTGGGGCAGAGCAACCAGACAGAAAAAGCACAATATGACCTTTTTTAAAAAAAACAACAATTATGATGGGGGGGGCGGGTCCTGACTCATGAATTTTTGATATCTTGAGTTTGGCAGTAGAGTATACATAACAGGAGGGAGAGCAACAAAAACTATTAAAAATCTAGAAAACATGATCTATGAGGAAAGAGTGAAAAAACTGGATTTATTTAGTCTATACTGGAACACATTACTTATGAGTTGAGGCTGAGGGAACTGGGATTGTTTACGAGTAACAGCCATGTTAGTCTGTATTCGCAAAAAGAAAAGGAGGACTTGTGGCACCTTAGAGACTAACCAATTTATTTGAGCATAAGCTTTCGTGAGCTGTAGCTCACGAAAAAGTGAAGTGATGAAGTGAGCTGTAGCTCACGAAAGCTTATGCTCAAATAAATTGGTTAGTCTCTAAGGTGCCACAAGTACTCCTTTTCTTTTTGGGATTGTTTAGTTTGCAGAAAAGAAGAATGAGGGGGGATTTGATAGCTGCTTTCAACTACCTGAAAGGGGGTTCCAAAGAGGATGGATCTCGACTGTTCTCAGTGGTAGCAGATGACAGAACAAGGAGTAATGGTCTCAAGTTGCAGTGGGGAAAGTATAGGTTGGATATTAGGAAAAACTTTTTCACTAGGAGGGTGGTGAAGCACTGGAATGTGTTATCTAGGGTGGTGGTGGAATCTCCTTCCTTAGAGGCTTTTGAGATCAGGCTTGACAAAGCCCTGGCTGGGATGATTTAGTTGGGGGTTGGTCCTGCTTTGAGCAGGGGGTTGGACTAGATGACCTCCTGAGGTCCCTTCCAACCCTGATATTCTGTGATTCTAAAGAAGAGAAGATTTGTGGGGGGTGGGGGGGGAATGCATAACAGTCTTCAAGTATGTAAAATGTTGTATAAAGAGGAGGGTAATAAATTGTTTTCCTTGTCCATTGAGGACAGGACAAAAAGTAGTGAGTTTAAGCTGCATCAAGGGAGATTTAGGTTAGACATTAGGAAAAAATTGCTAACTGTAAGTTTAAGTACTGGAACAAATTACCTAGGAAGGTTATGGAATCTCTGTCATTGGAGGTTTTTAAGAACAGGTTAGTCAGACACCTGTCAGGCATGGTTTACATAATACCTAGTCTTGCCTTACTGCAGAGGACTGGACTAGCTGACCTATCGAAGTCCCTTCCAGTTCTATGTTTCTATGATTTTGTGATCCTATGAATGTGTTTTTGTGATGATTTGGGGAAACTAATAAAACTTTTAAGGTTGTACACAAGTTGTTGCTATGGAAATTACTGTATCATGGAATGTTCCTCTGTTTATGTGCATTTACCATGGGCCGACAGTGCCTAGCACATGTCCACCCAACGAGGGACAGTGGAGAGTACTTTAGCCAACTGTGTTTTCTCTGGAGATTAGATATGCTAAGGAGAATTGCTAGACCTGACAGAAGATACTTCCTCCTACTTGTCTTCAGGGAGGGGGAAAATGGAGGAATGGAAAGTTACCAGCATCAGGATAATGAGAGTGAGGCAGTGGAGCAGGGTTTAAAAGGATCTCACAAGAAAAAGATTGATTCTGATCCAAAGATTGCTCTGGAGTAGTGAGGAACCTGTGGCAGGGAAATAAATTTTGTGTAGAGCTTAAGTAGATTAAGTATAGAGCAATGGATTTAGACTCCTATGCAAAGGCTGCCTGGTATGTTTTATATGATTTCCCTTGCTCTTGGAAGAGGTAAACTGAGCTCAGAACTCTCCGTGGCTGTAATTCGGGGAGAGAGGGTGTGTTTAAGCTATCAGGCAGGTCTGAGGAGTCAGCACTGGTTCTAGAGGCTGGGTTTCTCAGGGGGGCACGTGATCACAGATCCCAGGAGGGAGTGCCTGATGGAAGGTCTGCACCCTAAGCATATGGCCAGAGCCTTCATACAACAGCAGTGTCTGGACTCCATTCAAACTTCAGAGGCTTAAAACACTTGGGGATTCAGCAGCTGTATCCCCTCACAGCAGTCTGGTGCGTGGCCAAGAGGCAGGGCCGGCTCTACAGTTTTTGCCGCCCCAAGCAGTGAAAAAAACTGCTGTCGTGGCTGGCAAAAGGGAGAGGCTGCCGCCGATTTGCCGCTGTGGCAGGTGGAACAGAGAAGCTGCGGCCGAATTGCCACCACGGCCGGAGGAACTGCCACCCCTTTCTAACTGCCGCCCCAAGCACCTGCTTGGAACGCTGGTACCTGGAGCTGGCCCTGCCAAGCGGGGGGGCTCGACTGGAATAGTGACAGTCCTAAGGGAGGATCTTGTTTAGAAAAAACTTCCTAATGAGAGATCAGGAGGGGTTGGAGGGAGAGATAGCTCAGTGGTTTGAGCATTGGCCTGCTAAACTCAGGGTTGTGAGTGCAATCCTTGAGGGGGCCATTTAGGGATTTGGGGCAAAAATTGGGGATCGGTCCTGCTTTGAGCAGGGGGTTGGACTAGATGACCTCCTGAGGTCCTTTCCAATCCTGATATTCTATGATTCATCAGACTGTGGAGTAACCTCCCAAAGAAGTGGTCTAAGCTTCACCACTGAATTCATTAAAATTCAACTGGACATGGGGAAAATGCTGTAAGGGACTTGCCATGTGAGGATGGAACATGTGATCTAACATGTCTCTTCTGTCTCTATGATTATTTACCAGCAATTATGTGTATTAAAATACCCACTGTCCAAAGATAAAAACATTTTCTATTTTCAAATAAAGAATATGACCCTACTGGTTGCTTTTGAGGTTCCAGCTCATGTAACCAGTGCTCTAGATTTATTATAGCATGAACAAGTAAAAATATTTTTGAAGACACTACTACTATTTCAGTAGCCTCCAGAAGAGTAACAAAGAGTAAGTGGAAAATAACTGGAAAAAATATCAGGAGTAGGGACAAAGCTATGGGATCATTTATAAACCTGGGTTTCTCCTGCACAGTGGTGATGTGTTTCCACCATGCTGCTGTTTCAGATCAGGTAGAATTAAACCCTCTCTCTATTTCTCTTCACTGCTCAGTCTTCTTTTTAGTGGGACAATCAGAAAATGTACATGCCCTGGAAGATACTTGAGCTCTTTTTTTGAATCATGTAGGTATCAAAAACAAAAGAAATCAGTGGCAGAATTTAGTATATCGTATTTCTGCCAGCCTGCTCCAAGGTGACTGACACCATAGCTTTGCTTGACTCGCTGGCATCAGATAAAAGATCATTTATGCTAGTTCTTGCCATTAAGTCATTTAAAGAAGCAGGATTCAGAGGCAGGAAGACACAAAGTGAGTGAATTATTTTCTTTAGAGGTTGAAAAAAAACCCTTAGTTTATGATGCTGCCTTTAAATGATATTTGCCACTGTTCTTGAAGAAATGGCTATAGCAGGTTACAGTGAGCAATGATTTATATCTACAATGAGACTGGGCAAATGTACCAGGAGCCTGGAGGGGCAGAGTTAGGGTAAGCCTTTTCAAGGTACTCCCATACATTGTGCAGGATCAGGCCCTTAGTAGTCAAATAGAGAAAATAAACAATTACCAACATCTACTAAAGAATTGGATCCTACTGACATTTTTTGTTCAACACCAAAAGCTTTTGCAAGTCACACTTTTGTATATTTAACAGCTTGTTCTGTTGCTTCTTTAAACCCCTTCGGATTAAAGGTAGTAATGTATAGAATGAATTTTATAGCCTGCATATTAGCACTCTGTAACCTGCAAGGTCAATATCATTAAGGGAAGTCAATAATAAGAAAAAACTAACATACCACCATTTTAAACAATATCTGATGGAGCCAGTGGATACCATACATGCTACCTTAATATTCTGACAGAATTTCACTCTATTCTGTACGTTAGGTGTGACTGATGAACAAAATTTTAGCACTGCTATGAAATAAAATAGCAAAAGTACTGTGATGTTGTAATTGTCTAGCTGCAATAATATGTGTAATAAACAATGGGCTAGCCTGTGACTTTAGACACAGCCCTGATGAAGGGATCACGTGAGGGCTATAGCTGGTTGAACAAATTTCATGTAAACTTTTTTCCAGCAGAAAATAGCTTTTTGATGAAATGGCAATTTCTGTGAAAAGATTACATGTTAATGTATTACATTATTTTCACAAGGTAGGAAAAAAAGTTAGGCTTTCAGTTGCCAGCTTTTCGATGAAAATCCAAAAAAAAAAAAATCAAAGGAATTTTTGATGAAAGCTGCACCACGCAAGGAGAGGGACCCACTGAATCACAGTACTTTCCCATACTTCCCCCTTGATCTGGTGCTCTGGCCATTATGTAACAAGAGGTAGGGGGCCAGTCAAGGCTCCACCCATTCTCCGCCCCTTCCTAGCCCTATTCCGCCCACTTGTGCTGAGGAGTAAGTCAGCTGACAAATAGCCATATATTCTCCTACATGCCTGTCCCCAAGATCTGGCTGGTCACTGTCAGGAGAAATGTGTAGATCATTTGCTCATATTTTGATATACTTTAAGACCTTAGTACAGAAGACGAAATTATGGTAATTCTCTGAATCATAGGTATTTTAGATGAACATTTACTGCTGAAATGGATTTCAGACATAATTAGAGTATTGTGCTACAGCGTGGTAGATAATGAGGTAATAGAAAAGAGTTAATGCAGTACAGTTAAAACAAGCGGCCCACGCAATTTTAGACCGAAAGTACATCTTGACATGAGTCATGCTACTCATCAGACTGTTTGACCTTCCTTTAAACATCTTTAATATATAATAAAATGAAGTCACTGTACTTTTAACCATCCATGTACATCCTTGCTATAACTTGATTCAAACTATTTAATGAAACCAGCAAAATAAATAAAACTGACCGTTTCTGGGTTGGAATCACAAAGTAGCCTGTGTTTGTTGACTTTAAATTATTTGTGAATATTTACCAAGTGATGCTTTCTCAAGTGCTCAGCAAAAAGGTCTGATTAGAAGAAGGTGAGAGATATGCAGCAGAAAAAATGCTTTCTTCCAGAGCACTGTCAACATACACTCCCACTGAGCACCAGAATAAATAGTTTTCTAAAACCTTTCAATTTTTTAATAAGTCAAAATACACTTTTCTGACAGTATAATTGCTTTTCATAGTGGGCCTTAAATCTGCACCACTATAAAAGAATAATGCTACAGTAGATCATTTGTGAAAACTTAATGAAAGCTGAGTTAGTGAACCTCGGAATCGCTAGACCTTGAAATTCACTTTCAAAAACTAATTTGCAGTAAATGTATGAGATACATATTTAGACATGATAAACTTTCAGTCCTATGTTAGGCAGGTGCAGAAGTTTATCTTGATTAACTTTTTCTTTTAATTAATCATTCACAAAGAAAGCCAAGATGTCATTACTTTCCACACTGTTGACAACATTTCTCTAAAAATAGTGAAATTATTTAATTTTTCTTAATTTGCGCAAATAATGTAATATATCAAAATGTAATATTTCTTATATAGCCTTAATGGTTTCCTCAGTATATCTTATCTTGCTGAAGAGCCATGTTCGGCCTCTGATGTAATTAGGACCAGTGGAAGAATTCAGACTATGCTCTCAAACAATAACTTTTCAGAAGCTCTAAGCATAACAGTAATTTTATTTGGATATACATAGAATCATAGAATTGGAAGGGACCTCGAGAGGACTTCTAAATCATAAGATCGTTCTAAATCTTAAAAGATGGGCCATAGTTAAAGGTTCTTAATCCCAAAGTCAAACACCAAGACAGGAATGTGTTAAAGGCCAGTTTCACTTGTTGGGTCTATGCCAAAAAGCATGAGATGGTCAAGAGGGACTTCCAAGGTATGGAAAAAGCCAAAAGATCCCATTTAAACATAATACACGTGGGGCTTGTGCAATCAGTGAAGAATCTAGGTAGCGAGGCTAGGCGGACCAGACAACTGTAAAATGAAGATGTTTTGTGCATTATATAGTAGTTTTGTTAATTGTCTGCAAAATAAATAAATAAATGCAACTATCTTGCTTTTTTAAAAATGGAGTGTATGTATGGGTGAGCCCAGAAATGTTTGAAGCTGTGCTTTCTTATTTATGACTTCTGCATTAATGTAAGTGAACTTCTTAAATAAAAAAGGAAACAAAGCATTCTTTACAGGTACAGACCCTTGGGTCTCACTTTTCTAGTCCAAGACAAGTCAGAACTCCCCTGGCTCTTAGATTTTTGGTTCTCCAAGGTACAGGTAGTTGGGAGGAGGCAGCTCCCCGATGTTTCATTCCAACTGTTACTGTCTCCACTCCTTTTAGGAGCCACATCCGTTGTCTTTCACGAGCAAACTACTGAATGAACTTGTTGCTATTGGCAGTTTGATCCACCCCCTGCTCATCGTGAATGGGTTTTACGTTAATACTTTGCACCACAAAATCTCCACTCAGAATGAGAACAGCAGGTTGCTTGCAAATTATTTATATCAACTTTCAAAATGAAGTGTTATCATTTGCAGTGCCTGTTATACATTTCAGCCTGTGATATATTGGAACTTCAAGTCCACGGCCCTCTAGCTTCCTACGTTAAACTTTTTGCATATTTTATCTTTCAGTAGCTTTTATAAACATGTTGTATATGTCCTCCTGGAAACAGATATTTTGCTCCATTACTGCCAATTTTCTTGGTGTAGGAGGGTAAAGTTATAAGGTTAACAAAGGGGAAAAAAATAAGCAAGGGAGAGTAAGTTATTAATTCCAATTTGACAAAAGTAAGTTCAGTTTATCTTGGCTGGGTAATATAAAGAAATAATTAGATATTGTTTCATTTGCAGATCCATTGCAGATCTTTCAGTTCTAATAATAGCAATAAATAGTGCTTAGCCCTTACATAACTATTCTGATCCATAGCTCTCAATGTACTATTCAGATGGGAGTAATAGCATTATCCCAATTTTATAGATGGAGTAAATGAGGTCCAGCAAGGTTAAATAACTTGTCCATGGTCACACAGCACGGCAGTGGTAGAGTTTGATATGAAACTCAGGACTGCTCTGAGCCCCATTCTCTATCTACTGGATCATGCTGCATTTACAAGTAATAATCCACAAGAGCACTAAAAACACATTCTGAGGTGCTTCAAACCCTCTCAGACATGACAGGCCAGTTTCAGCCCTCTTCTACCTCCATGGATTTGGACCAGTGGTTTGAAAATTCCCAATGGAACCTACACTTTGGAGGAGCATTTTTCACTTTATATCATCCCTTAAAGTCTAGCTGGGAAATTGTTGTTTGAGAACAAGCTTATTCTTCCTCTGCCAGTCAGGCCCAGTAATTTACTCTATCAGCTGGGACATGGGGCTGAGTAGTAATGGTGGCAGTGGCTAAGAAAAGGCCTGGAAAATGAATGATGAGGGCATGAATCAGAGGGAGGAGGAGATATCACAGAAAGGGGCAGCTTGGATTTAAAGAAGAGGAAGAGAGAGATTGTAAACTCTTTGGGGCATGGAGTGTGTGTGTGTGGACTCCAAGGCACTACAACAATACAAAAAATAATAATTAGTGAGAGGCCTCATCCCTAGAACACAAAGAAAAATGTAATGAGTGGCTGGCAACAGGCAGCTGAAAGAGGACTCGCAGCAGTGTGGTTCTGCTGTGAAAAGTGCCTCTGTAAAAATGACATTGTGGGGTTCCATTTCTTTTTTTTCTTTTTTTTCTTTTTTTTTGACCCATTGCTTTCCATTTCAATCATCCCCAATTTACAAGTGAAAAGACGTCAACTTCAACGCACACTCTGAGAGCCAAACTGGATTCTTTCCACCTTCCAGTAATGAAGATGCTTTAAGCCAAATCAAAATCTTAGTTGCACCTGTGCAACCCCTTTCCATAAAATGAAGCCCTCGTTGACCCCAATTATGTACCTTCAGTGTCTACAGAGGAACTGTATATATAACTGACGCAAACTTAGTAAATAATGCGTGGATGATAATTAAGTTGGAAGGTGTGCTGTTTTTTCGTCATTCATCAGAGCGAGCTGCATTTCAGACTCATGGTCACAAACAATTGTTGTGGTTGCAGAGTCACCAAACGAAGGAAACCTTGAGACAGAGGTGTGAGGAGGTGATAATGACATTGTATGCTGTACTGGAATTCTAATGTAGGGATTTATTTTCAGTTCTAAATTTCTCTCTCTCTTCCAAACTTTGACGGAAGTACATCAGAGCTCATTTCTCTCTAGTGATGTGACTGTCTCACTCTAGAAGTATGCATTTTCCTTTTTTATTAATGTTCAGCGAGGGTAACTTGTCAACATGGGGCCCAATCCTGTCCCCATTGAAGTCAGTGACAAAAATCCCATGGACTTGACAGGCAGTTGAAATGGGTCTATTGGGCCTGATCCTGCAAGGTGCTGAGCATTCTGGCTTCAATCCTACAAAGGATGTAAGCATGTGCTTAGTTTTCAGCATGTGTATAGTTGTATTGAAGCCAATGAGATTTGGGCCAGAGTGTCTACCACCTCAGAGGACTGAGCTCCTTGTGAGTAAAGTGATTTAAGACCCTTAAATATAAGGTGTCACCATATACAGGTGCAAGTTATCATTAGTAATAACAAAGAAAAAAGGCTTTAAAATGTACACACAAGCAGAAATAGAAATTTGGAGAAAATTCAATATAAAGGTGTTTATTATTTTTCTATTCTCTTTAATTTAATGGATAATGCACTAGCCTGCTTAACTAATGTTTCACTTTTCTATTGCAGACCCTTAAAAATATTCTAAGGTTATCACAGAATTCCAGATTCCCCCATCGTTGTAATGCAGATGTAAATAATTTAAAATGAGTGCTTTTCTAGTAATTGTGCCTTAATTGGGTCAAGCTGAAATAAATGACGCATGTCGGTTGCAGTCTTTGGAAAACTTTTCTAAGCTGTGACGGGGTGATAAAACACAAGTTATTGAGTAAGAAATAAGGTATTCATAGAAGACTAATGATAACATCCCTACTTTCTTTCTAGCTGGCTTCCACAGAAATCGCCTGATTCTAAAAGCCCTAACCCGGTCTCACTTATTATCCCCATTATAAACTGAAAACATTTTGTCCTATAAAACTCCTTTTGATAAATTGCACCAGAGACATTAGGGATTTTTTTATTATCATTTTGTTTCTTGATGAGCTCGCAAAATAAAGAAAATAAAATTGTAAATTCTTTTCTTTTAAGATATCCACTCTCAGTAAATGATCTCCTTAAGAATCTCAATAACTGTTTGTGTGGATTCTGATCTTTAAGAAAACGTTCCTCGGTATTGAAGTAATGTGAGCTCTCATGCTATCAATGTGTTATGGAGCAATAGACTGAAAAAAAGTACTTTTTAGGAATACTTCAACAGGAAAACTACAAAAAATAGGTAATTTTCAGGATCTGACATAAGCAAGAAAATCAGTGGTAAGGTCACCATATTCTATCGTATTATTTAATTACTTCAGCTGCAATACCACATCTGTATATCAGCTTACTCACTGATTGGAAACATATACAATCAAGATAAATCAGGGTAAGGCAATGACAGATTTTGAGCCTTTAATACTGAATTTCCTGGCTTTTATGGGGTTCGAGATAGTCAATAAGGTTAATCTTTCCTCCTCAGTTGCTGGTAGGTTGCTCCTGTTGCCATCTGTGCATGCATCCAAGGGCAAAAGTTGGTCCTCCATGTTGGCATTCTCCATTCCCAGGCGTACTGGGAAGACTCCACCTTACAGGGATTCAAGAACAACAGTGACAAAAAGTAGTAGAATTATTTGGATACCAACAGTATTATAGGTAAGGGTATGGTTTAATCAGAGGTATTTTTAGTAAAAGTCATGGACGGTCACGGGCAAGAAACAAAAAAGCACAGCCTATGACCTGTCCATGACTCATACTATAAATACCCCTGAATGAATCTTCGTCGGGGGAGCCTGCTGCACCAGCTGTGTGTGTGTGGGGTGGAGTCCTGAGAGATCCGCTGCCGGGAACCACCGACCTGCGGCTGCTCCCGCTGCCCCCAGGACCGCAGCTTGGTCGGTCCCCGGTGTTAATCTGTTTGCTCACATGAATAGGCTAAAAGTGGTAAATGTGAGAGGATGGATTTTTTTCCCAAGGACATATTGGTGGGAACCTGAGGTTTATTTCACTTTCCCCTGAAACATTGAGGGGGTGTCACCAATTATTTATTACATTTTTATATTCCAATTTTTAAAAGAGCAATGTAGTTGCATTTATTTATTTAGCAGATAATTAACAAAACAGGGACTATTGTATAATGTACAAAATATCTTCATTTTACAGTTGCCTGGTGCTCCCACCCTCGCTACCTAGGTTCTTCACTCATTGCACAGGCCCCAAGTGTATTATGTTTAAATGGGATCTTTTGGCCTGAAGGTCATTACCACAGCCTGGAAATCCCTTCGACCATCTCATGCTTTGTGGCATAGACCCAACAAGTGAAGCTGGCCTTTAACGGATTCCTGTCTTAGTGTTTGACCTTGGGATTAAGAACCTTTAATTATGGCTCACCTTTTAAGATTTAGAATGATCTTCCCAAAATGAGGCTTATTAGGTTTCTCTCAAATTTTGTATGGCTTTAGGTTTCATTAACTGTTTCACATAGCAATGATGAGCATCTCTGTCAATAAGGACCCTAACAATGACAACATAAGATGTAATTGAAAACAAACTAAATTAATACAAAAACGTCTGCCAGTGAAAACCCACGGAAATCATGCTGAAATATAGAGTATGATTTTCTTTTCCTAACCCCAAAGCAGGTCCTGTTCTATACTCTTCACATAGAGAATTTTTGTTGACATCAATAGAGATTCTGTATTTGGAACAAATATAGAAAATGTAAGAAAGTCCTGTAGTGAAGATCATAGGGGAGAATTTTACTTCTTCACAAATGGAATATAATGCATAGTTCTAATGCTCCATTTTGACAGCATTTACAACCATACAAGAAAATGACACATCCATAATCTAAAATGTATGGCAAAAATTGATAGCATTTAATTTATTATTTAAATTCTCTGATCTTGTAGTTGTCCTTAGACATTTAGATTGAATTCATTTATTCGTGCACTATAACATTAAGTGCTGAAAACTGCTGGCAACTTACTTTTTATCATCAGTACTAAATGCTAAGTACAGTGAATTTTTGAAGGTTCTGAATTTTGTTGATTATTAAGATACTAACAGACATCACTGGATCAGTCTTGGGGAAGTGAGAAAGCTGTGCTCTCTGGGTGTCCGTCACTTTAATGACAGTTGAATTAGGGTATGATTGCCTAATTTTCTAAGGTTTTATTCTTAAGCAAAAAAGTAAATACAATGAAGAGCCATATCCTGCCCCAGGAGTATGCAGCAGTAAAGGGTGCAGAAGCGCCTTACTTCTCTCTGTGCCAGCATTACACCAGCCTGTCTGACCTTTGGGATGGCCTAGTCTATTACTCATGAAGGCAGAGGAGCTCACTCCAGGGATGGTATTTGGCATACGTGAGGGCCACACACACATCCTTAATCACCCCTCTATAAATCTTGGCCCTCTCCATGGCCCCAGTGAGAGGCAGTGCTAGCCCACTGGGAGCCCTAAACAGGAATATTGGGAGGGGGGGACTTGTCCCTCGCCCATCCCCTAAAAATATGAATTGTATTACATCCACAAACCAAAAAATATACCAACACAATACACACTAATACACTTAATCAAAAGTCTACATTAAATAAGAGGTATGGTGTTTTGGGGATAACACTGAATAGGTAGCCCATGGATCTCCTTGGAACCCTAAGCAATTGCTTAGTCTGCTTATGCATAGTGCCATCCCTGGTCCCAGTTCAGCAATGTACAAATGTATGTGGCTAACTCTTATCCCATGATCAGTCCCACTGACATCAGGGAGCACATACTTCAGTAACTTGCTGCAGCATTTCCCAAATGGTGAGTTGGGAAACACTATTGGTTGTGATCCTGGTGTAGAGGAGAAGCTGGGTGGGTTGCGAAAAAAACAACGTAATAGTAAACAGTTTGGGAGTCACTGCCTTACTGTACAAGGGTCTAACTCACTTAATTATAGTAACTCTCCATAGAAGAGGAGGGGGATTATTGGAATAGGGTACTCTTAAAAATGGAGAAGGGGAAAAGTCCTGAATTTTGATTGCTATGCAGATACTGATTGGAAGGGGCCTTTCTGAAGATTGACAAAGGCAATCCACAGCCTGTAGTTCTACAGAGCTATTGTGGCCATGATACTTAGTACACATGTAGGAGCAAGATTGTCTGGAGTAAATAAAACAATGATTAGGAATGTGATGGATCTTTGCATATAGTCTTCCAAATGCTGAGGGAACCCTTGATATAGTTAAATCATCAGCTGTAATTCTTCTTGATAAATCTATGAAACTGTGTTTAGGCGAATTAAAATTACACTGTAGTTAATATGGCAGTTATAAAGGGCTACTGTGCAGAATAAATTGGTTGTTAGTATATTTCAAAAGAAACTCGTGCCTGATATTTTCTTTCCTATTTTGAACAGTTTAGTAGTAAACCATGTTGATTTCATTTGATTGCAAGATGGCTTCTATCCAATGACTTCCAGATAAGACAGTAGGGAAAACCAGAGCAAAACAAAGAGGAAAAAAATAAAAGTGATCTCAGGCTGCTATGGACTGGTGACTCAATATGTTACTTTGTGTCTTCCAGCATATTGATTCTTTGCATTTGATAGCACTAAATGGGCACATTTTTTGCCAACTAGGAGGTTAGGATCAGGAGTGACAGGACAGAGGGAGTGAGCTGCTAGTTTTTGTAGCTCCAAGGCAGATAAATAGTGTGGCCATGATTTACTCTTGATAAGGATAAAAGAAACAAGAGTTTTAGAAAGTTGACCCTTGGCTACTAATCTAGAATTTAACAGGAAAACCTTTAGATGATTTTCTGCTTATTATACTTATTTAGCACTGCAGAGCTTATGTAATGAAGAATAAACTTATAGACTTTGTGTGTGTGTGTGTGTGTGTGTGTGTGTCCCCGCATGTGTAGGCTAACAATTACAATTTAACAGTCACATCTGTCTGTGTCAGTGTGTGTTAAAGCATGTACTTAAATGCTTTCTTGAATGGGGGCCTTATCTAATAAGCACATGCTATAAATCCTTCCCTATTCAGAAGTTAAATCTCATTGACTTCAGTCGGACTTAAACATGTAATTAAAATTAAGCAAGCAATTAAGCGCTTTTCCTCAATAGAGGGAGACTCCCCTGAATTGTAGCCTAAAGTGGCAAACAATTGCCATTGTAATTCCTGGAAATTTAGGACTGAGAGACACATTCCATACGCTTTCTTCCAGAAAGTGCTAATCCCTTTCTTTAAGCAAAATCCCTTCAACTATTTGTAATTATGGGACAGTAGGGGAAAATGCATTTTTAATTATTGTTTTTCAAAACCAGTGGTTAGTTTATTTTTTAGACACAACTATGGCAAAAATGGTGAGCTTTAAACTTGAAACATAGTTTCCTGCTGAAGATTAGTGTTCTGGCTTGGTTTGTGTTTTGTTTCCTCCAAATAAAAAAAACTTGAAGTGATTAAAACCAGCTATGTTAGTTCAGATAGCATCAGTGAAGACTTTAGCTGAGCCTTCTGAAGACACACCCACTTGGTTACATCACTGTATATTCTCCCTGCCTATGCTGAGCAGCGTTCTTGGACAGGGGGTGGCTGCTTTCAGGCTGTTGCTGGGCTTTGCATGGCTGATTTCAGGCTTTGCATGAAGGAGATGATAAATGTCTCATTAATACAGACATATCAAAACCTCTCTCTGAACATCCAGGAAAAACGTCTGGATTGCACACTTTTTGCTGCAATAATCTGCACATTCCAGTTTTTCATTCTTTTAAGGTTTCTATATTTTCCATTATGAAGACACAGGCACCACAATGCACATATCCCTCCTCTCACTTCATTGGAGTGTAAATCTGAAAATATAATTGGGATACATTAAATACTAATGTAACAACCTCTTTACCTTTTGTTTCCAATAGAGTTTGAATGCTTGATCTTCAGCACTGAAATTAGACCCCTTTTGCTTGAGCTAAAGAAGTAACCTCATTAGCTGGTAGCAGTCGTAGGCTGTCATCCAATTAATGGAGAACATGACTCACACTTTGGCAGTGTGTCACACTAACCTGATTAAATACAGGCTATTTCTGTCTCAAAAAGGGAGATGAAATGCAAAAAAAAAAAAAAAAAAAGGTTATTTTCACTAAACATTAGGGTTGAACAGTTAAAAATCTCAGCCATTTTGGACATATGCAGATTTTTCTATTCCTCTTTTTATTTATCCTAGGTACGTCTATGGCCCCCATTACCATATTATTTGAACACCTTAAAATCTTCCATACATTTATCCGTAAAACACCCCTGTGAGGTAGGGAAGTACTATTTTCCTATTTTACAGGTAGCCTCTCTGTGTTTCAGTTTTCCAAGCAACTTGCCCAAAGCCACACAGAAGGTCAATGCCATAGCAGGGACTTGAACCCAGATCTCCCAAATCCTGGGCTAACAACCTAACCATCCTTCCTCACTTCCTTTTTCTGATTAGGCCTCTTAGCGTGCAAAAACTCATGCATGTGTAACGCAAACAGACCCCCGGTCGTCAGTGGGTAGGAGCAAACCGGGCACCTCTGGACCTTAGTGCATGAGCCTCTACTGCATGAGCTAAAAGCCAACTGGCTATAGAGCAGACTTGTTTAACTCTCTCTAAGTGGTCTTGGTGCCGCTAGCTGGGACAGAACACCACACCCAGGAGTAGTGTGGGTTACATACTTCCCCTAGCTGAGGAAGCACATTCCAAGCTTCAGGGGCTTCCCAGTTGAAATCCTGGATGAGGCTCCACTTGTGATGCTGACAGATCCCAGTGAGCAGGATCAAACCAGGGACCTCTGGAGCTTAGTGCATGAGCCTCTACAGCATGAGCTGAAAACCAACTAGTTGTTAGCTAAGGCTGAAGAGCAGACTCATTTTATCTCTTTCTAAGCGGTCTCGGTGCCAGTAGATGGGACAGAACACCACACCCGGGAGGCATGTGGGTTACACATGTACTTAACTTTGCATGCATCAGTAGTCCCAATGAAGGCAATGGGACCATTCATGTACTTAAACCTAAATATGTGTAAATCTTTGCAGGATTGGACCTAACATGGAGATTTGCAAAGGCATAAATGGAAATTTGAGGCTAATTCCAATTAAATGCCAAGGTGAGTTGGGTGCCTAACTCTCATTTGTGCCCTTGAAAATCTCTCTCTACATCTGCCATTTAATATACCCTAGGTGGGATTTTCACAGAATTAAATGCCCAATTCCCATTGAATTTCATTGAACTCTCTTAGGTTCCTTAAAAATTCTGGCCCAAATTTCTATTTTGGTTGTAAAACATATGCCATAAACATACAGGATTGGCAATGTTGGTGTATCAGCCCCGCACTGGTAAGATGAGGGTTAAGGAGCTGCTCTGGATGCAGGAAGCAATGCCCCCTAGCCTCTGCTGGGCATGGTCCTAATGTCAGGAGCATTCAAAAGGGAGCAGCTCAGCTCTGGGCTGACTGAGGAGGAAAGCGACAATGCTACCGTAGTTTCAAGGGAAAAAAAGGTCTTTCCCATTTTTATATGGATTTTAAAAGCTTCTTCTTTACCTTCATGTTAAGAATAATGTTTGAATTAACAGCAATTACTGTGGGGGGGGGAACCTTGACTGGGATTCTTCTCCACTTTTAGCATGAACAGCTTTGCACGCTGCTTTGTTGTGCAATGTGTTGGCAGGAGCGTGGTTGTAGAGGATGTGTACACCTCTTCTGTCTGATTACATATAAGTGGAGAGTGCAGGATGCCATTTGAACAATATGTCTCTAATGTTTCACATAGTCAGATTGTACTATAAATGTACAATATGGTGCAGTACACATTCGGGACATGGGAACGTTACAGAAGGTCACTTTCCAGTAGATGGGTTGGCTAAAGAGTCAGTCCTTTATGTAAGATGAAAGGCATGGCGGGCATCCGAAAGAGTAGCCATACAAAGTGAGCCTGGGTATAATTATAGCCCCTGAAATGAGTTATACAAATGATGTTTTTATGTACTGTTTCATGCCTTTGTTGTAGCCTGTGTTTTAATGGATTAATTAGCCCTTCATTTGTGAATGTTTACTCTGGCAGGTTAAGTTGTGCCTGTTCTTTGGTACCTTAGCAAGCTTTTAACTTTGTGAGACTGTAGTTTGCAGTTGTAACAGTCATTTGATTACAAAGCTCATGCCTAAATAGGGAACAGTGTTCCTTTTATCATTTCAGTCACATCCTATTTGGAGCTGGGTCTCGCAAAACCTCTGAGATCCTTATAAAACTGTAAATGCACCTATTTAAAAATGAACTCCCATTTCATAACCAAGAACAGAATTATTTTGCATTTTTGCTCCAAAAGTACCTTTGGTTTTGGCTTGTTGAATTTTCCTTGTCTTTCCACATTCATTACTGACTTCTGTGTCACCTATCACTGAGAGCAGAGCCTATGAGCTGCTGGCTTTCCTGATATTGTGGCTTTCCTGCTTCAGTGTGTTTCTTCTCTGGAAACCACTGAGGATTTTGTGGACCTTGGTTGTTTTTTCTTCATCTTTCCTTCCAGGAGAAATGCCAGCGCAGTGAAATTGTCAAAACCCACTGCTTGAGTCAAGGATAAAGTATTGATTTAACCAGTAGTGCCAAGATTTCGAGTGAGTCATAAGGAGTACGGGATCTAAAAGACTAGAGCATTAGTCCACTGACACTGTGCCATCTCCACTAATTTGCGCTCTATAAATACATTCGTCGAGAAGCTGCAAAGAATTCTAACACCTCTGCAATTTCTTTCCTCTGATTTTATCTACTTCTTAGTAGCTGCTGTTTCTGTCCCCCAACTTCTGCTGCTTGGCTACGTTTGCTATTGATGCCAAGGCCAATCTGTGAATCAGACAGCAGCTAAAACCCGTCTCCTTTCCCACAGTGGGTGAGAACAGCGCTTACTGCAAGTTCTCGCTTTACCCACCACATTGAATCAATGCTAGGTTTGCCTCCCGTTTATAGCACATTGCACTGCTGCTATAGAAATCAATGTGACTACAAACAGTATATCTGAACTGTAATCACGTGTTTTGTGGACTTCAATACTCTGTTCAAAAACGGGACTGTTGATACAGAATTAGATCATACAAGGGTGAGATAGGACTGGGTGCAGGTTGCCTTTTCACAGTGTTTGTCCCTGCCAGAGAGCACAATCCCTGTGTTTGCCTAGCACCACAGGGTGTACTAACCACCCCAAAATTAGTGAGGTCACAGACATGGCTATTGGTCTGACCACCTTCACACCGGCCAGTTGAGTTGTTCCTGAATGGGGAGCACATACTTAACCCTTCCACGCTGCTCCCTGGGAGCCTCCAGGAGGAATTCGGATAAAATCAGCTGGAATCCCTCCTAGGTACTGCTGCGTATTCCCCCTTCTCCTTCCCCCATCACATCCTTTCTGCACAGGCTGTGCCTGTAAACTATAATCTGCTCCACAGTGTGTATTCATTTTAATTATAAATCAATATCCCTCCTTTAAAACAAGCAGGTTGTTTGTAAAGAAAGAATTTCTTTAAATAACAAGAATGAACTCTTCAGCACAAGTAAAAGCAGACCATATGCCTTCCCTTTGGGTGTCCCTTGGCACTGAGGTTCTGGCATCACACTCCTTCGTGTAGAAGCCAGCAAAAGATGTTTAATGGCTTTCAGACTCTGAAATGAGTTCTGCGGCCATGTGTGTCCCTCTCCAGTTGTCTGAGGAGATGAGCTTGAATTACAGCTCAGCCACTGCTGCCAAGCACTCTCCATTATTTCAGCAGACCAGGTTGCCAAGCAGGATTTATGGTCTTTTTAACTCAATATCAGGGATGGAACAGCTTTGTGTGATACAGTCTGTATACCAGAGATTCTTATCAATGGAACAGGACTCTCTAAAATCAGGGAGATAATCAAGTCTATGACTAACACATTGATAATTGGCACCACTCAGAACGTAGTTAAACATAAATACAAACTGTGCAGCCAGAAGAAATGACTTTGTTTTCAGTATAGATTACTGCACCCCACAGATCAGAGAATTCACTGGGATTTTTCTTTTAAATCTCCCCCCCGCCCCCCCGATGTTTTAAAATATTTCTGCAGTACAGTATCTTTTGTGCTTGGGTACAGTTTTGCTAATTGCACTTTAACACCATTTTTTAATCAGCTGCTATCTGAAGCAAAGCTGGTTTATCTGTTGCTAATAGCGGTGAACCTCTGAATATATTAGGCTTCACATTTCATTCCCATGAACAAAAGGATTTTGATAGTTATAATATAGAAGTAAACATTGTCAATCCGATCTGAAAGAACAATTGTTTGTGCTCTGTGACATTTAGTTTAAGGCTTATTTTACCATGAACTGGAAATGTATATTTTCAGTTATTTATAGCCAGAGAAGAAAAGCATGGTATATTTTAAAAGTGACATAAAAATATTGTTAGGAAAGATACAAGCTGCAGAGCTGCTATTCGGTTGTATCTCTAATAATTCATTTATAAGAAGCAAGTTCTCACCTTGAAAAGATGGGATCTGTGGCTTAACATAATAGCTTCTAATTTACAATGCTATAAAATATGCACCATTAGCATTCAGCTAATTGCATTAAACAGTTACACATACTTCAAATACATGGAAATAGTTCTGTAGCATGCAGATCAAAATAAATGTGCTTGCACTACAATTTTCCACGATTTAGGTTTTTCCAAAATTTAGCAACTTGTAAGGTTTTACTGAACACCATTGTCAGGGAAACAAAAAGCACTGACCTTTAGTGTAAATACAAAAACACTCATAAAATACAGGTAAATTAGAGCATGGTTTATGTCAGTGTGATTACAGCATCTTTGAAGAACCCAATAAAAATAAACAGTAATAAAACAGAGACCAACATTTGTTCTTAACTACCGACCATAAAGAACTCAACTATGCAAGTGGATTATTCTTCTGTGATAAACAATTGAGGATGGATTTTATTGTACGTCTGACTTAGCTTCTGAAACTGCCTTAGCAAACCAGTCCTTTTGAAATATATTTCTCTTCTGGTGATTTTACTGGCAAAATAGTTAGACACCCCACACTTTATAAGACAATCTGCACAGATCTGTGGTGAAAACTTTTTTTTGTTGGCTACATTTTGGATGCCTGATGTCTCATGCATATGTAGATTTTTGTCCTGGGAACAAGGGCACTGCATTTGGGTTATGCAGGGAATTGACTAAATGCTAAACTGGTGATATTCACAGAATCCCAACTGAAGCTGAAATTGTATCAATGTTTAAATTTTCCACTGGATTTCTGAATGTCTCAGAGATTCATTTCTACAACAATGACAACTCTGGTGTGCTCATATTGCCATCCAGTACCTGAAGTGCTGTGAGAAGCCTGGATCTCATATTATTTTGGCCCCATAAATATCTCTTTGGGTCATTGATTAAGGGCCACGATAAATGCACCCTCCTCGATACAAATAAACATACAGATAAATATAGTACTACACCTGCAGAAACCCTTACTGCTTTATTACAGTGGCAACAGCTGGTCAGTATTCACTCAGGATCGGTGAGCATTTCCATTGCTGACACTTTCTTAACTTGGGTTTTAGATCATCTTAGCCCAGGATTTTTTTAACTTATTAAAATAAATAAACAGAAAGGGGGTGTGTGTGTGAAGGGGGGATGTTTTCCTGTTACTCCATTAGCAAGGCCTTAGTGGTGTTCCTCCTTCCCCCACACCTTGCTCTGAACTGTTAATCAGGGAGCATCTGTGGGTCAGTTAGGCTTATTCCATGTGTTCAGCTCCAGAGGGGGCTGGACTTGGACACCAGCAGCGGAGGGGCCTCACTGTGTGCAACACTGGATACATATAACAGTTTTTTAAAATACGGAATGAAAGAAATATGGCGATGGGAGAAAGAATCATCACCTCCCACAGCAACAAATGTGGGGAGGACACCTTAGGGCTGGCAAACTGCAGGTTTTCCCCTCAGGAAGTCTCCCCCAGAATCTCCCATCTTGGGGTCAAGGTTTGTCCCTGTATGGAAGAGTGCTCATGAAGGGTGTGGAGTTGGCCTCCCAGATTCATGTGGCGGTCCTGAGGCTCCCCACTAGCTCTGGCTCCCCGCTACCTCCTGTGCAGCAAAATGCCAAGAAAGCTATACTGTCAGTTAATTGTGTACAGACGGCTGCCTCTGGACCCAGCCTTTAAGAGGTATTAACCAATGTGAGGAGTGCCACGCAAAAGGTAATACAGCCTGGGCATATATTACCTATTTTGGGGGTTTGGAGAGGAAGGCGATATAAATGTTCATAGAAGAAAAGGAGTACTTGTGGCACCTTAGAGACTAACCAATTTATTTGAGCATAAGCTTTCGTGAGCTACAGCTCACTTCATCGGATGCGTACTGTGGAAAGTACAGAAGACGTTTTTATACACACAAACCATGAAAAAATGGGTGATTATCACGAAAAAGGTTTTCTCTCCCCCCATCCCACTCTCCTGCTGGTAATAGCTTATGTAAAGTGATCACTCTCCTTACAATGTGTATGATAATCAAGGTGGACCATTTCCAGCACAAATCCAGGTTATCTGGCCCACCTTGATTATCATACACATTGTAAGGAGAGTGATCACTTTACATAAGCTATTACCAGCAGGAGAGTGGGGTGGGGGGAGAGAAAACCTTTTGTAGTGATAATCACCCATTTTTTCATGGTTTGTGTGTATAAAAACGTCTTCTGTACTTTCCACAGTACACATCCGATGAAGTGAGCTGTAGCTCACGAAAGCTTATGCTCAAATAAATTGGTTAGTCTCTAAGGTGCCACAAGTACTCCTTTTCTTTTTGCAAATACAGACTAACACGGCTGTTACTCTGAAACCTGTTGTAAATGTTCATGCTTGTCACTTCCCCTCTGACTCTGGCCTGGCCCATCCCTCCCCATGTGTGGACCACACATTGTAAAAGACACTCCATGCAGAGTCCCAAGAAGGGGGTCAGAGAGGGGAGTGTGCCATGGAGAAGACTGTCTCTCCCAGTCCTAGGGGTCTGGGGGAGATCTGTGCATAGAGGGCTCCCCTTCCCCGACATGTGCGGATCTGTGGGAATGCTCAGGCCCATGGAAATTCTCCAGCTTTGCGCACACACTTTGTGCTCCTTTGACTTAAAGGCTGCTTTGGTTTGTATAATTTTACAAGCTACTGAACCAGGACCTACTGATATTTAAAAAATAATTAAAACAGTTAGAGTATTGAGGATTAAAAAGCTGCTTTTACATAGTAACTACTTTTCATAATGTAGTATAAGATTTTCACTATACTTTTGCTATTATGAATCCATTACATGCAATTGAATGAACACTATTGTTAATAACCATTTACAGCATACAGTGTAACAGCTCCAAAGGTGCTATTAGAGTTTACTGTATGCTGTGAATATATATGAAGAACAATACACAGACCTCAGCTAAACTGTAATGAATGCACTGACATAATGTCAGCTCTGAAAGAATCTTAGACCCCATAGCAAGTGAATGGCAAAGCAAAGAAATTCAAAGTTCAGTCTCCCACTTTAAATCACCCAGTTGTGATGCAATGGGCGGCACATTAGTGATTCAGTGGTGTTCTATGTAGCAGAAGATGCCACAGTTATTACAGGGACACGCCCAGGCCATTGGACGGTGAGTTTATAGTGTCACCTGCTGTATTGTAGGATATCCCTAGAATTGGGGTAGCCGCACGTATTATACTGAATTTATAGAAAAATGATTAAGAACAAGAGTTTTAACCTCACACTCCTGGTTTTGGGGTTAATAGAAATGGACTTTAGTTTTTGTTCTGTGTCGGTAGATGTATTAAATGTGTATATTTGCTAGGTTTAATCCAAGTAATCACAGAGTAAGCTTCCTTGTGCTGTTAATTTGACTGCCCCTAAACCTGGGGACCACCTTAGTCAGAGGTAAGAGATGTACCTTTTCTCCTTGCTAATTTGATTCTGATTCTCCTGTGAGGAGCCCCATCAGTCATGGTAAACTCTTCAGTTATCAATGAAGTGGGCTACTGCTAGGAAGGAACTCAGTGACAGATCATCAAATGCATTTTCCTGAAGGTCTCAAAGGAAGCAAATTGCTGCAGGTGCTACATTCATTATGCTGTTCAGGCACTTAAGGTTCAGACTTTTCCGGTCATATTTTGCATTTGAGTTTATTGCCTTTTGTTGTGGCCTGACCTGTGTCTTTTTTGGAGGAGATGCAGTCAGCATCTTCACATCCTTAGCCCACTCTCAGGAATTATTGGAAGTTGGGGATCAAACAGTTATGACACATTTGGGAAGGTAAGATGGGTGCTACTCACTTTTTATCACCATTTCCAGAGCCCCTGCTCTTGAAGTTAATGCTGCTGCTTCACAATACAAAACACAGATTGATCCTAGCCCTCACAGAGATGCCGAAGTGGGGAATGGTACTGTGGTCATCCCCTCCCAGCAGAAGCCTGGTACAATGGCAGTCCCTGAACATTTGAGTGCAGGGGCTACTCCTTGCAAGCAGTCTCTGGATGCTAGCTATTTCCTGGCTTAAAAACTAGAGTTGTGTGAATTTTTCTGAAGAGTTTATTTGCTGAAAAATACAGTTTCATTTGGCTTGAAACTATTCACAGATTCATGTCAAAGGTGCCACATATTTTTAGCGGGGGGAAAAAAGAGAATAAATGTGCAAGGGAGGAAACAGATTCAGAAGGGGACTTCAATGCCATTCACAAAATGGAGGAGGAGGTTGTGCTGGTGCCCTTATGCCTTGTAGGCCAGTGGTTAGAACACTCCTCTGGGATATGTGTTCAAGTCCCTCCACTGCCTTATGTGGTACAGAGATTTGAAACCAGGCCTTGGTATCTCAGGAGAGTGCTCTAACCACTAGACTGTGGGTCTCTCCTGTTAAATCTATTCCACTGTGCATGAAATACTAAAGATTTATAGGATCAGGGACTGCAACCCAGTTGAGTGCCCTAAGCAATAGGGTCTAATGAATATTTAAGCTTTTCATGCAAAGTGGAACAACTTCAACAGGCAAGACCCACCCCAGAACACCTTATAACTTTGTGGTGAGGGCAGTCTCCTGGGTTCAGAGCCCTGTTCCACATCAGGCAGAGGAGGGACTTGGACACAGGTGTCCCACATCCTGTGTGATTGCACTAACCACTGGGTCATAGGGCATAAGGGAATCATAGAATTACAGAATATTAGGGTTGGGAGGGACCTCAGGAAGTCATCTAGTCTAACCCCCTGCTCAAAGCAGGACCAAGCCCCAACTAAATCATCCCAGCCAGGGCTTTGTCAAGCCTGACCTTAAAAACTTCTAGGGAAGGAGATTCTACCCCCTCCCTAGATAACACATTCCAGTGTTTCACCACCCTCCTAGTGAAAAAGTTTTTCCTAATATCCAACCTAAACCTTCCCCACTGCAACTTGAGACCATTACTCCTTGTTCTGTCATCTGCTACCACTGAGAACAGTGTAGATTCATCCTCTTTGGAACCCCCTTTCAGGTAGTTGAAAGCAGCTATCAAATCCCCCCTCATTCTTCTCTTCCGCAGACTAAACAATCCCAGTTCCCTCAGCCTCTTCTCATAAGTCATGTGTTCCAGTCCCCTAATCATTTTTGTTGCCCTCCGCTGGACATTTTCCAATTTTTTCACATCCTTCTTGTAGTGTGGGGCCCAAAACTGGACACAGTACTCCAGATGAGGCCTCACCAATGTCGAATAGAGGGGAACGATCACGTCCCTCGATCTGCTGGCAATGCCCCTACTTATACATCCCAAAATGCCGTTGGCCTTCTTGGCAACAACGGCACATTGTTGACTCATATCCAGCTTCTCGTCCACTGTAACCCTAGGTCCTTTTCTGCAGAACTGCTGCCGAGCCATTTGGTCCCTACTCTGTAGCGGTGCATGGGATTCTTCCGTCCTAAGTGCAGGACTCTGTACTTGTCCTTGTTGAACCTCATCAGATTTCTTTTGGCCCAATCCTCTAATTTGTCTAGGGCCCTCTGTATCCTATCCCTACCCTCCAGCGTATCTACCACTCCTCCCAGTTTAGTGTCATCTGCAAACTTGCTGAGGGTGCAATCCACACCATCCTCCAGATCATTAATGAAGATATTGAACAAAACCGGCCCCAGTACCGACCCTTGGGGCACTCCACTTGATACCGGCTGCCAACTAGACATGGAGCCATTGATCAGTACCCGTTGAGCCCAACAATCTAGCCAACTTTCTATCCACCTTATCGTCCATTCATCCAGCCCATACTTCTTTAACTTGCTGGCAAGAATACTGTGGGAGAGGGGGCACCACCTCCTCTTTTATTTTGTGACTCATGCCTTATTCCCCTTGCTAATCTAGAACTCTGTTTCCTGATTTCCTTTTCTTTTATTTAAAAAGTGGTTTAAAATACCCAAAATGGAAAAAAAAAATTGTTTTGGTAGACTCAAAATGATTTTTTCTGGTTTTTTTTTTTTGGTTTTTATTTTCAAGAAAACAAAAAAGAAGTTAGTTTTGGGTCAATCTGAAAGGATTTTTTTTTTTTTTTGGATCGGCCAGTGAACTGAAACAGTGATTATTCACACAGCTCTATTCACAGCCTCTTCAAACTGCCCAGCAAAGGTAGTCATCTGCAGAGGCCTGGTGGCTGCAGCTGTACTCTTTTTTCTCCCCTTCCCCCCATGCTCTAATGGCACAGTTTGATCCTGACTATGCAATAACTTTCTGCGATTTGGAGGTTTCAAATAGAGATGATTTTCTGTGAGAAGGATGAAGAAGGGTAACTCTCTCTGAGTCAATTATTTTCACTTGTTAAAATCACAACATAAATTAAGCTGTTCAGGCCCAAGAAAAGACAGAGAGAGAAATGGATGCATCACGATATTTACCAAATCTTAAATTGTTTGTGAAAGACATAGCTATTATCTTCATCTAAGACCTATTTACAACAGAAAAAAAAAAAAAACAACCAAGCAACAAATTATACTGTACTTTCTCTGGGTGAAATTCACAACCCACTCTTCCCAGCAGTACTCAGGCTTAGGGTTGCCAGGTGTCTGGTTTTTGACCCTGGTGACTCCGGTCAGCCTTTGAGATTTGCAAGACAAACCAAGAACCTGGGTGCTACATAATTTCAAGAACAAGAAAAACCATGAAGCTTTGCTCCCTTTAAGTACTCCCTACCCCCTGATGCCATACAAAGCACCTCCTGCTTGCAGTGGGTAACAGACCTTGCTATATGATTTTTAAAAAGTCAGTCCACAGCTAATGGAAAATTGGTTCCTAAAGCATTTTACAGCCAACTCCCCCAGCCTAGTTTGGTTCATTTTGAAAGCTGTGATGTAAGCCCCTAAGTAAGGGTGTGCTTCAGAGATCTTTATTCCTGAAGCTGAGAAAATGGTAGGGTAAAGTCAGCAGAGAGACATACTCTTACTTTAATACAAAGGGAAATTGATCAGCACCCTAAATCTCAGACTGGAATGGAGATGGCAGCTCACCCAGACAATAGTGGTGTAAAACACTTAGGTGGGCTCTTGCTCCTAGTTTTCTATATTTTTTCCTTTTAAAGTAGGTCAACTTCACACATGGATATTCTTCC
The DNA here is from genome assembly GCF_965152275.1 of Natator depressus. Classification (NCBI taxonomy): domain Eukaryota; kingdom Metazoa; phylum Chordata; order Testudines; family Cheloniidae; genus Natator; species Natator depressus. Next base: position 98,335,441 of record NC_134241.1, read on the forward strand.
CTAAGATGAACTTTTATCTCAAAAAACATTATTACCACAGGCACCTACCCCAACAGTACTAGTCGTCATAGATTCAATGGATTTTAAGGCCAGAAAGCATTGTGATCATCTAGTATGACCTCCTGTATAACACACACCATAGAACTTCCCCCAAATAATCTTGATTTAAAAATTGTTTGTGATGGAGAATCCACCAAGACTCTTGGTAAATTGTTCCAATGGTAATTACTCTCACTGTTAAACATTTAGGCTTTATTTTCAGTCTTAATTTTTCTAGCTTCAGCTTCCAGCCATTGGAACTGATTACACCATCCTCTGCTAGGTGGAAAAGCCCATTATCAAATATTTTTTCCCAGGTTGGTACCTATAGACTGTAATCAAGTTACCCCTTAGCCTTCTCTTTGTTAAGCTACATAAATTAAGCTCCTTGTGTCCATCAACACCAGGCATGCTTTCCAGTCTGTTAGTCATTCTCGTAGTTCTTCTCTTAACCCACTCCAGTTGGTGAATCCTCCTCCTCCTCCTCCTCCTGTAGCTCCTCTCCAAAAGTATTTTCTTTGAATTTATCATTTCCTTTTTGTGCTCTTCTTGGCTCCTTATCTATAAAATTAGAAACTTGAATATTTTGACTCTCTCATTCTGACACAGTTTGCAAACTATCCAATAAAAACTCTGATCACTACATTTTTAATTGTACATCAAAAGCTATAAATGTTTCCATTAAGTGTTCCAATTATATAGGGCAGATGCAAGCTTCAGTCACTTTCTCTCTCCCTTCTGCCAAGCAGGGGGCAGCAGCCACAGAGGGAGGTGCAGAGCAGCCTCAGGACCTTAAGGAAGTTATGTTGTCAAAGCCTCCATCAGCTTTCAAATTGTGAAACTGAGGCTGTGATATTCCGTCTAGCCCCCTTTCCCTCTCAGCAAAGGACATTCATAGCACTGGAGACAACTGGACCTGGCCAAGGAGTAGAAGACTTAGTGAAATGCTACAACCATTCCTGACCAGTGCTAGAGCATCTACACCAATAAAGTGTCCTCTGCCGCCTCACAGATCACCATCATTCTTGAACAACCTGTGACAGAAATAGGAAGAAAACTAGACAATGCTGGCAGGAGATGCAGTCTGATAGAGACTGGCTCAGTCACGAGGAGTTCATTTAAATCATTGTCTTTTTAAAAAAATATTTGGGAGGTGTCAATAAAAAACCCTAAATGGATACATTAATTATAAATCAGGAGCAACTCCAGTGTACCTAATGGGATTTACCCAGACTATCTTAATCTATGTTTTATAGATCATCTAGTCAGGTTTACACTTGTGCAGATCATTGTGGGAAGGATACTGAGTTATGTCAGGTGAGAGTCAGTTTACTTTTGATATTCCTACTTCATTGGGTTTTCACTCTTAAAAATATGCTGGGGGCTTGTCAGATATGCTCACAGTTAGAAATTGAAAAATAAATGCCCAACTCTCAAGAGCTGGATCATCGTCATGGCCTTTCAAGAGCTACTACAGCTTTAATTTTTATAAGGTTGCTATTGAACATAAACATACTTTTACCAGTGTTGGCTGCCAGACAATGGCATTATCTTATCACAGTCTTAGACTTATATTCTACTTTCTTTCTCATCTACTATCAAGATCTCTTTCAGAGAAGTCAACCATTACTTTAAGGTCTGTTTTCAAAGCACATCTCCTTTAATTAGGTCCTCTACACTTAGATTTGCTTGTATGCCAGCATTAAACTGTGTTCTCGCTATATCAAGCAGGTTCCAAAGCAGATGTCCAATCCTTCTGAATTTCACTTACTATCTGTGGTGAATTTATTATTTCTTTCAACCAAACATAGGGCTAAATTGTTTCATTAAGCCACAGTCCTGCATTTTGTATGTCTGTGCGTGCGTGCGTGCGTGTGCGCACACAGGAAAGGCATTATTTGTAATAACCTTTCTTTATAGGCATTGTCTGCATTATATTATAGTTTATTAATTCTTCATTTGTTACATTGTCTTGACCTTGATCATTAAATCTAGGTTAAACATCACTTTGTCATGTGCAAAGTTTATATAAAGTTTGGAACTGCAAATAACTTACATTATTAACATTTATTTTCTGCCTTTGAGGGATTGGAGATGATTCCATGGATACAGCCTTTTCTGTTTCCAAATGTTATATGCAGTTCTATCATTTTGCTGTAGGTCAATAAAGTTAATTTAGGGTCTGATTCTGTGCCAATTTAAATCAGTGAGAAAACTCCCAGTGACTTCAAAGGGAGCAGGCCAATACGTAGTACCAACTGTTGTGCATAACCTGTTATGGTAAGGCAGATTCTAAAACACTGCTTTATGCAATCCTGAAGAGTAAAGCTACCAACAGAGCAGAAGCAGGTCAGTGGCACTATAGAAGAACCACTATGGATGGCTGGATATTAACATATATAGTTACACATAAGTAGAATCACATTTACCAGACTGGAATGAGAAGTGTGATATTTAACTAGAAAAATGAGGTTAAGGAATTGTTATTGTAAATGATGAACCTTGGTTATCACAACCCAATTTGAAATAATAAGGGTTTTCAGACAAGGTGGTTTTGGGTAAGACGAATATGTATATACAAGAAGCACCAATGCTAAACCTGGGCTGCCCTGTCCAAAGCCTAAAATGCAGAGTAATAAAATAATCAGAGTAAACCACTGTGACTGCTTCTCTCCATATAATTATAATTTCACCAAAACAGTTAGTAGCGATTGGATGTTTAACATAGTGAATGCCAGTGAAAATGAGGTAGGATCAGAGGCTAAAATAGGTAAAGAACAAGTTAAAAATTACTTAGACAAGTTAGATGTCTTCAAGTCATCATGACCTGATGAAATACATCCTAGAATAATCAAGGAGCAGATTGAGGAGATATCTGAGCCATTAGTGATTATCTTTGAAAAGTCATGGAAGACAGGAGAGATTCCAGAGGACTGGAAAAGGGCAAATATAGTGCCAATCTATAAAAAGGGAAATAAAGACAACCTGGGGAATTATAGACCAGTCAACTTAACTTCAGTACTTGGAAAGATAATGAAACAAATAATCAATCAATTTGCAAACACCTAGAAGATAATAAGGGGATAAGTAACAGTCAACATGGATTTGTCAAGAACAAATCATGTCAAACTGACCTAATAGCTCTCTTTGGCAGGGTATCAAGCCTTGTGGATGTGGGGAAGCGGTAGATGTAGTAAGGCTTTTGATAATTTCTCGCATGACCTTCTCATAAACAAACCAGGGAAATACAACCTAGATGGAGTTACTATAAGGTGGGTGCATAACTGGTTGGAAAATCAATGGTTCACAGTCATGCTGGAAGGATATATCAAGTGGGGTCCCTCAGGGATCAGTTCTGGGTCTGGTTCTGTTCAATATCTTATCAATGATTTAGATAATGTCATAGACACTACACTTATGAAGTTTGCAGATGATACCAAGCTGGGAGGGATTGCAAGTGCTTTGGAGGATATGATTAAAATTCAAAATGGTCTGGACAAACTGGAGAAATGGTCTGAAGTTAATAGGATGATATTCAATAAGGACAAATGCAAAGTACTCCACTTAGGAAGGATCAATCAGTTGTACACATACAAAATGGGAAATGACTGCCTAGGAAGGAGTACTGCGGAAAGGGATTTGGGGGTCACAAGCTAAATATGAGTCAACAGTGTAACACTGTTGCAAGAAAGCAAACATAATTCTGGGATGTATTAGCAGGAGTGTTGTAAGCAAGACAAGAAGTAATTTTTCCACTCTACTCCATGCTGATTAGGTCTCAACAGGAGTATTGTGTCCCGTTCTGGCCACCACATTTCAAGAAAGATGTGGACTAATTGGGGAAAGTCCAGAGAAGAGCAACACAAATGATTAAAGGTTTGGAAAATATGACCTATAAGGGAAGATTGAAAAAATTGGGTTTGTTTAGTCTGGAGAAGACTGAGAGGGGACATAACAATTTTCAAGTACATAAAAGATTGTTACAAGGAGGAGGGAGAAAAATGTTCTCTTTAATCTCTTAGGATAGGACAAGAAGCAATGGGCTTAAATTGCAGCAAGGGAGGTTTAGGTTGGACATTAGGAAAAACTTCCTAACTGTCAGGGTGGTTAAGCACAGGTATAAATTGCCTAAGGAGGTTGTGGAATCTCTGTCACGAGATTTTTAAGAGCGGGTTAGACAAACACCTGTCAGGGATGGTCTAGATAATACTTAGTCCTGCCATGAGTGCCAGGGACTGGACTAGATGACCTCTTGAGGTCCCTTCCAGTCCTACAATTCTATGATTCTATAATTAGGTACTCCTAATTTATAGTTCACCCATGCCAATAAACAACCCCATCCAAGCCTTATCCCCATCCCGTTCCCAAATGACTGAGCAAAATGCCTTTGTTGTGTATGAGGCTGTAAGAGACAACTAAAAACCACAAATCTTTGTCTTATGTATACAGTCTAAATTAGATAAATCACAGCAAGGGATGGGATCAAGCAGAGGGCAGGGTGTCTGGGAGGATACATTTACCTCAGAGAGAGATCATTTGATAGGCTTATTTTTAGGTACATATTTCCTTCCTGTCTCTAGATATATGTGGATTTTGGGTCAATCTCTGACATAAAAGCTGGTGTGGAAAATAATGATGGAAGGGTACTTGTAAAAGGAACGTTTAGCTCTTATTGCATTAGTGTTCCAGATCGATTTTGGACCAACATTGAATCAAATAATGGAACGGCATTACTACGGGGGTGAGGGTGGCAGCATCAGTCTCCAAATGATTATTCTTACAACTCAAAATAAATTTTTAAAAATTGTTCTGTGATGGTGCCCCGCATAAGGCTGGATGGAAATATGCTTATGAATATATATGACATAAATGGAATATGCTCTATGCTACATATGCCATGTAACATATCTATGTAAAGGTTATGATCTACTGAATATATTCATCCTATTCGTATGCATGTATCATTTTTGTATTCAAAGTTATGAATATTGGCCGTGTACTGGCTTGATTTCTAAATAACCTTAGTAGAGCATTTGGTCAGTTCCTGGAGAAAGGAATTTGCAAAGTTAAGTGCTCAATCAAGAAGCACTTAAGGAACAATGCATCTTGGAATGCTCCAATCCACATAAGAAGTCTTCTTGGAGACATTCTTGGAGACATTCAAGATACCACTGTGAAACGTGGGCAATGGCTTTTGCCTGTAAAAACTGTGAGTCATGCATGGACATGTGACTTGCCCAGGTGACTTCAGAACTCCATCTTGGAGCTGGACTTTGCATAGGAGAAAGGAGGGGGTCTCCACCCACAAGAGAAAGTCTATTTAAGCCCGTGGCAGACCCCTCCATTTTGTCTTCAGCTAGCTAAGGAGATAACCTCTCCACCCCCAAGGATACCTGAAGGAAACTGGAACAAAAGACAGTAACTACAGGGGGTGTGAGTGATTGTTGGACCCGGACTAGAAGGAGATTAGTCTGTAAAAGGAAGCTTACTGGAACTGGTGAGGTTTTGTCTCTATTCAGTTTTATTAGCCATAGACTTGCGGGTTTTATTTTATTTTGCTTGGTAATTCACTTTGTTCTGTCTGTTACTACTTGGAACCACTTAAATCCTACTTTCTGTGTTTAATAAAATCACTTTTTACTTATTAATTAACCCAGAGTATGTATTAATACTGGGGGAAGGGGGGCAAACAGCTGTGCATATCTCTCTATCAGTATTAAAGCGGGCAAACAATTTATGAGTTTACCCTGTATAAGCTTTATACGGTGTAAAACGGACACCCAACTCCCAACAGGTTTGGGCCCCATTGGGAGTTGGGCATCTGAATGTCAAGGACAGGCACACTTCTGTAAGCTGCTTTCAGTTAAGCCTACAGCTGTTAGGGGACGTGGTTCAGACTTGGGTCTGGGTTTGCAGCAGGCTAGCATGTCTGGCTCAAACCAGGCAGGGCACTGAAGTCCTAAGCTGACAAGGCAGGAAAGCAGGAGCAGAAGTAGTCTTGGCACATCAGGTGGCAGCTCCCAAGGGGTTTCTGTGATCCAACCCGTCACACTGTGTACTTCTGATGAGTACAAGTGCCTACTGTACGTGAAGCATCAAACTTGCAAGCCCTTATCACGAGAGTTCAATGAGACTACTTTGCGTGCATAAAGTTACTCACATGAGGAAATGTTTGCAATATTAGGGCCTTAGCAGTGTGAGCAGTGTAACCTGGCTGTGCACTCAGGCACTCAACGCACCAAAAGAATATAAAAACAAATATGCTGTTTAGACCAGTCACTTTATAGAGATTAGAAAGGATGACAAAGCATGTGCCCTTTGCAGCTCACAGAAAGAGTATTTGTTTGTTTTCTCAACAGTACCTATTAAGATACTTTCAGCAAGCCAGGGAGTTGAAAACCTTTAATTTATCACTTTGTATGCTTGGGGCTCTGTTGTTCTTGGTGCTTAAACTGATGCAGGTTGCAATGCATTCTTTTGCAGCTGGTTGTGGTGTTACTGAGGGTTGTTTACATTTTTGTGCTTGCTCCCTATTTCTCAGAAATTGAAATGGTTGTTTTGGTTTATTTCATTTGCATTTATCAGCCTTTATCATTTTATTTCCACCTGTTGGCTGGGAATCCTGAGTAGAAAAGGCATGTATTCCCCCCTCTGAATGAGCTTCAAACGTAATTCTGAAATGGAATGTGAATCCCCACATTTTCACAAAGACAACTTTAAAATAATGTCCTTCCCGATTAGCACAGTGTGCATCATTGCCTTTAATTGGGAGGTGACCTCTGCTAAGTGAATGTTATAAACCAGAGATAAATTTGTAAAGAGGTACAGTAGCGTGCTGCAGTAATCGTGTTTCCTTTGGTATTGTCAATTGAAGATCATGAACGATAAACATTAGATCACACCATGTAAACAGCTTTTTCCCTGCAGAGTTTGGTCTCAGACCGATCACTTGTCTCTCTTAATATGATTTGTGCTGGCTATTGAAAACAAGGAACCCTCCCTTCCCCGATATCTCTCCTAATGTAATTAGCATCTAGTCAATAATGTTCAGCATTTCATTTTACCGCTTTAATTAACAAATTCAATTTGTTCAAACCGCTGTGAAAACAAATTAAAAGTCCACTGAATAAAAACCTCCAGTGCTGGAGATGTATCTAAGGTGCTCACCAACTCATTTATTATTTTTCTTTTGGATTTTTTTTAGATCTATAAAAAATGACTGAGATTTAAAACCTAATTCCGATCTCTATTCCAACATTGTAAATTCAGAGCAACTCCACTCCAATCAATGGAGTTTCTCTGAATTTACACAGTTGAATGAGCGATCCATATCTGGCCCTTAGATCTTTTGTGCACCAACACCCAATATCGAAGGAACAAAGGTAGGTGTCTGTCTTTCTCCTGGTTTATGAGCTGTGAAAACAACCTATTCAGCATCTATTTTCAAACACTTCTAAAGTTTTTCATCATTCGTAAGGGTTCCTGTTTCCGACCCTCTTTCCCAACGCACACCAAGTTGCATTAGGACTTCCTGCGTAAACACAACAGGATTTGAATCGATCAAAGCAGTGCTGAGATTTTATAGCAGTCACAGTGCAATCTCAGAACATAACACTTTTTTCTACCAGTTTTAAAAAAAGAAAAAGCCTTCAGTTGGCTGTTGCAGCCAGAACCTCATGCCAATCTTCCTGGTCAAGAGAAAGAGACTCCCTATAATATTAGCTGCTCCAGTAACGCCGAGCTGCACAACGTAGAGTCCCTCTCATTCTGACACACTTCCTGCTGGTTGCTAGGTAACCATTGCTGCACTGCTGCCTATGTGGGGCCTAAGCATTAAATCCTGTCATGCTTTACTTTTTAATTTTTTTTTCCTTTTGGTAAATGAGAATGTTTACTGTACAAACACTGGCAGTGCTCCAGAAAGGTTGAAATGTTACAGACAGGATCTAATAAGAGCTACTGTAAACGTTCCACAAACTTGGCTGGCAGACCTGAGTGTATTTATACATATGATGAACACAAACACACTCAGTCCCCATAATGGGGTTTTGAGGTTGGCCTTCCCTTTTGAAAGAAGGTCACTGGCAGCAGTGGGCTCTCTGCCGACCTTAAATATTCAACTTTGTACTATGCGCATGGTGGCTTTTGAATATTTACAGATTTAGATTTTGTGCATCTCTCATTCCTCTGTCTGACTGCATTACGCTGGCTTTTCCAGAGACCTTCTTAATGTTCACGGTTATAGGGATACCATTAAAGGAGAGAGGGTTAGTTAGTGGTTAGAGCAAGGGACTGGGAATCTGGACTCCAAAGCCTGCTCCATCACTGACTTCACTATATGAGTTGGAGCAAGTGAGATCAAAATTTTGAAAGTGGCCTCTAATTTTGGGTACTTCCAGTTTTGGTTGCCTAATTTTAAGACATTTTGGGCCCAATTTTCAGAAATACCCAGCACTCGCTGCTCCCGTTTTCTACAACTGAAATCACGGGTGCTTAGCAATTCTGAAAACTGTACATTGGTGTCTCATTTGAAACCTCCAGAATCTGACCACTGCTGAGAATACTATACGGGCCAAAACCTCAAATTGTTTGTTTCCTTCTCTGGGGCTGCTGAGAGAATAAATTCACTAATACTAGAGCATTTTAAGATCCTAAAATGGAAGGGTCTGTAGAAGTGAAAAGTATTTTCCTCTATTAGTATGGATTAAGGGTTATGAGAGCATTTTGAGATCCTTAGATGGGGATATTTGTACAATAAGTGCAGAGTGTTGAGATTGTTCATTCTTATTCCTTCTCAAAGATTTCACACAGCCCCAGCTATCTGAAATCATCATTATAATATTTTCTAACACCTACTCGTGGCATTGCTTGTGCAGATTTATGTTTAAATTCACTATATTTTGCCCAAAAATATATAACTCATGTCTGTCTCTGTCTCACTCTTTCTTTTCTTTTTTTAATGTAACTGCAGGCCAAATGGTATAAATTATCCAGCCATCTGTCCCCCCTTCTCCAACACCCCAGGGAAAATAGATCTGAAGTGTAGCTCATTTGCACCAACAATACCAGTTGTAATAGATCCCCACTCTTGCATCCATGCACTCAGCTCATGACTGGTGGGAAATCCCATCGCTTTAGAATTCTAGGGCAGCTAACTCAGCCCCTCTAATTAGCAGGTGTCACATTTTGCCTCTGATGAGTGGATGTAGAAGTGCCTAGACCTTCTGTCAGTGCCTTTAACCTCTGACCAGTAGAGCAGCTCCCCCTGGCTGTTGCTTCAGTATCAGTTATAAAAAAACCCAAAAAACAAAGGCAATTTAACTTTTCAAATTTTCCTGATGTTTTCTTAAGGAGCTGAATCATTTTATATAATTATATATTTTCCCCATCAGTTCTGTCTACTAAAATAATAAAAAGGAAACCAATTTTGTGTTGTGTGAATCTGTTTAAAACTCAAACAGCCTGCACATTATTTCTCTGTCGTGTGTCTACTTCGAATATTGTTGTCTCACGTATTCCTTTTTCCCCACACTGTTGGTATCTTTCGGAGTTGTCAGTTGAAACTGAAACTTTAATTGAAATGGAATCTGCTAGTCGGTGTCTTACCATCAAGCACTGCACTCTGCTTCCTCTAGTATACTTAGCTGGCATATTCCCTAGCTGGGAGCTGATAGTCCTTACATCGAGGGATCAAAGGTGCATTTGAGGCAGACTTACTCTTCTTCCTCATAGCTCATAGAAGATCATGCTGACAGAAAGGAGCAAAGCTCATTGCTCAACTGGCCCCCACATAAAGCTCCCCTTTTTCTGAGTTTGTGTGAATCAATCTCCTTTCTTGTTGCTTACTTGTATGGAGGACTAGTGTGGATGAAGGAGAAGTGCTGAATGTCCTAAACAGAGCTTGGGGACTTGAAGCATCTCTGTGCTGCTTGCAGCATGGCTAGATATACAGCATAATGACTGTATGCTATCTGGTTCCATGCCAGATGGTTCCATTCCATCCACATCACAGCTTGACTGCCTCAAGCAACTCTGTCCTGTCTGATGCAGGACTTGGCAGCCTTGTGTGGGTGTGCTGCCCCTTGGGGTGGGGTGAGATAAATTCCAGTCACCTGATGAACCTCTAAATCTTGGAGAAGTCTATAATCCTGGAAAATTCTCCCGTTGTCCTCCAGTTTTTCTTGTGGAGACAGCCATGAGCTGTGGTGCTTGAAAGCCTTCTAGAATAGCTCATGTTCTCCAGAGAAGAGACCTGTAGATTGAAAGGCCTTCAAAGATTTCCAACTTCTACTGTATGGATGACTTATAGTATGAACATCGCTTTAGGGCTGAAATGAAATGGTCTCACATGTCTTATATAAGAAGGGCTATCTACTTGGTAGCCACTGGATGTAACTCTTAGGCATTTCTGAAAAACTGTATCAGGAAGCTTCAATATCTACGTTTGTTTGAAAAGCTGCAGTATTTCCCTGGTCCAATGACTGTTCTATTGTGGATAAATATTAAAATAATCACTGGGCCAGAGAGAAAGAGAGAATGACTTTATAGTCCTCTTGTTAGGGCATCTACCTGGGAGGTGGGAGACCCTAGGTCCAGTGCCCTGGCTCCAATCACTCTTTCATTGTTTATCCACAATGGAACAGGTTCAACAGGACAGACTGAGGGTGGCCTACATCAGAATAGTGGGTCTCCCATAGTAGTTAAAGCACCTCTCCTGAGAGGGTGAGACCCCTGTTCAAATCCTTTCACCCCGTTTGGCAGAGAGGAGGCAATAAACCTGGATCTCCCATATTCCAGGCAAGTGCTCTAACTACTGGCCTGAAAATTATAAGGTGAGTACCACCACCACCTCCTCAGCCAGATTTTGAATGGGACCCACACCAATGAACGGCCTCTGAACACACCTTCCCTGTTGGGCCCCACATGTGACTTATGTGTCTGAAAGCCTATTTTCCCCTGGTTTGTGAATCACTCTGGGGCTTAGTCGGGAAAGAGGCATAAAGGCTATGTCTACATTATGCATCTTTTAGTGACACAGCAGTGCCGCTACAGCCATGCTGCTAAAAGGTACACAGTGTAGACACTCTCTGTTGGCGGGAGAGAGCTCTCCTGCTAACAAAAAAATTCTATCCCCAACGAGAGGTGGTAGCTTTGTTGGCAGGAGAGCTCTCCTGCCAACAAAGCGCTGTTCATACCAGTGCTTTCCGTCGGTAAAACTTTTGTCGTTCGGGGTGTGTGTTTTTTTCACACCCTTGAATGACAAAAGTTTTACCGACAAAAGTCCAATGTAGACAAAGCCACACCTAGAGTGAGGCAGCAGCAGTGTTCATGCCCTGAGGCCGGAATATAAGGAACTTTTACTCTGGCACAGTTTTGTCAATTGCAGTAGAGCCGAAACTGGAATTTAGGCACCTAAACCTGAGACTTAGGCTCCTAAGTATCTTTGTGGATCCCACCCTAAAGTCCAAAGTTACCAAAACTAACATATGGCCCCAAAGCTTTAAGAAAAACTGGGCTTGTTTTAGCTGCCAACAAACAATTTTGATCTGTGTAAGCAATTATCTGTTTGGACCTATTATTATTTTATAGCAAACTTTAACCAAGGATCAGGGCCCCATTGTGTTAGTCACTGTACAAACAAGTAACAAAAATGACACTGCTTGCCCCAGAAAGCTTATGGTCTAGGTGTAAGACAGGTACAATAGGTAGATGAACTAGTTAAACAGGAGTGGAGATGGAGTTGGGAGGTTGAGATAATTCTAAAGCAAACATAGTTTAGCATAAAAGGAGAAATCCCTGCTTGCCACTTGCTTAATCAGTGCCAGGTTGGAGAGATTTGTAGCCATCAGAGAGAGGCAAAGGTAGGTTTTAAGGGAGGATTTCAAAGGGAAAAAGGTGACAGCTGTACAAGTTTTGACAGGGAGTTTATCCCATGCATGTTTCACCCCATTTGTTCTTCACCTATTCCCCATGGGCTTGACCTTTAAAAGTGCTGAGTGCTCACAGCCCATATTGATACTTCAGCTGGAATTTTGAGCGCTCTGCACTTGTGGAAATCAGGCCCAACTGTATGAGCACAGTTTCAACAGTAGGCATGACTCTCTAGTTCAGCCTTTTCTGCCTACCTATTTTTCAACAAAATACAGTTACCCTGGCCAATACAAGGAAAATCATATTGCTGTATTATATATTTCAGTTCCTTGGTGTCTGAGTGAGTCAGGGATGTATAGGACTTTGTTACTCTCTTGTACCATTTCTCAGAGAGTCAAAGAAATAAGAGATGAAAAAGACCTAGTAGGTCAGCTACTCAATGTCCCTGATAGTATGGTATTGTTCCTTAGAATATGTTTTCTTATGTTTTGTTCTTCCTGGTTTCTGAAGAACATCTTCCTGAAGGTGCTGGTGACAAGGGGCAACAGTATCATTTATTGTTCTTTTCAAACTGTAATTCACATGTTTAGAGGGAAATGAGGGGAGAGTATTGAGGTTGGTTTTAATCATCTTTCCGCTTATCCTAGAGAGAGAGTTCTTTTCTTTCACACCAGCATTAGAGGTCCAGTATGCAGTGGTTTTTATTAGACATATATAACGTCATTTGTTTGCACAGTCCTTTGCAGAATATGTGTTGTAAAAGGAAATACATGGCAAACTCAGGAACATCTCCATAGGTAGGTTGTATTTATGCTGTTCTGCAGCCTATTATCTGTAATTCCTAGAGGTTTCTCTGTACTGGTAGAAAATGCCCCAGTGATGCAAAATACCACAAAGAGCACATGTCATGACATAGCTGAATGTGGAATTCAAACGCACTTTTGGCCAGCCTCCTCCCCAAGAAACATTCCAGTAGATATGCCAGGGAATACTTCTACTCTCAAATCCAGGAAGAAGTATAGTCATAATAAATATAGTAATAAAACTGTTTCACCAACAAAATGCAATACAGTAAAACCCTATTAAATGTACCTGTTGAAAGAATAAAGCATCCAAATAGACTTCCTTTTTATCACAAAGTATCCTCCTTTGCTACTTGTTTCTGAGAAAAATAATTTGTTGGCTGTTTAAAAAGTCTTTAGAACAGTAGTCATCCCTTGAAATCATTGCTACTCACATGATGAATCCCCATAAAAACTTCTTCATGGGAAGATAATATTCATATATCTAGAGATTTCATTTTTATATTTATTTAAAAAATAATACCTGAAGATCTTAGCTTTTAGAATAAAGTCACATTAAAATGTGTGTAGCTAAAAATTGTAGGAGAAAGGTAACCTTGAATTTATAATCTCCTGCTCAAGAAGAGGTCTTTTTATAGTTACATTAGGGTCAGTCTTTTTCCTGTGGATCATCAATACTATTAAATTATTTTTATTCCAATTTAAGAGATGCTTCATCTTTAAACCTGTACTTACATTAACTTTTGTACATGGTTGCCCAGGCAACAGTGTAATTGCATAAAACAATGGCTTTCTCCTGTGTACCATTTATGGCAAGTATGCATTTGAAAAAAAGTCTTGTTGTATCATCAAAGCAGAATTTGTAGCCTTTTGACAGCTGAAGGAATGTTCGGGGGCCATTATTCATATTCATTTTCCCTTGTAATTTTAATGGGTACTGTCACCTTTCATTTTCAGGATATTTCTTTTTTTTTTTTTTTTTTCTGTGATAGTGACTGTTTTACATGAAAATTCTAGCACAGGCAGAAGAAACAGATTTAAAAAATAGCTCCAAGAAAAGGCTGCAAGTACCATTCTTCTAGCTTGTAGCCTGTGAAATTGCCACTGTTTAATTGATCTTCTATAAGCTTATCTTTTCTGTGAGATGTACCATTATTGTACATTAATCAGTGCCTCCAGACATTATCACTGAGGTAACCAAGAGCTAATCAAGCAAGAATGGAGCTGGCAGACGCTAAGATGTCACGGATGCCTTGCTGTGTACAAAGTCTGCCAGAGTTTCGACTTCCAAAGGAACCTGTTTTAGCAGGGCTTCAGACTTTGTATAACCTTGTCATAGCAATGGAAGAGGGGGCAGACACCCTGAATGTCAAATAGGCAGACCATGCAGGCAGACAACACTCCTCGAATCCTTTAGATGGCAATTAACAAAGTGACACAGTAATAATAATAATAATAATAAAAATTATGCCATTTAAGAATAAACAAAATGTTGACAAGTTGATTAGTTTTTTGACTAAATAGCAATATCTAAAAAGAGAAAGATTCAAGCAGAGCAAATTTACACAGAAAATATTCAAAATGCATTAATCAATCATTGCAAAGTGCCACTAGAAATCTCTTCCCCTCCCCCCCCCCCGCCCCTTTTAACTGATTTCATTTTATACACGCATACAAAAAAAAAAGTTTGAAGTCTTTAGAATATTATGCCTGGTGGGTAGATACCATTTTGGGGAAATAATAGAATAAACAATGAGGAAATATATAGCGTTATGCAATGGTCACTATATATTATTGTCTCTGTTAGTTTAATTTAATCCAAATCACCTGAGAATGTACCTATATACTGAAGTCAATGGAGTTGCACCAGATGTAAATTGGGATAGAATCTGGCTGTAAATTGTAAGGGGGAAAAGCTGTAAGAGTATTTTCTTTTTCAAATGTGAATCTTTTTGCAATAGGTTCTGTCATATGAGACTAGTCTCTATTATAATTGGCATGTCTGATCCAGTTCTACCTGCTTGGAATAATGACAACACTCTTCAAATATTTTGTTCCACCAAATATTGGTGCCAGCAGAAAAGCCTGGCTTCAGCTAGATGGAGTTTTACCAGTGCCCACCGTTCCTTCAACAGCTTGTCCTCCTGACCTGAGTCCATGGGTATTTGATAGCTTTTCTTTCCCTGGATCACCAAAAGATATCTGACAACTTGGGATATACAAATTTTCCATAGCCATATACATTACTGGATGCGACTGTTACACAACGAAATGAAAACCAAGCTTCCCCCTCAAAAAAGAGGATGAAAAATAATGTCAATATTGCAACACAGATTAACCAGAGCTAGGAAATTCAGTGTCCTGATCTCACTTATATCGGTTTTATACTTGCTCAAAAAGAGGTAATATTTTCTCCCTACACATCAGTAACTCTCACTGATTTTAATGGGAGTTACACGTGCCCAGGAAGAAGAGAACACTAGTCATTTTTTATCACCTAACGCACATATACCAAATGAATTCACTGCTAGGTGGCATGTGCTTCTGAGGGGGTCTTTTTCCTTCAGGTGTTTAAACTTCATTGGATTTTGAAAATATGAACTACAAAAAGCATAACACTGGAATAGTAAATTAAACAGATGCATATGTGAAATTAAGACTGCAAACATTAATAAAGTAGGCAATATTCTGATCTCACATCAGTTTTATAACAGTATAACTTTAGCTCAGTTACTCTATGTATGCAGTAATCAGAATCTGGACCAGTGAGTATATATAATGAATGCAATCACACTGGGCCAAATTGTAATCTGATCTAACTCCACTGACTGAATGGAATTTTTCCAGCAGACAATTCAGCCCATTATAGCTGGCAATTTTCATACTAACAAGTGGGGAAAATGCTAATGGCTGTGTAAGCTTTATTGATTAATTACATGGAGGACAGGCCCATCAATGGCTATTAGCCAAGATGGTCAGAGACATCACCCATGCTCTGGATGTCCCTAAATCTACCAATGCCAGAAGCTGGGTCTGGACTGAAAAGGATGGATCACTTGAAATTGCCCTGTTCTGTTCATTCCCTCTGAAGCATGTGGCACTGGCCAGTGGCAGAAAACAGGATATTGGGCTAGATGGACTGTTGGTCTGCCCCACTATGGCCATTCATATGTTCTTATGAGACATTTTCGAAGCAACATTATTTAGATAGAGATTGAGGATCCAATTCTACAGTATTGGGTATAAAGTCTCTTGTTGATTTTAGTCAGGGTCATTCTTCCATCAGGGCTGCAGGATCAAAGCTTTTAGTTAATAAGCATTTTGTAAAAATAAGCAACCCCCCCCCCCCACGCATACACAAGATGAATACCTTGGAACAGAAATATTGCTATAGGATAAAGGTTTCTCTCCTTGAATGTAAACATCTTGGCATCACCTCACTGTTTATTTTCAAAAACTGCCTAAGTTTTGCTTCCACATTTATCTAACAGCAGGAGATCATTATCCTGTGACAAAGTTCTGTTCCACTGACATTATCTCTTAATTAGAATTCATCCTTTTCTAGTTCTGTGTAGTTGGTCTGTAGTTCCCACAAGTCTCATAAAGCAATGTGCATTTTCAGAGGGGAGGAAGAGTTTTACACCATAAGAGTGCTGTTTAATGTTTCTTTTGTTCTGCACATGCATACATATTCATAATTGCACTGATTGACTTTAAGGGGGATTGCAAGAACGCAGCTGAGGGAGGGCAGAATTTGGCCCACAGTCTTGTTTAAGTGACAGATATAGGATTAGCTCTTTGGCTACAGTCTCCACACTGCACTTGGAGTGGGGAGAGAAGGAATGTGTAGCAATGTAATGGCCAAGCATCAGCTGCTAGAGGGATTCTTCCTGCAGAGTGAATACCTCTGAACTCAGCCATGAGTTGCAACATCTCCAGCTCTAAAAGGGTGCAGTGTGTGCTCCTCCACTTCCACCCCTGAATGCTATTGCATGTGAAAGGGGAGTCAGTGACATGGCCTTGTCCCCACCCTCCTGCCACAATTCCTTTGAGATGGAGGGCACCCGTGGCTTACTAACCCATATCTCCTTTCACTCAGGAAGGATTAGCAGCATTATTCTGGCTGTCTCCTTCACAAACGCAGAAAGGTCCCCCTTGCTTTGTCTCCACACTGTCCTTGAGAAGTCACAATTTGACCCACAGAGTTTATTTGACCACATATGTAACCAGGAAAAAAAAAAAAAGAGAAGAAGACGGAACAAAATCAGGTTGAAAGGTGCACCCTGCATCACAGCTGGTGGGCATGTAATGCCATGATATTGAAATATACATATGTATTTCTTTATAATGCTGAAATCATTGTAATGTCTGAGCATCAAGTTTTAATTCTAAATAAAAATATTAAATTTGGAATCTCAAATACAAATTAATGCCTTAGTTTACATATCATACATTTTGATGAGTGGAAATGTAAACAGGCAAACTAACTGGTGTTAGGATACACACTACTACACCTTCAGAACTAAGTGCCATCTCATATTCTTGGAGTTCTGTCTGAAAAAATAAGTGAGCAAGCTGCATTTGCTGGATCAGACAATGCACCAGGCATCAGGACTTTTTTTTTTTTTTTTGGCTGTAAGTCACAGAAAACAAATATTCATAAATCTCTATAAAAAGAGAAACTATAGGAGTTGCTGTCCCTAAATTTGCCGGAATACTTATTAATATTTGATGGAAATACTTGTACACATAATTCATAATTAAACTGTGAAACTCAGAGCTATCAGAGGTCATTGAGGCTAAAATATAGATCGATTCCAAAAGAGATTTGACACTTACATGGATAACGAGAGTATGTAGATTTATAATAGTTAATATAAACAAATTTTAGAAGAGATATTAAATCTTACGCTTCAGTGTTTAAACCATTTTCTGATTATCAGGGATTATGAAGATACCTAAATGGGGGGAAATTATCCCTCATCTGTTTAATAGAAGCTTTTGCAAATTTCTCTGAAATACCTAGAGCTCATCACTGTTGCAAACAGGCTATTGAATGAGATGGATCACAGGGCTGATCGCTATGATCCTATGGTTGTTTGTAAAAATAGTTTCCTTATGTTGTGTTACTACTAAGTAGGGAGTTGGGTGGGAAATGGTTTTCTTATCCCACAGGAGTTTAAGATTTCAGATTTTTTTCTGTTCCAAATCAGGACAAAAATGCAATCTCAAAATTTTTCACAAACTAATAATCTGAGGGATGGGGGAATCAGATTGGGTCTAAACATTTTGTTTCAATAATTTCAAAATATTTTGTGTCCACTTGGACCTTTTTTATTTCCTATTTTTTAAAGTATAAATTAACTAAAATTTCAAAAGAAAAAGTTGTTTCTAACTGAAAAAATGAAACTTTCTTTTTTATTTTTTTTCAAAAGTTGTTTGAATCAGGTGATTCATGAAAATCATCTGTTTCTCACTCACCATTTTGGTTTTGAGGAATTGGCATTTTCTGACAACAAATGTTTTTGTGGAAAATTCCTGAACAGCTCTGCTAGGTAATACTCAAGATAAAGCAACAATTCCTCTGCAATCTCCTGATCCTTAGATTACCCTATATACAATTTCACTTAGTGTTTAATGTAGTGTTCTAGGGTTTTCCACATCCTTATCACCCTCATTTATACATCATAAATTTGAACAGACATTTATACACTTTCTGTCAAGAAGCACATTTAAAAAAAAATGCAAGAAGAGACTATTAACATGTTTATTAGATGCAGGAAGTGGCATCTAATTGAAAAGTTTGCCAAATTCATTTTATGACATGCTGCTACTGAGAGCTGTTATAACTTTAGCATATTGAATTATGCAACATCATATTCCATTGTAGCATGTTTCCCTGGTTCTCATTAAAGATCTGATTCATGCTAATATTACATCCTTTCGACAGGTTCCTCAAACAGTGTTTTATTGTTATTTGTTAATTTATAAAGCACAGTTTCAGTGTACCAGGGCACTTTGCAGTGCTAAAGCAAGATAACATTGAACAACCAAAACACACACACATACTCAAAGAGAGAAGTCTCCAGCTTTCTAAGAAGAATGTTCCTACAGAAGGAGGTAAGGTATAATACCTAGAGCTGAATGAAACTTGGCAGTTTCGCTAAGTGGAGGCTTTCCTTTTACATGGGTTCACTCACTACTGAATTAGGTTGCATTTCAGGTTCTCTTTTGTCCTCTTGCCGTTGCCTGCTTCAGTCTCATGGCTGATTTCATAGAACATTCTCTCTTGCTCATCCCACATGAAGAGTACCTCTGACCTGCCAGAATGCAAGCTAGTCTTCGTTCCACTATTTTCCACATGATCCAGAGGTGAGAGAGTACCTGTAGGCTAAGTTGCTGGTCAGATCTCTGCCTAGCTTCCTAGGCTTCCAGCAGACCCCGAATCATTGTCCGGAACATTTATATTCAAAATACTACTTGTGACTATTCAAAACAGCTACTGCTTTAGTCATTTTCTGTTTTGTCCCATGTGGTTGCTGGATTTGGGAGTCTGTATGGTGCTTTGTCATGCTTTGTTTATCCTTAAGCAGTTAGTATTGCTACAGTTATATACTTAATTCTCAGTTTTGCATTTTAATAAAGAACTGCAGAGCAGAATAATGTAAGCAGTGTAGTTGTAGCTGTGTCGGTCCCAGGATATTAGCAAGACAAGGTGGGCAAGGTCATATCTTTTATTGGACCGACTTCTGTTGGTGACAGATATTATTTCACCCTCCTTGTCTCTCTAACACAATAATATATAACTTCCTCAAAAGGGTTGGAAAGAGGAAAAAAAATACATCTAAGCAATATGGAGCCAGCTGATTTGAGGTTTAATTGTTTTACTATCCTAATAAACATATATTCCTATAAATCCAACTATTGCTTTCGTATATTCTCTCTGTACAATCAAATATTATATAGGATAGCAGAGAAGCACTTATCACATGTAGAACCTTAATAGACCTTCAAAAAAAAAAAAAAAAGCCATGCCGCCAACTCTTGCATTGTACAGTTCCTTCAGGTCTTCTAGGCAACATAGGCCTTCTGAATTAGTCACCCCCAAAGCCTAGGGAGATGCCAGTGTAGAGAGTTTCCTTTTCCTTTTTAGCTGCTGCAAATAGGTTCAACTGATTATACTTCACAACAGACTTTTCCACACAAATGGCTCCGTGTTTTCATTGCATGTGCCTCACTTTTCTTTCCTCACAGGAGAGGATATTTCATGTTTCTTAACCATATCGCAGTCTGCCACCAGAAATATGACTTGACTTACATCAACAATCTCTTCATTTGAAAACTGTGTTTCATGGTGACTGTTTACTTGACTTCCACCTGAAGGAAGTGTGCATGGGGGGGTGGAAGGGGAAGTTTCTCAGCAAGTAGTTTACATCTTTGCATGAACCATATAAAGCCTAACTCCAGAAAAGTGCGTATAGAAAGAAATGCACTAAACATAGTGATGTTTGTCTTCTTTAAACACTGGTTGTTCCTGCCTGAGACCTTTCCCATTCCATTTGCTATGGGAGGGTGGATGCCCTTTGGGAGAGCGGCATTCGAAAGCACAGATTCTTGTTGTTTTCAAGTTCCCCATTAGTGGTCATTATTTTCTTGCCTTTGTCCTTTTTTCCCCCTTACTATTTTGCTGTGAGTGATTCTCTCTGTCATCTTGCTGTAAATTGATTAATACTGCCCACTGATGCAGTGCACCACATGGCTAATATATCAGTTAAATGGAAATAGCAAACACCACCTGCTCCTTCAGGCAAATGGCACTTTGGAAAATGGAATGTGTAATCAATAGAATTAAACCTTAAGCAAAGTACTGCAAACAATTCCAGGGGTGAGGTCTTTTTAGCTCTACAGTATAAAAGATTTTTTCTTCTTTTTTAAGTGATCTGGTTGGCTGTGTTTCAACAAACTGATTATCTCACTACTAATATACAGTTTTCTCACTATGTTTATTCTCAACACAACTCTGCATTGCTTTGTTCAGTCGGAAGGTTTTTGTTTTATTTATTTTTTTTATTTAAAAACCTGGGTCTGTTTCCCCATTGATATGTTAGGAATTTACTGGACTAACTCCCATCAGTCACGATGATATGTAATAGGATAAATCCTCTCCATTGATGGGGAAATGAACCCTTTTGAATTTAACTTCCAAATCTGTTAGAGAATAGTTGACATTAAGACATTTGCCTAGTTCTTGAGTGCTGTGACGATTTAGGATTTCAAGAGCAGATGCGAAAGACACAAGGGACTTTTGGGGTGATAACAGAAATATCTCACTCTGATAATGTTTTTCTAGAGAGAACGAGACTGTTTGGGTTTGGTTGTTCAGATGATTCACAGTTAATGGAGAAAGAAGTGAAATTTTTAAAACAGATTTTTAGGGAAAGGCTATAAACACAGAGTAGTAAGGGGCTGCTTCTGAGTCTGCATGCAAACAAAGAAAAGGAAGGACAATCTACTTTAGAGATCTTTTGAAAGGAATGCTCAAATCCTTCAAGAATGCAGGTCACCACTTCAGGGGACCTTAGACTACTACATGGTACAGACTGTCTAGTATCTACTTTGGTTCAGTACACAGTTAAGGGGAAAGAACTCTGTTCATATAGGTAGCATATCCTGCATCAGAGAAGGGTGGGTTTTTTTATACCTTGGTTTTCAGAATCCCTGCCACATTAAAATTGTGCTGATGGCTTCAGACCTTCATAAATCTGTAGATAAAAGATCATGTAAAGCCTTTTTTATCTCATGTTTCATGCTAATCAATTGTTAAAAGTACTGCTACCCTTGACAGAGCTGGGGTTTTGTTTAGAAACATATTTTGCTGCCGATAAAGCTTGTTAAAAATGAATAAGACCAATCATTAGTACATACTAACTGGCAAATAAGTAGTCAGCTACAGTTACATGAAAATAGTCCAGGTCTATCTCACTGCTCCTTCTAACAACTCACAGCAGACACCATTCTCTGTTTGTGGTGTACTAGTAATTACGTTCTTGCTGGCTGGATTTAGAGTTTTGTTGCCAGGGCCCAAGCACCATGTAGCAAGTGTTTTGGTAATGAATAAAGACGGAAATCAGCAGCAACCTGAGAGCTAGCTGAATGAGACAATCTGGCCGACACTGAGGGGGTCCTGCTGGCTTACTCAGATGGGCAGCAGGCAGGGATGAGATAATTGATAGGAAAGGGTAATGAAAGGAAAGAGAGGGGGGAGGGGACAGAATAGAGAACAGATTTAGAAAATAGACAAAGATTTTGACCTTAAAGCTAATAGGCTACTTAGGATAATATTTTATAAAGACCAGAATGAAATGAACTGGCAGTAATAAATCAGTATAAAGTAATCCTATAAGGGGCGGTAGGAAATCCCCATTTGCAGATCTTAGATAATTTCTAGGAAATGAGATATAATCGTTGACAACGGTCATTCATGTCTTATGTGTGGGTTCCATGGTATCACAATATTCTGTTTTATTTCTTACTTATGCACAGCTTTCCAAAACAAATCAGCCAGGTTTTCAAAAGCAGGGGGAAAGTGGGAGGAAATTAAAATGATATCTAAAGAGGTACGATGTGGAAAAATGAATGTTGATGGCTTGAGCTGGAAGGGTTTTGTGCTCAGGAAAACTGGGGTCTGATCCAACGCCTATTAAAGTCAGTCGTAAGAATTCCACTGGCTTTTAAGGTGTTTGGATAGGGTAGTTTGACTCTGTAGAACTAAAAGAATATGCATCGCACAACCACTATAACTGTAAGAAAATCCTAAAAACAAAAAAATGATATGATTGCCATCATTTGGGACAAGAGGCAGCCAACTCCAACAATTTCTAAGGTTTAAAAATAAAGATAAATAGACATTGTAACTTTCCGTGCATAGAAGTCTTTCTTCTCTGGGACTGAACTTTGAACAACATGATTATTCCCTCAGTCTTCACTTGGCAGCAAGAACATCCTGCTGAAATCCTCAAGCACTTAATTCAAGAATCTCATGAGTCAAAAGGGTCAGAATTTGTGGAGGAGAGATGTGTCTCCTTAGCTGTCACTTTGCATCCTGTCACTGTCAGATGTGCCCACCTACCCTTCACACACACACACACACACACTATCCCTGAAATATTAGCATTTTAGTTCCACAGGTTCTCTAATTTTTCTTTGCAGGTGGCAGAGGAGGTCAGAAAGTCAACGTTGAAACATGAACCAAGGAGAGATGTTTGACCACTTGGTACTTTGTGACAGGATCCTTTAGACTGTGTTTCAGGACATATTATTCCTCAATATCTGTTATCTCCCTCAACCAGGTTTTCAGGTTTCTTTATAAAAATCCATATAGTTGCTTGTTCACTGTTCTTTTCTCTGAAATAGACTGATTTCCTGTCCTGCTACTAATGTTCCCTCTAATTTCTGACAGGCTGTGTGCGCAAAAAATTTCTTCTGTGCAAACTGTTGTGCTTCTGTGCAAATTTTTGTGCACGTGGTGTTTCGCCATGTGCACAGGGTTTAGGATCTGTGTGCGCACACACACATGCACAGCATAGAGGTATCAGTGCCTGCTACAGGTCATTTCCTTCAGGCTGTCATGAAATACATGGCTCTAAAGAGGGCCCATGGTAATCTTATTCACTCTTTTGTAAATTCCTTCATGAGTGTTCCTGTCACCATGCTACTGTGGCAGTAATCCTCTCAAAACTAAGCAGTGTTGGATTGGGGCATATTCGCATAAGAGACCTCAAAATAACATTTGGATTTTGAAGGCTAGTGATTCAATAATTAGTGCTCTTCTTTCTGAATCGGGATTAACTCAGCAGCCAAGCCCAGTGCACTGTAACAGAGAACTACACAATTCAGCACAATGGGTAGATAAATTACAAAATCAATTTTCTCTTCTATGAGAATCATAACTTTCAAGTAGAGGCTTGTAAGATACAAAACTACAATATTTAATGTACTAAAAATTTCATAATGTTTAAAAAACAAGCCTTCAGTGAATTCAGAAAACTAAGTTTATTACAGTAGGGCAAAATCCTCCACTGCAGTCCATAAAATAGATTTCTTATTCACACTGGCTTCCTGTTGTATATTATTCACAGAGCATTTCCACCAACTTCATCTTTTGACTTTCCACATACGAGGAAGTGCAGGATACGCAGCAGAGATTGGCCTCTGCAGATAGGGAATCTGCAAAGTAGATCAGAGAGAAGAACTTTATTCATTGTCAGCTCCTCAGCTGATGTCAGTTGGCATTGTTCCATTGAGTTCTGTGATTTGACATCATTTAGTTCACTCCATTGACTTCAAAGGAGCTGGGGTGATTTACACCAGCTGAGGATCTGGTCCTTACCATTAAATTTGCTGAGGAGATGATAGAACGTCTTTAGAAATGGAATCTGCAGTGTAATTAATGAGAACTGATGCTCACGGTTGGATCCTTTCCCAATAGCTAGTTTGCAGCAGGAAACATTATGGACCAAGGACTGCTATCATTTGTTATGCCAAACTCCCATTGACCTCAACAGGAGTTCCACATGCAGAATGATAGCAGGATATAGCTCCATTATTTCTTGAAAAGGTCAGCATTTTGACAAACGTGGATGAAGTTGTCTTTTTCATAGCTGACAGGTAACTTGGCTTAGTGTGGGCATAGAATCTCACCATGATAATAAAAATCTGGCATGCCTGCCATTGTACACCTCATTGTGGCTAACCAGGAGTTCTTATCCCTGTTTGTTTTATGGCTAAAATTCAGACTTTCTGAACTAGACATTTGTACTGGAGGCATCAGTAGCCCCAGTTAGAAGATAATGTAGGCAGCTGTGACCAAAAAATATTAACCATTTATATTGACATTAAAGATTCAATGTTGGACTGTCTCATGCTCCCTGCACAAAGCAATGAGGAATTCCTTTAGATCGAAGCTTTTTGGCCTTCAGAGGTAGTGGTAGTGTAACCAGCACTTACTGAACAGTGATTCAGAGAAGCTCAATGGGAGACCCCCTTTTCTCACTAGTCACTTACCACCAACAGTCACTCCCTCAGCTTCTACCACTTTCTAGCCAGGACCGGCCAGACAAGAAGCACGCTGGAGTTGTGGTTATTTACTGCCATTGCTCTGGTTCTGCTTCACCTACCTTTTCTTATGGACTCATACACTTTAAAGACAGAAGGGACTGTCATGATCATCTAGTCTGACCTCCAGCACCTCAAGGCCACACAGTCTCACCCACCCACCCCATAATAGGCCCATAACCTCTGACAGTGTCATGGGAATATTTTCTTGATCTCACAGCTTTTCTGGCAGTCCTGCTAAATTTCCTTCTGTTGTTGTTGGTCTGCCTGCTTTTCAGTGGTCCAGGTGAAAGAGGCTCTGGGGTCAGTATCTTGCTCCTCCATAAATACCTTGTGACCTTCAGGGATAGAGAGTTGTGGGGAAAACCATCTGTTTGGAAGCCAGTCTTTCTGTCAGTGTCAGGATCTCAAGGTACTTAGTATGTTCCTTCTCAGGGTGCTTGGCCTCAGCAACAGCAGCAGAAGCCAAAGGGTCTGTGCTCCCTTTCTATGAGCTCCAGAAGCAGGAAAGTTTTCCACAGGCTGCCGAGCATTTCCAACAGCTCTCAGAGGTTCCCTTTCACAGGGACACTTCAGATACTTTATTGCAGTTGGCCCTTGGTCACATGAGATCTCAGCACTGCTCAGTGGGATTTATGAAATCTAGTTTCCAGAAAAACCTTCCAGATCCACTCCCATAAGAATTTTCTATATCTCTGGATGAAAGTCTAAAGGAAATCCAGTAATGCACCCCCACCACATGCACACACGTGCCTCGCCCAAGCCCTTGGCAAAAAAGATCAGTAAGAAAAGGGGGTTTATTCCATACTTCCTGATACCCAGCAGCTCAGGAGGCATCAGGCGCATCTTGGATCTCAGAGGCATGATTCTTATCAGGTCAAAGAACATTTCAAAATAGTCTCCCTGGGATCCATCTTGCCTTTTCTATGGGAAAGAGACTGCCCACATGCTTTGAACCTTGCCACTATTGACAGGGACATACGGATAACCACATGTATCATAGTTTCATAATAGAGGAACAATACCCATTTTATATAGGCTAGTGCTGTTGCCATGATAGCATTTGTGTCCTACATGCAGAGTCTCAAGAGTGCATGAATTCCCTTGCCTAAGTGATTGGCTGATGAAAAACACCACCACAAAATAGGTGCGTGAATTAATCAGTCCATGTCACCAGCAGACTTCTGGAGTCATTAGGGTTAATGGTAAAAAAAATATAGTCCCAGTTTGTCACTTGGAGACAACTGGAATATGTATTAGATTTTCTAGGGATGGTTAAACTGAAAGCCTTCTTGTATCACTACCACACGTTTGGGGGGATAGTCTTTAGGTACCCTTCTCTCTGGCTTCATCTTCACAGGGCACTTTGGTTTACAGGGGGACCTATCACCCTGCAATGAACTTTGCATGGGGACTATGTTTTAAATTCAATAAATCAGGAATTGACATTGGTGCAGAAAGCAACAGGCCACTTACACGTGATATAGCTCACCGGGAGCACACAACAACAATGCTCTGTGTTCTGTACTGCCTGTCTGATGGTTTCCAGGTGAGCTTTAAAGCTCTAAGTGGATGGAAATTTGCTTACTCAAGATACCATGTTGCAGTCCGTGTCCTACTGCCATAGCTGGGTCTGGCAGAGGCATTTGAACTGGAGCCTACTCAGTTTAAAAGAAGGGGCAACTGCTGGCAGGACAGTCACCAGCAGGGACCCTTAACTTTGGAAATTGCTCCTCTCCTTGTTCTGAAGTAGCTTGGAGTTGTTGACATTGGGAGGCATACTGTAAGGCTCATCTATTTACTCAAGCTTTGGGAGAATGCGGGGGACAATAAGGGTTAGTATGTATGGGTGAGAAGAGTTATTGTTTGGGTTTAACTCTATTTCTGGTGCGTTATTTTACTTACATGGCAAGGCTGTGTTTTTTCCCATTATACAAAGCAGATTATTATAGTAACTACTTTGGTGGCTTCTGTGTGGATTTCCTTTCGGAAAACAATGATCCTATCATCTCTAAATCACCGGTGTGACTCATGCTAAGTGCCTGAATCATTTTTATTACACTGTTGATGATTAGTGATCACCAACTTGGGAAAAGTCCAGTTTGGGTCATCCATTTATTCTGCATCTTTTATGTTGACTGAATCTTGTATTTCAGAAACATGGTCAGTTAGATATTTTAATGAGTTGAAAGAAATATATTCTGTCTAAGGCTACATCTCCATTGTGAGCTAGGGGTGTGTAATTCCCAGCTCAGATAGACATACTCATGCTAGCTCAATGAGCGCTCATACGAGTATAAACTGCAGCATAGCTGCAGTAGCATGGGCAATGGCAGCTGTGGCCATGCCAAGTACAAAGCCACCTGAACCCCGTCAGTACAGTAAGCTGTGCTCCTGCCCATGCTACTCATGGTAGCTCGATGTCTCTGTGAGCTGGGAATCACATCCTACATCCTAGAATAGACACAGCCTAAATGACACCCAGCCAAGAATGAAAAGCAAAATGTTCACATTTGACTCAATAATGCTAGAGTGTGGTGGCTTTAAAGGTGTATCAGATTAGCAGTATATTAAATCAGAGAATTAAATAAGGCGCTTGCTTAGCTAACTGAAATACACTTCGGAAATTTAAATGATTGAAACACTGCATTTTTATGGGATTAGCTACATCTCTGAAACAAAAGAGAACTGCACTGGGGAACAAGTAAGGTCAAAACACTTTAGTTTATTCCAGTGTAGCTTGACTGGGACGAGTTCATTTTACAAACATTTCTCTCTTGGTTTTGCAAGGGATTGGAGAATAACAGATGGTAAATTAGTGGATTTAGTGGCAGGTTGTTAGTAGCATGGCATTAATTATGTGGCATGCCACTTTTTTCTAAATTGTAGTATTAATACATTATGTTTTACAAGATTTTTTATTTTGATAGGACACATTAAAATGTAATCTTACAACTTTTTAACAAAACTCTTTGAAGGTTTGCTTTGTTTTTTCATCCTCCGAATTTGGTACCATACCTTAGCTACTCTTTATTATTAAGGGGAATTTATTTATTTAGTCTACTATAACGTCAACAAATATCAGATCAGCTTTGGTTAGGTAGCTGAGAAATAATCATATGATTTTCCAGTGCCCTTTGATGCATATTGTAACAGGGCAGCCTGACCCTTTAAGGGCCAGCCAACCCTGTTCAATTAGCCCTGCCCTGCTACACCTGTGGGGTGTTGGACTTAGAGAAAGAAAGTGTAGCACCAGGAATTGAGGGCTGCTGGTGAAGGGAAGCAGACAGGCTACTCCTGTGTGTCTTGGGCTAGGAACTGTCTGAAGGCTGCAGCCTGCCAGAGGCTGTTGGTAGGAGGTATAAACGGCCTGGATTGTCAGCTTGAGTGGAGCCCAGGAACCAGTAAGACAAGCTGTTGTTGCTGGGGCCTGGCTTCAAGGAGTGGGGGCTGAAGGCTCAGACCAGTGGAGCTGAAGCTTCTTTCATGTTGGTGCTGCTTGTGGTCATGGGTTAAGGGACTCTGTTACCCTAGAAGGGATGAGAACATAAATGTGACCTGGCTGGAGAACCAAGTCAGCTCCCAGACCACAAGAGCCCTGAGGAAGAAAGTGAGGTGTAGAGACTGCAATGCCAAGTTTTGCCATGAGGGGTGCACTGGGATGGTGAGTCTTGCACACACACATATGACTAGGTCATTGAAGAGGGACAGTTTCAAATGGAAAACCTTGTATATATCAATTTCAATTAATATCACCTTGTTCTGATTTATAGTTGCACCTACAACTGCTACTATAGTGAAACTGACAGCATCCTCTTTTTAAAGATTTGTAACTTGGCAGTAACATTAAAAACATTGGCATTACTGGGACTTTATGCAAATGTAGGAGTCTACCCAAAGCTTATCATTGCAGAACTGTTGGTTTGCTTTGGGTCTGGGTGGGATCGAACCTGGGACTTTTGAAGCTTAGTGTATGAGCTGCTGCTGCATGAGCTAAAAGCCACAAAGCTCTTAACTAAGGCTGTAGCAGATTTATTAATCTCTAAGTGGTTTAGGTACCACTAGAGGGGGACAGAGCACCACACTCAGCAGGCATGGATTACGTCGGCATTAGTGTCTGGTTAAGACTGCATGAGATCTTGCTAAATGCTATCAGTGGAGCAGAAGCCAGTGACATAGTGAAAGCAGGGAGGACTAAAGATGAGACAGATTTTGGTAATCCAAGTCATGCTGAGCAGTACTTTGTTCTGTGCATAGTCCCTTTGGAAAACTAAGACATTGTTCAGTGTGAATAAGGATGGCAAAATCAGTGTCTGAAGAATGCAAAGGATCACATGGAACATTTTGGTCAAAATATACTAAGCTATATACTATTTAAACCATTCACGATATTGCTGCATAAGTGCTAACTTTCACATGTTTCCTTCCTAGATCTAGTTACATCTTTGTACCTCAGTATATGCTAACTATCATAAATATTCACATTCCCAAGTAAAATAGTGTTGGAATTAAATGAAATCCTATTTTAACCACTACATTGCTCTGATCTACACCGTGTTTGCAAAACAAGCTAATATCCCCCACCGAAAAACAAACCAAAAACCCTATAGTAGATTCTGAAACCCAAGTCCTGCATGCTATTGAAATCAGTGGGACTGTTTCCATTAGTTAGGCAAGAGGGTCTTGGCCCTTTGTTTGTGATTACACATTCTGTGCATGTGTGGTCTGTTAGACTGAAGGTTATAATAAAATTAAACTACTGGATCAGCAAGGGAGCATGATTACATTTGCTTTTGAAGGATAAAGCGAAACATTTCTATTTCTCTCTGGTATATGTAGGCCGCTTAATGGAAATAATTTGTGTGTATCCGGGGGGGAAAAAAAAGCTGAGAGCATGCTCCACTATGGAAAGAAAATTCCACTCTTGACTAAAAAACAAAATAAGAAATGTCGCCTGATGCCTCCTCGCACCCACCAGATCTCAGAAACCAAAATCTATAAACTGTTCCTCCTGTCCTCTTCCAACCAACAGTTAGTGACTACGTGGTAGGAACAAAAGTTATTGTATATGAATATCTCTCAATAAAGTCCTGTTTCCTTTTGTGCTTGACTAAATGGGATTGTAGGATAACACAATGCTTTCTCCCAAAGTAAAATCAAGTTCATTCAGGCTTTTCTTGTATGTGCTTAAACATTCATCCAGCACAGTTTATCTGTAGGACATAACAAGAGCATACTTTAGAAAACATGTATTACGAGGCAGCTCATTATTGAAGCTGATATTCTGTAATAACAGTTACCTCCTATAGGGCATGAGCCAAAATTCGTAGTAATTACTGGAAATACTCCTATTGGCTTCAGTGGACATTGGATCAGTCCAACAGCACTTTTCATTCAAGCATCTCCAAGAGTCTCGCAAACATTAATGAATTAAGTAAATAGTAAAAGATAAATAGTATAAAATCCATTATATTGATGGGTGAACTGAGCCACAGCAGGCTAGATTCATAAGGATTTAGGTGCCAACTGCCAGAATTATGCTCCACTGGGTTCACAAAAACCCCTCTCACTTTCCACCAAACCCTGTAAGCCCCTAAACTCATTTTGTGCTAGGGTTGCTAGGCTTCTGGTTTTTGACCAGAATGCCTGATCAAAAAGGGACCCCGGTGCTGACCGGGCCATTAAAAGTCCAGTTGGCCACCCGCAGTGGGGAAGGCAGGGTGTCTGCCCAACTCTGCATGGCTCCCAGGAAGCTGCCGGCATCTCCCTCTGGTTTCTAGGTGCAGGAGCAGCCATGGGGGCTTCACGTGCTGCCTGAGCACTGGCTCTGCAGCTCCCATTCGCCGAGAACTGCCGCCAATGGGAGCTGCGGGGGCAGCCCCTGCAGGCACGGGCAGTACAGAGCCACCTGGCTGCTCCTACACCTAGGAGCCGGAGGGAGATGCCAGCAGCTTCCCACGAGCTTCCATGAGGTAAGCGTCTCCCGAAGCCTGCACCCCAAACCCCCTCCCATGCTCCAACCCCTTGCCCCAGCCCTGAGCCTCCTCCTGCACCCAAACTCCCTCCTAGAGCCCTCACCCCACACCCCCTCCCACACCCTGAGCCACCTCCTGCACTCTGAATCTCTCGGCCCCAGCCCATAGCGCCCTCCTGCACCCCAAACCCCTCATCTCCGGTCCCACCCCAGAGCCTGCATCCCCTGCTGGAGCCCTCACCCCCTCTCATACCCCAACCCCTGGCCCCAGCCTGGAGCCCCTCCCACAACTTGAACTCCTCATTTCTGGGCCCAGTCCAAAGCCCGCACCTCCAGCCCAGAGCCCGTACCCCCTCCAACACCCCAACCTCCGGCCCCAGCCCCCTCCCACACCCTGAACTCCTCATTTCTGGCCCCACCCCAGAGCCTGCACCCCAAGCCGGAGCCCGCACCCCAACACCCTGCCCCAGTCTGGTGAAAGTGAACAAGTGAGTGAGGGTGGGGGAGAGCAAGCGATGGAGTAAGGGGGAAAGGAGTGAACAGGGGCGTGGCCTCAGAGAAGGGGCAGGGCTTGGCCTTGGGGAGGGGCGGTGCAAGGGTGCTCAGTTTTCTGAAAATAGAAAGTTGGCAACCCGACTTGGTGCCTAAATTTTTTCAGTAAATATTCCCTAAGTGCCTATGTTTCTGCTTCTGTGCATGCGTACTGCAGCCCCCACACCAGGCATCCAGGTGCCTAAACCCCAGAGTTGTTCACAAATCAGGAAAATGATAGGTGGTTCTTCCACCTAACTTGCCTGCAGGGCCTGCTCTGGTAGGCTTGCGCAGAGCTGTTCTACTTTGGATGAATAATTTTAAAAAGTCATTGGAAAAGGGGGACTAGATCCTGGGTCTCCCACGGGAGTGCTCCAACAACCAGGCTATAGAGTCATTCAAGCTTGTGCTCTCGCTTTGTGGCCCAGTGATTCTTTCATTATTTATTCACAGTGGAACAGCTTCCGTAGGAGAGGCTGAGGGAGTCCCCACCTCAGAATATCCCATAGCTCAGTGAGTAGGGAACTCAGGTGGCAGAGCCCTGTTCAAATACCTTCTCCCCCTTAGGCAGAGGGAGGACTTGAACTCAGGGGTCTCCATGTCCCAGATGAGTACTCTGACCACTGGGCTAAAAGTTATGAGGGGTCCTCCTCCTCCCCCAAGCTTCTTGCAAAAGTGGCATGGGCCCCTCACACCAAGAGGGGTTTGCAGATGAGAATGCCAACAGGGACATGTCTCCCTGCAGCTTGGATATAGGCATCAAACTCCCTGAGAGGGAGGAGGCTTAGGACACACCCCTCACCTTGGCATCTACCATCAGCTAGCTTAGGTGAGGAGCCAACTATTCTGGCTTTTGTGAATCCCATTCTGAGGTGTCCATCTCTCCCCATTCATTGCTTAGGGAGCCTGGATGATAACCCAGGCTTTGTGAATCCCAGTGATTTTCTAGGTGCCTAAAAGTTTGGTATGGCAATGCTCAGCATCACCATGCTTATGTTTCTGAGAATCTGGCCCAGAGAGATCTGACTTGCCTAGGGTTAATCAGTGATGTAATTGATCTGGGAATAGACCCCAAGTCTTAACTCTTAGTCTCCTTCCATAACCACTAGACCATATTCACATAACCAAACATAGTGTTTTATATCTGGACCAAATCATATGCAAAAGGCAGCTATAAATGTTGCATTTCAGGCAAAGGGAAGATTCTCATTTTATTTAGTCTTAAAGGAGTGAGATGTCCTCAGTACATAATTAAATTGAATGACTGTCTAATACATTTTGGATCATTTAACTGAGTTACATGTTTTCTCCCAGCCCTCTTTATTTCCTCTCCTAAGTCCTGTTACAATTTTAGTATCAGTTTATCTGTTTCTTGGGGGGAGAAGCATAAGCCACTCAAAAGCCCTCCCTAAGCAGACTCCCATAAAATAACCTTTCTAGTATATCACTTGCTCTTAACCATACAGTTGAAATCATTTTCATCATTTTTGGGGCTTTCTCTTAAACTATGACCAGAAGAAATAAAAAACATTTATAAAAATGTCGAGGAATTCAGTTTTCTCCTTCTATTCAAATGATTCCTCAAAGAATATCCTAAAATATCTTTAGCCTAAGTCAGCTCCTTCCCCCACCAATGCTTCTTTACACTGCTCTGGATGCATGAAGAGACCTTAAAGTAGGTATGAAGTTGACCCTGAGGCTGTAATTTAAAACACCACCACCACCATCTGGGGTGGGGTTTGAGATAGGAATGGAAAGATTCTCATAGCTTACAAACAAAAATATACTGATGATTATTTTGGTGTAAGAAGTGGGTCTGGAATGGCAGGGAGAGGATGGTTAAACCTCCTCTGCAGCACTGGAAACCAAAACACAATGGGGAAAGATTTCAAGGGCATAAAGGGCAGTTAGGTGTCCAGCTCCCATTGAAAGTAAATGGAACTTGAGTGCCAACTCCCACTGTGACTTTGAAAATCTCCTTCTTTAGCACCATGCTACTGCATGAGTAGCAGAAGGTGAAACTTCCTTGAGTGGAAAAATGGTCCAGTGTTTAGAATAGCCTGGGACTCAGGAGGGGATTGGACTAGATGACCTCCTGAGGTCTCTTCCAACCCTAATGATTCTATGATTCTAAGATGCTGGTTAAATTCCCTATTATGTTGGACCTTAGCAGTGTGAACATTGTGGCATTGGCAGCAGTTTAGACTATCTGCTTGAGTCCAAGCCCTGCCTGACCCCTGGGGTCTGAGCTTGGGCAGCTAGCCCAGCCCACCACATGTGCCACAACATCCATACTGCTATTTAGAATACTAGCTTGAGCTTAGCTAGTGCAAGTCTCTCTACCCATGCTGGGAATCACACCTCCCAGGAGCAGTGCAGACATACCCTTAGTCTCCCTGATAGTCAGTTCCATCTGTAATTAATTATTATTATTTATATTGTGGTAGCACCTAGGAGCCCCAGTTATGCACCAGGACCCAACTGTGATAGGATCTGTATAAACACAGACTAAAAAAGAGTTCATGTTCCAAAGAGCTTACAATCTACGTATCTGTAAAATGGGGATAACAGCACTTTCCCAGTCATAGGGACATTGTGAGGATAAATACATTATATACAGTGAGGTGCTAAGATACTACAAAAATTGGGGGGCAAGATAAGTATCTAACAAGTACTTACGAGTTTACACTTGTCCAAGCTGAGGAAAATGGATAAAATAAACAGAGACCAAGAATACTGAAAATCTACGTTTTAATTATCGAAGGTGTTACCAATAAATCAGGAATGGACTCTTCAAAATATATATTTATTTTGACAGTATCCCTTTGAGATCATGAGGTCACTTTGGATGAGGCCATCTAGCAAGGGGATATGGTTGCCTTTCAGTGCTATTCATCCTTTTTTAATTTTAATTTTTAATTTTATTTGTTAAAGAAGTGGACATTTAGGTTTTTGGGGATTTTTAAAGGAAAATACTAATTACAAATCAGTGAAGTGAACATTTAATAATAATATGGTGAGATGCAAAGAGGCTATTTGACCTACTTGCTGTATTAGGTTCATACCTAATATCGGGGAGGGAGAAGAACCTGTTTACAAATGTACTTCACAGTATCATGCAAGGGTCTGATTGGCTGAGTGCCTACTGAAGTCAGTAGAAAGATTTCCGTTGACCTCAGTGGGCTTTTAAACAGGCTTCTGTAATGTATACTAGCATCCTTTTAAACACATAGTGATGAAACTTACATTTTCATGCATTAGGTTAGTTTGAAGAATTACATCACTCTTGGGACCTGGAGGGTGGGAGTAAAGCACATTAAAAATAAACCAAGAAGGCATTTTTCTGTGGTCTGCAACAGTAGATTTCTTGTAAGTAGGGGCAACTTGTTCAAATAAAATACAAACCAGTCATTTTTCATTGTTCTGCACTGCACTTTAGCGAGGAATGGAAGCAAAAAATACCACAAGAAAAGCTGTTTTCATGGCCTCTCTCACCTGAACGAAATAAGACTTAGAAATCTCAAAAAGAGCCTGTTCTCATGTTTCCTGTATTCCACAGCAAAGAGGTTTAGAGAAGAGGAATCCCCCTCAACTCCATCACTGTTTTTGGTTTGTACTGTATGTGAAATGCAAATTTTGTGTGTGGGGAATGATGATGTGCTACATTAAGTCTGTTGCTCATCCAGATAAGAAGCATTTGCACAACCCTATCTGACAAACAGGGAAAATGGGAAAGTGCCTTAATACTTCAGTCCAGCAAGACACCAAAGGATTTAATGCATTTTCATCGGCTTTTATATAAAACAGCATGTAGAGAGGAGCCATTCAATCTTTAAAGGGAAACAGGCACAGCTAATAGGTTTCTTTGAATATAAACATCAGTATATGTTTTTGTGGCTCAACTCAGCATATTCTGTATGGGTTGTAATTTTAAAATTAGTGGTTGGAGGGAGAGATAAGCACCATCAATAAATTAAACTATAACCCAGCGGTTTAGTCATGAAAGGTTAAAATAAACTTGCTTGATTGATTATGAATTTTAAACAGTTTTTCTTCAATGTAATCAGTGCTCTACCAATGTCATTGCTCATTAAAGAAAAGATTTTCATTCCAACATTTGATTGAGGATGTTTTTTCTCATTTGCATTTTGCTTTCTACAGAGTAAGCATCCTGCCTTCAGAATTATTAGATTTTTTTTTCTCCCTTGTCTAGCCGTAAAAAACATACACTGGGAGGGAACAGTGATTTAGGGGGATAGTCCATAAAGATTGAATGAAGATATTGACTACCGGGCCCTAATACAAACAGGGCTGTCTGATGGCCTGCCTTTGACAGAATGATGGAAGGGGGCCTGGTGGCCTACTTAGCTGCCCTTCTAATTGGCCTTTATGAATATTTAATGAAATCAAGATGAAATTCAATCAGAGCTTTTACCTGCTGAATCCTAGGGAAAATAGCAGGATATTATTAGATTTTCCTAGCCCTTGTACACAATAAAACTGTACTGAAATTTCTGTATGTTAGTCAGGTGGCTGAGATATGCTGCTTTATCCAGGGACTTGGTTTCTTCCAAAGGAATTAACCTTTTTACCACAGAAAAGCAGCACAATTTTCCATTTGCATGCATCAGTGGTATTTTATTACTGGCACAGTATAATGTTTAAGCCATAAACAAGCAACAGCTATTCCCTTTGAAAACATACCCTTGGCAGATGCTTAGTCTATGCCAATTTGAAGCCTTTTAGGGAACTTTAAGGTCATAGAACAGTTTTTTAGACCTACATAATGTTGTTGTCTAATATTTTGTGCCACATTGGTTGATGTATGAGAGAGAATTTGCACAATCTCATTTCTCAAACATAATCTAGGTTGCATCAATAACATTACATTATAGCAATGAGGTATAAAACAGGCTGACAGGCTCCTGCTGTAGTACACTTTTACGTTCATTTAAATGTAGATTTTGTTTTTCTGAGTGTGAATGCCAGGAAAGCTTTTCATGGAGGCACAATGGACAGATTAATCTATAAATGGTAAATTCAACAGAGAAGAAGGTTTTCCCCATTTTTAGTGTTGTGAATTTTATCTTTCTCCCCCAAGATAAGCTGTTTATTCACAGAATGTTGCTTTTATGTGTATTTAGTGTCTTTTTTAAGAGAGAAAGGAGGTTGGTACTCAGAGATAAACTCACCATGTTAATATGAAGAAGTGCATGAGTAAAACTTTGACACGTGCCTACGCTGGGAGGGTTCAGTATTGTTCTGCAAAGCCTTGATTTCTTTTTAAAAAATTACTTATATGAGCATCAATAATTCTCCTATGGGTCTTAACAGTGATATCACAATGCATATAATGCATACTTGATGAGACAAAGTCAAGCCTTGACAGTTATAAGAGTGGTGGAAAGCAGATATATGAAACCTAGAATGGTGAATAGGAACCCTTTCCCCTATGAACTGAAGAGGTTACCTCAGGTTAACTAGAGACACCTGAGTCCAATTAAGGGGGAGAGAGAGAGAGAATTTTGTGCTAAGGAAAAATACACGATTGACAGCACTAATGGCTAAATTCTTTTCTTTATCCACAAATCAGGTATAGCACAGGTAGTCAGGGCTACAATGCCCTGTTAATTTACCCGGGGAAGGGGCCTTTATATGGGTGATATATAGTTCAATCTCCATGTCCACTAGTCGTTCACCTCACTGCTAAGACTAACAGAAAAGGTGTCAATTGTGGTGGTGTTTTCTGTGATGTGAACACTTCTCCATGCCCACGTTATCCTGGTGGTTTCCTCATGTGTGAAAGGTAGAGGTAGCTTGCATCCTTATGTCTATAGGAAAAACTAGTCTTACTAAGCAGTAAAACTCAATATGCATTCCACATAATTTCTTAGTTAAACTACACAAAAAATATCTTTCCTTTCCCTCCAAAATCGCATGTGAAGTTTTCTTTAAAGGGGCCATGAATATTAACTTCTCAAATTTACCTTGAGCATATTGAATGAATATGATCACATAGATGCCAGACAGATTGCAGACTGGCTATAATGCCGTTGACAAAATGAGATTGCTCATTTAACCACAAGCTTCAGAGGTGACAATTAAAAAAAGTCTTTAGAGTTCTACAGTAATGATTGGTTGTAAACAAAGGAAATATTGATACATTTAGGGCAAGATTTTCAGAGAGAAAAGTGTTGCCTGCTTTCTTGGACGGGATTCATATGAGATATTAGTTTTTGTACAGTGAAAACCACTTTAGTGAGTAATGGGTGTTCTGAACAACTATTAAGAGCTCATTTCTGTGCTCCAGTCCATAGACTATCAAAGATGACATTGCATCTTGATTTCATACGAGACTGCACTGATGTTTTTTGGAGTTTCATCCAGCTCATGCTCTTACACAAAACCGCAGCAATATTACAGTAGAATGGACCATGTGACAATCAGATGCATCAGTCTGTTGGTAAAAGAGAAGATGAGGTTACCAGTAAAGTTCTGTGTGAGAATGAGACTTGGATGAATTTGGGGTATGTACTGGGGTTTGATGTCTCTTGGAGATAGACTGTTTTACTGACAGAATCAGAGGTATGCAAAACTGGCAAGCTATGCTCTTTTCCCATACTATAAAGGTTTTGGGTAGGTGGGATTTTGTGGCAGTGAGTTCCACTGGTTGGCTATCTGGGATGAGTCCTGATTCAGCCTCAACTGTCACCAAATAAAGTTTTGTGGGTGTTATACACAGAATATAATTCTACCATTATTTGTCTGAGGGAACTTCAAATACCTGTACTGACAGATAAGCAAGAGACCCAGTTAGGTTAAATATGTGTGTTCTGTTCAAAATGATGTGATTGGTTGTCTCTGGATGTGGGGCAGTGTTCCAGTTCTAAAAATAGAAGTTCCAGAATGAAACACACTTTCGTTACTATCACTTATCAGTGATAGTAAAGGAAGTACCGGAATGTCATTCCGCTCCCAGAAAAAGTGCCGGAACAGTGTTTTGGAGTGTTCTGGCATGAAACCAGCCCTGGTATAGGGTACTTGTTCAGCTCTTATGTCAATAAAAACAGCATATCCCATTAAGAGGTTGCTCTCTCTCAGTTGTAACAATTGATTAAAATAAAATAGAATATGAAAGTGTTATATCGCAAAATGGGAAATCAATGGAAACTGGAGGTCATGGACTTGATGTGAAATTCTATTTATCCTGGATAGAGGATCAAATTGTAGCTTATTCCATGGCAGAGAGGTTATTACTTTCTGTTCTAGAAAGAGTTGAGACTGGTGGGGGACAACTTAATAGACAAATGGAATAATACATTAGGAGCACGTAGATTTAATTAACAAAATGTCTGAACCTCCCAAAAAAGCAGGAACTTTTAAAATAAAATAAATACTATTGTTTGTTTCTTAATTTGCAGAATTACAGAGCAGGTAGTGTCAACTAGTTAGCTCGTGAGCATGGGAGATATGCTGTGATAGACAGTTCTAAGATAGATTCATTATGTCACCTTCAGTAAATCACTCTTGCCTCATTCTTCCTGACCTCATCACTTAGTGACTGGGTTCTTCCTTAAAGCAGATGGGTTTTCTCTCTATTTCTTTCCATCTTGTCTAAGGTAAATGTTTGTTTTCTCATTATCAATCTAAATGTTTAATCCTCTTTGAATCCTACTAAGCTCTTTTCCAGTGATATCTTCTGGCAGTGAGTTCCATAGGTTGGCTATACATGACATAAGAAGCATTTCTTTTGTCAGTTTTAAATGTTTTGCCTTTCCATTTCATTGAACTTTCTCTTATTCCTTTATTATGAAGAATGGCAAATAGAAGGGCTCTATTAACCAACTGTATACCATTCATTAGTTTATATGGCTAGAAACACCCCTTCTTATACTATTTCTCTCTAGACTAAACAGTCCCTATCATTTAAATCTCTCCTCAAATACAACACTCTTCATGTCCATAATCATTTTTCCATCCACCTCTGAACCTCCTGTATTTATGCTGAACAGAGTATTTTCAGGTAAAGGGCATAATTTATATAGTTTTATAGGTTTCAGAGTAACAGCCGTGTTAGTCTGTATTCGCAAAAAGAAAAGGAGTACTTGTGGCACCTTAGAGACTAACCAATTTATTTGAGCATAAGCTTTCGTGAGCTACAGCTCACTTCATCGGATGCATATATAGTTTTATAGTGTTTTAAGTATTATTTGCTGTCAGACAATTATTTATTATTTGTATTAAGGTAGCACCTAGGAGCTCTAGCCATGGACAAGGGCAAATAAAAGGGCAAATATAGTGCCCATCTATAAAAAGGGAAATAAGGACAACCCAGGGAATTACAGACCAGTCAGCTTAACTTCTGTACCTGGAAAGATAATGGAGCAAATAATTAAGCAATCAGTTTGCAAACACCTAGAAGATAATAAGGTGATAAATAACAGTCCGCAGCGATTTGTCGAGAAGAAATCGTGTCAAACCAACCTGATAGCTTTCTTTGAAAGGGTAGCAAGCCTTGCGGATAGGGAGGAAGTGGTAGATGTGATATATCTTGACTTTAGTAAGGCTTTTGATACTGTCCTGCATGACCTTCTCATCAACAAACTAGGGAAATGCAACCTAGATGGAGCTACTACAAGGGGTGCACAACTGGTTGGAAAATCATTCCCAGAGAGTAGTTATCAGTGGTTCACAGTCATGCTGGAAGGACATAATGAGTGGGGTCCCACAGAGATCGGTTCTGGGTCCGGTTCTGTTCAATATCTTCATCAATGATTTAGATAATGGCATAAAGAGTACACTCATAAAGTTCACAGACGATACCAAGCTGGGAGGGGTTGCGAGTGCTTTGGAAGATTGGATTAAAATTCAAAATGATCTGGACAAACTGGAGAAATGGTCTGAAGTAAATAGGATGAAATTCAATAAGGACAAATGCAAAGTACTCCACTTAGGAAGGATCAATCAGTTGCACACATACAAAATGGGAAATGACTGCTTAGGAAGGAGTACTATGGAAAGGGACCTTGGGGTCATAAAGGATCACAAGCTAAATATGAGTCAACAGTGTAATGCTGTTGCAAAAAAGCAAACATCATTCTGGGATGTATTAGCAGGAGTGTGGTAAGAAAGACATGAGAAGTCAGTCTTCTGCTGTACTCTGCGCTGATTATGCCTCAACTGGAATATTATGTCCAGTTCTGGGTGCCACATTTCAGGAAATATGTGGACAAATTGGAGAAAGTCAAGAGAAGAGCAACAAAAATTATTAAAGTTCTAGAAAATATGACCTATGAGGGAAGATTGAAAAAATTGGGTTTGTTTAGTCTGAAAAAGAGAAGACTGAGTGAGGACATGATAAGTTTTCAAGTATGTATAAGGTTGTTACAAGGAGGAGGAAGAAAAATTGTTTTTCTTAACCTCTGAGGATAGGACAAGAAGCAATGGGCTTAAATTGGATGTTAGGAAAAACTTCCTGTCAGAGTGGTTAAGCACTGGAATAAATTGCCCAGGGAGGTTGTGGAATCTCCATCATTGGGGATTGTTAAGAGCAGGTTGGACAAACACCTGTCAGGGATGATCTAGATAATACTTAGACCTGCCTTGAGTGCACAGGACTGGACCAGATGACCTCTCAGGGTCTCTTCCAGGTCTATGATTCTATGATAAGGACCCCATTGTGCTAGGTGTTATACATACAAAAAAACAACAGTCCCTGCCCCAAAGAATTTACAATCTAAGTATAATTCAAGAGACAACAGATGGATACAGACAGTCAGATGAGTCAGTACAAGGAAACAATGCGACCATGTTGGTTAGCAGGATAGGCACACCAGCAGCCTAACCATTCTCAAGTATTATTGTAGGAAGCATTGCAAAGGAGAGTTTTTTAAGGAGAGTTTTGAAGGAGGATAATGAGTTAGTTTTGTGGATGTTTACAAGAAGCTTCTACCAAATATGAGGGGCTACATGGGAGAAAGCAGGAAGGTGCTTGTTGAAAATTTAACAAGTGGGCAATGGAGGCTGACATTATTGGGTGATTGGAGGCAGAAATCGACCTCTTGACACTGAATGAGATATGATGGGTAAGGTGGGGATAGGCACTAAGGGCCTTAAAAGTGAAAACAAGTAGCTTATGTTTTATCTTATCTCTACCTACTTCACAGGGCATTTGTGAGGCCTAATGTTTGTAAGTACTTTCAGAAAATTCAATAAAATATGATACATAAGAGCAAAGTACTATTAAAATATTTATCCCCTACTTGGAACACATCCAGTTTCTGGATCAGACAGAAATAAAGCAAAATCACTTCCTGTGAATAATCTGCATACCTATTCAGAGTAGCCTTTTGACACCTAGCTATCAGAATATTGCAAACAGTCTAACCTTAACAAATGTTGAGTTTGAGGAGATAATCAGTGGCTAATGCTTGCATCACTGGATTTATAATCTGTGGTCATTCTAACTCTTGTGCCAGATTTATTTCTCTAACTCTGTTGAATCGATGGAGTTTCACCAAGGATTAATATAGATCCCTATTTTTTTACATCTTGTAGAAACTACAGAGTCAACAAAAGACATTTAATAAGGTTTTATAATTCAACCCAGAATTATTGGAGATCAGAATTGTTATTTGTAATGGCCAGTGAACTTTTTCGTTGTGTAATGCAGATAAATAGGGTGGTTTACTGTGTTAGTCTTCCAAGACTACTTGGCATAGTTAAACTTGGTGGTAAAACTTTATATAGACCTTCAACGTCTTTTTGCCACATGGAAATTTTAAACTCAGTACATTATCCCAGCAGAATGCTCGTTGAAGTTGAAGTGTACCTTAGAAATTATCTACCAGATCCTCAGCTGGTGTAAATCAGTATAGCTCCACTGAAGTCTATGTCAGTTAGCCTCTGGCTCGATAGCCTTGGCCTGGGACCAGAACAAAAGGTAGTCCAGAATTCCAAAAAATTGAGTTTCCGTCTCAGTAGCCAACAACAGAGAGAGAAAAGGACAATTAAAAGGGGTTAGTGTGAGGTTAATAAGAACGATATAACAAAGTAACCGGTATAAATTAGTGGCTGAATCCAGGGTACAAAGCTTTCTTTGTCATGAATCAAAGAATGAAACCAGAACGCATTCAAACTAGAATGCATAGAAAAACAATTCTATTGATGTATGTACATTATTGCATTGTAAGGAAATAAATTAAACCCTTAAATTATTACTAAATAGCTATAATTCCCCCCCCCATTCTTTTTTTCTTGTTTTATCAGGAATAGTGACTGTGTATGTGCCAAAGGAAGGCAAATATGTATTAGTCAGACTGCTGGTTCAGGATTCAAACCTATGACAGTATCTCTAATAATATACAGTCTATTTCATATCCGCTTTTTTGTGGCCTGCACAACTTATAATTATTGCCAGCAGGCAAAAAAGGGAACAGTGAGAAGGAAAAAAAATTACAGGAAAAAAATCTTTTTTGATCTCTAACAAATGGTATGAAAAAGATAGGCAGCATGTATTAGAAACAGTATTTGGATTAAAGCTGGTGGAATGAATTGTACATATAGTGAGAGACAGGAAAATCTTGGGAAGATCTTATAAAACCTCCATTACATCACATTATATGGAGGTTTTATAAGATCTAAAAACCTAAAGCAGAAACAGTTTCAGCCTTCAGGGTCCCTTGGAACTGGACTGAGCAATTACAGGTGCTGTAGATGATGCAACGCTGAAGGTGCTATTTATTTTTTGGTGGCAGACCAACAGTAGTAGCTGCACAGATGAAAAAAAATGCTTCTTATTTTCTTTACTCTGTGTGCCCTCAACGGTGTGTTCTGTGATTTCTTAGAAAGTCACAGGTTTTAGAAAACTGACTCCAAGATCAGTGGCAAAATTATCTGTTGGTGCAACTCCACCAAACCAATTGTATTAAGTCAATAGGAAATTTGGCTCCAAATGTCTTCTGATTGGATATTCTGTCATAGATTCTGGAAAGTGCAGAAACTTTCAGTCTGGTTCAATTCAGGAAGTCAGAATAAAATCTGAGTTTGGGCTGCATTTTTCACTATAAAATAAAAATGGAGATGCCTTGGGGTCCATAGTAGAAATGTAGGATTTATGTACATTGGTAGCCTTTCACTTTTGGAGGCCCTGGTGCAGAGTTGCACCAGGTCACAAGTAAAAATGAATTTGACAGTACACACTTTTCCCCCCAGTGATTGGTTGTAGTCATCAGAAAACCACCATACAGCTTGACACAATTACTGAGGATTCCATTATAGATATCTACTCAGTTGAGAGCCCAGACTGGAATAGAAGGGGTATTGCAGGTCAAATATGAGACATTGACAGTACAGTGGTGGAAGAGAATTTTCATTGATGGCTGTCCGTGACTCTATAGCCTGTCATGTTACTGAGAAATGTGGCTCCTCTCTTTTCCTCAGTGCTACCATTCCTGGCTCACTTTGAGGCTTTAAACTTCTGAACAAGGCTTGTATATTTTGGTTCTCTGTGAACCTGGATATTTCCAGACTTTATTTATGTTTATTTTCATGGGCTTTTTGTTTTTTCCCCTCAAGGAGCTGGGAATAACAAGATCTAGTCTTTTAATATGTTAATATTATTTCAATTCCTGGATGTTCGTAAAACTAGTGCTATCTA
The DNA here is from genome assembly GCF_965152275.1 of Natator depressus. NCBI lineage: Eukaryota > Metazoa > Chordata > Testudines > Cheloniidae > Natator > Natator depressus. The sequence goes on from NC_134241.1 coordinate 98,379,431, forward strand.
TTTCAAAAGTGATTTAGGCATTTTAGAAGCCCTTTAAAGTGGTACTTAGACTCCTAAGACACATAGGCACTTCTGAAAATTTAACCGTAGATCTTGTTTTAGTTTGGTGTCATAAAATGGGTCCTAAAGAATTAAAAAGGCATGAAAAAATATAAACATAACCACAAATACTTCAAATACATGTAAGTCTTGTCTACACAGTAACTGGAACCAAACTAAGTTTGTTGTAATTCACACCTGTAGTTATTTGGATATAGGTCTGTGAGGACACCCACATTAATAGTGTCCACACATAGACTTGCATCCAGATAACTAAAAGTGTGAATTACAACTGATGTTTATTTTGTTTCCATTTAGACAAACTGCTACTAGACCATGTGTCTGCCCCTAACTAAACTGATCTACTAAGAGGCTTGACCTGGACTATTTGGTGAAATACTGTTCCTTTCTCCAATCTTAATATGATATATCCTTTCAATTCTTTCTACTTCTATGAAATTGCTGCAAAATACATACATTCCTTTTTTATTATTTCACCAAGAGCCTCAGAAGTGAATCTAAAGACAGAAGCACAGTGAGAATCTTTCCTATCTTTCCAATTACAGGCACTACTTCTCTCACTGTGTTGTTATTGATGTGGACACCAGCTCCAAAAGCATCTTTAGTAAAAGGACTGATGTGAGAAAAGAAAACCCAGTGGTTTTCACAGGCAAGCCAACACTCATTGGCAAGTTTCCAACAGATGCTTTCACTGGCACTGATGCCCCATAAGCACTGAATTCATTTTCGGATACCAGTGCTATTTATGATTCTCATGTGGGAAACAACAATCATTCATCTTTCTCTCAGGACAAGTAAATAGGCCAAGACCAATACTAACGTTGAGTTTGTTACCATTACTCAGGACTCAGGATTATTGGCATCATATCTTTCAAAATAACAGGAGGTAGCTCAAAGCTTCCCTCTCTAGCAACTGTTTAATAAAACTTCCCTCCCAATCTTGCCTTCATAGTCTAATCCCTAATCAACCAGTTTGGGAGAAGAGCACTACAGGGAATATAGAATCATATTGAGGGATATAGAACTGATTACATGCCTTTCAGCTTTAGCCAATATTATTGACACTCTGTCTAAAGCTATCATGACTCCAAGTCTCCATCTCCTATGCCAACTGAATCTACTCTTTATTTTTCAAATACACTTATGGATCTAAGAGAAGATGATGCTCTGATGACTCATGGTGACCTGGGACTCCAAGCCTTCCATTTTTAAAACCTGGACACAAAGAGATCTTAAATCTTATTGTTTGAGAGAGACTGTCTGTAAAAAGTCCAGTAATCTAAATATTGGAAGCCTAGAAACCTCATTTAAGTAAAAATTGGGGAACTGCTTTACTCCTTTCCTTAAAATCTACCTACATAAAGTACCAGTAGGTTCTCTTTCATCAATACCTGACCCTTCTGAGTAACATCCTCTTTTTTTAAACAAACAAACAAACAAAGGGTGGGATCATCAGGGGCCAAACCTGCAGTCTCCTGGCAATTTGAGTGCACCTGGTCATGACAGAAACTGTCTGATTGCACCACCTGATTGGCTGAAGGAGTCAGCAGGCAGATACTTCAGTTTGGTAGCAGCCACAGTCCAGTGGTTTCTCAACGCATTTCTAGCCCACAGCTGTGAAGTATGGCGCCATATGTCCCTGTGTCAGCTGTCGAGCTCTGAACAAAGTGATGGTCTGAAATTGCTACCCTTGCCACTTATTAACAAACTCTTTGAGAAGCTCTGTTCAGCCAAAACTTTTATTAAGTTGGACCTCAATGGGGCCTACAGTGTAGTCTGAACTAGGGAAGGTGATGATTGGAGGATGGTGTTCCGCACCAGATACGGACATTTTGAATATTTAGTTATGCCTTTAGGGTTGTGTAACACTCCAGCGACATTTCAGCACTTCATCACTAATATCTTCCAGGATGTATTAGACCAGTTTGTGGTTATTTATTTAGACTATATTCTTGTTTTTTCCAAAAACCAGGCACTACACAAGCAACATGTACTCTATGTTCTCAACAGACTCTATCAAAGCCATTGTTATGCCAACCTTTAGGTCCCAGTGGCATTCACAAAACACTTGCTTAGCTGCTGCCTGGCCCCATAAGCACCTAAGTTTTTGCTGTTGAAGTCCCCAGGATGCCTAAATATTGGCAGCTGGGCATGCACATAGCTTCCTAAATCCTAACGCTGCCTAGCAATTTGCTGCTTAACTCATGCCTAAGCCACAGCGGAATTCACAAACTAGGCATTTCCTTGACTCTCTGGCCTTTGGGGCTGGATCGAGTAGACATGTTCAGAGCATGTCTAAATCTACACAAAATGGCTAAAGGTGGTTCAAATCTCCCCTCTGCCTTATGTTGAGCATCAATTTGAACTTGGGTCTCCCACCTCCCAGGAGAGTACTCTGACTATTGTGCTATGGCATATTCTGCCAGCATGTATCTCTCAGTATCTCCTGGTGAAGCGGCTCCACTTTGTGTATTATAGTGTATTAAATATACTTTGGGTCAAAGAAAGAGTGAGAGTGACTCCCAGATTTAGATGCCTAATTCCCTTTGAGGGGTGGGGCATACACTACACTCCAGTCCTCAACTTTTCCTGTTGGCTAGCTTAAGCAGCTCCCTGCCAGGTGTGCTGGCTTTTGTGGATCCCACTCTTAGGAGGCTAGCTTTCCCTATGCATTGTGTTGGGAGCCTGGGCACCTAAATTAGGGCTGTGAATTCCACTAGATGGCAGAACACCTAAATCCCCCTTGGGAATCCCACCCAAAGTGTTTCTCTTTTTTAGGAGTGAATCTGAGGTTACTATCAGTTGTCATCCTGCAAATTCACCATAGATGTCCAAAGGTTTTTCCACACATATGAAGAAATCTCTTTAAGAACAAATTATTTCAAAGAACAAACTGATGTTCAAGACCAACATAGTTACTTCAGTCCTTTCATTCCTCAAGAGACTTCACCATCCCAGAGCGATATCGTCCATGCCAAAGATTAGATGGAAACAATTATCGTAAACCCCATCTTAAACCCCCATCATAAACCCCCTCTTAAATTAGGTACTTCCCTACACACTGGCTATTTATATACCTATGTAAATCTGCCAGACCCCACTCACATCCAACACGCCCATATCCTAATAGTGTTTTCACCTTTCACCATCTCTGGAAGCTGTTCAACTCCAGACTGTCAGGGAGGAATGAGTGTCTTTCTTGCATAATTGAAAGAAATATAATACCCCCGAAGGATGTGAGGTAGAGAGTATATAAAGAGATCAGCCTGTCCCTTCTTCAGTTTAGGTGTCTTCTCCATAGTCATTTCCTCAGATGTGTTCTTCAAACTTCTGCTTCTCAAATAACTTAAATTAATTGTGTTTCAGAGAATAAACAGTGTGTATTCAACCCTCAACCTTATTTTTTCCTTTCTATCTTTTCTATATAGATTATACCCATTAATGTTGACTGACATTCCAGTTGTTAGACTCATCTTCCCAAGATGGTCATATTATGTATTTAGTATGATTTCTAATTCGTCTTGCTTACTTCCCATGTTATTTGCATTTGTGCAATGTGACTTAAGTACATGAATACTCCTTTTTTTATTCTGTTTTTCCCTGTTGTATCTTTTGAGATATGTTCATCACTAAACAGGGTTGGCACTATGTCAAAAACATATGAAGCCAGGGACTATGCAGGATAGGATTTTTTTTTTTTTTTACAGGAGCAGGAGCTTTTTACAATGAAAGCACCAAGTGACAGCATGGTTCCCCTGCACAGGTCTCTTAGCACCTGAATATTTACCGCTTGCCTACTACATAATATACTAGGCATAACAGAGTGAGGACACAATGCAAAAATCACATGCATCCCCTTTGAAGTGTTGTCACTCAGATAACACTGCTGCACAGTTTATAGTTTTGTGGCTCCATTTTTATTATTTTGTTCTGAAATTACTACTTAACTATGATCTAGGACACAAATATGCTACATGTGCTAGGCTGCTAATTGCTAAGCCATTTACCTCGGCTGAGGATCTGGCCCACAGCCGTTAACATGAGTAAAGTCTATTTTCTGACAAGTTTTTTAAAAATAGATTTTTTTTACATTTTCTGCCTAAATTGTTCAAGCCCTTCAAGTGACTATTTTAAAAATGGCCTGGTCATAATATATTCCTGTGTACTTGGGATCAAATGCGCTTTCTGCTTGGAGGATTTAAAAGCAATTATTTTATCCAAACTCCTTCTCCCTTTAGCCATTTTAACAATGCCGAAGTTTACTTTAGACCAATGCTGATAAAACTCATTTTCTGATTTAAAAATAAAGTCTGATATCAAACATTCTATATACACTGTTTCAGAATAGCAGCCATGTTAGTCTGTATTTGCAAAAAGAAAAGGAGTACTAGTGGCACCTTAGAGACTAACCAATTTATTTGAGCATAAGCTTTCGTGAGCTACAGCTCACTTCATCGGATGCATTCGTAGACTCCCAGTATGACAGAATCCATATTGTCTTGGGTTGATAGGTTGTAGTTTCTGCAATATTAATTTACGCTGTAATATGATATACTCCTGTTTCCCCTTGCTTTTCAAATCTGCTCGTATATAATCATTTGAGAGATGTGATTTGAATGGCAACAAAAATGTTGATCTCTACAACCACCAATGAATGTCTTCTTCTTTAAAAGCACAAAGCAGTGAGTTGTTTTGGACTCATCTTTACTCTGAGACACCTAAATAATATCGGCCATTTATCAACCATTACCATCATATTGGAGCTTATGAATTTATAATTGGGCCCATATAAATATCTACAGATGAGGAACTAAGTCTGCAACGTGCAGAAGATTACACAAGAAGTCCACGACAGAGCTGATAATTAATCTCCTGAGCCCCAGTCCAGTGCCTTAAATACAAGACCATGCCATCCCCCAGATTTGACTAAGCAGAAGTCTGGGCTCCTTCCTCTCAAATATGGACCTGGCCTCATCAATCCATGCCTTTGTCACCTTGAATCTAGACTACTATAATGTACACTACTTAGAGGGGATGGGGTCTTTCTACAATGAAAGAAAAACAAACAATGAGATGTCATTGTCATTAAATCAGGGCTCTACTCTTGCTGCATTGTTAAAAATAAAAATATATATTATGAGATCTAATTCTGTATGGAAGTATATGTGACTGCACCAACACCATGCAATCGTAAATAAATTTAGTTCTTACTAAAGGTCAAAATCATCAAAGGTCAAAATCTGCTCTCCAATACATATGTATGTGTCACATTGAAAACTTGCCAAATAAGGGAAGAATCTGAGCCCAAAGAAATAAAACTGTTTAGTATTATCACAGTAAAATCCTCTTAACTTGTGCCTCCATGGAGGTCCTTCTGTCCCGATTAAGTGAAATTCTCATAACAGAAGACTCCCTTTTTATAATAATGCTGCTATCCAGGGAGCTGCAGATCTGGGTCAAATAAAGGGTGACTTTCTCAGGCAAACATTTTTTCTGGCAAAAAAAAAATGCAAATTTGGTGGCAACTAAACATTTTGTGAATTTGTGTTGATTTCACCAAATTCCTTTGGTTGGGGGAAAAAAATCCCCAAACCCCAAATGTTTTGTTTTTACTTTTTTTAAATAAAAGATTTCAATTTTTTTATTCAGAACAACTTTTTGTTAGGGGCTTATTGCTTTACCCGCTTACTTCCCTGGTCCTTCTTGCATGAACAGAGAGCAACAATACCTGAAGTCCAAAGGTGCAAACAATTCGATGTTTATTGGGGTGAACTTCCAGCAAGCATGATTCCAGTTTCCTTCCTTAGTGTCCCCCTTCCCAGCTCTGACACCACAGAGCCTTACACCTGTGTCCCTGTTCCCATTCCCCTCCTTAGCAAAACATGATTCCAATTTCCCCACCTCCATTCCCTGTTCCCATTCCCCCCCCCCTTACTTCCTGATTGACTGCAGACTATATAGTAAAACTTGAGTTCTGCTTAGCTATACCTTAACCAATCATTTTACTGAAATTTAACTAACCAATCCTAACATATTGTAACATGATTATTTAACCAATTATATCCCACCACCTTAATTAGTTTACACCCTGCAAAATTAATTATACAGCGGACAGAAAGAATCACAGAACCAGACAGAGATTATACAGATAAACAATAGGGAAATGGGGACTACAATGATAGAACAACACAGAAATGAGGATTTCACAACTACATCTATAAAGACATAAGGGTTTCCCAGCTGTGTCTATTGATAAGTGAGTTCTTGCCAGACAGGATGCTATCAAACTAAGTTTCCTTTTACATTTTCTAGGCACTTTCCTTTCTCTGGAGGCGATAGGCATTATCAGGACAGGATTGTATCCTAACAGCCCAATAGCACCTTCTTTCAATGTGACTAGTTTGGAATGTGAGGAGGTGACCGTTCGTTTCCCAGCTTATGGCTGCCTCTGCTGCTTAGCCAGAGATCTTAGCCTAAGAACAGGGCCTCAGACTGTGACAGTAAGAGAAGGCTCTTACACCGGCAGACAGTGATTTTGATTCTTTCTTTTATACCTCTATAAACTAGCTAAGTGATAAGAATACACCTAAATTCTTAGAGTATAAGCCTTTACAGACAGGCCTGAATATCTATATCTCAACACTTTTCATTTAGAAATGTCCTTTAATTTTATTTGTAAGCATTTTATACACTTTTTCCTCATATAACACAGCTGAGGAAAGAGAGAAAACTGTCGGAGAAAAATCAGAGTCAACGTGAGACATACAAATCACCAGAAAGCGTCCCCATTAAGTAGAAGTACTGTTGCCGTTTATAAAAGGATTGGGACCTATCTTATAGCACCCTCCTCCTCCTGGACCAGGGTGTGCTCTTGCTGAGTCAGCTCACTCCCTGGCTTAATTCTGTCTGAGCTCTCTCAAGGAATCCAGGGAAGTAGTTTCCAGCCTTAACAAACAAACCAAAACCTTGCAGACTCTTCCCTCAAAGTCTGTATAGGCCAACTCGTCCCTTCCCCGCATCTGTCCCTCACGCCAGTAACTTCAGTAACCAAAATTTCCCGCCTCTTACCTCAGAGCCTCAGCAATAAAAGAATCCACGCGGTCTCTCCATGTGGCTTCTGGAGCAATTCCTCTCCTCTGTAGTTCCAGTAGTAGACCATTGGGTGCACAGCCCTTCTCCCCTCAGTTTTATGAAGTGCTGCAGTCCTCTCCTCTGTTCCTGTCTTCCCTCTTTCATAAGGATCAGCGAATTAAATTCCCGTTCTTACTCAGGTGCAGTGGGCAGAGCTAATCATCCAACCAGCTGCAGACCTCCCACTTCAGAGGAACGGTATCCCTTACACCTTCACACTGTTAAACAGCGGCTATTGGTGCTTAATATCATTTGAGTTTAAATCAGTCCCCTCAGAGGCATCTTGATTGAGCATATCCTTCTGAGATAGAGAGTTCTGTAATAAATGATGTGCAGTACTTATCTTCATAGTGCTCTACCAACTTTAATGGGCACAATGCCCCTGTGAGGTACAGTGTCGTTCTTCGTTAGAATAGGGGGTCTGCCTTTGCAGAGGCCCTGAACAGCTGACAAACTCATGGTCTGCTCTTGGAGTTCTGGGTGCCCAGCACCTCTGAAAAATAGACCCTTTGTTTTTTATGCTTTTTAAGTAATAATCAGTTGTTTCTTCAGATTGTGGCTGGTCACCCTTGACCTCCTCAGTGTCTCAAGGTGACTCTTAAATTTGAGTTTTCTTCATTTTAATCCATTAAGTGGCATCCAGTGGTCCAGAAGCTGCTCTCCCCAAGGCAGTGTCAGACATCAAGGTTTGCTCCATTGACCTTGCTGTTGCTATGGTTAGATTGCTATGAGCAACCTTAAGGTCCAGAACGGGATTCAGAATCGTAAGGAGCACATTGTTTTGACTTCCTTACATTTCAGGGCAATTTTATAAAATGCTTTAAAAACTATTCCAACCTGAGAATGTATGACACATTCAAAGAGGAAAACAAAACAAGACAACCAACTATTGACAAGAAAAGAGAGAAACATATAGAGGAGCTCATTGTTTGAACAAGTAGAGAGTTGCTTCTGAAAGGGGGGAGGGGTGTCTTTGTTTTTCTTCAGAACTGCACAAATGTTTGTGACATCCCCTGAACTAACAGTGCTCTCTAGTATCTTTTGGTTTTGGGGGAAAAGGGAAAAAAATGAATGACATTCTCTTTTATTGCTGAAGAAATTCACATTCCTGATCTTTTACCAGAATTCAATAGCATCTTCCCCAACCAAATAAGACTTACTATAGAAGTAGAAGAAAACCATCAAATCCTATTTCTTCATACCCTGCTTCAAAGTTATTCTGACAAATCCATAAACACATCTTGGTATCCGAAGGACACAACATCAGACGGTCTATGCTGTTTTTATCTGCTCAAGCCCTATCACCGTAGGGCCTGGAAGATAGCTTCATTAAATATATGAAACCACACCAAAAAAAAAAAAAAAAGCTGAAATAACACGAAAGCTCTACCCTAAACCCATAAAAGCAAGGAAATTCAGAGTTAAGGTTGCAATGCTGTCTTTGACTTTCCCTGCAGTGCCTATATAGTTTCGAACTTCTGACTAGGTGTTTTTTGTTCTTAGCTTGCTATCTAAAAGACAAACAAAAGATATGATGAGTTGCACTGGGAGGCCCACAAGAAAGTATTAACTTAGGCAATTGTTTTGTTTGCATCTGACTGACATGGCTGGATGCAAGTGGGACTTTGGGAAGGGGGTGCACTGCATTGGGATTGGGAAATCGCTCGTGTTTATGGGTCATTCTGTGTTTAGGAAGTTGTTGATACATACAGGTCATTACCTCCCAGGAGAGGGAGAAGGAAGCAAAGGTGGCATCAAGGTTGACATCATTAGTGGAAATCTCCAGCTTCCCTATGCAGGGAGTGACTTTTCAATCTTAGTGCACTACCGCACATTCACATTCACTGACAGGGAATCCCACAGACCCTGTCACATCAGTCCAATATGGTCTCCATCTTAACATTTTAGAAATTCTCCATCTGGGAAGTGGCAGAGTTTGCCCCCATGAACAGGTCTCCAGAATGGCCCCCAAGCTGTGTGGATTCACTGTGGTATGCATGGATCAATAATCAGTGGGAGGTCAGACATCTGTATGGAGGCTTCTATACAGGCTCCAGCACTTCCTGGTAGCATGGTTAAGAGAATTCTACAGATAGCAGCTGTCCCCATGACTTATCTGTCAATCACAGGGTTTTATACTGCAGCCCATCATCACAGTATCTCAGTGCCTTCCATATAAAATCAATAGCAATAACAAAGTCCCACATGGACTTCATGGAGACTTTGGCACTTCTACCGTCTCAGAGTAAAATCTCTGCTAGGGGAAGGAGTTTTGTTTATGATTTTTTAGGCTTTATTAATATCCTCATTTGTTGGTTTGATTGGGGATGTCAATATTGTGAATGTCATTCTTATGTAAAAAGACCCTCCATTAAATGGGGCAACAAAAATATAATACAACCCAAAGCAGTATTAACATTACTGAGTAAGGGCTGGGAGGTGGGGTGAGGGTGGCAGGAGGAGAGGATGTAGGGGATCTTGGGTGTATTCCCAGCCCACCCTGGGTCTGTCCCTCTCAAACATGCAAGAGCCCTCTGGGGACTTTAAAAGAGGGGGACATGGCCACAGAGGTGGATTTCATTTCCCTCTCCCCCCATCACTTGATGCAGTTTTAATATAACCACAGTGTTATATAAAATATAGAACAGATGTTGACTCTAATGAAGGATTACTGAAAAGTCAATATTTGATTAAATACTTGTATTTATTGAAGGAAAATAATATGTAGATACATATATACACAGATAAATAGATATGTTTGACCATGTATGTTATAAATAACTCGTGTGTGAAAGTCCTGGGTTGCTGAAACTACTAGCATATTTGTCAGAAGCAGCTTTTCATTCTTTCCGTTCATCTCTCTCCTCTTCATTTTTTCTGTCTCCCTGAAACACTGATAACTGTAAAGTTAATAATACAGTCTTTTACTTTTTGGTGTCATTTTTTAAAACTGAAGAGATCTTTATTGTGCCTGCAGCCAAACGCAGAACATTGCGTGCATGAAAACACGGACACAACAGTTATGCAGTGTTTGGAACTGTGGGGGTGGAACAGCAGAGCTCATACACGGGAGCTGCCCCTTGAAACATAAAAGTAATTTGAAGATCATCAGATTATTTGGATGTGGAATGAAATGTAAGAAAGGTTATTGCATTGTAGCTGCCACTACAATGAAGGCTGAAGAAATGAAGACTGTTAACTTTGTTCAGGAAAATCTAGGATGTTGTATAACTTGAACAGCAGTAACTCTTTGCAGTGCGAACTTACCTTGGTGGCATCTGTATAGCACATTAAACATAAACCATAAACTTTATCTTCCATTGGAGTTTCACCCAGTAAGTTAGGTGTGGCAAGAAATAGTACGATCGTGGGCTACATGGAATAGGTTGCTTTTCAGGGGCTAGGAGTCTATGGGAGAGACTATGTCTAAACTAGGAAAGTAGGCTTGTTTTAAAACATTATCACTTAAATGTTCCTAAACCCTGTGTAGAAAGGACTTAACATCTTTGAAAACATGTTAGCGTGGTGTGGCCATCTCTAGGCAGGAGCCTAATGTTGCTAAGACTATTTTTTCTAGACCATTTAGCCCATTTCTTCTTACTGACGAGGGTGTTTGGCTCCACCACAGAAGATGTGGGACTAGTAGCATTTAATGGTGGCCGCATGAGAGGCAGCCTGGTCCTGTCAGAATGGACACTGGCTGATTGTTTGACAAATTAAGTTTTAACATAGAGTCCATGTTAAGACTAGTCTGTCTAGACATATATCACTGCTCATCACCATAATATATACTTGCTTACAAGGCCTTCAATAAAGGTCTATAACATACTGGATTAACTTCTCTCTTTATGTGCCATGTTACTCTTTGATGTCAGAGGGTCTCGTTCTCCACTCCCTTGCCCCTTGTGTTGTTATTTACACCTTTTCAAAAGAGAGTATAAGACTACCAAATCAGGAGCTGTTTACACTCACTTAGCATTTACTTTGCACAGGCCTTAATGACAACACAGCCAGCAAAATAGTACAGACTCAGGGCATAAGTCTGCTCATATTTTGGCATGCCCTGAATATAAAGTGGAACAATTTTAAGGCAAGAGCTTTTAGTATTGACCTTGTTGAGCTCTTTCTCAGCTGTCCCTTGCTGTACAAACCCATACCTTCACAAAGGTAGACAGTAATATGTTATGCTATTTTAATACTAGTACTAATTCCAGCCAGCACACCATTTCCAACACACATTCTTATGAGATTTGAGCTGAGCCCGTATTCCTGCCAGCACTTTACAAATTGTACTGCTCTTACCGTGATACGGCAAAGAGGGAAGAGTACATCTCCCATAGCTATCACTGCATATTTATTAATTGAGCATTGTTATTGACAGATAAGTAACACAACACAATCCCCACCCCACAGAGCTTATAACTAGTTTATCATCATGCCATTACTGACTGTGTGGTTGCCAAGGGGAGAAACAAAAAAACAAGGGGAAAGGGAGAAATATTCTATAAAGATATGATGATATAAAGGGCTGAGATAATAAAATGTGTAGTTTTGTTATCATCCTGAAGTTTTTGTGTGTTCATAATTGTGGTTTTATTTAATCTTTAGTTTTTGTTTAATATTGTGAAATGAAATAGACAAGCACAAGAGAGGGAGTACAGATGAGACTCAGAAAGCAGGTAGAGAGAAGGGAGAAATGAGGAGGGACTTGAAGGAGGAGTAGAAGCTTGCTTGACCATTGCTTGCATAGCGTACGGAGACATTAAAAGATCGGAAAGTTAACTGTGTACCATCCTTATAAAAGGGTCCCGTGAGGGTTTCTGAATTTATACATCAATTTTGCTGCCTGATAAAGAGGTAATTGGATGAAGTTTGCCACTTTTAAAACTTGAAGAATTTTTTCAGTTCAACAAACAAAAACTTGTTAAAGAACTAAAACATGCCCTTTTTTGTGTTCCAGCAACACTACAGCAAAATACCTTTTTTCTCTCCTTGTCATTAACATGTTTCCTTTATTCATGTAACAGTAAGTGTCATTTTTCTTTAATTATGCCTAACTATTATATGCTGCTTTTATTTATGGAAGATGGTAGTTTCAGGGAAAATAATGTAGACAGTTCCATTTTTCAGGCAACAATACACTAAATCCTCTGCTTACAAATTGCAATTAGATGAGAATTCTTCATTCTACAATTGAATCTGGCAGTTTCTTACTGGAAAGTAATGTGAATCAAACTTTTTAGTGCAAAATTGAAGATCAAAGTATTCGAAGAAAATGTAATGAAGAAAACACACTTTTTATGGCTTGGCATTTTAAATGTCCTCTGTTATATATCAGTGTGGCAGCATACAGTAGTATAACTCTTTGGGAATGAATACAGATTAATGCAACCTCATTTTCTATACCAGAATTTACTTCCTAATGTGATGATATCTCCCCCCTCTCCAAGACCCAAAGCACTTTAGACATGTTTAGCCAATCAATGAGCTTTGCTAAAGGGTTTTGTAGCCCTTAGTAATGACTTCTAATTTACATGACTAATTGTCCCGGGATAAATAGAGATGAGGCATTGCTCCTGGATAAGGCTAATCTGCATGTCCGCTGAAGGCTCGAACTGTATGTTTTATATAGATACAAAGCTTGGCATTTCAATATTAACACCGTGACAAAAGGCAGGAAATTCAAAATGAAAGTGAATCGTCTTCCATAACTGCTGCAATTGGGTGTGAGGGAAAGGCTGGTGGCATGGTATGACAATGAAGGATTTCAGCCTTTAGCGTGGATGGTATTACTTGGGTTTATATTGCAGTCCGAATGGGTTTTGCAGGTACTGTTTTTACAAACATTTTTAAAAACAAAAATAATTGCTCTGCCTTCCTCCATCATCCAGTGTGTGGTTTGTCTGGAGTGAATGGTCAGTTCAGAATATATTGGTTGGCCATATGTTCAGATAAACAGAAACTCTCTCCACCTCACTATTTACATTGCAGTAGTGCCGAGAGGTGCTATACATATACGTGGTAAGAGACAGTCCCTACTGCAAAGAACTTAGAATCTGAGGTCATGATCCTGCAACTTGTTGCACCATGTGGAACAAGCCTATTCAGAAGAGGCAGAAAACGTGGGGGAGAAAGGAAATATTATGACAGATTCCCCATTTGACGGGTCATGGACTGAGTCACAGAGAGATTAAGGGTGACATTTTCAAAAGAGCTCTCCCACTTAGGCACCCAGCAAAACAAAAAACGCGGCAACAAGTCTCAAAGCCTGGGTCAATTGATTGGGGCTTGCGCTGTCAGGTAAGAATAGCAGTGTAGATTTTGGGGCTCAGGCTGGAACCTGGGCTCTGAGACCCTCCACATATCTGGATTTCAGAGTCCAGGCTCCAGCCTGAGCCCAAACATCTACGCTGCTATTTTTAGCTCCACAGTGCAAGCTCAAGTCAGTTGACCCAGGCTCTGAGACTCGCTGCCATGGGATTATTTTTTGCTGTGTACATGTACCCCAAGTGACCAGACTTCCAATGGAGCTCAGCACATTGGTGCTTAGCTGTTTGAAAATCTACCTCCATGTAAAAAGAAAAGGAGTACTTGTGGCACCTTAGAGACTAACCAATTTATTTGAGCATAAGCTTTCGTGAGCTACAGCTCACTTCATCGGATGCATACTGTGGAAAATACAGAAGATGTTCTTATACATACAAACCATGAAAAAATGGGTGTTTACATCTTCTGTATTTTCCACAGTATGCATCCGATGAAGTGAGCTGTAGCTCACGAAAGCTTATGCTCAAATAAATTGGTTAGTCTCTAAGGTGCCACAAGTACTCCTTTTCTTTTTGTGAATACAGACTAACACGGCTGTTGCTCTGAAACCTCCATGTAAAGGAGGTTGTCTGGGGATTCTGTATACTTTTTTTCATCAGATTCTCCAAAGCACACATGGGGGATATGCTGCATCTTCTCCATGGGGATCACCTTGCTCTGAGACCTCCACAGAGTTCAGAGATAGGGAGAACAGTACCAAGGATTCATAGATTGCAAGGTTAGAAGGGATCATTGTGATAATTTAATCTGACTTCCTGTATAACCCACACCACAGAAATTCCGCAAAATAATTCCTAGTGCATGTTCTTTAGAAAAAATATCTAATCTTGTTTTTAAAATTGCCAGCGATGGAGAATCCACATGACCCTTGGTAAATTGTTCCAATGGTTAATTACCCTTACTGTTAGAAATGTACACCTTATCCCTAGTCTGAATTTGTCTAGCTTCAACTTCCAGCCACTGGATCATGTTATACCTTTCTCTGGTAGATTTCAGAGCCCATTATTAAATATTTGTTCCCTATGTAGACACCTATAGGCTGTAATCAACTCACCTCTTAACCTTCTCTTTGGTAAGATAAACAGATTGAGTTCTTTGAGTCTATCACAATAAGGCATTTTCTCTGATCCTTTAATCATTGTCATGGCTCTTCTCTGAACCTTCTCCACTTTGTCAACATCCTTCTTGAATTGTGGGCACCAGAACTGGACACAGGATTCCAGCAGTGGTCACACCAGTTCCAGATACTGATGTAAAATAACCTCTCTACTCATACTCGAGATTTCCTTGTTTATGTATCCCAGGATCATATTACTTCTTTAGGCCATAGTGTGACACTGGGAGCTTATGTTCAGCTGATTATCCATGACCCCCAAATCTGTTCCAGAATCACTGCTTCCCAGGAGAGGGTTCCCCATACTGTAAGTGTGGACAACAATCTTTTATCCTAGTCGTATACATTTACAGTTACCCATATTATAAAACATTGCTTGTTTGAACCCAGTTTACCACGTGATCCAAGTCACTCTGAATCAGAGACCGGTCCTTTTCATTATTTACCACTCCTCCAATTTTTGTGTCATCTGCAAACTTTATCAATGATGATTTTATTTTTCCAGGTCATTGATAAAAATGTTAAATAATGTAGGTCCAATCCTTGTAGGGGAAACCACTAGAAACATACTGTTTAAGGACGATTCCCTGTTTACCATTACATTTTGAAATCTATCAGTTAGCCAGCTTTTAATCCATTTTATGTTAATTTTATCTCATTCTAATTTTTTAATCAAAACGTCATGTGGTACCCAGTCAAATACCATACAGAAGTCTAAGTATATTATGTCAACACTATTACCTTTATCAACCAAACCCATCAAAAAAAGTTATCTAGCTAGTTTGACAGGATCTGTTTTCCACTAATTACATTATCCTTCTTTAATTGTTTATTAATTGAGTCTTGTGTCAGCCACTCCATCATCTTTCCCAGGATTGATGTCAGGCTAACAGGCCTATGATTACCCACGTTGTCCCATTTGCCCTTTTTTAAAATTGGCACATTAGCTTTCTTCCAGTGTTCTAGAACTTCCCCATTGTTCTAAGACTTATTAAAAATAAGTTTTGGAGTACTGGAGATGTTTCTCTTGCATCCATTCAGCATACGTAACCCACTAATGTGTGTGTCACAGGTCTCCCTCTGTGCTGATCTGCAGACAGAAGTGGGGCTGCTTAGCTCAAACTGTAACAACTCCTGCCTTGAGGTCTTTGATTCAGTCCATGCTGTATCAACCAAAATGGTAGCTGTCGTATACAGCCAGAAGGAGATTTGTGTGCAGATGGGCCTTCCCAGTATGAGTCCAAATGCACAATCTATGTATATATGTTTAAAACAATTGCAACAACAAATCTCCCTTATATTTTTTTGAAATTGGTATTTATTTAGACCCCTTTGTGATCAGCTTTATTAGAAGCTTTAAAGCCTTTAGGCTGCCAAAAGAGGGCGCCCTATCAGAGTTATATATATTCTCATCCATATTGTTCCTAACTAATGATTCTCCGCAAAAGAAATACGTGAGCTTAACAAAGGGTGCACTGCCATTACAATATTTATGACATAACATTAATGGCCTTTCAGTTCCAAAATGAAAGTTTATATTTCAAACAGTGTGAGCCAGGAATACTGCAATATGTTGCCCTCTTAGGGGACACACTGACCTCAGATCACAAGGAAATAAAATAAGCGTTTCATTCTCCGAGTTATTAACTCGGCTGATATTATCAAAGTACATGATATGGTTTCATTAAAACTCAGTTCCAGAAATAATGATCCTGCTAAATCGGACAATGCTCTCCTTTTCGGATGTATAATAAACTTGTTCATATCACATATTTTGCACCCTAATGCCTTTTACACATACTTTATTTTGGGCCCTGTGCTATCTTCTGCTTCTGCAGAGAGTACCAAAATGCTGTGGATTTCTGATATGCAGGCCCCTTTCACCAACCATCCTGGAAGCTTCCTAGAGGAACTAGGATGCTGATGGGGATGGAGAGAACAACATTTGGAAAGTGGGGCGTGACTTTCCAGGTTTGTGGAGAGTAAGATTGTACGTTAATGCCTACCTCATTACTAATAACTTGTATAGTGTCTCCCACTATACTGTCAGACTGTCCTCTGGAGGGGCTTGGACAAATATGTTAAGAATCATGCTCTCCTAGGACCATATCCAACCCCCATTGACTTCAGTGGAGCTGGATTGCACTCATAGTGCTGGAGGAGCCAGCAGGTATTGTACATTAACAGGTCAGCTAGTGAATGTTTTAAGATTGAGCTTGATAAGTTTATGGAAGGGATGGTAGGACGAGAATCCTACAATGGCCCATCCATGACTGCTATTAGCAAATATCTCCAATGGCCCGAGATGGGACACTAGAGGGGCTCTGAGTTAATACAGAGAATTCTTTCCCAGGTGTCTGGCTGGTGGGTCTCACCCACATTTTCAGCATCTAATTGATCACCAGATTGGGGGTCAGGAAGGAATGTTCTCCCAGGTCAGACTGGCAGAGACCCTGCATTTTTTTTGCTTTCCCCTGCAGCATGGGGCATGGGTCATTTACTGGTTTGAACTGGAGTAATTGGTCGATTCTCTATAACTTGAAGTCTTTAAATCAAGATTTCAGTAACTCAGCCAGAGGTTATGGGCCTACTACAGCAGTGGGCCGGTGAGGTTCTGTGGCCTGAAATATGCAGGAGGTCAGACTAGATGATCATGAGAAAACCCTGAAAGTTTGGAATGAAGGCATTTCCCTGGCATTCTTACATTAAAAGGGCAGCAGAGGCTTTCACCTACATGCAGATAATAAATGATAACAATAATAATGGAAGTGGCACAGCACTTGACATCTGAAGAGGTCAACAAGTGTTCTGCAACTTCCATGAGGAAACCTCTTCAGATGTCAAGCGCTGTGATACTTCCATTATTATTATTCTTAACATTTATTATTTGCATTTGGGTGAAAGCCTCTGCTGTCCTTTCTAATGTAAGAATGCCAGAGAAATGCCTTCATTCCAAGCTGTCGGGGTTTACTTCTTCATCTGTGAGAATAAACTGTCAGAAACAGTGATGAAGATGGTCATGCCTAGTGGTCGGAGCTGTGGCAGTCGGGCCTAGTGGTTGGAGCCAGGGGTCAGAGCTGGAATCAGAAGTCCAGAGCAGGGCTGGAACAAGGCCAGAGTAAGCGCAGAGCTGGAGCAGTACTAGGAACAGGACTGGAGCAGGCTGAGGCGTGTGGAGTCCATTACCACTTTCAGGCAGGGGAGAGTTCCAAACCATGAAATGACATTGAGCAGACTGAGCTTCTGTTTTTCCTGAGAGGCTTATATGCCTGCCCTGAAAGTCACCAGACCAGCTCCTGTCTTGTGGATTGGCTGGAACATAGCACAGGAATGGCTCATCAACACATGTGGCTTACTCAGGCTCTAGTTCGGGAATTACTCACCAATCCCATGAAGTACAAGGACTTTGCAGACATATTCGATAAAAGAAACACTGATGTTCTGCCCCAACATGGACCTTACGACTACCCAGTAGATCTCCAGCTAGGTGCCAAAATACCCTTCGGGTGAATTTACGCTCTGTCACAACCTGAACTCAGGACTCTAAGGGGATGAAAATCTTGCAAAGAATTATATCCATCCTTCTGCGTCCCCTGCTGGAGCCCCAGCCCTGTTTGTCTAAAAAAAAAGATGGTACCCTGTGCATTTCTGTAGACTATTGAGTGCTGAACAATATCACCATCAAAAGTAAATATTCTTTGCCATTGATCAATGAACTACTGGAGAGGGTTGGCTCAGCTTAAGTTTTCACTAAACTTAACCTACACGGCACCTATAACCTGGGCTGCATCCAAGAGGGTGATGAATGGAAAACAGCCTTTTGTACTCATTGTGGATACTTTGAGTACCTTGCCATGCCTTATGGTCTCTGTAATGCCCCCACCATGTTCCAGCACCAAGTATATCTTCAGGGATGTTCTGATCCAGTTTGTTGTAATCTACCTAGATGACCTTATTTTTTCAGAGAACCAAACTTTGCATAACAGCATGTCCAGTTAATTCTTGAATGTTTTAGAGCAAATGGTGCATATGGGAAACCTGAGAAATGTGAATCAGCTCATACCACTGTAGACTTCTTGGGTTTTACCATATCTCCTAGTGGAATAAGTATGGATCCCAAAAAAGTCTCTGTGATTTTGACTTGGGCAGCACCTAAGCACATCTGTGATATCCAGTGCTTCCTAGGGTTTGCAAGTTTTCCAACTGTGCTTCGATCAGCTGAAGAAAGTGTTTACTGCTGCCCCCATCCTAGTCAATCTAGCTCCAGTGAAACCCTTTTTCATCAAAAAAGATGCCTCCGATTATGCAATTGGGGCAGTGTTATCTCAGCAACATGGGGCCTTAAATGACCTCCACCCTTGTGCCTTCTATTCTAGGAAATTGACACCCAAAGAACAAAATGACAAAATCTATGATAAGGAGATAGTGGCCATCAAGGCTGTATTTCAAGAGTGGTGCCACCAGTTAGAAGGTACATGCTTTCCAGGCTAGGTGTTCACAGATCATAAAAACCTGGAACATCTACAAACTGCTACATCCCTCAACCAATGTCAGATATATTGGTCCCTCTTCTTTTCTAGATTCAACTTCACTCTCACCTACCAGCCCAGAACCCTAATCTGCAAACCTGATGAGTTATCCTGCAAGGGGAGTACCTAGATGCGGGGAATAAAGTTCCTGAATCTGCCACTATTTTGAAGCCTTGCCATTTTGTAAATGTGCTGGCCAACACCAAGCTTTTGGCCTTTGTAAAGTCCTCACTGCCCAACAGTCCACTTATGGGGACATGGATGTTAGCCAAGTCTGACCCAAAATTCTTGGTCAAAACTGAGGTACTCTGGTTCAAGGATCATATTTATGTCCCCAGTGGAGCACCCCATGTAGCCATACTCCAGGTATGCCATGATTCCCCACTGGCAGGCCACTTCACATACTCGAAAGCTATCTCTTACCATTTTTTGTGGCCTAAACTATTCTCATCCATCAAATCTTACATTGCTTCCTGTGAGGCATGTGGCCGGACAAAGACCTCCCATGCCAAACTCTAAGTGCCGTGATCCCACTTCCAACCTCACTCCCATCCTGGACCTCTAACTCTATGGATTTCATCAGTTGATCTCCCCATTTCTCAGGGCTGCATTGCTATACTGGTCATCGTTGACCTCCTCACCAAAATGGTGCACTTGTCAGAAGATCCCCACTGCAGAAGCGACAATGCAATTATTTTTTGATTACATCTTCAAGCTACATAGGTTACCAGCTGACATTACATCTGATCATGGTCCACAACTTGTCTCCCACTTTTGAAAGAGAATTGTTCAAGCTCCTGGAAGTCATTCTAAGCATGTCCTCGAGATACCACCCCCAGGTAGATGAAGAATCAGCATGGCAAACCAAATTCTAAAACCATATCTCCACTGCTTCATCAACTACCACCAAGGTGACTGATTCTGACTTTCACCTATCACTCAATTTGCTTATAATAACTCAGATCACAGATCAACCCACCGAAGTCCCTTCTATGCCAATCATGGCTTCGTAGGGCTGACATCCTGTGTCCCTGTGACTATGATTTGGTTCAACACCTCCGCAACATTCAAGAGGAACTAAAATCACACTTAAACTCAGCCAAGGAGGACTACAAATGATATGATGACCTTCATCGAGAGGACCATTCTCCCATAGCAGTTGGAGGCAGAGTATGGCTTTCGACTCAACACTTGGATACTTCTCAACCCTCAAGAAAACTTAAACCACAATTACTTTGGCCCATTCTGGATCATTCAACAGATTAACTCAATGGTCTTCAAGCTCCAGCTGCCCCATACCATGAAGAAACATCCAGTATTCCATATTTCCTTGTTAAAGAAATATGTGGACAACTCTTTTCCTGGATGCACACAACCACCTCCACCCCCTATCATGGTTTAGGGGCAGGAAGAATACCTGCTGAGACAAGTCTAGGACCCTCAGCTCCTCTGAGGACAATTGATCTATGTCGTGGACTGGGAAGGGTATGGGCCAGCTGACCATTTGTGGGAACCAGCTTGCAACATACATATACCCGACCTCCTTCAAGAATCCCATCTGTCACATCCCAACAAACTGAGTCCAAAGATGCTGTGGAAGTGGCTGGAGGTCTGGGGGGGGGGGGGGGGGAGGAAGGGAATATAATGTAAGGTGATGAGTCATCCCTGAATTAGAGCCTGATTAAGCCACATGCATTGATGAATCATTCCTGATCAAGCCAATCCACAAGCCAGGAGCCAGTCTGCTGACTGAAGGCAGGTATATAAGCATCACAGGAGAAACAGAAGGTCAGTCTACTCAATGTCAATTCATGGCTTGTAACTCTCCCCTGCCTGAGAGTGATAACAGACTCCACCAGCCTTAGCCTGCCCCCGCCTTGCTCTTGCTCCATCCCTGTTCCTAGTACTGCTCCAACCTTGCTCTTACTCCGGCATCGTTCCAAGTCTGTTCTGGGCTCCTGCCATGGCTCTGACTGATAGGCCCAACTGCAACAGCTCCAGTCACTATTCCTGACCATCCCCATCACGGTTTCTGACACTAGTACTGTTCACAACTCTGATCAAATTTACTTGTGAGTGTCTGTGCTTCTCCATGTCTCAAGTATGCTTCCCAGCATTTTGTCTTTTATGTGTAACATCTACATCATCTGCTAGGGTGCATGTTTATGAGCAATTATGAAAATATGGTGTTTCTTATCAGCCAAAACCAGGAAGCACTGGCTAAACTCACACGAGAACCTGACCTCATGAGACCAGTATCTGTACAAAAGAGGTTTAAGAGAAGAATCTCCATCAATCTATTAAGATCCACCCATCTTGACATGGCCCGAGGGATGTGCTGGCTGCCGCTTCCCACAGCCCACGTTAGCATGGGACGGTAAACCGCGGCCAGTGGGAGCCACGATCGGCCAAACCTGCGGAAGCGACAGGTAAACAAACCGGCCTGGCCCACTAGGGGGCCTACCCTGGCAGGCCGCGTGCCAAAGGTTGCCGATCGCTGCTCTACGCAAAAGAATAAATCATAGAATCATAGAATCATAGAATATCAGGGTTGGAAGGGACCCCAGAAGGTCATCTAGTCCAACCCCCTGCTCGAAGCAGGACCAATTCCCAGTTAAATCATCCCAGCCAGGGCTTTGTCAAGCCTGACCTTAAAAACCTCTAAGGAAGGAGATTCTACCACCTCCCTAGGTAACGCATTCCAGTGTTTCACCACCCTCTTAGTGAAAAAGTTTTTCCTAATATCCAATCTAAGCCTCCCCCACTGCAACTTGAGACCATTACTCCTCGTTCTGTCATCTGCTACCATTGAGAACAGTCTAGAGCCATCCTCTTTGGAACCCCCTTTCAGGTAGTTGAAAGCAGCTATCAAATCCCCCCTCATTCTTCTCTTCTGCAGACTAAACAATCCCAGCTCCCTCAGCCTCTCCTCATAAGTCATGTGCTCTAGACCCCTAATCATTTTTGTTGCCCTTCGCTGGACTCTCTCCAATTTATCCACATCCTTCTTGTAGTGTGGGGCCCAAAACTGGACACAGTACTCCAGATGAGGCCTCACCAGTGTCGAATAGAGGGGAACGATCACGTCCCTCGATCTGCTCGCTATGCCCCTACTTATACATCCCAAAATGCCATTGGCCTTCTTGGCAACAAGGGCACACTGCTGACTCATATCCAGCTTCTTGTCCACTGTCACCCCTAGGTCCTTTTCCGCAGAACTGCTGCCTAGCCATTCGGTCCCTAGTCTGTAGCGGTGCATTGGATTCTTCCATCCTAAGTGTAGGACCCTGCACTTATCCTTATTGAACCTCATCAGATTTCTTTTGGCCCAATCCTCCAATTTGTCTAGGTCCTTCTGTATCCTATCCCTCCCCTCCAGCGTATCTACCACTCCTCCCAGTTTAGTATCATCCGCAAATTTGCTGAGAGTGCAATCCACACCATCCTCCAGATCATTTATAAAGATATTGAACAAAACCGGCCCCAGGACTGACCCCTGGGGCACTCCACTTGACACCGGCTGCCAACTAGACATGGAGCCATTGATCACTACCCGTTGAGCCCGACAATCTAGCCAGCTTTCTACCCACCTTATAGTGCATTCATCCAGCCCATACTTCCTTAACTTGCTGACAAGAATACTGTGGGAGACCGTGTCAAAAGCTTTGCTAAAGTCAAGAAACAATACATCCACTGCTTTCCCTTCATCCACAGAACCAGTAATCTCATCATAAAAGGCGATTAGATTAGTCAGGCATGACCTTCCCTTGGTGAATCCATGCTGACTGTTCCTGATCACTTTCCTCTCATGTAAGTGCTTCAGGATTGATTCTTTGAGGACCTGCTCCATGATTTTTCCAGGGACTGAGGTGAGGCTGACTGGCCTGTAGTTCCCAGGATCCTCCTTCTTCCCTTTTTTAAAGATTGGCACTACATTAGCCTTTTTCCAGTCATCCGGGACTTCCCCCGTTCGCCACGAGTTTTCAAAGATAATGGCCAAGGGCTCTGCAATCACAGCCGCCAATTCCTTCAGCACTCTCGGATGCAACTCGTCCGGCCCCATGGACTTGTGCACGTCCAGCTTTTCTAAATAGTCCCTAACCACCTCTATCTCCACAGAGGGCTGGCCATCTCTTCCCCATTTTGTGATGCCCAGCGCAGCAGTCTGGGAGCTGACCTTGTTAGTGAAAACAGAGGCAAAAAAAGCATTGAGTACATTAGCTTTTTCCACATCCTCTGTCACTAGGTTGCCTCCCTCATTCAGTAAGGGGCCCACACTTTCCTTGGCTTTCTTCTTGTTGCCAACATACCTGAAGAAACCCTTCTTGTTACTCTTGACATCTCTTGCCAGCTGCAGCTCCAGGTGCGATTTGGCCCTCCTGATATCTTTCCTACATGCCCGAGCAATATTTTTATACTCTTCCCTGGTCATATGTCCAACCTTCCACTTCTTGTAAGCTTCTTTTTTATGTTTAAGATCCGCTAGGATTTCACCATTAAGCCAAGCTGGTCGCCTGCCATGTTTACTATTCTTTCGACTCATCGGGATGGTTTGTCCCTGTAACCTCAACAGGGATTCCTTGAAATACAGCCAGCTCTCCTGGACTCCCTTCCCCTTCATGTTAGTCCCCCAGGGGATCCTGGCCATCTGTTCCCTGAGGGAGTCGAAGTCTGCTTTCCTGAAGTCCAGGGTCCGTATCCTGCTGCTTACCTTTCTTCCCTGCGTCAGGATCCTGAACTCAACCAACTCATGGTCACTGCCTCCCAGATTCCCATCCACTTTTGCTTCCCCCACTAATTCTACCCGGTTTGTGAGCAGCAGGTCAAGAAAAGCGCCCCCCCTAGTTGGCTCCCCTAGCACTTGCGCCAGGAAATTGTCCCCTACGCTTTCCAAAAACTTCCTGGATTGTCTATGCACCGCTGTATTGCTCTCCCAGCAGATATCAGGAAAATTAAAGTCACCCATGAGAATCAGGGCATGCGATCTAGTAGCTTCCGTGAGTTGCCGGAAGAAAGCCTCATCCACCTCATCCCCCTGGTCCGGTGGTCTATAGCAGACTCCCACCACTACATCACTCTTGTTGCACACACTTCTAAACTTAATCCAGAGACACTCAGGTTTTTCCACAGTTTCGTACCGGAGCTCTGAGCAGTCATACTGCTCCCTTACATACAGTGCTACTCCCCCACCTTTTCTGCCCTGCCTGTCCTTCCTGAACAGTTTATAACCATACATGACTGTACTCCAGTCATGTGAGTTATCCCAATGGACACAAATCTGACATCAGGAATCATAACATTCAAAAACCAGTAGGAGAACACTTCAATCTCCCTGGTCACTCAATAACAGACCTAAAAGTGGCAATTCTTCAACAAAAAAAACTGCAAAAACAGACTCCAACGTGAAACTGCAGAACTGGAATTAATTTGCAAACTGGACACCATCAGATTAGGCCTGAATAAAAAGTAGGAGTGGTTGGGTCATTACAAAACCTAAACTTAATTTCCCCAATACTAATTCCCCCCTACTGTTACTCACACCTTCTTGTCAACTGTCTGAAATGGGCCACTCTCATTACCACTTCAAAAGTTATTTTTCCTCCCTGGTATCCTGCTGTCAGTTAAATTGTCTCGTTAGACTGACCTCACACTTGGTAAGGCAACTCACATCTTTTCATGTATTTATACCTGTTCCTGTATTTTCCACTTCATGCATCTGATGAAGTGGGTTCTAGCCCATGAAAGCTTATGCCAAATAAATGTGTTAGTCTCTAAGGTGCCACAAGGACTCCTTGTTGTTTCATGAGGTTTTAAGTACTATTGACCTCCATAGGGTGTCAGTGGCACCTGTCTTTCTCTTCTTTTTCAGTATACCCTAAAATAAACAAGCAAACAAAAAAGTGGAAGATCATCCCTAAAATAACTTAATGTATTAAAATAAGGAAATTCAGAGCTGAGACTGAAACATCCAAAAAACTGGTAATTCTGACATTTTATGGAGTCTCTACATAGGTAGCATGCCTTCAAATATTGGATGCTCCTATTTACCATATGTGCTGCAATTCCTAAGCACCACAGCAGATGTTTTAGGCTCAGTTCACAACTTACTGGCTTTGTTTAGATTTCCCCACATCTCAATTTTACATGATGTGAATGTGCCTGTCATCATAAGCAGGGGAACAATTCCATATTTAAAAACTCATGCATAATTCAGAGTTAACACAATGGCAACAGTGCAACATTCCCCGATACAGAAAATTAGAGACTCTCCCCAATTCCAAACACCCTGACTGAAAAAGCCAGGACCAGCAAAAATGGGCTTTGTCTGGCTTAAAACAGAACGTTACCATTATTTGGGTATAGTTCGTTGTATAGGCCAGGGCATAGGATGGAAGTTCATGGTTCTTCCTTCTCATCTCTTTATGAATTACAAAAGAAAAGTTCCCTACAACGTTATCTCATTTCTGTGTAGGCTCCTGCAAAGCTGCCCTCCTAATCACACCTTTTGTATCTGGCTCCAATTCTGCGCTTCATGCTTTCTTCTGCTATGCCCCATATGCACAAAACTCCCTCCACCTCCTTGTGTGCCAGACTGCCTTCTCCATTTCATTCAAGCCCCCCTCTGAAACCATCCCTCTTCCACAGAGCCTTCAACAATAATCACCAGTGGAAATGTGTCTAGACTGTTGTCTGGTCTCCCAGATTGAAATTCAATGGGATTTGGACATCCAACTCCCTTAAGTTCTATTGGAAATCCTAGCCCAAGTGCATTGTCCACACCATAACCATCCATTTATTTTAGAATGCAAAATGGTTCCCATTCTCATTTCATGATATTTTTAACTGAACACAGATACACATTGGATGCATGCAGAGACTTGCCTTTTAGAGTACTCTCACCTATTCCGTAACCTGTGAAGTACAAACTACATAGATACATAGATATTAAGGTACGTCTCTCCGCCTCAGAGAAGCGTGTGACTCTCAGATGAAAAGGTCTGCTATATCAGTGCATTGACCCGTCATGCCAGCACCCTCAATTCTTAACCTGCAGGACTGTATTGGAACCACATTTCATAAGGAAAATTTGTCTCTTTCTTCAGTGCCCAAAAGAACAATTTAAACTCAGTGGGAACAGAAAGGAGTCTGACACTTAATTTTACCTCTATAAATTGAAACATTTACATTTGTGTTGGCCTTTTAAAAAAATCCCCAACTATAGCTGTCTGACACAATGGAATTCATGAACAGAATGAGGATAAATTTTCCTCGCCTATTCACATATAGAAACTTTGTTCACCTTTCCTGCAACTGTGAAATTGGTTTGAAATGATGGACTGATATTTCTTCATGAGTCACTCTTGACACACCAGAGCTGTTTTACTAAGCACAAAATGTGCACTCGTTGGGGAAACAAAATGCTTTCACAATATCTATCTGTAACCGTTGGTGCTGCTGGTATCCTGAGAATGAATTTATTAATGCTAATAGTCAATGAGGATTTGAAGACCACGTTGTTTTCTCCCAGTAAAAAAAGAACATAAAATCAGCAATGGAAAAGGTTTAATTTAGAACTATTTTTTTAAAGTTGAATTTTCAAAGTATGACACTATTTCTTGAGTAAATGCAGCCTAATTTTAAGATACCCACATATATGGCTGGTCTGAAAACATGAAAGCCTATTACTAGCGATAGGTGCATGTATACCTATTTACTACTAGACTGAGTAGAGATTTGTCACACAAACACAATTAGATCTGTGCTTTTGGCCTGGTGAGGTCTGATTTTGTGAGATGCTGTCCATCTTCAAGTCTTTTGCAGCCTATAGGAATTGAGGAAACTCAGCCCCGGTCAGGAGGATTGAGCTATGAAAGAGCAGTAGGATGCACTGAAGGGGAATATCCAACATAGTTTCCCTCTAAAAGATATTTCTAGATGGCATTATCCTCTGTCTAGGATCTTTCTCCTTCCAGGTTGAGGGATTATACCTGCAGGGGAAATATGCACTGGAAAGGGAGCCAGCAGAGTTGTTTCATGAAGATGTCTGTACTGCCTTGTCCACTGACTGTGGCTGTTGTGTAAATCTGTAATGTTCTGAGTCGGAAACTCTCTTCTTCCTTGTTGTAGGAATAAAAATTAATCATTGACATGTCTTGGTCTGTTCATGCGATGTGGGAATGAAATTAGTTTTTTGACATTAGATGAGTCAGCTATATTTTATGAAACTTACTTCACCCTGAGATACTAGCTGAGTTGGAGATTAGCTTTTCCCAGTTGGTCGCCTAAAAGATTTTCATGATGCAGTGGAGCGTGCTGGCTTCTGTGAGAGCAGGCACCGCCAACTGGCCTGCTACTGGGCTCTGGCTGTTTAACACAAGGGAATTATGGGAGAAGTAGTCCTCAGAGGGACCCTGCCTTAAAGGACTGAGCCCCAGTTACAGGCGGGCTAGGGGCAACTGCACTATAAATAATCATAGCAATAGTATTGTAGAGTTTTAAACGTGAAGACCAACTGCCATTTTCCCTCTCTCCACCCCCATTTCCCCACAAAACAAAACAAATAGAGCCCACCCCACAAACTTTTTCCATTTGAAATATCTCTGAGACAGAAGAGTTTGTGCAGGAGCCTGTGAGCTAGCCAGAGATCCATGAAGAAGGACAAGGGCCCTGTTCATACAGGAAGTGGTGCACATAGAGCGGCTTCAGAAACTGGGCTATTGTCTAATGAATATGGCCACGTTTTTCCCTTGGATAGTCATATGTTATGCTACTGGCACATTCAGTGCGAGCCCTCTGGGCACGTCAGAGGATTGGCTTTGGTCCAGAATTGTTTCTCAAGCTATATGAAGAGTTATTTTGCTGTTAGCGTGATATTGGAGATGAGAGATCGGCATATTTAAAAACCACTGAGCCAGCCTGAATGTACGGCAACAATACCAATGTTGAGCTTGCTGGGCGGGGGCGGGGAAGAGAGCTGATTCTGTTATTGACAGCACTCTAAAAAATGTCTTATCCTTTTGACATTTATATAGTTATTGAAATACAATTCCAAAGGCTGTTGCATATTATAGGTCCATTCTGGAGAGAGAAGATATTCTACGGCCTGACCGATGAGAGGTTGTATCTTTATTTACAAACTAATAATTGTATTTTTCTCCTCCTAAGCAGCCAGACGAGTGTTCATCCTAAACATTCATCTTTAACTGCTGGAACAAAACATGCTGCCAATATTTTTTGCTAACAAGGCAGCAAGTAACATCACTGTCAGTGTTTCCTTAGATTTTCAGAGAGCTTTTTATTACGAGCAACAGCACTGACTGTTGGATTAAACAGAGAACCAGCAGCTCCTGAGTTCTAATCCTGGCTCTGCTGTGGACTTTCTGGGTGGCTACAGGCAAGTCGCTTAGCATCTGTGTCTGTTCCTGCATCTGTAACATGAGGATAACATTGCCTGTCTCATATTGTTACAGTATTTTCATTTATCATCTCTATTGAGGTCATGCGTAGAATCCCCATCCATGAACCAGAACCCCCAATGTGCTAGGTGCTGCACAAACACAGAACAACCTCGCAGGGAGTTGTGAAGATTAACTGATCAATCAATAAGTAGTAAGCAGTAAGGGCTTGTCTACACAACTTGTGTAATTATTTTGCAGCAAACTGGTGTTTGAATCTACCCCACACTAGCCTGTCCAGAATAACTGTCCATGTGGACCCTGTTGAAACGCATTAACAATTTGTTAATGTTCTTTGATCTAGTCCCATTTCAAAGATTACTAGGTCAAAGGGAATTAAGCAAAAGTTAATGTGTGCTGGCGGGGCCCACATGGACAGTTAGTCCATTGCAGGGTAGTGTGTGGTAGATTCATGGGCCAGCTTGCCGAAAACTAAATGGTCATGTAGACAAGGCCTAAATATCTGATCCTGCACTACTAATGTCATTGGGAGTTTTGCATTGATTTCAATGGGAGCAGGAGCAGATACCAAATGTTGCTATGATTCTGTAAAGCTCTAATACAGTGACTTTTAAAATTAATAATTTGGGTTTAGGAAATAGAAAATTACCAATTAATTGCTTCAAAATAATTTAAATCAAAGGAATTAGGTGCTATTAAGAGAAATAAGATTGGTTGTTCATCTCTTTTACATCTGGGATAACCCAGACTCGATATTTTCATATGATTTCTCAGACCACGCTTGTACTCATGGTAATTAAGTATGTAGCTTTTTGCAAGGGTGACATTTGGAACCATTCAAAATGATTTCTAAAATGAATTTAACAAACAGCAGCCTTGGTTTTCAAAAATTCACTTTTCTTGAGTAGCAGGAAGACTAACCTACTTCCATGAACTGTAAAAGGAAAGCAGAACAAAACATGAAGCTTGAAATTAGATGAAAGCATAGTAGTGGAAGATACGTTTGTATATTTGCCCAGGCATATTGGATTCTAATTTAACTTTTCACTATTATTTTGATCACATTGTCTTGGCTTATATACAGTAAATCAGGAGCTTTACACACAGTGAATAAATATAGTGACAAAATTATAGAGGGAAAGATTCTTAGAGAAATTATTTTCCCAATTTAAAATGTGGGAACACTGTATAACAGTCTCCCCCTAGAGGTATCCCAATTAACTGGATGCATTGTTACGTTTTACAGCAGGGCTCGGAGAGATTGAATTGGCTGCCCCCTTGCTGCCAAGAAAGGAATATTTTCTTTCTTTTCTTTCTTTCAACAGTCTGTTGGGAGCAGTTGCCGTCCAGTCTATTGATTCACTATCCAATAATTTGAGTAGATAGGAAACTTGTATATGAACACAATGAGTAGTACTTCGAAGAAGTTTGGGATGGAGGAATGTTTCCCTTCTTCAGGTAATCTGACTGGAGTGAAAGGCCTTGAGAATTTAGGGAAAATACAGAAGGGTGTATGATAATATGATTTGGTCAGGTGCTTTTAGAGTGTCTGATTGGGAGGCTGGAGATCAGAGTTCTATTCCCAGTCTCAGCGCTGACTTGCGGTGGCACATTAGAAAGGTAAGTTTCCCCATCTGAAATATACGTAATGCTACATGCTTAACACAAGTGTCTTGGGGCTTGTTTGGTTGATATTTACACGGGTTGGGACATCTCTGGTTTGTCTTACAAACGTTTATATGGTGCTCCTTTGGTTTCTGCAAAATTTAAGCTTTCATTTAAAAACAAAAAGACAAAAATTCCAGTCTTTACTGTTACAAGGATAACCTGCTGAAAAAGAACACATTAAGTGTTATCTTTCTGAATCGTTAAACACACTGGATTTATAAATATGGGTAGTGTGAACTTTCCCATTAATCTCAGTGTTGATTCTGGATCCTAATGATGACAATTATAATGAATTATGGAAGAAAAATAGACATTAGAGATACAATAGGCTATTTAGATCATTCATCATCTCCAGTTTACAATATTTACATTGCTAACTTTTCTCAGCTGAACAATCTAGCAGAAATATCCAACTACTCAGGGTTTATGGGCAGAGGTTTGAATTGTGAGTGGAGCTACAGCATCCAGCCCTGTTTTTTGTCCACATTTTTACTCTTGAATATTGCTGCATATTTTATCAGTATTTTTCATTCTATTATTTTTATTGCTATACTGTTTCATATGTAAAAACAGGAGCTGTGTTTCTTAAGAGTTCAGGTGTGTGTTCTAACCATTACCTGGCTAGGTCTGTTTCATTGGTTGGACCCAGGTGTGTCAAGAACTGAATGTTATCAAAATTTTAATTCAGGGCTTTGATTTTCAGTGGTCCTGATAAGAAATTGCATCCAGAAACTGATCCAAAATGGTGGAAATTGGAGCTGGTCATAAAATAGTATTTTCCATTAACGTTGTCTAAATAAATTATTTTTATTTATATTGTTGGTGGTCCTTTTCTGATTTTTAAACAAAAATGGGGGGAAGGGGAATCAGGAAATTTGGAAAGACACACCTTTCATGAAAAATGTCATTTAAAAAATAAAGAAAAAATATTTTTTGTGGAATTTTTTGTCAAGTTTAACATTTCGACCAGCACTGCTAGAAACCTCACACTAACAACTCACTGCAAGTGTGCAGTAGCTTCCTGGAGTTGTCGCAGCAGAGGATGATGTGAGCAGCAGGGAAAAGGCTGGGCTATTCTCTACTGCTTCAGACCTGTGTAGTGGTTGGCTTATTTACCACCCACTGGAAAACCTCAGTTAGACTGAAGATGGGGAGCATGACCCAGATCTGGCAGCCCTGTGTCCTTATATGTGGTGGTAGGAAAAGAGTCTGGGAGAGGTTCTCTGTGGGTTCTCCTGCCAAAAGATCACGGTGGTCAGGGGAGGGAAGAAGGGGCTACCCCAAAAGCTGAAATTGGCCTTTTTCAGGTTTTCTGATTGGATCCCAAACCAAAAGCTGGATCTGGATACATTATCTGAAGGCACTAAATATATCAGACAGGATTTACAAACTTATATCTCTTTGGAACAAGAAACTATAGCTATAGAAAGTACAATTAATAATTTAGGATCCAAAGTGGAGGTGAAAGAGGCCCATGTGTTGTGTGTTGAACAGCCAGAGGCATGACAAAGAAAGATTGCAGCTGAAATGACAAGCATGGAAAAAACATCTAGTAATCAGGTAATTCTGTCCAATCTGAGCCACCATTGCTTTCATGCTGTGAGTTCTGTGCCTAGAGGAAGTACAAAACACTGTCTTAACCCATACGTATTTGCTTCTTGAGTTTTAAAATTGTATATATTAAAAAAAAAAAGAAAAAGCCCTTTTTCTTTTTCTTTTTCTTTTTCTTTTTATCTATAACAACTTATAAAAACAACTGCTAGCTGGTCAATATCCTATTACTCTTATAAGTAGATATGCTTGTTTCTAATTAAACATTAATTGAATAGCATTGACGACCTCCCCCGACAAATGGTGGACTCTCAGTGTTCATAATGACTTTTGCTAATCTATACTTTTTCCTGTCTCAATGCTTTTCCTTTTATTTAGTAATAGTTACTGTTAGACAGACTCCCAATTAAGGAACGGCTTTGAAATAACCAAGAAATGATCCCCATCGTGTATAGATTCTTTTCTCTTTGTTAATAGCACTTTGTGTGGTTTTTATTGTTTTTTTTCCCTGTTTCCTGTTTCTTCAAAATAAATAAAATTCAGAGAGAGCATTTATTAGCTCCTGCTGCTTATTTCTCACTTGAAGACAAAATCCTCTGTTTGTGACATTACAATAATCTCTATAGACATTAGAGTAACTGATGTTATAAACAAAGGATTATGACCATGGCTATGTAATTTACATAATAAACTCCCAAACCGTGAAAACCTGCATGGTTTGGTTACCAAAACAAAACTCTTAAATTTTTTTAAGAAAATCTAAGAAGACCAAGGCTCCCATCACAAAAGTTCAAGCAGTTGCTTTATTATAAACACATGAGAAACTCCACTGACTTCAATGGGACTACTCATGCTTAATTTAAGTGTGTACATAAGTGTTGACCTGTTGGGGGCCTACGTAGCCCACCCCCCTACTCCTTTTAGATCTGTAGCCTTTGTGGGGAGAAGGCACAGCTGTCTACTTCTGGATGGTCCAGTCCTTATTCATCAGCCTTTCATGGGGCACCAGGTAGGCTGCTGTCAAGCGCCCACTTATGTAAGAGCATTCTGGATGGATGGCAGGTTTAGACAGTTTTGCGTAGGTTTGCTCCAGATTTTCATGTTTGTATGTACCAGATAGACCATATGGAATTGTGAACCCTAGTGAGTTGAGTCTGCCAGCTTGGGTTCAGTGAAGTAAGCAGGTTTGCATACCCCCGTTATGACTGTGGTGTGGAATATCCTGCAGGAGTAGGTGAACTTTTAGGAAACAAGTTTTTATTGACATACATGCTTGCTTAATAGTAGGCACCTACCTTATATAGCAATGGTTCTCAAAGCCAGTCTGCTGCTTGTTCAGGGAAAGCCCCTGGTGGGCCGGACCGGTTTGTTTACCTGCCACGTCCGCAGGTTCGGCCGATCGCGGCTCCCATTGGCTGCGGTTCACCGCTCCAAGCCAATGGGGGCTGTAGGAAGTGTGGCCAGCATGTCCCTTGGCCCGCACCGCTTCCCGCAGCCCCTATTGGCCTGGAGCGGCGAACCGTGGCCAGTGGGAGCTGCGATCAGCCGAACCTGTGGACACGGCAGGTAAACAAACCGATCCAGCCTGCCAGGGGCTTTCCCTGAACAAGTGGCAGACTGGCTTTGAGAACCACTGTTATATAGCATGTTTCATCTAATATGAAGAAATCTTCACAACATGTCAGTGGGGTTATACAATTGTGATCTGATGGAGAAATTGAGCATAGAAAAAATTAGGTGACTTGCCCAAGGCTATACAAATCAGTGACAGAGCTGGGACTAGGACTAAGGAATCCCTGCCTCTCTGCCTAATCTAGTAAATTACTCTGCCTCTGGGCATGATTATAGTACAAATGGTAATTAATAATACATATTGGAGAAGTGACCCATGGAACATATTTATAATGTATATAAACAGAATTATGGTAAGAGAACACTTCTGATTAATTTTTCAAGAGGCATCAGTGAATCTTTAAGGACTTGCCTGGGTGTGAGCACTTTTAAAGCAAACAAGTATAGTGAATGTTAATGCTCGTTAGTAACACATTTAAACCATTTCTTATCTGACATATGGGCAGGAGTTCAAGACAGAGCAACAAAAAATCAGGGGCGGGGACAGATTGGCCTCCAATGAAAGATTAAAAAATCTACATATTTATAGACTGGCTGAGAGATGACTGGAGATTGGGGATGCATATTAATAGTTGTGCACTTTTGAAGGATGTAAACACCAATGAGAGGGAAGGCTTATTTAGCTAAAAAACTAACTGTATTTTGGGTGGTACACAGGGCTAGAACTGGGAGTAATGAGCTGAATGAAAAGTAAGGGAAAATGTTAATTGAACACCAGGAAAATCTTCCTGACAGTGAGATGTATTAAGCTGTGGAATCATAGAATCATAGACTTTAAGGTCAGAAGGGACCATTATGATCATCTAGTCTGACCTCTTGCACAACACAGGCCACAGAATCTCACCCACCCACTCCTGTAACAAACCCCTGACCTATGTCTGAGCTATTGAAGTCCTCAAATTGTGGTTTAAAGACTTCAAGATGCAGAGAATCCTCCAGCAAGTGACCCGTGCCCCACGCTGCAGAGGAAGGCGAAAAACCCCCAGGGCCTCTGCCAATCTGCTCTGGAGGAAAATTCCTTCCTGACCCCAAATATGGTGATCAGCTAAACCCTGAGCATGTGGGCAAGACTCACCAGCCAGACACCCAGGAAAGAACTCTCTGTAGTAACTCAGATCCCACCCCATCTAACATCCCATCACAGGCCATTGGGCATATTTACTGCTAATACTCAAAGATCAATTAATTGCCAAAATTAGGCTATCCCATCATACCATCCCCTCCATAAACTTATCAAGCTTAGTCTTGAAGCCAGATATGTTTTTTGTCCCCCCTGCTCCCCCTGGAAGGCTGTTCCAGAACTTCACTCCTCTGATGGTTAGAAACCTTCGTCTAATTTCAAGTCTAAACTTCCTGATGGCCAGTTTATATCCATTTGTTCTTGTGTCCACATTGGTACTGAGCTTAAATAATTCCTCTCCCTTCATGGTATTTATCCCTCTGATGCATTTATAGAGAGCAATCATATCTCCCCTAAGCCTTCTTTTGGTTAGGCTAAACAAGCCAAGCTCTTTGAGTCTCCTTTCATAAGACAGGTTTTCCATTCCTCGGATCATCTAGTAGCCCTTCTCTGTACCTGTTCCAGTTGGAACATGGGAGACCAGAACTGCACACAGTATTCCAGATGAGGTCTCACCAGTGCCTTGTATAACGGTACTAACGCCTCCTTATCTCTACTAGAAATACCTCGCCTGATGCATCCCAAGACCGCATTAGCTTTTTTCACGGCCATATCACATTGGCGGCTCACAGCCATCCTGTGATCAATCAATACTCTGAGGTCCTTCTCCTCCTCTGTTACTTCCAAGTGATGCGTCCTCAGCTTATAACAAAAATTCTTGTTATTAATCTCTAAATGCATGACCTTGCACTTTTCACTATTAAATTTCATCTTATTACTATTACTCCAGTTTACAAGGTCATCCAGATCTTCCTGTATGATATCCCGGTCCTTCTCTGTATTGGCAATACCTCCCA
The DNA here is from genome assembly GCF_965152275.1 of Natator depressus. Classification (NCBI taxonomy): domain Eukaryota; kingdom Metazoa; phylum Chordata; order Testudines; family Cheloniidae; genus Natator; species Natator depressus. Next base: position 98,414,836 of record NC_134241.1, read on the forward strand.
GCTTTGTGTCATCCGCAAACTTTATTAGCACATTCCCACTTTTTGTGCTGAGGTCAGTAATAAAAAGATTAAATAAGATTGGTCCCAAAACCAATCCCTGAGGAACTCCACTAGTAACCTCCTTCTGGCCTGACAGTTCACCTTTCAGTATGACCCGTTGTAGTCTCCCCTTTAACCAGTTCCTTATCAACCTTTCAATTTTCATACTGATCCCTGTCTTTTCCAATTTAGCTAATAATTCTCCAGGTGGAACCGTATCAAATGCATTACTTAATCGAGGTAAATTAGATCCACTGCATTTCCTTTGTCTAAAAAATCTGTTACTTTCTCAAAGAAGGAGATCAGGTTGGTTTGGCACAATATACCTTTGTAAAATCATGTTGTATTTTGTCACAATCACCATTGACCTCAATGTCCTTAACTACTTTCTCCTTCAAAATTTTTTCCAAGACCTTGCATACTACAGATGTCAAACTAACAGGCCTGTAGTTACCCAGATCACATTTTTTTCCTTTCTTAAAAATAGGAACTATGTTATCAATTCTCCAGTCATACGGTACAACCCCTGAATTTACAGATTCATTAAAAATTCTTGCTAATGGGCTTGCAATTTCATGTGCCAGTTCCTTTAATATTCTTGGATGAAGATTATCTGGGCCCCCCGATTTAGTCCCATTAAGCTGTTCGAGTTTGGCTTCTACCTCAGATGTGGTAATATCTACCTCCATATCCTCATTCCCATTTGTCATCCTACCATTGTCCCTAAGCTCTTCATTAGCGTCATTAAAGACTGAGGCAAAGTATTTGTTTAGATATTGGGCCATGCCTAGATTATCCTTGACCTCCACTCCATCCTCAGTATTTAGCGGTCCCACTTCTTCTTTCTTTGTTTTCTTCTTATAGCTTCTTTATGGCTATAAAACCTTTTACTATTGGTTTTAATTCCCTTTGCAAGGTCCAACTCTACATGGCTTTTGGCCTTTCTCACTTTATCCCTACATGTTCTGACCTCGATAGGGTAGCTTTCCTTGCTGATCCCTCCCATCTTCCACTTCTTGTAGGCTTTCTGCTTTTTCTTCATCACCTCTCTGAGATGCTTGATCTCTTAGGGGGAGTTTTAGAAGCCCCGTCACTTGAGATATTTCATAGAATCATAGAATATCAGGGTTGGAAGGGACCTCAGGAGGTCATCTAGTCCAACCCCCTTGCTCAAAGCAGGACCAATCCCCAATTTTTGCCCCAGATCCCTAAATGGCCCCCTCAAGGATTGAACTCACAACCCTGGGTTTAGCAGGCCAATGCTCAAACCATTGAGCTATCCCTCCCCCCATAAATTTAAAATGACACTGAACATAACACTAGAAAATGTGCTGTAAGGAACACTCCTACATTGGCAGGAGAAAGGCTGGATGATACGACATATGGAACATTTTCTCTTGCTAACTTCTATGAGTATAAACCTCTCTAAGGGCCTGCTGTAGCTCCCATTACAGTGAATGGAAAGTCTCCTCTTTCCTTCAGTGGCAATTGGATCAGGTCCCAGTTCCCTTTGTATTTTTTCTCTGCACCCGCTCGTGCGCTTTCCATTGTTGAGGTACTCTATGAAGTTGATTAATATGCCATTTAGTCCCTTAGTACTACAAGCCCTGCTCCTGCATCTGATCAGGATGTATATGGATGGTCTGCCATGGCTCTGCTTGGCACAGCACCCAGCCTGCATGTTGTAAGGTGCAGGACCATAGCCACAGATATTGAGAACTTGTTCACATTTCTGTGCCTGCTGTATGGTTCTCTCTGGTGCTTAGAGAGATCTGTGTTATAACTGTTGTTTTTATTGCTAGTATGTCAATGAAAACTCAGATGCCCCATGTTATTGAGAGTGCTCTGTCTATATATATGTAAATAGTTAATAGAAAAGGTGCTGGGAGATGGCACTTGAGAACATGTAGCCTGGTTCTTAAGTTTTGTAGGACCAATAAAACTTCTTGTGTGCACTGCAAATGGCTTTTTTTGTGCAGCTCTTTAAATCAGCTTTTCAATCAGTCATGGCAGAAAGCTGTGCATTAGCACAGATCTTGTAGGGGGGCCTTAATAACAATGTTGGCAGCACACCACAATTTTGCTTTTCTCATCTGCATTTATTATTAGTCCCTTTAGGACCCCTGATATGGCTAAATGCCATAGAGATGTCTGCAGAAAACGGAGAGGCTCTTTCCATTTATCTTCAGTTTGCAATAAAATTTCCATTCTTTTTTAATAGATTTGGAACATGGCAGGATCCCAAGAAGCAAGGAGGAGCCTGTTAATAAATATATAGATGCCTAATTCCTGTGTTCTTGAGGCAAATACTTTCCAGGAAAAAATTGTTCTAGTCAATTGTTTGGCAAAGGTTCTAGAAAATAAGAAAGGTGAATCTAACACCAACACTTTAGTGAAAAAAATACTCAGGTGCCAGATATTAAATTGAAATGGAAAGATTACTAAAGTAGTTTAATGGCTCAGTACTGTCTTTTATCATTTGGGCTTGGTTTTGATTCTAAACCAGAATTGAATTACCAAGTATTGCAAAGATCAAATATCTACAGAAGTCACTGTTAAAATGGTTTCAGATGCTCATTATAGCTCTTAATATGAGTGATAACATATCCAAACCACTTTATAAATGTTCCCACACACCTATATTATCAATAATTGATTCCAGGTAGTAGGCTACAGCAGATGCAATTTACTAAGATCCCAGCCAAGTGTCAACAAGATGACTGGTTCATTTTATCATGATACAATGAAATATTAGCAGCTAATAATAGAGGAAGCAGAAAGTGTGAGCTCTTACTTCATTGTATGAACAAAAGCCTGTGGTTTTGGAATGGAAAGAAAAGATCATTGCTTGGCATCATAATGTGATTTTTTTTTAAAAAAAACACACCCTAAAATGGTCAGTTTATCCAGTTTCAAAGGATTTGAATTAGTACACTTTTTGATCACTCTTTAACTCCAAATTCTGCACTTTGAAGAGAAGGAGTATACAAGCAAGAAAACCTCACATGTGAAACTAGACAGAACTTTATTGCAATAAGATGGAAATAGTCAGTGTAATGTTTTTTCCTGGTAGTCTTCATCTTTGGGCATGGCTCTCCTTTATTTACGAGCTCTTCAAAACATTGATGTTCCCTGAACCCTCTTTCAGCTGGACTGCCTAACAGCTTTTGCAAATTACCCTACAAGTTCCCAGCAGTTCTTATAGGTAAACTTCATAGCTTGAACTGGGTGGCATTTTTTTGAATAAAAGTATTTTTAATAAAAAATTGCCTTTAAAATTATTTTTTAACAATTTGTTTCATTTCTTTTTTAATATTTAAATTTAAAACATTATCAAAATATTATAAAAGTGGTTATAAGTTTGTTGTTGTGGTTCACAGAAAAGAGATCCCTGGTAAACAAGAAAATGTCAATAACAATTTCAATACGCATTTTGATTAAACAAATTTCACTAAAAAATCTAAAAATCCTCCAAGTGGGTCTGCTTCGCACCATGTGAAATGGAAACAACTTCAAAATGTCACGTTCCACTGTTGTTTGGCTTTTAGGGGAGGGGTGTTTGGGGTTTTTTTGTTTTCATTTTCTGACCAGTTGTATTTATGACATTTCCACCCTCTTAGTACAGTGCTGGGTTCTATGTTTGGCGGCATCGATATACAAACACTGCTACCTCAACTCTTCTTCTAGTTGACAGTGTACGATTTGGTATCCCTGTTTCTGGGGGAACAAAAGTAGCTCAGGAGAAGGCTCCATGACCATTGATATTGGTCTTCCTTCAGTGTCATATCAATTAAATATATAACATACCTAATATCTTTATCTTTCCACCTTCTCGGTACATGTTACAGTTTTGTAGTATCTAAAAGTTGGCTTTACAAAGTACGGTATATAAATGTAACAGAGATGCTGCTCTGAGACTTGTATTAAATATAACTCAGTCTGTCCATTCTGTTCTTTGTAGGTTCTTATACCACCCTTATCACCATAAAAGCTGAGTGCCCTGCATTTAGCGACACGATTATCATTTGCCATGTGTGTTTTGCTCGCTCTTGCTTATCCTCTCCCCTGTGCAAGAATTAGGTGTGTAGTGGAGTGTTTTAGTTATGTAGGGTTTTGTTTTACGTGTAGATGTTAGAGAAGGCAGGTTGAAGAAGTGCACCTTGCACACTGAGCAAAAGATGATGAGGTTTGTGATGGTCCCTATGAGAATCTTGTGTGCCATCTGAACAGTACCTCTTGTTCTGCTTGGACTGTCTGGGGTTTATGTCCTGAATTTTGATCTTTTTGACTGGTTAAAACTTTTGGCTTTATGAGATAATACCCTGCAACAATTTACAAACGCACTAACTTGGCCACTCATTAGATTAAGAAAAGAATATTGACATTTTAGGCCCCAATCCTGCAAACACTTAAGCACATGCTCAACTTCATGCAGGTGAATAGACATGCTGGCAGTTTAAATGGGACGATTCACATGTGCCAAGTTGAGCACACGCTCTGTTGGTCAAATCAGGCCCTTTCTGTGCAAAAAGTTCAAGGATGGTACAAAAATAGCAGCATGGTTCTGCAAAGCCTCTGAAATAATGAAAGAATGCACTTGATTTCAGTTTGTACTTTCTCAAATGTATAGTAAATTGAAGATAATCAAGAGAGACTCCCATTCAGGTCAAATAAAAATCGGATGGAAGAGGTCAGTAGGAGAGCCTGAGCAAGGTGAAATATAGTTAGGTAGATGAAACTCCCTAAATTGTTGCTTTGAGAGCCAGTGGAGTATGGGGATAGGAGCTAGTGGTTGCAGTGCCTGACCCTTGCTGGAGGGAGGCATTATGTCTTCAGAACGCCCAGGCAGGCAATAGTGGTCATTAGGGAACTCAAACTCAGCAGTGCCACCTACTGTACTGTTTTTAAAGCTTGTGCTGCCCTTAGCCCCAGACTCTGAGCATTAGATGGCGATCAGAGGAGTGGGTTCATTCTAGACCCCTGCTCCACCCAGAGATGTCTCTTGCAGGCCAGTAAGCATCACAAACAAAGCTAGGGAATCTCAGGTGGTGCAGAGCTAGTGTATTTGCCTCTATGTCACCAGCATCTCCTGCTTAGTGGTCACGTTGGATGGCAGGGACAGGAAGATGGTGTTCTGAGCTAGAAGGGGGAAGAGTCATGGGGGCCTTTTGGCTCATGGCTGGCCCAGGATGGCAGGAGTGAAAAGGTGGCTTTGAATTACCTTTCTCATTCACTCTCTTCAGCTGTGCTAAGTGTAAGCTTGGCGCCACTAAGGTTCTGGCCAATGAAATCTAGATCCATTTGGAATTGGGTACAATTAGGTTCATTTCTATATATAAAGAAAATTCTCAATTGCTAAAGAAGCAATACAGTTTGTCTCATGGGACATCTTTGCATCTGGCTTCTTTTTTCTAATCTGAAGATAAGAGAGTCAAAGCTTGCACAGTGCATTTCACATCTGCATAGGAGGTTGGACAATTTGCGAACAACTTGCAGATAATCTAAATTTAAAGTAATTTGTGAATTTACACAAAAATTATTTCTTTGAAATTTCCCAATTTAATTGGGGTGCAAATTAAATGAAACCGCAAACATGTAAAAGGGCATCAGTGTGAAGGAAGAAAAGAAATTTCTCAGAAAGTGAGCTAATAGAAGAAATGTTAGGAAACCGCCTGGTGGAAGATGTAGACTCTACATTACCAAGAAGTGTAACGGTCTTCTAAGCTTAGTAATGGTCTTCCAAGTTTAGTAATGGAAGCTCTATAGCTGGATATATCCAAACGGCTAGATATAGTCATACATGTCTGTGAAGCAGGGACCATTCTGTACTTTTCAAGGGATTAGACTGGCTCACAAACCAGGTCTTTTCAGCTCATTCTCTGAAGTAGAATTTATTCTTGATGCCTCATAGATTAACGTTCATTAAATGAATTAATGCTTAATTTATTAACGATTTGCCTTCCATGTGTTTAAATATGATGTATTACTCTTTATCAATGTTTATTGCATTTATTAATGATTTATGTTAATGTTATGCAAGTTAATGTGATTAATTGATAGAATTCAGGGCCAGATGCCCTGCAGGGTCTGTGCCTCTGAACAGCACCAAAGGTAGAAAAATCCACAATATGGGAAGCTGCTGTGGTTCAAATTGGCCACAATCTCCCCTTGGCCCTGGGGCCTGTGGGGAACCAGCATGGTCAAAATAGCGGTTTGTGTTCTTTCTGGATGGGCAAGATTAGAGCAGTGAAGGATGTGCGGACTCAGTACAACCTCTGAGGGACTCTTATCAGGCTGATAAAGACTCTAACAGATGCCCTCCATGAGTGGAACTACTGGCAGCAGGGGTGTGGGGAAGGGAATTCCTCCAGTACCTGGGCCCTGGGTGGTGCCTTTGCACATCTCAGCACGAGAGGGGAGTGAGTCTGGCCCCACAGCTGCGATGATTCTGTTGTGATTATTGAATTAATGTTTGAGAAATTTGGAAAATCCCTTGTTAATTCAGTTGCTTTTAGAATTACTTATATATTAAATAATGAATTTAAAATATTAAACATTAAAAATATTAACTTTTTCTTTTGGGTTACTAGTTTGAGAACATCAAGCTGGACCATGGGAGGGTGGATTTGCAGAGGGCCTGGCCTCTGAAATCTGGAAATGCAGCAGAAGTTTGGGGCCACACTTGCATCTGCAGGGGATGATTTTCTGTATGTTCTACAAGCACAGTTTAGGAACACATTTTGTCTCCTTTCCTTGGAGATATATATATATATATATATGAAGACTAGATATATATGAAAACTTACACTTTAGAGCAAATTCTGGGTATCCCAGCTAGGGGCCCTGAGAGGAGAGGGCAGAGGGAGCCCATTCAGAGTCCCTATACCAGCACAGGCAGCCTGTGTAGTGCTGTGGCATGTAGTCCTTAGCCAAGAGCCTGGCTGCTGAATCTCAAATCTTTTGGAGCAGTTAGTTGCTAGAAGTGAAATGTCAGTGCATTATCCCACTGGTTCACTGGAAGTCAATGGGACTACTCATGCTTAAAAGTAGGCACATGCACAAATGTTTGCAAGATCAGGGCTTAATTTTGTTGCATTCTGGACCAGTCCTCAGCCAATGTTCAGATGGAGGATAACAAATTTCATCAACTGAGGATCTGGCCTGTGATTATTTTCCACTTTATTGAACCTACCTCATAAGATACTGTTTTCTTGCAATAACAAATTGTTATTCTTTTGTGTATTTTATTATTTGCCTATGTTGCCAAGGGGCTCAAATAAGAAGCAAGGCCCAAATTGTACTAGATGCTATACAAACACTTACGTGCTCTGCAGTTTGCCTTCATTATACTTTGTATAACCTGACCTTCTTCTATTGCCAACTTTTTTCCAATATGGCTGTTTTTACAGATGGTCATAGAATCATAGAACTGGAAGGGACCTTGAGAGTCCAGTCCCCTGCACTCGTGGCAGGACTAATTATCTAGACCATTCCTGAGAGGTGTTTGTCCAACCTGCTTTTAAAAATCTCCAGTGATGAAGATTCCACAACCTCCCTAGGCAATTTATTCCAGTGCTTAAACACCTGGACAATTAGGAAGTTTTTCCTAATGTCCAACCTAAAATGCCCTTGCTGCAATTTAAGCCCATTGCTTCTTGTCCTACCCTCAGAGGTTAAGAAAAACAATTTTTCTTCCTCCTCCTTGTAACAACCTTTTACATACTTGAAAACTGTTATCATGTCCCCGCTCAGTCTTCTCTTTTCCAGACTAAACAAACCCAATTTTTTAAATCTTCCCTCATAGGTCATGTTTTCTACACCTTTAATCATTTTTGTTGCTCTTCTCTGGACTCCCTCCAGTTTGTCTACATCCTTCCTGAAATGTGGCACCCAGAACTGGAAACAATACTCCAGTTGAGGCCTAATCAGAGCGGAGTAGAGCGGAAGAATTACTTCTTGTGTCTTGCTTACAACACTCCTGCTAATACATCCCAGAAAGATGTTCGCTTTTTTTGCAACAGTGTTACACTGTTGACTCATGTTTAGCTTGTGATCCTTTATGACCCCAAGGTCCCTTTCCATAGTACTCCTTCCTAAGCAGTCATTTCCCATTTTGTATGTGTGCAACTGATTGTTCCTTCCTAAGTGGAGTACTTTCCATTTGTCCTTATCAAATTTTATCCTATTTACTTCAGACCATTTCTCCAGTTTGTCCAGATCATTTTGAATATTAATCCTCTCCTCCAGAGCACGTGCAACCCCTCCCAGCTTGGTATCGTCCACAAAACTTTATAAGTGTACTCTCTATGCCATTATCTAAATCATTGATGAAGATATTGAACAGAATCGGACCCAGAACCGATCCCTGTGGGACCCCACTTGTTATGCCCTTCCAGCATGACTGTGAACCACTGATAACTACTCTCTGGGAATGATTTTCCAACCAGTTTTGCACCCACCTTGTAGTAGCTCCATCTAGGTCGCATTTCCCTAGTTTGTTTATGAGAAGGTCATACAGGACAGTATCAAAAGCTTTACTAAAATCAAGATATACCACATCTACCGCTTCCCCCCATCCACAAGGCTTGTTACCCTGTCAAAGAAAGCTATCGGGTTAGTTTGACACGATTTGTTTTTGACAAATCCATGTTGACTGTTACTTATCACCTTATTATCTTCTAGATGTTTGCAAATTGATTGCTTAATTATTTGCTCCATTATCTTTCCGGGTACAGAAGTTAAGCTGACTGGTCTTTAATTCCCTGGGTTGTCCTTATTTCCCTCTTTATAGATGGGCACTACATTTGCCCTTTTCCAGTCATTCTTGTATATGGCTGACCATTCCTTTTCTAACTTGACGATTTATTATACATTTTGAGTTCAAATTATATTAAACAAGAATAAGCTATGCTGTTGGCCATGTGGCTGCTAAAACAATTTGCTATTGGCAAATCGTAGCTTCATAGAAATACAGCTTTAGGCCCATAATGTATATCTAATATAACTCACAATCAGAGTACTTTCTTCATATACACTTAGGAACCGATTGTGCAATTTAGACACAGCCTTCCATGGGAGGAGTGAACCCATTGCTACACACCTTCAGATATAGTAGCTTTATTATGATGCTTCCTTTATGCCCACAAAAGATATGGGGAATGCAGACACTGTAGTCCCTGGAGAGCAGCGTACAACTATGCCTGGGACTTAGGGAGGTCACATAAGTCAGGGAAAGGTTCCTTCCCCACTCCCACCAGTATCCTGGCACATCAGTTTAAGGACGGAGCATAATCTGATCCTTGGTGTTTATAATAAAGTGACCAAGATAAGTCATATTCCTTGTGCCATACATGGGAATGAATATTCAGAGTTGTCAGTACTAGGAATAGAAGTGAAACTGTACCCATCAAAAGCTTTTACACTATACAAAAGAGTTAAAACACATAAGTAGGCCATAAACACACAACATAAAGAGAATGCTACAGAAGATTACAGCTCTGATGCTACTTCCTGACACCCACGCCACCTGTGGACTCAATCCCAGAGTCTTGTGCAGACAAAGCATCCAATGCACCCAGTTGTCCACTGATATAAATGGGCATACGACTCAAGGAAGTTCAGTAAAGTTGCACAGGCGAACAGCAATGATGAATTGTGCCCATTGACTTCAGTCAGTAGTGTTTTGCCTGCATAGAGACTGCAATTTTGGGCACTCTGAAGGGGAAGGTCTTTAATCAGTAAGACTTTCTGGAGAAGAATATCCACTGTAGGGATCACTGACACATAGTTTCCTCCTCAAGGACTTTCAGCTGTCACCAGAAGAATAGAGAGAGTGTAATGATGTGAATTAGATTAGAAAAGGATCAATAGGCCTGACAATAAATGAAAGTAACACAGACATTATTGAGCAGATTAGGAGAGAGAAATTAAACTGGACAGTGTATACTGTGGTGCCAGCTAGACACACAAATGTTGGCCATAGAGAATGTTAGAGGAATGACAACTGTTAGAAAGTGCAAGGAAAAAATAGACAATAATAAAATCCACTTGTGAGAAGGAAAGTGTAAACTTGCCTAGCCACCATGGAGGTGGAAAGCCCGATGCAGTAGAAATTTAGGCTGTGCAGAAGCTGAAAAGGATAATGTCATAGGAACATGGGAATTTCCATAATGGATCACACTGGTGGTCTATCCAGGCTAGTATCCTGTCACTGCTGCTACCACCTGTTTCAGAGGCAGGCAGAGAAACTGTGCCGTAAGCCGTGATGGGATAATCTGCCTCCAGGGATAGATTCTTCCTAAACCTCACTAGTTAGAGGCTGGCTTATGCCTCAAATCATGAGAGTTTATATCTCTTCCAAAACCCTTGTTTCTTTTTCTGATATTTACTGTTAACTCAGGGTAGTCTTGTTATCCATATAAATGTCTAGAATACTACTAAGCTTTGGACTCAGTGAAATATTGAGGCAATGAATTCCACGGGCTAATAGTGAATTATGTGAAAAAGTATTTCCTTTCATCAGTTGCTAGTTTATTATACTACTAACCATTTTATTTTACACTTTCATTTCACCATTCATCCAAGGCTCCCAGAACAGTGTTCAAACCATTAAAGCTCAATCATGCCCACTTTACAAATATAGAAACTGAGACTCAAATATTCAAAGCCAGATAAGGTGATATGAGTGCCGAAATCCCATTAAAATGAATGTGAATTGGTCATTCATATCCCTTTAGGTGTCTTTGAAAAATCTCCTCCCAGGGGAATATAACTATTTGTTTAACCGAGTCCAAACTGTGAGGCAGTGACTTAGTCAAGAAGAGAATCGTAGAGTAGCACATCTTGGCGCCTTGCTCCTTCTCTGTGAAGTCAACGATCCCTTAGATTTGAAGCAGCTAGTTAAAAGTATGCATGGACACACACATTTGCATTTTTATCCAAAAACCCAATTCAGAAATGTAAATAAACCCCCCCTGAAGGGACTGACTAGATTTCTTTCCTTAGTCGGAAGGTACATATGGCTTCCATCCAAAATAGTTGCTCTGAGCCGTGTAACTTGTAATTTATTCCAGTGTAAATGTCAGAACACTTTCTTTGCATGTCTAAGATGACCCACTGAAATTAGTCCCCCTTTAACAATTCCTTTTCTAATTTGCTTTTCAGCAACAACGGCAACTTGACCTGCTGACTATAACCAATCCTGGTGAGTAAGCTTACAAGGCTTGGCTTTTATCTTTTCTTAAAGAGACGGTTGTCTAAATGTCTTTTTCCCCCCTGTCTCTGGCATGCAAAATGAAAAACACTGTTCCCCGGAAAATCTTTAACATAATAACAAGTGACAGCTATATTGTGCTTGGCAAAGCCCCGGGTAGTTATCCATTCACAGAGCTGCCTCTTCAGACCTTTACTCTATGAATTTGAGTGCTGATATTTCTTTAAGCCTCCTGGGGTTACAGTTAGTGATATGTCTGCAGGGTAGATGCCCTAGAATTCACAATGGATGTTCATGTATCACAGAAATGTAAGTTTTACTCTTTTCAGTGCTAAATACATTTACAGGTGTAAAGAGTCAGTGGCTTTCAGCGTGCACTGTTGGTGGGAGAATATACAGGTTAATTCTGAAGAACCTTAAAGTACATGAGTTAGGAAATATCTAGGTAAAAATAAAACACTTTCAAAACAATCTTCTCAATAATGACTTTTGGTTTTTGTCTGCAAAGGAGAATCCCCCAAATGTGTTGTAGGTTGAATTTCTGGTCACTAGTCATGAAAGTATTTTAATATTTTTGGCATAGTGTTTTTGCGGTTGGAATTGAAATGCAGGCCAGATGAATGAGATTTCTCTTTGATCTAAGCTCTTGTTTAGTTTCTTCAGTAAGACTGGCTCAATTTCTTTTCATTAGCTCTCCTAGAGGTCTACTGTCCACCAGCAACAGAGAAGCACCACACAGAGTTGGTACTAGCTTTGGTAACCAGTATTTTTCTGTCCCTCAGCTCTAAAAGCATCTTTATCTTTTTGTCTGGCTTTAACTGGGAATATGTTAACAAAGTGAGCAGGTGTTATGGGAGAGTGGGCAGAATGCGACACATTTTGCTTGGATAACAATTTTGCATCAATAATGGTTCCAACATTGTAAATGGAGATATCTGTGACATGACTTCTCCTTCACTAACCTTGTTCAAATAGTAATCATTAAAAAAAGGAGAAGAAGAAACACTTTGTTGGTACAGATGTTTGCGGCTACTGGCAATTGCATCACATTTTTGCATGTTCATTTTTCATACAGTTTGCAATTATGTTAATATATGCTTAGGGCACTTGCTGATAAAAGCAACAATACAGTGAGAAAGAGCAATTGTCACCACTCTGACTACAAATTCAAGGGCAAATATGACACATTTTTCCATATTTTGTATCTTCAATGTCCCCTGTTTCTAAAGAAAAAAAGAAAAGGAAAAAAAAACCCTGAAGGTCATAATCAGAATAAACACTCAGATCGTGGATAAAGTTACTAAAGTCCGCAGCTTTTTTTATAGGAGAAAAGGAGGGTTGGGGGGGGGGGGGGAATCACTTAAATGTGAGACATTTGTTTAAATTGTATTTATGATCCCTTCTTTACTCTGATGACTGATGTAATGTTCACTGGAGCAATAAAAGAGTTGATTAAGTTGAGTTTGTACATAGTTGTAATTACAATAAGTATCTAGCACTGCAGATCTTTCAGTTTTGCACAGCAACGTAGCAATTAGTTAGAAGGATCAGCATAGGCACATACTAAGACAGTTTCCACTGATTATGTAGGTAGACATGCTGTGTTCCAAAAAAAAGACTTCGTTGCAGACATTTTTCAAGATGTGCATTTTTTGTATTTTTGTGTGTTGATAGCCAGAGATCATAATCATTGATTTTATAAAGTATTTAAAAATATTGGGCCAAGATTCGTGTAGCTTAGAGTTTGGCTGCTAGATAAGTTTGGCCTCATTTTCAAAATGGCTGAGCATCCTCAGGCCAGACTTATTCTGGAGCCTAAAATTTGGATTTTCTAAAGAGTTTAAGGGAGTTAGCATTCAGTTTTTTTTAGGGTCCTTTGAAAAATCCCAACCTAAATATGGATTTAGGAGTCTAACTTCGGGTCACACAGATTTCAAAATTTTAGCCTTGGAAATTATTTATCTTTAGATATGGTTACTTTTTTATATTTTCATTTTGGAGGACTGTCTTTATGATTTGTTAGCAATGGACTCTTTTTACAGAGACATGATGTGACGAAGTGGGACTGTTCTTAATGATTCCTCTGAATAGTGTGGGAGTGCCTCAGTTTCCCCTGTGCAGTTCTTAAGTATCTAGGTGGTGGGATAAGGCTGTATGATCATTGCAGAGCCCTAGAGGGCAGGTGTGTGCAGGGGTCTGCACACAGAGAATGGCCGACACCCTGTTTACTGGCAACTGGTGGCCTGGGCCCTTCCCCCGTGCAAGGTGAGAGCTAAAGGGTTGGAGAACAAAGGAATCAGGTGACCTCCTGGCCGAGGAAAGGGACAAAGCCCAGAGGAGGAGGGGCTGGAGGGAGTTTCAGTTTGGGGCTGGCTGGAGACATGGAGTGAAGGGCAGATGTGGTTGTCTGGCTCACTGCCCCCCAAAATGGACCCAGCTGAGGGGTCCTGTTCTCTGCACCTACAAGCTCTGTGTTAGACCATGTTCCTGTCGTCTAATAAACCTCTGTTTTACTGGCTGGCTGAGAGTCACGTCTGACGGCGAAGTTGGGGGGCAGGACCCTCTGGCTTCCCCAGGAGCCCCGCCTAAGCAGACTCGCTGTGGGAAGCGCACGGAGGGGCAGAGGATGCTGAATGCTCCGAGGTCAGACCCAGGAAGGTGGAAGCCGGGTGAGCTGTGTGTCCTGAAGACAGGCTGCTCACAGGAAGGCGACTGCCTCAGAGTCCTGACTGGCTTCATGGGGAGCAATTCCAGAGCATCGCCCAGGGACTCTGTGACACATGATACAGCTTATGACTGAGTACTTTGGATGCTCTGAATTAGGGACCGAACAGTTTGTTTTCAACTGCCATTTCTCTGGAAATTCTTTAAGTTTTCCATCCTGTGTAAAGGCAGGCAGCCTCCTGTACAGTGGATGTCACTCAGCTAGTCTTGTCTACAATAGGAAAATCCCCTCTAGCTTGACCATGGCTGGCAGCAAGGAGTCTGGCATGGTCTAACTGCAAGTATACAGCAGGACAAAGTGAATTCAGTACCATTTCAGAAACCATGGTGGCCTTTGTAAACGGCACACCTGTCATGAGATAACATTAGAGAGACATAGTAGGTGAGGTAATATCTTTTACTGGACCAATTTCTGTTGGTGAGCGAGAAGCTTCTGAGGTACAGAGAGCTGTTCTTCAAGTCTGGGAAATGTGCTCAGAGTGTCACAGCTAAATACAAGGTGGAACAGATTGTTTAGCATCAGTAGTTAACACATATTTCAAGAAATCATTCAAGGTGAAGTAGCCCATTAACACCGCTCCAGCCAGAGAGGGGAAAGGGAGAGAAAAAGCCGGGGGGGGGGCTTAATTGGGTTATAGATTGTTGTAATAAGCCATAAATCCAGTATCTGTATTCAGTCCATGATTTTTAGTATCTAGCAAAGTTATGAATTATGGCTTGTCTTTTAGAAGTGTTGTGCAGGTTTCCTTTGAGGATGAGGTCTGAGAGGTCAGATATAGAGTGATCGCTTTTTAATCTGTTCCACCTTGTATTTAGCTGTGACATCCTGAGTACATTTCTCAGATCTGAAGACAAGCTCTCTGGAAAGTTTGTGTCTCTCACCAACAGAAATTGGTCCAGTAAAAGATATTACCTCATCTGCTGTATCCTTCTAATATCCTGGGACCGACATGGTTACAACAACACTGCATACAACATGAGGTAACGTTCTCTCTCTCTCTCTCTCTCTCATACATACACACACACACATACACCTGTTATCTGTGTTTTTAGTCACTGAGGTGTTGAAGAACCATGCAGGCTGTAACTGTATTTTTTCTTCAAGACCCGCTGTGCATTCACACTTGGGGAATGGTACCTCCTGGCAGTGAGCATATATTGAAATGATACTGAACCCTTTCATTCTGGTCTGCACTTCCAATCAAACCATATTCAGAGTTGGATCAACTGCACCCACTGGTGGCAACAAATGTCAACAACGGATAGTTTTCCTAGAGTAGAGAAGGCTTTTAATGGGCATGGTTGCAAGATAGCATCATGTCATTAATACTTACTTATCAGTATTTAAGGGAATTTAAGCTGCACTTCCTTCATGTTGGGTAACTAGAAGAAAGAGAAAGTTAAATTAGTAAATGTTGTTACTCCACTCCTTTCTTCTGCCGCTTGGCATGTGAGTTACAAATGGGGTCCTCAAGGCCTCAGTGACTTCAGATAATAATTCAAGAGCTATCACAGGAACCTTAATGTTATGTCATGACAGATGTGCCATTCAAAAAGGCCACGGTTGTAAAATGATTCAACAGAGCTTAAGTGTTGTCTTAAGTGTGGCCCATCTTTTATTATTTAGTATCACCTCAGTCTGCTGTTATTTTGAACCCACATTGTGGTGCTGCCCAGCCATTGTCTGTCTTGCACTCACATTGCTCCAGGTGGCCTCCACACAATAAGCAAAGTGTATAGTGCTGCTGTATACTAGGACGAGCAGGTGTGGTGAAACAATATAGCTGAGCTCTTGACAGACCAACCATCTCCTGTGACTTTCCTGACTATGACAGAGAAACTGTTCTGCAGACTGACCAAGTGTTTTTTTCAGGTTCTAGTAGTGATGAAAACCTTAGTTTTGACTTAAAAGTAGCTTTGTAAGTCAGAACGAATACTCATTTGTCCCTGACATGGATTGAGTGTATTCTGGGAAAGTAGTGATGGACGAAATGTTGGGATTGAAAAATTGGTACTATACATGTACAGGAATTAAATATTGTATGAGACGTGTATGTATATGACGGCGGATCCCATTTCAAAGTCCCTATGGAAATGGCTCAGGAAATGTTCCACGGGATGTTGAAAAGTGGAAGCTGTTCTACAGGTGATGTAGGCTTCATTGGGTGCTGGATCTCCTTGATGTGACTGAAACTCACTTATCAGTATTTAAGGGAATTTAAGTTGCACTTCCTTATCGGTTGAGTAGCTAGAATAAAGAGTAAGTTGAATTAGTAAATGTTGTTGCTACATTCCCTTCTTCTGCCCCTTGGCATGTGAGTTACACCATCTTAGACTCTGTAAAACTCCATGTGATTCAGTGAGTCAAATTCAGACATGATGTGTAAAGTCGGGAGGGGAAAGAAGTTAAGCATTCATAAATGGGTGTGTGTCTAGAGCGAGTCCAAGTTGAAGTAACATAAACTTTGGTGAGAGGAGGGGCTTAAGGAGGTGAAGTTTCACTAACATATATTTATTTCCTTTACGTTTACTTAGCCTTACCTCTGAATTTCATCTGAAGCACTCCCTGAGCAGCAATTTTTAGTAGGCTCAAACTTTAGGGCTAGTGCTGCCTCTGGCATAAATTGGCTTAGCTTCACAATGAAGATAAGCTGGTTTATACCAGCTGAGGATCTGCCCTTCATTTCTAGCTGGCTGTTTGTGTTTTTGTGAATACTCACTATGTTACAGTATCATTCAGGAAGGTGAGTTCAACTCCCACTGCATTTTTTTTAAATTATTGACAGTGTAAACGGATGTGTGATTGAACCCACTGGCTTTAAAATTGGCTAAGATGTTAGATTGTCCAAGAACCTCCATCACAAATACTCCTTTGAAATTCTCTTTGATTCAGCCTTCTTCGGGGCTTGATCCTTTCCTACCACCCTCTCTATTGCAAATGTAAAATAAACTTTTCTTGAAATCAGTGCACTGTCAGGAGATACTCGTCAGCACTGGAGGTGTATGTTTTCCAGATGTGTATAAAACTCATTCCATTTGGCAGCAGTAAATTGAATACATTTAGAAAACATGTGGTAATTGAGTGTTCCATAGTGCCCAGCTTGTCTGCAACATCGAATATAGAATGTTTTAAGTCTCTTTCATTTCCATTTTAAGAGAAAAATAAAATAAGAGCTAAATCCTTAGTTCATTAGCCATGATTTACTTAGATTTTTCTCAGAGCATTTTGGGAGTTTGCACCCTATACTACAGTAAAAAAAAGTATAAATTCTAAGTTAAGGGCTACAGGATTTGATCTTAAAACTGTAGAGATTTCTGAGCATGTCCTTACTAATAAAGTATTGCACTTGTATGAAAGAAAGAAGGCTTGATTTTAAAAAATATTTATCAGACTGAACTTTATGGAGCTAAACCCTATCATTTAAAATATTCTTTCCCCTGTAATATCTCCTGGGCTGTGCTTTAAAAATGTCTCAATTTCATTAATTTGTGATAGGCTGAATTCTTGTAAGGGGGCTCTGGTTTCTTTCATACATATTTTACCACTTTAAATCATAGATATAGGACTGTTGTCTAATTAATTTCCTCTGGTGAGAAAAATATATTTCTACTTTCCTTCCATGAACAAAGTGATATGTGGGATTTACTGTACTTTTTAGCTGATTAAGTGTTGCATTTCCACACACCATTGCTTATGAGACTCCCTAGTAAAATTAGGTGAAGAGAAGAAAAGCTTTAAAATATGATTTTGAAAGTTACTTAAGAATAAGCTCAACTACTGAATGCCCCCCTGCAAGACATTTCCATTACCTTCCTGAATATTCTGACAATCAACTTCTTACTAATTGAAGCATGAAAATAATATGAACTTGAAGTCATGAAGCTATAATACACCTATTAGTAAAAACGATACAGGGTAATAAAATGTGACAGAACGTTGTTCACTGTTAAAACTCATGCACTAACTATTCTTGATAGTCCATGCTAATTAATCCTACATTGATTTTGATCAAAGTACATGTCAAGGGATACTGGTTGAGTTTTCAAACAGCCTAACGTAATTACGGTTCGTTTGTGTTGGTGAAAGCTTCATATGCTGTTTTGTTTTTTGGGGGGGGGAGGGACCCTTTCAGTCTTTCTAATAATAACTGATTAATCTAAAAGGAACAGTCAGTGAGGCCTGGGAGCTAAGCTATTTCTCATGTTACATGACTAAGATGTTGTGGGTTTAATCACCTTTGTGCCCACAAAGGTTTAAAATGGATCCTGAAAATGTTAAGGGCAAAAGTGCCACCACATACATGGGAGAACAGACTCCAAAGTTTTGGTTTGATATTACTCTAAATAAATTGATATGTCTTACAGATCAAATAAAGAAACTGGAGCCTCAGCCAGCAGCCAGTTACAAAATTATCAATTGCATCTGAGCGTTAAAGAATTAGGAAGGAGTTTGTTCTAATCTTGATGGAGTTTTAGAGACATTATGTGGTAGCAAAAAGTGATAAGAAAACATTGCCTTTCTCTCTGCCCCTTTCCAGCAGCAGGGTTCCGGCTCTCCAAGAGCCAATCAGGCAACATGGCCTTTTATACAATGAGGGTTAAGGATGAAATATATGTTCAAAAATAAGAATTTCTCATTTACAAATGACAAAGGTGTAGCAAAGAAGAGTGACATTGCTGCATACCCACATTCTAGCCCTTCATACTTATGAGGCTCAAAAAGAAAAGGAGGACTTGTGGCACCTTAGAGACTAACAAATTTATTTGAGCATAAGCTTTCGTGAGCTACAGCTCACTTCATCGAATGCATCCGATGAAGTGAGCTGTAGCTCACGAAAACTTATGCTCAAATAAATTTGTTAGTCTCTAAGATGCCACAAGTCCTCCTTTTCTTTTTGCGAATACAGACTAACACGGCTGCTACTCTGAAACCCGTCATTATGAGGCTCAGTGGCTTCATAACCCTAACCCTCACCCAACCCATATCCATACCTACATGCTGGCTTGGTGGCTGCAGAAGTGTCACATTCTGCCCACTTTCCATCATCTCTGTCCCGCACCCAACAGCCCACTCACTTTGGCCTTGTTCTGAGAGAGGTGAATTTACCCTTATAATCACTTTCCTATGTATCTATTGATGTACATATATATCTATATAAACCCCAAATTACCAACATGTAAAATCCTGTTTCCAATTGAAATGAAGGATAATTTTAGATTAAATAACAAAATGAGATTTTTTTTAATGTGTGTGTTTGCTAAATATTTAGCTTTGGTAAGTCTGTTTTTGTTGTTGGTTTTATTTCTTGCGTAAGAAACCTGACTCTTTTGTATATCTACAGGATAAGTGGTGTTTCATCAAGATTAAATAAGACCAGAGAGAGGGCATTTTGAAGGCTAACTCCATTATTTTTGAAGAAAAACATCAAGCTTTTTCACAATGCCTTATTATTATTCTGGGTCACCGTGATGTTTCCATGCACCTTGGCATGTCCCTTTAATTGGATCCTTGTGTACGAAGGTCCAGTACAGTTGCATTGAAAGCTGACATTTCTAACTAACTGACCTTTTCAGGCCCAGTGATACTCCTATAATGATTATCCTCTAGCATTGTTTCGACACAATACCACATACTTCACAGCACATAAAGAATATGGTCTCTGAAAACTATTCAAAATTCCCAATCTCAAGTTAGCAAAATAAGAAAATTGGGTGCAAACATTCATCAGACTGTTATTGTGCAGATATCGATTTGAATGCCCTTTCATTTCTCTGGGAAAAAGTGTTGTATTATGGAGCTCTAAATTAACTTTTGTTCTGTTATTTTTTTCCAGTAACTATAAAAAGGTCAAATTCATTCATAAGGCTGAATAGATTTGCTGGAGATAAGCAATAAGATAGCAATCAACCTTCAAATAACCTTTAAAGAGACAGTATCTTCTTTTCTGAACAATAATTGATCTGTTCATTAAGGTGCTGCGAACTCTTTGGGGCTCATGTAAGCAAAATGTATAGGACCCGTGGCCAAAGGATGTAATCTAGAACAATAAGGAAATTAATTCTGATGTTAGAAATATATAAAAGTAGCATATTTCAGAGACAACCAGGTGATAAAAGGAACAATATTGTGGTATGTGGTGCTTGATTTGATTGTCCCCCAAAAATGTGAACAAAGACAGAGAGACGATCTGAAAGTTTGATACTTGGTTTGTTTTTGTTTCACCTATGCCAGAAATCTGAATCTCGCACTTCTCTCCTGAATTTGATGGCTAGTGTATAATGATCTTCAGAATTTGTTTTCTTGGTACATACGAGGGAACCTCAAATGGAACAATTTGGGTTAAACATCAGCTCTGCACGGAGAATGTGTAAACTTAGGGTGCCTCTTTTAGTCTCTCCTTTAAGACAAGTCAGATTTGTAGGTTATGAGGGGTTTGTGTGTGTGTGTGTGTGTGTGTGTGTGTGTGTGTGTAGTGAACTTTGTGGAAAAGGTTTGTTATTTAGTTAGTTCATTGATACATACTTCTCAGTGGTTTCTGCACATGAAAAAATGAAACCTTGGCCAGTTCATTAGCTGCAGCCAAGGAGTCCATAGCACAGCTGTAAGCATGCCATGATCCTTGGCCAGTTGTGTAGCAGTTTACTCCCCAGGCAAAAGTTAGAACAGACTGAGGGGTGCTGTAATTGTACCAAGGAGCTAATGCATAGCCAGGGACTGTCTAAGTCAAGGGATTACTGTATATTTAAGATATCAGTCCAATGTTTAGCATTACACCCATGTCCATATTTCATTTGTGTGTGTAAATCCATGTTACATACTTCATTTTATTTTTATGAATTACACATATGCCATGGACTAGCAGTGCATAATTGATTACAAGAAGTTGTTTTGGTTTTTATCTTTGATCAGAGCTCTTAGAAGTAACAAGTATCCCAGGTGACAAAGCTTTTTATATTGAATATGTTTTCACACAGTAATTTTTGTTGAGTCATATTGCGCTCCTTTTCTTTATAAATAGGTTGATACCTCACGGAAAACTTAGAAAAACAATCTATGTAGAAACCCTTCTTGGTTATAGATATATATTGTAAAGCAGAATGGAAAGCTCTGTCCCCAGTTGTTTATTTTTTAATTAGTAAGGGCATTTCCATGGGAACAAAATCTCAGTCACTTAGAAGTGTGTTTTTTTTTATAATTCTTATCTGTCATCTGGTCTGAACAAGAGTCAGTGAAAATGAGAGTCCCTGCCACAAATAGCTGACAAACCAAAAGACAAACCCAGAGAAGATAGGATTATTATATAACCTTTATATTACAATAGCACCCAGAGGTCCCATTCCACTGCCGGAGGGTATTGTGCTAGGCGGTGTACAAATGCATAGTATGACACCATCCTTATCCTGGAGAGTTTACCATTTAAATGGACAACACAAGCCGTAATAAACAACATAGAAGGAAAATTTCAAAACTAGTTAATTAAAATTTTTATTTATGCAAAACCATCTCGTCTCAATCCCCAGCCAAGCTATAGCAGGGAAGACAAACACTAACTGTTAGAGATTGGCAAAAAGTTTTTAAAGTTTCCCGGTGGGAGTGGGGGCTATCACTGTGCAAAGAATTGTTATTTTATCAGATTTGGTTCCTGAAAAGATCAAATCACCAGTGAGTTCATCTTTGGCGGTCAGAACATTTGGTGCTGAAACAAGCAGTCAGAGAAGGGCACTGGAGAGGATAACTTAGAGACTTTATTATTGTTTTGAACTCACTTGAAGGCATCAATTAACAAGTGAATTTTTAGGGGGGATCCGACTGAGGAGAGAATGGGGACTTTGTAAACCAGGTCTGGGAGCATGGGATGGCAGAGTGGGAAAAAGGCTCAGACAGGGTGTCCGGATGGTCAATGTTGACAAAGTAGCAAGGTCGGGGGAGGGGAACGGTCAGAATACCATGTGAGAAAAGGTCCTCCTGGCTGCTCTGAATTATGCTTGACTGCAGCAGCTCCCCCAGGCTACCCTCATGTCTTTACTACCTCTTCACAAACCCCCAGTGCTGGGAGCTGTGTGAGAAGATGGCACAGTGGTCTTTCAAGGAGAAGTCTCATCTGGTCAATTAGGCCAGTTTTAAATCTGCTTTGGGGACGAGGATCAGACCCACAGTATCTGAAACCTTAAAAATAAAACATTACAAAAACAAACCTGTAAACCTCACCAAAAATGTCCCATACTCACCACTCACGGGCACACGCCTATAGTGAGAAAGCATGTGATCATATGGGTGAGCCCCTCGTCCTTCCTGACCCCCTTCCTTCGCCACTCTTTGTTATGCTCTTGTATATTTTGTTTAGGGTCTGGGTAGTGTGTTCATTAACACTTTGGTGTCACCTCTAAAATTTAGTCTGTACACTTTTTAGGGCAGGAACATTTATGTGTGTGTGTGTTCGCACATTGCAGAAATTTGGATGTTATAAAATAATACTACAATATATGTTAACATGGTCCCGCAAAAAAGTACCACAACCAGAAACCAGGTGACTAATAATCAATACTGTGGTGTTCAAGAACTAACTGCTGGAGTGTTAATCTCTTAAACTTGTGTGTTAGAGTTCTGGTTTCTTCACCTTTAACCCAGCAGTGGAATATGGCTCTACTTTCTCTTATAACTAATTGTTCTTCTGTCCTTTGAGAAAACAGATTTGTGTCTTTTCATAGCTTTCTGCAGAGGGCTAATAATGCATGGGGAAGCTTTATTGCCCACAGGAGAGTTTGCCAGGTTGTAATAATAAGAAGTGCTGTTGAAAAGTCATGATCAATGTTAATTCAGTTATTTTTCATTTTCTTTGTGTTTCTTTTAAATGAAATCTTGTGTTTTGTACATTTGCTCCAGCCCTCCCCTATGGATTGCTCATTGGAGAGAGTGGTGACTGGTTGTTCAATGAATTCTTATTTGTCCTCCCACAGAAATAGCTGCAACATTTTTAAATGATGAATTTAAGGGAGAAAAAAATGGAACTTTGGATGTACAAAAGATGTAAATGTTGTTTTCCAGGTTTTATGGTTCCCAGATGCCTCCTCTAATTGCATAGCTAACCCTGAGTTTATTAAGTTATTTTCCAGAGTCAAACTCATTTGTATACATGTCAGAGTATAAACTGAATTTAAAAAGTAAGACCTCTGGATTAGAATTCAAGAATGATAAACAAACTCATTTAGAATGCATTTGCATGTAATTTCCATGTGCCAAAATGCAATTGCATGTGATTTGTAAATACAGGTCTTGCATCTATTTAATATTACCGACTAGCATGGAATAAAATATTGTAACTTCTTTTTTTAAAACAAATGAATAAAACCTTTAAATGGCCCATGTTTGAATGTGATTCAATATTCAGAAACTGGTGAGGAGAGATAAGCATGCCGAGAAAGCTGTAAATTCTATTTGCAACATCTGTAGTAAGTTAGAATACTGTGTTTTATAGCAACCCCCTACCTTACCCCATGGACATTACCATAGCATGTGGTATATTTATTATTCACTTCCCGCAAGAGCTGTTTTGCCTAGTGCAGCTTTAAAAATAGTCTATTTTCTCCCTTTTAAGTTCAAACTAGTAAGAAAACAAAATAATTGCTTCTGTTTGAAGTGTATTGGCTAATTTGGCCTACAAACTTTGGCACAAACTAGCATTTTAATTATTATTAATAATAATTTTTATTAAATAGCGCCTAAGGACCAACCAAGAATGGAGTCCCATTGTGACAGTCACTCTGCAAATGCAGAATACCAGAAAGTCCCTCCCCAAAGCACTTACAAACTAAATAGTCCAGACAGACACGGGGTGGGGGGAAGGGGTAGAACACACAAGAAGAGTGACCAATGTGAGGGCAGCAAACATCCTGTTTGTACCATGTTAGTTAGTTTTGAGGATGGGTTTCGTTAGGAGGGGATTAGCTGAATGGAAAGAAAAGTTAAGAGAAGACAGGAGATTGAAGGGAAGAGGGGTGAGGAGGACAAGGCTGGGGAAAAAAGGGACAGGTGTGCAGTGAATCTGAGGTGAAGAGACTCAGGGAAAGGAAGGGAGAGGTTTGGAGCAAACAGTCAAAATGCAAAGGGCAGAGGAAGTCCAGTCAAAATTGGAGAAAGTTCTCTACTTTGGCTGTTTCCACTCCTATTGCCAGGAATCTCTGGCCTTGTCTACACTCCGCGGAGTCTGCTGACACAGCTGCACTTGTGTAGCTATACGGCAGATCCCCCTAGTGTAGACACAGTGTATACTGACAGAAGGATGAGTTCTGCGTGTGGAGGAATACCAGTCTCCCTCAATGACATTAGCTACACCAACAGAAGCTAGGGTTACCCTCTTTGAAATGCAAAAAACTCGGCACCCGCCCCCCACAAGGCAAGCCCACTGAAACCCCAACCACAGGGTAACTCCGCAACCCCACCCCAACAGCCACGTATAGTATCTAGAGAGAGAACACATATAGATAAGATTGATAACATCACCCGTCTTCTCAGTCTCGCGTGACTGAAACGCTCTCACACACACACGGTGCATATGTGTGTTGGTGGGCAGACAGCTGCTGTATTTTCAACAGTGTCAGTCTGTTGTTGCTTAAACTGTGGAAATGGGAACACTGCAGCACCTTTAGCTGGACATAGAAACTTTAAACATTAGATATCTCAGTGTATTATGATAATAATTCAGATCTTTAGACCCATGTAAACAAAACTGCCTGATTAAATTATTTTTCTGGCAACTGGAAAATCTATTAAAAAAACACCAAAAACCGGCCAGGCCAGTCAAATACCAGCCAGATGGTAACCCTAACAGAAGCCCTCCTTTGTTGCCATAGTTCTGTCTACACTCCAGATTTTTCTGGTCTAGCTATATTGGAAGAACGTGTGGTTCTTTTCATACCCACAGCTGACATAGCTATGCTGATAAAACTTTGTTGTGTAGTCCGGGCCTCAGACTGGTACTTCCCTGCAGTTTTTCCCCAAGGCTGCATGGCAGGGGAGCGGGTGGGGAAGGAACATCTTGAGTTCTAGTGCCCCTCAGAGTGTGCAAAGTGGGTCTCCCCTGCACAGTTCTGGGTTTGGGTGTGCTGGGCAGGAGAGGTGGTCCTGACGGGGTCTCATTTTACCGCCTGCCCCTCAGTGCAGCAATCCTTGTTTTGGCTGCTTTTGCCGCTGCTCCTACTGGTTTGAGTCAAGGATTAAAAATGCAGTGTGTGTCTCAAGATTAAAGAAGCCTGTAGCTTTGACGGAAAAGGTAATACTGTTTGAAAATAGAGGTTGGGGGTGAATTAGAATTTAAGGAGTGAACACAGTGATGCTGAAATGCATTAGTGGAGTTACTGAAATCATGCTTTATTTAAATGCATTGGTTTTTTAAAACAGCTTATCCTGAAATACCGAGCAACAACCATTTTTATGTCCATTGCATAGCAGCAAAGCCTCACATACAATGAGAGACATAATAGGGTCCATAGAGCTCATCAACCTTGGAGCTGGTTTACTGTCTCACACTTTGCATACATTAAATATAAAAATAGGGTTCCTTCCCTCTTCCTAATATTGCTGTCATTGATTCCAACTTGACTCAATTCTGAGGAGAGCCATAATTTTCAATAGATTCTTTTATAAAATATGGAATTCATTCCCTTTTGTAAAAACTGAGCCTTTCCATATAATAGCTTCATTTCACTCTTGCACATTGGCACCAGTATTTATCATCAAGGAGTTAGAGATGCTAGGTGCCTTTCCATCTTTTATTTCTGGCAGAATAGACTCCTTTTTGCACACATGGATGAGGGATTAAGTGTTGTCGGCATTCTGTTTTTTGCTTGATCTATCAAGAACTCTTATTTACTTTTTGGGTTGTAATTCAGTTTGCATACCTGGTTTAAATGTTAATTGCTAATTAGGCTTAAAAGGTATTTAGATAGTGGTCTATATTAACCTCTTCAACTGTCCACTTCTTCCTAAGGAGGCAGCTGGCTGAAACAAAACAAAACAAAAGCATCATTATGTGGATGATAAATTACCCTCTTGTCCCAGGAGAAGACAGTCCCTCAGCACCAAGGTTGAGACATTCCAGTGACTGGAATAAAAGAGCCTGCAGACTGTCTGTCCACATGGTGTTTGATACATAATGTGATTCTTCTAAAATGGCTTTTATAATTAAATCATCAAGGGTAGTGGGAGAGGGAACATCATTTTTGTAACTTCCAATTTATCAGAAGCTACTGTTACTGGTGAATGGAAACGCTAATTTTATATTAAGTGCTTTAAAAGTTACATTTCAAAATGCGGATTTTGAAGGCTGGCTTAAAAAAAAAGAAGAGCAGATATTTTAAAAATCTAGCAGGAAGGAAAGGTTGTTGCATTCATCCAGGGGAAGCAGATAACTTTTCACTTCAGTGATCCTATTGCACTAATGTGCCTTTCTGAATATGTGGACCAAATTTGTTGTTTGTTTTTATATATGGCAGTTTGTGTGAATGGCTCCTTGACACCGAGCGTGTCGTGGCAACGATTTAATGTGCGGGACTCTAATGATCAAGGTAAGTCAGCAATTAGCACAAATGACCAACTATGAAAACAGAAATTCCTCCCATTTGCTTTAATTATATCTTTGTTCAAATATTTGCATACTTTATCGCCTAATTATTAGGGATTTTAGCATTTTGAACAGCAAAGGAAATGACAGGGATTAAGATTTTGCACAATGTTTATTTAGTTTCTTTCCTTATTAGCTAAATTAAATCCAACAACTGAAGAGTCATATATAGAACTGTATACATAGCAGTTGAGAAACTAGACCTAATATTAAGCACTATCTGTGTGACTTTAAGTTTTACAAAGCAAACAATGTAGAATGACTCTGGAATTCTGCAGTCTGTTTCCCCCAAAGCTCCTTAAATAGTACCATCATGTTGCTTTAGACAGCTTAATGTGGTCCATGGATCAATATCTGGCTAACTCTAGAGCAAGGGTTCTCAAACGTCATTGCATTGTGACCTCCTTCTGACAACAAAAATTATTACACGACCCCGGGTGGGGGGATCAAAGCATGAGCCTGCCCAAGGCACCCCCTCCCCAGGCAGGGGTGGCCAAAGCTGAAGCCCCAGGCCTTCATCCCAGGATGTGGGGCCTGTAACCTGAGCCCTGCCACGCCAGGCTGAAGCCAAAGCCTCAGTCCCAGGCGGTGGGGCTCGGGCTTCGGCTTTGGCCCTGGGTGGTGGGGCTCAGCCTTCGGCTTCAGCCTCAGGCCTCAGCCAGTCTAATGCCAGCCCTTGCAACCCCATTAAAACAGGGTTGTGACCCACTTTGGGGTCCTGACCCACAGTTTGAGAAACACTGCTCTAGAGTATCTTTCTCTTGCACACTAGTTATGCTCCTTTCTTTATACTTGCAAGCACATAGACCAGCCGGTTAGTATGTACTTTCATCAGTTCTAGGAAGCAAGCATTGTATCCACACTGATTGTACCAAAGATCAGTCACTGGGGAGATGTGCTTGATACGCTCAAACACGGAGCCCAGTGTCAGACAGGCATACAAATGCAGTTCAGGTGATTTCCTGGGGTATTTACAATATTGGTCATAGTACGACTCAATTACCTTTTAAAATGAAATACTTTGGCCAGAATTTCCAAAACCTTTTAGGATATGTATATATTGCAATGAAACATCTGTGGCGGGCCCATGTCAGTGGACTTGGGCTCGCGGGGCTTGTTCTGTGTGGGCTCAGGACTCCATGAGAGGGAAGGATCCTATAGCCCAAGCTCCAGCCCACACCAAATGTTTACGCTGTCATTTTATAGCCCCCAGCCTCAGCCAGCTGACCTGGGCCATCCGGGGGTGTTTTACTGCAAAGTAGACATACCCTTAGATGTCTAAAAGGCCATAGCGCACATAATGGAGCACTGGTGTTACACGTGGGCACAGAAGTGATTTTTCACTGGATTTCCTAGGCATGCAAAGACCCCTGAGCACTCAGGAATGGACACCTCTGATTTCTGTGTGTTGTCGTGACTTCTCAAATTGGATTTTCAAACTGGGTAGGGAGGTGTCTGGGAAGTCTTAGACTCCTACAAAATGGGTACTGCTAGGGTAGCATTTTTCAAAAGCACCCAAGGGACTTAGGAGCCCAAGTCCTATTGGCTTTTACTAAACAAGAATCCGATCCCTATAGTGCACCTGTAGATAAAGTACAGGGGCTTTTTAGTAATATTCACTGGAACATTGGTCACCATGAGACAGGCGGTGAGAGGGCCTCATTCCAGGGCAGGCACTGAAGGCTGCATTCTGCATTTACATCCCCACTGAAAGTAAGGGGGAGTTGCATGTCTTCACCTGAGGGCAGATTCATTCACTTTCCTAATGACTTCATAATGTGGCCTTGTAACTTCATTTTTTCAGACCCTTTCAAGAGAATACACCCTGGTATTGCTTTCCCAGTAAACTAACATAAAAATTGACCTTTTTTTTTCTCTTAGCCATTGCTTGGTAAACTAGGCCCATTCAAACCCAATTAATTTTAATACGGCAAAATGCAGAGGTATACATCTAGGAAGAAGGAATTCAGGCCACATGTACAGAATGGAAGACTCTATCCTGGAAAGAAGGGACCCTGCAAAGGATCTAGGGGTCATCACTGAAAAGCAACTCAACATGAGCTCCCAGTATGATGTTGTGGCAGAAAGGGCTAATGCTATCCTTGAATGTATAAATAAGGGATTGGCGAGTAAGAATAGGGAGGTGATTTCACCTCTGCATATGGCATTAATGAGACTGATACTGGGAGACTGTGTTCAGTTCTGAGGTTTACATTTTAAGAAGGGTGTTGAAAAACTGGAGAGGGGACAAAAAAGAGCCACAGAAATTTTTTGAGGCCTGGAGGAAATGTCTGATAGTGAGAGACTTAGAGCTCAATCTGTTTAGTTTATCAGAAAGAAGACTGAGAAGTGATTTGATTATAGCATATAAGTACCTTCAAAGGGAGAAAACACTGGGTACTAAAAGGCTCTTCAGTCTAGCAGAAAAAGGCATAACAAGAACCAATGGGTTGGAGCTGAAGCCAGACAATTTTAAATTGGAAATAAGGCACATTTTTAATAGTGAGTGTGATGAGCCATTGGAGCAAACTGCCAAGGGAAGTGGTGGATTACTGGATGTCTTTTGGGGAAATACGCTTTAGCCAAATGCAAGCTAAGCTTTAGTCACACACAAGTTATTGGGCTCAGTACAGGGGTAGCTGGGAGAAATGTAATGGCCTATGATATCCAGGAGGCTGGATTATATGATCAAATGATCCCTCCTGGCCTTAAACGCAATGAATCCATGAATAATTGAGTTGTTATTCACATTTTCTATAGATTTATTATGTAAAGAATTAATTTTCCTTTTGAACAATGGGAAGGGAGCAGAGTTTCCTAAACCATGAATCACAGTGGCCATCATGTAGGAGGGGAAAGAAGCTGCTGAGCCAGTTCCTTACATAGGTATTGCAGGTGTTATACCAATAAAATAAAAACTAGCAGGATCTTATTAAAGGGGAAAAGGCAAAATACCACATTTATTGTGAATACAGAAAGAATCATAGTAAGCAGTTCGTTATAGCTATAACATTCCATTCAATCTCATATTTATTCACACATTCATTCATACAAACACACACACACAGGTTCTGCAAGGTTGTTATCATAGTTACCAGCCTTAGAGTTGCTCATGCCAAGCCATTGGCCAGGTGGCCTGGACCTGAGGAGGGAGCAGGGCCTTGTCAGATGCTCATCTGATGCTCCTGGAAGTTGGTTTGCAGAATCAGACCCCAAAGTTCTCACTTTTTAGAGTCTATTTTTATAGGAATTTCTTCCTGTGCCAGTCTATGGGAATTGCTTCATTATGCTGTTGCTGAATCAGTCAGCAGATAGCACATTCCTGACGGCTCCCTGCTGCTAGATGTTATCTTGTTCTTTGGTTCTCCCATTCTTGAGGCTGTTGGGTGGATTCCAGTCTGCCCTCTGTGGGTCTTCTGGCTATTTCCACTTGACGCCTTCTTCAGCCGATGGACACTGGATTCTTAGGCTGGCACCTCCCTGATCATTCAGTTATTATCCACACCAAGCATCCATCCACATACATCCTCTATCTCTATTTTAATCACAATTGTTAATACAACAAAAGGGCGGGGAGTCTCTGGGTGCTGTTTCTGTTGTTAGAGTATTGCTTTGAGTCTCTCTCTCTGTGAATTGCTTTGAGAACAGACTCTGTCTTAGAACGTACTAACACAATTAGCAGCTTGCAAGTTTCACACAGAGAGGGAGAGAAACAGTAGGTTGGATATTAGGAAAAACTTTTTCACTAGGAGGGTGGTGAAACACTGGAATGCGTTACCTAGGGAGGTGGTGGAGTCTCCTTCCTTAGAGGTTTTTAAGGTCAGGCTTGACAAAGCCCTGGCTGGGATGATTTAATTGGGGATTGGTCCTGCTTTGAGCAGGGGGTTGGACTAGATGACCTCCTGAGGTCCCTTCCAACCCTGATATTCTATGATTCTATGAGTACTAAAAACCAAGAGACCTCTTAATAAGTAATACCCTGGAATTTAAACTATGGGGAATCAAACTCATTTGTGATTTTAATACAGAACTTCTTTAATATGATCCAACACAGGGCAGGATTGGTGCTACATCTAGCAATTTGATAGGGAAGGGAATACATGTTTGAAAAATGATTTGGCCCAAGCTGAACAGGATTTTGACCAGAATTTGGCTGAATGCCAACTTAAAGCCACATTTCGGTATACCCCACCCCTAATTATGAGAGAAAGAGAGCGTATGGATGAATGGTGTAGCCAGGACGGGAAACTTGGGTGGATGCTGACTTCGGGTAGATGGGCAATGACAGGGGGTAGGGAAGGGGAGGTAGGAGGGATGGGGCTACTTTCCCCCCAACTGTCTCCAGCCAGCCTTGTAGGGGGGGAGGGGGGAGATGGACACGCTGGCCAGGGTCCCCCCCAGGAGT
This sequence comes from Natator depressus, assembly GCF_965152275.1. Lineage (NCBI taxonomy): Eukaryota > Metazoa > Chordata > Testudines > Cheloniidae > Natator > Natator depressus. The sequence continues at coordinate 98,445,836 of NC_134241.1, forward strand.
GCATGCAAGGAGTGCGGTCATGGCATGGGGGCTTGCCCTGCTCCTCTCACCCAGTGCCCAAGGGGTCAGGGTGCGGGGGCTTGCCTGCCCACAAACCTCCATGCCCCAACCCCACTCCCAGGCAAGAGCGCCGGGCAGGCGGGTGGAGCGGGGCAAGCACTGGGGCCAGAGCAGAGCCAGTGCTGGGGGTGGGGTGGGCCTTGATGCTAAGTGGCAATCCCTGGCTACAACCCTGGTGTGAACACTGTACTGGAAGCTAGATGCTCCTGAGTTCTGACCCTGGCTTGACTCTGATTCCTTTCATGATCTTGGCAAAATGACTTAAAGGGACATGATAAATTTTAAAAGTACACCTTTGTCTGCATTTATTTCTAACTTCTATAGCTACACATCACACCTAACATTACTGTATCTCAACTAGATTACAGAAGTAAATTCTCTACTTTTTGCTTGTTTATTCTGTGCATTTGACAACGCTTTGCATATATTCAATTTCACTGTTTCCTCTGTGTGGTCTGTTAGTCCCTGACCCTGCAATGACCTCCATCAATTTCCTGTATTGTTTTGTATGGGTCTTCACGGAGTAACAAGGAAAAGAAACACATTTAAAAAATATATATATATATATATATATATATATAGTATTATACAACCACAAAACTGGCAAGAGAATTTGGAGGCAGGTTTAGGAACTAAGACTACTTTTAATGCTTGTTTTTTATTGACTAGATGTCAAGATGGTAGGATCTACTTTATCCTCTGTGGCTCAGTTTCTCTGTCTGTATAACGGGGATAATAATATCCACCTTCCATGAGAGTGATAAGGATTAATTTTTGCAATGAACCTCCAACCTTGAAAAGCACTATGTAAGTGCTAAGCATTACCATTATTAATGTTAATGCTTAAATGAAATGTTAAGGGACAAAACTAATGTTAAAAAAGAGAATGTTCTAAACATCAAGGGCCTTAAAGAAAGTCTTTTGCCCACCCATTGTGCCTTATTAGAATGTATTCTGTTTATTGAATTGTAAATAGTTGTTTAATCAGAGGTTAATCATCATATTGTGATTTACTGCTGGTTTACAGCTAAAATTACTCTCCTTTTTTCCGTTATCATAAATTACTTCTGTTTTGCATAACTGAAACAGCTTTGTTTGACTGACTCTGACCCTCATTGGAGCTATGCATTCACCTCTGTAGTTTATGAATTAGGAAGAATAATATAGTGTCGTGATAGAGAGCCACACTAAAACCCTTATTGCCATCATTGGGAGATCTGCATGTAGACAGACGTGTACTTTCATGCCCCTTACACCTGCAAAATAAGAGCTTGGTGAATTACAAACAAGGACATGTTTATCGGAAGGAACCTATTAAAGGGGATTCTGCATACTCCTTATAACCAAGACCAGAATCCCAGGGAAACAGCCAAAGGACCATTGTACTGCATGGGTTTGGACTTTAACACACAATGCTACAATATTAACTGCATTGGATGTAGCATGAGCTTCTGAACTGATACTCTCTAGGGCTGGGTGAACTGATCTGAATCTGCTTAACATGAAGGGATGGAATCAATGCTTGACTGGGTTTAGATTCAATTATGTAAACACTTTCCTGCTTTGTTTCACTATGATCCTCTGAATGGTGCTCAACTACCGTGGTGATGGGCAGAGTATAAGAGGATAGATAGTTTCCTGGTGAGATTCACCTTTTGTTCATACACCAGCCAAGAGAGGGGCGTGTTTTGGGGAGTTATAAAAGGGTGTGGTTGCAATAAAAACAGTTGTTATTCTCATGAAGATTGCTGTAGTTTAAAACCAGTGAGTGGTAGCCATAAATCAAAGAGTGTTATAGAACAATACATGAAGTTGTATTGCATCTTCACCATAGTAGCAACAGAGCTGGGAGCTGAGCTATTAAACGCTTGGTACTAGAGCTCTTCAGTGTCCTTTTTATATGACCGGTTATACTATGTAAAATAGCCATGATGCTTTATTCTGTGTCTGGCCAACAAGGCATAGGCAACAGAGCGACACAGGGAATAAAGTGTAACGTAACTGCACAAGTACAGTCATGCTGATGTGTCTACATGGAAGTGGGACGATCCATACTCTGAGGGTGCAGATGCAAAGGGGGAGAATCAAGGGAATTGTTTTTTGTTTTCAGCCTTAATGTTTTCAGCCACTGCTCAGGACAGGGTATCCAACTGGATAGACTGAGGTTCTGATCCAGAACAGCAAATCTAATGTTTCTGTTACGCTGCTCTCTTTAACCACTTTGTTATTATATATGGTCAGGGTGATGACACCAATAAAATTCAGAATTCTTTATCTTATACAGTTCACTGTAGCAGTGTGGAAATATGCACTGTAAGGGGATACCATAATGCGCACACCCAACTTTCAAAACAGAGTTGGAAGATCTCATTTTAGGCCCACTACTTTGGAGAACATTTCTTAGACAAAAGGTAAATACATATTACAGATAAGGGAGTCCATAGCTGTAGGCCAATAACATGCAACCTCTGATGAAAAATTAACGTATATGCAGTTGAATTTTACTTTCCTATTTTCAGAAGTGGTTTGTTTAAAAAAAAAATCTGTGATCGTTTGAGGTTTGTCTGTCTCCCTAACAGGGCCAAAGCATTTAATGGTTTTATATCGTTCTGGCTGGAGTGCCTCTAGGCTTGCTTGATGAGAAAAGTGACATTTTGAGCAAATATATAACAAATTACAAACAAAACCATTATTAGCAGTGGCAGTTACCTCCTGTAGCATGAATGATTTGGAATCCCCTGGAAGGATAGTGCTCTCATTCAGCTAACTTGACAAATAGTACCATTTCTTAGGAGTTCATATCCAGGCTTAGCTGGTGGTAGTAGAATTTTACTTTCAGATTCAAGACAATTAAACTAAGGTACTGAATGTCACTGCCTTTTCCAACGAGATTCGTTTATAAAATACTTTTTTTTTTTTTTTTTTTTGCTTGTTACTTGTGAAATAAGTTAAATAGAGACAAGGTCAATGCCTTGATGAGTCTGGATAAATAACAGGTGTAGGATAGCCAGCAATTCATTCCATGATTACTGAATCCAGGCCAGTATTGGTGGTGTGTTAATACTACAGCACATACTGTGTTCCCCAGTCTTGGAACTAGAGAGCCAGGGAATTACAGGGTCTGCATGTGGCCCGCGTCCTGAATAAAGAATCCTCTTTGTGTTATTAACCCTGAGTCTTTTCTCTCCTTTGTCACAAGAGCCACTACAATAGGGATTGGGAAAATATCTGAGTATGGTGCAAACCTGTTCAGCCTACAGGTCACTCCCTGCGTGGAACCTTTTGAACTGGTGAAAATGCTTCTTAAAGTGAATTTCAGTGCTGGTTAAAGTTGCTGGATTTGGTAAACCTGGAGATTATATAAATAAAGAATTTCAGGGCCTAGGTGCAGTACAGTGCTAGTTCCCCCCCCACTACTTCACCAGCATGCCTCAACCTCAAGGAGGAGAGGGGAGTTCAGTGTACAGGTCCCATTCACTCCTTAGACTCTCTGCTGGGGCTGCCAATTAGTATTACTAGTACAGTAGTTGTGCTGGTACTGTTGTGATATGGAAACCTGTCCATTGACAGTGCTGCTGTCAGATGGAAACACGTTGCTTACAGACTGACCTGGGCTGATGTGGTGCTAGTGATGAAAGGCTCCATGCACTTACCAATCCCCTAATACAGCCACTGCCCATAAAGTATCCTCCTTTAACCCCTTCTATATTGACATCCAGGCACTGCCTGATGATGATGATAAACCACAGCACTGTTGATAAAAATGATCTCAGTACTGCCTCTCATCGTGCCAGGAATCCTCCTCCCAAATAGGTGCATCAGTATGGGAATGTGGTGGAGATGACCATCAGGGAGAAGAATGAAGAGGTCCACAATTAGTGGGGGGAAGATAAAAAACAAGAAAAGAAGTTAGATCTAGGAAAAAAAGAGGAGGAAAAAGAGGGAAGCTTGAGGCCTTGTCTATACACACTCACACCAGTCTAACTAAATATACATTCTAAAACCAAGTGAGTTAAATCAGTGCAAGTCTGTGTGTGGACTCTCACTTTTGGTTTAAGAGTGGCTTGGTTTAATTTTGCTTAATCTGGTTTAGAAAAAGGTGAATGTTTGTGTGTAGAAGAGGTGTGAGTCAGAGCGTTAAGGTAAAAAATACTTTGGAGGTCTCCAACCCTGAGAGAGCTATCTTGATACTATGACAATCGGTGCCACTAAAAACCCTATATGAAAGAGAATAAATATGTGGTCTCTGTATTTCCTTACATAACACAAAAGGTAAAATAGCATAATAAGTTTGAGCCAAAAGACATCTCTGATGTAGCTCCCCTGAAGACAATAAAGTCACAACATGGGTAAGTTCATCCCAGGAGTTTAATTTTTATATTATGGAGCACTGAAGCCTCTTAATGGGACCTAACCTATTTGACAGTTTCAAACCCTTGAAACAGGTGATTGCATAAGAGACATGCCAGTAACGGGGCTTACATTTTAGGATGCCACATACTATACCAAGATAATTGTAATGGTAAAGTTTGCTTCTCACACTCCCTTTGGGCGATCCTAGTGCAACAAAAACTGAAGTCCTGGAATGCTTGTTCCGCTTGTCCCCTTCTAACTAAAACAACTGATAGCATTTCCTTGGAAGACACATAGAAGCACTGGAATGTGGACAAAGAATGACATGTGGACACATTCTGGTTTTGATACAAAAGGCAAGTAAGACAAAAAGCTACGTTTTATAAACTGATTAGTCATGGAAGATTTTCAATCAAATTAATATTTAGGTCCACGCACAAAAGTGCTCTCAGACTAAATTGATTTTAAGGTAATTTAATTTAGTAAAAAAAAAAAAGCTCACAATTAAAAAGCACCAGAAAGAGCTGTACTGGTACATAATGCATCTTCTTTTGGATGGGTGTGTATTTAAACATTCCCTATTTTTAAGCTTTAAAATAATATATACATACATATATAATAATGTATACCATGTGATTAGACTACTGTCCTTGAACCTCAAAGCAATGTCAAGGCTATCAAATTTCTAACACGTCAAAAGAATTGTTAGTACATCAGTTGTTTAAAATATGTCAGCCATGTCCCAAAATCCCATGTTGTTGCATCTTAAAGTATATTTCGACACAGTCCTTTAAAAGCCTATTGGTAATCAGAGAGTAATGCAAACCATCCTGACCCTTTTAGGGTTCTCATATCACTAAGCTACAACACAGCAGGGAAGTCATCTAAGGCTTGAACCAGCTTATAGATGTGGAACACACATCACTTTGTGTCTTGTAAAATCACGTACCTTGCTCATGCAGCATGGACTGAATCCTGTAACAGTAGGTGGTGATGCATTGTTTTCTATCTAGAAGCAAACTCAAGCATCTTTAACTGTTAGAGCAAGTGTGTGTGTTTCAAATCTTTGTTTGCCATTATTTCATTTGAATTAAAATAACACCTGCGTTTACACTAGATATGAAGAGTTATCATCAAACCCCGTGCTTCAGGGCATAATCAGCAGTTGGGTCAGGAAGAAATCTTCCCAACACAGTGTAGCACTGTATAGATATATGCATTGACCTTCTTATGAAACAACTGGCAATGATTGCTGTTGGAGACTAGATAGTACATTAGATAGGCGCTGTTCCCCTGTTGACAATACGTACATTTTAGAGCCACTCTATAGTTGATTAATCTTGTTTTAGCAAGTATTTAGTAAATTACCTTCACACTGTGTGGTATAGACTTTTCTCTTTTTCCACACTGAATATTTCAGAGACATTTCTCATTTCTGAAACAATTTTTCTTGGCTCTTCTAAACTTTTTCCTCTACAGTGTATAGAATATTTTTAGATCCACTCCACAGATGGAGGAGAACAGTGAAAATGTTTGTCACCAAGTGGCATTTGATACAAATAAAAAACACCCACTTGCTTCATTATTCATCAGTGTGTTTAATTTTGTTCCCCAAGCAATCCATAAAGAGTGGGGCTGTTTGATAGCAGCCCAGTGAAGCAGCACAGTAAAGAGTAAAGCTAAATAAGGTATTGATGCACTCTAATAATGCTACTCTACCTGTGAGGCTTGATTTGTGCTATTTCACATTTGCTAACACTAAGTAGCATTCCTTTGCATAGAAATTACACTCCATGATTACCCTTAATTGGCATAAGTATTTGCATTTGGGGGGAAAACATATAATGTAGTCATATCATATGATAACACTTTCCATTCCACTAGTATCTCAGGAGGATGTTAAACAGAAGCTACTAATGGTGGACATTTTAAAATTAGCAGGTCTGGATAACTTGCATCCAAGAGGTTTAAAAGAGCTGGCCAAGGAGTTTTCTGGACTGTTAATGTTGATTTTCAATAAGTCTTGGAACTCTGGGGAGGTATATAAAGTCTGGAAGAAAGCTAATGTTGTGCTAATATTTAAAAAGGTTAAATAGAATGACCTGGATGATTATAGGCCTATCAGTCTATGACATCAATCCTGGGCAAGATAATGGAGTGGTTGATAAGGGACTCAATTAATAAATAATTAAAGAAGGGTAATACAATTAATGCCTATAACATGGGTTTATGGGACATCAATAACGTCAAATTAACTTGATTTTTTTCTGAGATTATAAATTCAGTTGATAAAGGCAATAGTATTGATGTAATATACATAGAGTTCTGTAAGGTGTTCGACCTGGTACCACATGACATTTTGATTAAAAAGCTAGACTAATATAAAATTAAATTATTAAAAGCTAGTTAACTGAAAGATCTCAAAATGTAATTGTAAATGGGGAATCATTATTAAGCGGGCATGTTTCTAATGGAGTTCTGCAGGGATTGGTTCTTGGCCTGATGCTATTTAAACTCTTTATCAATGACCTGGAAGAAAACATAAAATCATCATTGATAAAGTTTGCAGATTACACAAAAATTGGGGGAGTGGTAAATAACAAAGAGAACAGGTCATTGATAGTGTTCTGGATCGCTTGATAAGCTGGGCTCAAGCAAACAATATGTGCTTTCATACAGCTAATTGTAAATGTATACGTCTAGGAACAAAGAATGGAGGCCATTCTTATAGGGTGGGGGACTCTATCCTGGGAAGCAGTGACTCTGAAAAAGATTTGGGGGGGAGAGGGTAAGATAATCAGCTGAACATGAGCTCCCAATGCAACGCTGTGGCCAAAAGGGCTTGTGTGAGCCTTGAAAGCATGAACAGTGGAATCTCAAGTAGGAATAGAGAGGTTATTTTACCTCTGTATTTGGCACTGATGCGACCACTGCTGGAATACTGTGTCTAGTTGTGGTGTCCACAGTTCAAGAAGGGTATTGATAAATTGGAGAATCTTCAGAGAAGAGCAACAAGAATGATTAAAAGATTGGAATACATGCCTTACAGTGATAGACTCAAGGAGCTTAATCTATTTAATTTATCAGAGACAGTTAAGGAGTGACTTGATTACAGTCGATAAGTACCTACATGTGGAACAAATACTTGATCATGGGCTCTTCAATCTAGCAGAGAAAGGTATAACATGATCCATTGGCTGGAAGTACAAGCTAGATAAATTCAGACTGGAAATAATGTATACATTTTGAACACTGAGGGTAATTAACCATGGGAACAATTTACTAAGAGTTGTGATGGAGTCACCGTCACTGGCAATTTTCAAATCAAGATTGGATGTTTTTGTCAAAGATCTGCTCTAGAAATTATTTTGAGGAGGTTCTTTGGCCTGTGCTATATAGGAGATAGACTACGTGATCACAATGGTCTCGTCTGGCCATGGAATCTATGAATATTTGACTAAGGTTAAGACTCCATCACAGAACAAATACCAGTTTTAGAATGTAATGCTAAGACCTTCTTCCATCATACACAAAACAAAAAACAGGTTTGTAAAACGTCTCAGGAACTTTCCCGTCTCATCACAGCATGTCTTTTCACCTGGTGCCAGACTTCTAAGATTTGGCAGGGTGACCTAACACTTTCAGTACAGTACTTGAACAAGGGTGCTCCCAGATGCCAAAAGTATAAATTGCATTAAATAAGCCACACCTCTCAAACTGTAACCTTAATATTTTTTTCTGTCTTAATGAAAACAGGACATTGTCAGGCAATTATTCATAACTAGGAAATGTCTTTTATTGGGTCTGTGTATATATTGTGTCTTGTACCTTTTCAGTGATCCTGGGAGATAACAGCTTTTCAGCTCTGAGGATTTATATTTATACACAGAGTAGGTACAGTGCAGGCTTTGGTAGTGCAAGCTTCATCACAGTGACCTGCCAGTGTGCCTCAGCCCTCACAAAGAGGAACAAGCTAAAGGAACAAGAGGGCAATTCAATCACTATGTCTATTCAGCCTTTCTCCTTTCCTCCCCCCACCACCAGACTGTCAACAAAGGTGTTAATAGTGTCAATTGTGTCTGCTAGGACTGGGACAGAAGCCACAAATGCATTTGCTAAACCAGTAAGCCAGCAAACAGGCATCAGATGGTAATGGCTTTCACTCACTACTAACCTGGGCAACATTCAAATGGCTGAGGGAAGGGAAAAGGGCCTTGAGCTCATTGTCAATCCCTTGAGTCATCCAGTCCTCCCTTACTCCTCTGTTTTAAATAAACCCTGGCAAGCTTACAAAAGAACGGCCATACTGGGTCAGACCAAAAGTCCATCTAGCCCAGTATCGTGTCTTCCGACAGGGCCAATGCCAGGTTCCCCAGAGGGAATGAACAGAACAGGTAATCACCAAGTGATCCATCCCCTGTTGCTCATTCCCACCTTCTGGCAAACAGAGACTGGGGACATCATCCCTGTCCACCCTGGCTAATAGCCATTGATGGTCCTATCCTCCATGAATTTATCTAGGTTTATTTTTAACTCTGTTATAGTCTTGGCCTTTTCAACACCCTCTGGCAAGGAGTTCCACAGGTTGACTGTGCGTTGTGTGAAAAAATACTTCCTTTAGTTTGTTTTAAACCTGCTGCCTATTAATTTCATTTGGTGACCCCTAGTTTTTGTGTTATGAGATGGGGTAAATAACACTTCCTTATTTACTTTCTCCACACCAGTCATAATTTTATAGACCTCTAACATATCTGCACTTATTAGTCTCTTTTCCAAGCTGAAAAGTCCCAGACTTATTAATCGCTTCTCAAATGGAAGCCATTCCATACCCCTAATCATTTTTGTTGCCCTTTTCTGAACCTTTTCCAAATCCAATATATCTTTTTTGGGATGTGGCAACTACATCTGCACGCAGCATTCAAGATGTGGGCATACCATGGATTTATATAGCGGCAATATGATATTTTCTTTCTTATTATCTATCCCTTTCTTAATGACTCCCAACATTCTGTTCCCTTTTTTGATTGCCACTGCACATGGAGTGGATGTTTTCAGAGAATTATCCACAATGACTCCACAATCTCTTTCTTGAATGGCAACAGCTAATTTAGACCCCATCATTTTATATGTATAGTTGGGATTATGTTTTCAAATGTGCATTACTTTGCATTCATCAACATTGAATTTCGTATGCCATTTTGTTGCCCAGTCACCCAGTTTTGTAGCCCTTCACGGTCAGCTTGGAACTTAACTATCTTCAGTAGTTTAGTATCATCTGAAAATTTTGCCACCTCACTGTTTACCCTTGTTCCCAGATAATTTATGAACATATTGAATAGGACTGGGCCCAGTACAGACTCCTGGGGGCCACCAATATTTACCTCTCTCCATTCTGAAAACTGTCCATTTATTCCTACCCTTTGTTTCCTATCTTTTAACCAGTTACCAATCCATGAGAGGACCTTCCCTCTTATCCCATGACTGCTTACTTTACTTAAGAGACTTTAGTGATGGACTTTGTCAAAGGCTCTCTGAAAATCTAAGTACACTATATCCACTGGATCCCCCTTGTCCACAAGCTTGTTGACCCCCTCAAAAAATTCTAGTAGATTGGTGAGGCATGATTTCCCTTGACAAAAACCCTGCTAATTCTTCCACAACAAATTATGTTCATCTATGTGTCTGACAATTTTATTCTTTACTATAGTTTCAACCAGTTTGCCTGGTACTGAAGTCAGGCTTACTGGCCTGTAATTGCCAGGATCATCTCTGGAGCCTTTTTAAAAAATTGGCGTCACATCAGCTATCCTCCAGTCATTTGATACAGAAGTTGATTTAAATGATAGGTTACAGACTACAGTTAGTAGTTCTCCAGTTTCACATATGAGTTCCTTCAGAACTCTTTGGTGAATACCATCTGGTCCTGGTATCACTTTGCTTCAAAACCTCCTCCAATGACACCTCAATCTGGGACAGTTCCTCAGATTTGTCACCTAAAAAGAATGCCTCAGGTGTGGGAATTTTCTTCACATCCTCAGCTGTGAAGACCAATGCAAAGAATTCATTTAGTTTCTCCGTAATGGCCTTATTGTCCTTGAATGTTCCCTTAGCATCTCAATCGTCCAGTGGCCCCACTGCTTCTTTAGCAGGCTTCCTGCTTCTGATGTACTTAAAAAAAATTGCTATTACTTTTTGAGTCTTTGGCTAGCTGTTCTTCAAATTCTTTTTTGGCCTTCCTAATGATATTTTACACTTCATTTGCCAAAGTTTATGGTCTTTTCTATTTTCTTCACTAGGATTTAACGTCTACTTTTTAAAGGATGCCTTTTTGTCTCTCACTGCTTCTTTTACTTTGTTGCTTAGCCATGGTGGCCCTTTTTTGTTTCTCTTACTATGTTTTTTAATTTGGGGTATACATTTAAGTTGAGCCTCTATTATGGTGTCTTTAAAAAGTTTCTATGAAGCTTGCAGGGATTTTCACTTTTGGCACTGTACACTTTAATTTCTGTTTAAGTAACCTCCTCATTTTTCTGTAGTCCCCCCTTACAACTGAAATCTGTTTCCTTGTTGAATTGTATTTCCTTTCCTCCCAAAAACAAGACTATTGTAGGGTTGCTCCATAAGCATGGGACTGTTGATAAAGATATTTTTTTAAAAGGCGTCTTGAGGAATCTGTCGTATCAGGGTCTGGAGAGAGGAATGATCTGGATTTTGCAAACAGATATAAAACAAAATTGTCTACCAGCACTGACTGCATGTCTTCAATAAACTGCCATGTTAACATGCTCAGCATTCTCCAAAACGGCTACCCTAATACAATATGTGTTGTGCTTTTAGAAGTAAACAACTTATCTTCAAATGGGAAGTGTAACATTATTTTAAAGTATAGCTGTTGATAGGAACCAGTCTCCTCTAATCTATGTGGTATGTTTAGTGTCCTGGTTTATGGCTTTTTTCTTGTCCATTTTTTTTTCTGTCCCTTTTTTTTTTTTTTTTTTTGCAATCTCTGGCGGTATCATATCAGCCCAATGATTCTTTGGCTCTGACACCACCAGACATTACGGTCTCTAATGATACTTCTCTCCACCTGTTTGAATGGCAGTCACAGGGATGCCAAGCTATGCAATATGTCCTTAGTGCTAGACCCTAGCTGGCACCACTGTAGATTTCACTTAGTTGGGCTGGCAGCTTTAGTGCTACGCGACCTCTGGGTCCACTGTAGGTGCAGACAACAGTGTTGTGGTCACTTATTCTTTTTTCCATAGTCTGGAAATGTGTAAAAATTGTGCCCAGGCAAGCCTTCCCTTCATACAAATTGTACTTTATTAAACAGCCACGCCATATCAAAGGTGGGTGTGTGCAGTTGTGACACTCACTTGGCATTGCGTCTTTATGCTGGCAGAGATGTTTGTGCTGCCCTTGGCATTCCTTCTCTATGATTTTCTGTAGCACTCTTGGGGTGGCTTTGGCAGCTGCACTAGCCAGATGCAAAGCTGTCTCCTGTTTTCTAGCAGAGGCATTTGAGGTCTGTGTCTAAAGCTTTCTGGCAGAGATTGTGCATTTTGCCTCGCTCTATTTTGCTTCACTGAGATTAACTGCCTTGTCCTATAGTTATGGTATCGTCTCACCCATATGCGAGTGAGGAATCCAGCTGAATGAGGCCTGCATTTGAAGAGAGCACGGTCTATCTGATCAACAGATGCCCTGTTAGTACTTCTCTTTGATGCATATCTGTTACATAAACAGCTTACACTGATGTTTATGAATTAGCCATTTTGTTTCTCCTAAGTACAGCAACTGAATACACCACTTTAAAAAAATGGGGATGCAGTTTTCCTTCACTATGGGGAAACTATGGGGCAAATTTGAGCAGGTGTAATCATGCATGGCTCCACTGACCTCTGCAGGCTTACAACAGGGATGGATTTTGCCCTGTGTGTTCGCTGTGGGCTATAAGCAATAAATTTCTGTAACTGTAAATTTTCTCCAAAACTGGTCACTGTAACTGTTTATTTGATTAACAAATAACAAGGACCCAGGGCATTCTTGGAAGATTATTGACGAGCTTGGAGGATTTTGTGGCTCGAAGCTTTGCTTCAGATCATTAATTATACTTATTAATTAACTACCCAGGAAATGCACTGGCTTCAGTCATCATTGCTATATGATAGGGTATCTTGTACTACATCCAGCAGTCAGGGGTTAAAAATCTCTTTTATACAGGCATACAAATACTGCCAGGATTGCAGGGGATTCAGCCTTCTAAATACAGCAAGAGATGATTGGTCAGCAGGGATAACTGGCCCTTCATGGGGCGAACAAACAGCACAGAGAGGAAGAGTTCAGGGAATCCAAAGGCTAATGGAGAAGCGGTCCCACTTTAGTTTATAGGATAACTTGCTGTTTTTACATTTGACACTTTGGCTGATGGAAGCCTTTCATTTTGTGACTGGTTATTAATAAATAATACTAGTATTCCTATTATTAATACTTTGCACTTACGGCACCTTTCACTTGAAGATCTCATAGTCTTTTATAAACAAATCAGGTAAGCCTCACACTGTATCAGGGAGTTAATGAATGATATTTGCCTATTCTACATATTGTGCCGATGAAGAAACTGAAGCACAGAGTTAGTAAATCATTTAGGGTCCCACAGTGAGTCAGTGTCAGATTTGGGAATAGAATGTAGAAGTCCTGACAGCTGTCCTGTGCCCTAACCACTGGATAACACTGTTTCCTTGATGTAACCCATCTGTGCAGTTTCATTTTTCTAGCTGTCGCTGCGCCATCTTGTCCATGACATTGTTAGTGTTACAGTTAAGGTGTTCCTCACTGTGGCATCTGAGTGCCATTTACAACATTACATTAAAAGCACAGCATTTATCCAGAACAGGGAGCATAGACTCAGTAACCTTCAATTGTCAATGAGACTCTTCCTAAACCCAGGGGTCGGGGAGAGGGGCATTGGTGGTTGAGCAAACGGAAATCAGATTTTCAAGAGAGATTCCGGGGAGATCCCTGGGAGATCCAATAACCACTTTCATAGAAAAGCCAGGTCAGAGAGGTTTCTTGTAATACAGCCTAAGTGAGGAGAAATCCAGGCTCTGATGAACTGCTGGCAGGAGCACCTTCTACTGAGGAGCACTTCCTCTAGCCTTGGTAACATCAGCTGTGGGCACTGACTGTTGCAGGGTCCTTGTCAGTTGCAACAGCTGTGGAAGGAGATAATGTGGCTGATCTCATCCCACTCATTCTGGTGTAGATCAGAGATAACTCCACTGAAGTCAACAGAGTTACACCTGTGTAAATGTCAGAGGCGAATCAGAGTCATTGTATTTGGCTGTCTTGGACAACATTGGGTTCCTAGACCAATTAAAACTTTATTATAACTGATAACTAGCACTTCAGATTGCACATGGATTCAAACTGGCAGTCAGCACCAGAGAACAGATGCAACATGATTTTGTCTGTCTACTATCCTATGTGGTAGGCAGCCACATTCTGTACCAGTTGAAGCTGCCAGGTGTCCTTCAGGGTCAGTGCCATATCAAGCACATGGCAGTAGTCCAGACTTAGCCATTTTTTTTTGTCTTGACTGTTTTTCTCAGCATTGCCCCATTAGCACATTAATTGGTTTAGCGCTATTGGACCAAATTCATTCCTAGTGTAACTCCATTGGCTTCAGTGGAGTTACACCAGGGATGAGTTTGTCCCACTTTGAGTAGCAGTCTCCTGTGGAGTGTAACATATTTTTAGTTTCCTTAGTCTTATAAGACAGTACAGTAGCTCTCTTAAGGGCTGGCTTTCATTTGATTGTTAGTGAGTCAGTTATTCAGTCCTACATTTTATCCATAGGCACTGTAATTTTACCTTTATCAGTACGTGGATATCATTTGGAAGTTCACTGACGTCTCTAAAAGATCCTATATCAATGGCATTTTATGCACTGCAATTATTAACTTTTTTATTGAAAAAAAAATATTCAGTGGAGCTCTAATTAAACCCTGATGGGTCTGCAGAATCTTTTGTATGGAATATTGAGATCCAATATGGGCTGTTTTTCTTCTAGTAGCAACAGTAGCTAAGGTAACATTTCAGCCACAGGTGAGTTATAATTGTCAGACACCTAGCCTGATTCTGTAGTGTTCGGCTGTTTGTGTACAGGTGATAAACATCAAAGTTTAAACGCATCTTCACAACTGTTACAGAGTTTGATTTAAAATTCAAATTTAGACACGTTAAAAGTTTGCATATCTAACGAGCAGGATTTGATCACTGGTTGACATTTTCTAAATTGTCAAAAATTACTATTGAAAAATAAAAATACCTACAGTTCCTTAGTCTCAGTGACTAGAAATGTTACTTCTATATTTTTATGGACACTGTAAGTGCCTAACTTGTGCATTACTTATTTTAAGACCTTTGTAGTACTTTTCACTATAACCTTAAATCTGAATATACTGATTTGTAATACTTGTTCTTTAAAAAAACGCCACTATTGTGTTCTTTCTCAGGGCATCCTTAGAGGAGCAGAGTTAATCTTGTATGGGTATCTCAATTCTGCATTTTTATACTTTAAAATGCCTGCATTTCTTCTAAATGCAACATTAACTGTGATTTTCCTGGGTTTCTAAAACTTGTAGTTGTTTTTAAATAACTACACATTTCGTCCAAAGTTTGTTTGCTCTAAATTCACTGATATGTTCTCTCCACTGAAACAAAGTTATTTATCTTAGAATATGAATTAATGTTTTCTGTGATTGCATCAACATCCTTGTTTCTGCATTCCCTACGTTTAGGCTACAATAAGGCTATGAGTACATTTGAACTCTCTTTAATAATACCGACAGCCTTCTCTATGTGCCTATGTTGTTATTTTACTGTTGGTAACACAGTGTGCTGTGAAGCCTAATTCACCAGCCTTTCTCCTCTCTTAAATGTCATAGCTGTCAGCAAAGGAGTGATATAAAAATATTAGAACAATGTTTTCTAGATTTTTCTGTGATTTACTGCTTTCTTTCATGCAGGAAGTGATGGGTATCATTCAGCAGGGACAGCTTAGAAAACGATAGCAGCTGAGTAAATCTGACTCATAGAATTAAATATCATGGATCATGTGCCAGTTTTTCCCACTAGATTTAATGTAAGACACTGACCCTTGTGATTTTACAAAAGTGGGTCAAATTTTCTCTACTTGTACAGTAGGTCTTCTGACATTTTGCCCAATGTGTGCACCATTGAAGGTTTTATCATCAGCTGCCAAACAGATAACTACAATGTTTGAATTCTAATAAAGGGTGTAATTGAATGGATTCTGTCTTGAGAATATAATGGGGGCGTGGGGAATGAATACGGCTGGCTTTACATCTCTACTGCCATATGGAAAATCTGGATTTGGAACTCATCTTGAGACTGGCTTTCTGGACTGAAAACATCAGAGGGGATGTTCTCACCCTTACAAAGAGTAAAAAAAAAATCAGATTGCCCCTGCCTCCCCGCAGTTGCTGATCCCTTCAGTTGTGACTTCGAATGATTAGCAAAGGTAAATGGTGAACCTCAAAAGATCCTGAAATAGTCACTTTTCCTCCAAAAAGGAATATAAATCCTTATTTGACCTTCATGTAGCTATTTGTATCCATTCTCCCACCCCCAGATATTAGTGACCTAGATCAGATCTTCAGCCACTCCCTACCTGACTCTCCTTATTTTAAAACAAAAATCCCTCCAAGACCCTGTTTGTTTCCTCATAATTAGCCATTTCCAAACCTCATCCCTAAGGATCTGATTCCTGTCTTTTCCCCAGGAGATAACTGGGCAATAACCAAGTACTAATGCGTTATATGTGCTCTTCCTTAGATCTTCCTTGACACACATCTTTGAGGAAAGGTCTGATACATTCGTACCAGCTGCTCCAGTCTTCCACCGCTATTTTTGACAGGAGTCAAAGCTAGCACTAGGCATAAGCAGACGAAGCAATTGCTTAGAGCCCTGAGCAATTCAAGGGGGCCCCCTATTTGCTTTTTATTAGGTATTGTGTGTGCGGGGACCAAAAATATTCCTGCTTAGGACCCCCCGTGGGCTAACACCGCCATTGGCTGGAGCCCTTAACTTGGGCTCTATTGCTCAGTAAAGCAGGCCTGACTCAGCGTCATCCCACACTTCCATGTCTTTGAGAAGCACTACCGAGTTTGAGTTTGCAGTACAATCACTGTTTCCCCTTCCAGAGTTTGTCACCCCACAAATTTATCACCATGGGCGCTTTCATGATACCACAAACTCTGGATTGTGTCCTCCTTGACTTAGGCAGGGAGGAGTAGCCCAAAAGTCAAGGAGAAAAAAACACCATGTAGTCATCCACAAGTCTCGGTTATTCCTAGGCAATTGTGAAACAATTCCAGAGACTATCATACAGTTACATGGAGGTATGGGAAAAAATTATGTTTTTAATGATTGCCTTAGCATTACTGTTGTCCAAAGTTAAAAACAAAAACAAGTCTTAAGAATCTAGAACACCAGTAAGCCACCAAGATGATACTGAATATGTTCTTTCTGTGAGCAAGCTACATGCTGAGAATAGTCACAGTGCACTCCCAGTCCCACTTGCTGTTCCTATCACTCTAATTCTGGAAGCACAGAAGTTAATAGTTTAAGAAAAGTTTGTTTTTATAATTAGGTCTGCCGAATGTAGAAATCAACAGTACAATGCATTTTCCCAGCAGAGCCCGTAAATTAATTAGGAGCAATTTGCTGTCAGAAACAATTTCCACAATTTTAAGTCAAAAAGCAGAAAACCAGTTTTTATCCTGAAGTAATTTTACTCCTGTGAAGATAAATTACCCCAAACTTTGATTTTACCTGCTCCTGGTTGCTGGTATTCGGGAGCAAATTAGATGCTGTTTAATGGTGGTTTTATTAGTGCTGGGGCTGAATTTTCAAGATAGATGCCCTTCCCCCAACCCTTACAGTTTAGCTCTTGACCTTTTCATAACACAGTCTTCTTTGACACTTGCAAATTCCTGTCAGAAGATAATGAACAAATTGCAGTGCTAATCGAACACAGGCCTTTCCTAGGCTTCTGCCTGATAGTCACACAGCAAAGGTCACAGTCTAACTAATGAGGGCTTTGGGTGATACCTACACAACATGTGGGCTTTTCTTAAAGGCCAGAATTTATGGGTGCCACTTGGGGACAATTCAGCTATCACAAGCATCTTAGAAGTACAAGAAGGGAGGATCCATCCATCACTAAACCCCATTATTGGACTTAAACACTCAGCTTTATATGCATAATTGCCAGACCTTAGGCTCTTCAAAAGGCTTCAGTGTCATTATGATAGATCCTCCTCCCTGTTTACAGAGAAGAATGAACATTAGATGGTCCATTGTGGCATTTAGCATTTGAGCCCATCAGGACTTTTGGGTGATTTGCAGATATCAAGATACTGAGATACTGATTTAAATGAAGGGAACATTTGCAGAATCATAAATTTGTCCTATGAAATCTATTATATGGATGTCTTTCTGCAGCTGATAAGCATAAAAAATTTACTGCTCCAGACTTGCATGTTTTGTGGCCTTTCAGATTTGAATATATTTATTAGCCTTTCTTTGCAGATGCACAGTTAAAGAAGTCTGACCTCTAGCTGCCAAAGTTTCACCAAACTACATTTTGGATGCTGGGGTGCCACAAAATAAAACCTACTTAGACCATTGGTTCTTAGACTTTTTTTTTAAAGCAACATTTACACTTTTTAAAAACTGCTGCAAATGCATTAGCAATAAAACTGTTGATTAATGTGTAGTAGGAACTCGGGGGAAAAGAGGAAGAGGCAGAGTTCAATGGTAAATGAAACTAAACAAAATGTGTTTATCTGCGACCCTCAACCAATGCAAGTGACTTGTAGAGTAGGAACCTGGATTTGAGGAGCCATAATGTAATAATCGTGCACAGCAACTTTCCTCAGATTCCAGTTGAAGTAACTACATTTTGGCTGTTCTCATTCAGTTGCCACTGCATGCAGTCTGCTGCTGCTTTCTGTCATAAAAGGTTGTGTAGTGTTGCCATATGCAGTTAAACAGGTGCTGTATTTCAGTGGTGGGTGAAGGGATCCCTCTGTATAGTTGATGTATCATTTTAGCTAGCACTCTGGGATCCCGTGGGAGGCAAGGTACTACATAAATATAAGTTTTATACCTGGGTTTTTTTCAGTTCTAGAAATTCGGACTATAGCAAGTGCTTGAATTAGAGTTGACAGTGTAATCGGAGTCTACATTTCAAACTACTGCACTTTGTGTTATACCGTCTGCTAAATATCACACAGCCCTACTGTACACTTCCAGCTCTTCAGATGAATTCTGGCATGTGCACTTTGTTGAATTTAGTGGTTTGAAAGAATAAAAAAATCAATGTGCTGTACTTCTTTTTATTTGCCTAATTATTGTAAAGATAACTTAAAAGACCAAAACAAATTTGAAATGGTTATCCTGAAGTTTTCTAAATACTTCCTGACAGAACTAAAAGCTTCACCACCAAGCCAAGAACTCTGACCCTTTTAGAGACATGATGGTTACTAAATTTCTAGATATCTGCTAAAAAAACGAGGAGTACTTGTGGCACCTTAGAGACTAACAAATTTATTTGGGCATAAGCTTTCGTGGGCTAAAACCCACTTCATCGGATGCATTTAGATAGATATTATAGATATCTGCTATTACTCATAAATTGTTTAAAGGCAATGGAGATGCTATTTCCTTGTCATTCACTGAATGGACTAATCTTTAAAAGTGTTTTCAAGTCATACTTTTTTGTTCATTTGTTTTAATTTAGTGATGTGTTTGGAAATTGGGACTCATTTAACTCTGGATCTGTAGTATTAATCACACTTCCCAACCTTGCATTGTTACACACATTGTGCGACGAGTCATTTTGTGGACATTGAGCATGGCAGTCCAGAAAATGAGAAGTATCTCCCATAGCAGGGTTTACACACATGTACATGCCACATGCGTGACTAGATTACTTTTCTAATTGTATCCACCAGCAATTATACCATCTGACAGGTTTCAGAGTAACAGCCGTGTTAGTCTGTATTCGCAAAAAGAAAAGGAGTACTTGTGGCACCTTAGAGACTAACCAATACCATCTGAGTATCTAAAGTATAGGTTAACAACAGTGACCGAAATACCACCTACTGTATCTTTCACAAAAGATTATGCACATAGCCCCTTCTCCCACAAAATGCTTAAATCTGCCTGTCAGGCTCACAGGACTTCTGTATGGGAAATAGTCTTCCAATCAGACCTCTCCAAGTCTCCACAACATTTAGTTGCTGTCACCAGACTCATGAGCCATCATCTTCCTAGTCCTGGATTATCTGGTCCACCTGTACTGATCAATGCGGTCCCCAGTAAATAATTTAATTGTAATGTAGCACATTGAATGCATGTAATGTAGCACATTGAATTGCATCCGATGAAGTGAGCTGTAGCTCACGAAAGCTTATGCTCAAATAAATTGGTTAGTCTCTAAGGTGCCACAAGTACTCCTTTTCTTTTCACATTGAATGGGAACCTTATTCATGACCCAAATATCAATTTTATCTAAAATCAGAGATTAGTTTACTTCATGTGAATAGATATTTATGTAAATTGTCCTGTGTTTTGATATATCCTAGTCTGGGATATTTCCTTGATATCATGTCCCTGTTGCCTTACTATGATCTCACAATAGATGGCATTCTCAGTGATGAGTTTAAAGGAGGCCTTACGAGAAAGCAATCCTGAGTATGTCTGCACATCTCTGGAAAGTGAATGCTGTGAACTTTTCATTAAGAAGGCATCCCCAGAGACCACTCAAGGTCAAGAACATCCATAAAATCACACTAGGCCTGCACTGTTTTTAAGCCTGTTTTCCAAATGCTTTTTCTCGCTACTGAACTATTACTTGCTGTTGAGCAACTGGAAATGTTTTTGCCACCAGATAGGAGATAGTTTCACACCTCTAGCAGCTAGGAACACGCTGATTCCTTCATGCAGATGCATGGGAGGAAATGTGTGAACTCTTACAACACAAAGGTGTTAAACTTTACCAAATGAACCGTCCTGCAAGCCTCTTAGAGGCCTGCTGCTATCCATTATAACAATAATAATTTCCATCTGACTTTTCAGAGCACTGAGGAGCTTGTTAGCATTGCCTGCTGATCATATATCACCTCTTCTTGGTTCTATGTCTAACTGTGTTGAAGAAAGAATATACAATGACTGTAAGTGATAAAGGAAGAGAGACCATTGGGAAAATGGATAGTACATGGACACTTCAGCAGGGATGGGCAAATCTTTTTGTATAAAATAACAAACAAGTGTACCCTGAACCTTTGCCCAAAACTGAAACCAACCCCCATATTTTATTATGTCTGAAATAGTTAGGTTAACTTTTTTATATTTATATATTCATTTTTGTAGAACTCCGGTTGTCTTATTCCTGGCCAGGACCCAAAGTGGCCATTCTAAAATAACATCCCACCCAAAATAAGAGTGATTATACTCAGAGAAACTCTGACATGACCAGAAGCAGGAAGTAATGGAGATCTCAGAATAAAATGGTTCTCACCAGACACGTCTCACCAGCTTCAGCTTAAATATGGAGGTTCAAAAGTTTGGGTTAGTTTGTATATTTGGATGAGTGTCTAGCTAACCATCTGAACTTCTGGACATTTTAACATCTATTATCTTCAAACCAGAGTATTAAAAATTTACAATACATTGTACATTAAATTGCTACTTAAAATACTTTGGTTACCAATCTTCTTTTCATCTGATGGAGCTATATGGTCATGGTCATTGAAGGTTGGCCTTAAAATTGCTCCCCCTTGGCAATGGTTCTATCTGTAGAGTTTTTCTTGGAAACCAAAATGGGACACGAGATTCTGGTATTGTTTGTAGTTTTCTACATACAAAAAAGCAATGTTAATAAGAGTATATCCTTAGCTTGGTTATATAATTAGGAAAGGGAACTATCTGAAATAACTCCAGAGCTGGGAAGGCCATTGGAATTAAGCCATTCATGAAAATGTGTCTGGTTGGTTCATAGATTCCATGCAGATAGGTCATGTTATTAGCTAGAGCCCCAGAAATCTTGGAACATTTCTTAAAAGATTGTGGTGAATGGAACGGGAGGCAGGGTTGTGGAAATTTGAAGAGAGCGAACAAAACTCCATAAGGTTTTTGTTTGGCCCCAGTTCAAGAAAGTGCTTCAACGTGCTTAACTTTAAGGATGTGAGTAATCCCATTCCTATTCTGCAAAACGTTTATGTGCTTAACTTTTAGTACATGCTTAACTGCTTTGCCGAACTGTGGCCTAAAAGAGTTTTGCTTTTGCATTCAAGAAGCAGAAACAATACCACCTGACTTATGTGATTAGTCACAGCTAATGAAGGCAGCTGGAATTTTGAATACAGAATATTATGGCAAACTGCTCATGATCAATCCATAAAGAAATACACAGAGGGAAGAAAAATATATACAGTAAATTTGAATAATGAACAGTTTTGAGGAAATTGCAATCTGCTTGCAGACATTCAAAGAGCAAAAATGGAGGCTAAATTTGTTGAGTAAGTTACTTGCTGTGATCTATTCTCTTGGACCTCATTAGAGGCATGTGAGCTTTGGGTGAACCCAGAAAATGCAAATACTACAGAGTGAAATGCCAAACAACAGAGTTTAAACTGGAAGTTTTTAAAGTGGATTATTTTCCCCTGAGTACTGCTATTTTTTAAATAGAAATTATTTGGTGATTTAAAACATTCCTCTGGAATAAATCCTAGCTATATAAAAAATAAAACTAGTTATTTGACAATTAAATATGCCAGCAAACAGCTCTCTCTTTCCACTTTGGAACTTAAATCTAAGGCTGTAGTGTATTCAGATGACAAAATTGTTATAATTATTTTCTTAATGTCAAGGTTTATTAAAATATTGCCTCAATGTTTTATCACTTGCTACCACTTTTGAGCTTAGGAGGTTATACATTAGTTATGTTTAGTTTACAATACAACCAATCATTTTCCTCCATTTTTTTCTAATATGTTGTATAAATCAAGGAAGCTGTATGGTATTTATGGGTTCACTGTGTAACACTTATTCTTTTTTTCCCCTCAAAGATTCCTGCTGTCAGTCTTAATATCGGGACATATCTGGAAACTCTATTAACAAATTAAAACATATAAGACAGACTCTATTATGTAGTGGTGCTTAAGGCATACTTGTTAATATATGACACATCTAGGGTTGTCCACTTTCTATTGGCACAAAACCGAACATGCTAGCCCTGCCCCTTCCCCAAGGCTCCGCCCCGTCCCCTCTGCCCTGAGGCCCTGCCCCCAGCTCACTACATTCCCCTTCTCTCAGTGGATCGCTGTCCCCCACCCTCACCCACTTTCACTGGGCTGGGGTAGGGAGTTGGGGTGCGGGAGAGGGTGAGAACTCTAAATAGGGATGTGGGCTCTGGGGTGGGGCCAGAAATTCGGGGTTCAGGGTGCGGAAGAGGGCTCCGGGCTGGGACAGGGAGTTGGGGTGTGGGAAGAGGTGAGGGCTCCAGCTGGGGGTGCAGGCTCTGGGGTGGGGTTGGGAATGAGGGGTTTGGGGTGCAGGAGGGGGCTCCAGGCTGGGGGGAGGGGCCAAGGGATTCAGAATGTGGGAGGGGACAGCAGGTTGAGGCAGGGTGTTGGGGTGTGGGAGGGGTGAGGCTCTGGTTTGGGGCTGCGGGCTCTGGGGTGGGGCCGGGGATGTGGGTTTTGGGGTGCAGGTGGGGGCTCCGGGTTTGGGGGGGCTCAGGGCTGGGGTAGGGGGTTGAGGCTCAGGGTTGGGGCACGGACTTACCTCGGGTGGCTCCTGGTCAGTGGCACAGTGGGGCTAAGGCAGGCTGCCTGTCTGTCCTGGCTCCGTGCTGCGCCCCAGAAGTGACCAGCAGGTCCGACTCCTAGGCCGGGGGGAGAGGGGCAGGAGGTCCCACAGCATGTGCTGCTCTAGCCCACAGGCACTGTCCTCCCCCCCCCCCGCTACCATTGGCCAGGAACCAGCCAATGGGAGTGCAGAGCTGGTGATCGGGGCGGGGGCTCTATTTGTTCTATCTTGCACTCCTTTAGGCGTAGGTAGCTATTTTTTTAAAAGGAAATGTTTAGGACTAATGGTCATTTTTTGCTATTACATTTCATAATTTAAAGTTGATCTGTCAGCACAGGCTGGTGCTTAAAATCTTTGCCTTCACAGAAACTCGGGAAGAATTGCCTGCTTTCAAAATGGCGGCCATCTCCCATTGTTGTCAGAGGTACTGAGGCCACAAAATCCCCTCTTTCAAAATGGCCATCACCTCTCATTAGTCCTGCCACAGTTACAGGGTTAGCTGCATCTCTGTCCTGTTTCTGGTCTCTCTGAGTGCACACCCTCAGGTATTTAGCCTCTTGCCCTTACCTGTCTTGGGGTCGAATCTCACAATTCTTCTGTTCTTAAGCTAGGATTCAAGTAGAATGCCTTATGTATACCAACTGCTGATCATCATGCTGGTCTGACTGGGTTCTGAGCACCTGTGTTCCTTCTCTTTGGGAACCTGTGACAATGAGGGTGACCAACAGTTTTCTTAAAACAAAGTGTTTTTATTCAGCAGTTGGGGCAAAGCATTAAAGAAAAGGGGATTTTAAGGCAACAAACAGCCTACATGACTATCTAGTCTCATATAATCTTGTGTTTCACTACAAGCTAAATTAGATTATGCTTTCCTCTTCAGTTACAGGAACAGAACAGAACCAGTTTACATTTTCCTAAACAGCCCAGGTCCTCCTGTATCTCTGGGATTCTCAGTCTGGTTCTCTGTCTGACCCACCTCAGTTTTGGTGCTCCCCAAAGAGAGGGGGAGGGACACATGAAGATTATTCACGCTGGCATTGTCTCTTAACAATCTGCAAGCGTAAGCAGTTAGACAACTATTAAGGCCATGTCTACACTACACACCTATATCAGTATAACTACATTGCTCGGGGTGTGAGAAATCCACACCCCTGAGTGACATAGTTATACTGACCTAACCCTCTGTGTAGGCAGTTCTATGTCAACGGGAGAGCTTCTCTCGTCAGCATAGTTACCGCTTCTCCTGTCAGCGTCGGAGTATCTTCACTTAAAATGCTGCCGCAGTGCTTACGTGTAGACCTGCCCTATGAAGGGCCTTCTGCTTCTATACCTTAGCTCTATTAAATAGTCAGACCCAGAGGGTGAAAGATCCATTCTGCTGTTATTGCTGTTGTTTATTTGTGCTATTGTAGTGTGCAGGAACCTTAGTCGTGGACCTGGGCCCCATTGTGCAAGGTGCTGTACAAACACAGAACAAAAAGATTGTCCCTGCTCCAAAGAGTTCACAATCTAAATATAAGACGAGACAAGAGATGAATAAAGACAGATGGGGGAATACAAGGAAACAAAGGGACAGCGTTGGTCAGCATGATAGCTAGTGGTCTCAGCACACCAGCAGCCTACCCACTGTCAAGATTTTTTATAGGCCTCACAGGAAAGGAGAGTTTTCAGGAGTGTTTTGAAGGAGGACAATGAGTTATTTTTACAGCTGTTTATGTGGAGCTCCTTCCAAGCACGAAGGGCAGGATGGAAGAAAATATAAAGTTGCTTGTTTGAAATAAACAGGTGCACAAGGCAAGTTGGTATCATGGGCCAATCAGAGCTGAGAATTGACATCTCGATAGCAAATGAGAGATGATGGGGGGGTGGAGGTAGGGCATGAACAGCCTTGAAAGTGAATATAAGCAGTTTATGTCTGATGCAATAGAAAAGGGGTAGCCAGTGGAGGGATGGAAAGAGCCATAGTCAAAGCAATAAACTAGGAAAATGATCTAGGAATGCAGCCACAGCTTTCTGAATGGTTACAATTGGGGCAAAATTGCATTTGTGAAGGCCAGAGATAAGGATGATGCAGCAATCAAGATGAGAGGTAATGAGACATTGGATGAGAGTTTTAGCTACATGAAAGGATCTCAGAGATGTTATTCAGAAAGAATCAGTAGAGAAAACACCTTGGCCAGTACTGGCAGGCCAAGATTCAGGCCATGTCTACGCTAGAGATTTCTGCTAGCATAGCTATGTTGGTCAGGATATGAAAAGGTGTGATCCCTGATTGATATAGCTGTGCCGATTAGTCTCTCGCATAGACACAGCTATATTGCTTTTATTGGGATAGCTTGTTTTGCTTGGGGTGGGAGGGAGAGAAGGGTTACTATAACGGTGCAAAACACAGCTTTGCCAGCGTAGCTGCATCCACACTAGAACTGCTCCTTCAGCCAGCAGATGTCAACAGATCATTTCTTGCTGCTTCCTCTCTCTACCAGTGACACTTGTTCTAGCCATTCTGTTCCATGTTTTTTCCCTTGATTTCATTGATTCTACAGTCGCCTTGCAAAATTATTCTCCTGGGTAGGACATCATGTTGAAAGGTGTTTATAATAACAATTACGCCTACTCCAACCACTAAAACATAATCTTTATCTTAATCAAAAATACACCAAAAGAAAAAATATACATCACAAACCACTCCAAAGTTCTGCTTGAGTTACTTTTCAATTACAGTAGGTGAAGCAGAACAAAATTGTTACAGCCATTTATTGATTGTGCTACTATCCATTAAGGCACAACAGAAGTCCATCATATTGTGTAACAACTTAACTATTTAAAATAACAAAGGCTTCCTATTGTTTCTCTTTTCTGCCATTATCCTGACAAATACACATTACTTCTGTGCTGGAAATCAAATTCTGGAATAATGAAGAAATTTTGTATTAGAGTTGACATTATTTCTTCCCTTAGCTACTGAAATCCTTCTGCTTTTGCATTCAGTTTGAACAATTGAAGCAGAATAAAGGTAATGAAATATATTAATTGTGTTAATGATGTTTTGGTGAAACTGCCTGCCTCCTAAAGAGAGTACATATGTAAGTATAAGAAGAGATTCCACCAATACACAAAAGATTAACAGCCAAAAATGTTATAGTTACAATTATAGCGGCTGTGAACTATTCAACCATCTGACTGACAAAATCTCTCAAAGCTTTTGTGATGAAGAGCAAGGCTTATATCTGGAGGACATCCAAGGTTTTGCAAGTGAGGAAACTAACAGAATTGCTTAAATATAAGTGGATATTCAGAATAAGATCAGTACATGGAGATATTTGTGGTGGCATATCAGATGTGTGCTTTATGGTGTTTGAAGCCAGTAACTAAGAGGCTAATTATTTTACAAGGTGCTAAGCTTCAGTCTGTATGTGTTGCTTGTGGTGATTGGCTAGCAGTATTTGGGCAAGATAAATTGCATACATAATTGCAACCAATATTCTAGCTGCCCTTGTAGTTAGTCTGTAGGAAGGCTGCTGGAGGAGAGGGTTGCCTTGTAGCTGGTTGGGAGGCTGATTAAAAAAATTCAGAGTCCAGGAGGCAGTGTTTAATACACAATTAAGCATTTTGTTGTGAGTGTGGCTGGTGGGTTTTGGCAGCTGGAAGAGAGCACCAATCCTCTTTCATGGAACCATGTGGGAGATAGGGTGGTAGTGGCTGTGGAGTAGCATTTGTTGCAAGGGAGGGTTGTCCTCACTCCTTGTGCCTTTTTTGTGTTTTTCTGTGATCAGTCTGTGGATTTTGAACCCTGGACATTTCCAGGGTTCATTCAGAAAAGCCCTGGACCGTAGGAATACTTTTCCACATCCAGAAGTTTAGAAATCTTTTATTTTGCTGTCCTAAAATTCCCCTGTTTGCTGCAGACTCTTAGCTTTGTCAGCTACAAAAATACCTTTACTCTCTCTGGGATGTGTTACTGTGGAGGCGAATGCTGAGAGTCTGTGGTGAGAATGGCAGAGGAGAATTTTGTGTTTAAAAAGCATCCATTGACCATGGTTAAGGCTACGTTTTAGTCACGGGTATTTTTAGTAAAAGTCACGGACAGGTCATGGACAGTAAACAAAAATTCATGGCCCGTGACCTGTCCATGACTTTTACTAAATACCCCTAAGTAAAACTTGGGCAGGGAGCCATGGGTTCTCTGGGGGGGAGGAGTCCAGGGGTGCACAAGTGCTCTGGGGGAGCTGGTCTGGGGATGCCATGGGTGCTGGGGAGAGTGGCCAGTCAGTGGCACACGGTCCGGGACCCCCGCTGGTGCTGGGGCGGGAAGGACAGTGACACGCGGCCCAGGACCCCTGCTGGTGCTGGGGGGGAGGGTTGGCAGGGCTGGCAGGGGCTCCCCAGCTCCTCATGTCCCTGCAGATCTTAGGTGGCGGAGGGGCCAGGGAGCTCCGCGTGCTGCTCCTGCCACAAGCGCTGGCTGCGCAGCTTCCATTGGCTGGGAACTGCAGCCAGTGGGAGCTGTGGGGGCAGGGCTTCTGGGTGCAGGCAGCGTGCGGAGCCCCCGGCCCCTCCACCTAGGAGCTGCAGGGCCATGCCAGTGGGAACCAGGGAGCCCCCCACCCCGAGGACAGTTTGACAGGCAGCTCTTCACCATTCACTATTATGAGAACTACCTCCCCTCTCACTTTGGATCTTGTAACATCAATGCAGCTGCTAAGACCGTGTTCATTGCCCTTTGCTCCAGCTATATACCCCCTGTTTGAAACCATCTGCTGCCTCCCCATTTTCCAGCACATTGAGTTTCATGTCCACACCTTCAAGTAAACTGGATTTTCTATTTTAAATGTCCAGTTTAAGATGTAGGGAGGGTGGGATTCAGAACACACATAAGGATTTTTAAAAACCTATTTTTATCCTAACAAAGTCCCTAATGCTTCTTTTTCCTTTTTTAATCATTTTAAAGGTGGTTTTTTTTTGCCAGTTACAGTGTTCTGTCTTGCTGTCAGTCAGTAAACACCTGCGCTGTGCAGCTCACAGATGTCTCTCATTTAACTTGTACCCTAAATACCTGTCAAACTCATAACCAAGTTCCATCAAAAAACACCCTTGATCTACATAATTGATACTGAAATGCTTGATATTAATCCTAGTTTTGTGTCTCAGTGTTCTTTAGAATCTGTTTGAACAATTTTTGGAGGGAAGAGGGGAACACATCTTATATGTGGTCTGCTTGGTTGAGTACACAATATGTGGTAATGAATTGAAAATGTGGACTGTGTAAGCAGACTCTAACCTTTGCACCTGCAATATCTATCTTTTGTGCTGTTTCTTCTGAAAATATATAAATTTATATTATATTTTGGAAATATACAAAATATTCTTGTGCAGGTACACCTTTATTTCTTGTCAGCTCATACATCTATAGATATTTGGCACAGGTATAGAAAAGTGACATCTATGTGACAAATATTAAGGGCCTGATTCTGATCTCACACCAGTTTTTCAT